>NC_064628.1:478591519-479841519 GCF_023864275.1 Schistocerca cancellata | reverse complement strand
ATCTTACAACCTATTAATAATTATAATGTCCAGAGGACTCTACTTCAGTGAAATTATTATCTTTGAATAAAAGCATAATCTCTGTTCATCTCAGTGCGTATTTCTTTCCGTTAGCTTCTGGACTATGATGTAGCAGTTCTTTCTGTGTACATGTTCCACGTTTCCTAGAGCTATGTTACTCGGCAGTAACTCGTCTTGCAAAAGTTAATTGTGTCCTTAAGATTTGCAGACAAATGTATTGTACGTATGTTACGTGTCATGAAATTTCTGTTGTTAATTTCTTCTGTCTAACACACAGAGTAAATGACAAGTAAATTTCATGCATTTGTTCGCGATTGCTTTGTCCTGAGGCGAACGATTTGCGTGATCTGGAGAACCCGTGTTCATCCAGTACATGTAATTCGAGTATAAGTTGGCTACACGTGAAAGATGCACTCGTAGTTTCTTTCTCTCGTGTCTTATTAAACTTTTTTTGAAGATTCGTTGGGCTCTTGTTTGTCACGTGCCATGAATTTCAGCAGCTTCAACGCCTTTTATTTCTTTATTTATCTTTTTTCTGTCAAAACGAATTTTCTCTCGGAAATTATATTCTTTCACACGAAGGGTTAGTAAGGGAATATTTTCATTGAGAGCTGCAAGGATTTAACAAGCACGTGGTCGTGGCCAGGCAAGTTCCTTCCATCACCGCCTGCTACAAGGCTGAGTACGGTATCGATTTTCTTTCAGTTTTGTGTTCTGGTATGAAGCATTTTACGCTCAAGATCACAGGTAGGTGGATATTTATTCGCTAACTCCATAGCACTGCGAAGTTGTTTTGTTAGGTATAGAACAACAACGTGGCTGACTGTATGGTTGTCTCTGAGCCTAGATAAACATTATCTGTACTGTAACACCGTTAATCTTGGCAATAATATTTTATTGACTTCATCACACCTTACTCTTTTTGGCGTTACGCCACATTTAAAGGATCCAAAAACTTAACACAATGTTTGGTACATAACCACTTGACCACAAAATATTCTGCTATATTTTCATATTCTTTAAAAACTGCGTAACGTCGAACCGTGTAATGTGCGATAAGTCAACGAGGTACTGTGGTCCAGACAAACAGTGTTACTATAGTGCATGTAAATGTCTGCGACCTCTGGTAGAACATTTATGCAACATATACTGGAACGTTATCTGTGTGTGCATTTTTGTTTAAGTAATCGTAAATTAATTCAGTTCATTCAAAGTTTTATTGGCAGGACACTTAGAAAATGTAACAGATCTTCTAATGAGACTGCCTACACTACTCTTGTGCTTCCTCTTTTAGAAAACTGCTGAGCGGTATGGGATCCTTACCATATAAGATTGACGGAGTACATCGAAAAAATTCAAAGAAGGCAGGACGTTTTGTATTATCGCGAAATAGGAGAGAGAAAATTGGGAAATTCATGGTAAGTTCTGTGGGACCAAACTGCTGAGGACGTCGATCCCTAGGCTTACACACTTCTTAATCTAACTTAAACTAACTTAAGTTAACGACAACACACACACCCATACCCAGGGAGGACTCGAACTCCGGCGGAGACAGCCGCGCGAACCGGGACAATACGCCCAAGACCGCACGGCTACCCCCACGTGGACATAGGGGAGAGAGTGTTACTGAAATCATAGAGGATTTTGGGTGGACATCACTAAAACAAAGGCGTTTTTCGTTGTGGCGGAATCTTCTCATGAAATTTCAGTCACCAACTTTTTACTCCGAATGCGAAGATATTTTGTTGACACCGACCTACAAAGGGAGAAATGGTCAAAATAATAAAATAAGGGAAATCAGAGCTCGTACGGAAAGATATGGGTGTTCGTTCTTTCGCGCGCTATACGAGATTGGAATAATAGAGAATTGTGAAGTTTGTTCGATGAACCCTCTGCGAGGCACTTAAATGTGATTTGCAGAATATCCCTGTAGATGTAAATTCTAAGTACCTATCATTAAGTCAGACGTGCTTGTGACTTCAACATAAATCTGTAGTGACGTCCCCTCTCTCAGTGTGTATTCTTACTTGAATTTATTATATATATATATATATATATATATATATATATATATATATATATATATATAATGTTTAAGAATGAATGATCGTAGTCATCTTACATGGTCGGTGGTTACGCGACAGGAATTGCCTGTAATGATTTACATACACGCGCGCCTCAACTGCTGGGCGTGTTGAAACTATGAAATGAATACAGCACAAATCACAGAAACCTGTCCTGCGTTTGCCACTGTTAATGATTTGACATTACTTGAGCAAAAGGTTCTGTAAGATTGTTAAAATTAATCTTGCCAACCAATATGTCTGATAAAGCTTCGCGTATATGACGTCAACAGTGTGAAATTGTTTAGGTTTGTCTGTCATTCAATGTACTTTATCGCGAGGGATTGCCAATACAAACACTCAGGTAACGAAAAATTATTGTAATGATGTATTCATATTATTTGAACATCAAGAAGGAAAAAAAATCGATTTCGATTATCTGTTCAGTATTTGTCTTGAAGTTAGTTCTCTAATAAAACCTTCACTGTTATCCGACTTCGTGAAGCTAAATTAATCAAGTCAGAGCTTTTTATTACGGAAGTAAATAATTATTCCTGAGCACTCATGCTTTATGGTATCATTAAAAGACTGATTAAAAGACTGATTTTTATTCCTGTAATATTATTCAGGAAGACAATTCCTGAGCGCTCATGCTTCATGGGATCATTAAAAGACTAAACATTTTACTGATTTTTATTCCTGTAGTATTATTCATGAAGACAGATGAAGCCCGCAAATTATTACATACATATAAAGGTATTAGCGGTATACGGCCGCGATGCAGCAATGATCTCCACTGACTTATGGGCGTTAGAAATCTCTTACGTATTTCCTTAAAAATTCAGGAAGAGGAGCTTTTCATAGAGAAACAAAGTAGGTTAATTTTAAGTATTGAATCATATTTTGCAATTAGGCACAAAGCAATACATTTACAATACAAACAAGGAGTGACCGTCACAGGCGTTATTACACAGAGACAAAAGAGAGTTAGTCACTTTTCTGTCTGTCGGCGTTTCATATGTTTATTACAGCGGAGAGGTCGATGAGTTTATCGAAAGCAAACATTGTTATATGCTTTTCTTTACACATTTTATATGATGTGGATTCACTGTATTGGCTTCCATTTCACACTCGTACTTCGCCGTATTTTCGCAACCAACTGTGTTTTCTACTTTATCACCGTGACACATATAAGACATAAACAGCGATAGCACAACTCGCGTGTGTTTACGTAATTCATTAGCAGGCGGTTGTGTTCAAATAAACGATTTTATCCGATATCTGCTTTTGATTAAACAATAGTAAAACAGTATTTATTCTCTACAACAACTGCATGCAATAATTGAAAATTTCAGTGCGCCAAGACTCCATATGACAATGCCTTTTGAAACAGTCATCACTCGTGAAGAAATGATCTGATTGCTGAGACACCTTGATTCAATGCGATTTTTCAGCTTCACTTAATTTTACTGATGCACAAGAGTTTGAAAACGCTGCAGTCCGTAACGCGGAGGACCAGAACGTCCACGAGCACAATCTGTAACGCCTCTCGGCCCCCACGGAGAGGTACGAGTAGCAGCGCTGAACATAGTGCTTTTGTAACTGCCGGGGAGCAATTGTTTGCGGTTCCGGCGGGAACGGTTAGCTTGCGCTCTGTGAACCGCACGGCTGCGCTACGTTGTCGATCTGGCTTACCACGAGCGCAGCCCAACGTCGCTGTCGTCTCTGTCCTTGTCTGTATGTATGGTGTGATCTTGTCTGTGTGAATGATGTACAACTAGTTGCTTTTGTTCCTGACTCATCAGTCTTCTGTTTGATGCAGCTCGCCACGAATTTCTCTCTTTTGTTAAGGTATGCACCTCATAGCAGCACTACCACCCTCTGTACACAGTTATTTATTGAATTAATTCCGAGCTGCCTTCCCCTACACTTTTCACTCCCGACAGCTCCCTCTAATATCGCTGACGTTAATTTCTAACGTCTTAACTCACTTTCATCCTGTCCCATATCAGTTCTTCCACAAGACCTTTTTTTGACCATTCTCTGGAGAACTATTTCATTCCTAATCTTATTCTTTCCCTCCCCCCCCCCCCTTTCCCACATCTTTCCACAGCAGCGTATCTCACACGTATCGATTGTCTATTCTCCAAAACTCCTAGACTGACTACTATACAATGCTGTATTCCAGTCCCACATTCTCAGAACTGCTCAGAAATTTCTTTCTCAAATTGAGGTATATTTTTCATACAAGTCGACTTGTTTTGAGTAGGAATACGGTCTTTGCCTGTACTAGTCTCCTTCCAAGGTAGCAGACTTGGTTTAATTCATCTACGTGTACGTCTACTACACGCTGTCTGCCCACAGGTTGCCAATATTGTTTCGACTACACTCCAGAAGTCTTGCTGCGAACCCCCTTGACATCTTACATATACTCTCTTTCTCTCCCCATGCGTTTTCTATATTTCTGGAGCACTGAAGAAAGACGTTCGAGGCCATGAATTTGATTTGGATAAAGAGTGGTTTCGTAGGAAACCACAAACATTTTTCCATAAAGGCAATGACCGTCTTGTCTCACAGTGCGATAAATGTGTTAACAGCTACGATGATTACTTTTTAAATAATAAAGTATTTACAACCTTTTTTTCCAAATGTCACGTTTTCATTTGACTGGCCCTTATAGTTCTAGATATGTATTTTGGGAGGAGATATAGGAGTGTATCATTATTAAGCCACTAGAATCAATTGTCTCAAAGAATAATGGCCAATGAGAAAATAAGAAAAAGGAAAAAAAAACTGTTGTCATTTTGTCGGAAATTACGAATCTTTCCGACGTGCATGTTATCATGTTCTTTCCAAACCTCAGGATAGACTGTGTTCTGTGTGCTCTGCTTTTAGAAATAGAAAAGAACTGTACTTAAGGATAAATGAGGATTCAAACAGTGCATTACAGTTTTTATATGTGGTAACTGCGTCTTTGTGCGTCCTGAAATGCAAGTCCTATTTTACAGTAGTCTTCTTCAATATCTATCTTGTTCTCAAGTTTGTCTTCGGTATTACACTCAGCGAGATTACCTGAGAAGAATAAAGACACGTGAACCAAATTGCCTGCGATCGACATTGCTTCCTTTGCAAGTTGTTTGCCTTGTTTAACTCTGAAGATATGTGTGAAACGTCGCACAATTGGCGCTTCAGACAGATATGGAGAAGAAATAATGTCCTTGCTTTACGACTTTCAATGCTTATATTAATTTTTCTGCTTCTATATGAGGAACAAAACCTCTCATCTCCATCTACTGTTCTCTTAAGAATTTCTAAGAGGAGAAGAACATGAAGTCCTCCACTCACACAAAGCAAGCAGACTCATACATCTATCGAAATAAATTACAGTTCCCTGCAACTTGGCCATAACAAGTATTAGTACAATGAATTTTTGTATCTGTAAATGTGACTATGTACATGATTCTGTTGTTGAAGTACCTCAATCTTTCATTGTATGACTTGATAAATTGTATGACTTGATAAGTCTTTAGTTAACACATCAATCTTTCAGCCATATGATCTCCTCATTGTCTTGAAGAGATAGTTTGCTGATCACATTAGCCTGGAACTTTAAGGGGTCTCAGACACCATTGTTTTTCCTAATTAGAAAAACTCCTGACTGTTATGTGCAAAATGCATAGTCTTGTGTTACCATGATGCAACGCTATATTCTATTCATGTACATCTAAGGGTTCTCTGCCACACATTTTGCCAAGTTATGATGGTGGTAGTCGTTGTAATTTTCGCGTGTACATCTTTCCACAGGCACACGAATCTCAGTTAACCTCTGCTTGTCGTCGTTTGTGGGTTCTCTTTTAGTTATTGAAAGAAAACGTCGTCCTTCATTAAATATATGTAGCTTACAAGTGAACAGTAAATAAACTGTTCTGTAAGGTACTGTTACATAACTCTCAGGACAAATAGAAAACTAAAGAAAGACAAATGTGGTATCACTTTTTTAGGCAGTGTCGACTTTTATGGAATTATATGCGCTCTCTTCCGTAAAAAGTATGTTACAAATAACTGTAAACGATTCTATTCAAACTAATCCGATATTGTCTTGAGACGTCTGTCCGCTAGAGGCGCTGCTGTGGCGGCATGTAGCAAAAATGAGCACAAGAGTCGTGACTGCATGTGTTAGACTGTGTATATACGGTGAATTTCTGAGCAGAATCCTGGTAGAAATGGGATCTTAACTCCTCACATACATACTGGAGGCGGCTGATTTGTGGTAGACCAATCACGCAGTTTGGCTTGGCGGAGGCAGCATGTCCGTCCGTCAAAAACTTGTGGCCGTCGTAAGCGGCGGTTTACAGTTATGGAAACTCTATCTCTGCTATACTAAAAATCCATCCGAGACACTGCCGACCTCGGAATCAAGAATTCTTTTGTAGCCTCCGATACGCTTTGTACCAATGCCTTATGTGCTTTATCAACCATATCGGTTAATTCACGGCGTACTGTAATGGTCACTGCACGCTTGTCTGCAACAGACAGCTCAGGTATCTGTACAGGCGCCGTACGCCCCATCTAGCCGCAGCATTAGGGTGTCATATGAGGCACACCTGTTCTCGTGACTTTAAGTCACTGTTTATTTCGATTAAATATTTGGTCTCGTTGGGTTAACGATTACTTACCGTGAATTCATTATGCTCTGTTGTCCTCGGCTTTTAGAGCCTCTGATCTTTATATGTAGGAATTTTTTGCCTCGAATGCGCTAGAAATAACTTCAGAATTCAAGATGGAATACTCTAGAATGTAAATCCCTGAAAGCAGCTTTCAGAACAAAAATTTCTGTCAGGTAAATTTTTATTGTATTGTGACGATTCTCTGATATTACCAAACCATCTCTGCGGTATTAACGCATCGTAGAATGGTCAAGCAAAGAAACGAAAAACTGTGAAATATATACTTAAAATAGTGTAGTAAATTATATTCACAACGTTACAGAAAAACGTGTCTTTCATGAGTTCCCTATCTTAAATAAACGCATGTGTGGCACTATGACGGAGGAAAAAATCTTTTTATGTTACAAGCAATATATGAGATTACTAAAGAATACTATCGTCTGATTTGAGGACGATGTGGCTGGTTCTTTTCTCCTGAGGTGCAATTTAAAATTCTGATTGATGGAATCTGAGTTATAGACAGTATTTTGCCTTACTTTGATTTGAAGTGAAAAGCATTTTAAATACCTTGGTGAGCAGTACTATTTGTGATGTAGTAATAATATATGAACAAAAATATAATTTGAAACGTCCCCTTAGAACAATTGTACACGACTGTGGTTAAACTGACACACAATATTTTTTTAGCGCAACGCAATCTGACTATCAAAAATCCCTACAAAACAATGGCCCTGACTAACTTTAACCTATACCTTTCACAAATCACTTACCTCACAAAAATCTTCGTTACTCGAACTACTGCAATACAGCGAGCGCCATTATTGCCAGCTAAATAAAAGATTCAAACTACAGAAGGCACTAACTACTGATAGGGATAGTTAGCAAATGAAAGATATTAATAGAGAACAAACAATGTATTTACCTTAATATCATCAAAAGTCATAATATATGTAATTTCAAAACTCCGCCATCTCTCTCCTCACATCCACCACTGCTGGCGGCTCACCTCTAACTGCGCAACGCTACGCGCTGTTCACATCCAGCTGCCGCTGCCCAACACTACAATGGCAGACAACAATGCAAACTAGCCACATACTGCACACAGCACAGCCAGTGATTTTCATACAGAGCGCTACGTGGCATTACCAATATAAAATTCTAAACAGCCTACTTACATAGCCCCCATGCTCCCCACAAAAAATTTTACAAATTTTTTTTTGGCCAGTGCCCAGTAATGATTTGATAAAATTTTTTATAATTACACTAACAAAGATATCCAATGCACACACTTATTGATACAATGTTGGTCAAAAGCTAAAATTTTCTCACAGTCTGTAACGGAACTGGAATGATGGTGGGCTGACAGTAATTTGGAGCCCGCGCGTCGGAAACGGGCGCGCTTGTGTGAGACTGCCAGGAAGTGCACCCTGATGCCATCTATTGGCGAAACTGGGAATTAGCGCTGCCTGTCAGACAATGCAGTAAGCTCTCGGAGTCAAATGTATTCTTTTTCTTGGTAATTATAAGTTATTACTGTATAATTTAATGTTGTAAGCGCTAATAGTAAATTATTATGACTGGTATGGACTCCAGGGTAGTAAATATAAATATTCTTAAATACTAAATGATTTCGGTAAAAAGGTGGTAGGGGAACGCCCCCACTCTTGGTGATACGAGCGTAGCTAGGGGTAGCTGGAGACACAGGGACTGAACAATGGAATGGCCTGGGGAGTGTTGACGTGATCGGACGTGCGTAACTGTGCTCATGCAAAAGTGATTGTGCAACAGAGAAGAGGCGAATATCGTCGCCGTTTTTGGAGTAAAACGCGACGAATGGTTGTTGAAGCCGCCTCTATGCCACTGGGGCTGATTGTAAGAGTTCCTGCGCCCAGATTTTATGGCGGACGTGCAGTAGCTTATACGAGTGCTACAGCTCGTAGTTCCAGCCGCCATTAAGGGCATGAGGCGTGAAGAGCTGCGTTAGCCACCGGCATCTCACCACCAGCACCGACACGTCTAGCCAAGACAAGACTGCTTGCAATTGTTAAGTCGAACTTTGTATACATGTAAAAGGAGAATACCAGTTTTCTTTTATGCAAGTGCAGAGGACAGAATATAGTAATGAGTAAAATTACGACGCATGTTGTTCATTGTAAAGTGTAGTAACCTCAAACATAGTATAGTGAAATCAGACTGAGGCCACCATCGCCTCTTTCATTTACAATTCTTTTGGTTGTAGAATACTTTAGCGTATAAGAATGTTGAAAAGAGCAATGGTCACAACAGAATGAGTCGCCTATTTACAGTTACTTAAATTTTTCTGAGCAACCTTTCAAGTAAAGTCACTTAACTAATTCTGTATCAATGGTCCAAAGAGTAATATCCAAAATCATTAAATAAGTTGAAGGATAGAATTTTGTTAACCGAAGTTGCATAACCTGTCTTGGTAGTAATTACCAAGCCAACTCACAGAAATTGAGAGAGTATTTGCTTTGTAGAATCATCTAGAATGATCAGAAATAGTAATATTCAGAATTAAGTTTAAATTCAACTCAAGCCATTTCACTTTGAAACGAGCCCAAAAATTGATTTATCCTTTTGCTCCTTCAGAGCTGGCGACTGTAGTTATAAGTATTTTCAGGAGGATTCGACGGTAAGTCTGCTGCTCTCGTCGTGCTGATAGGATTATCCACTGCTGCTAGCAGTGGTGATTGGATACATAAGCTCACTACCAAGTTAAGTGGGTCAGGTAGGCAGTGTTACCGTGTGAACTGTAGGGCACTGTAGGCCGTGGATCGAACCCGTTCAATCATCACAGCTCTTAGGGAAATAGTCCGGTTAGGAGTGTACTATTCATTAGGTAAATACTGGCGAGTAACGGTCAAAAATGTATACGCAAGTGAATTTAGCAAGGTCCACGTAGCACCTAGTTAATGTGGTGCAATGGCGAGGGTAGGAGTGGAGTAAAAGTGAGCTGAGCTTGTGGCAGCTGTGCTGGATTCAAATATTAACTACGTGAATTCACTACTGCCTCTTACCATTGGGACTGAGCTATTTACAGTTAAAATACGTAGCAGTAAGAGCAAAGGCGTGACAGCTACAAGTCCGTATTGGTTTTATACATACGGAATTGGGAAGTGGGTCATTCCGTCAGTGGAGGGGGTTAAAACAACCGAGTCAGTCGAGAACATACCCCATTTACTGATGGAAAGATTCAGTGGTTCGGTCGCAAGTCCATAAAGACAGTCCTGATCATTCATCATAACAGCAATTACAGTTTTTTTTTCACAAAGTCTCATTAATAAAAAAAATTGTACACAGAAGTAGTGGATTTCCATGCAGTCTTGAAGAAGTAGTGGTGTCCTTCCAACGGAAAGACAGTGCTGACTCTTGACATGCTGACAGGTAATGGGCCACAATGGAGCAAACCCACAACAGAGTCATTCGACGTTTTGAAGAAGATTGTTAGGTAGGTCGTCACAGAGCAGACCCACTGTAGTCCTGGTAGAGAATATGGTATTGGTGGGCCATCAAAGATGCAGACCCACTGTAGTCCTTGTAGAGATGGCCAGCAGCCATCTGTTGTGACTGTGCAGGTGCACAATCACCATTGAAGAGTCTTGCAGAGAAGATAGCAAGTCCATAAACCACCATTTGTGCACGCACAAAGTTTTTGGAATTGTCCTTATAAGTCTTGCAGAGAAGATAGCAAGTCCATAAACCACCACTTGTACACTCACGAAGTTTTTTGGAATTGTCCTGAGAACCAGCAATGCTGTTATCCAGTCCCTTGCTGAATTAGTAACACACGTACAAACACTAACAGTCCCAACTTCTTACATATTGTGCATTACTATGACCAACAGAAATGTGTGCAGTGAAATGAATGCTTACACGTTACTTAATTTGATGAACTGGTGTCAATTACAATACTATAACATAAGAATACAATTACAAAGGTACAAAATACATCATTAAAGAACATAACAAAACAGATAACATTTGTAGTATAGGCTTTACAAAAAAAAATCGAAATAACATATACATCAGTGTTACAGGAATTATGACATGAGTACATACTTAAAGATCAGAAGAACTTTTAAAACATCACCTTCACACGTGAGCAACAAAACAGAATAAATAATGTCTAAACATCTTTACAAAGTAAATAACATAGTATTAGAAAAATTCTACAACATAGCTCTCATCAGCTAAACACATAAAGACAGGAAAAAGCACAAATACACAAGGGTACACAGACATATAGTGGGATGACACAAAGGAAAAGGACAGGGTTTGTTTTACTGCAGTATTTT
The DNA here is from genome assembly GCF_023864275.1 of Schistocerca cancellata. Lineage (NCBI taxonomy): Eukaryota > Metazoa > Arthropoda > Insecta > Orthoptera > Acrididae > Schistocerca > Schistocerca cancellata. The sequence goes on along the minus strand of NC_064628.1, from coordinate 479,830,452 downwards.
GCATGGAGATCTCCCTTTGTTCATCATTATTCCCAAAAGTACTATCTAAGCCTGCTTTCTGTATTCTGTTCACATCCTCTGTCAAAAATAGTTTTTCTCCACTGTACAGTATCCCTTTTTTTTTTGCCCAGACCATTTTCATATAGCTTCTCAATACATTGCTTCCAAGTCATCATAGTTAGTTTCTTATATAGTCTACCCCTCTTAAGCTAACTTAAATCTAATGAGCGCAGATATATATACCAAGAGACGAGGCAATGCAGCAGCACAAAAAACAATTAATATAAACAGCAATGAAAAAAAAACGCAGATTTGCGAAGCAAGCAGCATTAAGAAATTAGCAAAGCAATTGTAATATTACAACTAATCTAAGGCAATGTGCAGCAAACAATAAAAATAAATCATTAGTAAAACTGGCTTAACATAATAATACAAAGTCAAATTCAATAACACTATGCCTGGCAAACAGCAGCAGCAACGTATATCTAAACATGACATACCTCAAGCAAAAAAAATATTACAGTAAAAACAACAATGCAGAAAAGGGAAATGTCTATTCACATCTTAATGTCTATGTAATTAAAGTGGTGCACCACAACAACTTATTGTAAAAAAAATATTACCATGTACTTGAAAAGAAAATTATGTGTCCAGTTACTGTTACTAGTCCCTTCTTATTGTTCTTTCCTTTCCAAGTGCTCCTTTTTTAAAGAATGTGGATCATAAAATAATTATTTAATAGATCTGTTGACAGAAAGTGTTCACATTAGCAAATGCATTTTATTTTATAAAAGCAATGCTGCAACACAGCTGGAAACCAGATATCAAATGAAATAAGCAACTACGAAAAGCAAAGCATAAAAATATCATTCAATAGTCATGTGACATTTCATAAGTTAGTAGAAATTCTCTCAACTCTCGTAGAAAGATGCTTGTCATAATCAGGTGTGCAGATGTAAGAATATTTCTCGTCATTTCATTAGGCATTTCAGTAAATATCATAAATTACGAGCTCCACAATATGCTTTCAACAAGGAAATGTCAATAGCGAGGATAATGGCCTCCCTTTTTTTTCTACCTGTGCTTCCGGAAAGGCACACCCTAATGGCTTGTTCTCCAGGTGTCTGACACAGCTGTGTGCCGACGACGCACGTGCAGGTGGTCACTTAACTTTCTTACAGAAATATTTACGACAGCAGTTTCCGCTACAGTGACAGTCTCATATAAAAATTTCACAGATCGAGAATTTACATTGCAAATGTGTAGAAACAAAATCCTATTGATATGACAGTGCCCAAAAAATGTTCGTCGGCATTGGGATACATTCACGCATTTACATACATTTCATAACTCTTAAAGTACGTTTCTTGGTTTCCAACATCCTTTTCATAAATCAGAGTCCCTAACCACTACTCCTTATTCCTTACCTTTTTATACATATTCATATTCGTCGACACTTCTTCAATATTTCATCATAAGAAATACCTAGCCTAATGAAATTCCTCATATACGGTAGCATCATCTTATTGATCATAAACATACCTCAACAGCATAATACACATCGTCGTCATAAAAATATCATAACAGCTCAGTCAATTCTCAAAATCGTCGTAGCTTCCTCCAATAATTTAAAAACCAAAAAAAAATTCTCTGCTCATTTCAATAGTGTCATCTACCTCAAACGTACTTTAAAATCATGCTCCCTTACCAAATACTTCATTCAAAGCTCTCATAGTATCACAATGGTTCCCAAAAATATGAAGGGTTCACACAGTACAGACAAAATACAATTTCATAAGTGTGAAGTTATCCAGTTGTGTAATTGCATAAATATCTGTCACTGACATAGTAAAAAAATGTTTGTCTCTCTCATTAAATGATCAGATAACTACGTAATTTGTGTGTTAGAGGAATATGGTACCGATGTGTAAAGTTGTATAAGCAAATACCATATTAGCTAGGGTTCCTTGTGCTTGCCAAACACATGGTACACAAAGTAAGCGTGTACCTCCCTGAGGATTAATGTAATTATACCCTTAGGTGTTACAATGTATCACGGAAAACTTTCTTTGTAATTCAAAATTCTTTAAAAATAAATGTTTTAAGTACAAAATTAATCACTGAAATGCGTGTCCTGTAGCGCTAAAGCTGCATCTTGTTGTAAGATAATCTCTGTGGAAGTATCGTAGTTATTTTCTTCCGAAAGCTAAGTTCTGCAGAAGCCAATGTACTTACCTCACGATAAACAAAAGTGAAATGCTTGGCGTAGAGATATCTTAGTTATTACGCTTTTTGTTGTGATGATGAAAGTACTGTGCTGTAACGTATTGTTGTGCTATGGAAAAGGCTGTCTCCTTGTAGCTATACCACAAAAGTTACTGATAAAACATGTTTTTCTTTCCAGAAGAATTCATAAAAACTGTGCAGATATAAAACAGATACACCGCAAAAGCAACAATGTAAATTGTGTCACACATTAGTAGTGTCGTAATATAACCGTGCAACTGTCAAAGAAACCAAATACTAAGTCATCTTTAATCTCACAGAAAGTATTTTAAATCCCAAATGTATTTTCCAGTAAACCAAAATGTTGCATTAAAATCTGATTAGCAGTACTGGTAAATGTTCTAATCGTGCAACTAACAAGCAAGAATGTACACACACAACTACACTGTGTCATCTGTTCGCAATAACAATGCATTCGTAATTTCTGTTTAAATAAGTTCTCTTGGTTCTTGACTGGATATTTAACTTCAAACATTGTTGCATGGTAACAGTTTCTCAGTGTGACAAATTGTACAAGTAGCGTGAAGTGAAAATTGCAAAGACTAAGTTAAAAAGCAGATTATCTGTCAATAAATGGTTTTACATGTGAAATGTGGTGTAGCCCTTTGCTCTTCCTAGTACGCAGAGTTTCAACTTTAACGCAATTATCATGTAGTATACGTCGGTAAAGAATACTGGAATTTTTCTCAAGGTTAGCGTCAATGTTATTTTTCCCTGAGCCAGCGGGCGCAGGTGGCTGCCTGCGGTGCGAGTCATTGTCTGTTTCTTTGTTGGCGCGCATCGTTACTGGGATTAGGAGACCTAGCTTCTACAAATTCACGTTGTCGAAAGTGCCCTGCTCTATTTAATTCCCGCCAGTTCTGATGAAATTCAGGTCTGTTATTATGATTATATCGTCTGTCGTCATGTCGGTAATTCCTGTAGTTTCTTTCTTGTCGGTTAAGTGGTGGAGAATTTCTCCCTGAATCGTAACTGCGCGCTGGACCGTTGAGTCTGACGTTATTCTGTCTCCCGTGATAATAATAGTTCTGGTTGCCAAATTGTCTGTTTCTCTGATTGTCTCTGTGATAGTCATTACCGCGGAAAGGTGATCTTTCCCTGTAACTATTACTCTGCCAGTGGTTGTCATATGGGTGGTGTCTGTTTTGGTCACGATTTACGTTGTAAGAATAGGCTTGTCGTGGCCATTTATTGTTTCTGTCGTCACTGAATTATGACGGATGTGACCTGTAGTGATTGTTTTCCTGTTTTTGCATCCCACGACTGTCTGTGTCAATTTCTAATTCTTGTAAGAGTCCCTGAAAAGCTTCAATGTCGTCTTTGCAACGTCCTGCCAAAATAATATGCCGTAAATGTTCAGGTAATTTGATTAAGCAAATGTGTATGAGTTCTGAGGGGCTGTATGGATTTGACAGGTACTGATTCTTGTGCAACATGTCTTCAAAATATTTGACAAGACCAGAAAATTCAGATTGTTCAAAGTGTTTCATCATCATGATGCTATGTTTTACTCGGTCTTGTGTAGCTTGTGACCAATATGCTGAGAGGAATGCATGGTAAAATTCTCCTTCACTATGACAATCGTGAATGACCGATCACATTCTTACAGCTGGTTCATTCTCCAAGTAGCCACACATAAATTCTAATCTGTGTTCTAATGACCAGTTGGGAGGAAAACAATGAGAGAATTGATGGAGCCACGCTTGTGGATGAATGTCGTTGGCAGAATTCTTAAATGTTTTGAATTTACGTGTAGTAATGAACAGCTTATAGTCAAAGTCATCGTGTCGGCGAGTAGCATATCGGTCATTGTTACGTCGTGTCGGCGGTTCCATCTCAAAATTCGGTCCACCTTGCCAATTCCTTTCATAATTACCGAAATGCCCTGTGTTATTATTTTGTGGCTTTTCCGTATTTCTAAGTTCCTCTTCCCGTCTTGGAGCGCGAGTGTCCTCTGAAATATGTAATTCTTGTATCACCTGCGTCAACTGATCTTGTACTTCCCGGATTTCTCTTTTGTACTGTGTATTGATTTGATTTTGATTTTGTTTGAATTTTCTTATTTGTTCATACTCTTCTGTGTCAGTAAAGGCTACAGGTCTTGTGTCATTCAGATCATCATCTACCTTTGTAGATAAGTTAGTGACCTGATCCGAAAGTTCGGCTACTTTCTCCGATAGTGAACACATTTCCTCAGTGTGTTTTCTGAACCAAGTTTCAGAATGTCCATTTGTGTTGAAATCGAATCTACTGTGTCCTTTAAGTTTTCCTGAGTTTTTGCAAGTTGCATAACCGAATCAGTAGATGCAACTGAGTCAATTTTAGCTTGCAAGGTCTCATGATTTTCATGAACAATAGTTTGCAGTTCTTTTATGGCTGCTTCGTGATTCTGTAATGCTTTTTCATGACGCGAAAAAATAGGTTGGAAATGCTCACAAATTTGTGTTTTTACGTCATTACAGATTTTTTGACATTTTGATTCGATGTTGTGTAACTCAGTAGTTAAATCTTCACGTGTTTGTTCAAGTGTGGTGTCTAACTTTTGAAGATTTTGTTCCATTGTGTCTAACTTTTGAAGATTTTGTTCCACTGTGTCTAACTTTTTAAGATTTTGTTCCACTGTGTCTAACTTTTTAAGGTTTTGCTGTGTTTGTCTCTGATTTTGTTCCATTTGTTTCTGATTTTGTTCAAGCGTTTTGTCAAACTTTTGTAGCCTTTGTCCCATTTGTTGCATTAACTGTAATAACAGTGCACTGGTGTCTGAAACATGTTCCTCAGTGCTATTCGGCAACGCATTTGAACCGGCAATATTCGCAGTTTGAATAGCAGAAAATGTGTCTTGACTTATTTGAGAAAAGGGTGAGGACGCAAAACCTGAATCTACAGTATTTGCAAGATAGTGTCCTGTCATTTCGAATTCCTGAGGCGAGCTGTTGCCGACCGATCGATCGATAATGCTTCCCTGTTCACTAATTGTTTCACTGTCTACACCATTGTTTGCAGCCCGCTCCATTTCCCTAAGAACAATTACCAAATTACTACTTTGAACATTAGTTAATTCATTACTCGGTGGCGCTAACACACTGCTTTCGTCTTCACTGTCATTTCTCAGTTTACTTTGGAGCCTAGTATTACGTTTTTCACACGCCATTATTGTCACAATATTTCACACGACAACACAGAAAAGTACAATTTTAAGAGCAAAAATAAGAGAACACATTAACATAGAACTGAAAATAATATCTAGTTAATTGCAAGCGCAGCTGCGAAATACTTGGTGCAAATCTACATGCATGCCACAACTGTTTTACTGTACGACAATGAAAGACTGCAACTACAAAGGAGATTCTCTCTACAATTACGCAATAGCAATAAACAAAATCTACACTAATTACACAAACTACAAGAAAAAATCAGAAGATTCCAGTGAGGTATCCTCGGCTAAGGGTCGACATATGAAACGTCCCCTTAGAACAATTGTACACGACTGTGGTTAAACTGACACACAATATTTTTTTAGCGCAACGCAATCTGACTATCAAAAATCCCTACAAAACAATGGCCCTGACTAACTTTAACCTATACCTTTCACAAATCACTTACCTCACAAAAATCTTCGTTACTCGAACTACTGCAATACAGCGAGCGCCATTATTGCCAGCTAAATAAAAGATTCAAACTACAGAAGGCACTAACTACTGATAGGGATAGTTAGCAAATAAAAGATATTAATAGAGAACAAACAATGTATTTACCTTAATATCATCAAAAGTCATAATGTATGTAATTTCAAAACTCCGCCATCTCTCTCCTCACATCCACCACTGCTGGCGGCTCACCTCTAACTGCGCAACGCTACGCGCTGTTCACATCCAGCTGCCGCTGCCCAACACTACAATGGCAGACAATAATGCAAACTAGCCACATACTGCACACAGCACAGCCAGTGATTTTCATACAGAGCGCTACGTGGCATTACCAATATAAAAATCTAAACAGCCTACTTACAAATTGGTAATGTTAAATCAAGAGATAGTACTTCTAAAACTAGAAAATAAGAAACTTCCTGGCCGATTAACACGGTGTGTCGTACTCGCAGTCAAACCCTTTTTTTTTTTTTTTTTTTAACTGGTATGGCCCCGGATGCAGAGTGGGCAGGCGTCAATATACGAGGCTTTGACACAATGTCTCCGCCGCCAAACAGGAAAATGGAAGGTTTAAATGACCACAGGGGAACACTCATTTATTTATTGACAGAAAATAAATCCACACATTCCATGACGCCATTCCGTCGCCTGGTTAAGCGATACGTACTAAGTGCATGTAAAAAAGAAAGAAAGACATGGGAACACTGTGGCCAGGCTTTTAAGAGAAGAAGCGATACGTACTAAGTGCGTGTAAAATAGAAATAAACACAAAGGGACGCTACTGGAGCCCGCACTTGCGGGGTCGATACTCCACGATCGCCGCCGCCCCATCATTATGGCCTGTCGTCTCGTAACGTCATGAAGGTGCCGTTATCTGTTCAGTTACCTACCTGTGGGTGTATTAATTTGATCTCCAGCCATGAATGATCCAGCTGCAGGGCGGAACGTGGAAGATGCTCCGCAAGAACTTCGAAAGTGTTGGCTGTATTTAGGATTTGTCACAATAGCACACTGACGATCGTTTAAATGCATGAGACCGATGACACCATTTCTCAAAAAATAATGAATAGCGTGGCCTCTGACAACAAGTGTTTCGTCCTTGGATAATAAACATCATCCCGGTAGACTGCATGAATTGATGGAAGCGGACGACACCCGTACAAAGAGAGCCAAAACCAGACCTCTTCCGCCGGCCCACACTGTAGCCGGTGATCGTCTGTATCTGAAAGTTGTGGTTCATGCATAAAGGAGAATCGGTAAAGTGGGTCCTATGCAATCTCTCTCGAATAATCTGTTGTTCGTTCACCGTGATGTAACAAGTCGAACGTACTAGGAAGCCAGCGTTACACCGACTGCAAGCTCGACTCAGAACCCGTCCTCGCAGCGTTATTGCCGCCAGTACATCATCTCCTGTCTTCCAAACTTCGCAAAAGTTTTGTTGCATACCTGGCGAGAGGACTAGAACTCCTCAGAGATGGGATATTGCGGAGACATAGCTTAGCAACATTATAAGGGATAGTTTCCTCAAACAGACTATGTTGTAGGTGGGGAAACCACAGCTATGAGTATTTATCTTCGGTATTAATAACCGCTTCAGCTGTATTTGGTCCTTTATTACTGTAACACTACCGGTTTCGTGGCGCTGAAAGCCACATCTTCAGATGCCATATGATTAAAACGCCACGAAACCGGTAGTGATACAGTAATGAAGGACCAAATACAGCTGAAGCGGTTATTAATACCCTAGATCTTTCCTCCAAGGTTAAACCTGCTAGCAAGCTTCAAATCAGCACGCACTCCATTTCAGCGTGAAACTTTATTCAGGAAAAAATTAAATTCCGTTTAAAATGCAACCTTTCAATTTTTTTTCTTTTTAACCTCTATTAAGATCGTATACAAACACAAGAACTGTCTTATAGGAAATCCGATCTGTCGTTACGTGTAGCTCAGCCTGTCAGCGCCAGGAGAATTTTTCAATAGCAATATTGGTAGCGACTGTACGACTGTGAAACACCAGAAAAGAAGAGAATTGAAGCTTTTGAGATGTGCTGATGCAGAACAATGATGAAAACAGGTGGTCATGCAACACTACAGTGGAAATGTATCGTCCCTCGAAAGGTTCCTACCCAAAGGAAACAATAGCAAACAAACGGGATTCGAACCAACGTTCTATTAGTTATCAAGTAAACTCTAATTACGGAAAAGAAAACGGTCGCCAGTCTAATTAGGCAAAGTTGTATCAAGTACTAGCACGGTTCATAAAGAGAATTAAATATTGGGATTGACTTTAGTTTATATTGAAATTTTGTTTTGCTGATAAGAAGCAAGACAGTAGCGCAGTTTAGCATGTAACGTCCAGTGGTTTGACACTAACTACACAAGAGGAGTATTAATACGTTTAGCCAACAACTGAGTAATTTGTTTACACTATTTAGCTCAGATGGCACATGTGATACCTGAATACAATATTGTCTGAATAATTGTAATTATTTGCTTACTACAGTATACACGAGATACAAGAAAGAAAGGTGTACTTCTTGATTACTGTTATTATAATGTGAAATTTAAATCTTTCTCGGTTAATAACGCGGAGACCGAGAAACTAGTCTGTCGTTAGGCTTGGATCTAGGCTGAACATTTTTGTCTCAACTCAATATTAGAAACACTGTTAATTATATAATACACGAAACAATGAACACTGTTATCTCAATAACAATAATTTTTAAATTGTATACTTTAAATCTTCTCTTAGTAGTTGTAATTTGATGACTCTTTAACTATCCTTTTACGAAAATTACGTGGAACACTTCAGAACTTAGGCTCACTAAACAATTATGACGTTTACTACTCCACAAAGTTTATTAACTTTTGTTAAAGAAGGTAATTGCTTTTCACTTAAATAAAATAAGATACTCGGGAATATTGTAGCACTTGGGATGGATTCTGTTCAGGTAAACGGCAAACGACAAAATTTGGGGCTCAACATAGAAAAAGAAATTACATCACTGGTCCTTGCAGCTATAAAGTACTCACCAGGTAATTTGAGATGAAGGTGGTAGCAGTGTCGATCTCCTGTGACTTTTCTAAAAGGATGGCAAAAGTATTTCCGAAATTCCTCTTCTTAGAGCCGGATTTTTGTGGTACAGAGCTAGCCAAAGTATGCCATGAATAATAATCCAGATTACTTCCACATCCGAGGCTATGTTATATAATCTTGTAGTTCTTCTCGCAAGATGTGCAGTATTTGTTCACTAGCTATCGACTGACTCACGCCACTGGGAAGTCTTGATGTTCGACATACATACATACATACATACATTAATCCTTGTTCCATACATCATGAATACAACATTTCGTAATGATGTGGAACGTGTCACTTTATTATAAGTTTTCTCTACACAAGATAATTAATTTTTTTTTACAGTTCCTACTTCATATCTAAGAATTCGTCTATTGAGTAGAAGGAGTCGTCATTCAGAAATTCTTTTAATTTGCTTTTAATGTTGATTGGCTATCTGTCAGACTTTTAATACTATTTAGCAAATGACCAAAGATTTTTGTTGCAGCATAATTCACCCCTTTCTGTGCCAAAGTGATATTTAATCCATAATTGTGAATATCATCTTTTCTTCTAGTGTTGTAGCTATGCACTTTGCTGTTATATTTGAATTGAGATGGGTTATTAATGACAAATTTCATAAGTGAATATATGTGTTGCGAAGGTACTGTGAATATCCCGAGTTCCTTAAATAAATGTCTGCAAGGTGATCTGAGGTGGCCTCCAGCTATTGTTTTGATTACACGCTTTTGTGCAATGAATACTTTTACTCTTAATGACGAATTGTCCCAAAATACTATGCTGTATGAAAGCAGTGCATGAAAACAGGCATAGTAGGCTAATTTACTGATATGTTTAGCACTGAATTTACAATAACCCTAATAGCATAAGTAGCTGAACCTAACAGTTTCAGCAGATCATCGATGTGTTTCTTACAATTCAATTTCTCATCAATGCACACCGCCAGAAATTTTGAGTATTCTATCTCAGCAACATACTTCCATTCATAGTCTGTGTTTATTAGTGGTTTTATGCCATTTTTGTACATAATTGTATAAACTGTGTTTTCTCAAAATTTAGTGAGAGTCCATTTGCAGAGAACCACTTAATAATTTTCTGAAAGACATTATTTGAAATTTCCTTAGCTGATTCTTGCTTCTTGGGTGTGATTACTATATTTGTATCATCAGCAAAAAGAACTAGATTTGCATCTTCATGAATATAGAATGGCAAGTCGTTAATATATATTAAGAACAATAAGGGACCCAATACTGAACCCAGTGGGACACAATTCTTGATGTCTCCCCTGTTAGAGGACTCTGCTGGTATTTGCAGACTATCCATACTGTTAATTTCGACCTTCTGCATTCTTCCAGTTCAGCATGAATTAAACCATTTGTACGCTGTCCCACTCATACCACAATACTTAAGCTTATTAAAGGAATTTCATGATTCACACAAAAGCCTTTGAGAGATCACAAAATATCCTAATGGGTGATGTTCGATTATTCAATGCATTTAATATTTGATCAGTGAAAGCAAATGTATCATTTTCTGTTGAAAAGCCTTTCTGGAAACCAAACTGACATTTTGTTTGTACTTCATTTTTACAAAACACTCTTGAATATATTTTTTTTCAAGAATGTTGGATAAGCTGTCAGAAGCGAGATTGGGCAGTAGCTGTTAGCATCAGATCTATCCCCTTTCTTATGTGATGGTTTAACAATAGCGTATTTCAGTCTATCTGAAAGAATGCCCTGTCTCAGTGAGCTACTACATATCTGGGTGACAATTCTACTTATTGTTGAGAACAAGATTTTAGTACTCTGTTGGAAATGCGATCAATTCCATGTGAGTTTTTACTTTTCAGTGAATTAATTATTTTGGCTCTGAGCACTATGGGACTCAACTGCTGAGGTCATTAGTCCCCTAGAACTTAGAACTAGTTAAACCTAACTAACCTAAGGACATCACACACATCCATGCCCGAGGCAGGATTCGAACCTGCGACCGCAGCGGTCTCGCGGTTCCAGACTGCAGCGCCAGAACCGCGCGGCCACTTCGGCCGGCAATTAATTATTTTCCTTATTTCAGTACCAGAGGTGGTTTGAATTTAAATTTTATAAAATTGCATATGTACTGCCTTTTCCAAATACTGCCTTGCATTTTCTAATAAATAACTGGATCCTATCTTCTCTACAACACTTAAAAGTGATTATTAAAAATGTTTTCTACTTCCAACTTCTTGTTAACGAACTTTTCATTGTGTTTGATAGAAATACCATCTTCCTGTGATCTTGGTGGCCCTATTTCCCTTTTCACAATATTCCAAATTGTTTAATCTTACTATCAGATGTGCTAATCTCAGACATAATGAAGGTATTTCTGGACTTTTCAATAACTTTTCTTAACACGTCATGGCGTCGCCTTTCCGGCTTAGATCTTTTTTAATATGTGAATTGTAAGTAGTGCATCTTTTTCCAATCAGTACAAACTTTAATTTTATTAATGTATTATATACCTAAGATGTTTTAGAACAGTTAGTCTAGTTCTGAAGACGACGCTCATAGTAGCTTCGAAACCTGATCAATTTTGACTTAATATTTGTGACCGAGTGATTATTTGTTCTAATATAATTCTGACACAGTCACTGAACATTAGCAGCTATGTTCAAAGTTTTATGCCATTATTTAGTTTAAGCTCACATGCAGAAGCTTCTATATGTTGCTCTATGCAAATTTTCTTAGTTTCCAAATTTTTCACACTATGAGTGATTTTAACATATATGGCAACTCCTCCTCTCTCCATAGTGCCTCTACTTAAATGAGCTGAAAGCTTATATCCACCTACATTTACCATTTCCATACCTGTGACTATATGATGTTCAGACAGGTATAGCACATCAATTCCACCCTCAGTTTCTAAATGTTCTGAACAAACAAGACGCTCATCTACTTTGTTTTGTAATCCCCTAATATTCTTATGCAATGTATTTACATTATTTTTCACTGTGCTTTTATGTGATTCTTGCGGCATATTAACATTATTTTTCACTGCATTGTTATGAGAATCTTGTAATATTTTCACATCTCCAGTACCTGCCTGTCTGAACTTCTCATTAAACTTAATTTCAATAAATGTAGGATGATTGGACACTGATCCTAGCCTAAAAAAGTACTAACATGAGTTTCAGTTCCCCCCCCCCCTTAAAGATTTTGCTGTCATCCCAGCCAGTTTACCCTTCCCTTTCCTATTGAGATGCAGGCCATGTCTTGTGAAGTCCCACCTCCCAAAACCCTCAACAGGAACCAAACCTACACCTGACAGAGTAGCCACCCGAAGCAGCTGATCTAGCTCCATATTGACCTTCCTGACAGAGCTGTTAAATGGGGCCGTTCATATCACATGAAAGCAGGAAGCAAGTCAATATTTGTATGGTTCGTTGCAGATGCTACTTTTACCAGGTCACACTCAATATTGTTGCCCTGATCTCTGTCAATACTGTTTCCTGCTCCACCCACTACCACAACATGGTCCTGCTTTGTAAAACCCTTGCACAATGATCCTACATCCTCTATCACTTGGCTAAGACATGCAGTGGGCTTGAAAATACTTTGACCTGGTACTTGTCACCTAATTTTTCCTGAAATATCTGGCTCACACCTCTTCCATGACTACTACCTAACAACAGAATTTTCCTTCTACTTTCTACTTTTTTGTTGTTGCAATCGTTGGTTTCCTAGTGAAAGCCTGTTGGGTGCTGACTATACTTACATTTACTTGAGCCTCTTCCTTAGCTGACTGAGGTAGCAAGGTAAATCTATTGTTTGTGCCAATGATGGAACTGTCTGATACTGTTCTCTTTCTGTCGCCCCTGTTCCTTGCTACCACTTCCCACCTGTCTTCACTCTCCTCCCCCTTAACCTCATCAGTTCCTCGCTAGCATTATCCTGTTCGGCCTGAAGGGCTCTAATCTTCCATTCCTGTTCACTATTTTCCTATCCCCTGAGCATAATTTGCAATATCATGGAAGAGACGCATTTACTTCCCCGATTCTCATGCCACTACATTCACGCCAATGTAACCATCTTACACAACAGCTGCACAGAACCCCACAACTGACTTTCCTACAGCAGATCAAACACTTCTCACGTATGCTTGTTTACAATATTTTCTACAAAATTTATAATATTCTATTAACTACAGATCACTAAAGTTACTAATGTTATGTGGAACACTGTTATACTTGTATACTATTAATATAGTAACGTAATGCAGTGAAACTAATGTTAAAAATCAAAACTTGTATAGTCGAAAAATTAGGCCTAAGATACGTACTTTAATCGTTTTGAAAGGAAATAAAAGATAGACCTTACGACCTTTAATTTCCCGAGTAGATACGTCACTACTAAATATATGTGTAATAAAAACAACCTAAATTATTCGCTTAATACTTAAAGAAATGTCTTAAAATTGTATGCAAACCTACGTCTAAAGTACGCGGAAACCTGCCCTTATGTTATGTTTTGGTTTTTATCGAAAAATACTTTGAAACTAGGCAAGGTCCTAGCGGAGGTGGTTTGCCATTGCCTTCCTCCGACCGTGGTGGGGATGAATGATGATGATGATGAAGACAACACAACAACGCCCAGTCATTTCGAGGCAGGAAAAAATCCTGACACCACCGGAAATCGATCCCGGAAGCCCGTGAGCGGGAAGCGAGAACGCTTCCGCAAGACCACGAGCTGTAGACACAGTTATATAAATTATCATGAAAGTGAGTAAACATTTATATGGATGTTACATCGAAGGACATAGTTATATAGATGTCTCATTAAGAAAAAAACAGACAAAGAAGTCAGGTAAGACCATTATAGTTAATACTGATAAAAGCGCTACAGATAAAACAAGAGAAGGGTGTCTGCAGAGAGTACACGAACATGTGCAAAAATTACAAAAGGGACAGGATGATAGGATGTGTGTTAAGACTTCGGGCAATAGCTTTATGTTTGTGGAAGACTGAATTAATAAAGCTGCAGCGAACCCATATAAATGTTCCTTAGTTTAGGATATCAAATTCATTTTCATTTTAAAGTTCCGTGTCTCAGTTGGTAAAAGCGGAACCCTTGTTTGATCGCTTTGTTGTCCATGTGTCTATCTGTCTGTATCTCTGCCCGGCTATTGAGATTACTTTTTATCAAAAACGGGGAGACGTATCAAGTTGAAATTTACGTCTCGTAGTAAGGCCTGTGGTACTTTGGCCATGTAAAAAATTAAAGCTTCTAAGTCAATGCAATCAAAAGATAAAACTATTTATGTCACATATTTTCTTTACCCACTCATCAAAACCTGTAGGGTGCTCCCTGTTGACCTAGAACCCTGAAATTTGGCAAGAAGCTATATTTCACATTACACGTAAAGGAAAAATCTGAAAATTGTTAATCTGTTAACATATCACAGGAAAAAACTTTTTTTCTCTTATGTTTACTATCTGTCCGTTATTTAAGAGTCGTTTATAGTGGGAATGGGAGACAAGTAAAGTTCAAATTTATGTCACTTAGTGAGGTCTACGGTCCCTTGGTAGCATAAAAATTTAAGCGTGAAAGTCGCTGCCACCAAAAGATACAGTCATTTATGTCACATATTTTGATAGTCACAAAGTCACTCATCAAAAGCTATAGGGTATCATGAAATTTGGTGATAAGCGATGTTTTACTGTACATGTAAAGGAAGAAATCCTAAATTTGTTGATCTATAATTATATCACACTAAAAAAATCTTCAGGAAAGCCTTGTAATTCCCATTATCGATATTGATAACAGGCGAAAGTAGTCGAATTCTCGATTCCTGGGACGAATGAACTATCTATAAGCGTAATTAAGTTTGTACAGAATCCACAGTGCGCGATTTCTACTCGCGCTTGTCCAATTTCTTCTAATTTTTTCGGTTTCTTTCTCACATTTTATTCCCACACTACCACTCCGGAGGCCCACCTGGCTAGCGGCGCGGTCTCACGATCTGCTTCCCGAGCGGGAAGGCGTGCCGGTCCTCAACACGAATCCGCCTGGCATATTAGTGTCAAGGTCCGGCGTGCCGGTCAGCCTGTGGATGGTTTTTAATGTGGTCTTCCACCTGTCTCGACGAATGCGGGCTGGTTCCCCTTATACCGCTTCAGTGACATTATGCTGCGCAAACACTGTCTCCACGTGAGCGTACACCATAATCACTCCACCACGCAAACATTTGGGGTTACACTCGTCTGGTATGAGACGTTTCCCGGGGGAAGGGGGATCCACAGGGGTCCGAACCGCACAATAGCCCTGGGTTCGGTGTGGGGCAGCGGTGGGGTTGGTGGACTGATGTGGCCTGTTGTGGGGTTGTGAACCACTGAGGGGTACGGCGGGACGAAACCTCTCCGTCGTTTCTAGCTCGCCGGTTCAATACGCAAATACACACACCACTCTGGAGAGTTCTCATCACGGATTTTTACGCCCTAATATTTCCTTCTTCCTGTTGGTAAACGCATAATACACACTAATGAGCCAAAACACCGTGACCAGCTACTTAATAGTCCATCTCTGAAATTCAATCCTGGAACGACTCCGCGTTAGAAGAATTCAGCAAGTCCTTGGTTGGAGTCTGGAGGTATGCACCACCTGATGTCTATGCAAAGGTCCCAAAATTCCCGCAAATTACGAACAAGTGTCTTGTGGGCGCGGAAGTAGTGCACGATGAGGATCAGTTGTGTTCCATTTGGTAGCATAGACAGTGACCTTGACTAACGAGAAAAATGACTCATCCGAAAATGACTCATCCGACCACGGACACGTTTCTATTGATTTATTGTCCATGTCAATAGCCACGCGTCCACTGTTATGGAAATTTAAGATGTCGTTTTGTCGACATGGGAACACTGTCTCCTGAGGAGCTCTATGTTCGACACTATGCGCTGAACGGTGGGCTACGAAACATTATGCCTGCATCAGAAGTATACCCTGTAATCAGATTTCCCACAAGTCACTGTCTGTCCTTATAGAGCGGACAAACCTCCGACCTCCATGTTCTGTAATGAGCGATGGACATCCAACACATTGTTACCTACTCTTGGTTTCACCACCATTCAACCACTTGCCGTAGAAACTCCCAGCAGTAGCACGCCAACCGCGCAAGAGACTACAAGAGGACCGTACGACATCCCCTTATCGATTTCATACATAATGACAGAGTATGTAGGGCACGACTAAGACTTCAACGTACGTAAACAGGAAGACGCTACTACCCTTTTCGAGGAAATCGAGTTGGAAAATTTTAAGCGTACTAACATACTTTGTAGGATGGCTCCTATCCAAAGCAGTCCGCAGCCAATGGTGTAAGTACTTAGTTTCTCAGTTCGAGATTGCTGGGTGCAATCCCATTGCCAGTACTGCTTCTTTTTTATAAGCTATCTCTATGACCATTCGGTGATCTGCAATATGTGTGGTAAGCCGCGGAATTGTGTCACGACCGAAAACCGTTTATGAATGTGAACCAAGTTTGTTTTGTAATAGGCAGATTGAGAGAACCACGAATATGTAATAACTAAGAGTTCATGACAATTGCCTTATATCGAATCAATTGTTTTCCATATTTCTTCGATCATTGCAGTCTGATTAGTGCAGTGCTTCATAGGTTATATATTAAACTTGGCACCAATGAAAATACAGTAACACAGATAAAATTACTGCTCTGATTTGAAAGTTCTCTTGTATCCATACTTTATTTCTAGTCTCCTTCAGAAAAAAATTCTCCTTTTTTTCAAAATAGAGAAAAAGAGAATCATTAAATACTGATAATTTGCACAGGCATCATAAATCTGGTACTGGTAATAGAACACAGGGTACCGGCGCTGAGACCCAATCCAGGAACCTCGATCATATGAAATCAAGCGCTTACTTGCTCGACTGCGGACTACATGAATATCAGCAAATATATATAATACAAGAACGCCGAAAATTTTCAAACTCGATTTTCCTGAAAACTGTTCCTGTTTACCTATGTTGAAGTTCTGGTCTTCCCTGCACACCATCTTAATATGAATCAAATAGGTGAAGGGAAGTTCGTACGGGCCTCTTGTTATCCGTTTCCGAAATGCTCGCTGCTAGTAATGGGCCATAAGAATGTGCCCTTTGTCTAAGTTGTTGACAGAGATTTCCGCATTTGTGGCCCATATCGTCCCTAGAATGATTTTCCCTTCGCCTGAGTTTCGCTTATACGTATACTTTTCTCGCCATGTCACGTTGCCGTAGCGCTACCGGGGAGCATTTAATCTCGCAGTGGGCAGTGCTCATAATGTTTCGGCTTAGCAGTGCAGAACTGTAGATTAAGCGATTATGCGGTTAAATGTAGTGACAAACACTCATCTGTCTTTCTCAGATTACGCACTGGCCATTTACACAGATCTGCGAGTCCACCACACATGAAAGCAACAACAAAATAAAAAATACAGAAAAGACGGAAACTGCTGGTTCTCCGTGTTGCTTTCGGCCGGAGTCAGCAAATGGAAAGGAAAATAATCGTCCAAGCCTCTGATATCCGTAAAGAGGTTTTACGACTAACACAGAGAAACAAATACTCGCCAGAATAGTGCACGCCAAATGGCTCGCCTTGGAACACTTCTTATCTCTCTCCCTCCCTCTCTCTCTCTCTCTCTCTCTCTCTCTCTCTCTCCCTCTCTCTCCCACCCTCACCCACACACACAAACACACACACACACACACACAGACTTGCGTAAACCCATCCACAGACTTATATGGTGGTTCACAACTATCCTCATGTGGACGACAGTTAGTAGATACTGTTTCTCTAATTCAAACAGACATTACATTAGTTATTATTGTAAGAAGGTTATATAGCTTCCTATATAAAAGTAAATCTTCCTTAATTATCCTAAATGATATTCCATATGCTGATGGTATTCTGTATTCACTCTTACCAAGAGTTTTATTATTAGGCCCAGTTAAACAGTTTTTGAAACATCCACCCGTACGTGTGATGCAGTGAAACCAGACGGCTAACTTCAAAGAACATAATACTTTCGGTTTTTAACAGCGAGTTTAGTAAATCTATGAAACTTTCCTATGATATTTGGAAGTAAGTTGAGAACAAATATTATATTTTAGCAAGTAATAAATTTCTTTTTTTTTGCGATATCAGCTTTTCTTAACCAAGAATTAGAAAATATGAGTGAAATATTATTTCTTGGATCTCTACAAAAACATTCTTTCTCAGCGTTTTACAGCTTCTAAAAATTTTATCTTCATGAAATACTATGATGTGCTGAAGCAATGATTACATGTTTCGTACTTGCTTGTAATTAGTACATATTCATGTCACTATAGTGAGTACCAGATAAACACTTCTGTTTAAACCTACTTCTGAAGGTCAGTTGTTTGAGCTGACCACAGTGTGGTCAGTGATACTACAAATTATATGACGTATTGTATAGTAGGATGCATAATGATGATCAGTTTTTCATATTAGGAAAGCGATAGATCTTTCACGTACTGTCTTCTCAATTGTTGTTTGTTGTGGTCTTCAGTCCTGAGACTGGTTTGATGCAGCTCTCCATGCTACTCTATCCTGTGCAAGCTTCTTCATCTCCAAGTACCTACTGCAACCTACATCCTTCTGAATCTGCTTAGTGTATTCATCTCTTGGTCTCCCCCTACGATTTTTACCCTCCACGCTGCCCTCCAATACTAAATTGGTGATCCCTTGATGCCTCAGAACATGTCCTACCAACCGATCCCTTCTTCTGATCAAGTTGTGCCACGAACTTCTCTTTTCCCCAATCCTATTCAATACTTCCTCATTAGTTATGTGATCTACCCATCTAATCTTCAGCATTCTTCTGTAGCACCACATTTCGAAAGCTTCTATTCTCTTCTTGTCCAAACTATTTACCGTCCATGTTTCACTTCCATACATGGCTACACTCCATACAAATACTTTCAGAAACGACTTCCTGACACTTAAATCTATACTCGATGTTAACAAATTTCTCTTCTTCAGAAACGCTTTCCTTGCCATTGCCAGACTACATTTTATATCCTCTCTATTTCGACCATCATCAGTTATTTTGCTCCATAAATAGCAAAACTCCTTTACTACTTTAAGTGTCTCATTTCCTAATCTAATTCCCTCAGCATCACCCGACTTAATTAGACTACATTCCATTATCCTCGTTTTGCTTTTGTTGATGTTCATCTTATATCCTCCTTTCAAGACACTGTCCATTCCGTTCAACTGCTCTTCCAGGTCCTTTGCTGTCTGTGACAGAATTACAATGTCATCGGCAAACCTCAAGGTTTTTATTTCTTCTCCATGGATTTTAATACCTACTCCGAATTTTTCTTTTGTTTCCTTTACTGCTTGCTCAATATACAGGTTGAATAACATCGGGGAGAGGCTACAACCCTGTCTTACTCCCTTCCCAACCAATACTTCCCTTTCATGTCCCTCGACTCTTATAACTGCCATCTGGTTTCTGTACAAATTGTAAATAGCCTTTCGCTCCCTGTATTTTACCCCTGCCACCTTTAGAATTTGAAAGAGAGTATTCCAGTCAACATTGTCAAAAGCTTTCTCTAAGTCTACAAATGCTAGAAACGTAGGTTTGCCTTTCCTTAATCTTTCTTCTAAGATAAGTCGTAAGGTCAGTATTGCCCCACGTGTTCCAGTATTTCTACGGAATCCAAACTGATCTTCCCCGAGGTCGGCTTCTACTAGTTTTTCCATTCGTCTGTAAAGAATTCGTGTTAGTATTTTGCAGCTGTGGCTTATTAAACTGATTGTTCGGTAATTTTCACATCTGTCAGCACCAGCTTTCTTTGGGATTGGAATTATTATATTCTTCTTGAAGCCTGAGGGTATTTCGCCTGTTTCATACATCTTGCTCACCAGATGGTAGAGTTTTGTCAGGACTGGCCCTCCCAAGGCCGTCAGTAGTTCCAATGGAATGTTGTCTACTCCGGGGTCCTTGTTTCAACTCAGGTCTTTCAGTGCTCTGTCAAACTCTTCACGCAGTATCGTATCTCCCATTTCATCTACATCTACATCCTCTTCCATTTCCATAATATTGTTCTCAAGTACATCGCCCTTGTATAGAACCTCTATATACTCCTTCCACCTTTCTGCTTTCCCTTCCTTGCTTAGAACTGGGTTTCCATCTGAGCTCTTGATGTTCATACAAGTGGTTCTCTTATCTCCAAAGGTCTCTTTAATTTTCCTGTAGGCAGTATCTATCTTACCCCTAGTGAGATAAGCCTCTACATCCTTACATTTGTCCTCTAGCCATCCCTGCTTAGCCATTTTGCACTTCCTGTCGATCTCATTTTTGAGACGTTTGTATTCCTTTTTGCCTGCTTCATTTACTGCATTTTTATATTTTCTCCTTTCATCAATTAAATTCAATATTTCTTCTGTTACCCAAGGATTTCTATTAGCCCTCGTCTTTTTACCTACTTGATCCTCTGCTGCCTTCACTACTTCATCCCTCAAAGTTACCCATTCTTCTTCTACTGTATTTCTTTCCCCCATTCCTGTCAATTGTTCCCTTATGCTCTCACTAAAACTCTGTACAACCTCTGGTTCTTTCAGTTTATCCAGGTCCCATCTCCTTAAATTCCCACCTTTTTGCAGTTTCTTCAGTTTTAATCTACAGTTCATAACCAATAGATTGTGGTCAGAGTCCACATCTGCCCCTGGAAATGTCTTACAATTTAAAACCTGGTTCCTAAATCTCTGTCTTACCATTATATAATCTATCTGATACCTTTTAGTATCTCCAGCGTTCTTCCATGTATACAACCTTCTATCATGATTCTTAAACCAAGTGTTAGCTATAATTAAGTTGTGCTCTGTGCAAAATTCTACCAGGCGGCTTCCTCTTTCATTTCTTAGCCCCAATCCATATTCACCTACTACGTCTCCTTCTCTCCCTTTTCCTACACTCGAATTCCAGTCACCCATGACTATTAAATTTTCGTCTCCCTTCACAATCTTAATAATTTCTTTTATATCATCATACATTTCTTCAATTTCTTCGTCATCTGCAGAGCTAGTTGGCATATAAACTTGTACTACTGTCGTAGGCATGGGCTTCGTATCTATCGTGGCCACAATAATGCTTTCACTATGCTGTTTGTAGTAGCTTACCCGCATTGCTATTTTCCTATTCATTATTAAACCTACTCCTGCATTACCCCTATTTGACTTTGTGTTTATAACCCTGTAGTCACCTGACCAGAAGTCTTGTTCCTCCTGCCACCGAACTTCACTAATTCCCACTATATCTAACTTTAACCTATCCATTTCCCTTTTTAAATTTTCTAACCTACCTGCCCGATTAAGGGATCTGACATTCCACGCTCCGATCCGTAGGACGCCAGTTTTCTTTCTCCTGATAACGACATCCTCTTGAGTAGTCCCCGCCCGGAGATCCGAATGGGGGACTATTTTACCTCCGGAATATTTTACCCAAGAGGACGCCATCATCATTTAATCATACAGTAAAGCTGCATGCCCTCGGGAAAAATTACGGCCGTAGTTTCCCCTTGCTTTCAGCCGTTCGCAGTACCAGCACAGCAATGCCGTTTTGGTTATTGTTACAAGGCCAGATCAGTCAATCATCCAGACTGGTGCCCTTGCAACTACTGAAAAGGCTGCTGCCCCTCTTCAGGAACCACACGTTTGTCTGGCCTCTCAACAGATACCCCTCCGTTGTGGTTGTACCTACGGTACGGCCATCTGTATCGCTGAGGCTCGCAAGCCTCCCCACCAACGGCAAGGTCCATGGTTCTCAATTATTCCTCGATAATTACGATTATGTGTAACAGTTATCGAAGTAGTAATCTGATCGTTGCTCGTAATGAAGCTTTAACGAGTTTTCTTTATCTTTCTTCAACATTTTTACTTAATCAATTCATTTTTAATTACAGTTATAAATCAAAGAGAGGATATCGTCAGACTATACCAATGATGGAATTTATTACAGGAGGCTCAAGCATAAAATTACAAAAATTTAAGAAAGAAGTGAAGAAAGCTAGAATATGATGCTGACATTGGCATTTTGATATTACTTCAAAGGAATAGAACTTTTTTCATGATTTTGGTAAGTTAGTATTTATTTGTGACATTTATACTTCACAAGTACTACAAAAATACCTTGCATCACTTCTGCCTATTGCACTATTTGTACTTCACAGATTTTGGCCCAGGCGACCTTTATGTAGACAAATTAATTCTCACGTTTAGCAGACATAGCGAGCAGAACTCATTACTTCATATATCGTTTATGACACTTTAACTGATAACATCATTAATTAATTCAAGACCACTTTCATAATTTGCTAAATGAGACTCTTTTTATGAACACCACATTGTGACATTTGTTTGATTCCATTAACAATGAAAGTCGCTACAAGGATTTGAAGGCAGTCACAGTGTGCAAACCTACATTTGGCGGTACTTTTGTTCGTCATTTAATGTGATTTGTAGCACACCATTTTAGTTTGAGGATCACAGTCTGTTGTTTCTGATGTATCGTACTACATACATATCACATTACACTCACGCCTCACATCTTCGATCTCTTAGAAGAACAATTATCCTTCTTTCGACGTGTTCTAAGCTTTGAAAATGTGATGAATCCTTGCTGCTACTACATAATTTTCCTATTACAAATGTTTTAAAAAGTTTCCCTCTACTTCCGCTGTGACAGTTACACACAAGACTAAATAATTTGTCACACACTGCTGATAACTTTATTTGGAGCCTAGCTTGAAACGCTTTATAATGCTGCTAATATTTTTAGAAGCGTATAATCAGATGTAATATTCAAAAAATTGATATGATGTCTCATAGTCCCGTCCAATGACATTAACCAACTAGGTATACTGCCCTGACTGTCTCGCAAATTCGATTAATGTACTGCGTTTTTCGCCTCATGTCAAATTATATCATAACCGACTTAGACCACCTCGAAAATCATTGTTACTTTGTAACTTTGGATTCTGTATGACGACTGTTATTTAACACTCTCCCATGCACGGGATATGATTTAATTTTTTAATTTGTTTCTTGATATTTAAGTTGGTCTATTCTTATTTGCATTGGTTAATGTTCTGAGACGTATTGAGGAAGTAATTATTCCGTGTTATGTTTGAAATTCTCTGGAGCTGTGTCTTCACATAGTATTTAATTTGTAACTAAAACTGTAAGTAGGCTGTTTAGGTTTTTATGTTGGTAACGCCACGTAGCGCTCTGTATGAAAATCACTGACTGTGCTGTGTGCAGTCTGTGGCTGGTTTACATTGTTGGAGCATTTGCTATGTAGTGTTGGGCAGTTGGATGTGAACAGTGCGTAGCGTTGCGCATTTGAAGGTAAGCTGTCAGCAGTGGTGGATGTGGGGAGAGAGATGGCAGAATTTTCAGAGAGGACGATCTGGACGTGTGTGTATCAGAGAGAGTAAATTTGTAAGGCTGGATGTCATGAACGGATATATATATATATATATATATGATGGGCGCTCGCTGTGTTGCAGTAGTTCGAGTAACGAAGATTTTTGTGAGGTAAGTGATTCATGAAAGGTGTAGGTTATTGTTAGTCAGGGCCATTCTTTTGTAGCGATTATTGAAAGTTAGATTGCATTGCGCTAAAAATATTGTGTGTCAATTTAGGATGAACAGAGTAAGTAAAGAGAGAAATGTCTGAGTACGTTCAGTTCTGCTCAGCTGTTAGAAACTCAAATAACGTAAGAGGTTTATCAGCACAGTAATTCATTAATTTTTCTAAGTGGATGTTTCAAAACGTATGCTGTGGGTGCTGCTTACAGCAGCAGAAAAAGCTCAAAAAGTGCTGTAGAGTGCTACCGATGGGTGGAGTTAACTGTATTTTGTTTGTATTAATAGACTAAGTTGTTCGCATAGTTTAGTTAACTACTCAAGATAAAGTATAAAAGAAGGCTGTAAGATTGCTAAATTATTTGTTTGAAAAAAAAAATGGCAAACCGGTATAATGAAACGTGGGATATTACATTAATGTGAAATTAACATGGAAATACTCAGGAAAGTACAGCTCAGCAGGTCCGAAGTGGTGCCCACAGCGTTAATATATTTGCACTTTCTTCATAGGAATTGGAGGTACCAGTTGAGCAGGTAACGGCCTAAGGTTGGTAACACTCAAGCAGAAAATATAAGTACAAAAATACAATAGAAAATTCACTGTGAAACATCCTTTGCTCAGATTCAAAACTATGCAACGTATTTAGATGTGTGTAGTCGAGTCAGAAGCTGAATTTCGGTATTTAATTACCTAGAGTATTAATATATCTTATTTTCTTTCCTTTTAAACAGATCATCTATTGGTGACTTGCTAAAAAGTCGAAAGTAGAAACACGTTATGATACCGTCTGTGTGAACTGATGTTGAAAAAAAAATAAAAGAATAATCATAAGTATCTTTGTTGTGAAATGCCTTTGAGATTTCGACAAAATGTTTAATTATGACACATTTTATTCACATAAGGAATCGTTATTAGAGAGAGGCACGTCAGAGGAGCCAGACGAAGGCATGTTGCTTGCCTGCAGCACACATGCGATGAATGTATTTGCCTGACGTGTGTGCAAACTGCCAGCCACGTTCCGGAACCTCTGCCATTATTATTGGCTGCAAATTGCTCCGCCTCCGTGGGTTTCTCTTTAGTTAGAGGTCAGGTAACGGAAGTAAGAGGTCAGCTAGTTGTAACTGACCTGGCTTCTGTTTACCAAATCTAACCTCGTATAAACTTAGGAGGCGCAGAATGCAGCCGCAAATTGCCTAAAATGTGGCGACGGCGATACATGTGTTACATAAGCTCCATAACTAGTGTAATAGTGTCTATGGCACTAATTGTCAACATTATTTAGGCACTACGTCAGCAGCACCGCTGTTAATCTGAGAGTGAGGAGAGGTATTTATAAGAATAAGGTGATCATACTTTTGCTCGTGTGCTCAGATCATGCTACACAATGAAACCAACATCGTTTCAGCTGTTGTACAAGTCACCTTCATCATGGCGACGCCATATTAAGTACTGAATAACAGAGAACGAATGGTACACGTGGATTTTTTCAGCATAACAAATATTGTCTTATACTGAGAGATGAGATACATTGAAATACACTTTCTGTTTATTGTGCTCTAGAGCTTTGAGATACTCACCTAAGCTGTGAATGCTGCTAATTGCTTGTATTTTTGTAACAATTCTGGAGTATGGTTTTTTTACCTGCGTTCTTCGTGCTTAATGATGTTAGTACTACAGATGCTGGATAATGGTTTGAATATACTTGGTCCTTTACTGAAGAGTACGTTTAATTGCAGCTTGCAGTTTTAGATAATATCATTCCGGAAGATCACATTGAAATGTTGTCTCAAACTGGAAACAAAGTGGCCACACAATTTTACATGTACAATAATGAATGGGAAATGAGATCTAGAAGCAATTTACAATGTGTCTGCTCTTTTATACTGCAAATCTCAGTAGGCAAATTTTTACAGCTTGCTCAAGAACATTGTTTATTTGCAGAAAAATGTTTTGCCACACCCAAGGCACTGAAGTCCTTCAAAAGAACCTGTTACATATAATTTTTGGTACTAACAGATACGATCTCTGCAGTGAAAGCTCTGTATGCCACCGAGTAGAGAAAGAAAGAGAAGTACTTCATTAGAAACAAAATAATAGAGTAGGTTTTAGGATACAGGAACGAGAACAGGCAATATAACTCGTGTATGTTAAGAGCTGGTTTGGAATAACTGACAATGAGAAGGTTAATGAGCTGGCACCGAAAGCATTTACAAATCAGTCTCATCGTCATCATCACTTCCACCGATTGTACCATTATTGTTGAGCTCATATTCTCAAGAACCTAAAAGGATTTCTTCTTCCTCTATCACTGTACACCAATAGATGTTTCGTCAGTCTCTCTTCTGGCATTCTAACCACATGGCTCTTCTACCTGTATCCATATTTCTCTGCTGTGTTGATATCCCTTATCACTCAAATCTTATCTAATTTGTTGATTCCTGGGCTGGTCTTGAAGTACACAATCTTTCACTGTTCTTAGAAAACTCATTTCATATACACTCCTGGAAATGGAAAAAAGAACACATTGACACCGGTGTGTCAGACCCACCATACTTGCTCCGGCCACTGCGAGAGGGCTGTACAAGCAATGATCACACGCACGGCACAGCGGACACACCAGGAACCGCGGTGTTGGCCGTCGAATGGCGCTAGCTGCGCAGCATTTGTGCACCGCCGCCGTCAGTGTCAGCCAGTTTGCCGTGGCATACGGAGCTCCATCGCAGTCTTTAACACTGGTAGCATGCCGCGACAGCGTGGACGTGAACCGTATGTGCAGTTGACGGACTTTGAGCGAGGGCGTATAGTGGGCATGCGGGAGGCCGGGTGGACGTACCGCCGAATTGCTCAACACGTGGGGCGTGAGGTCTCCACAGTACATCGATGTTGTCGCCAGTGGTCGGCGGAAGGTGCACGTGCCCGTCGACCTGGGACCGGACCGCAGCGACGCACGGATGCACGCCAAGACCGTAGGATCCTACGCAGTGCCATAGGGGACCGCACCGCCACATCCCAGCAAATTAGGGACACTGTTGCTTCTGGGGTATCGGCGAGGACCATTCGCAACCGTCTCCATGACGCTGGGCTACGGTCCCGCACACCGTTAGGCCGTCTTCCGCTCACGCCCCAACATCGTGCAGCCCGCCTCCAGTGGTGTCGCGACAGGCGTGAATGGAGGGACGAATGGAGACGTGTCGTCTTCAGCGATGAGAGTCGCTTATGCCTTGGTGCCAATGATGGTCGTATGCGTGTTTGTCGCCGTGCTGGTGAGCGCCACAATCAGGACTGCATACGACCGAGGCACACAGGGCCAACACCCGGTATCATGGTCTGGGGAGCGATCTCCTACACTGGCCGTACACCACTGGTGATCGTCGAGGGGACACTGTATAGTGCACGGTACATCCAAACCGTCATCGAACCCATCGTTCTACCATTCCTAGACCGGCAAGGGAACTTGCTGTTCCAACAGGACAATGCACGTCCGCATGTATCCCGTGCCACCCAACGTGCTCTAGAAGGTGTAAGTCAACTACCCTGGCCAGCAAGATATCCGGATCTGTCCCCCATTGAGCATGTTTGGGACTGGATGAAGCGTCGTCTCACGCGGTCTGCACGTCCAGCACGAACGCTGGTCCAACTGAGGCGCCAGGTGGAAATGGCATGGCAAGCCGTTCCACAGGACTACATCCAGCATCTCTACGATCGTCTCCATGGGAGAATAGCAGCCTGTATTGCTGCGAAATGTGGATATACACTGTACTAGTGCCGACATTGTGCATGCTCTGTTGCCTGTGTCTATGTGCCTGTGGTTCTGTCAGTGTGATCATGCGATGTATCTGACCCCAGGAATGTGTCAATAAAGTTTCCCCTTCCTGGGACAATGAATTCACGGTGTTCTTATTTCAATTTCCAGGAGTATATATATATATATATATATATATATATATATATATATATATATATATATATAGACACAATTTTCCTGCAGTGTGTTTAAAAAATTGGTAGCAGTAATTTTTTGTTACATACCACAGACAGTTACCATTTTTTATCGGTGTTTCAGTGCACTGACCTCTAGTTCTTAGATGGGAAACTAGACAAATATTTAATAATGCTGAGTAGTACGACTAGTAACAGCTGAAAAAAGCTATAAATATACACACATGCAATAAGGTCAGTGTACATAGTACAAACATATACAATGTGTATATGCACACACATGATGTGCAGTCACATAAGGGCACACATAAGCATACAAACGTATTTACACTATAATAAATAGTGTATTTTATTCTGCACACACTTATGAACACATACACTATTTACAGAACAGACCTGCAACCTTATGGTTTCAAGGCGCTATGCCATGTGGATTATTGATCAAATTTCTAGACATGTCGACTGTATAGTGATGGCACCTGATTACGTCGAAAGCTATGCATTCTTTCATCCAATAGGTGAAGCTATCCACATCTACTTCAACTAACCTTGGATAATTGTAATGAATTCATAATGTATGTAGTACGTTGTAACATGGCAACTTTAATATTTAACGGCTTTAAAGTACGAATGTTTACATTTCATTGAATGAAATTCCAATGACATGGCATTATTTTTTGACAATGTAGATGTGCACAGTGCATGTAAGAATTAACTAAAATATCTGCAATGGACAAAAAAATCTTGAACATGTCAGCAGTCAGCAGCTGTGGAATTATGGATACAATGGGAGTCATACAGCCAACCAGTTACACATCAAAAGTTTATTCAAACCTTTCCCTTGGTTTCGGGAGAAATAAACCTGTCTTCCTTAGAAAAATTTGTGATGTACTTGATAATGGCTTTAGGAATAAATCATGACAGTAAGATAAAATGAAGAAGAGTGTAGAAATATGTGGCGGAAATATTATTCGAACATTATTACATGACTGTGGCCCGAAAATATGAGATCATCCCTTTGCAAGTTCTACAAACTCAGAGAGCAACTATCACACCGAATTTTCCCTGAAGTATGAATAAAAATGAGATTTGAATGATACAAACATACAATTCAATATGCTTTCACCTATGATACATATTGTTCTGTGAAGGTAATATGGGAGGCAGTGGAGTCACTGTCAGAATGTGGCATATCAACCAGAAGTCTTTCGAATTCTATAAACAGACGATGCTTCTGGTGCTCGGTATTCCTAAACTAAAGAAATTGTGTTCATCAGTAGGCACTTCCTCGCATATCAGTTCCTGGCTGGAGCAATCTATCAGATGCTTTGCTAAATACTTTGTTGAAGTGAAGGAAACGAAACATCTAAGCCAATACTGCCGTTCTCTATGATGTTTTGACAACTGCGAAGAAATAAAGTGGGACAGGTTCCTGACTGAAATGTAGTGCTACTCCTCCTCCTCATAGAATAACAAAATATGTTTGGAACAATGACCCACTACTTTTAAACATTAAAGGGGTCTGACGACATAGAGTTTAATTTAGGACATTTACATGCCTTTTAAGCAGCAATATACACAGAAAGTGGGACGTAGGAGGACCCTCGTATTTACTGGCTCGCAAATATGCTGGTGGAAGTCGAGGAGGAGTAGATGGCTGGGTACCTTACTGGACCCTCTTTCCTGTATTTCGGATAATTCCGATGGGAGAGGTCGTAATACAGACGTGTTTAGCAGCAATATCCTCTGTAAGACGCTGTGTACTAAACATGCAAGTGTAAATCGAGATGGAGATCACGGTTGGGTACCTCAACAGACCCTCTTTTCTTCATATCACACACTCGAAGTAAGATCTTGCAACCACTTGTTAGTTACAGTGGTCCATGGTACTGCATCATTCCCTCTTCCCCCGCCCCCCTCCCCAAATATAGATGTTGGTTTTCTCACCAACACTTACCACATTCTGTTGGGGAACATGAGAACTTGCAGCAGAAGATTGCACTTCACTTGTTCATGAGATACGACTGATCGTTAACAATTTTTAGGAGCTCCCTTTCTGAAATGAGTAGTCACGCATTTAACAAAGTGATGAGGTGTCATTAGACTGCAGTATCTATGTGGGCAGAAGAAATCCAGTTCCCAAATGCACCTGCAATCACAGAGTACTTTAACAGTGACATGTGGCCAACCCAGTGCTCTTTAAGAGTAAAGTTGAAAGGGCTGCTGCTAGCTGTAGTAATACTAGATTCAGAACAAGATGAGCGGGGTGGACCAGGATGAGGCGATAGTTGATGCTGAGGTGAACATGCCCTGGTACAGCAGTAATGGGCCCACACATGGTGAATGTATCATTGATGCGTCAGGGTAAGGCGTTGTTTCCACAAACTTGCCTCTGCACTATCCCATAATTATTGTAAGGAAGAAGACATGATGACATTGATGAGTATCTAGTGTATGTAACTATTTCGAAACAAGAATCATATACAAGCATCATTAATAATAATTCCTGATCTTGATGCAGCAGTTCATCAGCGTTTGTATTGTTAAATATGGATCTCATTTCATCATCTATTGGTGTGTTACCTCATAGCATTGCATCCAGATCTCTGTCCTCCTCCACTGTGGTGAATTAACAAGTTCTCCCTGAAAAAAAGTCATAGCAATGAAAGCGCATGTGAACTGCTGTGGAAGGAAGTTGACTTACTACTACTTAGATATCTGCTCACCTATGATAGCATTCCGTCCTTGGGAAGTCATACTGGAGAAAGGCATCATGGCATGGAATAGGTGGAAGAACGAGTTATTCGCTTGTCTCCACAGCTGAAGTGACAACCCATACCCACATGGCTATATTGTTACCACACAAACACTCACTCACTCACACACACACACACACACACACACACACACACACACACACACACTCAAGCATACAAATAAACACACACAGGGGTCAGGAGTAATATATATGAACATGTACTTATGACTGGAAAAGTCACCTGTTATCATTGCTGCTTCAGCAATTCTGACAATCCACCTCCCTCAGGAGTGTCTTTCTACTCCATATGATCATCTTATGTGACAATGTACTGCTATCTTTAACGAAGAAAAAATCTTATGATTTACAGCTACATGATACAATGAAAATATGTATACATCGTTTCATGAAATAGTTTAGGTATTTACCGTCAGTATTAACATAATCAAATGGAGACGTTTACTTGCCTCTTCATCTCAGGCTTTCCCATGATGACGCCTCATATCTGCAGCTGCTGTCATTTTCAGTCTAACACTGAAGTGATTTATTGCTGCACATTGCGGTTTATTCGTAGCCTAATGTGGAGAGAGGGAAACCAAACATGTCCACATTTAGACTCTGTACAAGATCGCATTGGAACAAGAAGGTAATATCCATCACTTTTATAAACAACAGAAAAAAGAGTTTTTATATATTGACAGTTAACTTGGAGTGCTATTTCATACTATGATGCAGGTCATAATATTCCATAGGCAACAATATCTAAAGGCAGATAGAATTCCGTGAGGTTCTGCTTCTGCCAGTGGATACCAACACGCTGCTGCTGGTGTGAGGTCACTGCTCACAGGCAGTGATCTGCCAGCAGTGTCATGTGTAGGTGTACATATCTAACAACCAGTTGTAACTTGTGAGGCAGTTATCAGAGCATCACATCTGCTACAGCAGCCAGTGTGGTTACACTCAGTGTCATGTGTTTGTATTGTAACAGCTGGTCACTCAGTGCACTGTTAAGTTACTATAAAACCCTGGGAGAGACACACATGAGGTGGTTTATTGGAAATAAGTACTGTAATGAAGAAAGTGTAGTTTACACAACAATTGCGTGGCAGTTCATATAGCGAGTGATTCAGAGAGACCCTTGGGAACAGATAGCAGTCGTTGTCGGTTGCGTATGTATATAAAACTGGAATCATATATCCCATACACAATGAAGTCCATGGACAACATTTAAGGATGGAAATACATACTTACCGTATATAATTCCACCTGTACACATGGTAGCTGTCAGTGGCGGAGGATGAAGTGAGTAGACGTATATTTTTCTATTTGATTTATTTGTCACCCAACTCAAAAGTAATTGTACATTACCTAAAGCACCATTATCTTTTACTTCTCCACGCATGTGGTAGAGTCATTCCATATTGCCAATGGAAGTATTCTAGAAAATGTCATTCATAAATAATACCTTCTCACTGTCTTTCACATAAGCAAATGCATCATTGTGTTCAAGGATTTGGAGTGATGCCAGTATACCTCCATAAAAAATTTCAAGTTCGTCCCAGTGTTTACCATACCATGATCCGGTTTTACAAATCTTGGCACACTTCACTTCTCTGAAGTGGTTGGATGACGCTGCATTGCCTGAGCACATTGCGATAACTCATCCAAAATTTGTGAAAGTGGCAAAGGCGATGTCATTAATATAGATTGCCCAAATTAATTTTAGAAGCCCTGTGTGTCAGTAATGATGTTTATTATTTGAAGTGTCATGATGAAATGTATTAGGTGCGAAGTAGCAGCTCCACATTTATGGAATTCGCTGCAGAATTCTAGTGAGCAGTTAGTAGTTATACACACTTCCATGCAGCAATAATGTATGAGCTTCTATGCCTTTGGGGATATTTTCTGATGATTCAAATTGTTTGTGGATCGCTGTTGGTCCTGATTTTAGGCTTTCATTCTGCTTTGTAGAATCTATCATGAGGACAGAACTAAGTCCTTTAGTTGCTATGAACCAGTCATGCATCAAATCCTTGCACATGTGTCACACAGTAGGTTGTGAATATTATTACCACAATCAAACTGAAAATTATTGTATAGATAAAATCCAGAATTCAAGTCCACTTTAGCATTGGTTACTTTACAATTGTCGAATATGCTGAAATTCTTTTTCAGACTTCCTCTCCTGTCGGTTTGAAGTAGCACAATAATGAACTGACATGATCCTACTTGTAGTTGAACAGCTGTTTTAGTGTTCGGACAGACGTCATCACTGAATTTGGATAGTTAAGTTATTCCCATAAATGGAATATTAATGGCAGTTGAATACTTGAATTCAGCACTTATAAAACTTGCAAATGATTCTCGTCTGTTACAGAAATATAAGGGATTTTCCATACAATGTCTGCAACAAAATCTTAACCTTTTTGAGACCACGGTTATCATTGAATTTATGTGTTATTATCAACTGCACTTTGTATCAGAATTAGTTCTTACTAAGTGTTCACGATGATGCACTCCTTAAACTCAAAGCAAACCAAAAATAACTTCAGTGGTATACACACGCTAAGACGATAAAAGTCACTTCTTGATTCATCTATGAACCAGTCTGCATCTTGTAGATAAGTATATGGAACTGTTGCTTGGAATTTTTAAATCATTCTGGTGTTGAACAAGAATCCCTATCTCACTGTTATTATTAAACGCTGCCAAAGCAAAAGGTTTGTGGGAGAAGTACTCATGGTATGTGATTTGATCAACGTATTAAACTGGGGTTGTTATAGTAAATGATGCCATTCCATGGTTTCAGGCATTTCGATGTAAGGAACTAACAATTAACCCTTGTTGTCATCTTATACTTCTGCAGCAAACCGTGTTCTGGCATTGTATGTAGTGGTATTACACCTCTCATCATGATGCTCATATGTAGATGCATCACGATTTCCTGTCCTTGAAAACTGACACGATTCGCATCCCAATCCACAGTATTCGTTCCCAGCTGGTCTAATGTCTGAAAATTCAGTAGGAAAAATGGGGCTGCTTGGAACCTCTACAATTTTATATCCTGGGTGCAGCGTAGGGGAGAATCCATAAAGTGTGTTGATTAATCTGTCGTTGAGATACACATTCATTGTAACACCACACTCAATAAGAATTGTGGTAACTGTTAGTATATCCACTACATGTTCTGATGCGTACATTTCATCGGAATTCTTCTCCAAATTTCACTCTGTCAGAAACCTAATTGTGGCCCTATTGAACCTTCCTGCTTAAAATCTATTGTCTGATATGTAGTTTCCATTCCCTTTTTAAATGTGTTAACATTTGTGTGTGACTTACACCATTTACAGATTCTTTTGTCAATTCTTTTAAATCGTCAATATCGTATGGGCCAGCAGGTATTGCCACAATTTTATCATTTCATAGATGTAGTCTACTGTTTTCTCTTCTTATATTAGGAACGCGGTCACATCCAATCAATGTAACCCACCATTCCCCCTGGGTTCGACTTAATAGTGGGAAATAATTTCTTCTTACCCTAATAATGCCAAGACATTTTCCATCACGTGTAACACCAAGTAGGGGGTGGTACTCTGTGCCCACCCTAAAAAAATAAAAGATTCGCTAACACTGGTCGACTTATGTTAACAACAAGCTTTTTAAAAAAGAGTTACTGAATGAGTAGGATCAAGAACGTAGAATTACTTTTAGCACACTCAGCAATACCAATGAAGTTCCAATAATGTGTACTACCAAGCTGAGTGGACTGTATGGTCACCACAAAAAACTTATAACATGGAAATTTCGTTAACAGTTGTTGACTTTTACTCACAATATACTATATAAAGAGATACTGATGTATAAGTAACATCCTGAACCCGAGAAATTTGAGAAAAATTAATTCATTCTAGAAAGTTACATGTACAACTGAATTTAAGTTTTAGGATTAAGTTTAACAGAAAATTTTAAAACATTTAAAGAATTTGGTAGAAGAATTCACTAAAAACGACAAACATTTTTTTCATAAGTTTAAAATGTAAAGTAACTGACTACATTACAATATTTTCACAAGGTGGGCACAAAGTATTTCCCCCTCCCCCCATCCCCAACTTGGTATTGTGAGAGTTTGTACTGTTGATCGTTCTTTTAACTTTAGAGTGTATGTTATCGCATCCAATCCTCAACTGACGTACTAATATGCTTGCAGTTTGTATTTCTACAGTCGTCAGGAGCAACATAATGCAGGAATGTACACAGAGATATCAGTCTTGGTAGAGTTGAAAATTCTAGAACACATGGTTGTTGGTAAAGCACTGTCATAATACTTGAAGCAGGCGTAAGTCCCTGAATGAGTCAAAATCTCATACGTAATCCAAACCAGTAGGTACTAGATCCTCTAACAACATTTAGATTTAGAATAACATATTCTTTAGAATTTCACATTGTCTTTGGTATCGTATCCACATAAACTCTCCACAAAATCTTGGATATTGGAATTTTTTGACAAACTTAAGCAGATATCTTTTTGAAAGTGGTATCTTGGGTAGAACAGCTGTCAGGGTTTTAATATGAAGAGTCCAAATCCTTCCCTGTCGTGATTTTACATGTTTTGCTTTTATGATAATGAGAGATTCCTCCATCGTTTTATATCTTTCATCTCCTCAAGCTGCTCTTGCGCACTTGCAAATTTTTCGCTCTTAGGGGCTACAACTGCTGCAGCTCTGGCTAAAGATCCGCACTAAAAGTAATTGTAAATGGAATTGTAAATGGAATTGTAAATGGAATTGTAAATGGGATAAATCCACCACATGGCTTAGGTACTGATAAAATAGAAGGGGCTTCAACGTCTTCTTCTTGGTAAGCTTCAAGCCACTTTTCGCTACCAGCATTGATGAGTGGATGCAATTTTTTAAACATCCAACAGGTTTTCTCATCTCCTTCTTAGT
Organism: Schistocerca cancellata; assembly: GCF_023864275.1. Classification (NCBI taxonomy): domain Eukaryota; kingdom Metazoa; phylum Arthropoda; class Insecta; order Orthoptera; family Acrididae; genus Schistocerca; species Schistocerca cancellata. The sequence continues at coordinate 479,795,156 of NC_064628.1, read as the reverse complement.
ATATGACTAGCTGCAATCGTATAGTGTCACCTATGCTAGCCAAATAATTCTTTGATGGCGAATTTGTCCTGAAGACAGATGTGCCTTACTCTGATATTGTTGCTGTGTTCCTTCAAGAAAGTGAAGAGGAGAGAAAGAAAGTCATGTACGCACCCATATCCTTGCTGGCCACGGAGAGTAAATTAGTAAATACCTGCCTACGAGGTAGAGATACAAATAATCCATCTAACAGCTAGAGACTCTGGTCATGCACTTCGGGAAGGAGCGATTTAAGTTTTATCTTGAAAACAAGTCATTAGCTTTCGAAACGGATAACCAGGCGTTCCCCCAGGCCTTGGCAAGACCCCATAAGATGGAATGTTAGGATCTCGGCGACTGTTTTGAAGTGAGACATAAAAAGAATGAGGTCGAGGTGGACGAATTCCTGAAAACGCAGAGGAGCCGATTTGTGTGGGACCAGTCCTCAGGGATATCACAGGACTGTTTTGCAGCTTAGCAGAGAGGCCAGATGCTGAGCATTGTCTACACAGCTCAAAATAATAATTTAAATGGAGTAAAGAAGCGCTGGTGCATTCACAAAATAGAGGAATGTTCTGGTATAAAAAGCGCTATGACGTGAAGGACAGAAGATGACTAACAAAGGTACTTGTTTCCCCTGTATTCTGGTGCTTCTATGTATAATTCTCTGTGTGTGTGTGTGGGAGGGGGGGGGGGGGGCGGGGGATGGCACCTAAGGGCATACGAAACGACAACGAAAATGGAAAGACGTCTTACGTGGCTCACCTTAAATGGTGATAGCAGATAATTGGTTGGCCAAACGAAGAGTGTACGAGAGCAAGGCAACAGTACATTTTAGTTGTAGTTTACACTTTATTGTAGTTTCTCGGGTTGCTACCGAGTAGATCAGGTACCATTAGCGCTACTATGAAGCGTTTAACCCACCTTATCTCTGTGTTTGGGATTCCGAACGTTGTGGTTAGCAAGAATGTACCAGAATTCTAGACTCAAGAGTTTAAGAAATTTTGTGTCACCCATTTTACCCAAAACCTTCATTTTCTGAGCGCATTAACTTGAATTCAAAGTCAGCGTTGATTATTTTCCACTACCAGTCTCAGACTACGTGAGATCAGTCCATTGAGTGGTTTAATTTCGCTTTCAGTACCATTGCACATGAAATGCATGTACCACATCTGCTTAGCTGAATTTGCGTTCCCTGTAAATCCCATTGAAGTTCTCTTGCCTGACCATAATAACCTTAAGGTCATCAGGGAAAACTGGCAAGCTGGCGGGAGTAATATTTGACACGCCCACTTTAGCGAGGCTGCCTGGTGCAATAAGGGAAGAGGTCCTATCTCAATAAGTTTGCGGGATGCTGTGTTTGTAAAGAGCTTCTGAGTACACAGCAAAGGTCATAATAGGTGAATTCCAAAGTGCTGCCCTGCTTTGTTGGGCCATACTAAATACACTCCTGGAAATTGAAATAAGAACACCGTGAATTCATTGTCCCAGGAAGGGGAAACTTTATTGACACATTCCTGGGGTCAGATACATCACATGATCACACTGACAGAACCACAGGCACATAGACACAGGCAACAGAGCATGCACAATGTCGGCACTAGTACAGTGTATATCCACCTTTCGCAGCAATACAGGCTGCTATTCTCCCATGGAGACGATCGTAGAGATGCTGGATGTAGTCCTGTGGAACGGCTTGCCATGCCATTTCCACCTGGCGCCTCAGTTGGACCAGCGTTCGTGCTGGACGTGCAGACCGCGTGAGACGACGCTTCATCCAGTCCCAAACATGCTCAATGGGGGACAGATCCGGAGATCTTGCTGGCCAGGGAAGTTGACTTACACCTTCTAGAGCACGTTGGGTGGCACGGGATACATGCGGACGTGCATTGTCCTGTTGGAACAGCAAGTTCCCTTGCCGGTCTAGGAATGGTAGAACGATGGGTTCGATGACGGTTTGGATGTACCGTGCACTATTCAGTGTCCCCTCGACGATCACCAGTGGTGTACGGCCAGTGTAGGAGATCGCTCCCCACACCATGATGCCGGGTGTTGGCCCTGTGTGCCTCGGTCGTATGCAGTCCTGATTGTGGCGCTCACCTGCACGGCGCCAAACACGCATACGACCATCATTGGCACCAAGGCAGAAGCGACTCTCATCGCTGAAGACGACACGTCTCCATTCGTCCCTCCATTCACGCCTGTCGCGACACCACTGGAGGCGGGCTGCACGATGTTGGGGCGTGAGCGGAAGACGGCCTAACGGTGTGCGGGACCGTAGCCCAGCGTCATGGAGACGGTTGCGAATGGTCCTCGCCGATACCCCAGGAGCAACAGTGTCCCTAATTTGCTGGGAAGTGGCGGTGCGGTCCCCTACGGCACTGCGTAGGATCCTACGGTCTTGGCGTGCATCCGTGCGTCGCTGCGGTCCGGTCCCAGGTCGACGGGCACGTGCACCTTCTGCCGACCACTGGCGACAACATCAATGTACTGTGGAGACCTCACGCCCCACGTGTTGAGCAATTCGGCGGTACGTCCACCCGGCCTCCCGCATGCCCACTATACGCCCTCGCTCAAAGTCCGTTAACTGCACATACGGTTCACGTCCACGCTGTCGCGGCATGCTACCAGTGTTAAAGACTGCGATGGAGCTCCGTATGCCACGGCAAACTGGCTGACACTGACGGCGGCGGTGCACAAATGCTGCGCAGCTAGCGCCATTCGACGGCCAACACCGCGGTTCCTGGTGTGTCCACTGTGCCGTGCGTGTGATCATTGCTTGTACAGCCCTCTCGCAGTGTCCAGAGCAAGTATGGTGGGTCTGACACACCGGTGTCAATGTGTTCTTTTTTCCATTTCCAGGAGTGTAGTCAGCATGGTATCACACAGTGAGTTTCCTGATCCATGTTCATTCCACACGAAACTGTATCAGGTCACATATTACTGAGTTATACATAGCTTTTGGTAACCAGTATGGTGATATGCAGGGTAACCCTCTGATCTTCATCAGTCCCAACCCCTTCTATAACTTAAGGGGGAGGGGTAGTATTTAACCATGCACAAGCAATATCTGAGCCATACGAATGGGAACACAATAGCAGCTGCTCTGTGGAAATGCCTTTGCCTGGTTATTGGGCATCTGGAGGACACACCTTGCAAGGGGGCTGTAATGTGGCGCCGAACGGCGATATATCAGCGTGCATGGTATAACTTCACTTATTTGAGACATAGTCTGTAGTTGGGAGTTTGCTGTTGGTGTGGCTGCGTTTAGCTTCCTTGAGGACTTATCAGTGAGGCAGAAACGGCAGGCTGGCGTGAGTACTGTTGGTGTAGAGACGACTATCTGCTGCTAACCACGGAACCATCCGTTTGACAAACGGGAACCTGGCCTGGAATTTCTTCTGATATAAAAGCGTTACCACCTTTGTGGCGAGCTACTACCTCAGTCACTGGGCAGTGACTTGGACTCGTTAAACAGGTGTACTGAGCCCCCGTCATCCCGGCGTTAGGTCGCACCCTGCAAGTATGTTTTCTGCGTCATGCATACAACTGGGTGAATGTGATCTCGTCAATAAGTTGTATTAGAACGTCTAAGGCCGGTTTGAGGACGTATCGCAAATTTCTATGTGCATAACTTATTTGCTGAATTCCGAATTTTTCTTTTTAACTCCACTGGACGAGCGTATGCTGTGTAGGTCGTTGCTGCTCATGCAAGCTTGGCGTATTATTTTGTGCGAGCTGTGCTCTTTCGTGCTAGTAAGAATGTTATTAATATTATTTCGTATGTTGCAGGGAGTACGGAATAATAATAATAATGGTAATAATAACTGTTGTTACTGTACTTACAGAACAAAGAAGTCCTCGCCGTGTAGTCCTACATGCCAGCTATCAAGCGCCTCACTTCAGAACTAAATCAAAACAAAGAGCCACCTTGGCGTAATGTTTCATTTCCGAATGCCATGGCTAATAAAGTTATCTGTTTCCTTTTATTAAAGCAGCTGGCCAGTCCGTTAAATTTGTATGCTTCTATTGTAATTTTTGAAAGCTTGAGACACGTTTTAGGTGAGCCCAGCCCTTTGTTATATGTATTCCCATCATTTTCTGTTGTAATGTATTGCTCCTGTGCTTTCTGCTGCTCAAATGGGCGGAAGTTAATTTAACTATCTGGCATTTACTGATCCTGGCGCCCTACTTTGGTGCGAATTCCTTTCCTTAGACAATTCTGGACCAATATTACAATAAAAAATTACTCTACTGTTCTACTATAATGTTACGGAGTGGAATGTGCTTTCGGTGGTTGACAACTTTTGCCGCTTATGTAATCTGAGTAGCTTTCATAATCGCTCGGTACTTATCATAGGGTTAAGTAATTTGACATTAACCTTTTAAGTAACTGTAAACGGCTAATTTGGCCATGGACGTCCCATCTGAATAGCCTTTCCATTAGGGCGACGGTTCCTAAGGGAAACCATGGAAAACCTGGAACAAGGTTGATTTAACGTTATGCTCCACTCAGTAATTTACAAAAATTATTAAAAATTTTAACTGACAGATCTGAAAGTGTCTTTACATAATGTTTTTTTTTGCATTACCGGAGTTGGTATAAACAAATGTGAATGTTTCTTGGTAGCGACGTCAGCACGACGTCTCGTGGAAGGTGCAGGGAAGGTGTGGGGAGGGACGAAGGAGGACCCTCTTACTACTGTGTGTGGGATGGTAGAGATGGTCAGGGACAGGGTTGATCCTCAGGTAGAAGAAAGGCTGGATAAGACCCTCATAAGACCATTCACAGGGCGGTGGAGTGTGAACATGTAACATACCCCAGAACAAGTATAAATGCTAATAATTACTGATGGAAAAGCGCTGCGAGAGAACCGGTTAGTATACATACTTTTCATGCTCCCGCTACTGGTCTGATTTCAGAGATTCGGAAGAAGTAGCACCCAACTTTATTCCTCAGAATTTGTATAATCTTTCATCACATTTACCAATATTTGTCGTTATATAGTCACTTATGATGTCAGAGTACCATATCAACATATTCACGTTTTCCGTGGTAAACTCTGGTGATAGTGTCTTCACATACTATTTTAATGAAGTGCAATAATCTTTATCGTATATGCCGCACTTGAGTATATCTTTGGTCTTTAACGCACAGATAATTATTCTTGCGTCTCTTCGCTAGTTCCTTTTTATGACACTGCACCAGCACGTGTTCATAACTTATTTCACACCTGGTAACAGACTACACTTGTTTGGAAGTTCGTGTTGTTCACAGTTTACGTCACTATTCCGCACTTCTGCCAATCTTCAAAACTGGTTCTAACTTTTACAGTATTCAATTACAAATTTATTTACTACTCCCGAATCCACGTATATTCAGCCCAGTCGGTTCTCTTAGTCTGTTGTAATAACTCTTACTTTAAATAATGACAATTTAATTTCAAACACCCCACAACAATCACACATACCTTGCTCAACCTGTTCCAGCACTGTCCTTAACTCATATCCCCGTTTGTAATCTATCTCAATAAAATTTTGTAAAAACTCCACCACCAAGTGAACTGACATTTGTCTTTAAAATATTTAATCATCTGCAGTCATATGCCGTTGGCTTGAGTATATGTAGTCATATGCTCTTGAAGTGAATATTCCCATGTACCTAATACTAACATTTTCATAAAAAACTGCAACAGATATCCACTATAGTCCTAACTGAAGTCAAGAAACATCATAATAAACTTTCCCTTAATAAAACTAAAAATCATGTTGCTGAAACAAAACATGTATATTTACATAATCAGGCTATGAATCATGTCTTATACATTTCTGTTGAATCATCATACCCTTATCTGAAATTAAAAAAAAATTGCTTATATTATTCTTAGTTACAATTATTTTCTTTCTCTGCTATTCCTTCGTTCCTTCACGAATGAAACTTTAAAAATCATGATGGGTATATAATACTTTTATATTTCTTGTTTCAGGATGTCCTAATAGATATGCTTCTGAATTTTTATCGTAATTACCTCAAACTGTCCTTCATAAGTTAATTACCATTTCTTATTTGTTTTCTTTTACTAATGATGTACCTGGATGTGTATGTAATAATACTCTTTCCCAAATGCGAAAGGGTTGTCTTTGAAATATCCTCTTGTCAAAATCTATCTTCCTTTTTCTTACCTTTTCGGTGGGTTTTGTTAATGCTGTTCTAATCTTATCTTGCCAGTGGGTTCTTCTTGTGGTATCTCTGCAATCTTATGTGTCCGTTCATTTCTTTCTATTCTTTCAGACATTAGCTCAGCCAGTGTAATATTTGTGGTCATATGAGGTAAACTGTTTATGATTTCCTCAAAGATATCGAGATATTCTATCCGTCTTGTTTCTTTCGTATGGCAGTAGACTCGCATGAATCTGTTCTATTCACGAAAAACTCTCTCAGTCGGGATCGCGCTCGGATTATATTTAGAAGTCAAGATTATTTTATATTTGCTCGGGCTAATGCGTGCCACCACCTATATCAGGAAAACTTTGTAGCGTTGTCGGATAAAACCGCGTTCGGCTTCCCAGCGTGCAGAATGTGGTAATTGAATAGACGATTCAGAATTGTTGCTGCTGCTGCAGTTTTCATTGGATAGAATTTTACATATTTGGTAAATACGTCCAAGAAAGCTACAATAGATTCACAGCCACCTCTAGCCCTCGGTAACGGTCCAAAGGAATCGACCGATATAACAGTTAGCGGTTTTTTAGGAATGATCGGATTTGACAGGCCTTTTGCTACCTCTTTTGTTCAGTTTTGTTTTCTGACATATTATACATTTTTCAGTACCCTCCATACTTTCCTACCTATGCCTGTGAAGTAAGAGTACATTCTCAGTTTGTCTGCACATTTTGCAACACCAAAATGTCCCAAGTGTTATGAGTATACGTTATTAATCTCTCCTCATATTCTTTGGGTATACACACACCAATTCTGACTCATATTGCTCCACCGATGAAATAGTACACCACTCATTACCTTATAGTATTGGCTTATTCTATCTTCTTGTGGATCTTCTAATTTCTGTCGAATGTTATCCACCCTGGATCACTTTTTTGGAGTCTCATCATATCTCCACATAACTCTAAATAGCATTTTCGGTTTACCTGATAGCCCATCAATAACATCGGAAACACGTCTTCATTTTCATCCGAGTCGATGCCTTCTTCTAATCCTTTTGGAAGATGGGATAACGCATCTGCTATGATATAATCCTCTCCTTGCATATATACAATACAATTGGTACTCCTGAAGAGCGACCGCCCACCTTCCTAATGTCGCATATAATAGCTTATAGGTTTGTAAAAAGCTAAGAGCTTGATGGTCACACTACTGGAAGAGCCTCCTGTTCTGTTGTGGTATAAGATCTCTCGCAACTTGACAGTGTCCTACTAGTGAAAGCTATTGGGCAAAAGGTGGGCTTGCTATTTATTATTCGAATTTAGAATAGACATACACCCAAACCAACAGATGAATCATCAGTCATTAATCCAAATTCAACTGACGTATCAGGGTGATGTAGAATCTTCGCATTTGACAAACCTTACTTGATGGATTTGAATGCTCGTTGACAGTACTCAGTCCATTGCCAATGCACATTCTTCCTTAAACAATTTAAAACAGTTCGGAATTCATCGACTGATCTTCACTGAATCGACAAAAAAACGATGCAAAACCTAGAAATCCTTTGATATGACTTTTCGTTCTAGGAACAGGACACATTTTTATTGTACTGATCTTCTTTTCATCAGGTACAATACCTCTTGAATTCATCAAATGTTCTAGGAATTTTATTTTCTCCAGGCAGAAATGTGACTTTTGTAGATTCACTGTTATTCCCACACTAGAAAATATCTCTAATACTCGTGTCAGTATATTCCCATGGTCTTCCCCGGTATTTGCAGCTTTCAGGATGTAATCGACAAATAATGTTAGCCTATTCCTTAGTTCAGATCCTAATCCGCATCCATTGTGGATATGAACACTCCTGCACTGATATTCAAACCAAAAGGAAGAACCTTGAAATGATAATTCTACCGGCATATGCAAATGCTGTGTACTTTCTTGAATCTTCAAGTAACTTGACCTGCCAGTATGAAGACGTAAATGAATTCTTGTGAAATACTTCACTCCATTGAACTTTTGAATCAGCTCATCTATTTTTTCTGGGTGTGTACATACTGGTACAATAATAGTGTTAACTGCATGAGCATCGAGTACTAGACGTACTTTTCTGCATGCTTTTGGCACAACGAGAAATGGACTGCAGTGGGGATTGTTTGAAGGTTCAATGAGATTCCAGTGTAACATGCCCTGTATTTCTTGGTCCACTGCATTGCCTGGTTTCCAAGGAACGGGACAGAAACCATTGCAGTAGGTTCTGTGTAATACTCTTGTATACTTGCATAATAGAGCAAACGGTTGTGTCCTTTCCTCTTCCTTAAGGTTCTCTGGTTCACTTAACTTCTGTTGTATCTTCTCAGATACTTCTACTACTTGCATTATGGTCTTGAATTGCCAGCGCTCTTTCATTATTAATTGTAACTTTGCCTCTCGGCTGTATCTTCCATGTTTTCCTTCTTTCCTTTTCAAGTCTACCTGGGCTAGGGTCGATGGTGCTAGGCTGCTTCTAACTAGCAGAGTTGATAAATAAACACCCAATGGGTCTGACTTCTCCAGCTTAATTAGTGAGTTTTCCGTTGTAGAGTTTCAGCCAGTCATGTAGGAAAAAGAAGGTGCAGTTAGACGCTGCCAGCTAGAACTTCGGGGATTTGATTTTCCATCTAGGGAAGCAATGTCACAGAAACGAAGCGATCTAGAGTAAAACTGATGCTATATTAGGAGTAACAAACTACCATGCTGCGAACAGTCGAAACCTCTTGTCACGTTCAAGATCGTCTGCATTCAAAATCACACACCCTCAACACTATTTCGATTCGAATTTTCATTTGTAGAACTGATTGGGATGTTCTTCTCTGGCGATGTATAGGACAACCAGTTGCGTTGGCAGTTCATGTCACTTATTATTTTTGTAGAGGCGTTGTAGCTAAAAACTCAGTCTCATAAACTAACATCTATAAAAATACATATAAACTATGGCAGTAAAAGGTGGTAAAGAACCACTTTAGTTTATAAGTAGAAAGGATGAAGTAAGGAGAATTACGGAGAAAAATTGTACATCCACGTAAAATACTATAAGCAATTTCTTTAGGCACATCCAGGTAGGAAAAATATCCGAATACTTTAAGAAGTTTTTGTACTTTGCTGTGTCATGAATTGATCCAATACTGGTACTAGTCTTCCTTTTGGATCAATGTGGTGTTAAAATACAGGAGACAGTAACAGATATTAAATACCGCATTCAAAAAAGAATTCACGGATAAGGAAGTTTGACAGCTACACCCTCTTACTATTGAGATATGGCACTTTAGATACCTACTTTGAATGTATTTGAATAACAGCCTGATTCTAATGCACAAGTATATTTTAGTATGATGTGTACTACTATTATGGAAATCTTTCCATAATGCTAGTAGATGCTTTAACCTATGTCTTTAATGTGAAAAGTAGTATTTCTGATCAACATTTATCCGCCCTTTTCTCGTAAATCAGTGTCAGTAGGTTCTTCCGTCAAACATTGCTTTACCTCTCATAGCTCATTAAACATACCACTAATATTAATTGTAATAATACCTACGATCAGGGAACCATCAGAAAGGCACGGAAATGAAATAACAGAAAGTAAACTGATAACAACTACAGAAATAAAATACCACTGCTTTGTCCTATGGTCTATAAATTACGATTGACATTTTCTCTAGTGTAGTTTCTAGTTACTGAATCATCTTTCGTTTCTCTTCTTCTGCTTGTCCTGCATGTTTTTCTACGTAGTCTCCATCACGTTCAATAGTCGTTCGCCAACGTTGTGGAAGAACATATATTCACTGTTGGTAAAAGCTCTCGTGGTGTAGGCGTGGCCTTGTTTTCACTGTATGACTGACACTCTCGTTATCTTCAGAGTGTATACCCCGTCGAGAATCTTAACTGCCCAAAGAGACGTAAGTCCCAGGGTGCCATGTCTGGGCTGTAGAGTGGATGAGGCAATAATGTCCAATCCAATTTGGCGATGTGTTCCCGGGTTCTCAGACTTGTGTGTCGGCATGTATTATCGTGTTGGAGCAAGATTCCTGCTGGATTCTTGCCCGGTCGAATACGTCGGAAACGGTATTTGAGTTTATTCATAGACTTCACGTATGCCTCTGAATTGATGGTTGACCCTCTTGGCATCACATCCACGAGAATGACACCAATACCAGAAGGCTGTCACCATGACTTTCCCGACAGAGGGGGTTGTCTTGAATTTCTTCTTTTGTGGTGAACAACGATGATGCCACTCCATGGACTGCCTTTTTGTTTCCAGTGCAAACTGGTGCACCCAGCTTTCGTCTCCCACAACGATCCGTGACAGAAAGGTCTCTCCATCGGTCTCAAAATGCTTCATCAATTCAGATGAAATGGCCTAACTTTGAATCTTGCGGTCCGCTGTGAGTGTTCGTGGAATACATCGTGAGCACCTTTTTGAATACCCGAGGGTCTCGATTATTGCAGACGCACTTTCAATGCTGACCGACAACTGTAGAGCCAATGGGATAGTTGTGATGCACGAATAATGGCATCCGCAGGCTGATCACGGAGCTCTGTTTATGTGTTTCCTGAAGCTGTGACTTTCGTTGCCCATCGCCCAACTGTACTCCTATCATTTGCAGATCTCCATGCACTGCACACAAACGTTTATGGGTGTTCACCACGGTTTATTTTTCTCCACACAAGAATTCTGCTTGACGCTGTACTGCACCTCTACCATCTGCCAGAACTGTTCGAAACGCGCTCACAGAACAAACATCAAATGGGAAGCACCTACAACGACGTTTGTCTACTTATATTAATGGTGTTTTTTTAATAAAAATGTGAGCATTACTTATTGAAGGACCCTCGTACTTAAAAAAATCCGTGACATCCTTTCCTTTTTCTGGCTTCAATGGACTAAACGGCACTCTTGATAGTCTCAGGTTTTTCAATATTCGATTACAGTATTTCTGTTTCAAAGTCGGAATGATGTTAGACAGCATAGTATTGAACCAATTGTCGATGCTCCAAGTGAGCGGACCTGCACATAAGAAGCCACTCAGAAACTGAATGAGAAGTGATGCACTGACCTATAGCATTGGGGAGATGAAATGTAATGAAACGAAACTTTGGTAGAGTATTTTAGATAATCTGCTGATTAATTTTAGATAATGTCGCGAAAAAGGGCAGACAGACCAATGGACCCTGCTCTCGCAAAAAGGCCCAACTGACATTTGTTGATGAAAGTTTCCTGGTACTGGAGATGAATCCTGCTCAAAATGAAGAAGTCGTCTGGACTTTAAGAAAGTCCTACTTTCCTTTACCGAATTATCCCTCGGTGCTTGGCAGAACATGACAATGACACCAGAAAAAAACATTTCCGTTTTTGTATTAAGGACTTAATAGTGTATATACTGAAAAATTAATAATTTACAACTTCATGGCCGGCTCAGGTGGCCGAGCGGTTCTAGGCGCGTCAGCCTGGAATCGCGTGACCGCTACGGTCGTAGGTTCGAATCCTGCCTCGGGCATGGATGTGTGTGATGTCCTTAGGTTGGTTAGGTTTAAGTAGTTCTAAGTTCTAGGTGACTGATGACCTCAGATGTTAAGTCCCATAGTGCTCAGACCATTTGAACCACTTGAACAGCTTCATGTTTGTCAGTTAAGGGGCTCCGGAAAGGCTCAAAATCATGAAAAGTTCAATTTTAACTTTTTTGCGTTTTCTGAATCTGCAGACTATTACCTTTTAATAGATATATAATTTATTCAATTCCGAAGACTACAACTATTTTTAAATTTTTTATGAAATGTGTTCTACATGGGCGTGACCCACTGTGGCGCTGTTAAACTGCTGTCAAATGGTGTTATTAACCAATTATTAATAATTAATAATAATAATAATAATAATAATAATAATAATAATAATAATAATAATAACTGAACTGTTGAAAAAGTGTATTCACGGAAAAACTCAAAACCCCAATGAAAGTGTAAATAGTGTTATATGGTCGAGAATCCCCAAGACTGTATTTGTTGGAATAGAAACACTTCACTTTGGTGTGTATGATGCTGTTGCGACTTTCAATGATGGCAACATTGTAAGGTGCAAGGTATTTAGAAATATGGGAATGAAGATAGGTTCTAACATGGTACGAGCGATGCTTGCTTTAGACAAGGAACGCCTTCGAACTGCAGACAGGGCTGTAAAGAGTCTAGAAATACAAGCAAGAGTAAACAGGAGGAGGAACAAGAGGAAGCTGGAGGAGGAGTTTGCAGAGGATGAAGATAATCCATCCTATGGACCTGGAATGCACTAAAAAGTTAATCCAATCTTTGTCGCTCGATTCCCAAAACTTTTATTTTCTCGTACTAATTACATGTTTTCTAAGGATCTTCCAAACATATTTGTTTCAAAATTTCAGTAAATGTTACACAGTACCTTCTGCATAGTTTAACACAGCCTTTTTCCAAAAAACTGTATATTTTTGAATATATAAATAAAAAACTGCAAAAAATGTTGTGAATTTTCATTACAATTGAAAAAAAAATCATCTTTAATAACTGAACTAAAATTTTGTAAAATCCTAGTGTTAAGTTGTAGCCCATATTCCAATAAATAATCTGTAAAAAGTTCAACTTCCTACCTCAAATACTTTGTGAGGAAAGATGTAATTTATAAGCGTTATTTTAACATTGCAAGTATAGGGCGTTCAGGATCCCCTTAAGAGGTTAGGAGGAAACGCTCGTGCGAAATTCTGCTCGCTGTTTCAACATGTGGTACCTTGCAAAGAGAAGATGCCACTCAACTGGTAGGTTTCATCTTATACATTCCTGGAAATTGAAATAAGAACACCGTGAATTCATTGTCCCAGGAAGGGGAAACTTTATTGACACATTCCTGGGGTCAGATACATCACATGATCACACTGACAGAACCACAGGCACATAGACACAGGCAACAGAGCATGCACAATGTCGGCACTAGTACAGTGTATATCCACCTTTCGCAGCAATGCAGGCTGCTATTCTCCCATGGAGACGATCGTAGAGATGCTGGATGTAGTCCTGTGGAACGGCTTGCCATGCCATTTCCACCTGGCGCCTCAGTTGGACCAGCGTTCGTGCTGGACGTGCAGACCGCGTGAGACGACGCTTCATCCAGTCCCAAACATGCTCAATGGGGGACAGATCCGGAGATCTTGCTGGCCAGGGAAGTTGACTTACACGTTCTAGAGCACGTTGGGTGGCACGGGATACATGCGGACGTGCATTGTCCTGTTGGAACAGCAAGTTCCCTTGCCGGTCTAGGAATGGTAGAACGATGGGTTCGATGACGGTTTGGATGTACCGTGCACTATTCAGTGTCCCCTCGACGATCACCAGTGGTGTACGGCCATTGTAGGAGATCGCTCCCCACACCATGATGCCGGGTGTTGGCCCTGTGTGCCTCGGTCGTATGCAGTCCTGATTGTGGCGCTCACCTGCACGGCGCCAAACACGCATACGACCATCATTGACACCAAGGCAGAAGCGACTCTCATCGCTGAAGACGACACGTCTCCATTCGTCCCTCCATTCACGCCTGTCGCGACACCACTGGAGGCGGGCTGCGCGATGTTGGGGCGAGAGCGGAAGACAGCCTAACGGTGTGCGGCACCGTAGCCCAGCTTCCTGGAGACGGTTGCGAATGGTCCTCGCTGATACCCCAGGAGCAACAGTGTCCCTAATTTGCTGGGAAGTGGCGGTGCGGTCCCCTACGGCACTGCGTAGGATCCTACGGTCTTGGCGTGCATCCGTGCGTCGCTGCGGTCCGGTCCCAGGTCGACGGGCACGTGCACCTTCCGCCGACCACTGGCGACAACATCGATGTACTGTGGAGACCTCACGCCCCACGTGTTGAGCAATTCGGCGGTACGTCCACCCGGCCTCCCGCATGCCCACTATACGCCCTCGCTCAAAGTCCAACTGCACATACGGTTCACGTCCACGCTGTCGCGGCATGCTACCAGTGTTAAAGACTGCGATGGAGCTCCGTATGCCACGGCAAACTGGCTGACACTGACGGCGGCGGTGCACAAATGCTGCGCAGCTAGCGCCATTCGACGGCCAACACCGCGGTTCCTGGTGTGTCCGCTGTGCCGTGCGTGTGATCATTGCTTGTACAGCCCTCTCGCAGTGTCCGGAGCAAGTATGGTGGGTCTGACACACCGGTGTCAATGTGTTCTTTTTTCCATTTCCAGGAGTGTAGATTTCCAAAGCTGTCAGATACTATACCCCACTGTCGAATGATAGTGGGGTATCCCAGAAAAATGTGACTGACCTGAAGAAGTTTTGACTAACAGAATACGAGATGTTATACTAAGTGGTGAACGTACAACAAGAAACGTATTTGGTGTGTCCCATTAGATCATGACAAGATTTAGCAGATGTGGTTAACAGCACATTCAGATTGTTGGAGGATAATCTTGTTGTCTCTAGGAAAATGTAGTAGCCGTAAGATCTTAAGGTAACTGAGGAAAAACTTGTTGTTTAACCTTGGTATACTGAATCACAGATCTCTTTGAATTTAGATAAATGCAGGACAAGGCCCGTAACAGACCTAGGACGATAGAGCTACACACTCGACTCATTGCTCCAGCATCAACCAACAGGTGTGGTCACAGTCGTTCATATGTTATCAGAAAGTGAACTAGACAGAGTCATCCCATGCTGTGACATAACGCTGTGTTATCCAATACTCGTCCGTCACTTGTTCCTATATTTTGGTGGCCACTAGTTGCACAACACAGCAGCATGTCCTATGAAAAGCGAATTGTTGTAATATGACAAATTTAATTCCAGTAGTCCGATTACTGTTCACCGTTCTATGTCTGACAGATTATGACACGGCGCACGTTGACACCGAGGGGTGTAGTGACTCTTACTTTCACATTTCGCCTTCGTCTGATTGCTTTTATTCATCTGAAATTTATGTAACACTGATTTTTCCGTTACTGTGACAGTAGTACCTGTCTTCTCTCTTGAATTTTGACTATTCATCACTGATTAAAAATTCCCTGTATTTCACCGAGGCTAATGAATTTCAGTACAGAGGTTTTTATCAATGCTTGTGTATGCCCGGTAATGTGCAATGTGGAGAAAGCGGTACGCTTTAAGAGAATTGAAAGGCTGAAGGGTGTGCGCCCGATACTCTGCAATGTGGGAAAGTGGTTCGGTTTGTGAGGGTTGGAGGGCTGATAAAGTACTACGGAGAAAGTCAATAACATTAATCAAGAGCCTCATCAAATTCGTTGTTCAGCGATGTTCTATTACATCGCTGCCACAATAACAGCTAGGAGCCCAGTGCGTGCATGGCTCACATCTGTAATGCCCCTGGATGGCGATCAGTTTGTCCCAGAACACACACAGCAGAACACGTGATACGAGATGTTTGCACCGGCTAACGGAAGTAGATGATATGCAGATGGAAATAAGGCTGTGGTTTATCGCTGCGTGAAGAATATGAAGAGGAATGAATGTAAGGTAAAACTGAGACTATTATTGTGTTCTTTATTATAAATTGGTATTTTTCATAAAGATCTTGAATACAGTACCTGAAGATGAGAGAATCCTCTCTAAATGCGTTTTAAGACTTGTGATTTTACCATGAATATTTACGTGATTTAGGCAAATTAAAAAAGAAATACGTGTGGCCCGACGACTATCTGATAAAAAGAACTTTTCACATAAAAATATCTAATTGCTTCTCTACGCTCTAGTAATGAGGTTAGAACAATCCATTGTTCAGTAATCAAGCACACTCTGAGACTTTCAGTACGTCATCAGTTTTCTGTGATTTATTTTGTTTTTTTATTTTATATTCTTTATGCTTTATTGAAACTGATATTAAAACACAATAGCCATCTATACATTTTAATTATTGCTGTGATAAATTTCACACCAATGGTTCCTTAGAAGAGCATACATTCGGTTTCTTTTCCTAAGTTTTCTGCAATATAAACTTGAAATCCGTTGTTAATGACCAAATTGTCGACAGGACGTATCGGAAAGTGTTACTAAAGACGTAGAATCGCACAGAGCAACAAAGCACGAAAGAAACTTAAATAGACGTGGCGACGAAGAGTCGGCCTTGTATTAAGCGTTCTCGACGTTCACATCGCTTCAGACTGGAGTATTAATTAAAATCTGCCACGATGATAGTAGAATGTCTACTTTGCGGGGAGATGTCGTTGCGAGAAATTTTGCACCTACAAGAGAAACCTCAAGGCAGTGAAGGAACCGAAAGTTCGATGCTTCACACTATGAACGATGTAGACATCTGGTGAGTGATAATAGTGAATGACAGAAATGCTTGAGTGTTTACGTGCCCAAAGCTTGCTATGCAACCTTCCCCTCCAACCCCCTCACCAACCTTCGGCACCGCTCTACACATATCCAGTGGAACACCTTCCAGGATGTTCCGATCCGTTTGTGCACCTGTTGAAGAACAGCAAATCTTCATCGTGTCTAATGTCTATGACATTTATATAGCGAACAACAAGTATAGAAAAGAAAAAAAATCCACTTCTATCACACCAGAAGTCTTTAAACTGATCTACAAATAATATGCGCGTAAGCGTTAAGCAGTACTTCCCTATACTCAGTGCATAGTGAAATCGCTCTCTCCTCAAGAGCCAGGTTCTCCTCTGGTGTGAGATAAATGCATCAGAGCGGCGTGATGGATCGCGCTAATGACGTAATGCATCCGTTGATGGAAGCTTCCTCAGTTCTCGATAACAGCTATCTGACTGCATAGCGTCTTGTTAGATCACCAAGTTTGCATTTCTCTCGACTGCACTGCCTGTTAAGAGGAATAATAAGGGGACATGATCGCAGTAATGCACGTTAAGTGCTCTCCAGTAATTTATGCGTCGAAGTAGAGGAGTAGAGAGAAAGGAGAGTGGGGAGGACTGAAAACGAGCGTAAGATACACACACATAGAATCAGAGCTCTGTGGATAAATAGGTAGTATCGGTCTTTAGTGCTATATATTATACAACTAATACAGACAACCAGTAAACATCCGAATAAAAGAGCTTCAAACGTCTGATTAACAATGAGATGAATATTTGACCTTAAGCATGTAAGCGAGAATAACTAAGAAGAGGTTTGAAATTATCCTCGAAGATTGTTGAAGGTCACGCTCTCATTATGAAACACTGGATCAATATAGTCTGCGTAATTTCCAATCCGTTTTAAGCTAAAGAAAGTTTTTCACTCATTTCGACGTTTATGATCTCATATCTCCTGAACTATATGTCGTACAATCTTATGATTTTGCAGGTACATTCAGTGATAAATGTAAATATTGTCTGCAAAGTGAGTTGCGAAGCCTTAATGTTAAAGTTTTACTGCGCGCCATTTTAAGCAGAAGCTAGTCTTTCTTGCAGCTAAATGTCGATGACGCCATATCATCTGAACTGTGTGTCGTACAATAATGTAATTTTACACGTATATTCAGTAGTGTATGTGGATACTATACGCCAACTGTGATGCGAACACAGTCAATAGTAAAGAAGTAACATATTAAGACGTAAATGGTGACGGTGAAGTTTTACTGCATGAACAGCGAACCTGTGGCAAACGATAAACTTTCTTCTTCCTCATTTTGCGCAGAGCGTCAGCGTGAAAATGTCGTAAAGGTTGCAACTGTGTAAAATTTGTTGGTAGTCACTAAGTGCTCTCATTCTCAAACACTCGATGAATGAAGTCTGGGTATTTGCGCACCCTTAGTTACTCTGCCTCAAGACAAACACACAGTCTTTAACTGTTAACACCTGTAGCATTGTATTAAATTCTTAACATAAGATTATCCCTCTTAATGAGTAGATCATGACGGAATTTAATATTTTTAAATTTTACTGGCAATACTGAAAATCATGTTTTTGTTGTCCCGAGAAGCCTTTAGATAAGCAACAGTCAGGGCCGACTGCACCAACGCCGATTAAAAGTTAACCACAGTCAAGTCAGAATTTAACCCTGATTAACTCGATATTCGGCTGCACCAACCTCGATCAAAGTTAATCGAGGGATTTGATCGCGATTAAAGTTAACCGAAGTCGAAGGGTCGATTGTCTTGAATTGATTGCGGTTAACTTATTGTAAACACGTCACATGGCAGAACGTTTTGACGTTTTGGATGGCCTAGGAGACGAAGCAATACTATATCTTCAACGTATAAATCGTCGCAGCCATGTTGTTGTACTTGTGCAAAGGGGAAATCCTTTCGAAGATTACAGTGACCGGAAATTTGAAGAGAGGTTTCGTCTTTCAAAAGCGACAGTGTGGTGGTTATTGGATAAAATCCTTGATAGGTAAGAATTTCCAACTTACGGAAATAATCGGGTCTCGCCCATGAACAAACTTCTGATGACATTAAGGGCATACGAAACTGAAGCATTTAATAGTAATTGGTGACAGTGTTAATGTACATTCTACAACGGCACAGAGAATTATAAGTGAAGTGTCGGGGATTATAGCAACTATGTCTCGTCAATACATAAAGTTTCCTTCTCGAACGGAAGTTCGTTCTGTGATGGATGGTTTCAACACACTGGCTGGATTTCCTGGAGTCATTGGTACAGTGGATTGCACTCATAAGGATTCAGTCACCTGGGGGATGGAATGCAGAACTTTTCAGCAATAGGAAATCATATTTCTCCTTTAATTCTCAAACAATCAGCGACCACAATTTAATAATACGGGACATCGTCGCTCGGTGGCCTGGCTCTGTGCATGATAGTACAATATTTCGTAATTGCGCTGGAGGGCACAGTTTGAAAATGGTGAAATACCAGTCGGACACTTACTAGGAGATAGCGGCTATGCATGCCACCACTTTCAAATCCACAAGTTGCGGCAGAGCACCGATATAACAGGTCTCACATTACAACGGCGAACACTGTGGAGAGACAATATGGTTTGTGGAAGAGGAGATTCCCCATTTTATCTATGGGAATCAGGTGTAATCCACAAAAGACAATGGCAATTATAGTGAGTACAGCTGTTTTGCATAATATTGCGAGGAGCACAAGCAAGGAAGAATCACCAGAAGATACGGAAATTATGCGGCAGCTGAGGCTATTACGTAGGGATAGGAGCCCTAATATCGACGATAATGAGCCAATGCCTCCCGGTCAACAAATGTATCGTGATGACACACTACCAGGACGAGCAGTTCGTCGCACTATAATTGAACATTTTCACTGTGGTAAACTGTTACTTAATACATGTAAAACATGTAATTATTTTTATTTGAAATTATTATAGTGGAAAAATTTTAATTTTTCTTTTAGTGCCAAAATTTTGAGATTTTTTTCTGATTTGTTTCATAGTTCTCTCTTCATCATTTCCAGCTGCTGCTGGAGTACTTCTACCCTCTTCTGCATCACACTGCCAGTGCAGAGGTGGAAGTTCATTTAGGTCTCGGTGGCATCCTTATCCGATGTTCCTGCACTTGAAGGTTTGGCGAAGGGTTGTTGAACATTCTCCATAACAACCTGTGCTGGGATGAGGCTTTCGCCAGCTTCAGCAGCAATCACAGTTTCATTACTGTTTGTGGTACTGCTGGCACCACCAACTGCTGCAGCATCAACTACATCTATATTTAGATCCATTATTACACTGTACTGTGCATCCGAATCAAAGGCATTTTCCAGTGGCTTCAATGATGAGCCAACTATTTCCAGTAGTTTTGCCTCCTGTGGACTGCTTTTAGGCACGGGAACTGCCTTCCCTCCTCCTGTTTTATAGACTTGAACCTTTTCTTCAGCCAAATCCTTCCGCAACCTCCTCTTCAAATTCTCTTAACATGTTTTAAGCCTTTCAGGCCTTCTTTTTGTTACATCGGAAATGGATATATTATATAGTAACTGATATCAGTTTTTCTGTCTGTATCTTGAATTGTTATTCAATATTGATCTAAGCACCATGAAAGATAGTCTTTTAATTTACATTAATAACAGATATTTATTGATAAATGATTCAAATAAAATTTAATCATACCTGGAGTTGAATTAAATTGTGTTGCTATATTTTCTCATGCATCCAGTTACCACAGACAGATAGCGAATATCATCATCTTTTCATGTACACTCCTGGAAATTGAAATAAGAACACCGTGAATTCATTGTCCCAGGAAGGGGAAACTTTATTGACACATTCCTGGGGTCAGATACATCACATGATCACACTGACAGAACCACAGGCACATAGACACAGGCAACTGAGCATGCACAATGTCGGCACTAGTACAGTGTATATACACCTTTCGCAGCAATGCAGGCTGCTATTCTCCCATGGAGACGATCGTAGAGATGCTGGATGTAGTCCTGTGGAACGGCTTGCCATGCCATTTCCACCTGGCGCCTCAGTTGGACCAGCGTTCGTGCTGGACGTGCAGACCGCGTGAGACGACGCTTCATCCAGTCCCAAACATGCTCAATGGGGGACAGATCCAGAGATCTTGCTGGCCAGGGTAGTTGACTTACACCTTCTAGAGCACGTTGGGTGGCACGGGATACATGCGGACGTGCATTGTCCTGTTGGAACAGCAAGTTCCCTTGCCGGTCTAGGAATGGTAGAACGATGGGTTCGATGACGGTTTGGATGTACCATGCACTATTCAGTGTCCCCTCGACGATCACCAGTGGTGTACGGCCAGTGTAGGAGATCGCTCCCCACACCATGATGCCGGGTGTTGGCCCTGTGTGCCTCGGTCGTATGCAGTCCTGAATGTCGCGCTCACCTGCACGGCGCCAAACACGCATACGACCATCATTGGCACCAAGGCAGAAGCGACTCTCATCGCTGAAGACGACACGTCTCCATTCGTCCCTCCATTCACGCCTGTCGCGACACCACTGGAGGCGGGCTGCACGATGTTGGGGCGTGAGCGGAAGACGGCCTAACGGTATGCGGGACCGTAGCCCAGCTTCATGGAGACGGTTGCGAATGGTCCTCGCCGATACCCCAGGAGCAACAGTGTCCCTAATTTGCTGTGAAGTGGCGGTGCGGTCCCCTACGGCACTGCGTAGGATCCTACGGTCTTGGCGTGCATCCGTGCGTCGCTGCGGTCCGGTCCCAGGTCGACGGGCACGTGCACCTTCCGCCGACCACTGGCGACAACATCGATGTACTGTGGAGACCTCACGCCCCACGTTTTGAGCAATTCGGCGGTACGTCCACCCGGCCTCCCGCATGCCCATTATACGCCCTCGCTCAAAGTCCGTCAACTGCACATACGGTTCATGTCCACGCTGTCGCGGCATGCTACCAGTGTTAAAGACTGCGATGGAGCTCCGTATGCCACGGCAAACTGACTGACACTGACGGCGGCGGTGCACAAATGCTGCGCAGCTAGCGCCATTCGACGGCCAACACCGCGGTTCCTGGTGTGTCCGCTGTGCCGTGCATGTGATCATTGCTTGTACAGCCCTCTCGCAGTGTCCGGAGCAAGTATGGTGGGTCTGACACACCGGTGTCAATGTGTTCTTTTTTCCATTTCCAGGAGTGTAGATGGGCGATTTCCTTTGTAACACGCGGAATTAACCGCGGTCAAACTCCCGATTAGCTATCCACGTTTTAGTAATCGACGTTTAACGTTGGTGCAGCACAGAGACAACTTAATCGCGATTTAGTTTTAACCGTGATCACGGGACCCTCGGTTGTCTTTCTTTTTAATTGGCGTTGGTGCAGTTAGTCATCAGTCGTCATGGTTTCCCATTCCAGGTTCCAGCCTCCAGGATAGCCGCTTAATAGTATGCAAGCTGTAACAAGATGA
Organism: Schistocerca cancellata; assembly: GCF_023864275.1. Taxonomy (NCBI): domain Eukaryota; kingdom Metazoa; phylum Arthropoda; class Insecta; order Orthoptera; family Acrididae; genus Schistocerca; species Schistocerca cancellata. The sequence continues at coordinate 479,773,149 of NC_064628.1, read as the reverse complement.
CATCTGATCAGACAGGTGGCGAAGATTAAAAAGCCAGTGGATCCTTAGAGATGGAGGGCTGGACAAGCTATTTGCCTCAGCCACGTAACAAATCGTACAATTTTGGAAAATTTTTTGCTAACGTCTTTCAAGATATAAAAACACAGTTTTCAGAATGTTATACTTTAACTTTCCTGTTCGTATATATCGAAATCTGTTCATTATGAGTGAGAAGCATGATCATAAAAGAATAATGTGCTCTTTCTTTATGCTGTACTACGTGGCTTTATCGAATATTTTCCCTTCACAGCAAATTTTGTGAAGAAACATAAACTGGCGACCGTATAGAATCTTGTATGCAGCTCGAATTATGTGATAAGAAGCGACAGCAGAAATTTGTACCATCTTAGTAATTATACAGGAAACTGAGGTAAACTTCTTATTTTCACTTTCAAACATTTCTCTTGCTTTCTTAACGTTCTGGCTTTCTTGCTGTACGAAACAGAACTGTAGTGATTTCAAAGTGGATGATGATGATGAGGAAATGATGTTTGACATTTACGAGTGCTACGGAAGACAAACACTCTCAAATAGAAGGCAAACACACATATCAGCCTGTTGTTTCTTTATTCGACTACAGTATAAAGTCAGCTTAGCCTGTCTTAATAATTTAAGATTGTTAGCGATAGAAGCAATAAATGAAGGACACCTAGCATACTTTCACGACAATCTCAGATGTAGAGCAAGCACTGAAGATCCTAAAGTGCAGTAAATTGTTCGAAATTCTACGAAAGATAGGGATAAAAGACCAGCACGAAATCTAAATTATTAGCAAAATTAAGTTCATAAGAGTAATAATGTAAGAAAGAATAATAACAAGCATATTTCAAGACCTGAAAGGTGCGGCTGCAACACGTCACTTGGTTTGCAGCAATAAGACAAACAACTGATACAAAACAGCAAAAAAAAAAAAAAAAAAACTCGAGTGAAATTATTCACATACGAAGTAAATCTTTTTGGGTGGAAGAGGATTACTGGTGAAATGAAAGGCTTATTTAAGTATTACATTTTGTATGGGGAACAATGTTTAAACACGAGAGTTACGAGGACTCATCAGAAGGAGAACAACGATGTGCTACAAATGCAAACGTGGAAAGGACGCAGCAGGTAGGGAATGTTAAGATTTTGCGCAGAATCGGATAGGAAAAGAGTATGTGAAAAACAGTGATAAGGACAGGTGACAGAATGGCAGGACATCGATTAAGATATCAGGTTCAAATGGTTCAAATGGCTCTGAGCACTATGGGACTCAACTGCTGTGGTTATTAGTCCCCTAGAACTTAGAACTAGTTAAACCTAACTAACCTAAGGACATCACACACATCCATGCCCGAGGCAGGATTCGAACCTGCGACCGTAGCGGTCTCGCGGTTCCAGACTGCAGCGCCAGAACCGCGCGGCCACTTCGGCCGGCAAGATATCAGGAAATAACTTCCATAGTATCAGATGGAGCTGTAGAGCGTAAAAGCTGCAGAGGAAGATCGAGATTGGAGTACACCTAGCAAATAGCTGAGGACGTAGGTTGCAAGTTCAACTCTAAGATTAAGAGATTGGCACAAGAGATGAATTCGTGGCGAGCGGCAACAAACCAGTTGGAAGACTGATAACTCAAAAAATAAATAAATAAAATAAAAATGAAATAAAATTTGGCCTCTCAACTTTTTTTTTTATGGGATGCTATAGTTTGGTACTTATTTTCTGATAGCGACAATCGAGATGACTCCAATGATTTGTAACAGTAAGGTCTTTAAAGGTCAACGACGGTCACAAAGATGGCATGAACGTCCATTTACAGAAGGTGTTCGAAGTGATGACCATTGGTATTAATGAAGTGCTGCAATCTTCTTATCATGGATTGAGTGGTAATCCTTATCACATCGGCACTTACTGAAGCACACGCTCTGACAATTCTCTCTCGCATACCTTGGGGTGTCTTTATAATCAATGTCTTTTATGAATCCCCCCAAAAGAAAAAATCCAGAGTTGTCAAGTCTGGCGAACGAGCTACCCATGACACATCTCTTCTACGTCCAGTCCATCGATTTGGAAACTGCCTCTGAAACTCATTTCTAGCCATCAGCGAAAAATGTGCCGGTCACCCAAGGAATTGATACCACATTCTGTTCCTTTCTCGTAAAGGTATTTCTTCCAGTAACAGATCTAATGTTTCTTGCAGGAATGTGGTATACTTCCTACCATTAAGATTTCCTTCGATGAAATAGGGGCCTAAGTTTTGTACTCCAGAATCCCGCACCATACATTCACCGGCCACGGATTTTGGTGCGCAACTTTCCGCAGCCAACATGGATTTTCAGTTGTCCAATAATGCATGATATGCAAATTAACATTTTCTTGGTTCGTGAATGTAGCCTCGTCAGTAAAAAAAATCAAATCAATATATTTGTCATCCATCTGAATCTGAAATTGAGCCCTTCGGTAGAATTCAATGCGACGCATACAACCCGTACCACTTAATTCTTGGTGGAGACTGATATGGTAAGGACGATATTTATGGCTATGCAGGATACGATCAACACTACTCATGCCAGATTCCCTTGCGATATGAAGCGAACTAACACAAGGCTCTCGAACCACAGTGGCAAGAATACCAATTTCCGTTTCCTCGATGGTAACTTTCCTACGCTGGATATGTTTCCGATGTGTTAAAGATACAATTGTTCTCAATTTATCATATACGTATTTAAATGTACGACGTGTAGGGTGAGTACGCTGAGGATATCTTTCAGCATATAAGTCTCTAGCTCACTGAATTTCACTGGTATTCTCCGTAAATGAGAAGCATATCGACTTGTTCTTCGAAGGAATACATCATCCACATTCGCTTGATCCGACGATACTAATGTTATCACTTCTATTTGTGTTGTATTGCGAAACCGTCGAATGGTCTTTACATGTCAATCGCACGTTGGATGGATACAATTTACTATCTGCACGACATAAGAGACAGAATTGTCAGAGAATGTGCTTCTGGTAAAGTTCCGACGTGATGAGGAATACCACTTACTCCACGATAAGAAGATTGCAGCACTGCATTGATAACAGTAATCATCACTTTGAGCACCTTCCGTAAATAGACGTTCATGCCACCTTTTTGACCATCGTTCACCTTCAATGACCTTACTGTTACACATCATTCGATTCGTCTCGATACCCGCTATCAGCAAATAAATACCAAACTATAACATCCCATTGAAAACAACGAAGTTGTCCTTCATATCTCTGACGCGACCACAGCTAGCAACAAAAACCGACGTAATATTATGGCCCCCATTGTCCCATGCAAGATTTGTCCCACAAACTTTTCAGCTCCTATTACACTTTCGGAGTTATTGTAGGTGGGATGGCAATAGTTAGTGACTCCTCCTATATATATCAGTTTCTTTGGCTCATCCGTATTCATATACCGAAGACTCAAAGAAACTGGTGCACCTGTGTAACATCATGTCGGGCCCCCGCAGCACACAGAAGTGCCGCAACACGACGTGGTATGCATTCGAGTAACGTCTGAAGTAGTGACTGAGGGAGCTGGCACCATGAATTCTGCAGGGCTGTCCATAAATCCGTAAGAATACGAAGGGCTGGAGTTCTCTTCTGAACAGCACGTTGCAAGGCATCCCAGATATGCTCAAGTGGAACTGTTTGGACTGAGAAGAGTGTTCCTGGAGCCACTCTGTAGAAATGCTGCACGTATGGGGTGTCGCATTGTGGTACTGGAATTGCCCAAGTCCTTCGGTATGCAAAATGGACATGATTCAGGTGATCAGACAGGATGCTTACGTACGTGTCACCTGTCAGAGTCGTATCTAACGTATCAGGAGTCCCATATCACTCCAACTGCACACACCCCACGCACCATTACAGAGCCTCCACCAGCTGCAAAGTTCCCCTGCTGATGTGCAGTGTCCATGGGTTCATGAGGATGTCTCCATATCAGTACACGTCCATCCGCACGATGCAATTTGAAACGAAACACGTCCGACCAGGCAACATGTTCCCAGCAATCAACAGTCCAACGTCGTTGTTGACGGGCAGAGACGAGGCGTGAAGCTTTGTATCGTGCAGTCATCAAGGGTATACGACTGGGTCTTCGGCTCCCAAAGCCCGTATCGATGATGTTACATTGAATGGTTCGCACGCTGACACTTGTTGATGGCCCGGCATTAAAACCTACAGCAATTTGACGAAGGGTTATACTTCTGTCACGTTGAACGATTCTCTTCAGTCGTCGGTGGTCCCATTCTTGTAGGATCTTTTTCCAGCCGCAGCGATGTCGGAGATTTGATGTTTTACCGGATTCCCGATATTAACGATACACTCGTGAAACGGTTGTACGAAAATCTACACTTCATCGCTACCTCGGAGATGCTGTTTTCATCGCACTTGCGCCGACAGTAACACCACGTTCAAACTGACTTAAAATTTGATAACCTTCCAAGCGCCGTATTCTTCCTGTTTGCACATTTTTGTATTTGAATATGCACGTCTATACCAGTTTCTTTGGTGCTTCATATATATGCAGGATGCACTCGAGAAGGAACCAATTCATTAACACAATTTCATTTGTGGACGACCTGGTTCTCCCAGTAGTCAGTTAAGAACTTTACAACAAAATGTGGTTAAATTAAATAAAATTTTACAAACTTAGCGAAATAAAAGAAGAATTATAGAAAAGCACGGAAGAAGAGGGAAAATAGTGATAAAGAACAATATAATAGAACAGGTAAATTCACTTAAATATTTCGAGACAGAAATATCAGTATACAAAAATAATTCAGACTTGATTCGAAATTTACCGAAATAAAATACTATGAGTATAATTGCTTATATAAGGAGGTACCTTGGCAGAAATGTGAGGAAAGGAGTAACATTAAGACTGCACCACCAGGCGGCTAAGTCTGCTCTCATGTATGGTACAGATAACTGGATTCTAAGAACTGAAGCAGCTAAGATAATGTCCCTGAAGTCACCTCTTGGACTAACATTTAAGAGAAAGAGTGCGAAGTGAAGACTAAAGATAGCAGCTAGTCCTGAAGACAATAACAACAGTAGGAATTAGACATTACCAAAACCACTGTTTTAATGACACAAAAAGGATACCACCAGAGTGCCCACTATGGCAAGCATTACATTTTAACCAAACTTGAAGGCAGGCTATAGGGTGCTCAATGAAAAGATGGAGACAACAGTTTTATTAAATTCCTTTGATTTCGGAACGAGCCAATACCACTTCTTGAAGTGGAAGAAGAAGATGAAGAAGAGGAAGACGGTACATCGTCTATTGGTCTAAAAGAAAGGGTATGATTGTCTCTTCAAGATAGTAACACAGGGACATGAAAAGAAACAGGAGAAAGTACGATAAGAAAAACCTGGAAGCAATGCGAAGTTGGTGCTAAGGAAAGCTGCTAGAATGAAACGAACTTAACTCCGAAACGAAGAGAAAAGTTGGAGGAACACTCTCCAAGTATTCTCTAAGGCATCGTAAATAGCTGATTCCCTAAGGAAAGGAATGCGAAGGCGACAGTTAACTGAAGTATGTTACTGACTTCAAGGACGCTCGAACACAAGTGGAATCGAGTTATATGCTATTAAGACACATAGTTAGTGACAGACGAACTGTTAAGAGACAGAGCTGTCTGGAGGAATTTCTACTTTGTTTCTTGAGCTGTGCACTATTTTTACCCAGAGGTGTGGAAATTCCTGTGTCATGGGTTTTCCTTTAGCTTGAAACTGAAGGCGACCATTGACACACATCTAGAATCCCACATGTTGTCAAGAACCGCAGCATTGTCGACAAAGAAACAGAAATGAGACAACTTCACCAAATTAACATGTAGAGAAAGAAATTTTATTGTAGAAAACATTTCAGAATTCCTTCAGTAAATGTAGTTGTTGGAAGTTTTCTCCTCCAACATAGTGTCATGCAGAGTATAGAAAAAATATTCAATAGATAATCAGTACTTGACCGTTAGAGGAGAGACATGCCTTACGAAAGTAAAGCTATCGAGGCTTTTACAGCACTTCTTGCACGACTCGCCGCACCAATATTCCTATTAAACAAAAAAAAAAAAAAAAAAAAAAAAAAAAAAATCGGCTGTGTGAGTGCAGCTTGAGACGTCTGGGAAATGTTTCTTTAATGTTAGTATAAATTCAGAGGAATATGCAAATGTTACCGTATTTACTGCTTGTGCAGGCTTCGAGGGAAGGAAGGTGTCAGTAACCATGTTCAAAACTATTAGTACATGGTGTGAAGGTTTTACCATATTTAACGCTAAGGGTAATTTGACAGTGAGGAACAATCTCAAGATTTAATGCAACAGTATCAGTGTTCAGAGTTCAGAGTTAATATTTTCAAACATCTGATTGTGTTAAGAAAATGAACTATTTAAGACCCATAGACAGCCAATAATTAATGCCAACACCGAAACATAATTAGAGTAACACACGAAATAGTGTATAGTGTATATTTTTAAACACTAAGGCAGTGATTTAAAACTTTTTAAAACTCCGGCAGGGAGCTATAATTATTATAATAGGAAACGCAACCAGAGCGAAAACACTCTGCCAGGACACTCAAAAGGCAATGAAATTTGCTAGTTGTATAATATTTTGCTAAGTTTTGTTTTACATGGCCATATGTGCAAACACACAAGTCACTCTGCTGTGATCAGAGGAAGGACAAGTACGTGCGTTTTCAAAGGCTTCTAATGAGATTAATTTTTTCCGTTGTGCCCTAGTAGTGCAGTAAAAGAAAACGACAAGAGCTAGTTCTTTACCTTCAGTTGACCTCAGTTTGTCATCAGCCGAACTTGTAGCATGTACACTCCACATGCAGTTCACCCAGTGTGCTACCTCCGACGGAGCTAGTCTGGACAGCGTAAGACACTGTAACGGTCTAGCTTGTGAGGTTGTACACTGCCCAGCGGCAGCACGAATACTCAGACGAGTAAAACACGCTCGAAAATCGGGAAAGCGGAGCACGCCGTGCACACCAGCGGAGCGCTAACGTACTCGTTGCAGAGTTGCAGCGCAAATATTCAACAGAGTGAAGGCTATTATCTGTATTGTACGCACAATTGGCTTAGAGGGCTTTATATATAAAGCCATCGTAGGTGTAACTTCTGTTACCTGAATAAGAATAATTTAGAATGAGATTTTCACTCTGCAGCGGAGTGTGCGCTGATATGAAACTTCCTGGCAGATTAAAACTGTGTGCCCGACCGAGACTCGAACTCGGGACCTTTGCCTTTCGCGGGCAAGTGAAGGTAGGAGACGAGATACTGGCAGAAGTAAAGCTGTGAGTGCCGGGCGTGAGTCGTGCTTCGGTAGCTCAGATGGTAGAGCACTTGCCCGCGAAAGGCAAAGGTCCCGAGTTCGAGTCTCGGTCGGGCACACAGTTTTAATCTGCCAGGAAGTTTCATATCAGCGCACACTCCGCTGCAGAGTGAAAATCTCATTCTGGAAACATCCCCCAGGCTGTGGCTAAGCCATGTCTCCGCTATATCCTTTCTTTCAGGAGTGCTAGTTCTGCAAGGTTCGCAGGAGAGCTTCTGTAAAGTTTGGAAGGTAGGAGACGAGATACTGGCAGAAGTAAAGCTGTGAGTGCCGGGCGTGAGTCGTGCTTCGGTAGCTCAGATGGTAGAGCACTTGCCCGCGAAAGGCAAAGGTCCCGAGTTCGAGTCTCGGTCGGGCACACAGTTTTAATCTGCCAGGAAGTTTCATATCAGCGCACACTCCGCTGCAGAGTGAAAATCTCATTCTGGAAACATCCCCCAGGCTGTGGCTAAGCCATGTCTCCGCTATATCCTTTCTTTCAGGAGTGCTAGTTCTGCAAGGTTCGCAGGAGAGCTTCTGTAAAGTTTGGAAGGTAGGAGACGAGATACTGGCAGAAGTAAAGCTGTGAGTGCCGGGCGTGAGTCGTGCTTCGGTAGCTCAGATGGTAGAGCACTTGCCCGCGAAAGGCAAAGGTCCCGAGTTCGAGTCTCGGTCGGGCACACAGTTTTAATCTGCCAGGAAGTTTCATATCAGCGCACACTCCGCTGCAGAGTGAAAATCTCATTCTGGAAACATCCCCCAGGCTGTGGCTAAGCCATGTCTCCGCTATATCCTTTCTTTCAGGAGTGCTAGTTCTGCAAGGTTCGCAGGAGAGCTTCTGTAAAGTTTGGAAGGTAGGAGACGAGATACTGGCAGAAGTAAAGCTGTGAGTGCCGGGCGTGAGTCGTGCTTCGGTAGCTCAGATGGTAGAGCACTTGCCCGCGAAAGGCAAAGGTCCCGAGTTCGAGTCTCGGTCGGGCACACAGTTTTAATCTGCCAGGAAGTTTCATATCAGCGCACACTCCGCTGCAGAGTGAAAATCTCATTCTGGAAACATCCCCCAGGCTGTGGCTAAGCCATGTCTCCGCTATATCCTTTCTTTCAGGAGTGCTAGTTCTGCAAGGTTCGCAGGAGAGCTTCTGTAAAGTTTGGAAGGTAGGAGACGAGATACTGGCAGAAGTAAAGCTGTGAGGGCTGGGCGTGAGTCGTGCTTCGGTAGCTCAGATGGTAGAGCACTTGCCCGCGAAAGGCAAAGGTCCCGAGTTCGAGTCTCGGTCGGGCACACAGTTTTAATCTGCCAGGAAGTTTCATATCAGCGCACACTCCGCTGCAGAGTGAAAATCTCATTGTGGAAACATCCCCCAGGCTGTGGCTAAGCCATGTCTCCGCTATATCCTTTCTTTCAGGAGTGCTAGTTCTGCAAGGTTCGCAGGAGAGCTTCTGTAAAGTTTGGAAGGTAGGAGACGAGATACTGGCAGAAGTAAAGCTGTGAGTGCCGGGCGTGAGTCGTGCTTCGGTAGCTCAGATGGTAGAGCACTTCCCCGCGAAAGGCAAAGGTCCCGAGTTCGAGTCTCGGTCGGGCACACAGTTTTAATCTGCCAGGAAGTTTCATATCAGCGCACACTCCGCTGCAGAGTGAAAATCTCATTCTGGAAACATCCCCCAGGCTGTGGCTAAGCCATGTCTCCGCTATATCCTTTCTTTCAGGAGTGCTAGTTCTGCAAGGTTCGCAGGAGAGCTTCTGTAAAGTTTGGAAGGTAGGAGACGAGATACTGGCAGAAGTAAAGCTGTGAGTGCTGGGCGTGAGTCGTGCTTCGGTAGCTCAGATGGTAGAGCACTTGCCCGCGAAAGGCAAAGGTCCCGAGTTCGAGTCTCGGTCGGGCACACAGTTTTAATCTGCCAGGAAGTTTCATATCAGCGCACACTCCGCTGCAGAGTGAAAATCTCATTCTGGAAACATCCGCCACGCTGTGGCTAAGCCATGTCTCCGCTATATCCTTTCTTTCAGGAGTGCTAGTTCTGCAAGGTTCGCAGGAGAGCTTCTGTAAAGTTTGGAAGGTAGGTGACGAGATACTGGCAGAAGTAAAGCTGTGAGTGCCGGGCGTGAGTCGTGCTTCGGTAGCTCAGATGGTAGAGCACTTGCCCGCGAAAGGCAAAGGTCCCGAGTTCGAGTCTCGGTCGGGCACACAGTTTTAATCTGCTAGGAAGTTTCAAGAATAATTTATGTTCATGCCGTAAGTGCAGGCCTTATCATAAGTCTCATAGGCAGGTCTTCGTGTTTATCCTCTTTGTATTCCTTTTATTGATTTTGTTAAATACGTGACACCCAGCTGTCGATATCTCCTTTATTATCACGGCCAGTTTCGGTTGATAATCGCTTATTTCTCTTTCGCTGAGTTTGTTATTTCCTGTATGTAAATACGCTGAGGTGACAAACGTCATGGGTTATCTCATAACATGGTGTAGGACCTCTTCTGGCTGGCTATGTGCGGCAAGTCGACGTGGCATGAACTCAAAAAGTCGTTGGATGTCCCCTGCAGAAATATTGAGCCACGCTGTCTCTTCAGCCATCTGTAACTGCGTTGCTGCCAGAAGATTTCGTGCACGAACCGACCTCTCCATTATGTGCCATAAATGTTCGATGGGATTCATGTCGTGCGCTCTGGTTGGCCAAATCATTCGCTCGAAATGCCCTGAATGTTCTTCAAACCGATCGCGGGCAGTCGTGGCCCGATGACACGGTGCATTGTAATCTCCATAACCAGGATCCAGTCCATTCCATGTAACTGCAACCCGTGCCACTTTGGAGCCACCGCTAGCTTTCACAGTGCCTTGTTGACAACTTGGGTCTCCTGTCGCCATCTGTATATATGCATGTTGCTATCCCATGACTTTTGTAACCTCAGGGTGCTTGATCTAAAATTAAATTGTATGTCTTCTTTTGTGTCCTTGTTCGTAATGGTTTGACATGTTTCAATAGATGCAGTGATCATGAGGACAGTACATTGTGCGAATGACAAGTGCAATAATAATTTGCGTTTCGATTACACAAATGGAGATAGTCCGAAGCCTTTTAAGACACTGCGCAACATAGTTTGGCGATCATTTTTTCAAAACTCTGTAAGTGCCTCCCATTTCGATATAGAAGTTGTGAAATTTGCCTCAAAGTTGCCTTAAATCTTTCTCGGTAATGGTGGAAAAGCGTGGCGCCTGGACGCCACCCTTAGGCTCGAAGGCGCTTCAAACAGCAAGATGTCGATGTTTAAGATCTTCTGTGGTATTCCATACTTCCGCAACACCTGCCAGAGCACTTTATGTTTCACGGAATCGAAGGCCTTTTGAAAATCAATGAATGCCAGGTACATGGTTACTTGGAATTCTTTGCTTTGCTCTAAACTGATCCTAAGAGTATTAATAAGATCAACACAACTGCGTTGTGCCCTAAAACCGGCCTGTTCTTTACGCAGTCGCTTTTCAAGGGAATCTTCAATTCTGTTTAAAATAATTCTGGTGAGGACCTTACTGGGCACTGACAACAATGTAATACCACGCCAGTTGTTACAATCTGACAAATTTCCCTTTTTTGGGAGCTTTACCACCAAACCATTTTTCCACTCCTTTGGAAATTTCTCTTCAAGACAAATATGCTTCAGCAAAGGATCGAGCATTTTAACAGTGCTTTCAGTATCGGCTTTTGAGAGCTCCGGTGCTATGTTGTCTAGGCCTGGAGCCTCTGGATTTTTAAGTGTTTTCAAGGCAATCCTAATTTCGTCCATTGTGGGGCACTGCAAATTTATATATTGATCTTCTTAGACTTCCCCTGTAACATGTCCTACCTGTTCCTCTTGGTTGTCTTCACAATTTAACAGTTCCTTGAAGTGCTCCTCCCATCTCTGTAGCTGTGCCTGTTGAGTTGTAAGCATCACCCCATCCTTGTTCTTAACTGGTCCTTCATGTCTGAAGTTCTTCATTGACAACCGTTTGGTAATGTTATAGAGCTCTTTCATATTTCCTTGTCTTGCTGCCTCTTCTGCTAATTTTGCTTGCTCATCTATCCATTTCCTTTTATCTCGACGTAGCAATGTTTTCACTTTTTTGTTCGCCTCCATGTATTCTTTATGCGCTTCCCTCTTCTGCGCTCTTGTCTTACAAAAATTTAACTTAAGTATTTGTTCTTTCCTGTGGCTCATTTTATTCCACGTAGCATCGGAGATCCATTCCTTCCTTTGGTGTGCCTTAAATCCTAAGATTTTTTTCTCCCACATCTAAATAACTGTTTTTAATTTTTTGCCAGTATGTTTCAATTCCATCTTCCATAAAGTTTTCTTCAGAGAGGACCTGGAATCTGTTTTGTAGTTCAAGGGCAAATGTTTCTTTGATCTGTTGGTCTTTTAATCTTGCCATATCTATTTTCTTGCACCTATGATTGAGCTTGGTTCTATTTGCCACTATCTTCAGTCTGAATTCCGCGAAAACTAGGTGGTGGTCACTTCCAACGTCTGCCCCTCTTCTATTTCTGACATCTAACCGAGAGTGTCGGAACTTGCGGCTTATGACTATGTGGTCTATTTGATTTTCAGTAACGTGGTCTGGAGAAACCCACGTTATCTTATGGCAGTTACGATGTGGAAACAATGTGCCTCCAATGACTAGGTCATGTTCAGCGCATGTATCTATCAACAGTTCACCATTTACATTCCCAATCCCCATGCCATGCACGCCCATGATATGTTCAAGCCCTTCATTTTCTGAACCAACTTTTGCGTTCAATCACCCATTAAAATTTTTATGTCCATAGAATTTGTTTGTCTAAGGACTCCGTTAAGCTCTGTATAAAATGCATCTTTTAATTCTTCTTTAGCTATTTCAGTAGGTGCATAGCATTGAATTACAGTGACATATCCCACATTTGTTTTAAAGCGTGCGGTTATTATCCGTTCTGACACTGGTTTCCACTCCAGTAAGCTCTTCTTGCAGCTTTTAGATAGTAAGAGCCCTACACCATTCCTATGCATCGCGTCCTCACCTATCTGACCAACATACAGCAACACTCCACCATTTTATGTTTGGAATTCCCCAGATTCTGGCCACCTTACTTCACTTAGTCCCAATATATCTAGTCGATAGTTCTCCATCTCTTTTTCAACCTGTCTTAGGCTCCCTGCCTCTCTCAACGTCCTTACATTCCAAAAACCGATACGGGTTTTCCTTTTCAGGCCAAAGGTCATATCCTTAAGATCCATCCGGCTGTTTCTCCTTTTAGTTTCTGTGATATGTGTTTTTTGGTGGTGCGGGTTATCAGCCCACAGCACCCGAGTGTCCTGATGGCGCTACCACCTCATGGCCTGAACACCTGCCAAGGTTCTATTTCAGGGCCTTACCCCTTAGATAGCTTGTCTTCACCATGACTACAGAACGCTATCCATCCCTTCGCATTAAGGCCTATGTGCATCAACGTTGTCCTGGTTTCCAAGGATCTTCCGCTGTCCACATCAGGGGACTGTGTCTGCTGCCACCCAATCACGAGGAGGAAAAGGAAAGGAAGGGAATGTGTAGGATGGGACAGAACAGAACAGGACAGGACACTAGACGGGACGTTGTGAGACACACTTTGTCTGGATCCTCTATGGAGACCTGTCTGGCTTGGGAGGCCCTGCTGGTAGTTACACTACCGTCAGCATAGCCCTCCACTTCATTGGATCACACAAACCTCCTCGCCCACATGGACAGTGTTTCGTTAAGGCGGTGTCTCCTGAGGGGGCCGGCCGGAGTGGCCGAGCGGTTAAAGGCGCTACAGTCTGGAACCGCGCGACCGCTACGGTCGCAGGTTTGAATCCTGCCTCGGGCATGGATGTGTGTGATGTCCTTAGGTTAGTTAGGTTTAAGTAGTTCTAAGTTCTAGGGGACTGATGACCACAGCAGTTAAGTCCCATAGTGCTCCGAGCCCCCTCCTGAGGGGGTTTTTAGTTTTAGTGTTTCATTAATGTAGTCATCATTCTGAATGATGACTACAGTAATTCCCCAGTCTGCATTTGTCCCAATAGCATTATTGTCCAAAGCTCTTTATTCAACAATGACCATCTGAATCCACGACAGTCTGGAATGGCGTTAGGCCTACTGCTGTTCATTGCTGATATCTTTTTGCAGCTGAGTTAACTCTGTCAATGTTTTAGTTGTTACTAAAATATATTATACTATATTGTAAGGTGTTGATTGCTGACTGAAAAATTGTTGATCTGTTTCGGTAATTGTTGCCATCTTAAATTTCTTGGAAAACTTCGGTGCAATTGTATTCAGTTTTCTGCTTACAAATAATTAATCTATATGTACATCTTTAGTCCACAAGTCACCTTACTGTATTTGGCGGAGGGTGCGCTTGGTACCACTACCTGCCCCCTTTCATTCTGCTGTTTCATTCACGAATGGCGCCTAAGAAGGATGACTGTTGGTGAAGCTCCATATGGGCTGTAAATTCTCTGATTTTCTCGCCATGGTTGTTTCGCGAGAAGTATATGGGAAAAATAATATGAAGCCTGACTCTTCTTGGAATGTAAACCCTCGAAATTTCAACAGAAAACCTCTCTGTCATGCACAATCCCTCTCTTGTAGCGTATGCTACTCAGGATCGTTGAGCATTTCTGTAACGCTCTCGAGTCGAGCAAGCGATCGAATGGCGAAACACGCCGTTCTTGTTAGATCTTCTATGTTTCTTCCAACACTCTTAGCTATTCCATATGCTGAAGATGGGTATGGGAAATTCTAGAAATAAATTTATTGACAATCTGTTAAGTTAAATACGTAAACCTATTTTTATAATTTGTAAAATTAAATCTGACCTCATTTTATGTTAAAGGAACGTTATTTTCCTTCGTTGGAACAAATGATATACTAACTGTACTGAACTAAACAGCTGCAGGTGCGGAACGTTCATGACAATAGCTGCTAGCAATGTGACAGTCTTCACAGGTTTTAGCTAACAGGTTTATTTTTATTACATTTGCACAGGAAAAAAATGAAATATGTAGCCACCATTAATAAAAGGGCAATGGTCTTGCAGCGGAACAGAAGCGTAAGACAAGATCGGCTCCACCGAGAATGTTCCTTCCTGATTGCACTGGCGGGAACTTTCCGCCTGTTTATTGCCGCACGTACGTCGCAATTCCACTTTACGACTCTTCGTATGACGGCCATCTGATGCCTCGTTAGGCATCCCAAGTCGTCCTCTATTTTTCTTTTACGACGAACACTCAAAGTAAAATTGCACTATGTCAGTATGTCGTAGGAGAATGGCCTCATATTGTCAGTACTGACTGTCACTTCGTGTGGTCGAAGACGCAACTCACAGTAAAGTCAGTAATACAAAAGCAATAAAATAGTGATTGCTAGCAGATTGTTGGGTATTACTGCTCATGGCAGTATATTTCCAACATCTCTTAGGTTGGTCTTAAATTATTAGCCACTGATTAAAGTATCCGAATTGTTTGATAATTTGATTTGAAATTAATTTGGAAAGAATGGAACTTAGCTAACAAAATCACTAGTCGTTAATTTAAGATTATTTGATTTACATTCCACTTATTTATTTTTATTTACCGATGATACAGCTCATACACTGCTTGAAGGTCGCACATTGCATCCAGTATTCTCAACCATGTAAACAGTAGCTTCATCAACAATTTGGGGTGCAAAACGCCGTCGTACGCTCCCAGAAGCAATTCCCAAATCGCTAGTTAATGCGAACATCCGTATCATGTTCTTCAACCGCCCGTGAGGGAAGAGAACCTCTCCGTATTTCTTTAACGCGTCTATACTCCGGAGAGCAGGCAGCTCTAATGCTGTCGTTTTGATGAAACAATTTTACGAGTAATGCCCTGCTCAACTTGACCAGACGCATGTTGACTGCAACCGCAATGCACACTGCTGCTTTTATTTAAATCCTACGTCTCCGTATCAGTACCGGCACCTAACGGAAAATCATGATACTGACGTTACTAAAACGCAAATCCTGCAGCTCACAGTCTGAACATCATTCACACAAACCTGAGTACCGATACTGCAAGTAGTATTCCGTCTACACTGGGTGAAAAGTCAATGTTTAATAATAACCACCCTGTTAAACACATTTAAGAGAAAAGCGCTGAACGACTGTGAGAAACTGCTGCACAGAATAGGAGTGTGGTACAATGAAACCTTTCAGTTTTGGATTTCAATAATTTGGGTTTAACACTCGCGTTTTCTGAGTTCTACAGAAATCCTATTGAAAATTAAACGTGTTCAATAGTGCACCCATTTCTGTGCAATTCTTACGCAGGTGTTATGAAGTGCACAGCGTTTTTCCGTCTAGTGTTCACTGAGTGAATCTTAGTTTTGCTTTTGAGTGTGTCAGCACCGTCAATAGCACAACCCGTGTTGGAATATGTGTAATACATGGCAGAGTTAGTATAATTCGGAGACACTTAACAACTGCCTGAATGAAATTCATGAACTGACACACGGTATTAAACTGACTGCCATTTTGTGGGCTAGGAATTTTCTTGGTGAATGCACACGGTTGCCTCAAAATGTAACACCATAAGAGAAAACAGAATGAAGGTAATCGAGGTAAACGACCTTCAGGGGCAGAGAAAACAGGGACCTGTTCTTATTTTGAAGGTTGCTGCAATCAGCTTCCTCACAAGATGTAGGATTTGATGCTTCCAAGGAAACTTCTCGTCTTGGCCTCTGACGGTTTGACTACCTAACGAAAATTAAAGTTGAACTACAAAGGTGTCCCGTGTCAGAAACTGTATGCATTGAATTTTGTTGTAGTTAAATATTGATCCGTTTTTTGCAAGCCACGTGCTGATTTTATCCACTATTCTCTCAGATACACAATTTATATTACGTCGCACGTCCATTACCATACTATTTGCGTCAACATTTTTGAGTCATAAGTTTAGTGTACGTTCATTGATACACAGTGTTCCAGGTGGAATGCTCATTACCCTGGGACAGGAGAGGAGCTATCAATCGAAGAAAAAATGTATAGTAGATGCCTTAAGAACACTAAGCAGTTCTATATCTTCAATAAAGTGATACAAATGTCTTTTATTACAAGCTTTTTTCTTTCCATACTTTGAGATGTCGCAGTATTGGCGAAAAAAAACAAAAGAAAAACAATAGGGGCTCTAAATAGGATAGCTTGAGAGCTGCGAGCACTTGTTCATCTCAACTACTGTGAAACACATCTGTACTACTGAAAAAATGCTCATAGTACAGGGCTATTACAAATTATTGAAGCGATTTCATAAATTCACTGTAGCTCCATTCATTGACATATGGTCACGACACACGACAGATACGTAGAAAAACTCATAAAGTTTTGTTCGGCTGAAGCCGCACTTCAGGTTTCTGCCGTCAGAGCGCTCGAGAGCCCAGTGAGACAAAATGCCGACAGGAGCCGAGAAAGCGTACGTCGTGCTTGAAATGCACTCACATCAGTCAGTCATAACAGTGCAACGACACTTCAGGACGAAGTTCAACAAAGATCCACCAACTGCTAACTCCATTCGGCGATGGTATGCGCAGTTTAAAGCTTCTGGATGCCTCTGTAAGGGGAAATCAACGGGTCGGCCTGCAGTGAGCGAAGAAATGGTTGAACGCGTGCGGTCAAGTTTCACGCGTAGCCCGCGGAAAATTGGCTAATGCCTGAACTGGAGACCGACAGCGCCGACTTCATCTTTCAACAGGATGGTGCTCCACCGCACTTCCATCATGATGTTCGGCATTTCTTAAACAGGAGATTGGAAAACCGATGGATCGGTCGTGGTGGAGATCATGATCAGCAATTCATGTCATGGCCTCCATGCTCTCCCGACTTAACCCCATGCGATTTCTTTCTGTGGGGTTATGTGAAAGATTCAGTGTTTAAACCTCCTCTACCAAGAAACGTGCCAGAACAGCGAGCCCGCATTAACGATGCTTTCGAACTCGTTGATGGGGACATGCTGCGCCGAGTGTGAGAGGAACTTGATTATCGGCTTGATGTCTGCAGAATCACTAAAGGGGCACATATCGAACATTTGTGAATGCCTAAAAAACTTTTTGAGTTTTTGTATGTGTGTGCAAAGCATTGTGAAAATATCTCAAATAATAAAGTTATTGTAGAGCTGTGAAATCGCTTCAATCATTTGTAATAACCCTGTATATGTGTTAGAGCCCACGTTTACTAGATCATTATTATCACTATTATTATTGACTCAAACTTTCTTTCACCCTAGTACGTAAAGCAAAGAGCTTGCAGTAGATGAATTTGATGAAGACTAGGTGCATAGGTTTTAACATATGCATTTGAGAGCCCATGTTAAACAGACTTTTTTGCTTCTAATGATCGTTCTTGTCATATCGCTGAATACTGACTATTCCATTTGAGTCTGTATGTTAAGGAAAGCTACGAACTCTGCACATAACCTCGTGGTACCCCTCCCCCCTCACTCTTTACATGGTTGCGGCGGCCAAATTCAAATCTATTCCCTGTTTGTTGACGCTGCAAGACAACCTTCTGCTTCCTTATTTCCAGATATGAAGTGAACCTCAACAGAGTTTTTTCGCTCTAATCCTGCGATGTTTCATCTTACGCAAAAGTACAGTAAGATCCAAAACACTCTTGTATAAAACGTTCTCCGATTCCTTGCTCGTAAATTCAAGGTAAAAACCTTAATCTTTCGACGATTACCTCTGTCGTCTCCATCAGGAGCAACTGATTATCAAAGCAGCTGCTGTGATGGCTTATAATTGGTCGGTAATTACGTCATGCTGTTGCAAATGGCGTCGACGTTTGCGCTGGTGGCGCCACCGCGCCCGTAGTTACGTAAACATTGCAACGAACATCTCTGCCTCTCCTTTGCACAGAGAGCTCGCTTTCATGCACCGCCAGGATTGCATCCGCTGTCACTGTTGAAGTTCCTGTCGAATATTCTTATTTCTACAGCCTCTTTAATTACAAAGTCCCGCCATGTAGGAGTCTCGGACAAAACTTTTGTTTCGTCAAATAATATTTTGTGTTTGTGAGGTTGTGTTCAGAAATTGCAGATTAATCCATTTCTCGATTTTAAGCCATTGATGTTCTGTACAGCATTTGGAAACGGTGCGAATGGACTGGCTGATATGACTGCTACCACACACACAAGAAATGTCATAAATCCCAAGGATCCTGAGGCCGAGACTGTCCTTAACAGGGAGTAGCATTTCCTTAATCTTCTTAGGAGTTAGGATAATAGATCTTATGCGTCGTCTTTCCAGGACTCTGCCTGTCTTATAAGACAAAAGATTTTCTAAGCCGCACAGAACCTGTTACGACGTATGACAAAATGTTTGAAGTCAATGAACACTTCTTGATTATGAGGTCTGTAGGCGTGCCTAACATTTACCATCTTTTGATTGCTTTGCCGTAATAAGTGCAACGTAAATATTTTTCTTTGCTAACATCATAGTGTTTTAAATTCTCCACTTCCTCATTAATCTATACAGAGTTATCCATACATTACCACACAACATACATTTAGGAAAGTAATAGATCGACTGGTGCAAAAACCTTTAATGTGGCAATATTGTTTGTAGACCACAAAAATACGTTGATAATTTCATATCAATTCACTTATTGTCTGTTGGCTTAACAATATCTTATATTTCACAAGAGAAAGAAAATTTACAGCTTCGAAATATCCTGTGTGGTTACATATTACAGTGCCACAGTGTAAGTAGCGTGAGTAAAGGGTTGCTATGTCTAAGGTGCGTGAAATGCACTTTGAATAAGAAAATGCTATCTGACATTGAGGTCAACGTAAAAGACTGGGTCGCCACCAACTCCAGCCACATGACAAATAAGAGGTTCCGCTGAGTCGGAAAATTACTAAATTTATTCATAAGAAAATCTCATAAAACATTCATTATATTGTCACTCATAAAGAATGGGATGTAATTATTAATATGATCCCGGCATTGTGCACGTGAACCAAATATTAAAAAAAAAGCAAAGAGTACGTGGACACTTTGCTTAAGAGCAGCATGCAGCAGCACTCCTGAAAACAAGATCTATACTATTCACAACAGACTCGTGTGCCCACGTGGTTCGCGGACACACAATTTCTACGTTCCGCGGCCAAATTTTAGTAACATTAAACCATGCAGTCACGAATAATTAATATTTTCCAGGGGACACATTTGAATAGACAACGGGTAATGGAAGAGGGCCAACAAACTCTGATATTAACCCACGTAGATGGTTTCCAACGGACACCTACTAATGAAACAAAGAAGATTCACGAAGAGGCAAAAATTACCAAGGTTCGGAAAATAATAGAATGTACACACACGCAGTTGTAGGCACACAAACCTTCACGCTGAACTGAGGGCTCACTTCCTACGTGAGATTGCTTCAACATATGCAATTCCTTTGTGTTACGTTCTTCTTTCGGATTAAAGTCAGCTTTAGGAATCAAACTGAAAGTCTGTAAAAGCGTTGCATTCCTTGCTGCGACCCCGTAGAACAATCTTTATATGACGAGACGCAAGACCAAAAGCTAAAAGCTCCCCACTCGCTATGAGACAACGCGCCACGCTGTTTAACCAATTCACCCTTTCTGGAAGAGACCTCGGCTGCAGACCCTCGGCGAGCTGGAACCAGACTGACCGTCTCACACACTCCAACGTCTGCCACACGACCCCGTGGCCAGGAAAACCCAGAGATGAGCCTTCCGCCACCAACCTAACACCGGTAACTTTCACACTAGGGAAGCAAACATCTTTCCCTTCCTGAAAATTACAAGGGTTGGCCATTCTGTACGACTACCGCTGATTCTCTGCAGGAGACTAAACCACCGTATAGCAAAATGAAACACACCCACAATCATTCACACACGCGTGCCAGAGAGTTCTGTATCACTAGAAAGCAAATAAAATGATAATGAAAGGGGATTACAGGACACTTTCAATAGTTATTTTTTCATACAAGCTTCAAACTCTCAAAATCTATACAGTTTCAACGGAACGACGAATAACGTGTGTGATTCAAACTCAGATTTGTAGTTATCTTACCTAGAAGTGTCTTAAGTTTTATAGAGAAAACCAGCGGAAACCTGTATATCAATCTTTCATGAGATTCCCCCACCCCTTATCTTCTCCACCATTGCAGCAGGTATACTAATGGTGGACACCAGCCAGTCAAAGATTACGGCGTCATTGTACTTGATTTATGCAAATGAATGTTTTATACTGCACAGTAGGAAAGCTATATGTTAATCTGTTTGTATGTGGTGTGACCTCTTTTTTATGTGTACTTGCATCTTAGCTTTCGGTGTATTACGTATCTGAAGCGGCTAGACGAGTGTGCGTGGTAATCTAAAACCAACATAGAAACTCCGGATCATCAACCATTAAACTTGCGCGTTAGTATAAGTTGAATCTGGGTCACGTCCCAACCTAGAACCTAACGTACGGCGCACTTAACTGGTCGAGGAGATAAATTAAACACAGCAGTCGCTTTAAAAAGTTAAACCCAGATCTAAGTAAGGAAAATAAGACAGACCAATCCATAACCTGCCCTTTTAAGACATTTCCTCTCTTCTCTATAGATTCCTCTTAAGCACGTCATTATCTTGTAACTGATCTCCGAGGATAAACGGTTAAGTGCCGCAGCTATTAGCACTGATACGCGAGACTAAACAAATATCTCACTCTGAAGTCGATATGAAAGTGTTGGAACTGCTATAACAGTAATGAATCTTTCACAACTGTAATAAAATTCGTACACTCAAAGATCGAACAATGATTATTAACACACCAAAATATCATTCATTCGTAAGTGTGACTAAATAAAATTACTGGGCTTAATTTTACCTGCTAAACGAACATGCAATGTCAGTGTAAAGTGACCACCGCTATAGCTGAGGTAGAAAGGCATGTGAGGGGGCCGCGTTCGATTCCTGGCTGAGTCGGAGATTTTCTCCGCTCGGGGACTGGGTGTTGCGTTGTTTTCCTCAACATATAATCTTCATCGACACGCAAATCGCCGAAGTGGCGTCAATTGAACATACTTGCCCCAGATGACAGATCTACCCGAAGGGAGGCCCAACCCACACGATATTTCATTTGACTATAAATTGTGTGATGACGGAATAACTAATGTTGTAGAGTCCAGAAGAGTTTAGAGCGTTAGTATGTCGCATATTTAACATACAGTGCAATACGTACTAGCATTAAACATGTGACTGATATTTCTAACACATTTTTTCTCCTTTTGTTTCATAATATCGTTAGTATTTCAATCTACTTCCGTAATGGGAGCCTCAGCCATTATTTAACAAGTAATAGCAGATTCCTGTGCACTTTCTTTGTTACTACATACAAATATTGCAAAAAGAAGAAGCAATGGAAACAGGAAGATTAATTCCTAGCGCTTAGTTGAGAGAAATGCTGTTAGACACGGAGCAGCCCTTAGAATTGCGGAAGGATGTACCCTTTCAAAGAAATCGTCTCTCAATTCGCCTTAAGCGATTTAACGAAATCACGGAAAACCTAAACCTAAATGGTCTAATGGGGATTTGAACCACCGTTCGTCTAGCTAAAAGCCCTGTAGTTTATGACTGCGCTACCTCGCTAAGTATAAACTATGGGAAAGTAAGGAAGATGTCACGTCTACGATGAGGTCATTAGTGGCGCAACGCAAGCTCTGAACCGAAAACAGTTTGGACTGAAATCGGCCATGTCCTTGCAAAGGAATCTGTCTGACACTTGTGTTAAACGATTCAAGGAAATCACCTAAAACCGAAATTGAATTTCGGGATGGGGATTTGATCCCCACAGTCAAAGCCGGCGAAATTTTCTGACTACTGTATCTCTCTCGGTATGTGAAGAGTACGCCGTCAGTAATGGCACATGCTCGAGGTGGAGCTAAAATCTGCAATCCTGAGATCATAATGAACACGGAGAAATTTATTAGTCACACCGACTAATATCTGAAACGCTCCTTCAAAAAGTTAAGGTTCTCGTATCTTGCGCTTTACCATAAAAGACCTTTACTATCTACCTCGCTCATGAAACTGACATTGTCCCCACTGCGTTTGAATCTGCTATCTGAAAGAACGCCGTCGACAAAAATAATGGTATATTTGTTATGTGACCTCTAGGTCAGGACAGTTTTATTGTGTAGTCTTTACTCTGTTATCGATGCCTGAAGAGAATATTTCTTCTGCTGTCTGTACTTGGTAAAATTTGAGGAACTAGCCCTAATTAGTAGCTAATCTACCTACTAACCGTAAGACATCGTGTATAGCTTTTTACTTAAGTTATCATTGACAATATTTGCATAAAATATAAGGACTGAAGTGATGGTACGCATTTCTGAAGCAACATATGAGCCTTTAAGTATGAGAACTGGAAAAGTTATAAGTGATAGAAGAATATACCTGTTTTGGAAGCAGGATCACAAGGGATTGTAGCAGCCGGAACGAAATTGTGAACAGAATGCACCAGGCCAAAAATGCATTTAACTTGAGAAACAAGTTAATCACCAGAAAGAACGTCAGTCTGGAAATAGGGAAGCGGATCGTGAAAGCACTTTATGTGTGACACTACGCATGTATGAAACTTTAATACTAGGAAACCGAGAGAGAAGACGGCTAGAAGCCATGGACACTTGGTGCAACAGAAAGACTTTGAAGGTGAGGTGAACAGACAGATTTGCCAGTGAAAAGATGCAGAGGAGAATATAGGGAATGAGATCTCTCTGGAGTCAAACTATTACAACACATGCAGAGATGCAATAGCGTTATTGGAACAACAGCAGAAGGAGCTATTGACGGAAGGAACAGACGGATCCAGCAAACTGAGTGATGTATAGTGCGCTAAGTGTTCGGAAATTATGAGGAAAGTAGACAGATGAGTGGAATAGCGTACTATAGCAAACCAGTCACAGGGCTGAATACAAAGAAGAAGAAGAAGAAGAAGAAGAAGAAGAAGGGAAGGAGAATTTCTGTCCACCCGGTTACACAATAAAGGACAGTATTGGACTTACAATTTTGCGAAGTCTCCAAATCGTAATCGCTTATGGACGTTAGATTAGACATAACGTCCTCTGAGCCCGGATTCACTTGGCTCTCTTATCCTCGGTGAATTGCGTTACTTATCGTGTCTGTCTGTTCATCAAATGTCTGAATGTTGATAAAGAAATAATTAAGATAAACGCCAGTACCATTTACCTTGATATGCCCACAATTCGTATGACACGTCATTTGAGAACCAAATGAAATCAGTCGCTTGCCGTGTGCTTGCCATGTGCCTGCCAAGCCCAACAGCACTTAACTTGGGTGATCTGATGGGAGCCAGTGTTACTACGGTGGCAAGGCCATTGGAGTGTTTGGGTATTAGGTCTTTAACTGATTATACACCTGCTTGTGTCGGGCTCACAGATGATGATTGAATTGAAGCAATTAACGTCTACACACGGGTTCCAAACAAGCTATGCCTGGATACCCAATTTGTGAACATGCCTAACTGCACGCCATATGGGGAATGCATACATCGTCATGCAGTGCAAACAACAGTAATCAACACAGTAGTGAACCATCTGTTCCACAGTGTCTCGCCTTCAAAGAGCCGCCAAATGGCCGCCTGACAAGGTTCTGCGTGGTTGACAGCTGCATCGCTCCACATTGCCCTCCAGTTCATGGTACATGTGACTACGCGCCATCTCCAATCTCCTCTCCCTCTCTCACCACAACCTCGACACGATGATGTACACCTATCTGGACAAACCACGCTACATTCAAGACAATACATGTGGCTAATGTTTTGGATTGAGGTATGCATGTGGAACTTTCTTTACATTACAGTCATTATGGTAGGCATTTAATTGGTGTGATGACTAAAACACAACTCAGTTCCAATTCAGATTTACACACATTTGCAGAAACTCTAATGGCAGATTTCTAATACGTCTTTCACAAATCATCTCACAATTCCTTTTTCATCGCATGTTTATATGTCTTGTCTTTGTGCATATTCCTCATGAAACACACTGATGTTCAATGTCTACACCAATATAATCACCTTCGCTCCCGTTATTAAATGATCTAATAGATATCAACTCTAGGATACTAGACACTCATTCTTCTGGTAATCTACATGTCTATGTACGTAATAGCCTATTCACTTTGTATAAATGCTTTCCACCATTATTTGTTGTGTTACATTTTCCTACTTCTACGATCTGTATGTCTGGGGTTTGACTCTTGTTCTGCACATGTTTTTCGAGAAAATGAATATGACTGCACATTTAAAACAAACAAACAAGTCCAAACAGGCTTTGAGCCTGTAATGTTGTTCACAGTTTCACCTATCCGGCCACCCAGACAAACAATTTTTTCACACTTCGATTGGTTTCCAAGGCCTCCATGCAGTGGAGTCCAAAATGAGTATCAGCCATCAACAGTAGACCGCCTAGCGTTGTACTGTCGGTAACATATGCAGTTCTGGCCTGTAGGATTTCTGTTGATTTTTTAGCCGTCAGAACTCGAACTGAGATTTCTTAATGATGACATCCACGGAACCACTTTACTCCTTAGGTGATACTGTGGTGTTGCATCAGATTACATATTTATCGAAATTATACGTTTCACCTGTCCCCTTTGCTGCTCCTTGTCGTAGCAGAGAAGCACACTAGATTCCATAAAGTAATAGCTTCCTGCCAACACCTCTGTCATGTGAGAAACTTTTACATGTTTGGTTTACGTCAGTGTACATGATTGTTTCTTTTATAAGTTCATGACCAGTTTTGTATTGTATTTCAAAAAAGTAAATATAATTTTTAGGACAGCATTTATCTGTTAAAAATTCACACACACCAGAATCCTTTGGCAACAGCATTTGTGGAGGGGAACTTCGGTTAATTAATTTAATGAACAAATTATATGAGGAGCTAGTCGCTCTACATAGGAATTTTATGAGTGCCATTATAAGGCAACGTCACACACCTTGTGCAGATTCAATATAAACCCGCTTCGGAGAGAGTGTGACCCCAACTTGCATATCAGTTAAGGGTCCCACAATAGAGTAGATAGTTCAAATGGCTCTGAGCACTATGGGACTTAACTTCTGAGGTCATCAGTCCCCTAGAACTTAGACCTACTTAAACCTAACCAACCTAAGAACATCACATGCATCCATGCCCGAGGCAGGATTCGAACCTGCGACCGTAGCGGTCGCGCGGTTCCAGACTGTAGTGCCTAGAACGGCTCGGCCACTCCGGCCGGCAATAGAGAAGATATTGCCAGTTTCCAAAGGAGGGTAGTTAGTCTTGGCTTCCCTACCATGGAGGGTGCAAACATTTTGGTAAGGGGCTTGAGCCTTGGTGAGTATCTGGATATGGATACATGGCCTCTGTTCTGATCTTTGGTCATCGGCTGCGACTCGAGTGTGGGAGGTGGTGCACACCGCTGGAGAGAAAAGGGACCGTAGGAGACTCGTGAGGACCGTACGACCCTAGCAAGTGTCTCGCTAAGTGGACTGTCTGGGAGGCTAGGCGCCTGGGAGCTTTTGATCGCTGTTTATGTGTGGACCCGCTTCACTTATCTGACAATTGTAGATCATATGCTGTCGGACGTGGACTCCTGGAAATGTTTTTTTATCTGAAGACATTTCATAGTCTCTGTATCTGCAGGGAGCACAACTGCAACAGTCAGTTTTCGGCAGCTGGACGGCGAGGACGTCATGTTTGCGTCTAGTCGCAGAGTCGCCAGCGCGTGTAGTTTGTTTACTTCCTCGCCGCAGCTAGTACTCGCGTCCATTGACACTGAGTCGCTACGGCTCATTCCTACAGAAAGATGACCATCAACATCAACTTCCAGCCCGACCAGCAAGACCACGAGCCACGGTTCATCTGTGACCAAGTTGAAATACCAGCATACCACATCGTCGGTATCCACGTATCCAACACAAGCAGCGTCGTCTACGTCAAGACGGTCGATGACGAGTTATGTGACGCTGTTGTGAACAGATGTGCGAACACTCTCAAGTTCAAGCAAACATTCTGGTGGTCACATCGGGGCGGTTACCACTGACCATGCAGCATTAGGATTACGCACACTAAGAGTCTTCGAACTCTCGTTCGAAGTGCAACCGGGCAATGTTACCGCAGCTTATCGACCACATGGGTCAGTAATTAGCCACGTGGCCGAAAAATGGAACACCTTCGAGACGCATCCGGTCCTCAACGGCATCAGACAGGTCAAAACTGAATTAACGAAACACGTGGCATCCTGCTTAGTCATAGGTGGATCTCGAACAATCGTAATGTACATTGGACAGTCCTGTACCTATTCTGGTTGTCGCCATGAGGTCACGTACGCTCGGTGTGTGTTAAGCATCAGGCGACACAAATCCTATTAGGTGACACGATGCCACCTCCTACGCTAACAGCCCTCCCCCTCAATTACGCAGGGGTGACACGTCGACCGTCATGGCAGATGGAAGACCACTTGGAAGACAGGGAGCGTAAGAATGCACACCCGCCGCACGTCCTGTGTTGACAGAGATTGCAGAAAGCTGACCATCGACTCCAGAGTAAGATTCGGAGGAAATAATGGAACTCGATTCTAGGGTTGTACCGACGTCTGATTTTCTCTCTGAGAGGGATGGAATGTTGGAACCACACACACTATCGGACACACGAGCCCACGTCCGTAAACAGAGGTCACCGAGGAAACAAAAAGCGACGTCGTACACTCTCAGACGATTGCCTCCAGCGGACGTCTTCTCCGGTTGACGGCCGGACGGCCGACGAGACGGGAAAAATGGATGACACAGAATAGCCCTCACCTGTTACTTTCCCTGACTTCGACATGGCCGTTTCCGCTCTCTCGGGCAAACTGATCCCAGCGCCCGCCACTGGAAGACAGCCCGAAACAACTGCTGGTTCACCCTTAGTCACTCAGCTCGCAAGTATCCAACCGCAGCCACGGTTAACTTACTGGACTTGAGTGGAAGACACTGAAGACGATTCTACGCCCGCTGCGGTGGATGAGGAGAGGGATCTCTCCTCCAACACTTCGACCCCTCTCGAATAGCAACAGATGACGGCGCGAACGCTGGCTGCAGATTACAGGAGCCACCATTCCTGGCGACGCTGACGGTGGCCCCCTTTGCAGGATACGATCGACAGACCTATTGCTTAGCGACCATGAACGTTAACGCTGCGCGGACACGCACGAACTTGTCGCTGCTCCAAGACGTGCTCAATGCAGCAGACGTTGACATCGTATTTCTCCAAGACATCTTCTTCGACCACTTCCCGGGCCTGTATGGTTATATGGCTCATTTATCCCACGCCTCTCCAACTAACAGTGGAGTCGCAGTTCTGCTCAGCGAGGGCCTCGAAGCAGACGAAGTAAGATGTCTCGCCGACGTCAGAGGAATCGCCGTAACAGTGCTAGGCGCCCAGTTTATCGCTGTGAAATGAAAAGTATATCTGTTCAAAGAAGGAGATAAAAATTCGCTTGACGTCTTTGTGAGAGACGATGTAACAGTTGACGAGATGTGGCTAGAATTCAAAGAAATATTATCGATTGAAATTGAGACATTTATACCAAATAAATTAAAAAACGACGGAGCTGATCCCCCATGATACACAAAACAGGTCAGAACACTGTTACAGAAACAAAAGAGTGCGTCTAATTTAAAAGAACACAAAACCCCCGAGACTGGCTGCCGTAAATTCAACTACATGCCTAGGAACTACAATGACGAACAACTTGAACTGGAAAGAATACACAGGAAATGTTGTGGAGAAGGCGAACCAAAGTTTGCGTTTATTTGCAGAACTTTTAGAAGATTCAACAGATCTACTAAAGATACTGCCTAGACTAGTCCGTCCTCTTTTGGAGTACTGCTACGCGGTGCTAAGATTCTTACCTGACAGGGTTAACGGGGTACATCTAGAGAGTTCAAGGAAGCGCAGCACTTTTTGTATTATAAAGAAATAGGAGAGAGAGTGTCACGGACATGATTCAGAATTTGGGGTGGCCATCAATGAAACAAAGCGTTTCTCGTTGCGATAGAGTGTTCTCAGAAATTTCAATCACCATCTTTCTCCTCCGAATGCGAAAATATTTTGTTGACACCGACCAACACAGGCAGAAACCATCATCATAATAAAATCAAGGAAATCAGAGCTCGCGCGGAAAGATTTAAGTGTTCGTTTTTTCCGTGCGGTGTTCGGGAGTGGAATAATGTAAAGGTGGTTCGATGAACACTCTGCCAGGCAATTAAGTGTGATTTGCAAAGTAGCCATGTAGATGTAGATGTTAAACAAATGTAATAATTTATGGTGTGCTTACAATGCACTATATTTAATTAAGTCTAATTCCATCTAATCCTATTTCTTTTCTATTGTGTTGGTCTTCAAACGAAAAATATATCTACTCAAAAAAAAAAAAAAACATAAAAATTCGCCTGGCGCCTTAGTGACAGACGATCTCCACACCTTCCAAAATAACAATAACAAGTGTACACGAGATGTAGCTTGAATTTAAAGAAATATTCTCGATAGAAATTTTATTTTATTATTATGTCGTCATTGACTTCTACCTCCATTTATGGATCTTTTTCTTTCCTCTCTTCCATGTTAGCATCATACCATAGGTTTTTACAGTATTTAATACACTCTTCTTTCGTAATATCATGAAACGAATACCTTCTAAGCTATCTGGTGATGGTCATAACTATCATGTTCTATATTGCTCACGTACCGGTACAAGCTTGCTGCTCGGCTATTTTTACAGATTTTTCAGTAATTCCTTTTATGTATATAGATTGTTTATTTTCCAGTGTAGGAATATATATTTTGTTTTTCTCTTATGGCTTCCGCAAATTTCTGTTGACCAAATTTTAATCGACAACAACGGCGATAATTACTTTTGTTTCCTAGTGCTTCATTTGCAGATTTCCAAATTACTTGTTTCAATATTTGTCCATTATTCTTCAATAGTGGCCCGAGTGGCTAGTTGCTTATTCTTTTCTTAATGTATTCTAAGATACGCCCTCGATGTTTCACATTGGAGTAATTATGTTTCATAAATCTCTCCTCGCTTCTGATTCCATTTGGTGAAACTGACAATTTGATACATTATGCGATAGTGACCAGTGCCAATAACAAAACTTCTTCACACTTTTGTGTATTTTATTTAACCTAGTATTGACTATTACACAACCTATAACTGACCTGTATCCTGTACTAGATGAAGTATGTTAGTCGATATATTTTTTCCTAGAACAAGGAATAAATTATTTTTAAATCATTAGGAATGGAAAGTACCTGTCTATATGCCCATTCAAAATACAAGTTGTTCCTACGTACTAATGGGATCATGGAGTGAATATAATGCTTCCCTCTCTCAAATGTTAACCTCACCTGCCATGCCGATTGATAAGTCGCTAAATTTTAAGGGTTAAGAATGAATGAATATGTTCTGAGAAGAAATATGTGAGAGTCACTATTTACTGCACAACCTTCGCACGCTTCTGTGGCAGTAGACAAAGAAACACGCGTCCTGTTTACGTTGACATGGACCAGTGCAGGTAGCGAACAAGAGGGAGACAGTAGCTCTATTTACGAAAGTTGGACTTTAGTCGTCGTCTACTTGCACAGGCAGAAGCAGTCCGGACACCTACTTTCTAGTTGGACTCCTCTTTTGTTTTTAGCCGGTAACTCAGGCGGGCGGCGACCCCCGCGCCCCTACGTGGATCCGGCGACGCGACGCGATCTGCATGCTAGCTGCAGACGTCTCCCCAGCCCCTTTCTCCCTCCCTCCTTTTAAGGGACGACGTCTGCGGCAAGGCTTCCGCTAACGTGCCGACTCTCTCCGCCCCGACCGTCTGCCGCGCGTCCAGACGGGGCCGATCGTGTGCAAGCGGCCGGCGCCGGCCGTAAATGTGATTACGGGAGCAGTAATCGGAAAGAGTGGACCACTCGGCGGCCGTCGCGCGCTATTACGGCCGCGCCGAGGCGACCCGAACAGAGCCGAACCCAGGGATCGGGAAAGTAGCCGACTACGGGGCTGCGCTCCGCTCACGCGCGCCTAACGCACAGAGCCACTGGTTCTGAACACACACACACACACACACACACACACACACACACACACACACTGATCAGCCAGAACATTATGACCGCCGACCTGCTATCGATATAATCCCGTCCAGGGGAGAGCAGCTGCACCTGACGAGGAATGACTGCATTGTGCGCGAGTCAGTGAGCGTTCTGTCCGTGTGTAGAAAGGGTGAGGCTCCCGATCTCTGAGTTTGACCGAGGGAAGATTGCGCACAAGCATTTCGGAAACGGCAAGACTTGTCGCGTGTTCGAGGAGTGCTTCAACACCTGGCGAAACGAAGAAGAAACCACATCCAGGCGTAGTGGAATTGGGCACCCAGCCTTAATCACATATTTCGCACTTCGTACATTGGGCAGTTAGGTAAAACAGAACAGGTGGTTAACTCTAGCGGAACTAACATCAGACTTTAATGCTGGGCAGACTACAAATATGTCTGTACATACAGTGTGCCGAATACTCCTAACGATGGGCCTCCGCTGCCGATGACCCATGGGTGTGCCAATGTCAACACCAAGACAACGGAAACTCCGACAGAAATTGGCACATGGACCATCGGCATCGCCGGCCGGTGTGGCCGTGCGGTTCTAGGCGCTTCAGTCTGGAACCGCGTGACCGCTACGGTCGCAGGTTCGAATCCTGCCTCGGGCATGGATGTGTGTGATGTCCTTCGGTTAGTTAGGTTTAAGTAGTTCTAAGTCCTAGGGGACTGATGACCACAGATGTTAAGTCCCATAGTGCTCAGAGCCACTAGAATTTGAACCATCGGCATCGGACGTTAGAGCAGTGGCAGAGGAGTGCATGGTCTGATGAATCCGGATACATGCTTCAGGAGGGGGCGTATCCATCGTCTTTCAGGGTTCAAAATACTTCAAATGGCTCTCAGCACTATGGGACTTAACATCTGAGGTCATCAGTCCCCTAGACTTGGAACTAATTAAACCTAACTAAACTAAGGACATCACACACATCCATGCCCAAGGCAGGATTCGAACCTGCGACCGTAGCGGTCGCTCGGCTCCAGACTGTAGCGCCTAGAACCGCACGGCCACTCCGCCCATCTTTCTTTCAGGGGATCAGCTCCCTGACGCCTGTACTGCGGGATCAAGACGAGATGCCGACGGCTCCGTTATGCTCTGGGGAACATTCACGTGGGCATTTATGGGTCTAGTAAAGCTCGTGCAAGGCACCAGGACGGCCAAGAGGTTGCTGATCACGTATACCCCTTCATGACGATCATGTTTCCTGACGGCATTGGCTTTTCTCAACAACATAACACGTCATGTCACAAGGGCTGCAGTGTATTAGTGTGGTTCAAGGAACACAGTGGCGAGTTCCAATTGATGTGGTGGCCTACCAACTCGCCCTGAACCTGATCGAACACATCTGGGATGTGATGGAACGTGGCGTCAGAGCTCATCGACATCCTCCCCGGAGTATACGGAATTAGATGACTTGTATGTGCAGTTGTGGTGCCAACTCCCTCCAGCGACCTAT
Source organism: Schistocerca cancellata (assembly GCF_023864275.1). NCBI lineage: Eukaryota > Metazoa > Arthropoda > Insecta > Orthoptera > Acrididae > Schistocerca > Schistocerca cancellata. The sequence goes on along the minus strand of NC_064628.1, from coordinate 479,741,143 downwards.
GAAGCCCTTATCGCTTGCATGCCAAGACACGTGACCACAGTTATCCGTGCCAAAGATGGACACACCGACTATTACGTAGATAGTGGCAATATTCTGGGTTATCAGTGTACAGACCACATGGAGCACGTTATTTCTCGCAGATGCCTTTCGACGATTTCCTATTTTCTATTAGCATTCGGCTGGAAAGAACGACATTCTTATCGTCTGGGAAGGAATGTGAGTGCCGCATTTGTTAAGATTACTTTTATTTTCCGATATAATACATGTATCTCCAGAAATAATGCTCACTCTGCAGTGAAGTATGTGCTGATCTCAAAACTCCTGGAATATTAAAAGTACGAGGTATGCGAGAAAGGTAACGAGACTGACAGCACTGTGAGCGATGTGGCAACGCCGTGTTGCTATACGTGTGTAGACCGGTAGGTTTGTGCCTTACAGATGCCCAGGCCGAGTTTTATCTCCGTACACCTGTCATGTGATTTTTGAGACCGTCATCATTGCTGTGATGTTTTCGTTATATGTTACAAAAATTAAAAAGCGGAGTTTAGAGTAACGTTATGCAATCAAGTTTTGTGTTAAACTTTGGGAACCCTTGGAGGAAGCCTTTCAAAACTGAAACAGGCCTACAGGGAACATTCGTTATCAGGAACACAAGATTTTCGCTGGCAAAAATGATTTTTTGAACGCTTCGGAAACCTTGAATATGAAGCTCGAACGGGGAGACCAACTTTAAAAACCGACGAAGACGTCGAACGTGTGCATTCTATTGTGAGATCAGACCGACGTTTGACAGTAAGGGTGATGGGTAACCTGTTAAACACTTCCACCGTACATCAAGATCTGACCGAAGCTTTACACATGTGAAAGGCTTTGACAAAATTTCGCAGAAAAACTTCACAACTGTGCAGAAGGACAATCAAGGAAACGTGTGCCTTGATCTTCCTGAAAGGATTACCAGTGACCTAGAATGGTTCAATCGTGTGATCACAGATGATGAATCGTGGATGTTTGAGTGAGGAATGGCACAATAATACATCTCCTCGACCGAGGAAAAGCTCGGAAGAGGAAATCAAAGATCGAAGGAACGCTGATTTGGGTTTTTGACAGTAGAGTTATAGTGCATAATGAATTTGTTCCTCCAGGGAAAACTGTCAAGCAAGTATTTTACGAAGATGTCCTTCAAAGACTCAGGAAAAGGATGAATCGAGTGAGATCGAGCATAGCAGAAAGTGGGTTTTGCACCATGACAACTCCCCATGTCACACGATCACTTCCACGACGGAAGTTTTTGCTTGTAATGGCATTCCTGTTATCCACAGCCCTCGCCCCCTCTCCCACCCCCTCCCTCTCTCCTCATCTGATCTGAGTCCTTGTGACTTTTTTGTTTTCTTGAAAGTGAAAAATGTCTTAAAGGACTTTGTTTTGGGACTTTACAGGACATTTGAAAGGAAAATGGGCGACATGTTCACGGCTTTACCAGCTGAAGCCTTTCAGCTCTGCTACCAAGACTAGAAACAACGACACAGTCAGTGAATAGCTGTAGAATGGATTTTGAAACGGCCAGTACTGCTGTATCTATAAAAATAAGAAATAAAAAATTATAGTGAAGAACTAGTCTAATTACTTTTCTCATACACCTCGCAAGTGCTGATTTAAAATCTCCTGCAGGTTAAGCGAATGTGGCGGACTGGTGTATGAACCTGGGATTTGGGCCCCAAATTAGAGTTACGGTCCGCCAAGCAGTTCTATTCCGCCAAGAGATTTTAATAAACATTAATTCTTCATGTAGCCGGTGAACCGTGGATTTAGCTTTTCTAAACTTTCTGTTAAAGAATTTACTTTATTTACTAGCGATTCACCAAGAACATTAACACATTTAATCACACTAGGTGAGTGTGGAAGTAGTTGCCAGGAAGTAACTGATGGAAAATAAAATTACCGTTAACAATTGTGAATTTTATTGCTAAAAGCCTTTTTCCAAACAGATTTAAAATTACAATCAGAAGGACCCTCTAAATACCAAGATACAATTATTCAGAGGCAGAATAATTTTTTTTTTCAGTAGGAGCCTTCGGGCTGAGAAGCTTCCGCCCCCTTTCAACACGGCCGTAGTCACGACCGCTCACAACGACCTCTGAAAAACTACACTCGTGGAAATCTGCAACACATCAGATTACTTTAAGCTAAAAATTTTAACAACTCACACAAACACATTAACTATGCACCCCGTAAGAGGGATGGAAATGGTACAAACACTCACACTAAGAAATTATTTGCCACCAAAAGTGCAATTTGTTTTTAAAAGGGCTCTTACGATGGAAGGGTGGCAACTTTATAAAAATGACTATTTAAATATGAAACGTCCCCTTTGAAAAATTGTACAAGACTGTGCTTAAACTGACACACAATATTTTTAGCGCAACGCAATCTGACTTTCAGAAATCCCTACTAAAGAATGGCCCTGACTAACATTAACCTATACCTTTCACAAATCACTTACCTCACCAAAAATCTTCGTCACTCGAACTACTGCAATACAGCGAGCGCCACTACTGGCAGCTAAATAAAAGATTCAAACTACTGAAGGCACTAACTACTGATAGGGATAGTTAGCAAATGAAACATTTTAATGGAGAACAAACAATGTATTTACCTTAATATCATCACAAGTCATAATATATGTAATTTCAAAACTCCGCCATCTCTCTCCTCACATCCACCACTGCTGGCGGCTCACCTCCAACTGCGCAATGCTACGCACTGTTCACATCCAGCTGCCGCTGCCCAACACTACAATGGCAGACAACAATGCAAACTAGCCACAGACTGCACACAGCACAGCCAGTGATTTTCATACAGAGCGCTACGTAACGTTGCCAATAAGAAAACATAAACAGCCTACTTACATAGCCCCCATGCTCCCCACAAAAAATTTTACAAATTGGGCAGTGGCCAATAATGATTTGATAATATTTTTCGTAATTACAATAACAAAGATATCAAATGCACACACTTATTGATACAATGTTGGTCAAAAGCTAAAATTTTCTCACAGTCCATAAAGACAGTCCTGATCATTCATCACAGTAAAACTGCCGTTTCTTTTCTCAAAGCCTGAGCAGTAAAAGACAATGCACACAGAAGTAGTGGATTTCCATGCAGTCTTGAAGAAGTAGTTTTGTCCTTCCAACGGAAAGACAGTGCTGACTCTTGACATGCTGACAGGTAATGGGCCACAACAGAGCAAACCCACAGCAGAGTCATTCGACGTTTTGAAGAATATTGGTAGGTAGGTCACCACAGAGCAGACCCACTGTAGTCCTAGTAGAGATTGTGGTATTGGTGGGCCACCAGAGGTGCAGACCCACTGCAGTCCTTGTAAAGATTGTGGTATTGGTGGATCATCAAAGATGCCGACCCACTGTAGTCCTTGTAAATATGGCCAGCAGCCATCTGTTGTGACTGTGCGGGTGCACAATCACTATTGAAGAGTCTTTCAGATAATATAGCAAGTCCATAACCACCGCTTCTGCACTCACAAAGTTTTTGGAATTGTCCTTAGAACCAGCAATGCTGTTATCCAGTCCCATGCTGAATTATTAACACACGTGCGAACACTAACAGTCCCTACTTCTCACATATTGTCCATATACTATGACCAACAGAAATGTGTGTAGTGAAATGTAACTTACAGGTTAATAATATGATGAACTGGTGTCAGTTACAATTTTATAACGTAAGAATACAATTACAAAGGTACAAAATACATCATTAAAGAACATAACAATACAGATAACTCTATAGTAGTACAGGCTTTACAAAAGAATAGAAATAAACAGATACATCAGTGTTACAGGAATTATGACATAAGTTCATACATAAAATATCAGAATAACTTTTGAAACATCAATTTTACACATAAGCATTAAAACAAAACAGAATAAATTATGTCTAAACATCTTTACAAAGTAAATAACATATTATTAATGCAAATTATATTTGAGGATAACAGTATTCCTCATCATAGTTCATGTAGCTGAGTATTAGAAAAATTGTACAACATAAGTCTTATCAGATAAACATGTAAATACAGGAAGAACATAAATACACAAGGGTACACAAACATATAGCGGAATAATACAAGGAAAGGACAGGGTTTGTTTTACTGCAGTATTTTGCAAACAAAACTTTCTTTACTTCTCGGAGATCTCCCTTCGTTCTTCATTATTTCCAAAAGTCCTATCTATACCTGCTTTCTGTACTTTTCTCGTATAGCCTCTCAGTGCATTTCTTCAAATTTATCACCACTCATTCTCTTATAGGCTACCCCTCTTAAGCTAACTTAAATCTACTGAGCTCAGATGCTAAACTAAGGGACGAGGCAATGCAGCAGCACAAAACAATTAACACAAACAGCAATGACCAAAAATTGGAAAATTGCAAAGCAAGCTGCAATAAATCTAAATTACCAAGCAATGCAACATTACAACTAATGTGAGCCAATGTGCAGCAACAATAAAAATAAATCAGTAGTAAAACTAGCTTAACAGAGTAATACAAAGTGAAATTTAGTAGCACTATGCCTGGCACACAGCAGCAGCTAATGTAATAACTTATATCTAAACATGACTAAGCTCAAGCAAAAAAAATATTACACTAAAGATGGCCATGTCTAATACCTATGTCACATCTAAATACTAGAGTGATGCATCACAATTTATTCTATAAAAGAAAGTACCAAGTACTTGAAAAGAAAATTCTGTATGCAATTCCTGTGAAGGGAAATGTCTTTTTGTGCTCCTTCGTTTTTTTGAAGTACATCATAACGTTAGTCTTTACTGGGTCTGTAGGCATAAAATATTTATATTAGTACATCTATAAAATTTTATTTTAACCATTGCTGCAGTGCAGCTTGAAACTAGATATTAAACAAATGAGCAAATATATATAGCCTATATAGGGCAATGCATGAAACGTCATTCACACGGCAAATGTCGTCTCCAAAGGCAAAATAATCTCTCAACTAGAAAGACAATAAATGTAAAATGTTTCTAATCATTTCATTAGGCATTTCTGTAAATATCATAAATTAAGAACTCTAAAGAGTAATCATGTTTTCAAGTTTGAGAGTGTCGTATTTACGATGCTTTCTGCAAAGGAATGTCAATAGCGGCGATAATGGCCTCCCCTTTTTTTTTTTTTTTTTTTCACCTGTGCCTCTGAAATACGTAATTCTTGTATTACCTGTGTCAGCTGATCTTGTACTTCCCGGATTTCTCTTTGGTGTTGCGTATTAATTTGATTCTGATTTTGTTTGAATTTCCTAATTTGTTCACACTCTTCTGTGTAATTAAAGACTACTGGTTTTGTGTTATTCAGATTATCATCTACCTTCGTAGATAAATTATTTAGCTGATCCGAATGTTCAACTACTTTCTCTGATAATGAACTAATTTCCTCCATGTGTCTTTCTACTGTGTCCTTTAAGTTTTCCTGAGTTTTTGCAAGTTGCATAACCGAATCGGTAGATACAACTGAGTCCATTTTAGCTTGCAAGGTCTCATGATTTTCATGAACAATAGTTTGCAGTTCTTTTATGGCTGCTTCGCGATTCTGTAATGCATTTTCATGACGCGAAAAAATAGGTTGGAAATGCTCACAAATTTGTGTTTTTACGTCATTACAGACTTAATGACATTTCGATTCTATTTTATGTAACTCAGTAGTTAAATCTTCATGTGTTTGTTCAAGCGTGGTGTGACGATTTTGTTCCATTGCGTCTAACTGTTGCTGTGTTTGTCTCTGGTGTTGTTCCATTGTGTCTAACTTTTGAAGCTTTTGTCCCATTTGTTGCATTAATTGTAATAACAATGCACTGGTGTCTGAAACATGTTCCTCAGTGCTTTTCGGCAGTGAATTTGCACCAGCAACATTCACATTTTGACAATGTGTCTTGACTCATTTGAGAGAACGGTGAGAACCCAAAACCTGAGTCTACAGTATTTGCAATATTGTGTTCTGTCATTCCCAATTCCTGAGGCGAGCTGTTGCCGACCGATCGATCGATAATGCTTCCCTGTTCACTACCTGTTTCACTGTCTACACCATTATTTGACGCTCGCTCCATTTCCCTATGCACAGTTACCAAATTACTACTTTGAATATTAGTTAATTCATTACATGGTGGCGCTAACACACTGCTTTCGTCTTCACTGTCATTTCTCAGTTTGCTTTGGAGCCTAGTATTACGTTTTTCACACGCCATTATTGTCACAATATTTCACACGATAACACAGAAAAACTCAATTTGAAGAGGAAAATAAGAGAACACATTAACTTAGCACTGAAAATAATATCTCGTTAATTGCAAGCGCAGCTGCAAAATACTTGGTGCAAATCTACATGCATGCCACAACAACAATGAAAGGCTGCAACTACAAAGGAGATTCTCTCTACAATTACACACTATCAATAAACAATAGCTACACTAATTACACAAACTACAAGAAAAAATCAGAAGATTCCAGTGAGGTATCCTCGGCTAAGGGTCGACATATGAAACGTCCCCTTTGAAAAATTGTACAAGACTGTGCTTAAACTGACACACAATATTTTTAGCGCAACGCAATCTGACTTTCAGAAATCCCTACAAAAGAATGGCCCTGACTAACATTAACCTATACCTTTCACAAGTCACTTACCTCACCAAAAATCTTCGTCACTCGAACTACTGCAATACAGCGAGCGCCACTACTGGCAGCTAAATAAAAGATTCAAACTACTGAAGGCACTAACTACTGATAGGGATAGTTAGCAAATGAAAGATTTTAATAGAGAACAAACAATGTATTTATCTTAATAATCATAATATATAAAGCAGTTCATGCCATCCAGTCTTACAAATTTCAAAACTCCGCCATCTCTCTCCCCACATCCACCACTGCTGGCGGCTCACCTCCAACTGCGCAACGCTATGCGCTGTTAACATCCAGCTGCCCAACACTACAATGGCAGACAACAATGCAAACTAGCCACAGACTGCACACAGCACAGCCAGTGATTTTCATACAGAGCGCTACGTAACGTTGCCAATAAGAAAACAAACAGCCTACTTACAAATAAAACCCCATGAAATTCAGACTTACATAAAGAGTACAACATGTTCTACATTACACATATACCACCTCGCAAGATGATAGGCAAGATAAAAACTTATTTAAGGAATTCGGCCTGTACCATAATTCTATAGATTCGTTAACACCGAATGCTACAAACACGACAGAGGTAGCTATTAGCGTACGGCAGACAGACAGACACTAACTGCCTAACAAATGCGGACGAGAGACAGACGAGCAATATGGGGACGAGAGACTGACCAAGAAAACATGCGGAATTTAACAAGTAAAGGAACATCATATCTCCAGTCACTTAACTTCTAATAAACTGGGATTTCTGGCGAATACCTGGCGCAGCACCCCCAAAACGCTCTCCCGAACCGTCCGCTGCCAGCCGCTTCAACGGACACAGGAAGGCGCGCCGATCTCCCGTCTCATGGCGTCGCAACTCGGACCGGCCAGACCGACGTGGTGGGTTGACTGCTGTTGCTCTCGTGTCGGCCGCGAGGCCACCACGCCTCTCTATACGGCGCGGCCCCCTGGACTGACGTGACGACCTCACATGCGCCGACGCTCAAGACGGACAAGTCATCATGTGTCTCAGTGCGCGACCGACTGACCGATCGATGCAACCGCCAACGACCACTGCCCGGACTAACTCGAGCAGACTGGCGGCCTAACACATACTAGCACTCCGGACGACCGACAGACACTAACCGCCTCACCAATGCGGGCGAGAGACAGACCCAGACTAACTTGGTTGACCAACTGACCAGACTCGCCCAGACTGACAGACTGCCCTGGCTGACCAACTGCCTCCGACTGACCTCCTGCAGAGCTCATAGCGCTCCTTAAATGCACGTGAACAGGCAACTTTTCCCCTTTCCCACCAGAGGGAGACACCAAAGCTGCGATTGCCACAGCGGCGCCACCACCAGAAACGGAAAGCGACTTCTTTACACTACGCGCTGCGGCGCGCTTTTCAAAACAGCAATTTTTACTACGGCTCAGCCGGTTTCTACCGTCTCAGGTGGCCATCCATAGATCCAAGGGCTGCACTAGAGGATCCTAAACACCACCCTCCTGTGAAGCTCCTGGAGATGAAGATGATCACTTCAGACGTTCGATACAGTTTACTCAGAACACAAGTGCAGTTTCATCGTATATAAGAAATAGCTGTACAAATCAAAATGTGATCCGTTATAGGTTGTGTATTAGTGTTTTTTATTTACTTGGTGCGATCAGCTAATTTCGACATTGCGTCATTTTCAACTACTTGCGCGACACTTACGTGCATCACGTTTTACATTGTGTAAAAATGGTTCAAATGGCTCTGAGCACTATGGGACTTAACGTCTGAGGTCATCAGTCCCCTAGAACTAACCTAAGGATATCACACACACCCATGCCCGAGTCAGGATTCGAACCTGCGACTGTAGCGGTCGCGCGGTTCCAGACTGTAGCGCCTAGAACCGCTCGGCCAGCCCGGCCGGCCTACATTGTGTAAATATGGCATTCACTTACATATATGTGGCTGCACACCGTAATCCGTAAATTTATGTAAGCAGAAACCAAATCATACTGTACTGCTGGCCTCTGACGTATAGCCGTACATCTGTAATCTGGATATGACATTTACACAATCTAAGACGTGATGAACAGAAGTTGATCTCATGCATATGCTTGGACATGATGTAATTTAGAAATTAGCTAATCACACTAAGTAATAAACAACATTAATGTACAGCCTACAACGCACCATATTTTCATTTGTAAATCATTTAGAGGCTGTGGATCCATACAGAAGTAAAATTGTAAAAACAATTGTGTCATTGATGTTTACATATTCATTCGTTCGCCTACTGGTTTTATAAACCTCTCTTCTTGTGCATGTCTTGTCGTATCCGCATACTTATTGCACCCTGAATCTATCTGAACTTGCTTAGTGAATTCAAGCCTTGATCTCTCTCCACTACCGTCATATTAACTGTTTGAAACGATGGAGAATGAGGAGCTGGGTGTGGATGGACCAAACACACAAAAATATTTAACTAAACAAAAGAAATTGATTTGAGGCCAATGTTACACAAAAACGGTGGAATCTACGCAATGTGATTTCGTCAAGTGCTCCAGCTCCACCAGCGTAAATCTGCTAAAGGTGAATCAACGCACACATTGTACAATATACAGCTGACCTCTGTCACCAACTCTTGAGCGCATTAAATTTTCCATACACGGTTCCTAAAGGACTAGGGAAACACTGCCCAGTTACATTAATGTGACCACTTGCCAAACGCCTGATCAACCATTTTTTGGAGTGCGGACCACTGCAAGACATGCAGGAAGAGATAGTGTGAGGTTCTGGGAGGTGCGGACTGGTATGTGGAGCGATGCCGCGTGGACTGCATGTGGCCAATTGCGCTAGTTTTCTCGGTTGACGATCCACGCCGCGAACAGCTCTATCGAGGTGGCCCCACAGATTCCCAGATGGGATTAAATACGGCGAACTTGGCGGCCAGGGCAGTACAGTAGACTCATCCTCGAGCTCTTGTAATCACGCACGTACATAGTGAGCTGTGTGGACGTTGCATTCTCCTGCTTGCAGATGCCATCACGCCGAGCAAAAACAAACTACTTGTAGGGGTGGACATAGACCGCAAGGAGAGAGCCGTATCTGTGCTGACCAACTGTGCTAACCGGAATCACTAGATCACCTATGGAAATGCCACAGGAATGTTCTCCAGGGCCGGCCGGTGTGGCCGTGTGCTTCTAGGCGCTTCAGTCTGGAACCGCGTGACCGCTACGGTCGCCGGTTCGAATCCTGCCTCGGGCATGGATGTGTGTGATGTCCTTAGGTTAGATAGGTTTAAGTAGTTCTAAGTTCTAGGGAACTGATAACCACAGATGTTAAGTTCCATAGTGCTCAGAGCGATTTGAACCATTTTTTTGTCCTCCAGGCCATAGCGCTCCTTCTTTGGGCCCGGACTCTTGCGACGATTATTGTAGCGTATTTGTCATCTGTCTAATGAGGCATAAAACGTGATTCATCTGAAAAGGCCACCTGTCGCCACTCATTGGACGTCTGGTTGCGATAATGGCCTGCAAATTCCAGCCTTCGTCACCGATAATCAGTAGTCAGCGTGAGTGCGTGAACCAAGCTCTTGCTGAAGAGACCCAGACGCAGCAACCTTCGTTGAGGAGACACTGTTGGTAGCCCTTGGTTGTTATAGGCGGTCAGTCTCAACAGTTGCTCCTCTAATCGCCCGTACGAGTGCAGCCGTCGTTCATCCCCGTCATCTATGGCCCGTGGTTTATCACAGTTGCCTCTGTTTCAGTTTTGGGTAACGCCATTTTTCCATACACCGCATATTTCAATGATAGCGGTACACGAAGTGTATACGAACTCTGCTGTTTTGAAAATGCTTCCATCCGTGGCCGACAACCAATGATCATGACCTCTTGGATATCGAATAAATCGCTCCGTTTCCGCAATTCGAAAACGATTGCAGTGTTGTCTGCGTCTCCCCGACACTCACTGCATACCTTTCACTGATAGTGCTGCCAACTGTCGTCTGTTAATGGTTATTGCACTTTGGCGTCGAACGGAGGTGGTGATCATATTAATGAGAGCGGACAATGCAATACAAGCAAATACTTGTAGATAAGGCACTCACAAAAAAAAGGAATACGCAATACTGGTGAAGTATTAGAAACTACATATGTGAATCTCTAAGGTTCATAATGTCAAGCAAAGGAACCATTAATTTTGTATGAAAACACTTTCTGTTGCACAACAATAGTACACAATGTTAGAACTACAGGGTATTTAAAAACCCTTTTTCTTTATTCTAGTGGGAGAAGCAGAACCATCAGAAACAACATTACCAAGGGTAAACGGCCCCACAACAGCACAGACAGATCGAATGATGCTTGACAGTTTAAACTGTTAGCTGAGGTCACACAAGTCACTGGACAGAAACGCTTGTTTCAAAATGTATCTCGCCGACTTCATTCTCTTCCAGTGTTCTATTCGTTATGCGGCGAACGAAAGGAAGCCACAGGTAGTGTATACAGACAGATGGCAGCTAAAGGCCTCAGCACCTGAACGAAAACCAGATCACGCTAGGATCCCCTCAATCGCAACAGCCTAATTGGGGATCTTTCAGCGGTGCCATATTTTGACAGAAGACAGGAAAAAATGTCGGTGATCGCTTCCAAACACAAGGAAAATAGTACACAGTATCAGTGGCATTGCTTGACTCACGGCTGCTAGGCAGAGTTCAGGCCACTGTGAGGAGACCAAAGTTACTTAAAAACCCCATAGAAATGTTCAAATGTGTGTGAATTCCTAAGGGACCAAACTGCTGAGGTCATCGATCCCTAGACTTACATACTACTTAAACTAACGCAAACTAACTTACGCTAAGAACAACACACTTAACCATGCCCGAGGGAGGACTCGAACCTCTGTTAGAACGGGCCGTGCAATCCGGTATATGATGCCGCAAACCATGCGGCCACTCCATAGCCAAAGCATATGAAACAACTCTAACAGGCCACCTAAGAAAAGACGTAGAATTAAACAAAGTAATTCCTATGGTGCATCACAGAAGCAATGAAGACAGGCCACTGCACTTTAGCCATATTTTTCGATATAGAGAAAGCCTTTGATAAAATATGATACACAGGGCTACCTTGCAAACTGGCAGATCTCCAAACCCCACCAAAATGATAACATTAATTTCAGACTAAAAAGAGAAACAGTGCAAGTCAGCGTTGGAGACCAGGTGTCAGATGCCTTCACATCACAGGTAGGGGTAAGACAAGGGACAATAATATTACCACTTCTATAAGTACCTAACGTGGCACACGTACCTCTCTGAAACAAGAGAGAAAAAAGCGTGCACCTACATGTTGTTGGGTACAAACACACACAAACACACACTACGGCAAGAAAGAAAGGAATAAAAGTGAGATAGTGTTAATACTTTCATCCTTCTTTACCTCCTCTGCATTACTCTAGATGATGTGTCACCGAGCACATTTGTACTGTGCATGCAGTACACGTGGGGAATACGTATGGTCTTATACACTTCACTAACCTGCTGTCTTCATGATCATGACGTCCCCAGTGCAGAAAACAGCACGCAGATCGTGGATTATATTTCTTGAGGGTGAAATTAACTTCGCAAGGAGCTGCTGCTACGAATAAACTATAACTCATTTAGGATGCCACTTGCGTTTTTTTATTGATATAGACACGAGAAACTATTCTTGATCACAACGCATTGAACACATCTTTCCACAGTCATTACATCTGGCTAAAATAACATGAAATACATCCTGCCGCAGACAACATGTCTGCCTACTGGAACCGTCAGGACTGGAGAATAAAATTACATGAATCAAATACTACTATTACAGACAACATGTCTGTACCTAGCGACAGTCGGAACTGTAGTAAATAAACTTGCATGAAACAAATATTGCTATAACAGACAACATGTCTGTCTACTGGAACGGTCACAACTGGAGAGCTGGACTGCCCGAGACACTTCGTGCGCCAAGCCAGCAAGGCGTGACCCGAACGCCACCGAAGTGCATCGGTAGTAATATCATCAGTCTTTTGTTTTAGTAATACTTTGATTTTAATAATTTTGCAATGACTGATTGATAGCTGGCTGCTGAGAGATGTTTATTTAAAAAATGAAGTAATTTGGATGATAGATTTAATTAATAATAGCAACTAAAGTTTAACGTTTTGGCGCCCTACCGCCGAACACAGCAGCCAATCACAGAGCAGAGCATCATGCAGGCGGTCTTTCTAACGGGAATGGTACCGAATCTAACATCTGTCACCGGTACCTCATCCCACATTGCGTCATCTCTATGCTCCGTGCATCTCCACTGCCCTGGGAATAGCTTCCTGGAGCCTAATATGATGGCTGAATAAGCCAGAAATATTACAACACACACACACACATTCACGCAATTAATAAAGTTAGAAGAGTGGACGGAAAATTAGCAAATCAAGCAAAACTGACCAAAGGCGCATGAAAAAAGAAAGAACACAAAGGAAGGGAAATCCAACTACACCTATGGGATGCACACCTAAGGCTAAAAACATAGCTACATGAATATGTCAAACAGGTAAAGTATTAAAAAGTATGTATGTGAATCTCTAAGGTTCATAATTTCAAGCAAAGGAACCATTAATTTTGTATGAAAACAGTTTTTGATACACAACAATTGTAGAACTACAGGGTATAATTAAGCATTTAAAAGCCCTTTTTCCTTATTCTAGTGGGAGAAGTAGAACCACAAAAAAAAAAAAATCAAGGGTAAACGTCTCCACAACAGCACAACCCCACAACCCCACCCGGACCAAAATCTGAACTGGAAAACCCAACTACAATTCCTGTCAAACAGAATTTGAAAAAGACAAAGGCTTATCAGGCAAGTGCAAAAGATATTCCATGGATGTAGTATCAAGAATGCTCTCCACACATACAAAACATTCAGAAGACTGAGCTTAGAACGCATAGCACCAGCATTGACAGGTATAAACAACACTGTCACAAAAGCTCTGCATGCTACAGAGAGACACCTAATGTTTGGTTTTGCAAAACTACCATGCTTCACCAGCAACGAAGAGACATACACTCTAGAGTAACAAAAAGAATGGTTCTCCAAACCAGACTCACAAACGTTTGAGAACAATACTGAAAACGCGTAGTACAAGGCAGCCCAGACATGGAATCCATAAGAACAACAAAATCACAAACAACCAGAGCCCCATAACCAAAAGTAAATTAACCCAGCCAGGACACTTGCACAAAATACAAGCGAAATATTCCCTGAATTAATTCTCACAATGCTGCCACTAACGTAGAGAGAACAAACCCCAGAACGCCTGGATGAACAACCACCACCAAAATTCCCACTGCCTAAGAACCGCCACTACAAAAAAACATGAAAATACAAAATATCAAAATAATGTTATTATGAACTCAAATTACTCATGTGCAGCTAGAACAAAATAATAAAAATAAAATAACAAATAAAAGCCAGAAATGACAACAAAGCTGTAAAGAAACCAATGTAATTGAATTGTAAGGCAGGGGTGGCTCTGCAGAGATAGTGTCTCTGTGCCACGGCAACACTTCGCGTGGTTTTCTGAAGCTTGGAGCCAACTGCAGATTGGCACCGTCTGCTCTCGTTAGCACTGAGTGTAGGGCTCGACCGTCGGTTTCTACACGCTTGTTACGGCGGAGGTTGAACCACAGCTGCTCTAACTTAGAGCTTTCTATTCCTTCCACCAGAGTGCAGTAGTGTGCAGAACTACTTGTAATCCAGTGTTAAAATCTCTCTTCAAGTTAATGCTAATGCATACGTAAACATAAAGTAATGCTTAATTAAATTGAATACAGAAATAGTAACTTCAATACCGTTATAAATAGCTATATATAGTTTGAACATAATTATGCCCTTATAATTTGAAACTAAGAGGCATTATTTTAATATCTGTATATTTCACAAAAGCAGGGCTATTGGTACAAAACAAAAAAACTGAGCATCTATTTTCCAAACAAGTGTCAAAATTCCTTTGACAGTGAAAGTAGCGAACATGAACAAAATAAGTGAGTTATTAAAAACACCGTCTAGCGACAGGAATCTCAGTGAAAAATTCAGATAAAAACACTAGGTAGACCACTCCATAATCTGAATCTGCAGCAGCAAACAAAAAGCCGATGCCGTAAGTTCAGTGGAGAAATTTACCAAAAGAACCAATGGATTCCTGGTTGTGAAGAAAACCACACTGTTTTTTGTTTTCCTTGGGTGTTATTTGGGGGAGATGTTCATTGGTGTTAAGACCTTAATAACTGATATTGGTCGTAAATGGTCTGAAATGAAAGTACATGAAATGTCAAACAACACGCGAATAATGGGTTGGGTTGTTTTGGGGGGAGAGACCAAACTCCGAGATCCGCGGTCGGCCGTGCCCTTTCAAAGGAACCATCCCGGCATTTGCCTGGAGCGATTTAGGCTAATCACCAAAACCTAAATCAGGATGGCCGGACCCGGGATTGAACCATCGTCCTCCCGAATGCGAGTCCATTGTGCTAACCACTGCGCTACCCCGCTGGATCGTGAATAGTGCACTTAGACTTTCGTTTCTAGGCAAAACTAACATTCAGCAGAAATTAGATTCGCAATATAGACAAACAGTTGACAGCCACAACAAACATTTAGAAACGCGTAAACGCATATAGTTGAAAGTACGCTATACTAGAATCAAAAAAGTCTCGGTAAACCCACGGTCGAAAATGCATACCTTAAGAGCTACGAGCAATTTTTCATCTTCGACACTGTGAAACCAATCTGCAAGTTCTTTGCTTTCAATATTTTGGGAAGAGGTAGTATGGACCAAAATAAGAAAAACATATCCAGCAAAGATGCGCTCCTAAGGAATGTATTTTAGAGCACATGCTTACTGGATTTTTTTTTCTTGTTTTGGTCAGTGCATTGATAATCTAGGATGTCATCATCCAGAGGAGTGCTTAGGTATACTCAGGGCTAAAAAAGAAATTATACAGAAGAAATAAATAAAACTTCGTACTTTGTAAGCAGAATAAACTCTCCCCCGTTTTCTAAATAACTGTCTATTAAAGTTCATCTGCAGAAGTGCATTTGTTATTTATTCTCTCATCTCAAATAATATCTGCAATATTGCCTTTCGATTCGTCTACTGAAGGTTACTTGAAATTTTGCTACAAATATATTTCGAAAAATAGTGCGAAAATTTCGGGCTGTTATAACTTTGTAATAGACAAGAGTGGAGTTTGTGTTGTGGGTTGGCAGGAGAGCCAACACTGGGTACTAGAGGAAGCCGAAAGGCACGCGTTTTAGCTCACGCAGGCTGGCGTGAGGTCTGGAACAGGACAAGGAAATTAGACTTTAGAAAAACGGACGTAGCTGGTGGAATACTTAACTTCAATCCATTAATGATGAGCGTCGCTCTTGACTGTACATGATTCAGTATCAATAGTAACTGGTAATGGCGCCTTGCTAGGTCGTAGCAAATGACGTAGCTGAAGGTTATGCTAACTATCGTCTCGGCAAATGAGAGCGTATTTTGTCAGTGAACCATCGCTAGCAAATTCGGTTGTACAACTGGGCGAGTGCTAGGAAGTCTCTCTAGACCTGCCGTGTGACGGCGCTCGGTCTGCTATCACTGATAGTGGCGACACGCGGGTCCGACGTATACTAACGGACCGCGGCCGATTTAAAGGCTACCACCTAGCAAGTGTGGTGTCTGGCGGTGGCACCACAGTTTGTTTGTATCATCAAGGTCATTGTCAGTTTTTTGTAGCTTTCACATCACCTACGCGATAGTACAGCTAAAAGTTGACCAGGGAATATCGCAGTACCACAGAACGGATTTATAATGATTTATCAACATAGCACCCATGGTCTAGGAATAGCATCTTTGAATACTAATCAAAATGTTATGTGTCTCGGTTTCGAACGCCCGCACTGCTTAAATTCTGAATAAAAGCCATCAACAATGGCAGCCGAAGGCGTCCAGTATAAGAAGTTACCCTCGTTCTGCCAATGGCCTCGTCAAAGAGTGCGGAGCAGCTGACAGAGGTTCAGGGCACTCTTGGGGTGAGAAACTGTCCCTAAAAGGCGGAAGAATCAGCAACGACCAACGGCTTCGAGATACAGAAGCCAATGGAAACCGCTGCCTTCAAGACACATAATGTGTATCCACAGTACATGTGGAATATAATTGAGAGGGGTGATGATGAACTCTCCATTGACAAAACGTTCCAGACGAGACACCATCAGGATCTCCGTGAGAGGAACGCCATGGTGAAGGTGACCATGAGGAAAGCTTGAATAACCAATTTTCTAAGAAACGGGGCGTCGGACGTCAGAAGTTTGAACAAGGTGGGGAAGCTAGAAATTATGCAAAGGGAAGTACTAAGGCTCAATCTATAAATAGTGGAGCTCAGTAAAGTGAAATGTAGAGGAGACAGGGATTTCTGGTATGACGAGAGAAAGGCAACATCAGCGGCAGCAGAAAATCGTATAACGGGAGTAGATGCGTCATGAGTGAGCGCAGAGAGTGAGATACTGTGAACACTTCACTGATAAAGTTGTTTCTGTCAGAACGGACAGCAAACAAAACAGAGAAAGAGTAGTTCAGAAACGCATTCCGACGCCGCAGGCGGAATGAGGAGGCACAGAAAACATGTAACGATCTTTTTTTTTTTTTTTTTTTTGAGTCATCAGTCTTCTAACTGGTTTGATGCGGCCCGCCACGGATTCCTCTCCTGTACCAACCTCTTCATTTCAGAGTAACTCTTGCAACCTACGTCCTCAATTATTTGCTGGATGTATTCCAATCTCTGTCTTTCGCTATAGTTTTTAACCTTCTACAGCTCCCTCTAGTATCATGGAGGTCAGTCCCTGATTTCTTAAAAGACGTCTTATCGTCCTCCGATTCGGCGCAGAACCACCTCATTTCTTACTTCATCAGTCCACCTAATTTTCAACATTCGCCTATAGCACCCCATCTCAAATTCTTCGATTCTCTTCTGTTCCGGCTTTCCCACAGTCCATGTTCCACACCAATACAATGCTGTGCTCCAAACGTATATTTTCAGAAATTTCTTCCACAAATTAAGGCCTATGTTTGACACTAGTAGCCTTCTTTTGGCCAGGAATGCCCCTTTTGCCAGTGCTAGTCTGCATTTGATTCCCTCCTTGCCCCATCCGTCATTGGTTATTTTGCTGCCTGTGTAGCAGAATTCCTTAACTTCATCTACTTCGTGACCATCATCCTGATGTTAAGCTTCTCGCTGTTCGCATTTCTGCTACTTCTCATTACTTTCGTCTTTTTTCGATTTACTTTCAGTCCATATTCTGTACTCATTAGACTGTGAAAAATGGTTAAAAATGGCTCTGAGCACTATGGGACTTAACTTCTCAGGTCATCAGTCCCCCAGAACTTAGAACTACTTAAACCTAACTAACCTAAGGACTTCACACACATCCATACCCATGGCAGAATTCGAACCTGCGACCGTATCGGTCTCGAGGTTCCAGACTGAAGCGCCTAGAACCGCACGGCCACCCCGGCCGGCCATTACACTGTTCATTCCCCTCAGCAGATCATATAATTCTTCTTCACTTTCTCTCAGGATAGCAATGTCATCATCGGATGGTATCATTGATACCCTTTCATCTTGAATATTAATTCCACACCTGTATCCTCCATTTATTTCCATAATTGCTTCTTCAACATATAGGTTGAACAGTGAGGGTGAAAGGCAACATCCCTGTCTTACACCCTTTTTCATCTGAGCATTTCGTTCTTGGTCGTCCGCTCTTCTTATTCCCCCTAGGTTCTTGTACTGTATACTCAAAAGTATGAGAACGACCTGAATTGCATTTCGCCTCATTAGCATGCGACCGGCATAACGCAGCTGTCTAGCAGGTCCTCTAATCGCTCCATGGTACAGTCGTTTGACTATTGAAAATGATTCCAACAAGTCACCACTAGAAAACACTGCTCTGTATCGCAGTAACTCATGATTTAAAGTAATACCACAATGCTACAAATATCAGGGAACACCTTATCACAGATAAGACTGTCCTTAAGCTTGTAAGCTCACATTTATTACAATAAATGACATACCTGAAATGTTACCACTCATTATTACGACAGATAGGTAATGCACGTAGTAAGTTCGTCGTATTCATGATTTCCTCTTCAAAGTAACATACAGTACTTATTATTCAACACAAAATGATATTAAAATTTAAGTTGTCCACGAGCAGCTAGTTGAGAATATGTATGAACTTCAAATGATACGACGAACCGTCTCGTTCTGCTTATGGATTCAAACCCAGGTCAGGCAGACTAAGCAAAGATTTCGTGACTGACGCAAACTAACAGTCATTCCTGATTAGGCATACAGAGAGTGATATACCTCGATTTTAGACAGTATCAGTTAGCAAATATCAACTTTAAATTACATAAAACAAAAATTTTTAACGGACGCGAATTCCTCCCCATCAACTCTCGTCCCTGTTAACGAACTACGAGAGATGTTAAATATTGCTTCTTCACAAGTAACTTACTTGAATGCCGTGAGGTAAGTCTTTGTGTTAGACAGGGATTCGAACCCAGAAGCTAATCGGATTGATATCGAAACACAACCAACTGTGATTTCCTTGCCAGTAGCTAGATGTTTTAACTGAAATGACAAGAAGAAACATCAATTTTTTCCTTCCTAGGACTCCAACCCGGCACCTATCGCTGTTATATTCTAGAGAAAACGAACGTTAAATATGGGTTTGTTGCACCAGCAGCGACATGTGAGCATGTTTGAACTAGAAATAATACGACGAAGAGTTCAGTGTTGACTGTGACTTGAGCCCCACACATATCGTTGTTGACTACACACAAAGAGACGTCAGCTACCGAGTTTTTCTCCACCAGCAGCACGGAATAACATCTTGAACTTATAGTGATCTCGCAAATAGCTCTGTGTCCCACTGGGAATCAAAAACGTCAGATACCGTTAGTGTCGACAACGAATGAAAAAACATTAAAAATCAAAATTATTATCCACCAACAGATAGGTGTTCTCATGCTAGAGCTTGATAATACATAATGAAATCTTTAGTGCCGGGCCAGGATTCTATACCATTCACACGTAATATGTGGAGATGTTGAGGAATCTGCAGTTTTGAACAGACAACAAATTGTAGCCGAGCTGTATTGCCACGAAGGGATCAATATCCGCGTTAAGGGCGGTCTTAGTTGCATTCTCAGTTCAGAACCAATTTCATCGACATACAGAAGCTCAGATAAAAAATGGAAAAAGTATCCTGTGACTCTACATAGCGTTTGTTTCGTCACTAGAAATAAATAACTAGTATAAGAAAGGTTACTGGTGATAGAGTTTCGACATGTCGCCACTCCAGACTTTATTGTGGTCCAACTTAAAGTCTATTTGGCAGAGAAGGAATATCATCTTTAATGTGAATTTCAGATCACACTGCCATTAGATCTTCTTCACTTGGTGTAGTCAGAAGCGAATGGAATCTTTCTCTCCCTATCTAAAATTACTGACAGAAGTCGGAATCGAACCCAGACCCACAGGTATTAGAACCACCCATCAGTCCAACAGACCAGCAACCCCCTCTTTACTCTGACTCATTTTTCTATTGTAACGCCGTTGCGCCACACTGGATGAGAATTCTGACACACAGGCTCCCTGTAGTAAATTGCAGCATGTTCAGTAAATCCATTTACTTGGTTGACCGAATCACCGTGAACTAGCTGCCTCGGCTACCCAGTGCATACATTCGACTCTATTTTGTAATCACCGAAATAAAATCACGTAACTGCCACCTACACAGAACTGCCAACAGTGTAGGATGCAGAAATTTAAATAGGAAGTGTTCCTTTCCACTTGAGCTATTCTATTGCGCTATCTGTTTGTAAAAAACGCCGTGCAGCGCAAAAGAAAAGCTCTAACTGTTTCTCTCATTGTCAGAAGTCTAGTCCCGGCCATTTGCATTACCTCGCAGCACTATGGTATGCAGAAGTTCTGGAGAAATTGTTGTTCAGCTCTGGTACTGTTGGAGATATGTGTCAGTGAGTGGCGTAATGGTACGTGTTCTGCATCATGTGTAAGGTGTTGCGAGTCCGAATACAATTACTACTAAACTTTTTTAAAACGCAGTTCTGCTGACTGCTGAAGTTACCTATCTAATGGAACTTTGAACATAATTTGCTTCATTTCTCAACCCAACTAAGTCTGTGACATTTTGTTCTTTTCAGGTTTAATAGACAGCCAGGCAGCAGATGCATCTCGAAACTTTTGTATTATGTATGGGGAGAGCGCATCGTGCCCAAATACGTCAGAAAAGCATTTTCTACATTAACTGTCGTGTGGTAGTGTCATTTTATTCTTCTTCAAATATTGTTTGACAGCTTTAACTCAGAATAAGTTTTCTACATGCTTGTAATCAATAAACTGTATGTGCAGCGTCAGACTGTTATAGATAACATCAGAGAATTCGCATATATCGTTGATGATTAATTTCGCTCCCATGTTTACTATTGTTTCAACAACACTAAAGGAAACCTTACGAAAACTGTGCACTGTATTATAAGAAATGAAATAAAACTACCCACGGTAACCTTACGACGAAAGTCTGTTTCAATAAAACTGAGTATCTGTACACAAGCATGCCTCTATCGACACGAATTAGTAAAATACTACTCACTTAGATTTTGATTGGGTCTGTGTTTAATTGGTATGCTGTGTCATACTCAAGAGGTATGCAAATGTGGCATTTCATAAATATAGTTTTTCCTAGAGACCCAAAATTTGCTTGTCAGCAGCAGAAGGAGGCGTTACCTGTTGTGCAGCATTGTAAATTATCCACCATTGCACTATGAGCCGAAAGCATTTCCTTGCGATTTCTTTATTGATGTTTGATCTGACTGCTTGTAGCTCTTCCACAGAAGGGGTAAAATCGTTACAGTCAGTGAGACTGGAACTGCGAACCATCACTGAGGCTTTTTCACAGGTCAGCACGTTACCACAGAGCTGGCGAACAGGTATGTGCGTGAGCTTCCTCTTACGAGGCCAACAGCGGCTAGAACCCATAAACCGCTATTTAAAGGACGAGATTAGTTGCGATATCCACCTGCAACGGCTTTTCTCGACTGAAAACCGTAAGTTTACAATCTTTTGTTACACGTCAAGCGATAATAACTGAGGTTATTCAATGGAAATGACAGGTAAAATCAAGTGAACTTTGAGGCTTAACTCCGTGCGCACAAGGAAGTAACTCGTCGATCACAGAGTTGCCAAACATACGTTGCCTTGTTGCCAAATCTCAGTTACAGTACCAGCAGGAAGAAGACGAACGGATGTGATCCTACAGCTGGCTGCGAAGTGACCATAGCTGGTGTATCCAAGTCGCAGATGCTACGGCCTGGAATACGTAATACGACTGATTCGCATTTCTGCAACTAGATTTAGGGACTAGACCGTAGTTACTAAACATACTCAGAATTGACTGCAAACTAAGCATCATAAATCAATAACTCTCATAGTTGTTTTTACATTTGTTTCGCAAGTGTACTCAAAACTAAGAAACTCATTCCCAGGCGTTTTCGTGCTTCGCCGATAGTCGAGCATAACAAACAAATAAAAATAAAGAAATAATCTGTGTGTGTGTGTGTGTGTGTGTGTGTGTGTGTGACAGAGAGAGAGAGGGACAGTGAGAGAGAGAGAGAGAGAGAGCGAGTGTAAAAAATTGATGTAAAGAAATTGAATCAGGGTGTATAAAGAAATCTTTCGTTTAAAATGACACGTTCCACATCATTACAAAATGTCATATTCATGATCTATGGAACAAGAATTAATCTAATCTAATCTAATCACATCATATTGATGACTAGCCATGAAGAGTCATGAATTACCGAAATTTTTGCCAATACCAGTAACCAAATCTAAACTTGAAAATACAAGACGACAATTTTTGTAATAAACCGGGATCCCTATCAGGACCCTGCTACTCTCATGTAAGCAGGATGTAAAAACTCTTCTAGGCATCATAGGCTGGAAGTAAAGCAAGTTTTGCAACTGTGAAATACTTTCCTACATTATAGAAGCGAATATTAAATATGAACAAATATTGCGAAAATTTTGCACTTGGATAGCGTAGAATGAAAATCTTTCTGTTTATTTCAAAGGAAAACAATTGATTTTCTAAAACATTGTCTGTCATACACAACTTGAAACAGGTCATGCCGTCAAACCGTATGGAAGATCTGACAGCGACGTATATCGGAAGGCAGTAAGATCTCTTGCCTTTTGATTTGGCACTACTCGACAGCCATTTCTAGGCGCAAGTAAATGAAGATAGGCAGCGCGTTTTTGTTATCAAATAACGTCTTCATCAATTACTTTAGTTTTAATGTAATCTACGAGTAATTACTGATGTTTGATATTAACATTGAAACGCGTACGTTTCATAGGCACTGATGGCGAGCCGCAGAATCTCTGACCAGAGAGCATGTAGTCAGTTCAGTTGCGAGTTAGCAGTTCGAGAGTACTAGCGCATGCGAGATGACGTAGTCTGTGCTAGTAGCACGCGAGAGACAGTCGGTGTTGTGTGACGAGTCGGCGGGCGTCGACATGGCATTCTGGTCAAGATTCAGGACGAGGTATATTTTTTAAATAAGGTAATGAAGCAGCTTTGCGCACATCTGATAATGTAATGTAAATTAACTGTAACTAATTTGTTCAAGAATCGCCCCAATAACAATTTTGTTTAAAACCAACCATTTTAAAAAACAATCCTTTTTGAAATAATATTTCCCTTGCATTTCCTTAAAGAAAAGTTTCCCTTAAATTCAAAATATATATATATATATATATATATATATATATATATATATATATATATTTGCGATGCATTTCCTCCAAGCTATGGCGAAAAATAAGAGCAGATGCAGTTTTACTGAGATAAGAATTTGAGTTTAATCAGGGCCTAAAGATCGACATTTCGGTCTATTTGCGTTTTCATTGTCAATGAGATTTCATTTCTTATTAAATTGACTTTCATTTTTTGTGGGGGTTACACTTAGCACGATTATAATTGTCATTTCAAATTATTGTCATTAAAGAAAATTTCTCTGGGAGGTTACACTATTGTCTTTTTTTTCTCTTACATTTTTGCTGGAAGGTTACAACATGAAAATGATTCCGTAGACAGGGTAAGAACCTGTTCTTGGGAAACTACTTCTATATTTACCAAAAGGCATTAAATGATCTTCAAGCACGTGTGTTCCAGCAGCGGTATGAATAACATGATAGTAATAATGACGGTAATAATCGAGTTATCCGGTAACTTCACACTTCACAGTGGATTTTCTCGAACTAAGGAATCTGCTCAATTTGTGAAAATTCAAAATGGCTTTACTTCCAGCCTATGATGCCTAGAAGACTTTTTACATCCTGCTGACATGAGAATAGCATAATCTCCGCGTCAGAAGCTTACTTCTACTTAACCATTTAATAGACTCGCATTTTTTCTACCGTGTCTAATTTTGTAATCTAAGCACATCATCCGTTTCAGCACACTCTTGAGGCTGGGAAATGTGGCCACAATGGACTGGTGGAACGAACTATTACAGGTGCAATGCGTGGGTTCAGGAATTTACTTTTAAGGGGCAGAAACAGATTTATTTTACCTCTGGTAACCTCAAGAGAAAGACGTTATAATCCATAATCCGCATTAAACATCACGTTCCTTCATTACCAAATGGGCAGAGCCGGTTTACGTTGCGAAATGACATAGCGGAAGTCGTAGCAAACAGAAATACAGTCGCCAGTAAACTCACTTACATTAGAAAATTTTATTTTATTTGCCATTTAAAGGAACAGGTCTCTTATTTTACTTGTACTTGATTGAACTAGAGACGTTGAAAAATTTGGTGCTGGACTGTGATTCGTATTCGTATCTCCTCGTTCGAGGATCTGAGTCTCTCTGAACAGTATGTTCAATCATTTCGTTCCTTTTCCCAAGACTGCAATCTTCTCTAGGTCTCCTCCAAAGGATCCAGTACGAAAATATTCATAATTACATTTCAAGCCCTATCAAGAGCACACCCACCTGCTAGTGAAAATTAACGTATATTTTTAATGTCTGTTCATGTTCTACTAACTTTTCTTAAAAAATTTCACTAAATAAATGAGATAAATAAAATCTTTAAACCAACAAGGAAATAAAAAAATTCAAAGATAAAGGTGAAAAACCTTTTCAATCTAAGTAAGTTGCCAACAATCGCAATAGGTGCCGTTGTTTCTGGTCAAACACGCACACATCTTACTCTTGGTGAGTAAGCAACTGATACTTAAGCTATATTCGTGGATGCACTGTAGGTGTGCAGTTCGATTGTCACTTAGGCTCAAAACTTGCTATCCTTATTTTAGATTCAAACACCTAGCAGCTCGTAAGAAAAAAAGATACATAACATTTGATTTTTCTTAGTTAACAATCCGATTACGCGTTGGGATCGTATCACTGTCACAGAACGTCACATCTTGACTTCATCTTTAAATGCATGCACACTTTGTTACTTCAGAATGGAGGTATATCGGACATCTTTCGTTGTTAGATAACAGGGACGAAAGGGT
Organism: Schistocerca cancellata; assembly: GCF_023864275.1. NCBI lineage: Eukaryota > Metazoa > Arthropoda > Insecta > Orthoptera > Acrididae > Schistocerca > Schistocerca cancellata. The sequence continues at coordinate 479,715,786 of NC_064628.1, read as the reverse complement.
CCTGATAGGGGTCCCGGTTAATTACAAAAATTGTCGTCTTGTATTTTCAAGTTTAGATTTGGTTACTGGTATTGGCAAAAATTTCAGTAATTCATGACTCTTCATGGCTAGTCATCAATATGATGTGATTGGATTAGATTAGATTAATTCTTGTTCCATAGATCATGAATATGACATTTTGTAATGATGTGGAACGTGTCATTTTAAACGAAAGATTTCTTTATACACCCTGATTCAATTTCTTTACATCAATTTTTTACACTCGCTCTCTCTCTCTCTCTCTCTCACTGTCCCTCTCTCTCTCTGTCACACACACACACACACACACACACACACACAGATTATTTCTTTATTTTTATTTGTTTGTTATGCTCGACTATCGGCGAAGCACGAAAACGCCTGGGAATGAGTTTCTTAGTTTTGAGTACACTTGCGAAACAAATGTAAAAACAACTATGAGAGTTATTGATTTATGATGCTTAGTTTGCAGTCAATTCTGAGTATGTTTAGTAACTACGGTCTAGTCCCTAAATCTAGTTGCAGAAATGCGAATCAGTCGTATTACGTATTCCAGGCCGTAGCATCTGCGACTTGGATACACCAGCTATGGTCACTTCGCAGCCAGCTGTAGGATCACATCCGTTCGTCTTCTTCCTGCTGGTACTGTAACTGAGATTTGGCAACAAGGCAACGTATGTTTGGCAACTCTGTGATCGACGAGTTACTTCCTTGTGCGCACGGAGTTAAGCCTCAAAGTTCACTTGATTTTACCTGTCATTTCCATTGAATAACATCAGTTATTATCGCTTGACGTGTAACAAAAGATTGTAAACTTACGGTTTTCAGTCGAGAAAAGCCGTTGCAGGTGGAAATCGCAACTAATCTCGTCCTTTAAATAGCGGTTTATGAGTTCTAGCCGCTGTTGGCCTCGTAAGAGGAAGCTCACGCACATACCTGTTCGCCAGCTCTGTGGTAACGTGCTGACCTGTGAAAAAGCCTCAGTGATGGTTCGCAGTTCCAGTCTCACTGACTGTAACGATTTTACCCCTTCTGTGGAAGAGCTACAAGCAGTCAGATCAAACATCAATAAAGAAATCGCAAGGAAATGCTTTCGGCTCATAGTGCAATGGTGGATAATTTACAATGCTGCACAACAGGTAACGCCTCCTTCTGCTGCTGACAAGCAAATTTTGGGTCTCTAGGAAAAACTATATTTATGAAATGCCACATTTGCATACCTCTTGAGTATGACACAGCATACCAATTAAACACAGACCCAATCAAAATCTAAGTGAGTAGTATTTTACTAATTCGTGTCGATAGAGGCATGCTTGTGTACAGATACTCAGTTTTATTGAAACAGACTTTCGTCGTAAGGTTACCGTGGGTAGTTTTATTTCATTTCTTATAATACAGTGCACAGTTTTCGTAAGGTTTCCTTTAGTGTTGTTGAAACAATAGTAAACATGGGAGCGAAATTAATCATCAACGATATATGCGAATTCTCTGATGTTATCTATAACAGTCTGACGCTGCACATACAGTTTATTGATTACAAGCATGTAGAAAACTTATTCTGAGTTAAAGCTGTCAAACAATATTTGAAGAAGAATAAAATGACACTACCACACGACAGTTAATGTAGAAAATGCTTTTCTGACGTATTTGGGCACGATGCGCTCTCCCCATACATAATACAAAAGTTTCGAGATGCATCTGCTGCCTGGCTGTCTATTAAACCTGAAAAGAACAAAATGTCACAGAAGTTAGCCCTTTTTACGCATGCGACTATTTTGAGTTGAGAAGTGAAGCAAATTATGTTCAAAGTTCCATTAGATAGGTAAATTCAGCAGTCAGCAGAACTGCGTTTTAAAAAAGTTTAGTGGTAAATCTATTCGGACTCGCGACATCTTACACATGATGCAGAACACGTACCATTACGCCACTCACTGACACATAACTTCAACAGTACCAGAGCTGAACAACAATTCCTCCAGAACTTCTGCATACCATAGTGCTGCGAGGTAATGCAAATGGCCGGGACTAGACTTCTGACAATGAGAGAAACAGTTAGAGCTTTTCTTTTGCGCTGCACGGCGTTTTTTACAAACAGATAGCGCAATAGAATAGCTCAAGTGGAAAGGAACACTTCCTATTTAAATTTCTGCATCCTACACTGTTGGCAGTTCTGTGTAGGTGGCAGTCATGTGATTTTATTTCGGTGATTACAAAATAGAGTCGAATGTATGCACTGGGTAGCCGAGGCAGCTAGTTCACGGTGATTCGGTCAACCAAGTAAATGAATTTACGGAACATGCTGCAATTTACTACAGGGAGCCTGTGTGTCAGAATTCTCATCCAGTGTGGCGCAACGGCGTTACAATAGAAAAATGTGTCAGAGTAATGAGGGTTTGCTTGTCTGTTGGACTGATGGAAGGTTCCTATACCTATGTTCTGGGTTTGATTCTGGCTTCTGTCAATGATTTTAGATATGGAGAGAAAGATTCCATTCGCTTCTGACTACACCACGTGAAGAAGATCTAATGGCAGTGTGGTCTGAAATTCACATTAAAGATGATATTCCTTCTCTGCCAAATAGACTTTAGGTTGGACCACAATAAAGTCTGGAGTGGCGACATGTCGAAACTCTATCACCAGTAACCTTTCTTATACTAGTTATTTATTTCTAGTGACGAAACAAACGCTATGTAGAGTCACAGGATACTTTTTCCATTTTTTATCTGAGCTTCTGTATGTCGATGAAATTGGTTCTGAACTGAGAATGCAACTAAGACCGCCCTTAACGCGGATATTGATCACTTCGTGGCAATACAGCTCGGCTACAATTTGTTGTCTGGTCGAAACTGCAGATTCCTCAACATCTCCACATATTACGTGTGAATGGTATAGAATCCTGGCCCGGCACTAAAGATTTCATTATGTATTATCAAGCTCTAGCATGAGAACACCTATCTGTTGGTGGATAATAATTTTGATTTTTAATGTTTTTTCATTCGTTGTCGACACTAACGGTATCTGACGTTTTTGATTCCCAGTGGGACATAGAACTATTTGCGAGATCACTGTAAGTTCAAGATGTTATCCTGTGCTGCTGGTGGAGAAAAATTCGGTAGCTGACGTCTCTTTGTGTGTAGTCAACAACGATATGTGTGGGGCTCTAGTCCCAGTCAGCACTGAACTCGTCGTCATATTATTTCTAGTTCAAACATGCTCACATGACGCTGCTGGTGCAACAAACCCATATTTAACGTTCGTTTTCTCTAGAATATAACAGTGATAGGTGCCGGGTTGGAGTCCTAGGAAGGAAAAAATTAATGTTTCTTCACGTCGTTTCAGTTAAAACATCTATCCACTGGCAAGGAAATCACAGTTGGTTGTGTTTCGATATCAATCCGATTAGCTTCTGGGTTCGAATCCCTGTCTAACACAAAGCTTCACCTCACGGCATTTCAAGTAAGTTACTTGTGAAGAAGCAATATTTAACATCTCTCGTAGTTCGTTAACAGGGACGAGAGTTGATGGGGAGGAATTCGCGTCCGTTAAAAATTTTTGTTTTATGTAATTTAAAGTTGATATTTGCTAACTGATACTGTCTAAAATCGAGGTATATCACTCTCTGTATGCCTAATCAGGAATGACTGTTAGTTTGCGTCAGTCACGAAATCTTTGCTTAGTCTGCCTGACCTGGGTTTGAATCCATAAGCAGAACGAGACGGTTCGTCGTATCATTTGAAGTTCATACATATTCTCAACTAGCTGCTCGTGGACAACTTAAATTTTTAATATCATTTTGTGTTGAATAATAAGTACTGTATGTTACCTTGAAGAGGAAATCATGAATACGACGAACTTACTACGTGCATTACCTATCTGTCGTAATAATGAGTGGTAACATTTCAGGTATGTCATTTATTGTACTAAATGTGAGCTTACAAGCTTAAGGACAGTGTCATCTGTGATAAGGTGTTCCCTGATATTTCTAGCATCGTGGTATTACTTTAAGTCACGAGTTACTGCGATACAGAGCAGTGTATTCTAGTGGTGACTTGTTGGAACCACTTTCAATAGTCAAACGACTGTACCAAGGAGCGATTAGAGGACCTGCTAGACAGCTGCGTTATGCCGGTGGCATGCGAATCAGGCGAAATGCAATTCAGGTTGTTCGGATACTTTTGAGTATGACTGTACGTATTGTATATGATTTTTCTTTAGTCTAGCTTCCGTTATCAACCACAACGTTGCCTTTGCTATAGCTAAACTGCCCACCCATGAATCATGGACCTTGACGTTGGTGGGGAGGCTTGCGTGTCACAGCGATACAGATAGCCGTACTGTAGGTGCAACCACAACGGAGAGGTATCTGTTGAGAGGCCAGACAAACGTGTGGTTCCTGAAGAGGGGCAGCAGCCTTTTCAGTAGTTGCAGGGGCAACGGGCTGGATAATTGACTGATCTGGCCTTGTAACACTAACCAAAACAGCCTTCCTGTGCTGGTACTTCGAACGGTTGAAAGCAAGGGGAAACTACAGCCGTACTTTTTCCCGAGGGCATGCAGCTTTACTGTATGATTAAATGATGATGGCATCCTCTTGGGTAAAATATTGCGCAGGTAAAATAGTCGCCCATTAGGATCTCCGGGCGGGGACTACTCCAGAGGACGTCGTTATCAGGAGAAAGAAAACTGGCGTGTTCTACGGATCGGAGCGTGGAATGTCAGATACCTTAATAACGCAGGTAGGTTAGAAAATTTAAAAAGGGAAATGGGTAGGTTAAAGTTAGATATAGTGGGAATTAGTGACGTTCGGTGGTAGGAGGAACAAGACTTCTGGTCAGGTGACTACAGGGTTATAAACACAAAGTCAAATAAGGGTAATGCAGGAGTAGGTTTAATAATGAATAGGAAAATAGGAATGCGGGTAAGCTACTACAAACAGCATAGTGAAAGCATTATTGTGGCCACGATAGATACGAAGCCCACGCCTACGACAGTAGTACAAGTTTATATGCCGACTAGCTCTGCAGACGACGAAGAAATTGAAGAAATGTATGATGAAATAAAAGAAATTATTCAGATGGTGAAGGGAGACGAAAATTTAATAGTCATGGGTGACTGGAATTCGTCAGTAGGAAAAGGGAGACAAGGAAACGTAGTAGGTGAATATGGATTGGGGCTAAGATATGAAAGAGGAAGCCGCCTGGTAGAATTTTGCACAGAGCATAACTTAATCATAGCTAACACTTGGTTCAAGAATTATGAAAGAAGGCTTTATACATGGAAGAAGCCTGGAGATACTGACAGGTTTCAGATAGATTGTATAATGCTAAGACAGAGATTTAGGAACCAGGTTTTAAATTGTATTCATTTCCAGGGCAGATGTGGACTCTGACCACAATCTGTTGGTTATGAACTGTAGATTAAAACTGAAGAAACTACAAAAAGGTGGTAATTTAAGGAGATGGGACCTAGATAAAATGAAAGAACCAGAGGTTGTACAGAGTTTCAGGGAGAGCATAAGGGAACAATTGACAAGAATGGGGGAAAAAAATACAGTAGAAGAAGAATGTGTGGCTTTGAGGGATGAAGTAGTGAAGGCAGCAGAGAATCAAGTAGATAAAAAGACGAGGGATAGTAGAAACCCTTGGGTAACACAAGGAATATTGAAATTAATTGATGAAAGGAGAAAATATAAAAATGCAGTAAATGAAGCAGACAAAAAGGAATACAAACGTCTCAAAAATGAGATTGACAGGAAGTGCAAAATGGCTAAGCAGGGATGGCTAGAGGACAAATGTAAGGATGTTGAGGCTTATCTCACTAGGTGTAAGATAGGTGCTGCCTACAGTAAAATTAGAAAGACCTTTGGAGAAAAGAGAACCACTTGCATGAATATCAAGAGCTCAGATGGAAACCCAGTTCTAAGCAAAGAAGGGAAAGCAGAAAGGCGGAAGGAGTATATAGAGGGTCTATGCAGGGGCTATGTACTTGAGGACAATATTATGGAAATGGAAGAGGATGTAGATGAAAATGAAATGGGAGATATGATACTGCATGAAGAGTTTGACAGAGCACTGAAAGACCTAAGTCGAAACAAGGCCCCGGGAGTAGACAACATTCCATTAGAACTACTGACAGCCTTGGGAGAGCCAGTCCTGACAAAACTCTACCATCTGGTGAGCAAGATGTATGAGACAGGCGAAATACCCCCAGACTTCAAGAAGAATATAATAATTCCAATCCCAAAGAAAGCAGGTGATGACAGATGTGAAAATTACCGAACTATCAGTTTAATAAGTCACGGCTGCACAGTACTAACGCGAATTCTTTACAGACGAATGGAAAAACTAGTAGAAGCCTACCTCGGGGAAGATCAGTTTGGATTTTGTAGAAATATCGGAACACGTGAGGCAATACTGACCCTACGACTTATCTTAGAAGCTATATTAAGGAAAGGCAAACCTACTTTTCTAGCATTTATAGTCTTAGAGAAAGCTTTTGACAATGTTGACTGGAATACTCTCTTCCAAATTCTAAAGGTAGCAGGGGTAAGATACAGGGAACGAAAGGCTATTTACAATTTGTACAGATACCAGGTGGCAGTTAGAAGAGTCGAGGGACATCAAAGGGAAGCAGTGGTTGCGAAGGGAGTGAGACAGGGTTGTAGCCTCTCCCCGATGTTATTCAATCTCTATATTGAGCAAGCACTGAAGGAACCAAAAGAAAAATTCGGAGTAGGTATTAAAATCCACGGAGAAGGAATAAAAACTTTGAGGTTCGCCGATAACATTGTAATTCTGTCAGAGACAGCAAAGGACTTGGAAGAGCAGCTGAACGGAATGGACAGTGTCTTGAAAGAAGGGTATAAGATGAACATCAACAAAAGCAAAACGAGGATAATGGAATGTAGTCGAATTAAGTCAGGTGATGCTGATGGTATTAGATTAGGAAATGAGAAACTTAAAGTAGTAAAGGAGTTTCGCTATTAGGGGAGCAAAATAACTGATGATGTTCGAAGTAGAGAGGATATAAAGTGTAGACTGGCAATGGCAAGGAAAGCATTTCTGAAGAAGAGAAATTTGTTAACAACGAGTATAGATTTAAGTGTCAGGAAGTCGTTTCTGAAAGTATTTGTATGGAGTGGAAGTATGGAAGTGGAAGTGAAACATGGACGATAAATAGTTTGGACTAAAAGAGAATAGAAGCTTTGGAAATGTGGTGCTACAGAAGAATGCTGAAGATTAGATGGGTAGATCACATAACCAATGAGGAAGTACTGAATAGGATTGGGGAGAAGAGAAGTTTGTGGCACAACTTGACTAGTTCGGTTGGTAGGACATGTTCTGAGGCATCAAGGGATCACCAATTTAGTATTCGAGGGCAGCGTGGAGGGTAAAAATCGTAGAGGGAGACCAAGAGATGAAGACACCAAACAGATACAAAAGGATGTAGGTTGCAGTAGGTACTGGGAGATGAAGAAGCTTGCACAGGATAGAGTAGCATTGAAAGTTGCATCAAACCAGTCTCAGGACTGAAGACCACAACAATAGCAAGGCTAAACTGATCGTCATCTAACACATTTCTTTTCCTTTCTTCTGTATATTACACTCCTGGAAATTGAAATAAGAACACCGTGAATTCATTGTCCCAGGAAGGGGAAACTTTATTGACACATTCCTGTGGTCAGATACATCACATGATCACACTGACAGAACCACAGGCACATAGACACAGGCAACAGAGCATGCACAATGTCGGCACTAGTACAGTGTTTATCCACCTTTCGCAGCAATGCAGGCTGCTATTCTCCCATGGAGACGATCGTAGAGATGCTGGATGTAGTCCTGTGGAACGGCTTGCCATGCCATTTCCACCTGGCGCCTCAGTTGGACCAGCGTTCGTGCTGGACGTGCAGACCGAGTGAGACGACGCTTCATCCAGTCCCAAACATGCTCAATGGGGGACAGATCCGGAGATCTTGCTTGCCAGGGTAGTTGACGTACACCTTCTAGAGCACGTTGGGTGGCACGGGATACATGCGGAAGTGCATTGTCCTGTTTGAACAGCAAGTTCCCTTGCTGGTCTAGGAATGGTAGAACTATGGGTTCGATGACGGTTTGGATGTACCGTGCACTATTCAGTGTCCCCTCGACGAACACCAGTGGTGTACGGCCAGTGTAGGAGATCGCTCCCCACACCATGATGCCGGGTGTTGGCCCTGTGTGCCTCAGTCGTATGCAGTCCTGATTGTGGCGCTCACCTGCACGGCGCCAAACACGCATACGACCATCATTGGCACCAAGGCAGAAGCGACTCTCATCGCTGAAGACGACACGTCTCCATTCGTCCCTCCATTCACGCCTGTCGCGACACCTCTGGAGACGGGCTGCACGATGTTGGGGCGTGAGCGGAAGATGGCCTAACGGTGTGCGGGACCGTAGCCCAGCTTCATGGAGACGGTTGCGAATGGTCCTCGCCGATACCCCAAGAGCAACAGTGTCCCTAATTTGCTGGGAAGTGGCAGTGCGGTCCCCTACGGCACTGCGTAGGATCCTACGGTCTTGCGGTGCATCTGTGCGTTGCTGTGGTCCGGTCCCAGGTCGACGGGCACGTGCACCTTCCGCCGACCACTGGCGACACATCGATGTACTGTGGAGACCTCACGCCCCACGTGTTGAGCAATTCGGCGGTACGTCCACCCGGCCTCCCGCATGCCCACTATACGCCCTCGCTCAAAGTCCGTCAACTGCACATACGGTTCACGTCCACGCTGTCGCGGCATGCTACCAGTGTCAAAGACTGCGATGGAGCTCCGTATGCCACGGCAAACTGGCTGACACTGACGGCGGCGGTGTACAAATGCTGCGCAGCTAGCGCCATTCGACGGCCAACACCGCGGTTCCTGGTGTGTCCGCTGTGCCGAGCGTGTGATCATTGCTTGTACAGCCCTCTCGCAGTGTCCGGAGCAAGTATGGTGGGTCTGACACACCGGTGTCAATGTGTTCTTTTTTCCATTTCCAGGAGTGTATTTTTGTCAGCAACTTGGATACCTAAGCTGTTAAGGTGGCTGTGGGGTTATTCTTGCACGTGTCAGCTCTTGCAGTCTTCAGAACTGTGTGGATGATATTTTTCTGAAACCCTTAATGATTTTAGAAATACTGTTGTATTGTGATCCATCCCTTCTGCCTCATTTGATCTTAAATCCTCGAAAGCTCTCTTAAATTCTGACTGTAATACTGGATCCTCTATCTCTTCTAAATCGACTTCTGTTTCCTCTAATCACATCAACAAGCTTTCCGCTTATATAGGCCTTCAATGTACTCTTTTCACCTATACACACTCTTCTGTGCATTTAACAATGGAATTCCGGTTGCACTCTTAATGTTATCACCATTGCTTTTAATTTCATCGAATGTTGTTTTGACTTTCCTATATGCTGAGTGAGTCTCTCCGGTAATAATTTGTTTTTCGATGCATTCACATTTTTCATGCAGCCATTGCGTCTTAGCTTCCCTACTCTTGCTGTATATTTTCTTACTCAGCGACTTGTATCTCTGTATTCCTGAATTTACCTGAACATTTTTGTATTTCTTTCTTTCATCGATCAGCTGAAGTATTTCTTCTGTTACTCATGGTTTCTTTGCAGTTAGCGTCTTTGTATGTATCTTTCTCTTTCCAGCTTCCGTGATAGCCCTTTTTAGAGTTGTACATTCATCTTCACCTGTACTGCCTGCAGTACAGTTCTTAGTGAACTTGAAGCGTATCTCGTCATTCCTTAGTACTTCCGTATCCCACTTCTTTACGTATTGATTCTTCTTGACTAATCTCGTAAACTTCAGCCTACTCTTCATCACTATTACATTTTTATCTGGGTCTATGTCTGCTCCCGGGTACACCTTACAATCCATTAACTGATTTCGGAATCTCTGTGTATTCATTACGTAATCTAACTAAAATTTTCGCGGATCACCTGGCCTTTTCGGAAATCTTGACACTTTTTTAGTTGCAGGCCACACGTACTGTGGATACAAATTACGTGTATTTAATGCAGCGGTTTCCACTGCCCTCAGCGTCCTCATGTTGTTGATCATTGCTGATTTTTCCACCTTTAGGGACAGTTTCCCTCCCCAGAGGCAAGAGTGTGCCCTGAATCTCTGTCCGCTTCTCCGGCCTCTTTGACAAGGCCGTTGGCAGAATGAGGGTGACTTCTTATCTACATCTACATGACTACTCTGCAATTCACATTTAAGTGCTTGGCAGAGGGTTCATCGAAGCACAATCATACTATCTCTCTACCATTCCACTCCCGAACAGCGCGCGGGAAAAACGAACACCTAAACCTTTCTGTTCGAGCTCTGATTTCTCTTATTTTATTTTGATGATCATTCCTACCTATGTAGGCTGGGCTCAACAAAATATTTTCGCATTCGGAAGAGAAAGATGGTGACTGAAATTTCGTAAATAGATCTCGCTTCGAAGAAAAACGTCTTTGCTTTAATGACTTCCATCCCAACTCGCGTATCATATCTGCCACACTCTCCCCCCTATTACGTGATAATACAAAACGAGCTGCCCTTTTTTGCACCCTTTCGATGTCCTCCGTCAGTCCCACCTGGTAAGGATCCCACACCGCGCAGCAATACTCTAACAGAGGACGAACGAGTGTAGTGTAAGCTGTCTCTTTAGTGGACTTGTTGCATCTTCTAAGTGTCCTGCCAATGAAACGCAACCTTTGGCTCGCCTTCCCCACAATATTATCTATGTGGTCTTTCCAACTGAAGTTGTTCGAAATTTTAACACCCAGGTATTTAGTTGAATTGACAGCCTTGAGAATTATACTATTTATCGAGTAATCGAATTCCAACGGATTTCTTTTGGAACTCATGTGGATCACCTCACACTTTTCGTTATTTAGCGTCAAATGCCACCTGCTACACCATACAGCAATCTTTTCTAAATCGCTTTTCAACTGATACTGGTCTTCGGATGACCTTACTAGACGGTAAATTACAGCATCATCTGCGAACAACCTAAGAAAACTGCTCAGATTGTCACCCAGGTCATTTATATAGATCAGGAACAGCAGAGATCCCAAGACGCTTCCCTGGGGAAAACCTGATATCACTTCAGTTTTACTCGATGATTTGCCGTCTATTACTACGAACTGCGACCTTCCTGATAGGAAATCAAGAATCCAGTCGCACAACTGAGACGATACCCAATAGGTCCGCAGCTTGATTAGAAGTCGCTTGTGAGGAACGGTGTCAAAAGCTTTCCGGAAATCTAGAAATACGGAATCAACTTGAGATCCCCTGTCGATAGCGGCCATTACTTCGTGCGAATAAAGAGCTAGGTGCGTTGCAAAAGAACGATGTTTTCTAAAACCATGCTGATTACGTATCAATAGATCGTTCCCTTCGAGGTGATTCATAATGTTTGAATACAGTATATGCTCCAAAACCCTACTGCAAACCGACGTCAATGATATAGGTCTGTAGTTCGATGGATTACTCCTAATGCCCTTCTTAAACACTGGTGCGACCTGCGCAATTTTCCAATCTGTAGGTACAAATCTATCGGTGAGCGTGCGGTTGTATATGATTGCTAAGTAGGGAGCTATTGTATCAGCTTAATCTGAAAGGAACCTAATCGGTATACAATCTGGACCTGAAGACTTGCCCGTATCAAGCGACTTGAGTTGTTTCGCAACCCCTAAGGTATCTACTTCTAAGAAACTCTTACTAGCAGCTGTTCGTGTTTCAAATTCTGGAATATTCCATTCGTCTTCCCTGGTGAAGGAATTTCGGAAAACTGCATTCAATAACTCCGCTTTAGCGGCACAGTCGTCGGTAACAGTACCATCGGCACTGCGCAGCGAAGGTATTGACTGCGTCTTGCCGCTTGTGTACTTTACATACGACCAGAATTTCTTCGGATTTTCTACCAAATTTCGAGACAATGTTTCGTTCTGGAACCTATTAAAGGCATCTCGCTTTGAAGTCCGTGCCAAATTTCGCGCGTCTGTAAATTTTAGCCAATCTTCAGGATTTCGCGTTCTTCTGAACTTCGCATGCTTTTTCCGTTGCCTCTGCAACAGCGTTCGGACCTGTTTTGTGTACCACGGGGGATCAGTTCCATCTCTTACCAATTTATGAGGTATGAATCTTTCAATTGCTGTTGGTACTATATCTTTGAATTTGAGCCACATCTCGTCTACATTTGCATAGCCAGTTCGGAAGGAATGGAGATTGTCTCTTAGGAAGGCTTCTAGTGACACTTTACCCGCTTTTTTAAATAAAATTATTTTGCGTTTGTTTCTGGAGAATTTGGAAGAAACGGTATTGAGCCTAGCTACAACGACCTCGTGATCACTAATCCCTGTATCAGTCATGATGCTCTCTATCAGCTCTGGATTGTTTGTGGCTAAGAGGTCAAGTGTGTTTTCGCAATCATTTACAATTCGCGTGGGTTCGTGGACTAACTGCTCGAAATAATTTTCGGAGAATGCATTTAGGATTATCTCGGAAGATGTTTTCTGCCTACCACCGGTTTTGAACAAGTATTTTTGCCAACATATCGAGGGAAGGTTGAAGTCCCCACCACCTATAACCGTATGAGTGGGGTATTTATTTGTTACGAGACTCAAATTTTCTCTGAACTGTTCAGCAACTATATCATCGGAGTCTGGGGGTCGGTAGAAGGAGCCAATTATTAACTTAGTTCGGCTGTTAAGTATAACCTCCACCCATACCAATTCGCACGGAGTTTCTACTTCGACTACACTACAAGATAAACCACTACTGACAGACACAAACACTCCACACTGCCGGAACTGTTCGGCCGCCAATGCTGATTATTAATTTAAATTTTAGCGGTGGTAGGTTTCGAACCCGGAACCGAGAACGTTTCCATTGTGAATCAAAGACGCTCCCTAGACCACGATTAATGGAAGTGTATTGAATGAGTAATTCGGTACGCAGAAGTCATGGTAAATAGGAACCTGGTTGTAGGGGAAAGCTTAGAATAAAGGGTTATGGAAGAATACAGGCATGGTTGGAGGAATGAGGGCGGAGAAAGACTAATAGAGTTCTGGAATATATTTCAGATGGTAGCATCGAATACTCTTTCCAAGAATCACGAGAGGAGGAGGTATATGTGGAAAAGGCCGGGAGATATAGGAAGATCCCAGTTAGATTACACCATGGTTAGGCAGAGATCATGAAATCAGATATTGGATTGTAAGGCTTACCCAGGAGCAGATATAGACTCACATCATAGTTTGGTAATGTTGAAGAACCATCTGAAGTTTATGAGACTAGTCACGACAAATCAATGATCAAAAAAGGGGTAGAGGAATACGGAAGTACTAAGAAATGAAGAGACGCTAGAAGTTGTCTGTGGCTACCATACTGCAGTAATGAATAGTTCAGAAGACAGTTCAGTTCGAAACATCTCTGAAAAGAGTTATCACAGACGTTGGATAGAAAAATGTAGGTACCAGGAAGGTAACTGCGAACAAGCTATGGGTTACATAAGAAATACATCAGTTGATCAACGAAAGAAGGAAGAACAAAAATATTCAGCGAAAGTCACGAATGCAGAAGTACAAGCGACGTATAAATGAAATATGTATGAAGTGCAGGGAATCTAAGGCGAAATGGTTACAAGAATAATGTGAAGAATCTGAAAAGAAAGTATATAAAAAAGTCTAAACAGCCTTATTTGAAATTAAAAACAAGTGTGCTAACATTAATAGTGCAATGAGAATCCCACTGTTAAATGCGGAGGAGAGAGCGAATAGGTGGAAAGAGAACATTGAAGACCTCTGTGAGGGAGGAGGATTTGACTGATGTGATACAAATGAAGAGACAGGGGAACCAATATTATTCGGAATTGAAAAGTGCTTTGGACGAATCAAGATCAAATAAGGCAGAAAGATTAGAAAACAATCCTTCAGAATATCTAAATGCCATGGGAGAATTGGCAACGATACAACTATTCACGTTTGTGTGTAGAATATATGACTTGCGACATACCAACTGACATTCGGAAAAAAAAACATCATACTCATAATTCCGAAGACAGCGAAAGATGACAAGTGCGAGAGTTATGCCACAACCATGTCAACAGCTCATGCTTAGAAATAATGTACAGAAGAATGTAATAGGACATTGAGGATATGTTGGACAACAATGAGTTTGGTTTTAGGAAAGCTAAAGGTAACAGAGGGTCAGTTCTGACGTTGCAGTTGATAATGGAAGCAGGAATGAAGAAAAATCAAGACAAGTTCAAATGATCTGTATACCCGGAAAAACGTTAGAGAATGTACACTACTAGCTATTAAAATAGTTACACCACGAAGATGACGTGCTACAGACGCGAACTTTAACCGACAGGAAGAAGATGCTGTGATATGCAAATGATTAGCTTTTCAGAGCATTCACACAACACAAAATTGGCGCCGGTGGCGACACCTACAACGTGCTGACACGAGGAAAGTTTCCAACCGATTTCTCATACACAAACAGCAGTTGACCGGCGTAGCCTGGTGAAACTTCGTTGTGATGCCTCGTGTAAGGAAGAGAAATGCGCACAATCACGTTTCCGACTTTGATAAAGGGCGGATTGTAGCCTATCGCGATTGCGGTTTATCGTAGAGATGACAGGCATCTTATCCGTATGGCTGTAACGGATCGTGCAGCCACGTCTCGATCCCTGAGTCAACAGATGAGGACGTTTGCAAGACAACAACCATGTGCACGAACAGTTCGATGACGTTTGCAGCAGCATGGATTATCAGCTCGGAGACCATGGTTGCGGTTACCCTTGACGCTGCATCACAGACAGGAGCGTCTGCGATGGTGTACTCAACGACGAACCTGGGTGCACGAATGGCAAAACGTCATTTTTTCGGATGAATCCAGGTTCTGTTTACAGCATCATGATGGTCGCATACGTGTTTGGCGATATCGCGGTGAACGCACATTGGAAGCTTGTATTCGTCATCGCCATACTGGCCCATCACCCGGCGTGATGGTATGGGATGCCATAGGTTACACGTCTCGGTCACCTCTTGTTCGCATTGACGGCACTTTGAACAGTGAACGTTACATTTCAGATGTGCTACGAACCGTGGCTCTGACCTTCATTCGATCCCTGCGAAATGCTACATATCAGCAGAATAATGCACGACCGCATGTTACAGGATCTGTACGGGGCTTTCTGGGTACAGAAGATGTTCGATTGCTGCCCTGACCAGCACATTCTCCAGATCTCTCAGCAATTGGAAACGTCTGGTCAATGGTGGCCGAGCGACTGGCTCGTCACAATACGCCAGTCACTACTCTTGATGAACTGTGGTATCGTGTTGAAGGTGCATGGGCAACTGTACCTGTACACGCCATCCAAGCTCTGTTTGACTCAATGCCCAGGCGTATCAAGGCCGTTGTTACGGCCAGAGGTGGTTGTTCTGGGTACCGTTTTCTCAGGATCTATGCATCCAAATTGCATGAAAATGTAATCACATGTCAGTTCTAGTATAATACATTTGTCCAATGAATACCCGTTTATCATCTGCATTTCTTCTTGGTGTAGCAGTTTTAATGGCCAGTAGTGTAAAATGGTACAAGATATTCGAAATTCTGAGGTAAATGTCCGTAAGCTATCTGGAAAGACGGTTAATATATAAAATGTGCAAGAACCAAGAGGGAACAATAAGACTGGAAACCAACAGCTAACTGCTCTGAATATGAAAGGTGTAAGAGACGGATGTCTAAACATCGAGGAAGTAGTGACGGAAATGAATATGTCAATGGTCGGATTAATGATAGGATTCACTAATTACATTGCTGTCCTCAGAGAAAATGAAAAAGGATTTATGGATGTGTTGAGTGGAATGAACTGTATAACGGGTACAGAACATGTATTGATAGTAAATCGAAGAAAGACGAAAGTAATCAGAAGTAGGAGATATGAGAACAGCGTGGAAATTTACATAATAATTAATGCTCAAGAGGTAGACGAATTCAAGGAATTCTGTTACCTAGGCAGCAAAATAACCCGTGATGGACGGAGCAAGGAGGACTCCACAAGCCACATGACGGTGTGTGGCGGAGGGTACTTTGAGTACCTCTATCGGTCCTCCCTTCTATTCGATTCTACAGCAGGTTTGTGGAATACCGAAGAAATCCACTAGTGGTAGTAGTCTCGAGCATGGTGTTCTGAACTGACGTGCCAGTGACCTATAAAGAGAATGTGTTTTCCCACACAAAAAATTCAACTATATTACCATATCAAAGAGAAGGATGGTCTGATGGATCCTCAACTTTAAGAAAAATTATGATGAAAGGTTATTAAGACACATATATTTAAGAGAGGAGACAACTTTCAGTGTGATTTTAAAAGTGTGGGAGAGCAGATAACACATTTAAATCTGTTGACGATTTGACAAAAGTGCAAGTGTGATGTGGGCTAAGTTACACGCTTTTTTCTTGTTTTTACTTCCAGTTAATGAAAAATTTTTGCAACAGTTGAAATATAGGCTTTGTCCTGCTGTTTATCTCCATAAAATAACAAATACTGCAATGCTACATTTATTATTAATCAGTGGAGAGGACAGAGGAGGGATTTATAATGGAAGTAATTTATAATGGAACATGTAACAACTGACACTCAGGAAAACAGCATCAGAAGCGAAGGTAGCCGAACTGTGAGTCGTCATGTTGGAAAAGAATGGTGAACATCTGCATCAACACCTACATGGCTACTCTTCAGTACACGCTTTAGTGCCTCTAAGTGGGCTCATCGAACCACTTTCGCAATATTTCTCTACCAAAAGAACAAAATAGCATATATCATCTCTCACGTTCAACGTTTTGAGCTCTTGATATGAGAATGATAACAGTAAACACACAAACCATACGTAAGCTACGTCTTTGTTTACATTAGGTGTGGAGCAGGGATTTCTGAGACCCCTCCTTCGGACAGCGGGACAGTGGTCTGCTGTGTTATTATCTTGATCAAGTTCGACACACCTCATCTCGTTGAAGTATTGAAGCATTCCTTCCAGTTCTACATGAAATGTGTGGGTTTCACTTCAAAAATAATTCGGCAACTTTTAAAGTTAAAAATTACTTGCTTACGTCCAAAAATTGTCCACATTGTTCATTAGAGGGTGACGGAAGCCATATATCCACGTATTTACTGGTTCCGATGCATTTTAGGAGCGCTGATACTTTTTTTCTTTCCTACTTTGGTACCACATTACAAACATTTCCAGTTTATTCTCTTCCTTTGTTCAAAGATCGACTTTCGAACACTGCTGCATTTCAAATCTGCAATTTAAGTAAGTACTTAATTCTAAAGGGATGATCAATACGGGTACGCATATTTAGCATATTTAGCGAAAGAGATTTTCTTCCTCCCTTGTTTTTGTCAGAAATATTTTGCCTACTTGTCAGTTATGTTTAATTCTTTTATAATAGACTTTCTACATTCAAATTTGTCGAAAATATATCTTACAATTTATTTCATTACCATGAACCTAATTTTTTACGTAAGCAACATCTTAATTCTATTGATCGTTTCTGGGTCTTCGTTATTATCATCAAAGACAACATCATCCGTGAATTGGAATTTTTACTGTTGCACTTATTTATCTTTTAACTACATCATTATGTACTCGATAAAGAAACGTTACTCCTCAGTCTTACAGGCTTCTCTACAACGGCTTGTTATTGTAAAAAATAATTAATATTATTCTCAGATACATCTGCTACAACTGTCGCTTTCACAGTGATATTGTGTACTATTAGTTAGGGCTTGAGAAGTAGATACGGAGTGGACGATGCCTGAAAGGTTGCGCCCGTTCGCAAGAGCAGCGAGTACGCGTTTAGCGTGGGATGTGAGTGCTACGGATTGATTCCTCTTTAATGACGTAAGCTTGGTCACTAATGGTGCTGAAGTATTTGACAGGTAATGGATTTAAAGCGCAAGATTTGTAGCGGAAATCGTACTCAAGCTATGAGGTAGTAAAGGACACAAAGGCAAGGTTTGCAACGGCCAAGAGAAACACAGTGGGATTTTGTGCCAGCAACAAAATACTCTAGAAAAACTAATGACGGGTATAATATTTATTCTGGGCAAATTAATCCAACTAAAATTTTTGGAACGCTTAACTGATAATTTGTAACCCTTTAGGTATTATGGGCATCCGCCAACTCCGTTATTAATACCAATAGAATATAGATATAAGATAAATGTAGTTAAAAATTTAAAAAATAGCGTGTAGCCTCCTATTCAGCGAGACGCCTTCCACGAGGGATAAGACTTCCTGACTATATAAGGATGTGATGGAAAACTAGCCAAGACATTTGCAAAGGGGCTACCCCAGAGTAACCCCTGATTAATGTGGCGATCCAAGAAGTATTTCACTGTGTATGTCTTCATTACGTGTAACATTTGCACCTGGAATGATAGTGTCTGGTAGCAAAGATGGTGAAGTGTGTGAAAGTATGTATTTTGTAATATTAATCTTCGTACACTTCCTTTGCATGACTGAGACACGGATTTTTGGTGGCAAAAATAACAACGAGAAGAATGCAGCTCTGTGCTACGAAACTACACTAACGTTGTCAAACAAATTTAAAGATGATTCCTCTGAAAAGAAGCAGTCGATTTCCTTCACTATTCCAAGCTTGCGCTCACTATGCAATAACTTAGTCGTCGACGGGACGGTAATCATTGGTCTTCCTCTCTATCGATTAGCCTATGCAGTTGGTGGAGATGGTACACATTCTGGAGCAAGGGGGAGGAGCAAATTCCTGGAATAATTGTTTGTTACCATTACAGCAGTGTGTAATCTGTGTTATTGTACGAAAAAGAGCTGCGATCGTTACGTTCACTAAGCGGCCTTGTTTGAGTTGGCCCGGTCCGAGGTGGATGTATTCTGGAGAGACATGCTGCGTTCGCATAGTGGTAAGGCCCCCACGAATGTACTGAGCTCGCTTCTACCTCGAGGAAACCAATGATGACATAACAAGGATGCTAAGAAGAACCGTGGAGGGATTTACCGGTCTGTTAGGTCCAAGACAGTAGATGACCAAAATGAACAGTATCACAAATATTGTGTTAATTCTGGATACGGAGACTGAGACAAATAACAAGAAGATCTAGGAGAATTAAAAGTCAAACGAGGTACTGAAATGGGAGCAACCAAAGAAGAAGAGACACTTGATCATTTCGTCTCACGTTGAGTCAGATCTTGCTGAAAATAAGTCATTAAAAAGGATTAATCAGTAGAAACTATAAACCGATTTCAGGAGACAGGAATTCGAACAACAGGTAATGGCGAAATTCATAACAAGCCCCAAAAATACATTCAAAGCACATCATACCATTGAAGTCAGAGAGGTGGTGTCCACAGTGGATTTTAGATCCATTGTTGTCAAGGACTATTTAACGGTGCACACATGTTGTATCGAGTGTAAGAGACTGTGGGCATGAAGCTAAGTTCTGTACGGACAAAAGAAGGTGTTTTCACATTGTGGGGAGAAACTCCATGTGAAGAAGAACTGCAAGAAGTCTGCAGATCCTGCAGTTAGTTTTCGTTGCAAACTAAGGCACAAGGAATTTGGGGAAACCCGGGAACGAATATAACATTTATAAAATAGAGAAATATCACTAACCTATTTTGGATAAGACACAAACGAGTGATAGTTGTGTGGATATGAAAGACAGGTAGCGTTACGAATCAGCAAAACAGGATATCACAGATTACTTCCAGATTCATGTAGTTTAAGTGTTAATCAGTTTACCAGAGTAGGAAAATCTGGAGTAAGGTACCAAGAGAATCGTTTAAGAGAAATGATAGGGAAAAATGAAATAAACTATATTACGTAATATGAGTTGGATGAGAGTCGGGGTAAAAGTGCAGTGTAGGAAGAAGAGGAAACCGCAATTTAAAATCAGAAGAACCTGGAAGAAATCGCAGAAATGGAAGCAAAAATTGGCATGGCCAAAAGTGATTAGCTCAGAAGTGCGAAAAGAATATCCAGAGTTCGACAATAGAGCTGGCTTTATTGTTGAGGTCAGAGAAGCAGCCCGTCAGACAGCAGATTGGAAGGGTGGGAAAAAGCCGGAGAACGGACGGAAGATACTCAACATAGAGGATGTATCCAAGACAAGACTTTATTAAAATTAGGCATATCTACAGTTTCTCCCGAAGATTATTTCAAAAGACAGTACAGCAAACTTGAAGGATATTTCAAAATATTAGGTCGTACGCGATGCAAGATTCGCAGGACGACTACTGTTCTCAAGTCTCCGCCATAAAGCAGTCGCCCCCACGAAGTTCATGAATCTTACAAAAATATTCGGAGCTACAGAAGATTTACAACCAAACTAAGAACGCTACGAAGCTAGCAACTTTAAAGGAAACGGATATTCTCCGTACTGCACCGGGGAACGAGTTGAGATTAGGTCATTGTCGGGTAGGTCAACTAGGAGAGGTGGCAGACCGATTCAGTTAAACAGAGAAAACCTACCGAAGGACGTAAAAGATCTTCTTGATCTTCTTCGTAGAGTATTCATAAGGCTACATTAGATTTGGACAGGATGTACATTGCTCTTGTTCTGGTTTATGGAAGTTTAACAAATAATATCTCCAACCGATTACGTAGGGGGATGTACATCTGCTCTAGTAAAATAACTAGCAGGTCACATCAAATGCTGTACATAGTGCAGCTATACGGCATGAGCAGCACAATAAGATTGACAGTCAATACAAATATATGACCATTAACACAAAACTATGAAACCAAAATAGAATTCTATAAAGTGGAACTCATTTCTTTATATAAAATTTACCATATGTAGCCTATCATATTTTACGTTATGGAATTAGAGAGATGATCCTTTTGAAGAAGTAGGTCGTACGTTGGCGTTTATAAATCACGTCACGGCCACCTTCACAGGAATGAAAGAATCGAGAGTTTTCGTCTCCCTAATGGGAAACTCTGCAGTGCCTTAGGAAACTACTAATATTCTTCAAATGGAACCAACTGGTAGTTTGCACACTCATTTACTCATTAACCACACAAAGTCTAATACAACTTGGTCTTAAAATTAACTGTATGAAGACGAAAGTGTAAACCGAAATGACTAACACAAAAAGTGAGGTAAATGTGACTGCTTGAACACTTACATAATAAATCTACGGGCGAAGGCTGGCATCTACAGGGCTATTACAAATGATTGAAGCGATTTCATAAATTCACTGTAGCTACATTCATTGACATATGGTCACGACACACTACAGATACGTAGAAAAACTCATTAAGTTTTGTTCGGCTGAAGCCGCTCTTCA
Source organism: Schistocerca cancellata (assembly GCF_023864275.1). Taxonomy (NCBI): domain Eukaryota; kingdom Metazoa; phylum Arthropoda; class Insecta; order Orthoptera; family Acrididae; genus Schistocerca; species Schistocerca cancellata. The sequence continues at coordinate 479,694,407 of NC_064628.1, read as the reverse complement.
GGTTTCTGCCGCCAGAGCGCTCGAGAGCGCAGTGAGGCAAAATGGCGACAGGAGCCGAGGAAGCGTATGTCGTGCTTGAAATGCACTCACATCAGTCAGTCATAACAGTGCAACAACACTTCAGGACGAAGTTCAAAAAAGATGGTATGCGCAGTTTAAAGCTTCTGGATGCCTCTGAAAGGGGAAATCAACGGGTCGGCCCGCAGTGAGCGAAGAAACGGTTGAACGCGTGCGGGCAAGTTTCACGCGTAGCCCGCGGAAGTCGACGAATAAAGCAAGCAGGGAGCTAAACGTACCACAGGATGGTGCTCCACCGCACTTCAATCACGATGTTCGGCATTCCTTAAACAGGAGATTGGAAAACCGATGGATCGGTCGTGGTGGAGATCATGATCAGCAATTCATGTTATGGCCTCCACGCTCTCCCGACTTAACCCCATGCGATTTCTTTCTGTGTGGTTATGTGAAAGATTCAGTGTTTAAACCTCCTCTACCAAGAAACGTGCCAGAACTGCGAGCTCGCATCAACGATGCTTTCGAACTCATTGATGGGGACATGCTGCGCCGAGTGTGGGAGGAACTTGATTATCGGCTTGATGTCTGCTGAATCACTAAAGGGGTACATATCGAACATTTGTGAATGCCTAAAAAAACTTTTTGAGTTTTTGTATGTGTGTGCAAAGCATTGTGAAAATATCTCAAATAATAAAGTTATTGTAGAGCTGAGAAATCGCTTCAATCATTTGTAATAACCCTGTATAATGTACCAATTAGCAAACTGATTGAAAATGACACTTTGCTACTGTCAATAATTTAAAGGTGGCACCTTATTTGAGAAGTAAGTTATTTACAATTATACCTGGACTGCCAGAGTGTACATAATTTTCATTGACTATCTGGTGATTAATAAGAAAGTGAAGGCCAGTTTTTTTAGACATTCGTGAGGAAAAGTGATTTATGTAGAGATCACTACTTGGTTATTTCAAAGGTCGCTATTCTTATAAGATGAAAAATAGAATGAGATGCCATTAGACGAGGAATGCAATATTTTAGACCTTTCTCTTAGACGACACCAGTTGCGCATTGGGTGAAACCCATCCAAGAGCCGTTAGGAAGCAGCCAGTGATGCACTGGGGAAGGTAACAAAAACGAGGGACAAGGAATAAATACGTGTCTGGAAAGCTGGTTTTCAGAACATTGTAGAGAAGAAACATAAATCCTACAAGGTGTAACTAAGGAAAAATATCGCAGAGCCTAGGGAAGTGTGTAACTGAAATTTCCCTAAATTATTAGAAAAGATATCGGCATGCTGTCATCAGACTTTGTTAATAAACTTGAATTTAATTTACGCGTTAGACAGTAAGCATGTAGGTTTGCAAGGAGAATCTCAGTCTATTAGCTGTTAACAGAGCAAACATCTCTCACATAGAGCAGTCACCCCCGCATTGGGCTACGAATAGAGAGTTCGCAGAAACACGATGACGAGAGTTTCAACCTCTGGAATGTAATTTGGAACGTCATATTACCCTCTCCAGCAATGGGAGAATTTATAGCGAGAAGAAGAAGCAGTAGGGCTAGGAGGTCCAAAATGAAGTCGACAGCCAGCTAATAATTTTCATAGTAACATGTTAACTGTTCAGCGCCGTTTTACCCAGTGGCTTCAGCTTGACCTTTTGCAATTTAGCCTCATTACTGTAACATTTTGTAACCTAAATTTCTCTACCGCATTACATACGCTAATGATTCTCGCACTTCAACTCTTTTCTTATATATACTACACAAATAATTTGTACTATACTGACATTTCTTGTGTAAAAGAACCTACATACTGAACTGTTGTCATTACTGCCTGTACTAACTGTCACGTTACAAACTGTTTGAAACGGTTGTCACTACTGCCTATACTAATCTACACAAGTTTTAATATATATATATATATATATATATATATATATATATATATATATATATATATATATTACATTTATTTACCATTGTCTAGTTATGCAGAGAGTCAAATTGTGCCTATTAATCATAACCTTTTAAATTTGTGTTCTATATTGCTTTCCTAATGGTAAAAAAGAAAACCTGGTGCTGTTGACGAATAGAGATTAATACGTATTCTTCTCACGCAATTTCACATGTAATACATTTTATTGTATAGATTTCTTAACTTCATGTGTTATTTTACTTATTAGTACAGTAACACACCTTATAACTGACATTATATGTATATGAATTTGAAGTAGTTAAGTAGCTTTTACGTACTGATACCTGTACATTTTATTGTCATTCAACTTCTATCTGTGTCATTGTTACATGTTAAAGGAAGATAATAAGGCCGTGGAGATTCTAACGCCATGTGGAGTTTAATGGCATATTTGGAAATATTCCGAACGTAGCAGTAACGTGGAAGTAAGGAATAACGAAGGGGAGAGCTTTCACTGCATGCCTGTACTGTCTTTGCAGCCATAGCAACCTCAGTGTGAGTTGGACAGCAGTCAGAGCGAGGTAGTATGTTAAAAGTTTTCTTTCTATTGACACTGAATATTTTCCGCGAGTTAACGGAGGTACGTATAAATTTCTAATGCCATTCTCATTTAATGTTTCGTTTACTATATGATTAAAATAAATTATTTCATGTATTAAAGCATACAAATGGATTTTAAATATTCAAACACTTTTCAGTATATTGAATAAAACTTCAATAAGACACCGGTAGGTAATAATGCCATTTCTGTAATTTTATCATCCAGGTGACCATATGGTTAAGACCTGTAAAAATCTTCGGGCAAAGTGGGCTCCTGAGGACCTAAGGAATACCTTTGAAGCAATTAAATCTGGAATTATTGTTTCGGAGGCTTCAAGGACATTTAACATCCCAAGAAGGACTATTCACGACTGGTTGAATAAGTATGAAGGGAAGACGCCAACTAGGAAACTCGCCAATAATCCTGTGTTGAGTCCCAACATTGAAAAAGAACTTAAAGGCAAAGTTGTTACGCTGCAGTAAGTTTGTCTTCGTTTCACGATAAAGCTTCTAAGAAAGAAAGTAACTCAAATCAGCACAGTCTTGGGCACAAAAATACCTTTCTCTGGCGATCAAGCAGGAAGATATTGGTTTAATGGACTTCTAAAGCATAATCCTGACATTGTTATTAGGAAGAGTAAAAATTTAGGTTATGCCAGGCTTATACAACTTAGTATGCAGGCAGAGAAACATTTTTTGATCTTTTGGCTTCGGTGTATAACCAAGCTCAATTGTTGACACATCAGATTTGCAATGTGGATAAAATTGGTCTTCAGTTAATTTTCAGAGGTACCAACAAAGTTCTCGCTTAAAGGGCAGTAAAATAGTGTATGTTGTTATGCTGGTGGTATATCGATTCCGCCTATGGTCTTTTAAAAAGGCATCTATGCAAAAAAGGAGTTCGGGGATGACTTACCAACTGGCAGTACATTTGCTATGGTAAAAGGGCCTACGTCACTGCAGACGTTTTCTGCTAATTTCTGAAATATTTCAACTAATACCGATCTTCTGGAAACTGCTTGCTAATCTTGGATGGCCACAGAACGCCCATGGATTTAGTGTACTGGATGTAGCTTAAGAACTAGGTATGAAGATACATCGCCTTCTTGTCCACTACAGTCTTGAGCTCCAGCCCCTGAACAAGAGTCTTTTTTCAAATCTCTTGAAATTTACTGAAACGAGGCTATAAACCGTTTCCGTCGTCAGAATTCAGGAAACTATTTGCTTAAGTTTGGTACTGAGCTGTAGTTTATGCTAATGCTAGTCCTGGGTCTAGAGCCACAGTGTTTTATTTATTTATTTATTTACACTTCAAGCTCCGTAGGACCAAACTGGAGTCATGGAACGTGTCAGTACATGAAATTACAACATAAAAGTAATAACAGGAAAAAATAAAATAATTATGAACCAGAAAAGAGTCAGGCCATATATTTAAGTAAATGCAATCAACAATACAACAAGAATCAGCTTAATTTTTCAAGGAACTCCTTGATAGAACAGAAGGAGTGACCATTCGGAAAATCCTCAGTTTCGATTTGAAGGCGCGTGGATTACTGCTAAGATTTTTGAATTCGAGTGGTAGATTATTGAAAATGGATGAAGTAGTATACTGCACACCTTTCTGCACAAGAGTTAAGGAAGTCCGACCCAAATGCAGGTTTGATTTCTGTCGAGTATTAACTGAGTGAACGCTGCTTATTCTTGGGAATAAGCTAATATTGTCAACAACAAATGCCAGTAAGAAATATATAATTATATTGAGAGGCCAGTGTCAAAATACCCAGACTCGTGAACAGGGGTTGACAAGATGTTCGTGAACTTACAACACTTATTGCCCGAACTGCCCGTTTCTGAGGCAAAAATATCCATTTCGACTGGGAAGAGTTACCCCAAAATATAATACCATACGACACAAGCGAACGAAAATAAGCAAAGTAGACTAATTTACCTGTCGAGCGATCAATCATTTCCGATACCGTTCGAATAGTAAAAATGGCAGCATTAAATGTTTCAACAAGATGCTGAACGTGGGCTTTCCATGACAGTTAACTATCTATCTGAACGCCTAGAAATTTGAACTGTTCAGTTTCACTAATCATCTGCCCATTCTGTGAAACCAAAACGTCAGGTCCCCGTTGGGGGTTCGAGTCCTCCCTCGGGCATGGGTGTGCGTGTGTTGTCCATAGCGTAAGTTAGTTTAAGTTAGATTAAGTAGTGTGTAGGCTTAGAGACCGATGACCTCAGCAGTTTGGTCCCATATGACCTTACCCCAAATTTCCAAAAAAATTCCTTAAACGTCAGGTTTTGTTGAATTATGTGTTATAAATTGTAAAAACTGAGTCTTACTGTGATTCAGCATTAGTTTATTATCTACAAGCCATGAACGTAGGTACAAAAGGGCATACTATTTATATAAATAAGGAATAGGAGTGGCCCCAACACTGATCCCTGCCCCCCCCCCCCCCCCATTTGACTGTACCCCTCTCAGACCACACATTACAGCCATCCTCAACATTGTGAATAATGACCTATCTGTTGTTAAAGTAAGAGGTGAGCCAACTGTGAGCTGCTCCCCGTATTCCGTAATGGTCCAACTTCGGGAGCAATATTCTGTGTTCAACATAATTATACGTCTTAGTTAAATCAAAAAGTATGCCTAGCGTTCGAAATCTTTTGTTTACCCATCCAGTACCTCGCAGAGAAAAGAGAATATAGCATTTCCAGTTGTTAAACGACTTCTAAAGCCAAATTGTACATTTGATAGCAAATCGTGAGATAAAAAATGATCAATTATCCTTACACACACAGCCTCTATTGCTGTTGGATTAACATTTCTACATAGTTTGTAATTAATTATATGTGACATTTGTTTGAGTATAAAAGCCTTTTAGTGTTTAAATTTGTGCATCATGGTCTGAAAGGCCATTCACACTTTTACTGACAAAATACCCATCTGGTAATGAATAATGAATAAAAATACTGAAACTTCCTGGCAGATTAAAACTGTGTGCCGGACAGAGACTCGAACTCGGGACCGAGTTCGAGTCTCGGTCCGGCACACAGTTTTAATCTGCCAGGAAGTTTCATATCAGCGCACACTCCGCTGCAGACTGAAAATCTTATTCTGCAATAAAAATATTGTCTATGGCTGTGCTACTGTTCCCTTGCACCCTAGTTGCGAAAACATACAGTCTGCATCAGACCACATGAGTTTAGGAGCTCTACCAACATCCTTTTACTTGCACCATCATATACAAAACTTATATTGAAGTCATGACACATAACTAATTTCTGGTACTTCCCAAAAAGTGAATCAAGAACCCTCTCTAGCTTAAGTAGAAATGCCCTGAAGTCCGAGTTAGAGGACCTGTAAACAACAACAATTAGAAGTTTAGATTCACTAAATTCAACTGGCCCTGCACAACAATGAAATATTTGTTCAGTGCAGTGCCGTGATACACCTATGGACGTAAATGGAATACTGTTTTTTATGTACATAGCGACTCCCCCGGTCCACAAGGAACTCCTTGAAAAACAGCCAGCTAATCTGTATGCTGGTAAAGGAAGTCTCTCAATTAACAAATTATTTAAGTTGTGCTCCGACAAACTAATAATTTCAGAGTCAACATCTGTAAGCAGTTCACTAACTTTGTCTCTAATACCTCTTATATTTTGATGAAATACGCTAATACCTTCTGTACTTGAAACATGACGTCCTCTGAAGGTGAGCCCTTAGTTAGAGGGACTTCCTTTAAACAGGTATACCTATCTAAAAAGGTGCAGCTCTAATACTAACTACAACAGGAACTTTTCCATGAGTGATCCCATCACCACTCTCTACACTGTCACCTATAAGCTTTGCCAGCCTCCGCTTCCCACACCTACTGAGGTGCAGGCCACGCCTAGTGAAACCCTATCTACTGATAGACGTAGCTGGCACCACTGAAATGTGACCCATGCCCTCTGCCATCAGCGCCCTTCCCAGCCCCATGTTAACGCATCTAACAGCCGCATTAAGATGAGGCAGATCATGACACTGAAACAGATCACCACCTACATCATATTCCCCGTCCCTATCAAGACTGTTCCTTGCTCCATCCAATATCACTACCTGATCCTCCTCCGTAAAATTCCTACATAATCCCCCTATGTTGTCAGTCACCTGAGCCAACACTGCGCTAGGCTTCACAATGCTGGTGACATGGTACTCACACCCCAACACTTCCGGCAACTGCTGGCCCACACCTCTACTGTGCGAACTACCTAGTAGCAGAACTTTCTTCTTTCTGTTAGACTTTGCAACTGACCTATGACTCCTAACTGCTGAGGACTGCTGAATGTTTCCTACATCTACAGCTACAAGAGGCTCCTCACCACTCAACTCTGACAGTTGGTCAAATCTATTGCATATATGCAAAATGTAACTGTCTGAATACCTCCTCCTCCTAGCTGCCTTCTTGCCAACTGCCAGACACGCAGAAATGCCAGTTGCGACAAATAAGGCGGGTTTCCTACAACCGTGGCATCTGCACATCGCAGTGATCTCAGTGGCAATGGGGTGTTCACACAACAAGGGAGAAAACTACTCGTAAATACGAAGAGCCTCACCTCTGTACAATCTACAGTCAAGAACCCGTCGTCAGTTACTGTGACTATGTTTACTTCAAACATGGCGCCACTGAATGGCAGCCGGCCGGAGTGGCCGAGTGGTTCTAGGCGCTACAGTCTGGAACCGCGCGACTGCTGCGGTCGTAGGTTCGAATCCTGCTTCGGGCATGAATGTGTGTGATGTCCCTAGGTTAGTTAGGTTTAAGTAGTTCTAAGTCCTAGGGGACTGATGACCTCAGAAGTGGAGTCCCATAGTGCTCAGAGCCATTTGATTTGAGCTAAATGGCAATGTTTGCTATTTGGGGCCAAGAAATCATAGAACCCGCGCCACCACCAGCAAGACAGCCACAACCGTCAACAGGACAGGGAAAAAACCGAACCGCATGGCCACAGCAGATGCTCCCAAGTGTACTTTTGAGCTGACTTGTCGTCGAAGGAGGGTGCTCCAGAGACAAACCACCCAGTAGAATTTCCCATCAGCACTATTCCAACTAACGAAGCGGACTGTCGGCATCACGCTACTGACACTGACAAGCTCCAATATTAACCAACCTGAGGGGAAGCTCCAACAACACATAAGAAGGGAATATGCCAGGGCAATAACACTGCAGCACCACCACGAGAGGATGCTACTGAAAACTATGGAACAGTTGCTGCCGACCATTCTACCGAAAATTAAAGCTGCAGTCAAGTAGGTTATTCAGGCTATTACCAGGTCAGCAATGAAACTGTTATATCCTAGCCAGTAATGCCAAACGAGCCCGCTGCCAAAAGGTTGGCAGCATCAAAGTCCGGACGCCGTCCGCATAAGCAGCGCCAGCGATACAGGAAATCGCCGCAAGTCTGCGCGCGCCACCGCTGGCTTCTGGCTTCTTAAGCGCTGGAGTCGCGAGCGCTAGGACAGTTCTGTATTCGCCGCTCAGTTGTATACTCGCCACCGATTTGTGTACTTGCTAGTCAGTTGTGTGTTCATCGCAGCAGAGTTGTTGTTTGTCGTCAGCCGACGCTGACCTAGCCGCTCCGACTCGAACTAGACAGATTTCTGTAGACACGGAGTTCACTACTGTGTTTCTGTATCTTCGTTAATAAAGATAAATACCGACTTTTATTTAATCAGAGTGTTTGGGTTTTCATCTTTCTGTTCACTGTTCCAGCGGACCGGTCGGCCCGCTATTAAAACTGTGGCGGTGACTTCGTAAGCCGTTTCTACAGCGAAGTGTTTGTCGCTACGAACCCCGCCACAAAAGAAACTCTGCCGTTGCCTGTAGTTTGTCACTCCTAATTTTGTATGGAATGTCAGAGGGCTTGCACAGAGGACGGGTGCATACGGAAGCTACTGTTTTTTGAAGCTGTCTACGTTTGTCTGATGAGCAAGGCCCGTGTGCAGCCCACCTTGCACGTCCACTCAGCCAACTAGATCTGCTACCAGATGGACAGAGTGAGGGCTGGCGACAGAACTGCAGTCTATGTGCAACTTTTCTTGCCCACCATCTGACGAAAATTCCACCACTACGATCTACGTAAGGCTAAGCCTTTGCCTACATTCACAGGTACAGCAACTGGTAAGATCTAAGATCTCCTGTCACCCCCACAAACACAGATTAGCATTCTTAAAAAAAAAACGCTGTGCACTGGTATAATTTCATTCCGGTAAGTCCTGAGAGCAAGGATGAAGAAATGAAAACAATTCGCAAATATTCGTAGAAAACGGTTTTGACACTGTTACAATAGATGTGAAGGATACTGAGGTAGTGCATAGCAAATAAGAAAAAGAAAAGAAAAGAAAACGAGAAAAACCAGCAGAAATATACAGTCATGCCATACTGGCGAAGCATCTCATATCAACTGGCGAGGTTACTTAACAGCGAAGGACGAAGGGGTGAAAATTGCTTTCAGGTTGGATAACTGGACAGAGGCTGAATTATCAGATTGGCTCAAGGGGGAAAGAGGGATTATGTGATATGATGTGCCAGGATTCTCAGATGAGGCACATGGAGCAAACAGGGAGAAACATCGAAGGAAGGTTTAAAGAGCAGAATAATAAAGAGAATGGCTCATCGGCGGTGGAGAACCAATTCAAAATGAACACCATTCATCGGGTAAAGTAACAGGCAGCATCAGGCTATTGCACTTTGAGGATAAAGGGTGGTTGTTATCAATGTGAGAGGAAGTTGAGATTATTTGTGCTTTAAGAAAGGAGTGCATCAGCGTACTGAATGAGACGACAGAAGGGTCCAAGAAGTATTTCTGGGCCCACGTCAGCGATGTCTTCCTTGCAAAGCAGGGACCAACTTATTGGAATTAGCAGCATTATGTTTAATGTTTGGTTGGCCATTCTATATGGATGCAGTCGTTGTAACAGAGGTGTAGTTTCGGTTTTTAGGATATATTAGGACATATAATCTTAACAGATTTTATGATTGTTGTGTGCTGTCATTTGTGTTACAAGGAAAGTACTATATTTCGTAGGTGAATGCAGCTGTCTTTAGTTTACAACTAGACTTGAGTGTACAACACGTCGAAATGAGACGTCCTAGGATTTATGTTTGACACTTTTAACGTTGTCTAATGGCATAGAAATTTTATGATGTGTTATGCTACAGGATGATATAAGTATTTTTACATGGTTGGCAGTATGTATAGTACTGCGATGTTTTGACTTATTTCCTTGGGTTTATAGCAGTTGATAATGGGATAACGTAGTCCCGAAACATTTTGTGGTAAGAATATCCCGCGTCTCACAACTAGTGCGTAACAGTCTCAGTACCGATTCATGGGACAGTTAAACGATGGCTTCACAACAATTATTTGTTCCATATTGAACGATTATCAAAAACGATGTGAGACGAGTCAGTTTACAGGATATGTATATATGATTAGTGTTGACTTTAATGAACACCTTATTGTTTGTAGTGTTACTCATGCACAAAACTTAAAAGCTAGCTTTTCTACTTTTTTAATTTTTAATTTTTTTGACAACCAACAAGTTTTCAGTAGAAATTCGGTTCAAATGGCTCTGAGCACTATGGGACTTAACATCTGTGGTCATCAGTCCCCTAGAACTTAGAACTACTTAAACCTAACTAACCTAAGGACATCACACACATCCACGCCCGAGGCAGGATTCGAACCTGTGACCGTAGCGGTCACGCGGTTCCAGACAGAAATTCGGTCATAGAATATATTTGCCCAGGAAAAACTACTTTAGATTATATTTAAGTTCTGTCTATCAGAATTTTCTGTGATTGGATAAGTCATCAAATACTTTTGTTAGCGTATACTGAACTGCTTAGCTGAGCCACTGACAACTTCAGTAATGAGTAATAAAGGTCGTATTATCTAGTGTTGTATGGACCACATTGTTTTTCTTAAATTGTGAAGGATTATTTACTCCGAATTTCAATAGCGAATGTATGTATTGAGATGGTGCAGTTAAAATGCGTAGGTCTTTGAAGAGGTACCTTCATGACATTCGTGGGCTTACACGACATATTACTCTTACTGGTCACCTTTGTAGAGTCAGTAATTTCTTCCTGTGTGGCGAGTTCCCCATAAAAGTTTTCCATAAGACATTATTGTGTGTAAATATGCAAAATAAGTCAGTAAGTTAATTCGTTTGTTCCTAAGAATAGAAACTATACGAAAAGGAGAAGTGGCTAAACTTCTTTGTTTGAGAAGCTAAGTAATACACTTATTCCATTTACATGTTTCATCAGAACTCCGATGTTTGGAGCATCCTATCCTGCTTACTAACTGTTGCTCACGTGTTTCATCTACTGTTGGTATGACTACTTGTTTCACAGCACTAAAAATAGTGCATGCTTTTCTAAATTGTTTGAGAACCACTTGATAATTATTTGGAACTTACGATCCATTGTGTTGATTTTCTCTCTAATGGTATTTATTATAACACTAGTATCGTCCGAAAAAAGGACCGATTTTATTTGTTGAATGTTAAGTGGAAAGTCATTCACATACATAAAAATAGATCTAGAGCCAAAATTGAGCCCTGGGGACCACCTTCCGATGTTTCCACAGTCACTAAAATTTTCTACCCTTCCAACATTGTTTGAATAATTTAGCACCGCTTTTTGCAATTTACTAATTTCAACCAATTGTCCCTAGAGTTATCGTTTCCATAAAACTTGAGTTTTTCTAAGAGAGTACGTGATCTACACAGACACCTAGGAAAGATCACAAAACACAGCAGCTGACAATATTTTATTATTTAAGGCTTGTGCTATTTGATGAGTGAATGTATGAATAGCATTTTTAGTCCAGAAACACTTCTGGAATCCAAACTGTGATTTGCTACGTTAACAGTTTTATTTTAACCTGTCTGGAAGAAATTCTCTGGGTCACTGATGCATTACATACATCGCAAAGAAGATTAATTATTACGTAGTAAGAATTCGTCATAATTCTTTTTGAAATTCCATCAGCACAACAAGATCTTTGCTTTTTTTTAGAATTTTTAGAATTGTAATAAGTTCAGCTAATTCTAATTGCTTTAAGTTTTGTGGAATGATACTTTAATAAATTCTCTTGCTTCTTGAATTAAACCATTTAATCCTATTTTTGTTGCTACATTTAGAAAGTGATTGTTGAAATTACGTGCTGCTTGGGAATATCCATCACAACATTGGCATTTAGTTTAATCGTTATGGCCGGCCCTTGTGGCCGAGCGGTTCTAGGCGCTACAGTCTGGAGCCGCGCGACCGCTACGGTCGCAGGTTCGAATCCTGCCTCGGGCATGGATGTGTGTGAAGTCTTTAGGTTAGTTAGGTTTAAGTAGTTCTGAGTTCTAGGGGATTGATGACAACAGCAGTTAAGTTCCATAGTGCTCAGAGCCATTTTTTAATCATTATGGCGTATTGTATACTGACTGACTGTCCTGCCTTACATTTGACAATGCGCCATATAGTTCCAGTATCATATGCATTATTAAGCTCTGTCAGGATGTATATACTGCTTGATATTTTAACGACTTCCCTTAAAATATTACATTATTTGTTTTACTATGAAAGTAATGTCAAATCTTGACTTGGACCCTGGACTTTGTATAGATTTCCTTCTTTCTTTTCCATGAGATTATATTTCCCTCAGTTAACTGTGGCTTACTTGTTCTTTTACTGGATCTTCTGGATAACTTTTACCTACTACTACAAAGAACATTGCGGATCAAATAACCAATGGGAATGTAGCCGGAGAACGTTGTCGACAATTGCCATTTAGATGGGGCGACGTCAACCGTCTGCATTCCCGTGAGTTATTTTAGCATTGTACAAGCCGGGAAAAACTACGGTCCAACACTGTGGATGTTTCCTCCTTAAAGGATGTCGCAGTCTGTTATGCTTCCTTATGTTAGTCATATTTTAAAGCAGATGGAAAACTTTACCTCATTGCCACTGCACTTCATAAAATACTTCCAAACTACGGATGGTACCTGTCTGCAGTACAATTGATGTCTCAGGAAGCCAGCGAGAAAATATCGTATAGACTAGGTGGTGGTAAGAAAATGGTTGAGATGGCTCTGAGCACTATAGGACTCAACATCTGAGGTCATCAGTCCCCTAGAAGTTAGAACTACTTAAACCTAACTAAGGACATCACACGCAGCCATGCCCGAGGTAGGATTCGAACCTGCGACCGTAGCGGTCGCGCTGGTCCAGACTGAAGCGCCTAGAGCCTCTCGTCCACAGCGGCCGGCGTGGAGGTAAAAGGAAGTAGGAAGGAAGATTAGAGTTTAACGTCCCTTTGAAATCGAGGTCATTAAAGATGAAGAACATGCTCTGAATCTTTGATACTAAACGAAATCAACATGGCCTTACGAAGGAGCCATGCCGGCATTCGCCTGGAATGATTTAAGGAAGTTGCGGAAAACCTACATCTGGAGGTGTATTCGGATTCGAATCGTTGTCATCCTGAATGTGAGCCCCGTGTGGTAACCACTACGCCACCTCGCTCGGTTACGTGCTGGTAGGCCTTGCATATGGCACATCCAAGCGAAATGCGTAATAGACAACAGGTTCATTGGTATCACTGCAGTGCTGCTCCGATTCTTGCGTCAGTTGTCTGTTGCTAGTTTCTAACTGCAAGCGTTGTTATTAAAATGGAGCTGATCACTTTTCCCAATTTCTATAATAGTCCGACAATCCAACCCAATAGTAACTCTATGAACAAATATTACTCGATTTCAAAACATTTTTTTACTCACGTATTAGTAAGAAATGAAAAAAATCTGTTAATCTGTTGTAACCGGAACCAGGCAAATACCGAAAAATACCGATTATTCATAACTAAAATACCGGTACAGTTTTAACCGATCGGTTTTTCCCATCGGTAATCAGTGGCTGAGCCGGCAACCACAAATGGAGCGGCCGCGTTGAACGGCATTGTTGACGTCAGCGGGAACGACTGGGCCGGCTAGAGGAACGGCGATGGCGATGACAGCGGCGGGAGAATCGGCCGCAGCAGGTCGGCGGTGTGGACACTAACAAGGCACTGGCGTCGGCGTCTTCAGGGCTGGTGACGGCAAAGGGGGCGGCCTAAACGGGGCCGGCGGTGGCACGAGAGGCGGCCGGGACAGGGCTGGCAGGAGGACTGGCGTCGCAGACAGGCGCCGCAACGATACTAGCGCCGCTGACAGTGCTGACAGAAGGAACAGGCGTGACAAAGGAAGAACACACTCAAACCGCAGACGAAAATACACAGCCAGTCAAGGGACCTGAACTGTCACAGAAAGACACCAATTAATCACTGGCAGCAATACAAACCAACAGCATGGACGAGGTTAGTTTCGATGAGAACAACACATGAATGGAAGACAGCGCAGTGATTCTCAGATAGCGTCGGAAGTATCACAGAAAGCTACTAACACCACTGAATACGGCTTGTGACAACACTACAAACACGAATAAACTGCCGCATCAAAAGCCGGCCGTTGTGACCGAGCGGTTCTAGGCGCTTCAGTCTGGAACCGCGCTGCTGCTACAGTCTCAGGTTCGAATCCTGCCTCGGGCATGGATGTGTGTGATGTCCTTAGGTTAGTTAGGTTTAAGTAGTTCTAAGTTCTAGGGGACTGATCACCTCAGAGGTTAAGTCCCATAGTGCTCAGAGCCATACCATACCGCATCAAAACAGACGGACACAAGTGAAAGTCTATTCGCAGGAAAACTTTTCCACCAATGAGAAAAATAGAACGCTACTCCAGCAAATAAGCTAATGCACAGCAATAACCTTAAACCACGAGAGAAAACAGTACCGTCGCAATGTCCTCTATGACGATCGAGGGACGATTATTGGAAAAACCACACTAACAGCTTAAACACGAGCACCTTGATCCTCGTCGCCTCTGTGTTATACAGAGGACGAGGAGAGACGTTCATAGGAGAGGAGACACGTTCATAGGATTTGCCCAACTGCAATAAGCGTTCGGCAATGTCAAACGATGCAAGATGTTCGAAATTCCAAGAAAAACAGAGGAAAGCTGTGGAGAGAGACAGGTAATATACAGTATGTACAAGATCCAAGAGGGATCAATAAGAATGAAAAACCAAGAACCGAGTGCTCAGATTAAAAGAGGTGTAAAACAGCGAGTAGTCTCTCGACACTACTGTTACATATATGCATCGAAGAAGCAACAGAAATAAAAAGAAGACTCTACAGTGGTATGAAAGTTCATCGTGAAAGGATATCAATGACAAGACTCGCTGATGACATTGCTATCCTCACTGAAAGTGAATGGAATGAATAGTCTAATGTGTACATCATATGGATTGAGAGTAAATCTCAGAAAGACGAAAGTAAAGAGAGGTAACGGAAATGATTACAGTGAAAAACATTAGAACTGGGGATCATGGAGTAGACAAAGTTAAGCAATTCTGCTACTTCGGCATAAAAGGCGGACTAGCACTGGCATAAAGGAGATTCCTGGCCAAGAGAAGTCTACTAGTATCAAACATAGACCTTAACTTGAGGAAGAAATTTTTATGAATGTACGTCTGCAGCACAGCATTCTAAGGTAGAGAAATACCGAATGTGGGAAAACGTCAAAAGAAGAGAATCGAAGCATTAGAGATATTATGCTGCAGAAGAATATTGAAACTTAAGTGGACTGATAAGGCAAGGAATGAGGTTCTCCACAGAACTGGCCAGAAAAGGAATATATGGGCGACACAAGAAGAAGAGGCAGATGATAGGACATCTCTTAAGACATCACAGAATAAGTTCCATGATACTAAAGGGAGCTGTAGAGTGTAAAAACTGTAGAGGAAGACAGAGATTGGAATACATCTAGCAGATAGTTGAGGACGTAGGCTACACAGCTTCTGAGAACACTAAAAATAAGAATAAACTGACACGTCAAAACGAACGAAAACCCACAAGCGGAAACCTATGTAGCGAAGCTTCAACCTGCGATTTAGTCATCTATTTTATTCCACAACCATGTCAAGTGAATAAATAACGGCTAGTAAATCAGCCTATTATATATATATGTTCTCGCGTTTACTTTTGACAATATTTCTTTGTAAAACTGAAGACCCAAATCTAATGAGTATTGATACTTATCACTTGAAAAACGTCTAAGAAGGAAATCTAGATGGTGGAATAAAATCTGTTGTACAGTGAAATGGCGGTTATATCTTTCGAAAACCTATTTGCCGGACCACCTCTCAACCAGGGAGAAAGATGGAACATTACTCCAGTAAACTAACTAATAAAAATACAAGAAAACACTGCCATCACTAATGTCCTCTATAGCGGACGAGAGAAGGTTAGCGAAAAGTCACACTACCAACTTGAACACGTAAATCGGACTAGGGGAGAGAAATCAACGACAAAAACGTATTTTAACACGCATGGACACAGACTCGTCGCCACTGAAGAATGGCAGACGAAAGGAGAGAACACAACTTCAAAACCCATTGTTGAGATATGTGAGAAACAGCCTCGTCACACTGACATACGGCGGACGAGAAGGACACTGATGTTGTTATTGTGGTCTTCAGTCCTGAGACCGGTTTGATGCAGCTCTCCATGCTACTCTATCCTGTGTAAGCTTCTTCATCTCCCAGTACCTACTGCAGCCTACATCCTTCTGAATCTGCTTAGTGTATTCATCTCTTGGTCTGCCTCTACGATTTTTACCCTCCACGCTGCCCTCCAATACTAAATTGGTGATCCCTTGATGCCTCAGAACATGTCCTACCAACCTATCCCTTCTTCTAGTCAAGTTGTGCCACAAACTTCTCTTCTCCCCAATTCTATTCAATACCTCCTCATTAGTTATATTATCTACCCATCAAATCTTCAGCATTCTTCCGTAGCACCACATTTCGAAAGCTTCTATTCTCTTCTTGTCTAAACTATTTATCGTCCATGTTTCACCTCCATACATGGCTACACTCCATACAAATACTTTCAGAAACGACTTTCTGACACTTAAATCAATACTCGATGTTAACAAATTTCTCTTCTTCAGAAAAGCTTTCCTTCCCATTGCCAGTCTACATTTTATATCCTCTCTACATCGACCATCATCAGTTATTCTGCTCCCCAAATAGCAAAACTCCTTTACTACTTTAAGTGTCTCATTTCCTAATCTAATTCCTTCGGCATCACCCGACTTCATTCGACTACATTCCATTATCCTTGTTTTGCTTTTGTTGATGTTCATCTTATACCCTCCTTTCAAAACACTAGCCATTCCGTTCAACTGCTCTTCCAAGTCCTTTGCTGTCTCTGACAGAATTACAATGTCATCGGCGAACCTAAAATTTTTTATTTCCTGTCCATGGATTTTAATACCTACTCCGAACTTTTCTTTTGTTTCCTTTACTGCTTGCTCAATATACAGATTGAATAGCATCGGAGAGAGGCTACAGCCCTGTCTCACTCCCTTCCTAACGACTGCTTCCCTTTCATGTCCCTCGACTCTTATAACTGCCATCTGGTTTCTGTACAAATTGTAAATAGCCTTTCGCTCCCTGTATTTTACCCCTGCCACCTTCAGAATTTGAAAGAGAGTATTCCAGTCAACATTGTCAAAGCTTTCTCTAAGTCTACAAATGCTAGAAACGTAGGTTTGCCTTTCCTTAATCTTTCTTCTAAGATAAGTCGTAGGGTCAGTATTGCCTCACGTGTTCCAACATTTCTACGGAATCCAAACTGATCTTCCCCGGGGTCGGCTTCTACCAGTTTCTCCATTCGTCTGTAAACAATTTGCGTTAATATTTTGCAGCTTTGAGTTATTAAACTGATAGAGCTCATAAAACCTTTTCCTCGACGCCACTGATGTATCCTCATACTGACGAGTGACCAAAGATACTTTCAAATAACTGCTTATTAACAAAATAAAACTTCATTTTATTCTCCTTAGATGCATATTCGTACGACTAAATACAGTCGAAATATCTCTCGTGTGTCAGTGTCTGTGAACTGCCTACACGACGAGCCAAAGAGTCGTGGTAGGCGTCGTCGTGGAGACCTGGAACTTTACTTGGCCGATGATGCTGGTGTATAATGGCTGCCACACTACTGGTGAAGATTACGACGAACTAGTGTGAGTCGCAGCGTGTAGTGTTGAAACGAAACTGCTGGTACAGCCAACTTGTACCCTGAGACTAAACTGTTGATGTGGCGATGGCCTAAATGGATATTCGCGTGGTGCTGCGAGGGCACGTGCCCTGGCGTAGCAGAATAGAGCCCTGCTGACAGGGCTCTCTGGAGCGACAGGCACGCTGGTTTGCGGTGTTGTTCGGCGCCCCCAAACGCCGTGGAAGGTCCGTGCTTAACAGCCCACGCTGTACAGGGAAAATATCGCGATGGTGATGAGAACCATTTACCGACCTCCTCTTTGCAGTGTGGCTGCCCACTCGGCTCGCTTGATGTGCGGAGGAATCGACCACCAGGCGGAAACTACAGGCGTGGCTGCGCAGAGCGGTGCGGCAGGGCCAACATGTGCTGGTTTTAGATTTTGAACGCTCTGGACGTGACGTCAGATCTGGCGGTAGCGCACACAATGGAAAGATTTATATTGTTCATATATGTGCAAATAAAGCGCAAACCATAACAGATAGTGAGAATACTGTAACAGTTACATCGATTATTGATAATCAGTATTCTTTAAGCTCTTTTTCTTGAGGCACATGTAAAAATTTCCCCATATTATGTAAATTTATGTAATTGGAAATATTTTTTGTAAACGCAATTTCCGTAAGCTGTGCTACTTTATGCATGTGCTAAATTGTAACGTATCTAAGTCCTGCACGCTTAGGGAATATAGGACTGTAAGAGATAGAAAGTCTGGGCGGGAAGTCCCTCCACCATGGAAAGGTGTAGGCGAGAATGCGAAAGGTGTATAGACGAGATGTGGCACGGGAAGCTTTGCGGCAGATAAAGTTAGTGGCTTGCGTTTGAGAGCCAACATTCTGTGTGTGAGTGAGGCAAGGATTTCTGGGAAACCGAATTAAATATACCTCGAATGTAAATTGTTGTTAGTCGTGACATGATGGAATTTGTTAGATGGTTCTGATATGTGAAATTACCACACCAAGAACATTATTCTGAGTACAGTAACTGTAAGTCAATGTAACTGTAAGTCAATGGCAATAGCAGATGACCACTACATCCACTTTCAGGTAAAGTGATGACCTTGTTCATTGTTCAAAAAGGATTCCTACCACTGAAACAAAGAATAGCAAGTAATCCTTTATATGAATTACTCAATGTGTTAGTCAAAGATCGTAAGTTAAACACATGGGGAAATATTATTTATTTAAACGTTCTATAAAAAGAGTTAGCTTTAAAGAAAGTTAAAGTCATGTCTCAGAATACTAAATTTTCTAGAATACAGTGACTACAGAATCAGCATCAGGACATCAGCGTTTATAGTCTTAGAACTTGTGTAACGGTTTTATAATGGTGCTTTGGTGTATCTATATTTAGTGTATATGATACACTACAGTTGATAGAACAGAGTTGCAGGGCCCCCTTCTTCAGGTAGTCAGTGAGTCAGTACCTCTTCAGTGCAAGTTCGAGTAAAGCAAATTAAATTTTCTTGACATATTTGTGCTATTAAAATTATCAATGTCACTAACTGGTTTAAGCCGTAACAGCTTAGATCCCCATATATCTCTTATTCCTTGTGTATTACAAAAAGTCTAATAAGGATGCCCTTGAGTGCCAGGTAGCAAAAGGCCAATGATGATTACTGCATTCGACGCCCCACATATTGTCTACCATGTAACCACAATATTGGGTGCTAATGGCGACAGAGTGCGATACTGGAAGTATCCAATGGTGAGCACAGCATGAGGCTACGGCTCTTATTTGAACGGCTTAGTCGATGAGTAACTTACGACAGTGCTGGAGTACTAGTAGTCTTGATATAAAGCAGAGCAATGACGATGCTAAACAAAACGAATATTGCGCTATATCTACAACAACAGTTGCAGAAGTTGATATTTTGTCAGAAGGAACCCGAGGAATTTCGCAGAGTGAGAAAGAAGCGGCAAATGAAATGTAAAGTTTCTGCACGATGAGTCCGTGGAATGTGTTGTTTCATACACGTTCGACTGTGCGCGCAATTGATATGAGGACTACAATGATGACACTTGCTTAACAATTGAAAGTGGTACAGAAGCACGAGTCGCGCCATGTAGTTCATCATCCTTGTCGGCCAGGGAGCTACAAATCCCGTCTGCAGTGAAAAGTAATAAAGGAGAATCGTTGTCCAAGGATCATGTACTAAGCATAATTACGTATATGAAAGTTCATTCACAGCACAGTAAAAAGAACCAATTATGAACAGATTTCGAATAAAACCACAGCAGTGTGACCGTGGAATGCAAAAGAAAAACTAGGGATGTTCCAGGGAGGACAAGGCGCACCTACTACAAAAACTGTTGTTTGGCGTTTCAAGGATACTCGCTCAATACAGTTTACAGGAAATGCATGATAGTGATCTGCTACGTTATGAACTACAAACGTAGATTATAGTGATTTCAAGGGAAGCAGTGGATGGCTGCATAACTTCAAACATTGCTACAGAACTGGAAGACATAAGGCAGTGAAATTTCGAACAAAGCGTCAACTTGATGATGCGCAGAAAACTGTGGAATCGCCTCGAAAATTTGTAGATGAGGAAAACAAACTGATCCTATCGTTCAGTACGGAATTTGTATTTCACTCCGACCAATCGGGATTTGAAGAGGAAATGGATATGAAAGGATCTCTGGATATTAAAGGTACCGCTGATGACCTCGATGTTGAGCGCCCACAACCCCCCCCCCCCCCATTAAAGGTACCAATGGAGTCGTATCAAGATCAACTTACTTCAGTGTTTTAACGTATTCGTATACGATTATGCTGACTATTAATTTGGATGGTAAATTGGCTCTAAAGTTATTTATTCTGCTGTGAGAAGTTAGAGGT
The DNA here is from genome assembly GCF_023864275.1 of Schistocerca cancellata. Taxonomy (NCBI): domain Eukaryota; kingdom Metazoa; phylum Arthropoda; class Insecta; order Orthoptera; family Acrididae; genus Schistocerca; species Schistocerca cancellata. Next base: position 479,673,832 of record NC_064628.1, on the reverse strand, counting down.
ACTCTACCGTCTACAGTTCTTCCTCGTGTGCGTGATATTGCAAGGTTATTATGGAATATTTACGTCATAGCAATCAAGAGTGGAGAAATGTGCCTAAGAAACATGTAGCTATGGTATGGGCATTGTTTTTGGCCAATAGCCCGTCAAAATACTTTGCTTTTGCTTGATTCCTGATCTGCCTGTAAAAATCACAGTGCTTTAGAGCTAAATATCGCTCCTGAAAAGTGTGTGACATAGCAGTTCATACCATCTAGAACCACTGAACAATATCAAACCTCTGGATGTTTGTTTTCTTCATGCCTACAAAACATATTATGGCACTATATACAGCTACATCTTAATGCAACAAAATTTTTTCAGATGTTTGTCGACAACATCGATATACTTGGAGAAATATATTTCACACACTATGCTGCCTTACAATATACTTCTCCACAATCGGTTTCAATCAAGGACTATGATCGAAACCGGTAGTGAATAAATATCTTGTTAGACAGAAAAGTTTGTAATATGCATTTTTCCAAGTAAGCCTTAAAGGACAGCCAGTTTAACGATTATATCCATGACAGACTGTATCGCAGTCGGGTGCATGCCAACACTCTCCATAAGTTCTCATCGCCGGGTAACACAAACATGATTCTGTATTCATTCTTTAAGAGTGGATACCAAGCCGAACGTCTTGCGCAGTTTTGTAACTCCGAAGGAGTTCGCGTCGATCTTAATGGTGCGAATCTTTGTGATCATTGAAGCGCACCATTTTGCATTCTGTGCTCATGCTGTATGTTAGTGATTTGTTTTGAACATTTCTTGAATGTCGACAATGTCCATTTTGAGAAGTGTAGCACATACATCTGACCTCTGGACCAGGTGGACACTCATTTTCTGTCGCCATCCTGACGCACATGGTGAGTCATTAGCAATTAATGTTTTTCGTTTTAGTCAACACATCACTTTGTAATGAGCCTTACTGAAGATTGAACTTGCGACCTCGTACTCAAGGTGTTCCTTGTAAGAGTAAGCAAAGACTGAACTCTGTCTTCAGGTTGGTTAAAATAACAATTTAGTAACTATATTAAAATTACTGTTTTTCAGTAGTGAAGTTTCAAGACCACATCATGTCAGATACTACTTTTCCCCTGTTAAGTGGCAAGATGTTATCAGCTTCATTCTTTACACTGTCGTTGCTGTGAACAAATTGTTACATCAATATACTTTATGTTTGAGGCGCCATGTCATGGATTGCGCTGCCCCTCCCGCCGGAGGTTCGAGACCTTCCGCGGGCATGGGTGTGTGTGTGTGTGTTGTTCTTAGCATAAGTTAGTTTAAGTTACTTTAAGTAGCGTGTTAGACTAGGGACCGAAGACCTCAGCAGTTTGGTTCCTTAGGAATTCATACATATTTGAAGTTCAATAGAGCAGTTAGTTTGTTTACTGTACACTTTTTGTAAATCACTTTTTTCTAATCGGACTGTGGCCGTCTTTAATTCACATGACCACAAATTTTATTTTTAAACAACACACAGTTGCTTCAACTTCGGTTCAAGTACTTTGCACTCTTTCAATACGTAACACCTCAGGTGACGAGCAAAGACTAAACTCCGATTATTTTTCATTAGCCTACTTATCCATGGTCAAACACCAACTCCTGTCAAAGGAGTAGAATCTTAGGGGGGTTACTGTTCCTCCGCAGTGTGGTTTCAGATCGCTGGAGTGGTATTGTGCGTCATGTTAAAGAGGAAGATAATGCGCCATGTTAAAGAGAAAGATAAGATGGTTCTGCTGGTGTGCTTATTCGCTCTGAAATTAGCGGATGAGAGAAGATACAGCGCCGAGATTTCTTTAAAAGAGATCCAGTAAATAATTAATAAATTGTGTTACTACACAAAAGAGATCAAGCTATCAATTCTTACCGCCCACAAATGGGCATCGACTGAGCTATTCACATGTTTCATAATGTAGTTAGTTAACCTAGGAGGCAATTTTTAATCGAACTTTGAATTTAGTCATCGTATCATTTACACTAATAGCCAGGCAGTAGTTTTGGCACACATGTTTACACATCAATAACAATCTTTAGTGTCTACGGTTTTTATTTTTAATTGTCAATTTTTAAGTATGGTTAATTAACTCTCACAGTTTTGTGTATAATTCTGAGCATGTCTGTAGAAAGAGGGGGAAAATTCCTGTAAGGAAGACGTGCCTTACACGTTAGTATTACAACGCTGAAAGCACTGTGGTACTTTGCAGGGTGTTTCAAAAAGGACTTTACAACTATAAAAATTCATAAAAATTTATTTAAAGAGGATACATAGCTGAATTTAGTGTTATTTTGTAGGAAAACATATAAAGTTTTTTATCTTAAACTAGAGGTGTTGTATGTGGCTTCTGTTGGTTATATGCACACACCCCATAGGAAGTCAGTTTCTTTCCAAACTCGCTGTAGCCGGTGTAGCTTGCTCAGTGGCGCCGTTAATTCTTGCTCTAAGTTCAGATAGAGAAGCTGGCATATGAGATACAAACACGATATCCTTGATGAAACCCCCCCCCCCCAAAAAAAAAAAGAGTGGTGTCAAGTCTGAGGAATGTGGGAGCGAAGCAGTTGGCACATCACGGCTAATCCATTGACCTGGAAAGAGGTCACTGAGAAAATCCCGGACGTCAGCCAGGTAGTGCGGTGTTGCATCTTACATGAAGTAAACATTGCGTTCTTGGTCATCCTGATCGATCTTTGGCAACATCGTATAAAATATTGCTGTAGCATATCCAGGTACACTATTCCGTTGATGGTTCTCTCACGGAAAAAAAATAGGCGGGACGCTTTTTTCTTGCTCAGTGCACAAAAACGTTTAGATTAGGGCTATGTTTGATGTGTATTTTCACTGCCCGAAATCCTACAGTTATGTGTGTTAACATTGCCACTCAAGTGAAGGTCGACGCGTCAGAAAAGATGATTTTGCACAAGAAATGTTAATCCTCATGTAATCGATTTAACATATCCGCACAGAAGCTCTTGCGAGCAATTCCATTGCTGGCACGATCGTTAATCTGTAGTTTCAGATGCAAACGGTTTCTCAGCACACGCCGTGGATCTGCCGTTCGCGAGATGCACGCTGGGTCGATTTCGTAGTGTTGTTGACAAAACGTTGTCTCACTCGCTCAACGACGTCGTCAGATGTGCTTGCACGGCCTGATGATTTGCCGTATCTTACCGAGCACCCTGTTTCTGTAAAGTATTTATGCCACTCATAAATTGTAGGCCTAGATGGATCGTTAGCGTACTTGGTACAGAAATTATGCTGAACTGTCGTCACCAACTTCGATTCTTCAAACCAAAACACACAGCTAGCACGCTCAGGTCCAGAGAAGGCAACCATCTTTAAACGCAACTGCCGCTAGCGCTCCTTACGGAGCAATTCGGCACTAGCGAACTATGTGAGACAAAACGTGATGTATTTCCCTACAAATTGACACTACAATCACCTCTAGAGGTACTATGAATTAATTTATATGAATTTTCAAAGTTGTAAAGTACTTTTTGAAATACCATATACTATTCTGATTACTACTCCTAAAATCTTCTATTGTTTAAAATTAATTTGTAGATATACAACCACATGTAGAACTAAATATGAACGTCAGTTTTATTTAGATTTCTAGGGAAAATCTAATGAAGCAATCTTTTTAATTGTATTTGTATGTAGAAAGTTGTAAAAGTGGCCAGTGTTGTTCACTATGTCATTAAGTGACGTAGCGGGTCGGGTTTTCGGTGGAGGGGAAAGCTGATAGCTTAAATGAGCGGTGGCAGTATTCGGGACGGAGTTCGAGGTCAAGACCGATGCTGGTCTGAGCGGTGATCCAGCTGAACGTGTTTCTGTGGTAGAAGTTCTTTGCGTCTTCAGCCGAGACAGTTCGAAATATTTCTCTTCAGTTCAGTAGGGACTTGGAGATATTTTGTAGGTATCAGAACTCTGAATTATTTCAACCGGCTGTTGAGCACAAATGGTGAGAAGGTGCGCTGAAATATAATGCTTCCGAACTTCTTACGTGAAAACTCTTAAAGCTTTTAAATAAAACCGTCATTAGTAACATTCTATACCTTTATGCTTCACGTCTACATATTTACTTCCCAACATAGTCACCCTGGAGACGAACACATTCTCCCAACAACAGACCAGTTTGTTGACGCCGTCACTGTAGAAAAATTGATTTTGTTGACAGAGCTACAACCTCACCTCTGCTTGCACCGCTTCATCACTATCCAAGTGAATGTTTTTAAGTTTTACATACAGATGAAAATCGGATGTCGCTTACTAGGTACTGTGCGGAGGATGATCGATAACAATGAATCCAAGATGTCGGGTCGTTGCAGATATCGCAGCGCTTGTGTGTTGTCTGGCATTATCGTGTTAAGAGAGAGGTTGCTCCATTTGTGGACGAACTGTTCGAATTCGAAATTCAATACCAGCACTCTGTTTATTACACACCGCCATGCTACACGCTACAGTTCGGAGCCTTGTAGTGACAAGTAGACACAAAGAACAAAGATGCAGAATGTTAATGAGGACGATTTTATTTAAAAAGCCTTAAGGGTTTTCACGGAAGAAATTCGGGGCATTACTTTTCAGCGCGTCCTCGATTTTGATTGTGGAGCCGAACTGGTCTGTGAGTTAGTCACACTGAGTCTTATTTTTAACTAGGCTTAAAACAGCATGTGCCGATTAGACTTCCATTTACTTGTAATAGTGCAGAGTTCGACTTAGACTGGTTTTTAGCTGTTAACACTGTCTGTGTTTATTGGCTATTTTAATTTTGTTTTATTTACACAGTGTGTTTTCCAACAACTATATAGGGTATCGTGTTAATTTCAGTTCACTTAATCGCATAGTAGTTTATCACCATCCTTCTGGTTTTTGTGTGACGTTATGATCAACGAAATACAGTTTCTAAACTTTTTCAACTGTAATTGGAGTTTATTTAGATTTGCCGCACTAATGATCAGCCTAACGTCGCTTTGTGTCTGATTAGTACATCAGACGTAATTTCAATATTTTCATTATTTTTTATTTAAAGAGACAATAACTGGTTAAGTCCACTCATCCCCACGGCAAGCAACGAAGGAGTGGACTTCTGTCCAACTGTTATTGTCGCAGTGCCATGCAGTTTAAGACAACAAACTGATTAGACTAGATGTCAAATCGACGGTTCAGTCGTTTTTCTCCGTATCCTTACATAACACATAGTGAATGCAGGGATAGTTCCCGTGAAAAGACGACAACACATTGCCTCCTCATCTTTGTCCCATCTGATCTTATTCTCGGTCTCTAATAATAAAGCTGTAAATGAAACTTTGCACCCTAATCAGAGATCCTGTACATGAATATTCAACAGCATTACAGTACTGATACTTGAGAGAAACTTAAACTGGTAACGGAAATACTCGTTGAAGTAGCTGAACACTCAAGTAATGTGTCAGTGAACTAATATATTCAGGTGTACTCATTTTATCTGTAACCAAAGGCATACGTCACATATATTTGTATAGCGCGCTGAGCGTGTGGCAGATTGTTACGACTGCGATGGAATCATACATATTCGGCTAACAGATATCGAGCAAGCCCATGCGTTGTTTTCCGTATGTGGGAGGCCCCGCAGTAATAGTTTCACTAAAGTCTTTCCTTTGTTAATGAGAACAATGATACGAACACAACGACTAATTCTACGTAGAATTAATGGTAATGTTTGTTGCATAGATTTGCTTATGCAACGACAAATCATCGTATTACTCCACGTCGCTGCACATCTGACATGTCGCAATCGTATTTTAAGCAATGCGGAACATTGGTCTGAAACATTATCGCCAAGTTGCTAATTGATGTGTTGCGGTTTATCGTGAGTAAATCACTATTAATGGGACCACCTGGTGTTCCACAAGCTGTGCTGCTGTACAACATGAATATCTCACGCATAGTGTCAATGATGTTTCATACAGCAGACACGCCTCATGATAACAGAACGAGTAGTGAACTATGCTGTTAGCAGTCATATACATAAACCAATAGTAGCAAACAGATTTATAAGTCAACAGCCATGTTAAAAGAAAAATCACCTCCTGCAAAAAATGTGAAGACGATGTAGTACTTACTTTTGAGGAGTCTTACGACTACTCTCATCTGCTAGCATCTAGTGACTATAACGTTAATGAAAACACAGAGTTTGACGTGGAGTATAAGGCCAATAACTTCTCTCATTTAAAAATTAGTAGTATTGATTAGGATACCTTTTAAAATTAATAGACAGCCAACATTCAATGAAGGGAATATTAAGAACTGAGACGGCGAGTCGTACATAGTGTCTTAGTAGATCAGTCGGCAGGGACATTGGCAACGAAAGGTAAGATTTGGGATAGGACTGTCTGTCTGACAAAGTTTTAATCTGCCAGAAAATATCAACAGCGCATATTGCCACCGAAACCAGCGTAAGACAACATGCGTTAGATAGTTTTTCAATCGCCCACGTGTAATTGTAGCGAACAAAAAAAAAATCGCCTACAATAGTTAAAATGATAGGTACAAGCAATGGAGTGATGGGCTGCCGAACAAAATGAAAGCTAGGTTATCTTACTCCAAGCACATTACGGACATAAATTAATACACAGTCACAATGTTTTAACCCTTTGTTGCCTGACGGTACTGAAAAGTACCAGTAAGTTTTGACTCTCATTATTTTCTCGTGGTGCAGTTTCGTGATCTGAGAGCCTGTCGGTACGTAACAGTAACTCTGCTCTACTGTTTTATAGATGTTATTGTGCAATACATAGACCTCTATGGCGGTCAGAGCTTGAAATTGTTTTTTGCGCGCTGCTGTGAAAACAGAAGATTGTATGTGCTTGTTTCCATGGTGTTGCCTGAATTTGTGCGCAATTTATTGAAACTTCCGTTGAGTTTTCCATTGTACGTTTTTTTATAATAGTTTGAAGCATTACTTTACAAGTGAATGAGATGAAGTGGAAAATATAAGGCGGACTTATTAGTACCGTCAGGTTGTGCGAACACTTTATTGCAGCAACAATGCGTTACCTCTCACTAGTTGTTCTGTCCACTTTTTCTCACACAGCAATCGGTAAATACATTTGCCTGTGGAACAATTAGAACAAACAGGAAAGGTTCACCAGGGAATTTACCTAAAGAAAAATGTATAAATCAAATCACAGAGAGTCATCTTTAGACCTAACAGTATTTCAATGGAAGGAAAATAAAGTAGTGTATTTTGCGTCAAACGTCCATGGCACTGAACAGAGCGTAGTGACAAGAAAACAGAAAGATGGAACTAGTATGACTATACCATGTCCAGTTATTGTAAGTGATTACAATGAAAACATGGGTGGTGTGGATCATGCAGACAGATTACGTTCAACTTATGGTCTTGGCAAGCGATCAAAGAAATGGTGGCACCGTCTCTTCCGGGGAGCAATAGAAATTGCTTTTGTCAATGCTTACGTCATTTTCAGTGATCGAAATGGGGCACTGCCACAGCTGGAATTCAGGCGTGCTGTGGCACTGGGGCTAATGAATGAACAGCAAGTGGCAAATCTCAAAAAGAGAAACTCTGGTATAGATGAAATAACTCTCCCAAAGAGAAGGAAGGATAACTTTTCTGTTCCGAAGGATGTACGTCTTGGCAACCGAGGAAACCATTTTGTAGTGTTCAGTTGTAAAAGAGGACGATGCGAAATGTGTGCGAAAAATAAAATTCAGTCGAGACTACATTCACAATGCAGTACATGTAAAGTGTATTTGTTCTGCAATGAGAAAAAGAACTGTTTCCTACAATTTCATGAGGTATCACTAAATATGTGATATGCATATACCGTCAAAAATGTATAGCTAAGTTACTATGTATTGTGAAGTTGCTCTAGAATAAATTTATGCGAAATTAAAAAAAAAATTCAGAAATATCATATTTCTGTTAATTAATTTTCTAATGTAAAAATATTTAATATTTATGTGGAATAAAGTAGAAGTTTTAAAAATTGAAGCATTTTTCTGCACATGTTGTTATTCTGTCCATGGAGTCTGACGGTACTTCTGAGTACCAAGAGAGAAAAAAGTTGTGAAAAATAAAATAAAATTTTACAAAAATTCCTACCGTCTTTTTAGGCCACAATAGCATAAATTCTGCAAAGAAAATGTTAAAAAGTAAATTTTTTCTTATGTTAGGAAACAAAGGGTTAAGTACTCGTATTCGTAGCTATTGTTCAGTATTTGACACTGTACAGTCACATTAACGTGTCCATCGCCTATTTCAGCGTGCAATAACCACTCAGAGACTGCAGTTGGCAGCACTAGCAGTGAATGGTATACAAAGTGAGAGGACAGTGCAGTCGTTGTCGTAATGTGCAAACGGAACGCTATCAAAAACCGGTGCCGAGGCAACTAGTGCACTACAGGACATAGATGACAGGTGTATGCGGAAATGTGTACTGGGAACAGACGTGCAACTCTTACGCAAATGACCACCCAAATAAACCAAGGGGCTACCCATAATGTCTACTCAACGACGATCAGCGAACGTTGCTGCACGTGGGCCGCCGCAGCAGTCGCCTGATTCGTGCGCCCAAGCTGACTGCCGATCATCGCCGACGAAGGCTTAGAATTTGCATACTTAAAACTTTTATCTCAATATCTATAAAAATAACTGTACCAGTAATGTTTGCAGTATAATACGAAGATGTTTCTCACAATTGTAACTACAAAAACGCAGAGAAAAACTATTTACATATTTTTTTATTATGATCATGTTCATGATTATCCTCATCATGACCCATTTGGCGTTCGGTACTATATAAATGCCTCCTCCAGACAATTTCCTGCTTTTCGGTAGTGTTTTGCATATCTGGCTGCTTTTCCTTGTTTTCTTTCATGTACTAGCCAGTTGGGTTAACATCACTGTCATTTCTTATTTCGTCTATCCCAATTTCACTTTAACTACAGTCATAATTAAGTTCCCTACTCCAGTCTCCCATATTTTATTCAATGTTCGCTAAGTATCACGAGTAGTTTTAATGATTTTCGGATTTACAGTCCATCTCTCGTTGCTAAAATAAAAACCGATAGTATACGCTGATTGCAAATTTTCCTTGTGAAACCCGGCGAATGACTGATTTACACAGATCAGTTTTACTCACTGTTTATTTCTCTCTCTCTCTCTCTCTCCACTGTGTCGTTGTATTGATCATCACTAAATATAAAATCTCATCTACTAGTTTTGTGTCTTCACAGCTAACTTGCACTCTTTTGTTTTCAATATGATAATTACGCATTATACTTGTTATATCAAACTGATTTTGCTGTATATTTCCAATCTTATTCTGTCAAACTTTCTCAATCTTTGTTGAGATTTGTAACATTAGAGGAGACATCATCAATATCGTCCTCAAAACCCTTCTGGCACGAGTACTTTCCTTCGTTTTACAATTTTATGTGTCTTAAAACTTTCTCAATGTGGCTGCTAAGAAATTTAGTGAATAGCTGAAACATTACGAAGAGAAACGGCATAGGTCGATATGGTTATATATCTTCTCCGTCTACTTTAATTGTCAGTAAATAAAATGTATAAGTTGTTATCATTACATAGAGGTACTGACCCAACGTATTATTAACATTGTACCTAAACGATCACCGTGAGGATTTGAGAGGTGCTGAGGAATAATCCCCGGCGGGAAAGCAGCCTACAGTCGTGATTCGTGCTTCTGCGTGAGCAGAACTCACACACAGTTACTGAGGACACAGACCCTTCTTTGGAGCCGTCGAGGCGTACTCGAACTCATTGAAGGACGTGGAGTAGCCTCCTGTTTCATTTCATAGTAAGAAAATAAACCGGTGTCGCTGAAATTGTTGTTAGCGTCTTAAACGAGGTAGCGTGCCCCCCCCCCCCCCTCATCACCGGCTATAGTTTCCGCGTTATAATATGGGCAGAACACATACGTCTCTGAGTAACATATTCTTAGGGACTGCTTTGCCTTTCTCATTAGTCATCATTGTGCAAAGGTGTATGCGTTCGGAATGCCAGTCTTTGTGTGGCCTTATACATGTACAGCTTTTGAATCACAGAGGAGGAACGTCGGTTGGTTTTAGTAATAATTCCGACGTAACACATATCAACTATAGTCATAACTATTGCAGAATCAATACCGAATTTTCGACGTAATTTCTGCATAAGATAATTCACTTGTCATCATACCTGTAAAAAACGTAGCTATTCTAGTGTCTGTCCTGGCTACAGTACACCACCGATCATAACACCTTTAACCACAATAGCTCCAAGTATCTCGTTTTCAACAGTTCTAAAGTAATTTTTAACGTTCGTCTGAAGATAAAATGGGTTACAAACCATGAGTAGCTCCATTCCGAATGTATGGATTAATCCACGGTGGTTCATTACTGTTCATATTTTTAGCAAGAAATAAACCAAGTGTTCACAAATTATTCACTTTAAGTAGCAGAACGAATGGCTGACACCAGTGACCACATAATAGGACATTTGTCCGAGTTCAATAAAAGCAACGTACGAGCGCCGGGCAAACCGCTGCTGATTTAAGACAACAGATTTACCGCCGGCTGCTGCAAGTGAGTAATGGCACACTGCGGAGCCGTAATTCTCAGATGCGGTGCTCGCCGCAGCCTCCCGGTTCCAACCAGCCGTATGAGAAAGATCTGCGGTCAAGAGGGACCTACCACACGCTACACATGTGAACGAGCGGTTCTTTCGGGTGCCCTAAAGTCACGTCACGAATTCTATGGGACAAAACAATAATCTTTACTTTGCCTGGGTACACATTGCGGAAAACCCATTTTTGATGGTATGTTCTCATTGCACCGACTTCGGGAAAAGTAGTTAATATCAACGATCTGTAACAGTTTTGTTGACGTAGTCTTTACAAAGAAATACAACGCACTGTGTCTGCAACAGTGTTTCCTTGGACAATTTCAGGATTGTTTGTGGTGACAAACAAGAGTCCCTTCTGGTCCAAACCTTTCTTACGGGATGTTTCACTGATATAGTAAAGTGCTAACAGTGCTTACTGTGTTCACTCAGGGAGAAGTGAAATGATGCTTCCCCTTATGTTTGTGACCATAGACGCTCTCCAGGAAGCTCGGATCAGCAGTTCTGTTGTAAGGAGGGGGGTGTAGGAGGGAAGGAGTTATAGCTTTTACGTTCTGCGCACCTTCCGGCCCAACCCAACAAATAAAATTTACCATCAACTCCACTTTTAACGTGCAACACATTCCTACCATTTGAATAAAAATATGAATCAAATATACGTAAATGTTTTAATAATGTGACAGTAAATTGTTCTGTTTCAAATATATACAAAAATGTTTTAATATGGCAATCACAATTTATTTAAATGAGACGTTGGTACATTTTCTTTGCATGACGTATCATACACTGCAATTCAGAGACCTGTAGCATTTGAAATGCATTTGTTATTATTAGACACACTTGGTCTAAAGGTGGAAAACACCACTGGAGAGTTTCGTTTTTTAAGGATGGCAACGCGTTGATTATCTTTTTTCGTGAAAATGAAATTTTTCTTCTTTGTGTACAGTTCACAGTTGTGTTGTCTAACAATTGGTTCCAAGGCTAACAATGTTTCCTGATAATGGCACATTTAAAGGTCCCTGATAGATTTTAAAAATGGATTACAGGCGAAGGCAAGTACGGACATGACCTAAATAAAACTGTTATCTCTCGTGTAGGATATTTAGACCCATGAATCAAACAAATAATGCTATTTTACTGCAAGTAATTTCTAGTCAATGAATACTTATTTTTTGCACAACTTTTGGTATCACGGTGATAACAAAAGGAACTCGGTCTGAAAGAGCACTCATTACAGGTCAAAAATATGTAAAAAAAATGTGTAAAGCAATGTGGCTTATATGTTGTGGGGATGTGGACCCTGTCTGTTATAATTGCTGAGAATTGTATTATATCAGAAAATCACACGTCATGTAGAATGAAGGACTACAACTCTGCCTGCTCCAACAGTAACACCTACCTTTTTTGCTAAAATATCACCCACACAACTTACACTATGATATTTACAATACACTACTATATTTACAATATCTGAAAAGGAAAGTTGTTACTCACCGTATAGCGCAGATGCTAAGTTGCAGATTTGCGCGAAAAAAAAAGACTGTCATAATTGTGAGAGTCTTTTTGTTATGCCTATCTGCCACTCGGCATCTCCGCTATAGGGTGAGTAACAACTTCACTTTTCACAATATTATTACATTACATTCTGGATTTTCCGAATTATCGGGTGCTAAACTTTGAGTGCAAGTCAGGATATACCACCAGAAATACGTGTGTGTGTGTGTGTGTGTGTGTGTGTGTGTGTGTGTGTGTGTGTGTGTGTGAAATCTTATGGTACTTAACTGCTAAGGTCATCAGTCCCTAATCTTACACACCTGAGGGAGGACTCGAACCTCCGCCGCGACCAGCTGCACAGTCCATGACTGCAGCGCCTTGGACCGCACGGCTAATCCCGCGCGGCTATGAATACGAGACAACACTCTTCTGACTGGTTTGATGCGGCCCACCGCGAATTCCTCGCCTGCGCTAAGCTATTCACAGAGTAGCAATTGCACCCTATGTCTTCAATTATTTGCTGGATGTATTCCAATCCCTGTCCTCCTCGGCAGTTTTTACTCTCTACTGCGCCCTCTACTGGCATGGAAGTTATCCTCTGATACCTTCCTTAACAGATGTCCTATCATTCTACCCCTTCTTCTTATCAGTGGTTTCTGTACGTTCCTTTCCTCACCGATTCTGAGGACAACATCTACAGTCCTTACATTATCCGCCCACCTAATTTTAAACATTCTTCAATAACACCATATCTCAAAGGCTTCGACTCTCTTCTGTTCAGACTTTTCCACAGCCCATGTTTCACTACCATACAATGATGTGCACCAAACGTATATTTTCAGAAATTTCTTTTTCAAATTAAGGCCTATTTTTGATAGTAGCAGACTTCTCCTGGCCAGGAATACCTTCTTCGCCCGTGGTGTGCTTTTTATGTTCTCCTTGCCCTTTTCCTCACAGGTTATTCTACTGCCCACGTAGCAGAATTCCGTAACTTCGTTTACTTCGTGATCAGGAATTTTTTATGTTAAGTTCCTCGCTTTTCTCATTTCTGCTACTTCTCATTACTTACGTCCTTCTTCAATTTACTTATTAGACTGTTCATTCCATTCAGTGTCGTGTGACTAGGGCCTCCCGTCGGGTAGACCGTTCGCCGGGTGCAAGTCTTTTGATTTGACGCCACTTCGGCGACTTGCGCGTCAATGGGGATGAAATGATGATGATTATGACAACACAACCCCCAGTCCCTGAGCGGAGAAAATCTCCGACCCAGCCGGGAATCGAACCCGGGCCCTTAGGAATGACGTTCTGTCGCGCTGACCACTCAGTTGCCGTGGGTGGACACTGCATTCAATACATCCTGTAATTGTTCCTTGCCGCCGCACGGAGTGGCCGCCCCGTTTGAGGCGCCATGTCACGGATTGTGCGGCCCCTCCCGAGTTCTCTTGAGGGCATTGGTTGTGTGTGTTGTTATTAGAATAAGTTAGTTTAAGTACTTTGTAAGTCTAGGGACTGGTGACCACAGCAGTTTGGTCCCTTAGGAATGCACACACATTTGAACATATTTGTTCTTCGCCGTCGCTGAGGATAGCAATATCATCAGCGAATCTTATCATTGAAATTCTATCACCCTGACATTTAATCCCGTTCTTGAACCTTCTATAGCGCTCATTGCTTCTTCGATGTACAGATTGAACAGTAGATGAGAAAGACTACATCCCATCTTATACCCTTTTTAATTCGAGCACTTCGTTCTTAGTCTTCCGGTCTTATTGTTCTCTTTTCGTTCTTGTACATACTCTATATTACCCGCCAACCCCTATAGCTTATCCCTGTCTTTTTCAGAATTTCAAACATGTTGCACCATTTGACATTATCGAACGCTTTTTACGGCCGACAAATCCTATGAACCTGTCGTGATTTTTCTTCAGTCTTTCTTCCATTATCAACCGCAACGTCAGAACAGCCCCTCTGCAAATTTTGTAAAAAATTGCAGCTTGACTAGTATGATAGGTAACACAACGTTTTTATAAACTGATTGAAAATAAGTTAAAAAAAGCATTGTGGTAATGTAGAAAATGTTTGACTGCCATTTTTAACTGACAGTTTAGGCGAAAATGTAGCCACTACTAATTTTCCTCAGTGAATCAAATTATTCAGCCGTTACGCTTGGAACGACCAAATTTCTACTACTATGCCTAAATCCTCTTAAAATGGTTCAAATGGCTCTGAGCACTATGGGACTCAACATCTTAGGTCATAAGTCCCCTAGAACTTAGAACTACTTAAACCTAACTAACCTAAGGACATCACGCACACCCATGCCCGAGGCAGGATTCGAACCTGCGACCGTAGCAGTCCCGCGGTTCCGGACTGCAGCGCCAGAACCGCACGGCCACCGCGGCCGGCCTAAATCCTCTTAAAAGATATTAACATTATAGCAATAATCATACATATTCAAATAGCAGTTATAAGAACTCTATACAATTCTTTGATTTCCTAGTTCATTTCACACTGGTTAACATTCACTGAATATTTGCCTCAGTTTCAGAAGAATTATTGATTTCCAGTAGCAAAGAAAAAGGTTTTAATGTTGGTACCACGACACAGAGTGCGCTTCTCAATGTGATTAGCATCCGCAGCTCCCTGTCCTTCTGTCTAGCATTCGTTGTACTTCGAAATCTCCGAAATGTGCGAGAATCAGCCACTGCAGCTCACTGGTCCATGTTCCCTCTCGCATTCACAAAGTCGGAAAAGCTTATTTCTAGACGAAGAGCGCTCTTATTTATGCATAACATTGCAGATTCCAGAACGTGAGTCTATTAAATTAATAAGGTCATAAAATCTACTAGAAAACCTGAAAATGAGAAAAATAAAAAAAAAAAAATGAAGAAACCAGGATGTGAATCGCCGACCTTTCTGTTCACAGTCTATGTCTCTATACACTAAACCACTTGTTTTACAAACATTTCATTTTTTGAACTCAGAACAGCTATATCGATGTATAATTGTTGATAGCAAATTTAACAATTATCAGCACATCATTCAAATTATTTGCATTGCAACAAAGGGACTCTTCACACTTTTGATCTTACTATGTCCTAAATGCTTTGACCACCGATATGTCTTCACGAGACTTTTAATTACAACGAATCTTAACAACCGATTTCGTAGCTCACATACTATGCTAAAAGCGCCAGACACGGAAAGCTTTTAATCACCAGTTGTTTCCCGTCATTTTATTTTAACCATATCGTACCAGCAAAGGCGTATTTTGTAGAGATCTTCAGCGTATCGGTGCTTTCAAACAGTATGTATTCGCAGCGCACAGGCTATAATACAAAAACCGGCTAATACGGGCTTTAAGTGAAATCGACGTAATCCAATACGGCGTCTACAAAGATCTGCCTTCAACGTTAAAGAAAGGTATTGCATCTCATTAGTCTCACTCCTCTCCGCACTGCGCGAACGCGAGGCGTCTCGTCTTGACATTTACGCTTGACAATTCTCCGCGACGTGAAAACTCCACCCTGAGGCGTCACAAAATTCGTCTAGCTCCATGTCTGCCTTTATGTCATTTGAAGACAAACCAACCGATCAGTACCTACGAAAGCTCATTGTTATATGCGACACGATCCAGATCTCCATCATCAAAAGACTGTTCATTGCAAAATTTAAGAAGGCACAATGCGCATTTGAAACTATAACATATATCGATTATCAAAAGTGTTATGCATGTCTTCAAGTGATCACTATTAACATTTAGAGAGCAACAGCAAGAGCTTGAGCTATATCCAGTTAATTGTTTTCGTGTGGAAGATGTCGATGTGTTAGACCTAAATTTTCACATATTAAAATTTTATACTCTTGTAGTATAACACAACCTTTCGAGTACATCACAAAACAGTTTGAAATTACCTTTCATTACATAGTAATTGTTTTATATCTTTTTATCAGTTGTTATAACGATTTATAACTCTTCGTCTTTGTTTCCTTTGTAGAAATTATACCTAACGCAGCTATCATTTGAAAGGTGACGCTTATTCACTTTCACGAAATGTATCATTGGTGCGTCATGCTGGTGACTCTGTATTGAGCGTACCACTGAAACGTTTGCATCGGGGTGGGGGTGATGGTGGTGGTGGGCGGCTCCAAAAGCCTTCTGGAAGAAAGATAGAATACGTAAGTATTTTATTTCACATAATGTGCTTTAATTCTCACCCAATGGGCGACTGCAGTTGGGTGGATGCATGGGTGAGTAGAATTTGACGCATTATGGAGGCAGAGGAAGGAAAAAAATACAATAAGGGCGGAAGCGACGGTTTGATTTTCCACACAGAAACTTTAAGTTACTTTGGGCGTGACAAAGACGCGTCTATCTTGAGAAAGACGGCAATCTTTAACGAAATTCTCTCCCCACCACCTGAATACTTTGAGAGTGAGAGAGAGACCTTGGATGAGGGAGATTACGAAACATGTAATTGCTAAAAAGATGTTGTAACTCCCCACCACTCGGTAGCGAGATCAGTTTTGGGAAATATTAGAAGAAATTCGTGTCCAGTACGGGTCTCTGTTGATGTGTTTCATGTCCACCGATCGCCTTTCCCTCTCTACCTGCGTCTGAGCGCTGTTATGGAAAAGATGAGAAAGGCTAAATGTAGGAGATTTGTAAGACTTACAGTGATTGGAGGTCTGAAAATCCAATGAGTTTTACTCTTTCCCTATGGATGGGAGAGAACCACTACCAAAAGGGTGGGCATGCCGAACAAGGAAGCTAAGTAATGATCTGGACGAGGACAGAAAACGTTTCATCAACAGGGAACAGGTTTATGAAGCAGTTATTACGAACTGTCCCAGTTGCAGTACATACATTTTGACGACCGAAATTGGCAATACAAACATAACTTAGTGACGGTAGATAAACGTCACACTACGCAAATGCTCACTGTACAAGTCACTGTGTGATGTATGTACTGCCAATTTTAGATGGTTTTCATTAAGATTAGACACTTTCAGTGCATCCTTCAGTAGTTGAGGCTTAAGAAATCATCCGGTCGGTTCGAAACTAGTCGCCAAAATACACTGAGTCTTGGGAGAGCAATATGCGAATATACAGACGGATAGCGGTAGTATCGCCTACGCAAGGTATAAAAGGGTTTCGTATTGGCCCAGTGTTAGCACAGTACTACCTCTCAACACAGACAACGCAGTGGCCGACGGCCTTCTCTTAACCACTGACAGCAGCTGCATTTTCATAGAGTTATCAGTGCTAACAGGGGGCAAAACTGCGTCGAATAATCGCATAAATCAATGTGGGCGTACGACGAACGTATCCGTTAGAACAGTACATCGAAATTTGGCGTTAATAGGCTATGGTAGCAGACGAATCGAGTGCCTTTGATAACAGCACGATATCGATTGCCACACTCTACTGGGCTATAACCATATCGGTTGGACTCTAAACCGTGTCCTGGTCAGATGAGTCCCAATTTCAATTGGAAGGAGGTGTTGGGCAATGGATCCATGTGGTAAACAAGGCACTGTGGACACTGGTAATGGTTCCATAATGGTGTGGAATGGACTGGGTCCTCTGGTCCATCTAATCCGATCATTGTCTGGGAAAGGCTGTGTTCGGCTAGCTGGAGACCATTTGCATCCATTCATTGACTTCAGGCTCCCAAAAACTATATCATGTCACTGGGCCGCAATCGTTGGCAACTGGTTCGAGGAATATTCTGGACAGTTCGAGCGAATGATTGGTCATTCAGATCCCCCGACATGAATCCCATCAAACACTTACGAGACTTAACTGAGAAGTCACCTCGTGCACAAAACGCACAACTTTCGCAATTATGGTCAGCTTTAGAGGCAGTATTTCTGCAGGTGATTTCCAACGATTTGCTGAGTCCATGCTACGTCGACTTGCTGCATCATACCAGCCAAAATATAATGTTCGGCTACTTGAAGACCATTTGCAGCCATTCATGGACTCCATGTTCCCAAACAACGATATATCATCGGGCCACAATTGTTCGCCAGTGATTTTCTACAAGACGGAGAGTGGCCTTTATGTGTAGTGTGCAGCAACTACGGAGCGCTGCCGACGGCCGACATGAGAGACGGAGTATGACGACTTACGGCTATGATGAGAGTGGCTTCTCGAGAGAATCAAGTCCTCTGTTGCTCTCCGAAATCGGTATTACGCCACGTTAGTAGCACTCAGTAGCTTTCCCGTGTTGTGGACCTGATTCAGTCAAATGTTGGCTGCAATCTGGGTGTTATTTGGTCTTAAACGACGTTGTGCTCAACAAAAGCAATCCTTCAGCGCCGTATTTATTCCTTACCCTGTCACCACTGTCTGAAATAATTGTCGGTAGATAACAGAGGTGCATGATTCTCGGGTGTGTCTGCAAGTTATGTGAGAGGACCACCAGTACTCCTTCCCATAGAAACGACATTACCATGTCCCCTCACATGAGTGTAATCCCGTAACTTTACAGATTTAATAAGTTAGAGAGATTACAACTAGCTGTATAACTGTTCACTAACCGTTCATTAGTGGGATTACAACTAGCTGCATAGCTATTCACTAACCATTCATTGCCCGTGATCTGTTGCTGAGGTTGTTCATGAGTTGTCAAATAAAATACCATTTGTTATGCTAAAACAATCATTCTCCTTCAGGCCATCTGCCTCCACCAGCATGCGAGGTGACGTATCCCAGGATTTCGAAGCTTACTATTTGGGCTGTGATTTAATAGCTCATCCTAACATACAAAGCAGCAGCAGCTGGAACATCGTATAGAAGTTAATGTTCCATTTACGTTATCCCATAGGAAACTATTAAAACCCATTAGTTGCTTCACATAAGTGTTTTCGGTTTAGTTTTTCTACTAAACACCCTAAAGAAGCTTCAAACACTATCCACCATATCTTTAAGTATATATTGTCCACGCGTGGCACTAGAACACTTCCTTTGGGTATTACCATTTAACGATGCCGTCCCAATAAGAAACGTTGTAATATATTATAAGAACGTTATGATTTTTTTCTTTTTGTCCGAGTAGCTGGTGTATCAGAAGTGGCAACATCCATATTGTTCTGGAATTATAATGAAAAAGGAGATGATATTAAAAGATTCACTATGGTCTTGCAGATGGTTGTAGTAAGCCGCGTGTTTTTATTAGGTACGAGAATCACTATTTTGTCTGTACGCATTTCATTACTGATCAATTTAATTATTAAGGAAAATAATAAATGTCGTCATCATATTGTGAACTAGAAATACATAAACATTAGTACTCGTATTAATTACCACCCTGGATATTAATCCTTTGATTCTTAAAGTTACTTACTGCTGGCACAATGTGAGAACTACTACAGCGTGCATCTTTAGAAACAAGTTCATGAACTGCTATTTCTGTTTGGGAATTATCATCGCCAACCATTAACTGAACAAGCATTGCAATACGCGTATCTCTATACGCGTAGTGCAAAGGAAAAGAGACGAACAAGTAATTTGATCTCCTTGAAATTAATAATAATGCGAGAAACTCACTGAAAAAATAATATTTGAGCATTGGGTTCGCACTGCAAGAAATTCCTGAATGCAGTTACAAGAGAGTCTAACGCTCTGTAGAGTCGTATTTTGTTCACTAACCCACAGTACTTAACTGTATCGAAAGCCTTCACCCAGATGAAGGAACGTGTTAAATTTTGCGCTTTCTACGGCGCTCTGATCTCATGGACGTACGGGACGAGTTTTCACAAACTGATCTGCGGAGAATCTACGTTCATTTCTATAAAGAATCTAACACCAAGCGGCCACATCACGGCTACAACTTACCGTCCTTACGTGTTCAGTGATTAGTTCTAACGTAATATCTCCAGCTACAGCAGCGATGTTTGGTCACTAAAAGGCATTTGACGTTCTGATCGAGTAGAGCCATTAATATTTGTCTCATTTTTGTACCAAAAATTGGTCACAACACCCCGTTAAACAGTCACTAAGGAGTGAGCAAGTAATCCTGTATATCTGGCTGCATCATTGCCTTACGTAGAAACTGTGCTATCATAGTCCGGGCAACGAAGGAAAATTCGGGAAAAAATTGGTGTAGCCCCAAATACAGTATTTTTAGACTGGTCGGCGTGAGTGAGATGAACAGCATACTAAAATTCCCACCTGTGGTGTGTGGCCGTTGTGACGGGGAGGGAAGGGGGACTTTGAAAAGTCATAACCATTACTAAATACCTGTTAAAAATAAAACAAAAATACATAACTAATACAAAATAAAATAAGTCACAAAACCACCATAATCGGACAGTCAAAATTATTACAAATCATTAGAACATCCACACCCTAGAACATCATGTCACACGTTGACATAAAAGTTACGTGTTGTAGCGGTAACTATCATAAGCCGACTGACACAAGATTGCTAGCTGGAATATAAGGATACGAATTTTCAGCATCTGACGACGTTGATGCGCTGTGCACACGCCGTCGGGTGTTGCTATGCAGCGCCTTAGTACGAATTTTGCTAAACTTAATAACCAAATATAGTAAAATAATTAGCAACAAAGTAAATATGGCATAAAACTGAAAATTTATTACAAAATAAAATGAAAAATGAATTACTTAACAATTTCCGAATGAAACGTGGTCTCAAAAAGTGCCAGTGCAGCTACATGGACTATGGGCACAATTAACTAAAAGGTTTTGTACATTTAGTGCAGACATATTGGCATATGATAGTAAAACAAATAGTTCTTGTACAACCGTGTACAGATGAAAAAGTTAAGTGCGCAGTGCTACCTGGTATTATAATTAAAATAGTAAGTACATAAGATTTTCTCCGTAGGAAAAAAATGATAGTGAAAATGACTTCAGGTCAGTAGTCAAATCGTAAGGTAGCACCACAAAAACAACCATTAGCTCTTATAAGGGTAGAC
The DNA here is from genome assembly GCF_023864275.1 of Schistocerca cancellata. Classification (NCBI taxonomy): domain Eukaryota; kingdom Metazoa; phylum Arthropoda; class Insecta; order Orthoptera; family Acrididae; genus Schistocerca; species Schistocerca cancellata. The sequence continues at coordinate 479,652,728 of NC_064628.1, read as the reverse complement.
ATGCAAACTGTAAAAAATGTAAAAAGAGAGAGGGGTGGAAAGTGGAAAGGGGGAGCGTAGGTTATCAGCGTAACAGTTTAGATGCCTAATTTTATATACAACTGGTATCAAGAATTTATCTAACTTTCAGTATATCGACGTTTGTAAAAAGCAGTTAAATATCTTCCGTGTTCGGAAGCCGATTTACATTTTAGGTTTTGTAGCTATTTGTTCACGAAATTGTTTACCGTGTAGTGTCAACGCACACTGTGAAAAGTAAACAGGGTCTGGGCATTTCCGTTTCATAAAGAGCGCTGCCGAAAGTCGATATAACTTTGTTGAACATCCTATAGTAGCTTCATGTAGTGGGTTAGATGGAGTGAGGAATCAACTTCTCGCTCTTCAGTTTGCAGACCTATGATCGAGGGAAGTGTTTGACCACAATCCGCCGACCTACCTAACATCGCGCTTCTACCTTCCAGCTCCACCCGCTCCACCCGGTTACATCCCAAGAACATAATTTATTCCTTAATACGGCTCTACAGCATTTAGACTTGGTACACGCATTTAATAGTTGATCTAAACACACTTCATATACCAGTAAACGTTTGTTTCATAATTTTTATTAAAGCCTATTTACATAATCTGCTGTTTGTCTGTCGCATACAACGTGGAAACTATAAGTTCTAGAGAAAAATAGGAACCGATTTTGTAGGATGTTTAACGTAGTTTATTTATGTATTGGGATACATTTTCGCTAGAGGCCGCGGATTTCGTGTTATTCAAGAGAAAAGTAAAAAAAAGTGACCTTCAAACAACCCGCTCCCGCAGCGCTCACACACCATAGGCGGGGATCCTTAGTACGTCCTTCATGGTACTTTCTCCTACCACTCTACAAAAATATGAGACACGAATTTTTCCCCTATTCATCAAAAATATGTGTGAAATCTTATGGGACTTAAATGCTAAGGTCATCAGTCCCTAAGCTTACACACTACTTAACCTAAATTATCCTAATGGCAAACACACACACCCATGCCCGAGGGAGGACTCGAACCTCCGCCGGGACCAGCCGCCAAGTCCATGACTGCAGCGCCTTAGACCGCTCCGCTAATCCCGCGCGGCCCCTATTCACCCTATTTTGGTAATCGTTGACTGGGCTGTGATGTTCAGAAATATTTCAACGAGCTGAATTGATTTCCCCTGATTTACTTGCAATCTTCATAACGTCAGATTATTTTTTATTATAAAATATTTTCTGATCACGATGTTGATATTGATGGAACATAGAGCTCCTGACGTTCTTAGTTGTGGCTTTTCTTGCTTTGCAATATCGTGGTATCAGTTTACATATGGACCGATTGCTACACATAGCACAGTTCTCTATTGATCTTATGAACTAAGCATTTTGTATAGTCGAATGACTATACCGAAAAGTTATTAAGGAGCTTAAAGAAAATCGCGTTATGTGGGCTGCATACAAATCAGGCGGAATGCCGTTCTGTTCGTTGGGATACTTCTGAGCGTGATAGTTGATACCCCGAGATCACCAGAGCAGCGTGTTTCAGACTCAGATATCCACATACTTGAAGATGGGTCCGCCATTCGAGATCGCTGCGTTTCCAGCCCTGTCGTGGGACGCAGGCAGCGACAGCGTTGGCAGTCGATGTCCGCACCACTGTTCTGGACGGTTCCCCGGCTCATTAAGTCAGGGTTTCCTCTCGCTCCACCGACTGCAGAATGGCTGTGCCGCGGCGGACAGCCAGCTCGCGAAATGCTGGACCCAGGTTTTGGTAACAATGAATATTTCTGCCTGATTTGACTCAATTACGTCTCATTGGAAACGCTACAGTTCCGGTTACGTGCTTCACAGTTGCGTAGTTTCTTTTTTCCTGAACGTTTTTGCCCATTGCACGCACTTAGGCCGTCACAATGCACGCACTATCAGTAAACGACTAGATAGAGCTGCCATCACACAAATGTGTAAAATTAAAGAATTTAAACGTTTCCGAAAGTAGTGAATGAGATCTAGGCACGGAAATAGATGATCTCGAAACACAGTTTTCAGCTAACTCAGCAGATCTTCTGGTCTCATTAGAGAGTAAAATACTGGCTACATTTTCGAGTAGTTTTTAGTTATCAAGCAGCGTGAAATTAGAAATTTAAGGAACTGAAAGTACTAATTTATGCTCTTACCCTAAACTAAGAAGCAATAAAGATCAACAGTGTGTACGAAGTACATACCTCGGACTGAGGCGCATCCAGATTCAACTTATTCAGTTTATAACGGAATGACAACGAAAGTTTGTGCTGAACCGGGCGTCGAACCTGAATTTACCGCTTTTTGCGAGCGGTCGCCTTAACCTCTTTGGCTATCCGAGCACGACTCACGGCCAGACACAAACTTCTATGTCGTCAACCATGCGTCTACGATCTGGACTCTTACATCCATTATGTATATTCCAGTACAGTGGTGACATTTTAATTGAAAGTTGGCAGAGAAATACGATAGTGCAGTGCCTGTTTTGTTCACAAGTACGATGCAATGTCATTTCTCGTGTGTATCGCCCGGTGTAACATCGTTCTTGCCTAACGTAGTTTGTTGGTGGTTTCTCTGGTGGCGCCGTTCTCTGCCTGCGCCATGATGTCTACCGAGTTTCCTAAGAGTATTCCTCGTGGGGGTACCGCCGTTTCAGTTTTAATAAGAGTACGCGTCATGTTCAACAAGTCTCTCCTAAAGTCACGATTAGTTGATTGATGCCATTCGAGTTACATATGATCGGGCAGGTACTGTTTATTCTAAGTCTGAATTGCACGAGTTTTTTTGTGAAGTTTCAAATTGTCAGTAGACCGGCTTCTCTCTCCTGCTGGTTCTCGGGTGAAGCGTCGTTAATCTAATCGTTCTTGGCTGGTTAGAGTTTATTATTTTATACCTGAAGTGGACGATTCATTTCCTACGTAATGAAAGTGGCCATTTCAGATCCAATTACCCGCTCCATATTTGGTTTTAAAGTCGTCCTATGAAAAATGTTGTCCGTTGACGTTATCTGAACTAGTTTGTTTGCAATCTACTGCCAGTACCTCTCCAGCCTTAGAGGACGTTGGGGAGACATTGCTCCCCACTCCGCGCGACTTTCCGCCATCACCAGTACGTTCAGATGCGGCCCTTGATACCGTTAAAGCTTCGCCACTGGTAGCGGAATGTAAATGCCAACCGACTCACTTGTCCGAGAGAGAGGCAGTGGTGTTTCGAACACTGACCTTAACTGCATTTTTTATTTCGCAAAGGATGACGAGGCTAGTTCCGTTGATGTTGAAATGACTGTTGCTCCTGTGTCCTCTCTTAGACCCATAGGAACGGTTGTTCCTGTCGCTTCCGATAAGTTAACAGAGAGGTGGTCTGCTGCTCTGCCATTGCAATGTTCTAGTGCAGTGCCATCCCTTCCTGATACCGAAACGATAGACCAACAGGTTACCACGGATTCTCTTCCCCGTAGTCACATGATGCAGATAGCTTCAGACGCTGCATTTGCTGTCCCTTCTGTCTCTGATTATGATTTCCATCGTTCCCGGTTGTGTTTCTCGTGTTCCATATACTGCATTGGGGATGTCTCCCACCTTCCACAGCGGACCTTGATGACCCCCAAACCTTCCGCGTCAAGAAGTCATGATGTTATGGACGGATGTGGAACAAAAAGGAAGGTAGGGATTCAAACCTTGTACAGTCGACTCCGCCTTCTGCCGATGTTGTGGAGTGCGGGACGTGCTACATACATTCTTTTCCAATTCTACTTTCATGCTTTTCATGTGTTAATAATGCAGACATATACGTTTATTACCCTGAATGTTAATAGGATAAGCTCTCGATTAAGCTGAAGCTGTGTGTAAGCAAAAAATGTTATTTGATGAGATTAATCTCCTGAGTATTCTATGTATTTAATGTTGGGCAGGAAAGTTCCACTGGCATGGCAGTGATTTGTACTTCTTTCGTTTTGTAGTGCTCCTTTTTTTAAAGAAAGTAGATCATAAAATTATTATTTAATGGATTTGTAGACAGAAAATATTTACATTGGTACATCTACTAAATTTTATCTTAATCAATGCTGCAGCGCTGCTAGAAACTAGATATCATATATATATATATATATATATATATATATATATATATATATATATATATATATATATATATGGTATTTCATAAGGCACTTAAATATCTCTCAACTAGAAAGACAGTAATCAGGTGTGTTGGGTAAAAAAATTCTCATCATTTTGTAGGCATTTCAATAAATAGAAAGTATTAGCTGCAAAGTATAATCATATGTTTTAAAGTATGAGCGTGTCATGTTTGCATTGCTTTCCACAAAGAAATGTCAATACCGAGGTTAATGGCCTCATTTTCTACACCTGTCCCTCTGAAATGCATATACTAATGATTTTTTTTTCAGGCAATTGTCGCACAGCCGGGCACCCACAGCACACCATGTCAAGGTCACTTACCTTCTTTACCGAAATATTCATGACAACAGTTTCTGCTACAGTGACAGTCTCATATAAATAAAAAAATTTCACAGGTAGAAAATTTACATTAGAAATGTGTAGAAACAAAATCTCATAAATAACAGCGACCAAAAATTTCCATTGGCATTGTGGCACTTACAATCATGCACACACTTACCCTTCATAATGATTACAACCCCACCTCAACATCACAATACACATCGTTGTCGCAATAATAATATCATAACACCTTAATCAAATCTCAAAAATATAGTAGCTTTCTTCAATAATTTCAAAGTCTCTAAAAAAATACACTTGTAACTTCACGGTGGTTTCTAAAGTAAATATGAACAGTTCCCAAAGTGCAGATAAAATACAATTTCATCAGTGTGAAGTTATACAACTGTGTAATTACGTAAATATGTGTCACTGATGTAGTAAAAAAAAAGTGTTTGTCTTTCTCATTTAAATGATCAGATAGCTGTGTATTATGTGTTAAAAGAAATATGGTACTGATGGGTAAAACTGAATAAGCAAATGCCGTATTAGCTAGGACTCCTTGCACTTGCCACATGCATAGTACACAAAGTAAGCATGTACTCCCCTGAGGGTATATGCAATTATGCCCTCAGATGATGAAATATATCACTAAAATCCTTCACTGTATCATTATAATTCAAGAATCTTTCTAAAAATGTTACAAGCACAAAAATTAATCACTCAAATGTGTGTCCTGTAGCTCTAATCTGTGCCTCTTGCTGTAAGATAATTTCTGTCATTACTTAACGGTAAAAACGTGCCATCTGTCGTAGTTATTTTCCTCCATAAGCAAAGTACTACAGAAGTCAATGTACTTACCTTGTCATAATCAAAAGTGAAATGCTATGTGTATAGATGTCGTAGTTATTACTCTCATTGCTGTAATCAAGGAAGTACTGTACTGCAACATATTGTTGTGTTACGGAAAAGCCTGTCTCATTATAACTATACCCCAAAGGTTATTGCTAAAACATGTTTTAATTTTTAGAAGAATGTAGAAAAACTGTGCAGACATAAAACAAATACAGCACAAAAGTAATAATGTAAATTGAGTCAATCATTAGTAGCCTCATGATATAATAGTGTAGCTGTCAAACAAACCAAATGCTATGTCATCTGTAATATCTCAGAAAGTACTTTAAATACAAAATGTCTTTTTAAGTAAACCAAAATTTTGCATTAAAATCTCATTAACAGTATATCTACCAAATATGTAAGCACTATAGTCATTACATAGTCCTGCAACCAACAAACAAAAATGTACACCACTGTGTCACCTGTACACTATAACAATGCATTCGTAATTACTGTCTGAATAAGTTCCCTAGGTTTTTGACTGGATAGTTGACTTTACCACAACGTTGCATGTTAACAGTTTCTAAGTGTGACAAAGAGTAATTAATAGTGACGTGAAGTAGAAATCTTAAAACAACAACTAAGTCAGAAAGCAAATTATCTCTCAATAAATGGTTTTATTTGAGAAATGTGGTGTAGCCCTTTACTTTTCCTAGTACGCAGCGTTTCAACTTTAACGCAATTATCATGTGGTATACGTGGGTAAACAATACTGAAATTTTTGTCATGGTTAGCTTATGTTATTTTTCTCAAGTCCATCCTGCGCACGTGGCCACCTGCGGTGCAAGTCATCGTCTGTTAACTCTTTTTTGTCGCATGTCGTTTCGGAAATGGATATGCCGTGTGGCTAGGGCCTTCCGTCGGGTAGACCGTTCGTCTGGTGCAAGTCTTTCGAGTTGACGCCACTTCGGCGACTTGCGTGTCGATGGGGATGAAATGATGATGAAAGACACACAACACCCAGTCGTCACGAGGTAGAGAAAACCCCTGGCCCCGCCGGGAATGGAACCCGCGACCCCGTGCGCGGGAAGCGAGAACGCTACCGCAAGACCACGAGCTGCGGACCTGTCGTTTCTGGGATTTGGAGATTTAACTTCTACAAATTCAGCTTGTCGAGAGGGCACTGCCCTGTTTGAATCACGCCAATTTTGGTTAAATTCTGGACTATTATTAAGATTATAACGTCTGTCGTCTCGTCACTAGTTTCTATAGTTCCTTTCTTGTCGGTAACGTGGTGGAGAATTTCTCCCGGAATGGTAACTGCGTCTGAAGTCATTTTGTCCCCATTGATAATAATTGTTCTGGTTGTCATATTGCCTATTTCTACAGCTGTCAATGTCATATTCATTACTATGGAAATGCGATCTTTCTCTGTAACTATTATTACTTTGCCAATGGTTGTCATACGGTTGGTGTCTGCTTTGATCACGATGTGTGTTATGAAAGTAGTCTTGTCGTCTCCAGTTATTATTTCTGTATTCATGACATTGTGACAGATACGACCTGTAATTGTTGTGTTCATGTTTTCGCATTCCGCGACTGTCATTGTAAATTTCCAATTCTCGCAAGAGTCCCTGAAAAGCTTCGATGTCGTCTTTGCAACGTCCTGCCAAAATAATATGTCGTAAATGTTTCAGGCAATTTAATTAAGCAAGTCCGAATGACTTCTGAGGGACTGTACGGATTTGTCAAATACTGATTTTTGTGCACCATGCCTTCAAAATATTTCACCAGACTGGAAAATTCAGACTGTTCAAAATACTTCATCATTATGATGCTATGTTTTACTCGATCTTGAGTAGCTTTAGACTAATATGCTGAGAGGAAGGCATGATAAAATTCTCCTTCACTGTGACAATCGCGAATGACCGATCGCGTTCTTACAGCTGGTTCATTCCCTAAGTAGTCACACATAAATTCTAATCTGTGTTCAAATGACCAGTTCGGATGAAAACAATGAGAGAATTGATGAAGCCACGCTTGCGGATGAATGTCATTGCCAGAATTCTTAAATGTTTTGAATTTACGTGTAGTAATGAACAGCTTATAGTCAAAATCATCGTGTCGGCGGGTCGCAAAACGGTCATTGTTACGTCATGTCGGCGGTTCCATCTCAAAATTCGGGGCACTTTGCCAATTTCTTTCATAATTTCCGAAATGCCCAGTGTTATTACTTTGTGGCTTTTCCCGTATTTCTAAATCCTTCACATATCGGAGCGCGACTCTCCTCTGAAATATGTAATTCTTGTATTACCTGTGCCAACTGATTTTGTACTTCTCGGATTTCTCTTTTATGTTGCATATTAATTTGGTTCTGATTTTGTTAGAATTTCCTAATTTTCTCGTGCTCTTCTGCATCAGTAAAGACTACCGGTCTCGTGTCATTCAGATCGTCATTTACCTTTGTAGATAAGTTCGGCTACGTTCTCCTATAATGAACTGATTTCCTCCGTGTGTTTTTCTGAACCAAGTTTCAGAGCATCTGTGTCGAAAGTGTATCTACTGTGTCCTTTAGGTTTACCTGAGTTTTTGCAAGTTGGGTAACTGAGTCAGTTTTAGCTTGCAAGGTGTCGTGATTTTCATGAACAACAGATTGCAGTTATTTTATGGCTGCTTCGTGATTCTGTAATGCATTTTCATGGCGCGAAAAAAAAGGTTGAAAATGCTCACAAATTTGTGTTTTTACGTCATTACAGCCTTTTTGACACTTAGATTCGATTTTAAGTAACTCAGCAATTAAATCTTCATGTGTTTGTTCAAGCGTTTGTTCCAGTGAGTCTACCTTATGAAGCTGTTGCTGTGATTGTTTTGGACTTTATTCAAGTGTTGTGTCTAACTTTTGAAGCCTTTGTCCCATTTGTTTATGATTTTGTTCCATTCGTTGCATGAATTGCAATAACAATATATTAGTGTCTGCAACATGTTCCTCTATGGTTTTCGGCAGTGCATTTGCACCGGAACATTCGCATTTTGAAAAGCAGGAAATGTGTCTTGACTTAACTGGGAAAGGGGTAAGGACGCAAAACTTGAATCTACGGCTTTTTCAAGATTTTGTCCTGTCATTCCCGATTCCTGAGGCGAGCTCTTGTCGACAGATCGATCAACAATACTTCCCTGTTCACAAATTGTTTCACTGTTCACACCATTATTTACTGTCTGGTCCATTCCCCGTCATCACTGTCATTTCTTAATTTACTTTGAAGCCTAGTGTTACGTTTTCACACGCAATAATTGTCAAAATATTTCACACGATAACACAGACGAGCTCAATTTGAAGAGCAAAATAAGAAAACATATTAAAATAGCACTGGAAATAATATCTAATTAATTGCAAGCGTGGCTGCGAAATACTTGGTGCAAATCTACATGCATGTCACAACTGTTTTACTGTACAACAATGAAAAACTACAACTACAAAGGAAATTCTCTCTACAGTTTTTCCGTCAGAAAAAGGAAATCTGTATACTTCCTATTTCTACAGCTGTCACTGTCATATTCATTACTATGGAAATGCGATCTTTCTCTGTAACTATTATTACTTTGCCAATGGTTGTTATACGGTTGTAAATTTCCTGACAGAAACACGTCCAGATCGTCCGCTCATATTAAAACTCATATTAACTTCTCAGAACTGTGGCATCTCTCTCCCCACATCCTCCACTGCTGGAGGCTCGCCTCCAACTGCCCAACTCTACGAGCTGTTCACATGCCACTGCCAAACACTAAACGCTAAACTTCCAACAACGAGTCCAACCAGCCACAGACTGCACACAGCACAGTCAGCGATTTTAATAGAGAGCACTACGTGGCGTTACTTACATAAAAACCTAAACAGCCTACTTACAAATTGGCCTTTCTTGCCAGGACGACGGAAGCGGCGATCTGCGGTGAGATTCGTGTCTCGATTCAACCTTCTTTCCCAGAACGAAGAAGAATACAGTTATGTGACCTGCTGGGTATTATGTTCTTTACTTGGTGGGAGGCGGGTATGACTTGAGCCCTTATGCCTTTTACCAGTATATGGTTACGGCCCACTGGACATGGAAAAGGATACCACAGCATAGTGAGCATTTTGCGAATGTGCTGTGACTTCTATTTAACCGTCAAGGTTCAAATGGTTCAAATGACGCCGAGCACGAAGGAACTTAACTTCTAAGGTCATCAGTCCCCTAGAACTCAGAACTACTTAAACCTAACTTACCTAAGGACATCACACAAATCCATGTCCGAGGCAGGATTCGAACCTGCGACCGTAGCGGTCGCGCGTTTCCAGACTGTAGCGCCTAGAACCGTTCGGTTGCCCTGGCCGGCAAAACCGTCAAAGACTTGTATGAAGTGTAGAATCCCTTTTCTGTCCGAGCGTTTCTTTTCCGTTACCTTGGTTCTGGTAAACTTGACAAGAAATATAATAGCTTTTGAGTTAACCTGTCCTCTAGGTATTTTCCCATTTCAGGTGTATCCTTACAGAGTTTCTTTCAATTCTGAGGCCCTGTTTGCCTTGTTTTTAGTTTAATTAATGAAAAGATAAAAAAAATCGTTGCCGGCCACGACTGGAAATGATTTTCCTTTTCTTTTAAGTGGCGGAAACCATGTTCGATTGCAAGGTTTCCACAAAAAATGAACAAATAAAAATAAAAAAAATAAAAAAGCGCACCACCAAGTGTGGGACCAGTACAGTGGCATGTCTCCCTCCAGCCAGAAGCTGACTGTATCCGTTCCTTCCTGACGCTACAAACAACATAAAAAAAACCAAAAAGCAATAAAGGGCTTGCCCGGAATAAAAAAAAAAGGAGGCTAAGGCGATTGCTCGCGATAAGCGGGAAATACGGATCAGTCTCAGTCCGGCATAAATCTTCGGAAATCCATTGTAGAGATGATGGTTCTCCATATTCGCAACGGCGAACACATTCCATGGGTGGATTATGACGAGCTGCGCGACTACTGTATCGCATTCCATTTAACTGCCTGCGCACAGTCATTGTGCTCTGCTAGATTGACTGCTGGTGGCGCTTTGGAACACACGAGTGATTCGTTCATCCGATTTCATGTGACCTTTTTTTACAACCAATGTTCCCGCTGTGCTCGACGATTCCTGTCGGTCAGTACATGAGGTGTACCTCATCTTGGGTTTTTTTGTGACTGTCAACATTAATGTACTTGGAGAAACGGATGGTAAACACTATGTTGTCTTACAGTATACTTATTCACAACCGGCTTCGATCATTGATCATCTTCACAGTGGAAAAATATTGTGACAACTTCGCATGTCATACACACTATTCAACTAGAAAAGATGCAATAGCTGACTTTCAAACATCAGAAAAAGATACTTAACTCCATAATACCGGGTTAAGCAGACACAAAACATTGAAAATCGAAACCATGTGACAGTGTAAGTGCACAGGACATTTGCTCATGTGTTTGTGCCTGAGGAATGATGCTAGGCCGCAAAAGTACAACATTTATCTCGTGTGCGTTTTCTTCCTAGCATCTTTGGCGGTTTCAGCAACAGGAGAATTGAGTCATGGATGGGTATGGTCATATATTTTCTTGGAAAATTCTTTAGATTTCTGTAGAGGAACTACAAAGTGAGGGAACACTTCGGTCAGTCAATAATTATCTTTAAAAGTCCCTCAACCAAAAAACTTTCTGTTGCGAACACTGTAAATTTATGCAGAATGTGAAGACACAGTACGTGAAAAAATCCCATTGCTGAGGCTAGGACTTTTTTTTAAATTGGTAAGTGAAAGGCGTTGCAGTTATTCCTAAATAACAAATCCTTAATTTTTTACAATAAACAGGAACGAAACGGTTAGACTGTTCTTGTTTTTTCTAAAGCACAACAGGAAGAACCACGACGCCTAAGAAAGAAAAAAAAGAACAAATCCATCATCGAATTTTGTAAGCACTAAGCAGGATAGTGGGCACTGTTCTCGGTACCTTCTCACTGTGCTCATAAACTCCTAGAAAACTAAGTGACGCACTGTAATCCGCCGTTGCTCGAATGAACTTCAGTCTGTTTGAATGCGCTGTAAGGTCTCTCATTAAAGCACCTCAGACAATTCATAGCATGACTGCAACGTGTGCCTGGACATGCAGTGGCCGCTGGTGGTCAAGATTCAGAGTCGATGTGATCACTCATACTGTGCACATTAATACGATCCATACTCACTTCAGGATAGACATAACGGTTTCATTCGGGGCTTCATTTCAAGAATGATTTTCTTACCGCAAAGACTCAAGTGCCTCGAGGGAGTTGATAGTCACTTCTTAGGCAAGACACACATTAATGAGAAAGTAATCAAATGCTTGCTCACACGGGTTGGTTATCGCTCTAGAAAACTACTGAGCCGTTGTCATCATACTGAACTCCTATCCGGGATGACGGCGGTCCAGTCCCCGGCTGGCCATCCAAATTTATGAATGTTGGGCTCCATAAGGTTCCTTTTCTGTGCAGCGACCGTGGAACATAAAATTATAAAGAATGTATCAATCAGTCGCGGAAATATAATTTATTTATCTTGTTGCAAATCGATTTCGACTGATACCAGTCATCATCGGTGCATTTTTCTAACCGATACATGCCATAAGTAAAAGTACTATCCTTGGCAGATTTATATCATTTATAACATTTCATAATAGAAATCTGCCAAGGTCAGTACTTTTACTTATGGCATGTGTCGGTTAGAAAAATGCACCGATGATGAATGATATCAGTCGAAATCGATTTGCAATAAGATAAATAAACTGTATTTCCGCGACTGGTTGCTACATTCCTTATAATTTCATCCAGATTTAGGTTTTACAAGTTTTCCTTAAAGCACTTAAGGCAAATTCTGAGATGGTTCCTTGCAAAGGGTATGGTCGATTTCCTTTAGCTTTCTCTAATCCGAGCTTATGCTCCGTCTCCAGTGACGAGGTTGTCGACGAGATATTAAACATTAATCTTCCTGTTCCTTTTTTTTTTTCTAGGAACCTCACACGGCTTCCTAATGATCTCCATGCTGCACTTGTCGTACGTAGCAAATCTGAAATGTGACTATTCGCTTGGATCGTGGACTTTGGCTTGTCGTTCACAAACGACGAGACAGTAATTGAAATCATCATCCAATACACTGCATAAGAAAAGTAAGAAAAAATATCCTCCTTCAGCAATGTTTATTATTACTAATAATATTTTAATTTTCAATTGCATAGTGCGTTTCGAGCCGCTAGAGAGCCGTTGCGTATTTTTTTCTACACAGCACTGGCAACTACTCTGGTTCTGGTAACAGCTGCAAGTACTTTAAAGAAAGATAATTTTATTTCCAAAACAGAGTTTTACACATTCCACAGGCTTTATTACACTTGTTAACAGTTTTGATACCAACATCTAGATGAACTTTCTGTGCCGACATGTTGTTTTTGTGACGTTCCCGTTCAACTTCTGTCACTCTCATTCGGCCATCGTCATAACAGTATATTAATCCAGTTCCCATAAAACAAATAATCATCGATCAGTTATTAAACCAGTAGAATAACTTGCTATTAACAGAATAAGCTTTTTTTGGCTTCAAATGGCTCTGAGCACTATGGGACTTAACATATGTGGTCATCAGTCCCCTAGAACTTAGAACTACTTAAACCTAACTAATCTAAGGACATCACACACATCCATTCCCTAGGCAGGATTCGAACCTGCGACCGTAGGTGTCACGCGGTTCTAGACTGAAGCGCCTATAACCGCACAGTCACAGCGGCCGGCTTTTTTTTCTATCTTGGAACGTGTTCTCTCGTTATACGGAAAAATATCACAGTTCATCAACGTCTACGTCTACTACACCTACATCTACGTGATTACTCCGCTATTCACAATAAAGTGCCTGGCAGAGGGTTCAATGAACTACCTTCATGCTGTCTCTCTACCGTTCCACTCTCGAATGGCACGCGGGAAAAAATGAGCACTTAAATTTTTCTGTACGAGCCCTGATTTCTCTTAGTTTATCGTGATGATCATTTCTCCCTATGTAGGTGGGTGCCAACAGAATGTTTTCGCAATCGGAGGAGAAAACTGGTGATTGAAATTTCATGAGAAGATCCCTTCGCAAAGAAAATCGCCTTTGTTTTAATGATTGCCACTGTAATTCACATGTCATATCTGTGACACTATCTCCCCTATTTCGCAGTAATACAAAACGAGCTGCCCTTCCTTGTAATTTTTCGATGCCATCCGTCAGTCCCACCTGATACGGATCCCACACCGCACAGCAATACTCCAGAACAGGACAGACAAGCGTAGTGCAATCAGTCTCTTTGGTAGACCTGTTGCACCTTCTAAGTGTTCTGCCAATGAGTCGCAGTCTTTGCTTTTCTCTACCCACAATATTATCTGTGTGATCGTTCCAATTTACGTTATTTGTAATTATAATCTCTAAGTATTTAGTTGAATTTACAGCCTTCAGATGTATATGACTTATCGCGTAATCAAAATTTAGCTGATTTCTTTTAGTACTCATATGAATAACTTCACACTTTTCTCTATTCAGGGTCAATTGCCACTTTTCGCACCATACAGATATCTTACCTAAATCATTTTGCAACTCGTTTTGATCATATGATGACTTTACAAGACGGTAAATTACAGCATCATCTGCAAACAATCTAAGACGACTACTCAGATTGTCTCCTATGTCATTAATATAGATCAGGAACAATAGACGGCCTATAACACTTCCTTGGTGAACGCCGGATATTGCTTTTGTTTTAATCGATGACTTTCCGTCTATTACTTCGAACTGTGACCTTTCTGACAGAAAATCACGAATCCAGTCGCGATACTCCGTAGGCACGCATTTTAATTAGAAGACGCTTGTGAGGAACGGTGCCGAAAGCCTTCTCGAAATATAAAAATATGGAATCAATTTGACATCCCCTATCGATAGCACTTATTACTTCATGAGTATAAAGTGCTAGTTGTGTTTCACAAGAACGATATTTTCTGAATCCGTGCTGACTATACGTCAAAAAATCGCTTTCTTCGAGGTACTTCACAATGTTCGAATACAGTATATGTTCTAAAACCCTACTGGAAATCGACGTTAGTGATATAGGCCTGTAATCCAGCGGATTACTCCTACTTCCCTTTTTGGGTATTGGTGTGACTTGAGTAATTTTCCAGTCTTTAGGTACGGAGTGGTGAGCGAGTGGTTGTATATAATTGCTACATATGGAGCTATTTTATCAGCGTACTCTGAGAGGAACCTGACTGGTACACAATCTGAACCGGAGGCCTTGCCTTTATTATTAAAATTTTTTAACGGTGCTTGGCACTGTAAGATAGTAATTACAGAACGAAACAACTGACTGAAATTTTACAATTTTGTTTGAATTTTTCAAAAATTAGTATTTGCCTCTTAGACTTACCACTGGTATCTCCGACCATTGCAGACCTAATAAGAATAACAGTAGGCAAAGGAGGGTGCTCACGTAATGGAGAAGTTATGAGAGATAAAGTGATTGTAAATGCAAGTCCTATAAAGAGTTATTGAATATACAAAAAATATTAATCTAATTGTCCAATTTTTTAACATAACTGCAGGAATGAAAGTTAACTGAAAAGAAGGGGAGCAGGTGTAGAAGGCGAAGGAACTAATGGGAGTGGTAAGTCGAAGGAGGTAGTTTTGGCGTAGCTTCCTCATCAACTGTTGTTCAGTTGGACAATCCAGAGCACATACTGAATAAGCACTCACCGAGAAAATCAGCGCTCTGAGTAACAAAATCACATTATTAAGGAGTGTAAAGAATCCGGAGGGCATGCACTAAAAGCAACAACAAAGTAACACAGTGCTAAGAAAAACCAAATAAGACTTATGATTTAATACAGGCAAAGCACTTTTAACTGAACTGCTCCAATCAAATCAGTCAGAGTTACAATAAAGGAGTGCAAATGAATATACATATTAACAGCACAGAAGTAGGGCAGGAATAAGGGACAGCCAACCAGTTGCAAAAAGTGTTAGTTTTCAAATAACATTGACCGCGATTTCGACGGATCTAAACCCGTCTTCTTCAGAAGGACAGACAAATTCGGATTAGCAATTCGCTCAGTAAAAGTTGTCTCCACATGGCATTTATCGTCAACGATCCGTATGTCCATACGTAAAGATTAAGGCTCCTAGAATCAAGGGCTTGTCACATCAGTAAAACCAATCACCTACAATATGAGACCATGTTAGTAGCTACATGGCGACTCGAGTCTGAATAAAACTCAAAATTTTAAAGTACTTTTCTTTTGGAAATAAACACTTTGGTCATTGGTATGCTTTAAATACCTACGTGTAATTTTCCAGAACGATGTACAATTGGTGGATTACGTAACTTTATCCGACAGAGATTTATTGGTACTATACCAAATAACTCATTTCATTGAAGAAGTATTTTCAGTTCACCAGTACGACCGGTTCTCAAGTATTTTGATCGGTGATGGACCAGTTAGATTTATTGACGAAGTGAAGAATGTTTAAACAATGAAGGTCCTTACAACCAGTTTCTTAGCACGCTGTACGTTCTACGCTCAAGGCATGAAAATTGTTACGTCATATATCGGGGCGTGAGCGCGTGTGCACATCCTACTGCACACCCTAACCTCGGACAAGGAAAGAATATAGTAAGAACAAAAAAAAAAGCAGTCTTATGAACGACTTCAGGGCCCTTTCATAATGAACAACTCATTTGTGTGTCTATTTTCTGACATAAATTTTATTTCTAGTTCCTTTAATTTTCAGTTGTGGTCCGTTCAATTAAAATCCCGGGAGAAATGTTTTTTTTACTGCAATTGTTCCTGAAGTAATTAGGACCTGCTAGTGGAAGCATAGGAACACAGAAGGGACCACTTATCTGACATTTGGCACTGAGCCACGTTGTGAAACTCCTATAGGCAAAAGACATGGTCAGTTCCCTGTGTCACTGGAGGTAGACTTTTCTCCATGTTCCTCGACGGATTTTTTGGGTGGCGCCTATTGAGTCTAACTGCAGCGAGTTACCCTAGCCCCATTCAGTTACAGCTTCGTTAGTAACCAACAGATGCAACTTAGTCTCCGTGGCGGACGCGTTTCGCTATAGGCATTTGCAATGTTGCATTTTGTAACGGGTTATCTTGAACATAACACGTCAATTTCGCCCTCTTACGCACACCACTTTGTTCACATGGCGAGCGCGACCGCCTACAGCCACGGACAAAGTGCGCCAGTCATGCTGTGAAATAAGCTTCGACATTCTCCATCTAGCAGAGCACCGTCCTTTGTATAGCTCAACTAAATTTGCATCAGCAAAGTAGTTTCTGTGAACCTCATCTGAGTTTCCTATTCAAGTAATTTTCTTTAGTAACGTTTAGAGTTAGTGAAGGCTGCTCTCATCTGTATACTTTGAACCTAGAATCTCTGAATACATCCGGTTTCTTCCGTACTAAGGCCCCCTGCAACTAGAAACTTATCTGAAGTCTTAGATGGCCAGAAACTGAACAGACGATCGTTATTTGAACCCCGGCGGCCGTTAGTCTTTACCGTGTCTGCATTCTGGGGCACGTTTTCATATTAACCGTTAGGTGTGGCAGAGCTCTTAACATAATGAATTTTTCCGTGCGCATATCATCCAATGCACGGACATAAGCATATAACATTCGGGGACGTCAACTACATATAATAATCTCGAGGCAGAAATTAAGAGGAGCGTATGATCCAGCACTTGGTCAGAAACATATTACATATTGACGACGAAATTGAAACCTACATGAGAGCGTGCCTCCAGAGTAGTCCTGCCTACCGACAAAATACAATAGTAAATGGGATAAATAATGTTGGCGCAACAAGTACCTCACGTCGTAATCTACATGACAACTAGAGAAGCAGTGACGTAGATACAAGTGAAAATCCGGCCAAGTGCGAATTTAAATCAAATTTTTGCCGAATCAGTGTTTCAGCTGCAATGAACCCTAGTTGGTTTCAGAGGTGGTATACCTTGTGAGTCTCCCCTTAGTCATCGGATCTAACACTGAAGGCAGCTTACAGCAAGTACACGTCTCGAGGCCTGGTTTGAAATTTCCCCGACATGGTTAAGTATTTGTTGCCCTGTCGACCTGTGTTGCTCGTAATTTTATGTTGATTTCTGTTATTTTAGATCCATCTAGTCACAACTCATTAAAACCGATTTTTCTCGCCATACGTCTTTCGCCTTTATTATTTGCAAAGCATCTTCAGTAGCTTCACATTTGGATATTATGTAAATTCTGGTACTTTCTGCTTTTATGTATGTACTGGCACTACAAATTTGCATTTAAAATTTCTTAGATGAGAGTCTACTTCTCTTTTCCTGTTTTTCAGCTATGCTTCTTATGCTTTCTACCATGCGAAACTTCATTTTCACAGTACTAGGAAATGAACGGTTGTTTGCATGGTGATAGAGGATTGCACTGAATGCTGTTAGCAGCAAGTGAAAATATCTTTATGTCTTTTTGAAATCTGTGATTTATGCCTGTCTGTCTCTCTCTCTCTCTCTCTCTCTTTGTGTGTGTGTGTGTGTGTGTGTGTGTGTTGTAATTTTTACTATGATTAGATGATAAGTGATTATGCAAACCTTAATTTGAAGTGTGTGTGTGTGTGTGTGTGTGTGTGTGTGTGTGTGTGTGTACGCATTGTTTTAACATGGTTGTGTTTATTTTCTTAATAAGGTAGTTTGTATGAAAGGTGGTATGTGTGTGATATGTAGCAGAAGGTCTGGGTCGATCTGTGTCTGCTCATTTATCAAATTTTATTCTTTGGTTTGGTTCCCTGGATATAATACTGTTCCTGTATAAGGCATTTAGTGTGGGTGATATCCTAATGATTTTTATATCTTGTTGTAACTTGGTAGGATGGTCGTTTAACCGTGTCGGCTCGTTCTACGTTTTTACACCTTTGCCAACTGTCGCGATCCGTCTCTCTCTAGTCACCGGGTGGCGCTTCGGTCCCCAGGTAGCTACGTTTTTTTTCGTAGTTCTTTGGAGCTGTTGGTTGACGACATGGGCAGGCATTCGGTCGCAGTAAGGGAGAGCGAAAGAGGCCCATGTGACTTACGGTGAGCTGTTCACGGAGCTTATAGGCGCACGACTGTCTCAGCGGCGGGTGGTCGGCAGAGTTGCGTTGATAGGCATTACTTGGGCCTAATGCCGACGCATCCGGTTTACCCTGGATTCAGGAGGCATAGCTGCTGATGTGGGTGTTGGAGTGCTGTTCATTTTCTGGTGCTGTCTGTTCTACCCTTTTGGGATGTAACGAACTATAAAATTGCCTACGACCGTGGTAAGCGAACGATAGCGGCCCAGTGAATCCTGGCTGTTTGGGTAATTAAGTTCCATTATTATGATGAGACTTCGCCTCGTTTAAAAAATTTAATATTTATTGTTCTAAATATAATTACTATTATAGTTGTTTGAGTGTTGGCCCTCAAGACTTGCCCTTTACCTTTTAAGTCACTTAAATTGATATGTTGAATACACTGTGATTTCTTAGTTACTATATTGACTAGCTGTTATATTTTATTGTTTGGTTAAATGGTTAATCCCTTTAGTAATTCTCAATGTAACATTCTTGTTGTAAAGCGTAAGGTTTGGTTTTTGCTTAGGGTAACTCTCGAATTGAGTTTCTTGTCTTGGTGTGGGCATTTTCTTATGTTATATGGTTATTATGTATGAATTATCCGTTTGTTTGTATGTTCTTGGCTTTCCGAGGTGTTCATAGTGTTTGGAGGCGCTGCACCGGTCTGTTACATGTTACCCACCGGTTCATAGGACGTAGCCTGTCTGCCTCGGCTGTGTACGTGCGCGAGAGCGGAGCGCCGCTTCCCGTCTTACCGTAGCCTCTGAGACGTTGCGGTCTCCTGGCTTGCTACGGCATCCCTCATAAGTTGAGTTTCTATCTCGTGGTAATCGGGCGTCAATTTAACTCCAAGTGCCCGTTATTCTAAACCATCTTACTCAGACCTGTCCGGCTGCAATTGCCCCTTCCATGTTTTCCCACTTTGAAGTTTGGTTTTAACGTAATAGTTTTAATATTGGTGCAATGCTCAATTTATCAAATAGTAATTTATTATTTTCTTACGTCAGTATCTTCATTATTCCAAAGGTACTTCTCTGGTTAATCAAATACTGAATATTTGCGTTGCATCAAACAGCAGTACCGAGCGAGGTGGCGCAGTGGTTAGCACACTGGACTCGCATTCGGGAGGACGACACTTCAATCCCGCGTCCGGCCATCCTGATTTAGGTTTTCCGTGATTTACCTAAATCACTCCAGGCAAATGCCGGGATGGTTCCTTTGAAAGGGCACGGCCCACTTCCTTTCCAGTCTTTCCCTGATCCGATGAGACTGATGACCTCGCTGTCAGGTCTCCTCACCCAGAAACAACCAAATCAAATGGTTCAAATGGCTCTGAGCACAATGGGACTTAACATCTGAGGTCATCAGTCTCCTAGAACTTAGAACTACTTAAACCTAACTAATCTAAGGACATCACACACATCCATGCCAGAGGCAGGATTCGAACCTGCGACCGTAGCGGTCGCGCGGATGACGGTGGCTTTCAAATAGTTTGTGAACAACTTTATCAAACCTCATTACATATGTCGGACGTCGTTGGCTGGGCAGACTGCGAACTGTGGCGGAATTGACATCAGACCTTAATGCTGGGTAGAGTACAAGTGTGCCTGAACACACAGTGCACAGAACATTCTTAACAGTTGGCCTCCTCGGCTTACGACCCACATATGTAGCAATGTTAACACCACGATATCGGCAACTAAGACTGAAATGGGCACGTGACCATCGGCACTGGACGTTGCCGCTGTGGCAGAGAACAGTATGCCGATGGGAGGGCGCGAATTCGTCGTCTTCCAGGGGAGCAACTGCTTGATACCTGCACAGTGGGTCGGATACAAGCTGGCAGCGGCTCAGTTATGCTCTGGGTAACATTCACATGGACATCCAGTGGTACTCGTGCAAGGCACCATGATGGCCAAGGAGTATTTTGCACTCTTTGCAGATCACGTAAACCCCTTCATGACGACCATGTTTTCCGACGGCAGTGGCATTTTTCAGCAAGATAATGCCCCATGTCACAAGCACAAGAGTGTGATGAAGTAGTTTGAGGAAAACAATAACGAGTTCCAGTTTATGTTGAAAGCATCATACCTGAATCCAACCGAACATATCTGGGATGTGGTGTCAGAACTCATCGGCCACCACCTCTAAATTTACGGGAATTAGGTGAACTGTGTGTGTGGATGTGGTGCCAACTGCCTTCAGCGACCTATCAAGGCCACATTGTTTCCATGACACGAAGCGTCACCACCGTTACCCCCGCCAAAGGTGAACATACTGGCTATTAGGTATGTGTTCGTAATGTTCTGGCTGGGCGTGTAAAAATAGAACTAACTGAGAGTAAGTAGGAAAAGAAACAACAGCATAAACAAACACATTATAAACACAATGAGAACAACCAGAAAGAAGCATCTCCCATTAAAATATTGAAACAAAAGTTGAAACAGCAGCATAACAGTGACTAAAATTTAGCAACTTTGGGTAATTCATCTTTTTCTTTAAATTGTGGATAATATTGCAAATACAATGAAAACAAAACACAATTTAAATAATTTACACGAGATGGGAAGAACATCAACAATAATACATTATTTTCCATGAAAAGGGGCACAGTTCTTTAAGCTGCAGTGGTTCACTCATAGGCAAAAATTAATGACAGGGAGAAAAAAACTAGGCTTAGAATTGCTTTTATAAAAATGAAAAAAAGTGGACAGGACTCTTTACATTTACTGTTCCCATCTTAACACGTCAGTCGAGGTTTCGACATTGTCTTCGATGTCCACCAGATCCAGCACCAAGTGATAGCGCAGTAGCTACACATACTTGTACAGCTGAAACCGCTTGTCGTGCATATAGACTTATTTTCACCAAACAAATTTATAGTTGTAGGATATAATGTGAAGTACTTGCTCCGGTGCTGGTTCGTCTTTAATCGGCAGCGCTGTGAGCTGACTGGCCTGCATGCCCCAACCCCATTATTTATACGGAAAGTGATTTCCCATCCATACCTGAACCGAAAGATAATGATGCAAACAATTGAAGATGCTAGGATTTGTGTTTCTATTAGACGAAATCGACGACGATAATGGCTTCCTCATCTGGTGGTAAACTCGATACGAATCCTGTTAAACACACCGGATGTTGGTGTAACTGTCGCCAAACCAAATGTTGTTTGACTCATTGCATAGGAACAGTCCTGCAGTAAGGCCGACGTCTAGCGCTCTTTTATTATCTTCAGCATAATAGGCATACGAAATTTCGAATAAAAGAAAATGTTCTGCACCTCCTACTATTTCCTAGTGTATAACATCCGGTTTGTTGTAGACAGAAACTCTTTCCCTTAAACTTCCACAGGCGTCTTATTTGATCTTCTTGAACGATCCCTTTTTGCTTTTTCTGAATGGAACAGAAGCTCTGTCGCATCCAGTAGCACCACTGAATAAGAGAAGATTATTATAACATCCACGATATATATATATATATATATATATATATATATATATATATATATATATATATATATAATTACGAGTGGAATATGAACGTGTGGATAATATTCATTCAATTATATAATTATTTCTTAAAAAGATGATAATTATGTAAAACAGAGACAATATTTGTCTCACATTCTTTGTTAATCTATGTCATTCTTTTCTATTGTTTTGTACCCTTTTGTCGTCTTCTTGTGATGTACATCGCCGACGCAAGACGCGAATTGATCTGAGGTCTGTTAAATGAAAAACATTTAATGTAAAATTATTGTACTTTTATGTTCATTCGCTGGTAAAAAGAAATAGAGCCAAATGCGTTAGAACCAATTATGATTAATTATTGAAAATTCACTTCCTCTTTTAATTATAATTTTGTATTAATTGTTTTATCATAGCTGCAAGAAGCGCAGCCATTGTTAGTTGCGATTATATAGCAACTTCGTCTGTACTTCTAGTTGAAAACAGCATGGGTTTGTGTTAAACTAATTTGTAAAACAATTTAATAATTTTTTTATTGGTGACATCAATTTAAATGATTAACTATTTATTGGGAAAAGGAAAATTTTAATTAAAAAAGAAATCGTCTATCTTTTGTTGGCCGCCATCTTAACTTTTATTACAGCGGCAAATTTAAATTACTTGAAACTGCAAACAGTATTCCAATGTGTAAGAAATAAATGTGCACCGGTGGTACTGAACTCTATTTATAAAAGAAAAAAAAATTAATCGAATCAGACTGCATTTTCTAAGAACAGTGCTGATGATATTTATTGTTGAACAAGATTTAATTGCTGATGTATGAGGCCAAAATTATACTACGGACGAATCACGGAGAAAAATATTTCTTGGTAGCATACGTCAGTGTTGTGTGCGGGTGGTATTCTGTTGTTCCTTTTCATGATCAATTTGCTAATAATAATTAAATCCATCAAAGACAAAAAAATTATAAAAGCTCTGATTTACGATCTGTAATTTTAGTGATATGAACACAGCTTACAGTCAACATTATTACACTACGTCAGGTGGAATTCTCGTGCAATTTGAACAAAATAATTATCCGGGAGAAGTTGTAGTTTGAATAATGCATTATACATGTGTATAATATTGTCAGTATCATTTACAAAATTCAATCAATGCAACAGCTAAAAAACAGAGTGAATTCAAACTGCAGAATACCATAGAGTATCCTATCATCCATATTCATTGCACTTGTCCATGTTGATGATACACAATAATCGCCACATTATTACTAATACGATGATCTCCAAGGGTGTTGACGAGTTCTTTATTGCTGAAAACCCGGGGTTTGGCACTTTTGTTTCCTGGTGTCTGCATTTGGAAGTCAATTCGAGGGGTGGATGTAGCGGCCATTAAGACGAGACTGTCGGTGTCGTCGCCAACTACCACTGACGCTGCACCATTGTTGGCATTATGCTTAGCAGTTTCACCATCACAACATCGACATCCCCGGGAGCGTCAATTACCTCCATCACAGCTCGTGTTCGGTGTCTTGGCAAAAATGGTTCAAATGGCTCTGAGCACTATGGGACTTAACTTCTGAGGTCATCAGTCCCACTTAAACCTAACTAACCTAAGAACATCACACACATCCATGCCCGTGGCAGGATTCGAACCTGCGACCGTAGCGGTCTCGTGGTTCTAGACTGTACCACCTAGAACCGCTCGGCCACACCGACCGGCACCAATTTTGAGGCGTCCTAAGAGGCATCGTTTCTTTGGTATGTGCTCCACAAATCTCTCGAACTATTTTTGTGGCTTTCGTATCTCTCTGAAATGTAAAAAGTAGGAGGTGTCGACTACGATCATTTGTCCCGCCTTTACAATCCATTTTAATGACCTGAGAAGAACAGAAAGTATATTAGCGTGAGAAACTGAGCACACTATTTTGTAGAGTAAAAATTTCTCTATCGAACAATATAAAACTCATTGTCAAAACATTTATTTTTCATATAGGAATTTCTTTTATTAAAAAAGTGGAAAAAGAAGCCTTCCATGACCTATGGGCCAGCCCAATAATTAAACTAAACTCGATATTAGCGTACTAAACGTAACTGAAATACTGCTGTGGTAGTTTCTATGAACATTTACATTCAATCAATGTTGATTTATGAAGTTTAATTAATTAGATTAAAGCGTCTTCTGAAGAAAGAATCAAGAAAATTTATGGTAGCGCAACAGCAAATTCCGCCGTTTTTGAGAGATCAGTCATTTGCTCAGGAAGAGGTACTTGTTTCCTGGATAATTTCTGCCTATGAAGAATCTGTGTACATATGTGTGCTCCATGCTTTTTCATATTTTTATAGGAGACAAGAAGCAATTGAAGTATGTCATTTCAAACTTTGGTTTGGAATTGCTGAATTACAAGCCAAAGATTATCTGGCATCATTACTGTGTAGAGAAAAAGCAGAGGTGTAAAGCACGCCTGAGAGGTTCTAACTGCATGATCTTAGCTTCTATATAATCTCGGCTTACTGGTTCAAATGGCTCTGAGCACTATGGGACTTAACATCGAAGGTCATCAGTCCCCTAGAACTTAAAACTACTTAAACCTAACTATCCTAAGGACATCACACACATTCATGCCCGAGGCAGGATTCGAACCTGCGACCGTAGGGGTCGCGCAGTTCCAGAGTGAAGTGCCTTAGAACCGCTCGGCCACTCCGGCCGGCTCGGATTACTGTTCTTCGGAATACTCTCATGTGATTTGACATTTCGTAATACCAAAAATGCATAGTGCAGACAAAAAATTATCGGTCGTGTCAAGCGGTATTTAACAGATTTAAAATATTAAGGAATAGGAGAAAGAAAGATACTCTTTGCACCCAATTTACTGATCTCAGAAGGAATTAGATACGGAAAAGCTTATGAATTAGTGAACCAGAACTAGAGTTTTCTAGAGCACTAGCTTTTAAGGAATCTAGGTTACACTGTCAACAAGTTTTCACACTGAGGCCTATATTGAATTCAGGACGGTAGCATTTCAAAGCGCTTTTGATTCACTTTATTGGCTGGCGGTGAAAATGCATGAATACAAACTCATAGACTTTTTCTTTCAATCTCGTGCCTGCTTCTCCGTGACGTAAAGCTCTCGGAAGCTTATCAGAAGAATGTGCATCGGCATTCAAATGAAATCTATAAAGCATAGCATGCTAGCGCGATATCCATCATATTGTTCCCGAAAGCCATTGAAAAACGATAAAGAATATCAGCCACTGCCTCGTTACTGGAACTTATTCCATATTCAGTTTATACTTTTCAATAACACAGTCTACTTTCAACTGCCATTTTTTGCATGCGATATTATCAACTGAAGTTGCGTAAAACATACTCATCTGTAGCGTTTCCACAAACGGCAACTGCCAACATACAGCTCTCTCAACTGATTCGTATGGTATGGACGGCTATAGTGACCAGGATCGTTAAAGTGGCCACTTCGTTTTAGTATCTTTCAGACTGTTGCCGCCTAGTGCTTATCGTTTAAAACTTTTTCGGGGAGTTTCGTGGCGACAGCTGCCCGCGTTCATCTGCTGTGAATTAAGTTGTTTTCCCCACACCTGACATAAAACAAGTGACAAATTCATTTGCGTTTAATAAATAAATACATAATCTGTGAGAGTTACTTGCTAAAATTCTGGTAAGACATTGTATTTTAACCTTCGAAACCAAGGTTACGTAATTTCTTATTCAGACAATATTTAGCGTAATGTCGTCTAGGTGGCCAGGTGATTAATCACTGTAATTTATCATGTATCAGGACAACTGAATTCATAATGATATAAGAATATTTCGTAAAATATGAATACTAAGTCATCAGTGCATAACAACTTCGTCAAAAGTTATGTTCTCTCATTATAGGTGGGTGTTAAGATTCCACCAAATTATTTACGAAAATCACTTCGGCAATCAGGGGATTCCCAAGCCATGTTATAGGCATTGGATGCAGTAACGGAAGAAAAGATACTGCAGCCAAACTATACGCGTCTCAAGGAACAGAAGAGTTAGAAACAACCGTGTTGCTACTGAAGACAAGAAGATTCTGGAGAACTTCCGATGTGTATTCAACCAAGAGAAATAACGATAACTCTTTAAAAAAAATTACCGTGGAATAAGAATACTGAAATGACGTAAGTCATATGATAGCAATTTGCACATATACAAATGGCGGTAGTATTGTGCGCACAAGGTATAAAAGGACGGTACGTAGATGGATTTGTTCTCAGGTGATTCTTGTGAGAAGGTTTCTCATGTAATTATAGCCGCACGACGAGAATTAACAGATACTGAACACGGAATGGTAGAAGGAGCTAGACGCATGGGACGTTACAGTTCTGAAATCGTTAGGGAATTGAGTACTGTGTTCCGCGATCCACAGTGTGAAGAGTGTATCGAGAATAGCAATTTTCAAGCATTACGTCTCATCACGAACAAGGCAGTGGCTGATGACCTTCACTCAACGACTGAGAGCAGCGCCGTTCAGAAAGAATTTTTAGTGCTAGGAGACAAGCAACACTTCATGAAATAACCTCAGATATCAATGTGGGACGTACGA
This sequence comes from Schistocerca cancellata, assembly GCF_023864275.1. Lineage (NCBI taxonomy): Eukaryota > Metazoa > Arthropoda > Insecta > Orthoptera > Acrididae > Schistocerca > Schistocerca cancellata. The sequence continues at coordinate 479,626,185 of NC_064628.1, read as the reverse complement.
AGAGCGTATCCGTTAGAACAATGCACTTGACAGTCCCCTCCCGGAGATCAGAATGTGGGACTATTCCGGAATATTTTGCCGATGGGGAGATGAATACGACACTTTTGCCATTATAGGCCACACATCCTGTGGGTACACATTAGGCATCTTCATGGCGTTGATCATTGCTGATTTTTCCGCCATCAAGGGAGTTTCTTGCCCCAAAGGCAAGAAATTGCCCTGAACCTATGTCCGCTCCTCCACTCTTTGACAAGGCTGTCTGCTGAATAAGGGTGACTTCCTACGCCGGAAATCATCGGCCGACATTTCTGATGATTTTTATTCGAAAATTAAGTGAGGGCGGATTTCGAACCCGAAACGGAGGAGGTATTGATTACTAATCAAAGATACTACCAATAGACCACGAGTGCACCAGACTCTGACTAACTCTTCTGAAACTTGGCGTAGTTGCTTTGTACGCATTACAAAATCACACTTGTTTTGGGGATCTCGCTTTCAACATGAAATAATCTGTGTAGGAGTCAGGATGGAAGAAAAGGCTTATTACCTCTAAACACCGATTTCTAGCCAAGCATGGCAGTGTTGAAACGGGTCTTAAGCTGCAAGACAGATTTAAATTTAATAATTGTAAACAAAATAATAAATAAAAAATGTGTACCACATACAGATTCGTCAGTTAAAAACTTTGCAAACAACTGTTCTTCTTCACGATTATGAACTTTACTTATATGCACGCAGCAGCAAACTACACTAAAATGGACAGAGAAAAGAGGAAGTCCAACATGAAAGAGCAAGTACCAAGAAAAATGACAACAGGATATCAACCGGATGTTCAACAGAAGATTCCCAACTACAAATGACTGTTATTCCACGAACGGAAAGAAGTAACGTTTTCGTCTGGACCGCATGAGATGCTTTAAGAATGACGAAGGTGATGGAGACGGTTAAGAAAAACATTAATTTCATAATGCAGAAGAGGAACTTGGAATTAGGTATATGCTAATCAGAGTTTGAGGTGACACTGCAAATACATCAAAGCATCGTTAACTCTAGGAAAGCAACAGTTCAAGACAGGCCTGTTACTAATCACTCTCGCAACACAGGTCTGTTACTAACCATTCTCGCAGCCACGTTTAGTCAGTACAATGTTGAATCTGTAAGCGACGTTTATTTTCGAAGCTCTTCTTGCCAAAGATGTGCTAATTTTCATTACAAATCTGGTGAATATTTTCGTTTACTGTGGGGCCGTGCGCATGCATAAATGCAGCAGATCGGCTTCTATTGAGTAAGTAGTTATTCATAAACACGATTCATCCGTCTGTACGCTGTGAAATTCGATGCAGATGTTGCTTGGAAGTACTTTTACCTTTGGGGATGGTACTTACCCTGGTAACACGAATTTCGCTAACGACGAAAGATGATATCGTACAGCATTAAACCATATGATAGTGTGGAGGTCCTTAAATACTTCAGGTTCGCGCAAATGTTTCAGCATCGTCAGAAACATTTGTTTCAAAAGGAATCGTTGGAAGTAAAATATTTAATGTGTGTAAGACATAAACTGTAACTGTGTATAGCCTAAGTCAATACAAAGGAGACCGTGACGATTACCGAGTGTGTATGACAAGGACCATATATTCAACAAAGTATTTATGGATCAGCCTAGATTTTCTATACATCTTGCACAGACTGTTGCATCTATGATGATTTGTAGTGCAACTAGTACACATTACTGCATGAAAAGAATGTATTAGATTATTGCCGCTCAGGTTAGCTGTGCGGTCTTAGGCGCCTCGTCACGGTTCGAGCGGATCCCCACGTGGGAGGTTCAGGTCCTCCCTCGGGCATGGGTGTGTGTGTTGTCTTTAGCGTAAGTCAGTTTAAGTTAGATTAAGTAGTGTGTAAGCATAGTGACTGATGACCTTAGCACTTTGGCCCCATAGGATCTTATCACAAATTTCCAATTTCATTAGATTATAATGGCAGTGTACCCAGTGAACGGTACTGTAAATGTCTTATCATTTTTTTAGCATTTGTATGTTAATTTTCGTAGCATATACTATGAAAATTAACTTGCAGGATGTCTCAGAACGTTTTTCCAAACGTCTAGTCATGGGGTCAATCGTTGTTGAAGCTGAAATGTTTCTGGGCACTTTCCGCCGGCGACTATCTGTTGAAGAGATTTCATCGAACTACACTGCTCAACACAGTTAAAATATCGTGTTCGCTCCTCTACGAGGGGAGATGGTCATTGTCGCTAAGAAGTTTGATAAATTTCTCAAGAAGAAAGGGAAGTTGCTGAGTTCACTTTTATTTTTATTAAGATGCCGTGATGAAGGTATTGTTCCAAAATTTGCTAAATTTTCTCACTTTACTGGTACTAGAATGGCAAAAAGGATCTAGAAACGTGCTAGTTTGGCGTTAGTACAGGAGAGAATTCGTTCCACACGCCAACAGTTGGATCCGATATCCAAAGAATTGTATTTCTTGCATTTAGAACTTTCTTCTCGTCTGTCTCCCGCATCCTGGAAGTGGGTTGATGAAGCTTCGTGGGTCTATTCGGATTTAACGCAGAACAACACTATTAAGAAACTATCTTCGAAATTTCTTCGACTTCGCCAGCAGCCATCCACGTCCGATGACATTACTCGTCGTCGGACTGTTATTAATTTAACCGACAAGGAACTGGATGATGCTACTTTGTCGGTTTTGGAGAAAAGTGTGAGCTTTGTTCCTACACCAAGGAACCAGCCTGCTAATGAATTTATTAGCGCTGTTGAACAGGCCGTTGCTCGCTTTCCTGAAGATGTGGTAGAGGAAATTAGACAGAAAGTTTCTTGAAATTTCCTGGCTGATTAAAACTGTGCACCGAACCGAGACTCAAACTCGGGACCTTCCCCTTTCACATGTAAGTGTTCTAACATCTGAGCTACCCAAGCACGACTCACGCCCCGTCCTCACAGCTTTACTTCTGCCAGTGCCTCGTCTCCTACCTTCCAAACTTGACAGAAGCTCTCCTGTGAACCTTGCAGAACTAGAACTCCTGAAAGAAAGGATATTGCGGAGACATGGCTTAGCCACAGCCTGGGAGATGTTTCCAGAATGAGATTTTCACTGTGTAGCGGAGTGTGCGCGGATATGAAACTTCCTGGCAGATTAATACTGCGTGCACTTTCCCGCGAAAGGCAAAGGTCCGGCACACAGTTTTAATCTGCCAGGAAGTTTCGTATCCGCGCACACTCCGCTGCACAGTGAAAATCTCATTGTGGAAACATCTCCCAGACTGTGGCTAAGCCATGTCTCCGTCCTCAGCCCTTACGTTGGGAAATGTGAACATCATTTATCAAACTCGACATTTTATTGAACGGGTGAACTCTTTTGTGCATTGAAACTTCTGACCTTTCAGTTAGTTTTGATATGGTTTCCCGTTTTACCCAGGTACCTCTGGAAGAGTCCCTGTTGTTAATCGGTCAACTTTTGGGTGATAAAACTACTGAGCTGTGTCGCCAAGTGTTGACATCGACATTTTTTATTTAATGACGTATTTTTGAACTAACCGACCTCTTTCCTCTATTGTCGCCAATCTTTTTATGAAATATTTTGACGATATCGCACTCAGGACTTCTTCTCTTCAACCTACATGTTTTTGGAGATGCGTGGATTATATTTTCATTGTTTTGCGACATGGAATGGAAGCTCTTAATCGGTTTTTAGATCATTTTAACTGTCTTCATCCACGCATCAAATTTTCGATGGAAATGGAAAAAGATGGCAAATTACCTCTTTTGTATCTTTCAGTACACAAAAAATAAAATGGTACCTTGGGACATCGTGTATATTATAAACCTACATGTAAGAACCGCTATCTTCATTCTACGAGCTATCATCCACCACATCAGCGCATGGGAGATCTACGAACATTGGTCAAGAGAGCTTATGCCATTTCTCATTCAGAAAATTTTAGACAGGAACTGGATCATCTTAAGACTGTCTTGAAGCTCAACGGATTTATCGATCATCAAATTAATTGTGCTTTTCAGTTTTGACCATCATGTCAACCAGCACCGGATACTAGAAAATCAGTTGCTTTTCTGCCCTTCGCTCGAAGTATTTCTTCAAAAATTTCTAGAATTCTCAGTAAATATGATATTAAAAATGTATTTTTGGCTTTGGCCAACACCGTAGCCCTGTTAGGATTTGTTAAAGATGATTTGCGATTGAAAAAGCCTAGAGTTTATAAAATTCCCTGTCGTTGTGGAAATGCCTATATTGGAGAGACTATTCGCACTATTCATGACCGATGTGTGGAACATCAGCGTCACGCATTTCCACAACGACAGGGAAGCACCAGCCTGAAAAATCTGCCGTAGCCGAACATTGTCTCAACGAAGAGCATAACATGTCGTTTAAAGAGGCGCAAATTGTTGCTCCGGCTTCTCGCTACTGGGATTGTGCACTCAAGGAATCCATCGAAATACGAGTATCCGATGAGATTTTTTATAGAGACAGAGGTTTCCCTTTAAGCAAGATATGGAACCCTATTTTAACTGATATAAAACAACAACGGTCTGGTTTTCGACCCGCTACATTTTAATTTGCGATTTATCACTTTCGCCAGTTTCTACCGCCTGCAGCACTGCAATTCTTTGCTTCGCAGGGGCAGTTCCTCCGCTTCTCGCGCAGGCGCAGTGACCTGTGTCCGGGATATAACGGAGCTGCATGCCCGGATTTAACTGCGGCTGTAACATGGTAGTAACTGCGACGGTCAGAGTTGAAGTCGCGCGATTTACTTAAGGACGACCGAAGAAAACATTTTAGCCACACTGTCCTTCAGAAACGACAAGAAAAGACCCTCATTTCCTTGGGGCATTGATTCCCAAACATTTTGCGTTGAGAAACGACAGTTTGCAATGCCACGAGTAACAAAATGACGTTCGTAACAACGTACAACACTAATGTCTTACCCTGGACAATATATAACCCTTCTCTAAGGGCAACCCCAAACGTGATCGCACGACTTTAGAGCATAGTGAGATCTCAATTTTTCTTCTGGTTTACAGGATGGAATCACTAATGCCCTCTGAAAACCATTGGACGAATTTTGAACGTGGCCAGAAGCAGTAAACAGTGCTTATGATTTGTCAGATTTCATGCTTCGCACCCTCCTGTGACGTGGTCATGAAGATGGGAGGGGGAGGGGGACTACGATATTGACACATATGTGAGCAGAATGTCAAATGTTCCCCCAAGACCAGCCAGTTCGTCATCAGCCTCCGTTCCACCAAGTCACAAGTTTTGAGCATTTCAAAAGTGCAGCTGTACAGAGGTCTTGGCGTCCGTAGACAAGTTGCACTGTGGCTCTGTCCTATGCCAGCGGAATCGGAAGGATGGAGCGTACTGCTTGCCTGCAGGTGCCTGGATTTTTATCACAGATCGTCTGTACGGGTGCATTTTTATGGTGTCAACAAAGGTGAACAAATGACTCCGAGGATGCTGACGAACTCGAAGATCTTAGAGGGAACACTTTCCGTTTTATTAACACGCGTGTCAATATCTGAATTATCGCCCCCCCCCCCCCCCGCATGTGATTCCTCCAGGGGATGAAGTGAAATAGGAGGGCAGTAACATACAATGCTACTTTTGATCGCATTCCATTTTTTCCGAATGGTTTTGAATGATTCCCAGTTGTCCCACCCAATACACCAGGGCAATACTCCAAGGGGTGCAATCACATTCACTGGGGTTGCAGGTTGCAGATTCATAATGTCCTTGGAGGAGGGATGAAAAGTCCAGGGATGTCAGCAGAGCCAGAGCTTGTCACGAACATCGGCCTGTTGGTCATCAGAGTGCGAACTGTCGTTTTAGAGTGTGAAATGTGTATGAGTAAACAATCAGAGGAAATGGGTGGTTCCATTAAAGCCCCTGAGTTCCTTTAATGTCGATTCTGAGCGATGATGTTTGTGAACTGTTTCCCTCAGCCATCCATAAGACAATCGCGTGATTTAAATGTAGGGCGTCGAGATTTCGACTTAGAAGGAAGGGGTGAAATGTGGGTAAAGGGGTGTGTAACGACCTTTCCAAAATTGGAAAGTAAGAACTGCAACGCCCAGCGCTTAAATCACGTGGTTTCCTTATGGCTGGCTGGGAAAAACATTTCAGACATATTGCCGCTCTGAATCGACATGAAAATACCTCAAGGGTTTCAGTGGAACCACCATTTTCCTCGGGGTGATGATTCCCGCACATTTTCCGCACTGCGATGAGCAACAGGCGACGTTCATGAGAACCTTTGACTCGGCTGCCACCCCTGGATGATTCATGCCTTCTCTAAGGATATCATGGGGCTGCCGCCTCTCTCAATGTGATCGCACCCCTTTGGAGTATAGTGTGATCACAGTTTTTGCCCTGATGTGCAAGGTGAAAGAACTAGGGACCATTAAAGCTCATTCGGAGAAAGCTTAATATCCTACTCCAATTAAACTTTTTGAGAGAGAAATCTGAAATATGAGTGTATCTAAACGCAGGAAGTTCTTTTAGGGTCAGGAACTTTAATTGTGTCCTTCCACACGAAGCATGCTACTGGGTTACAGAGGTCACACATTGCTGGGAAGCGTCAGCGATCATTTTTTACCTAGCAGGCGCCTCCCTCCATGACGTGGCCCATCACTACTAAACGTTTCATTGAAAGACTTTGAAATAGAAAGTGTCATTCCGTAATGATACTACAAACCTTCACGGATGGTAGCGAAGAGTACGTTTCTGTATTTGAGATAATGGAACCTATTTCACAAACGAACGAGTCAACAACAGAAAATATAATCAACTTCTTTCCAAGCTTCGGACAATGATCTAACTAAAGGCCCCATCTCCCGAATCCTGATCAAGACGGAGAGAATTCTCGCTCATTTACTCCACGGCGCACGTAAAATGATGTCAGGAATACTGAAAATCGTTCCGGCAAACTGGGTAGAGTGTATCTGACATATATTCCACTTTCAGAGATATAATTATTTTTACTGATAACTTTCGACTCAGTCGTTTCCGGGTGTAGTACCTCATTACCGACAATTATATGTAATTATATACTTATTCCGTGTGAACGAAATCGGTACGGACTTCGTATTACTAATACAGATCACACTTCCACTTATTCTTACTTGTAGGAAAATGTAACACAAAAAACACAAAACTTTTTGGTAAAGGACTTTCAGTAAAGGCTGTAATGAAAAGACAAAGATGTAGAAATCTACTTTTTCATTTTTAATCCAAGAATATTTCCCTCTCAAAGCGAAAATGTTAATTTTTATACAGACGCTGCTATCCATGGCCGACGGTATGATATAATATAATGGAAAGGCTATTTAATACATATAATCACAGGCAACCATGAAGGCACGGCAATACTCCAACGCATCTGAAACATGAGAGAGAGAGAGAGAGAGAGAGAGAGAGGTTACATGAACTGGCTGTGGGCTGCCGAGAGAAAGAAATTAGATGAGCGTTGAAAGTAATTGAAATTGGGCGTCGATAAAAATCTGAGTCTGTATCTTTCTACTTGCGGCCTATTCCTTATTGTCGTTCGGCGCTACTGGAAAAAGTGTATTCATAAGAATGTTCAAATTAATACATTTAGCATTCTCCGTCACTCCTGGTAGTTTCTGTAACATCATGACGGAATCACCCTGAATATCAGTTGAACCTGAGATTTGTTGTTGCTTTGAAAATTGATGCTGTTTATATGAAAACGCAGCTATTGACTACACTATACAGTGGGGATACTTCTTTAGGGATTACGTGTTTGCGTCGGCCGAAGTGGCCGTGCGGTTAAAGGCGCTGCAGTCTGGAACCGCAAGACCGCTACGGTCGCAGGTTCGAATCCTGCCACGGGCATGGATGTTTGTGATGTCCTTAGGTTAGTTAGGTTTAACTAGTTCTAAGTTCTAGGGGATTAATGACCTCAGCAGTTGAGTCCCATAGTGCTCAGAGCCATTTGAAGCATTTATGTGTTTGCACTGACAGCATCTTCTCTTCCTGGAGTAATACTGACTTGCTGCACTTCGAGTTGTTCAGGGTGCAACACGGTGAGAAGTTATTCTCACCAAAAACGACAATTCGTTCCCAACATGCCAATTCAATATGTTTCCCCATGTCTCTTACCTCTTTTGAGCCAATCAATGGAACAAAAGCGAAAAAAGTAGTACATCGATATTCTCTTACAGAAAGCTGTTTGCGTCGCATGGCGAAACAAACATTTTCGCCACAGCTTTCATTGTACACAACTAAACGTGTTGTATGTGGAAAACGTGTTGTCAAAGCAAATTTATAAAATGCAACTTAATTTCTCCCCAACAAAAACTAATTTCTTTTTGCTTCGTTAATGTTTATCGTATCAGTATCAAAATGAAGTCTGTTTATTGAAGTAGGTGAGAGGCAGCAGGTTAATATTTTTTTTTATTATTATTGGATGGAGAAACTTTTAAACTACGAAAGGTTCATTCTATAAAACAGCACAGACGGAAAATTCCTCATACCCCATACTTCGATAATCCATTTTTCGTTTCGTTAAACAGGGAGAAATCTGTTTTTATTGACCAGTAGCTGCAGTTAACCACGATTTTTGAAGAATATTGTATACACAGACATTTCCATAATTAGACGTCAACTAGGACACAAATGCCTTCTTTCTGTTGTGTATGACTTCATACACAACGGTAAGGAGAGGTAGACTATAGAGTGATTTGGCAACTGTCATCGTAGGAATGCTGGACAGGAGCAGGAATGTTTAATAAAGAAATTAACACAGTAAACAGAAGATTTACTTAACTTGTCCTTCTCCAAGCATAGTAAGACTCATTACAGAAAACGCAGCAAGAAACAGAGACCAGTTATAAGTGTCAACTAGGATGAGGCTCCCAGAAGTAACGGTAGCGTCATAGCGAAAAGGCTGCAAGTGGCTGTCACCGACCGCTGTGTGTTGTGGCAGCAGAGGGCGCTCGTGGTACTAAGCAACTGGAGGCATGTATCGGCAGGCGTGTACCATTGAGTCTGCAAGTTCCCGCGTGACCACTATCGGTTACTGACGGAAATTTTCAATTATACTCCCAATTTTGCGACGCGCGTAGGGTAGTATCGATACTTTATACAACAGTTCCAGTAATATATACTCCACTAGAAACAATAAGTTGATGTAGATGCAAATACACTCCAGGAAATGGAAAAAAGAACACATTGACACCAGTGTGTCAGACCCACCATACTTGCTCCGGACACTGCGAGAGGGCTGTACAAGCAATGATCACACGCACGGCACAGCGGACACACCAGGAACCGCGGTGTTGGCCGTCGAATGGCGCTAGCTGCGCAGCATTTGAGCACCGCCGCCGTCAGTGTCAGCCAGTTTGCCGTGGCTCCATCGCAGTCTTTAACACTGGCAGCATGCCGCGACAGCGTGGACGTGAACCGTATGTGCAGTTGACGGACTTTGAGCGAGGGCGTATAGTGGGCATGCGGGAGGCCGGGTGGACGTACCGCCGAATTGCTCAACACGTGGGGCGTGAGGTCTCCACAGTACATCGATGTTGTCGCCAGTGGTCGGCGGAAGGTGCACGTGCCCGTCGACCTGGGACCGGACCGCAGCGACGCACGGATGCACGCCAAGACCGTAGAATCCTACGCAGTGCCGTAGGGGACCGCACCGCCACTTCCCAGCAAATTAGGGACACTGTTGCTCCTGGGGTATCGGCGAGGACCATTCGCAACCGTCTCCATGAAGCTGGGCTACGGACCCGCACACCGTTAGGCCGTCTTCCGCTCACGCCCCAACATCGTGCAGCCCGCCTCCAGTGGTGTCGCGACAGGCGTGAATGGAGGGACGAATGGAGACGTGTCGTCTTCAGCGATGAGAGTCGCTTCTGCCTTGGTGCCAATGATGGTCGTATGCGTGTTTGGCGCCGTGCAGGTGAGCGCCACAATCAGGACTGCATACGACCGAGGCACACAGGGCCAACACCCGGCATCATGGTGTGGGGAGCGATCTCCTACACTGGCCGTACACCACTGGTGATCGTCGAGGGGACACTGAATAGTGCACGGTACATCCAAACCGTCATCGAACCTATCGTTCTACCATTCCTAGACCGGCAAGCGAACTTGCTGTTCCAACAGGACAATGCACGTCCGCATGTATGCCGTGCCACCCAACGTGCTCTAGAAGGTGTAAGTCAACTACCCTGGCCGGCAAGATCTCCGGATCTGTCCCCCATTGAGCATGTTTGGGACTGGATGAAGCGTCGTCTCACGCGGTCTGCACGTCCAGCACGAACGCTGGTCCAACTGAGGCGCCAGGTGGAAATGGCATGGCAAGCCGTTCCACAGGACTACATCCAGCATCTCTACGATCGTCTCCATGGGAGAATAGCAGCCTGCATTGCTGCGAAAGGTGGATATACACTGTACTAGTGCCGACATTGTGCATGCTCTGTTGCCTGTGTCTATGTGCCTGTGGTTCTGTCAGTGTGATCATGTGATGTATCTGACCCCAGGAATGTGTCAATAAAGTTTCCCCTTCCTGGGACAATGAATTCACGGTGTTCTTATTTCAATTTCCAGGATTGTATAACGTATTTTCTAATTCCATTCGTATATGGTAACATTCAGTTTTACGTGCTACACATCATTATCAGAAATTACAAACATTACTATGGAAAATTAAAGTTTTTCCAAATGTGAAGACTTGTACTTAGGAACAAACATTCAATAAAAATTTGAAAGCGTTGCAATCGAGAGAAGCTTGTCAGTACTCCCTGTATGTAATAGGCTTTCTGTTACATTATTACTCTAAAACATACCAAAAATCAGTAATTGAGATCAGTTTAAGAAGAAGTGTTATAAAAAACCAGTTACAAGCTCTCTGATGATGTGACAGAAGAGGGAACAGGAGTCGACATAGGAGAGATAGAGGATCCAGTATTAGAGACATAACTTGAAACAGCTTTAGAAAACATAAAATGAAATAAAGTTGGAGAGATAGATAACATTCCATCTGAATTTCTAAAATGATGTGTGTCGACTGTATGGTATTGACGATATGCCATCTGACTTTCGTAAAAATACATTTTTTAAGACATAAAATTGTTAAGACATTAAAGAAACTCAGTATCACAGGTTTCATGATAAAATACGTTATTCTGTTTCAGGGTACAAGGTAGTTCACTACTGAATAAAAGTATAGCTTAACATTCCATGTGTTATATAAACAGCTTTAATAACGTAAAGAATTTTAAGCACCGTAAAATACTATACCTGAAAAATTAACAATATATTAGAAATAGCTTCCATATATTATACAGTACAATATACAATACGAAAACATTTGCAAATGCTGCACAAAACAAAATCTCATGTCCAACAACAAAAACTACTGTAGAAAAAGGCGGAAACCGCTTTTTTGCGACATTTTGTGCACAAATCTTCACGTGATGCTAAACTTAGTCACTAGACTGAAGAACTATCCAAAATATGTCATGTGTTCCTAGGTACACTGTCCTCTAGGTACAACACTCTTCCTTTCGTCGGATGAGGAAACCTAACAAAATTCATTCACTGTGTTCTTATGGAAGCGAGAAGTTGTATTGAAGTCATTGCCTTCGCTGTAATTTCGGAAAACTACAAAAGAAATGAATCTGGGCTGTAATTAGTGGGTCAAGTTATGTATGAAAAGCAAAATGTTGTGATACTGCAGCTGTTCTTTTATTTGCATTTGCCGTAATATTGGTACACATTTAGGAAGCTATTAGATACAAAAATTTGGGACCTTTAGAAGCACGGTCTTTAACGTATGTATCATTATTTTAAAGTGTCATGCACCGAGCTATAGGGATTGCTGAAGGAGAATAAAATCAGTGACAACACGTAGAGGGCTTTGATTTACTTACAGTGTTGTTCAAAGTGATCTAGATACTTACAAGTGATTGTTTGAGGTAAGCTATTATATGGTTATACGTATAGGAATAACAACTATAGAAATTTTTGTGTCATGATTCACCAAATTTCGGTGTGCCTATAATCCAGTTCGCCCCACAGTCGCATCAAGCGTCCACGACGATGTCACAACTGCCCTGATACGTCCACCTTTACACACAGATCCTGCTTCCTTAAACCTGTGTCTCCACTCGTAACCGTATTCTCAGATAGGTGGACCCTTGTTAAACGTGGTCCGGAATTTCCAACCGACTGCACTTGCTAAGTCGCTCTTGCAGAACTCTACCACTCAAAATGCCTTCTTCATTGGTTGATCTGTAAGCTGTGTTGCTAGAGATCACTAAAAAAATAAAATAAAATTCAAAGTGTCTAGATTATTTTGACTAAACCTGTATTTATATGGATATGAAAATATTTTGAAAAGCAAAATAATTCGCCAGAAGGGAGATAAATTAATATATTATCTGACATCTTGGGTTGTCGGGTGTTCTGCCGGATATCAGCGTCGTACTAGCACGATATTTCGGCCACGTAGCTCGTGGCCTTCATCAGGTGCGACCTGAGAATATATTATCTGCCATACAAATTTAGTGAAGCGACTGTCAAATATAGCTCTGGGTAAGGGACTGAAGTGGGGTTTATGCTTGTGGTTGTGCAAATATGAGCTTACACCGAGGTGACAAGTCAAAAGGTAGGCAGTATCGTGTACAAAGGGTATAAGAGGGTAGTGCATTAGCGGAGCTGTCATTTGCATTCAGATGAGCTATATGATGAGATTCCCAACGAGATTACGACGGGAATTAACAGATACTGAACGTGGAGTGGTAGATGAAGCTAGAAGCATGGGACATGCATTTCCGTAAACGTTAGGGATTTCAATACTGTATCTCGCTTGCAGTTTGTCTGATTATTTTAAGTCCTTCTTCTCTCCGTGTGAGCGTATTTTGTAGTTGCGACTTCACTGTCCTTGTCTTTGCGTGTTTTGTTTACATTCTTTCCTTATGACGTTTACCTTTGGGCTGTACATTTCTACCTCTACGTTTACTGAAGCTGCCTCGCTCTACAGATGAAGATGAAGATCGACGTCTAGCTCCCACTGCTCTTATGTTACTTCGCATGCATACGTCCCGAGCGGCTTTCCCATCAGATGGTCTGTTCTTATAGTATGACTCACTTTCCTCTTGTTGTGTATGCCATCTAATCTGCTCTGAAAGTTGACGATTTAAGGCTGGGACGAGGATTTTTATTTACTGTCAGTTTTCTACTTCACCTTAATCGTGTCGTCTGGATAAATTTGTTTGGGAACCTGATAGCAGAAAATTTGCGCCGAAAGTGGAGACATGACTTCATATTGTTATTCCGGCGCCTGGTTGAAATCGTGTTTCACGGGGCCACTGGCAACCTTACTATCGGAAGGTGTGTCGGAGTGTCCTGAGTATCCTTTGTAGGCGACTGTCTCTCTTTGGTAGTGCCGTCCCCGAAACTGGTCCCTTCATATGCTTGTCATCTCTTATTAACTCTCACTGTGGCAACGTTTATAGGGATAGATTGTTCTGCGTCGGGTTTACTTGCCAGCGGCAGAGAATCTTTGTCACATGATAAATCAAAATCTGCCGAATCCCAACTGAACTTAGCGAATCTTCGTTACGTGCTTCATTTTTAAGTTACGAAGTCTGCTAAAGTCAATTTCGTCCGTTGCTGCAAAGAATTTATTTAAAACGAAAACCCGCTTAGGACAGTTTTAACGAAGGTGGCTGCTTTCGTTACATGTGAAGCACGCAAAACCTTAACCCGAGTACGAAATCTGTCATAGTTTGAGACGGAATATTGACTTTTACACGCATTTTATCGACCGCACGCTACTAAATGCTCACATAATATTTTTACTGCACCAGCTTTCATAATTAATTTCACCATACTTTGTTACTACTTCTCTCAGCTAGCAATTTTGTATTACAATACTGGAGGTGAAAGACACGAACAAGTTTTAACCAACATTTGCGGTGGAAAGAGAAACAATATCTACAGTTTCATCGTGATGAAATTTAGTTTCATTTCCGTGTTTCATCAGTAACCAATCCAGTAGCATTGGATTCAGTAGTTTTACGAAAATGCTGTACTGTTCCATCTTATGATAAGCCTTGAGATCTTGATTACTTGTGATATCTATTGTATCTGTAATACAAGCATTCATTTGAAGTGAACTCGTTTAAACATTTCCAATTCATATTGCGTAGTATACTTCCTTGGAAACATGGAACAATAAACACTAATAACAGGCACACACACACAGAATGAGAGTGAGAGAGGGAGAGACGAAGTGTAATTGTTGATGACATGAAACTTGTTGACAACACCAGATGCAGGAATACACTGTACATCCTCACGCTGGCGCATCTCAATCGGAATTACACTCATAGACCAGCTAGGAGGCAATATCTATTTAATTAACCCATATATACGTTTACGACACGTCTTTTTGTGAGCTGTTTTATAGCAAACTTATTTATTCTAAGTATGTCTTCTTATTTGCTATATAAATTGAATCGTAATCGTAACATTAAGAAGTAGTCAAAGTGAATACAGCATTACGCAATAAACATTAATTCTGTTAAATAATTACAGAGATTAGTATTACGTATCAAATTCATTTATTTGTCAGTGCTGACACCCTCGTCCGCTAAATAATACAAATGTTAATTAGGCAACTGTGTTTTGCAAAAGGGCCTGATATATCTTTCCGGATCTTAATACCAGCCGAACTCTAATCATAAATCACCAGGGAAATGAAATGGGGTGGTAATTCAATTAGCGTTGATTCAGTGCAGGCGCCGTGATGAGCAGAGCGGGACATTCCATGGGCGATGTGTCCAGCATCGCGATGTTAGTGTCAGGGTGAGAAATTGCAGTGGTCCGTGATACAGAATTACGGGTTACGGAAACGACGCTCTGCAGACCTTCAACATCGGTAGCACAGCATACCATCTACTGACGATGGCCAACTGCGTTCATTTAATCCGGATATTTAGAAACAGACCACCAATTTTTGTGTAGCAAGGAAATCGTAAAATTCATACATTTAATGCGGCTCAGCACAATTTCGTTACATATAATGACGAACAAGAAAACTGATTTTTAACCAAACGAGTGCAAATACTTGTTCCAGTATTTCATTTATTGAGATTGTCCCATAAAGGTATGGTGAATATCATAATTTTGAAACATGTAATGCCTCTTCATTTCTTGGTAGCACTTGTAACCTACGTCCTCAATAATCTGTTGCATGTAGTCCTATCGCTTTCATATTCCACAGTTTCTACGCTATACAGCTTCCTCCAGTACCATGGAAGTCATACTCTCATATCCTATCTGTCTGTCCCTTATTGTCAGGTAGTTCAATATGTTCCTTTTTTCGCCCATTCCGCGGACAATCCCCTCATTCCTTTTTTAATCAGTCAACTTAATTTTCTACATTATTCTGTAACATCACATCTCAAATGCTTCGATTCTCTTGTGTTCCGGTTTTCCCACAGTCCATGATTCACTGCTAGACAGTGGTGCGCTCCAAACGTACATTCACAGAAATTTCTTCCTCAAATTAAGCCTTATACTTGATACCGGTAGTCTTCTCTTGGCCAGGAATTCCCTCCTTGCTTGTGCTACCCTGCACTTTATGTCCTCCATGCCTTATCCGTCACTGGTTATTTTGCTTCCGAAATAACAGCATTCCTTATTTTTGTGTACTTCGCGAACAACAAATTTGATGTTGACTTCGTCGCTATTCTCATTTTTCCTACTTTACATTCATTCGTGTTTTTCGGTTTACTCCCAACCCTTATTCTGTACTCATTTCTTTATTCTACTTGCGTAATATCCCTCTTCACATTCACTGTGGATAGCAATGTCATCAGCGATCTTACTATCGATTTCGTTTCATACTGAATTTTAATCCCAGTCCTGAACTTCACTTTTGTTTCCATCATTGTTTCTTCGATGCATTGATTGAACAGAAGGGGCGAACACTGCATCCCTGTCTTACACACTTTTTAATCCGAGTGCTTCGCTCTTGGTCTTCTACGCCTATTGTTCCCTCTCGGTTCTTGAACATATAGCGTATTATCCGTCTTTCCCTATTACTTGCTCGGGTTTTTCTCAGTATTTCTAAAATCTTGCACCATTTTATACTGTCTATTGCTTTTTACAGGACGACAAATCATGTGAACTTCTTTTGATTCTTATTCGGTCTTGCTTTAATTATCAAGCAGAGGGGCAGTTCCTACGTTGCGTTTCAGAATGGGAGCAAGGCCGAATACAAATCAAGACACGCCGATAGGATTTTTCGACCTGGAAAATGCATTCGGCAATGTAAAATGGTGCAAGAAGTTCGAAGCAGATTGATGAGCGAGTGGATACTCCATTGTCCATATTCAGCAGTTCCGTGTATTGACATATCCTTGGTAATGGAAATGCGCTACGCCTGTCCGCAGAATGTTCCATTGTTCCATGGAAATTCACTTACCACTCGATGCGAGCAAGAATTTCTAGAGTAGAGGCTTGTCCTTTTGGCAAGTCATTATGTAGCTTCTCCTGGATAAGGGTAGTTTTGTATGAATAGCAGTGCTACAAATTTCGCAGAATTTTATGCAGCGTGCTCATAGGCATGTCCAAAGATCAGGCAACTCTTCGTGCAATGCATGTTTGTACACCACTGCTCGACCCCTCCTACAGTGCTTTTACTGACATTGGATCAATCGGTTCCTCTCTCTACCACATAGCACGTCAAAGGTACCTTTTTTTTTAAATTTCGTAATTATTTTCTCCAGACCCTTAGCGGATGTCGGCCAACGCCATTTTTCATGCGCTTGAGTGTAGGAGAGTTTTGAAGATGATGAGAATGATATTTGCTTTGTGGGGCGCTCAACTGCGCGGATATCAGCGCCCGTACGAAGTCCCGACCTTGACACAGTACAATATTGTCACGTACACGAATGACGATGAAATGATGAGGACAACCCAAACACCCAGTCCCCGGGCAAAGAAAATCCCCAACCCGGCCGGGAATAGAACCCGGGACCGGAGTTCTGAAGAGCTGCTAGTGCACGGTCACCTTTCTTGTACAAGAATTTTACCACCAGCGAGCGATTCTGCATTGATTCAGCCATGGAGAACGTCTCATACGGAAACTAAGGTGCAGCCGTGTACCCCGTGCCTTTTATTATACGTTCCTTCGCTTACAGCACCATCTAGTGGTAAAATTTTCGTTACATTTTTCCCATAACTTTTCCCATTTTTCCGGAAATATTCCTTTAAAATTTGACGTTGTTCTGAGCAGTGGTTCGTTTTCTACAGTGTTTTGAAGCGGGAATTTTAATTATAATTACCCTGTATATGGATATTGTCTGTAAGTTTTGTTCTATATTCTTCCCCTTTCATTCGACCCAAGCAATCGGAATAAATCGCGAAATTAATCCCATAGTTAGTGGAGTTGACAACCCTGTTCAAGGGATAAATATCTAAAATCACAATAACCTTTTCGAATGGTTCAAATGACTCTGAGCACTATGAGACTCAACTGCTGAGGTCATCAGTCCCCTAGAACTTAGAACTACTTAAACCTAACTAACCTAAGGACATCACACACATCTATGGCCGAGGCAGGATTCGAACCTGCGACCGTAGCGGTCGCGCGTTTCCGGACTGTAGCGCCTAGAACCGCTCGGCCACTCCGGCCGGCCCTTTTCTAATGTATCCAACGTGACCATCCCTGTTTCCTTCTTGTTTCCACCTCTGGATCGATTCTTACAAAAGTCGTAGGTGTGAGCCCTATCGAAGCCAACTGAGAACTTGACTCCTTCAATCCGGAATTAAGCCCATGTGTCGGGTAAAATTTCACCCAGAGAGCAGAAACCGACTAATTTTGTGCCAGCTTGACTTTCTTCACCCAGGTAAAATACTGAACCCTCTCCTGGATGGAAAGTTTCCTAAAAATTTCATTTTCCGAGAATTTGCTACTATGCATGGCTCTTACTCGCCAGTGAGCTCAGGTAACTAGCATACTGGCAGATAAAAATCTTCGTTAAGAAGGCTGAGAGATCTCACGATATCCAAAAGGGCACATATGGGTTCTCCATTAAAATTCTCACACACCAAAGCGATCATTCAACTAGTCGTCGGCATGGGCCTTTTACAAGATATGATCCCAGATTCCATACATGCTTTAAATTTTTGTGTTATCAACTTCTGCACACCAACATCTCTTTATAATTTATGTTGTCAGGAAAAAAAAAAAAAAAATCTTAACGAATTTTCTGTTCTTTTAAATTTTTATTGTGGTGGCCATAAAGTACCACTAACTTGATAGTGCGAATCATTAAAATGTGTTTAAGTTTTGAAGAGTGTACTAAAAGGTATCTTCAGGTTCTGGGCCCTGCTTATACATGAGTAAGCTTTTAAAAACTATGTTGTTAATAGAAGTAAAGAACAATTATCGAATTCTCTTTTTTTAATATTTTAGAGTGGACATCATGTACCCCCACCAACCCCTCATTAAAGCGTGTTATGGAAAATGTGTTGGTAGTGCTAGAATTAACGTGGCACCTATAACACCTGAAGTCGGGTAAGGGCTTACTCCTTACTCCGCTCCCTACTTGAGTGTCATCAGCATTGAGTACGTACTCCACCTCCGAAACTAATCTTTCCAACTGGTGGACGTTCCTAAGTGGCCCACTAAAACTGATTGTATATCTGTCAGTGGGACGCAGTCCCTCGAAAATATTTTAAATAATCTCGTATTGCTGAAAATCTAAGTATATACGTCTAACTTTGTCAATTCTCTTCAAATAATTCTGCAATAACTGATCGTGCCTCTGCACTCCGAGGTAGTTCTTTTCTATCAACTGATGGTGGACCTGCATTTATAAAAAGTTCCCACATACTGTCCGCATAAATTGCAAAAAGGGCAAATTACTCCCCATGTCCTCCTTCAAAGACTCATCCAAATACCCCGTGACCATTAGACACAAAATTGGGTGAAACTGTTCATTACTCAAACCAAAAATTTCGCCATGATCGTGCAATTCCAAAAGAAAATACAGCCATCGTTGAAACTACTCACTGCACTTAACTGACAGTACTCCCCCTACCCACAGAAATCCAGCTGAATTATTAAGCAGCTTAGTAAACAGCCCAAACAAATGAGTACATAATTTACTCACTACTCATTGGTTCCGCTTATAAGGCGTCTTACCTTCCTCCATCCCGGAGTCACTATGCATTCTCACGACCATCTCGTCAACTAACCCCTGTAACTGTTTAGAATGCTTGTCTTTCGTGTTGATGGTACGCAAATCACTAACCATGTTTGTATACCGCACCACAAGTGCCCTACTTCTACTAATTTTCGAGAGTGAAGTCTCTTCCAATCCCAAAACGATACTAAAGTAACACGCTTCACAAGTTCACACTGAATGCTGACGATAGGCTCACTTAACGGCTGGTTCCAAGTTAGAAGTGGTCGCGGGGCGGTCAGATGCCTCTGTTAGTCCATACGCCGACTCAGTCGCGCTCCCAGAAACGTCGCAAGTGGTAATGACAAGTTCATCGGCAATTCGTGCTCTCTCAACTCAACACCACTGGCTACCTCAATCCTAGACATTCTAAAACAAAATTACCCATAAGAAGTGTCTGTGTGTGTGTGTGAAATCTTATGGGACTTAACTGATAAGGTCATCAGTCCCTAAGCTTACACACTACTTAACCTAAACTATCCTACGGACAAACACACACACACCCATGCCCGAGGAAGGACTCGAACCTTCGCCGGGATCAGCCGCATAGTCCATGACTGCAGCGCCCTAGACCGCTCGGCTAATCCCGCGCGGCTAAGAAGTGTCTGGAACACGGAAAAAAAACATACGAAAACTATTATAATCCGGAATATATATTACATTCGGAACTCAACACCACCAACGCTACTAAATTCCGGTTACGTACACTGTCCACCAGAACCAAAATTATGCTCTGCAACCGAAATGTTAGTGGGAGTGGTGGTGCCAAGTTGAGAGGTGTGCGCAATAACAGTAATATCAGCACAAAAACATGCATTTAAGACAAATCCCCTTCACGAGAGGGAACTCCAGTTAGCCTTACAATGTCATTACAACAATTAAAATAACACTGAGAGCATATATTGGTAAAACATAGAAATTTTTAAGGCATCAGTATCCAAAGCTCTCACATGGAGTATGAGATTCAGGTTGGCATTTACACAAACCAACTCCAGTTCGTGGAAGAAGACTAATTTAATTGGGCATATAAAGATGGTATCTGTTCTTTCGGACATTGACCTTCTTCTTCTGTGCTGGATGCACATGCATTGCCGGAACTCTTACGGGACTCGGTAAGATTGTCTGCCGCGAATGATGAGTGTAATGGGCAGGGGCACTACGAAAGTAGTTTGTGGACATTAGGTTGGGAATGTGGGTCTCATGGGGAGCGTGCAAAGTATAAATCCCTGCAGTCGCACTATCCTCTGTGCTCTCGGTGGCTCAAATGGATAGAGCGTCTGCCATGTCAGCAGGAGATCCCAATTTTGAGTGCCGGTCGGAGCACACATTTTTAACTGTTCCCGTTGATGTGTATCAGCACCTGCCGACAGCTTAAGGTCTTGGTTTAATTATCATTTTAATTTAATTGGGGACTCGAAACGCACGATAAACATTAAGGGGCAAGAGGAATGTCTTAATAATTACAGTCGTTCTCGAAAGGACTACGGCCACTCAATAGGCCACACAAATAGACAAATCTTGCACTCTGGCTTGACAACGGATATGAAGTGTCTATACCATAAACAGTCAGCATTTTACCTTGGCGAAACCAAAGGAAATTCAACGTCCGTAAATCAGTGCACCTTAGTATGAAATAGGTGAGTCAGAAGTCCAATACACCGTAAGCCCATAGGATCAGACGACGGCTCGACGTCATACACAGGTAGTATTTATTGATGGGTCTCACTTGTCGCCGGATTCAGACACATAGAACGCGCCCGTATAGCGAAGGCTGTCGATCAAAAGTCGTCTTGTTGGCCACTCGACAAGATATACCCATGCACACGCACCAATTTATCTGCTGACCGACGAGCTGACCAATTTGACCAGTTTCTTGGCTTCCTACACAAGTCCCGACCGACAGCATTCAGCGGTTACAGCGCCGCCTTGTCGTTAAAGTTAGCTTATCTTAGGCGCGATGGTTTACTTTTTACGAGTTCCGTTTTGATTTTACACAGAAAAAAAACGGAGTTTTCCTTGTCTGGTTTAGAAGTAACAAGGCCAAGAAAAGCCGAGAGAAATCTGTGGTTAATGTAAGGAAAGAAAACAACCCACGCACTCTTACTTAAGGAACTGGGAGCCGATGATTCTCAATATTATCTAATAATGGATTAAACATGCATTTTGGAGTTTCTGAGCATCGTTAAATAATTCTTAAAGGAGAAGGGTCAGCCACTGAAGGGGCTATAAGCTGCGAAGAGAGGCTGTTAGTAACGTTACTGTTTCTAACTAATGACAGAACTTACGAGGCCCACAAATTCGGCGCTGTTCTATCCCACAATTATTATATAAAATGATTTATGAACCTTGCAATGTGATTTATAACTGCCCGAGAAAAATACATAATTGTAACGAAAATAAATAACACGAAAGGTTCGTGAAATCTTCTCGGGTGATCAGCCGAGTAAAGGCGTCGTCTTCTCGCAACGTTTCGAAGGGTTTCGTACCCATCATCTTCGCTTGAAGATGATGGGTACGAAACCCTTCGAAACGTTGCGAGAAGACGACGCCTTTACTCGGCTGATCACCCGAGAAGATTTCACGAATGGAATACGCCGAGAAAGTCTCAAATCACATTTAATACGAAAGGTATTCATGTGCACTTTGTTAATCTATTTATGGGTGTAGCAAAAGAGACGCCACTGTAAGGTCAAGAAAATCACTTCGAATGTGATGATGAAAGACGGTGCACATCATCTAATAAATACATAGGAAAAGAAGCTGTTAGGACTGTAAAAATAGTTCTACACTTTGCTCTTCATAACAAAAGTCTTGGATATAAGCTGGAAGTTCTTAACGCATAACAATGAAATAAGTGTATTTTATGAATAAACTTCCATTGATAGTCGATATATAGGTTTTACTGGTGCTTCCAATATATATCTTAAATGAAATTTAAGAGCTAATCTGCCTATATTAGATATCGTTTCCGATAAACATCGGAAATAAAACCTAAAAACTGAAATATAGACAGTCGACGATGAGCCGTGGCACCATTCAGTCAGTAGACTGTTCCGTCTGGCGCCACTGGGTTAGGTCTAGTATCGACTATATCTCTCGCGGCCCCACTGCCAATATATATGTGGAACATTTCGTATCTGTGGGGTTTGTGCTTAGAAGGTTTTTAGTTGCCAATACATATATACGGAATTCGCTGGTCCGAGACGGAAGCACGAAGTTTGGAGATTGGCGGTAGCGTCGCGACAAGAAGTGGTCCCAAAGTCCGAACGGCGGAAGCCACGAGCTGCGCAAGGAGGGCCTGCGCACAGCGAAGATACCGGAGTACTTCACCGGGGTCAGCGTCGAATACAAGCAGCTCGTGACAGGATGTCGACAGGACATGACGGTGCACCGCCTCACTTCAGTGTGCATGTCCGCAACCATCTCAGTGCTGTATTTCCTGGTCACTGGATTGGAAGGGGATCTCCTATTTCATAGCCGGCCGGAGTGACCGTGCGGTTCTGGGCGCTACAGTCTGGAACCGAGCGACCGCTACGGTCGCAGGTTCGAATCCTGCCTCGGGCATGGAGGTGTGTGATGTCCTTAGGTTAGTTAGGTTTAATTAGTTCTAAGTTGTAGGCGACTGATGACCTCAGAAGTTAAGTCGCATAGTGCTCAGAGCCATTTTGAACCTACTTCATAGCGGCGAGGTCACCTGACCTGAATCCCCTTGATTATTTCCTGTTGGGTTATCTGTAGTCACTTGTGTATGAGACCCCAGTGGATACGGAGATGTATTTGGTTCAAATGGCTCTGAGCACTACGGGACTTAACTTCTGAGGTCACCAGTCCCCCTAGAACATAGAACTACTTAAACCTAACTAACCGAAGAACATCACGCACATCCATGCTCGAGGCAGGATTCGAACCTGGGACCGTAGCGGTTTCGCGGTTCCAGACTGAAGCGCCTACAACCGCTCGGCCACAACGGCCGGCGGCGATGGATTTAGTTGCCAAAATTGTAGCTGCATGTGATGAGATTCGGAACACACCAGGGATATTTGTCAGGGTGCATCAGAATCTTGTGCTCCGATTTCATTCTTGCATTGAGGTTGATGGCCGTCAGTTTCTGCACATTTTGTAAGACACAGTACAAATGGTAAGTTTATTGTGTCACTCATGGTACTTACAGAAAACTGTAACTAGTGTAAATAAAAAAGAACACAGTAATGTGATAGTATACCTATTATCTCCTAAGCTAGCTTCTTCGACCCGAGGTTCCCTTTTTCAAATTTTTCAGCGGAGCGTGCGACCGAACCGCTGAATCTTTCCATCAGTAAATGGGGTATGTTCTCCACTGACTCGGTTGTTTTAACCCCCTCCACTGACGGAATGACCCACTTCCCAATTCCGTATGTATAAAACCAATACGGACTTGTAGCTGTCACGCCTTTGCGCTTACTGCTACGTATTTTTACTGTAAATAGCTCAGTCCCAATGGTAAGAGGCAGTAGTGAATTCACGTAGTTAATATTTGAGTCCAGCACAGGTGCCACAAGCTCAGCTCACTTTTACTCCACTCCTACCCTCGCCATTGCACCACATTAAGTAGGTGCTACGTGGACCTTGCTAAATTCACTTGCGTATACATTTTTGACCGTTACTCGCCAGTATTTACCTAATGATTAGTACACTCCTAACTGGACTATTTCCCTAAGAGCTGTGATGATTGAACGGGTTCGATCCACGGCCTACAGTGCCCTACAGTTCACATGGTAACACTGCCTACCTGACCCACTTAACTTGGTAGTGAGCTTATGTATCCAATCACCACTGCTGGCAGCAGTGGATAATCCTATCAGCACGACGAGAGCAGCAGACTTACCGTCGAATCCTCCTGAAAATACTTATAACTACGGTCGCCAGCTCTGAAGGAGCAAAAGAATAAATCAATTTTTGGGCTCGCTTCAAAGTGAAATGGCTTGAGTTGAATTTAAACTTAGTTCTGAATATTACTATTTCTGATCATTCTAGATGATTCTACAAAGCAAATACTCTCTCAATTTCTGTGAGGTGGCTTGGTAATTACTACCAAGACAGTTTATGCAACTTCGGTTAACAAAATTCTATCCTTCAACTTATTTAATGATTTTGGATATTACTCTTTGGACCATTGATACAGAATTAGTTAGGTGACTTTACTTGAAAGGTTGCTCAGAAAAATTTAAGTAACTGTAAATAGGCGACTCATTCTGGTGTGACCATTGCTCTTTTCAACATTCTTATACGCTAAAGTATTCTACAACCAAAAGAATTGTAAATGAAAGAGGCGATGGTGGCCTCAGTCTGATTTCACTATACTATGTTTGAGGTTACTACACTTTACAATGAACAACATGCGTCGTAATTTTACTCATTACTATATTCTGTCCTCTGCACTTGCATAAAAGAAAACTGGTATTCTCCTTTTACATGTATACAAAGTTCGACTTAACAATTGCAAGCAGTCTTGCCTTAGGTAGACGTGTCGGTGCTGGTGGTGAGATGCATGTGGCTAACGCAGTTCTTCACGCCTCATGCCCTTAATGGTGGCTGGAACTACGAGCTGTAGCACTCGTATAAGCTACTGCACGTCCGCCATAAAATCTGGGCACAGGAACTCTTACAATCAGCCCCAGTGGCATAGAGGCGGCTTCAACAACCACTCGTCGCGTTTTACTCCAAAAACGGCGACGATATTCGCCTCTTCGCTGTTGCACAATCACTTTTGCGTGAGCACAGTTACGCACGTCCGATCACGTCAACACTCCCCAGGCCATTCCATTGTTCCGTCCCTGTGTCTCCAGCTACCCCTAGCTACGCTCGTATCACCAAGAGTGGGGGCGTTCCCCTACCACCTTTTTACCGAAATCATTTAGTATTTAAGAATATTTATATTTACTACCCTGGAGTCCATACCAGTCATAATAATTTACTACTAGCGCTTTACAACATTAAATTATACAGTAATAACTTATAATTACCAAGAAAAAGAATACATTTGACTCTGAGAGCTTAGTGCTTTGTCTGACAGGCCGCGCTAATTCCCAGTTTCGCCAGTAGATGGCATCAGGGTGCACTCCCTGGCAGTCTCACACAAGCGCGCCCGTTTCAGACACGCGGGCTCCAAATTACTGTCAGCCCAACATCATTTCAGCTCCGTTACACATGCCCCACTTCTTATTGAAGTATCTTACAGTGATAATTCAATAAGAAGTCTCTCCTATAATGAATCTGAAATGTTCGATAAGCTTTTTACCAAGGGTTTTCCCTTTCTTAGTGATACACCTCGATACTTATATTACATAATTAAAATTAAACACCAATTCTTTCTCTCTTTCCTGCTAAACATTACATAAATGATTTACATATATTCTTTCCAATTTTCTTACTTCTAAACACAGTGCACTTTAAACATCTTTTTTTTTTTTTTTAAATACACTTCTTTTATCTCAGGCAAGTAAAACACACGTTATGCGCCTATTTCTTTGTAGCCCGTCCTTTTCACTTTACCTCCTCACTTTTCTACCTCTTCCACAACACTTATTTACACATCTATTAAGGCTTTCTTAGAAGCTCAGTCTTTCCCAGTCCGTTTAGTCTCTACTTAAACTAGAAGTTTCATTAGAATACTGCAATATATTTTAGTGAGCATTTACCTTTCACATAGAACAAAAGAAACACAACTATTTACATATTGGTTTACTTTAATATTTATTTATATATTTATTTTCAATCTGGTAGAATTCGTGGTTCATACCTTCTGAGATACACTATGTTTCTTACTCCCAGGCGTTTGCCTGTTAATGGGTACTCTAAATAATAAGCATTCACATTGGGTATGGACACTATTTTAAATGGTCCATTATATATATATTTAAATTTGCTGATCTCGTTATTAATTTCACTTGACTTTTCATGTGTTTTTACAAGAACGAGATCACCTATTTTGAATTTGGGATTCCTTACTTTTTCGTCGTGACGACGAATTCTCGCATCTGCTTGTTTTCTCATCTTGTCTTTTACTAAGTTCTTTTTACTATCATAATCTAATTCAACTCTATTTGGAAATTCTAGTAGGTCTTCTACTAGACTTTTACTTCTTGTCTTTTTCAGGATTTCTTCTGGAGTAAATCCAGTGCTCTCGTTTGTTAATGAATTCATGATTTCTTCGAATTCACTCACATACATGCCCCACTTCTTGTGGTTACTATGGCAGTACGTCCTAAATAACCGACCTATCTCACGCATATATCTTTCTGCTGGATTGCTTGATGGGTGTTAAGCTGAGATATGTACCACTTCTACCTGTTTCTCACATTATCCCATCCTTCCACATTTTTGAGCAAAACTGAACACCATTATCTGATAGTATTCTCTTTGGCTTCCCTACTTTCACAAAATAATCACACACCATTTTATCATACACAGCTCTGGCAGTAGCTTTTCTCAAGGGATATAGCTTTATATACTTTGAGAAACGTTCAACTGCTACAAATATGTACACAAAACCCCCCGTGGTTTTCGGTAATGGTCCAAAGATATCTACTGCTACTATTTCTAATACTTCATCAGGTTTTATTGATTGCATGGGCCCTTGATTAGTTGCATTTGTTACTTTCGCCTTTTGGCATAGATCACAAGATCTTATCCTCTGTGCTACCCTTCGTGCCATGTTGTTAAAGGACATGCATTCATCTAACTTATCGGTACACTTCCGTGCACCACAATGGCCATATGCCAAGTGAACATAATCTATCAGCACTTCAGTGTGTTGTTCCGGCCAACATACTCTCCACTTCCCTGGATTATTTAATCTTTGAAGATACAGTACACCTTTATGTATTTTATATGAAGCCCTTATGTTAGTAGCGTCCGGATTGTCAAACTTGACCTTTACTGACTTAAGTGCATCATCATCACTTTGATATCTTCGCATATTCCGACATATTTCCCTAGTTTTTTCTCTTCCTTCCGCTTTTTTGAAGTAATTCACCTCAAAAACATCTTCCCTATTCTTTACACTTTCTAGTGTCTCACCTCCTTCCGGTAATCTCGACAAAGCATCCGGTACTGCATGTTCTTTCCCTTTAACATACTTGATCTCTATATCAAATTGTTGTAAAAACAGCGCCCATCTGGTCAACCTGTTATGTAACAATCTGCAGTCCTTCAAAAAATATTAAAGCTTTGTGGTCTGTATGGACCACAGTCTTATTTCCCCATAAGAAAAGTTGAAATTTCCTAAAACCCCATACTATAGCTAAAGCCTCCTTCTCTGAAACTGTATAGTTTCTTTCGTACTTAGACATGGTTCTACTCGCAAATGCTATTTGCCTATGAGTTTTTTCCCCATCTATCATTACCTCCTGAAATATGGATACTCCCAATCCATAATCTGAACTATCTGTTGCCATGTGGAATGGTTCACACAGGTCAGGGTGCCATAACTTTATGTTTTTAGCCAAATTGTCTTTTAGCCGGTTGAATGCTGTTTCACATTCCTCAGTCCATATATACACACTGTTCTTCTTAAGTATGTTGTTCAGATGTGGGCTATTGAACACTTGATCATCCACATACTTACGATAAAAGGAACATAGTCCTATAAACGACTTTAGTTCTTTTTTATTCTTGGGAGCCGGACAATTTCTTATTGCTTTGACTTTGTTGGGATCCTTTTCAATTCCCTCTGGTGTTACTATGTGACCTAAAAACTTTATTTCTTTCTTCACAAACTCGCATTTTTTCAGGTTCAGGGTCATTCCTCCTTTAATTAAAGCTCTGAACACCCTGTCGCATAACTCCATGTGCCCTTCCCATGTCCTTGTAGCAATTAACAAATCATCTACATAAACCGTAATTAGCGAACTAAGTTCACTCCCTAAAATTTTGTCTAAAGCCCGAATGAACACTGAAACGGAAGTATTTAGGCCAAATGGTACCACTGTGTAATGGTAGCATTTGCCATTGAATAAAAATGCCGTGTACTTCCTAGACTCCTCACTTAATTGGATTTGCCAGTATCCTGCCGTTAGGTCTAAACTAGTCATGTACTTTACACCATTAAACTTCTGCAATAAATTATCTATGTTCTCTGGACGATCCAACTCCCTCTTCACTACTTTATTCAGAGTACGAGCATCTATCACTATTCGTACACTTCCATCCTTCTTACCTACTATCACCAATGGGTTATTATATGGGCTAGAACTCCGTTCAATGACCCCACATGAAACCATTTTATCTATTTCTTTTTGAACTGCTTCTTTCTTAGACAAGGGTACATTATATGGTGGTTTAAAGAAAGGTTCATGCTCCTCTACCTCCATGCAGTACTCATAATTTATCACTCGTCCCGGTTTGTCCGAAAATACCTCCTGATTTTCTTTCAGAATTTGCCATAGATCCTCCCTTTGGGCATCAGATAGTCCTTCCGTTTTATCCACTACATTTCGAAGGAGTGTCTCCTTATTTCCATCTTCAACTATCTGCCTCAACAGAAACCAATCGAATTTTTGACCTATTCCTGAATCATGATCATCTCTAAATTCTACCCATCTCAGCTGGTTCTCTTCCATTACTCTAGATGATTCAAATGGTATTTCTAATACCGCACTATCAACTTTACAAACTATTATCCCTTTGTCACAATCTATAATTACTTTTTGTTTTATTAACCAGTCAATGCCTAAAATGATCTCGGCACTGAGCTCTGGAACTACTAAAAATGCATTAGAAAATAGCTTGTTTTTTATCTTAAATTCCATCATCACTTGATGTTTAACAGGTTTACCACATTTCCCTGTCGCTCCTATCACTTTAACACCTGTTACTGGCATCATGACTACTCCTCGTTGCTCTTTGATCATCTCAAAAAATGCGTGCGAAATAGCACTTATTTGAGCACCCGTATCCAACAATACATATAAATCGTACCCACATACATTAATAGGTAGGATTGTTTGCATCCTCTTGTCCTCTTTCATACTTTCTTTATCTTCCCATAATAAATCCTTTTCCACAGCCAAGTCTTGCCATATTATTTTTCCGGTTTTTATACTGACCATTCCATCCGGAGGTTTCTTTCTCCTTTTCATCCTAAATTCTTTCACCACTTTTTCCAATAGTCCTTCGTCTAGGCTCTTTAATGCCATCACGTTCTCATTCGAATCTGTCATGCCTGAACTCTCGGTTGCGGAATCGGAAACTTCCTCTATTTCTTTTTTTCCCTTGATGCTTTCTGATGATTCTGACGATAATTCCTCCTCCTTAGAAATATGACCTCCTTCGGGTTCAAATAATTCTCGCAAATTATAATCCATTTCAATACTTTCCCTTTGTTGGATAGTGCATTCGCCACTCTTACTTTCATTATTTTCCCCTACTAATGGAATTCCAGTCTCACTCAACTCATTTGCTTCAGTACTACAGGGATCACAACACTCTTTCTCTTGGTTAGATACACTTTCTCTAATTTCTTTAAAAGAATCTTCATCACAGTCATGTACTCTTGCTGTCACTAGGTACACATCATAGTCGGTATGGCTCTCTAACACTGTCATATTCGGGTCCAAATTAATCACTTGAGTGGAAGATCTTTCTAATTGTGCTGGCTGGCTTTTGAGCTGATGTATATATTCTGCATACGAGGCACTATGCCCCTTTTTCTTATCCACCCTTTCCTCTTTAATTACTTCTCGATGCGATTCGTCGACTATTCGTACGAACCTTTTACCATAAGTCACATCACTCCTCCCTTGCCCCTGCCTCTCTGCACAGTTGCCATCCCTACCGACAAACAACGCCTTCTCTGACTCTTCCTTCATCAATTCGTCACTCTGACCGCGAATTGTACTTATTTCATTCACGTGAGCCTTCACATCCGACCGATATTCTTTTCCTACTTCATTTCCCTTAATAATTCCTCCCTGCTCTCTCTCCTCTGTTTGTATCCCTGCATTATACTTCGCAAAGTTTCGTTTATGTAACTGCTCTTCAGGCGAACGACGCACTATCCTACTATAGTACTGCCTACTCCGATCTTCCCTATATTTGGGCCATTTCTTTCTTTCCGCGCGCGTTAGGCCCTTGACCCGCGCGGTATTTAGTTTTCCTGATTTTGATAATGCATCCTGTTTCCCTGATAGTGTCCTCTCCCTCGCTGAGAGTTACCTTCTTGACCTCTTCCTCTCATCATGTTAATTTGCGGTTCATTCCTACCACCTTTTACTATTCCATTCTGATTTCTGAAACCTCGAAACTCTCTAGTTTCACGACACCTATCTTCATTCTCGATTTTTTCTAAAAATTCATCGAATGTTCGATGAGTGCCTCCTACATAACGCTTTGAATCGTCAGGTAGCTTTTTCCACAATTCCCACACTATCTCCGATTCTGATCTACGATCTTTAAGATACTCCAAACGCTTGAACCATCCTTCACAGTATTCTTTCATGAGCCCACGCCCATGTTCTGGCATTCGGGCGACAACGAATTCTCTCCACAACCTATCTCTCTGTTGTGTGCTCCAGAATTCCTCAAGGAACTTTTCTTTGGAGTCTGTAAACTTCAAATTGTCGATATCCAAATTCAATCCCCAACGTTTAGCATGACCTGCTAAAGCGTCTATTACTAAATTAATTTTTTCTTTATCCGACATGTCTGTTGGTAAGACACGTTCACAATTTTTTATAAAATCCATTGGATGCCATCCACCTTGTTTCTTTTGAGGATCGTATTTTTCCTCCCTACTCAGTATTTCCGATTTTTGCATTACCAATGGGATACCACTACAGTTAAGAAACGTCTGATTCTGAACTTGCTGACTTAATAATTTTATCTCATTACGCAGTGTATTTTCCTGCTCCTGCACACATGCATCAAAACTCAACATGGTATTGCGCAGTGTTTCAATATCAGCTGCCGTTTCTTTAACAATCTCTTTCTTTAGAACTGGTACTATCACCTGTAATTTACTTTCAATTATCGGCTCTAATTTTTCACTAACCAAAGGTTCCACTGATTTCTCTATTCTCTGAATTTCGGTATCAAATCTTTTCTCTATTTCTGTGACTTTTCTCTGAACATTTGTTATTTCAGCCCTAATGCTATTTACTGATTTGTTTACCTCTGTGATACGTTGGCTTTGCGTATTCAAAATATCTAAATTGGCTTTTATTTTACCAGATAGGTTTTCATCCAATTGGGATATATGACTAGCCATTTCTGCTTTCAAACTAGCATTCCCTTCTTGAATTTGCGCCATCATCCTATTTAACAAACTTGTTAATTCCATATCCTCTCCCTTGTGACTTGCATCCACAGATACATTGGGTTCACTTTTCACTACCTTTGGTTTCACTTCCCGTTCCTCCTGTCTTATGGGTGTGGATTCATCTATAAGATTTTCCAACCCTACAACAGTATCTATGGTCCCTAATTCTGGGTCTGACCTTGTAATGTTTTCGTCTTGCTTGTTACTATTCGACTCCATCTTATGCTGCTGTATTTCGTGCCTAATAGAAATGTTTATTAAACCAAGTATTACTTGTTTAACTCCTACTATTGGACTTTCTTTTGCTGCTTTGCAGGTTGTCGTCTTGAACTTACCAATTGTGGTATATTTGTCTACAACAGAATTTTAAATTTAAAATTTTCTTGAAACTACAAGTTTATATAAAACACTTTTATTGCAGCCATTATTCTACAAACTTGGTTAGTCCTGTCACGGTCGCCACATGCGACCGAACCGCTGAATCTTTCCATCAGTAAATGGGGTATGTTCTCCACTGACTCGGTTGTTTTAACCCCTTCCACTGACGGAATGACCCACTTCCCAATTCCGTATGTATAAAACCAATACGGACTTGTAGCTGTCACGCCTTTGCGCTTACTGCTACGTATTTTTACTGTAAATAGCTCAGTCCCAATGGTAAGAGGCAGTAGTGAATTCACGTAGTTAATATTTGAGTCCAGCACAGGTGCCACAAGCTCAGCTCACTTTTACTCCACTCCTACCCTCGCCATTGCACCACATTAAGTAGGTGCTACGTGGACCTTGCTAAATTCACTTGCGTATACATTTTTGACCGTTACTCGCCAGTATTTACCTAATGATTAGTACACTCCTAACCGGACTATTTCCCTAAGAGCTGTGATGATTGAACGGGTTCGATCCACGGCCTACAGTGCCCTACAGTTCACATGGTAACACTGCCTACCTGACCCACTTAACTTGGTAGTGAGCTTATGTATCCAATCACCACTGCTGGCAGCAGTGGATAATCCTATCAGCACGACGAGAGCAGCAGACTTACCGTCGAATCCTCCTGAAAATACTTATAACTACGGTCGCCAGCTCTGAAGGAGCAAAAGAATAAATCAATTTTTGGGCTCGCTTCAAAGTGAAATGGCTTGAGTTGAATTTAAACTTAGTTCTGAATATTACTATTTCTGATCATTCTAGATGATTCTACAAAGCAAATACTCTCTCAATTTCTGTGAGGTGGCTTGGTAATTACTACCAAGACAGTTTATGCAACTTCGGTTAACAAAATTCTATCCTTCAACTTATTTAATGATTTTGGATATTACTCTTTGGACCATTGATACAGAATTAGTTAGGTGACTTTACTTGAAAGGTTGCTCAGAAAAATTTAAGTAACTGTAAATAGGCGACTCATCCTGGTGTGACCATTGCTCTTTTCAACATTCTTATACGCTAAAGTATTCTACAACCAAAAGAATTGTAAATGAAAGAGGCGATGGTGGCCTCAGTCTGATTTCACTATACTATGTTTGAGGTTACTACACTTTACAATGAACAACATGCGTCGTAATTTTACTCATTACTATATTCTGTCCTCTGCACTTGCATAAAAGAAAACTGGTATTCTCCTTTTACATGTATACAAAGTTCGACTTAACAATTGCAAGCAGTCTTGCCTTGGGTAGACGTGTCGGTGCTGGTGGTGAGATGCATGTGGCTAACGCAGTTCTTCACGCCTCATGCCCTTAATGGCGGCTGGAACTACGAGCTGTAGCACTCGTATAAGCTACTGCACGTCCGCCATAAAATCTGGGCACAGGAACTCTTACAATCAGCCCCAGTGGCATAGAGGCGGCTTCAACAACCACTCGTCGCGTTTTACTCCAAAAACGGCGACGATATTCGCCTCTTCGCTGTTGCACAATCACTTTTGCGTGAGCACAGTTACGCACGTCCGATCACGTCAACACTCCCCAGGCCATTCCATTGTTCCGTCCCTGTGTCTCCAGCTACCCCTAGCTACGCTCGTATCACCAAGAGTGGGGGCGTTCCCCTACCACCTTTTTACCGAAATCATTTAGTATTTAAGAATATTTATATTTACTACCCTGGAGTCCATACCAGTCATAATAATTTACTACTAGCGCTTTACAACATTAAATTATACAGTAATAACTTATAATTACCAAGAAAAAGAATACATTTGACTCTGAGAGCTTAGTGCTTTGTCTGACAGGCCGTGCTAATTCCCAGTTTCGCCAGTAGATGGCATCAGGGTGCACTCCCTGGCAGTCTCACACAAGCGCTTCCATTTCAGACGCGCGGGCTCCAAATTACTGTCAGCCCACCATCATTTCAGTTCCGTTACAAACGTCTTCTATGTCCTGTTAAAGTTTTCAACGCCCTTACGAGAACACTCAGTAGACAATCAGGCCACTCAAATTCAAGTGGCGCGCTAGATACTATTAGTGTCAGTTGTTCTCACACGTAAGTGATAGCACACGGGACCGCTCAGCTTTTGGTTCGGATTCGATCCTTACTATTGTCCCATGTCCAATTTTTGTATCTCTTTCTTGTTCAGTTTTAGGAAACCAAAGGACACTATTGGCGACACCATCGCTGGCGGCCAGCTTGCATTTCCACGCGCTACGTCCCGACTGTTTAATGTAAATGTTAATCAGCTAGGAAACGACGCAAACATACATTTTTAACAATTACTTCAAAGCACAATCTATCCTGAAACTCATTTACAAGCTTTCCAGAATTTTTCTGATGATGCTGTATATTTCTTTGATGAATATTTTTCTCTGTATGGGTTTTATTAATAACAAAGTTCCACATATCTTAATTGGCTCTGAGCACTATGCGACTTAACTTCTGAGGTCATCAGTCGCCTAGAACTTAGAACTAATTAAACCTAACTAACCTAAGGACATCACACGTATCCATGCCCGAGGCAGGATTCGAACCTGCGACCGTAGCGGTCGCTCGGTTCCATACTGTAGCCCCTAGAACCGCACGGCCACTCCGGCCGGCACATATCTTAATTCCGCTGGTCTTTTGTGTGTTTGATGGATTTTCATTTGCGACACGAAGATGTATGTAGTTTGCATTCCTGATGTGTTATTTAGGTGTAGACGAGAGTTTTATCACTAGGTCTTGTAATGATTTGGCAACCGTTTGTGCTAATCGTCGACTTGGCTTGACACACTTGAGCACAACCGACGATACCGCCACTCATCAACCCCATAAGCCCGTGCATTTACAGTACCTAAATAAGTTGTATTGGATTTTTCCGTGCGAGGCTTTTGTTGATTACTGTTTAGTGTTAAAATATTTTGTGACCGTGTCTAACTGTCGTTGTAAGTTTCAGGTAACAATTGTTTAATTTGGTTCGAAAGAGCACGAGTCACTGATCTGTATCAGATTTATGAACCTGTTGCTTTCACGAAGTATGTTAATGTTCAGATGCACCTGCAGTGACTGTAATAGCACGGGACTCTGTCCACTGCTGTCAGTACTTCGTGCTAAGGTAACTGTACTCTGTTTTTTGTATTTTACTTAATTATTATAATTTGATGTGTTGTCCCGTGTACTTGCGAAAGCACAGTCACTAGATTAACAAGCGCCATTGAGCATGGGTGACGGTAGGTCGTCGGCTTAGTTCTAATTTGTGTATCGTTCGCGCCATTCTACATTACAGTGCGACGTGTCGCTGGTATTGATAAATGTAATTAAGGTGCTTGTGTACAGGGCTGTTGAGACTCGGATCCAGCCGATCCTGTGAGTAATTTAGTTCCTTGAATAGCATTATCTTGAGGATTTAATATCTTGTATTAGGGCTAACAATATAATTTCAGCAGTAGGTATTGTACCACCTCAGTTAAAACTTACGCCTTAATAGAAACCTGTTCTGATATTTGATTACGCCACCAAAGTAATTGGCATTAAGCCTCTATTGCTAAGGCTCCCTTATGAGAGATTATTAAAAACTGGAATGGTGATTATTAAAAGAATTTTATAGATAGCTTCAATATTTGCCCTGCATTTGACATTTGCCGTTGCTTATATCACAGATAGGTTTGGCTGTTACAGATTTCTCGTTCCATCCTCCGTCGAGGAGCGGGCGGTGTCATACTGTTTTCCACTCCTGACACGGGTATAAACTGTTGAAATAATAATAAAGAGGGAAGACTTTCCCCCTTTAATGGTGCCGCTCCTCACAGTCAGTTAATGTATAATTTGAGATCATTTTCATTAAGGGAGCTCTCTTACTGTAAAACATGGGGTGACGTACGTCACGTCTAACCTACATCATACCCTTTAATTCTGTTGAAGTAGAGTTCTGTTTACTTAAAAATGACTTGCCTCACGTTTAACCACTTGTCTCCTTTGGTTCAGCCGGCCGCGGTGGTCTAGCGGTTCTGGCGCTGCAGTCCGGAACCGCGGGACTGCTACGGTCGCAGGTTCGAGTCCTGCCTCGGGCATGGGTGTGTGTGATGTCCTTAGGTTAGTTAGGTTTAAGTAGTTCTAAGTTCTAGGGGACTTATGACCTAAGATGTTGAGTCCCATAGTGCTCAGAGCCATTTGAACCATTTGAATCCTTTGGTTCTGTTTATGCAATTCCTATATCTTAAGAGTGACATATCTCACGTTCGGCTGTTTGGTAACTTTGATTCAGTTTGAATAAAAGTTTGCATTTCTACGAGGTGAGAAAGTGTACTTTTCTGCTCTTAAAGTAAACAACATTTTGTCAGGGCAGGTGGCCATTTTGTTTAAAGGACACAAGTATCCGTCTGTGCTTTGGAGTATTTGTATATAGTAATCTTTGATGGATTTAGGACAATGATCTGTGGTAGGGTAATTAATGTTTTACTTAAAACGATCTGTTAATGGTTTTATGAAAATTGTTTATTTCAAGGAAAAAAATATACAAATGAAACTTAAAAAAACGGGAAATTGTTTCTATTTGGTCTGGTGCAAAAACCATCGACACAATCCTTCCGTTACAGAGACATCCGCTGCTGATAATCCTTGAACTCGCTGCAGGTGATACGGATAGCAGCGGTTGTCATACAGGATACACGTAGTCGTACTTTGGCTTACACCATGGTGGCGGGCCACTTGCCTGATGCTTGTACTTTGGTTCGTCTCAATATCCTGTAGAATTCGGGTCTCCCAATCCGGTGTAACTGCAGTGCAGTGCCTCCCTGCACGTTCGTCTATCTGAAAGGACCCCATGATCACACCAACGCCCAAAAATGACTTGAAATATTGTGGGATGTGGTTGCTTTCTGTGAGGGTACTTATTTTGGTATAGCCGTGCTGCCTGTCAACCATATGAAAACACAATGTCGGCTTTTTCCTGTCATGTCTGCTGGCTAAGCACATCAAGTGAATCACACAGCCTGCAACACACAAGGAACACAACGCACGTGCTCAGAGCAACAATCATAAGTCAGCGCCATCCACCGTCGCAACGATGCATTCCCGGGCAGATGTTCATAAGATTTGCGTATTTGGTTGCTGACCGCTTCTGGGTTCTCCGTGTGTGTCGACTCGTGATTCGTCCTTGTTGTTCCACAGTGACTGTTTTAGTATTGATCAAGTTGTTTGCGGAGGTGTTTCGTGCAACTGTGTGTAGCTTGTGTGGCTTTGCCTGAGCAGTTATTTTAATGCTGTCTGCGTGCTGGATTTAGTCAGTCGGTTGGGATGGAGCAGCGAGGAAGTCTCTGTGGTGCGAGGCCACGCCGGGACCGCTGGCGGCGTGCACGCACTGTCAGATTGTGAGGCGCTAGCAGCGAGAGTGACAGGTTCGTTGCCCACTGAAACTGGAGGTGTAGTGCTGTTAGTATCTCGTACTCAACCCATATTTTCCATCGTTGGGCCGTGGGTCGGACAGAAGGCAATTGGTTAAACTGTTGGTCAGTTCTTGGGCTGTCCCTAGTTTGTGTTGCCACCCGATTACCCAACTTCAACTCTTGGCTCCTGTCTCACCTCACCTTACGTTGAGCTGCCTTCCCAGGCCGACCCTTGGAACTCTTCTGAGCACCACTTGTTCTGTTTGTTTTAAATAGTGATTTTCATTTTAGTTGAAATATTGTGCAAGGCCTTTGGCCATGTATTAATTCAGTTTTATTTAAATTTTACATAAAAACCTTCAGCTATGTTAAATTAAAATTTTGAGCATTGACTGTTTTTGGAAAAATAATTTTATTCATAGAAATAGTTCTATCCGAAATAGTTTGTAATCTAGGCCCTAAGTCGTTAGTTGTTCCATGTGCTTTGTGTGGCCTTCAGCCGAGTATTTGCTTGAACCCCATACATAATAAGGTCTTCAGCCGTGTGTATTCTTTAAAGTAAAATTTCTTAGTGTACAAAATTATTTATCTGACTTGCTGTCCAGGCCTTCAGCTGTTGTTTCAAATTTGTTTGTGGCCTTCAGCCGTGCAATAAGTTAATATTTCCTTAATCAGGCTCTGGCCATTGTGTTGTAAGTTCAAAAGGAAATTTCTTGGTTAGAAAAATTGTTTATTAATGTGCTTTAATTATAGTTGACCTTCAGACGTCTAATGTACGCCTTCAGCCGCTAATTGTTTTCATTGCATGTTTTTCTTTTTTTTTAAATTTTTACCTTCTACTTTCAATTGCTTTTGATTTCTAAGGCAGGCTTTTACTGTGGTTTTGGGGCCTCCAGCCCGGAAATTATCTCAAGTTTTCTTTAACTAGGCCTTCTGCCATATTGTTTAGTTGTGATATTTTAAGCCAATGTGTGAATAAGTGGTTCTTAGAAAATAAGTTGTGTGTTTGATTGTGCAGCTCACAGTAACTGTTTACGGCCCCATCCACAGCCTTAAACTTATCCTGTGCACTCACTGGTTACCTACCAATCAGGTCTCAGTCAGTTTTATTAATTTTCACCCTGCATAAACATTTACATCTTTTAATACCTTAACCCTTTGTTTCCTGACATAAGAAAAAAATTACTTTTTAACATTTTCTTTGCAGAATTTATGCTATTGTGGCCTCAAATGACGCTAGGATTTTTTGTAAAATTTTATTTTATTTTTCACAACTTTTTTCTCTCCTGGTACTCAGAAGTACCATCAGACTCCATGGACAGAATCACAACATGCACAGAAAAATGCTCTAATTTTTATAACTTGTACCTTATTCCACATAAATATTAAATATTTTTACATTAGAAAATTAATTAACAGAAATATGATATTTCTGATTTTTTTTAAAATTTCGCATAAATTTATTCTAGAGCAACTTCACAATATATAGTAACTTAGCTATACATTTTTGACAGTATATACATATCATATATTTAGTGATACCTCATGAAATTGTAGGAAACAGTTCTTTTTCATATTGCAGCACAAATACACTTTACATGTACTACATTGTGCATGTGGTCTCGACTGATTTTTATTTTTCGCACACATTTCGCATTTTCCTCTTCTACAACTGAACACAACAAAATGGTTTCCTCGGTTGCCAAGACGTACAGCCTTCGGAACAGAAAAGTTATCCTTTCTTCTTTTTGGGAGAGTTATTTCATCTTTACCAGAGTTTCTCTTTTTGAGATTTGGCACTTGCTGTTCATTCATTAGCCCTAGTGCCACAGCACGCCTGAATTCCAGCAGTGGCAGTGCCCCATGTAGATCACTAAAAATGACGTAAGCAATGACAAAAGAAATTTCTATTGCTGCCCAGAAGATACGGTGCCACAATTTCTTTGATCGCTTGTCAAGACCATAAGTTGAACGTAATCTGTCTACATGATCCACACCACCCATGTTTTTATTGTAATCACATACAATAACTGGACATGGTATAGTCATACTAGTTCCATCTTTCTGTTTTCTTGTCACTACGCTCTGTTCAGTGCCATGGAAGTTTGACGCAAAATACATTACTTTATTTTCCTTCCATTGAAATACTGTTAGGTCTAAAGATGACTCTCTGTGATTTGATTTAGACATTTTCCTTTAGGTAAATTCCCTGGCAAACCTTTCCTGTTTGTTCTAATTGTTCCACAGGCAAATGTACATACGGATTTCTGTGTGAGAAAAAGCGGACAGAACAACTAGTGGGAGGTAACGCATTGTTGATACAAAAGTGTTCGCACAACCTGACGGTACTAATAAGTCCGCCTTATATTTTCCACTTTATCTCATTCACTTGTAACGTAATGCTTCAAACTAT
Organism: Schistocerca cancellata; assembly: GCF_023864275.1. Lineage (NCBI taxonomy): Eukaryota > Metazoa > Arthropoda > Insecta > Orthoptera > Acrididae > Schistocerca > Schistocerca cancellata. The sequence goes on along the minus strand of NC_064628.1, from coordinate 479,586,417 downwards.
TATAAAAAAACAAAGAAGGTAAGTACGTACAATGGAAAACTCAACGGAAGTTTCAATAAATTGCGCACAATTTCAGGCAACACCATGGAAACAAGCACATACAATCTTCTGTTTTCACAGCAGCGCGCGAAAAACAATTTCAAGCTCTGACCGCCAGAGAGGTCCATGTATTGCACAATAACATCTATGAAACAGTAGAGTAGAGTTCACGAAACTGCACCACGAGAAAATAATGAGAGTCAAAACTTACTGGTACTTTTAAGTACCGTCCGGCAACAAAGGGTTAAATTAATTTGTTTTATGAGGTTTTGGTAGCATCAGTGGGTGGATATGCATATTAATCTTCATGACTTTCATATTAATTACTACGATTCACTAAAGTACTTTTTGAAATATGCATAAAATCAGCAATCTGTTGCACTGGTTATTTAAAGAAGTCTTTGAATGTTCAGCACTTCTTGCAAATATTTCGCAGCAGGGAATGCATCTCTCCAGAAGGACAACAATTTGCTAAAAGATCAATATTGAATGAATATTAATGAGCCGTAGCGCATAGTTCGAATTAGCTTTGCGTGATTATATTCTTTGCCTCATACACCGATAGTGGTAAACACACCAGTGGACGCTCTCTAGAGCTCGCTTGATGAGAGAGAAAAACAAGATTGGACTGCATCGTTGAGATGGCGTGAGTTCTGTGCGCTATTAGTGGAAGATGTGCACCTGCTACGGACTTGAGTGGCGAACGGATGGAGCGCGCCTATATTGGGGTGGTGTTCTAAAACGAGTCCCGATGAAAGGGTTCGCTGTCCTGGGGCACAGCGGACAGAAGCTTTCGTTCCACGTCCTAGTAGGAGCCACGGCTGCCGTGGTACGGCAGTGCGATGGAGATCTCTCACATGGACGGTCAACATCCTGTGGGTCAGGCTTGTTTGTCCGCTTGTTGAGGAGATTTCCTTCGTTAAATGGTGAGCTGCGATAAATTTCCTTGGGAAATTGTTGTTCATATAGGGAAGCCTACCAGCTTTATCGCACTCTGAGGCTTTTTTGGTCTTTGTTAAAAGGACGAGGGTCTGAGAACGAGCTAAGTGTAGTTATCTGGGCTCTGATAAAATCTGAAGTGATAATTGTGAAGTTATTAAAGTCAGCTGAGCGCGAGTTTGATAGGTGCCTGAGATTAACGCAGAGGTCAAATAATTAAATACTTGTGTAAGACGCTGGTCGAAGCAGTTGATACATCTGAATGATTACTTTGCGCCCCTTCCGTAATCAGCAAGATAGATGCTAAAGCTCCAAGTCACTAAATGTTATTCATCTGTGGAAATCTGAACGGGTTTCTTTCTTTTAAACTGTGAGTGTTCATTTCGTCTCAGTCTGTGCTTGTATTTCTTGCGTTTGTAACAGGTAGTTTAATAAATGTGCTTCTAAATCCTGTAACTTGTACTGATGGCTGACGAGCGTTACGTATTTTATAACTTAGTGGTCCCTTCTTACCGCTAAGTGTGATTATGGCGTCACTTGATGCCAGTAGCTACGCCCGCTGGTTCTGGGCGTGATGCCTATTAATACCGTCATTCTTGAGACAACGTGCAGCCTTACTGATGCATAATTTTTTAATACCTTGGGAAGTAATTCGTTTAACAGAATGCTGTGTGAGATTTTAACTTGATTTTTAACTCTGATCGTGTCTTGCAGTTTTGCTTTGGTCATAAGTAAATTTTGTCACAGTAAGAACTCGTTATCTTGTAGCCGCCGTAATTTCCTGAAGTTAATTGAATGTTTCAAGGTTTCATTGAGAATTTGACTGAGTTATCTTCTTTAACGCCGGCTTGTTCAAGTCCATTGAGGACGTCATCAACTAAATAATTCAGATCCTGTTTAACCCCTGGGATGTTTTATCTGTAACATGGATTTCAAAGTATTATGTGGTTATTAGCTAAGCCAGCTCCTCACACTCCATATTCTAGCTCCACGCTGTGGCGACAGTACAGAGGTAGCAGTTAGCGTGCCTGTGGTTGTACGAGTAATGATACTGTTCTGCTTGTAATTTTTAGGTTGTAAATTGCGGCCATAACTGATAAGAGACGAGGAATATCTTATTTAAGTAAGTCGCAGCTGCAGTACGAATAGGCAATTAGAAATGTGTCTGCGGAAGGAAGGCTGGCTGAGTTGCGCCAGAGGTTACATAGCGCAGTGAATCAACCCTACAGAACAACAAAATGGTTCAAATGGCTCTGAGCACTATGGGACTTAACTTCTGAGGTCATCAGTCCCATAGAACTTAGAACTACTTAAACCTAACTAACCTAAGGACATCACACACATCCATGCCCTAGGCAGGATTCGAAACCTGCGACCGTAGCGGTCGCGCAGTTCCAGACTGTAGCGCCTACAATCGCTCGGCCACTTCAGCAGGCTACAAAACAACAACAGCCGCTATTGGCCAGGTGAATGAAGCTTGCTTTGCTTGTGTTTGGCCTCCGGTGCGCGTGCGAATGCAGAATTGTTGCAAGATAGCGTTCCCACCGTTGCTCGAGCTTTTCGAATATTGTCCCAAGTGTCTTGTCTAATTTGCCGAATAAAAGATTTATCTAGGGTTAATACGAATTCTAATTTAAATCCGTGTGCGGAAAAACTACCCACAGTCCATCCTACAGAAACGTAACTGATGTAAAATAAAACAGGAGACGTTGTTTTTTTTATAGTGTACATTCACCTTTTTAATTCAGAATGGTTTCCTTGTGAGTCAATACCCAACTGGCAGCCTTGGAAAATGGTTCAAAACAATTCTGATAGTCAACAATTGGAACTCACTTCAGGTTATCGAAAATCGTGTCGAAACGCCGCACTTTCATAGCCATTTTCGGTTTGGGAAACAGCGAGAAGTCGCACGGAGTGAAATGTGGCGAATAAGGACGGTAGTCAAACGCAACGGTACCTTTTTGAGCCAAGAAATAGCGTACGATTTTGCTTCTGTGCGCCGGGACATTGTCGTGCAACAAACTTGATGTTTCTTGGTTATGGTATTCGGGTATGACCCTATCAATCCTCGCCCATAAACGAGTTAGAACACCGAAGTAATAACGTGAATTCACCATTTCACCTTCTGGAGCGAATTCTTTATAGATAATTCCTTTCTAATCAACGAAGGCTGTGAACAGTGTCTTGACACGTCTTTCCTGCATTCGGATTTCGGACATTCTGGCCCTTCGTAAGCGCCTCGTATTGAAAACACCACGTTTGATCACCTGTTGCGATGCATAACAAGAAGTCTGGGTCTCCATCGGCCGACTGTCCCGCGTTTCTCCAGTGTTCTACTCTGCAATGTTTTTGATCGTCCGTGAGTGAGTGTCACAACGCGATGCTCAGTGGTCTTAGGAATTCCAGTGAGCTCCTCAATTAGTCTGGTAGAGGCACAACGATCATTTCGAAGAATATCAGGCAGTTTTGGAACGGTCGCTGATGCTCCTGGACTTCGATCCTCTTCAGTTCTCTCTCTGCCATCACGAAATCTTGCATACCACTCAAAAACGTTTTAACGACTCATTGCTTCACTACCATAAACACATTGTATCATTTCATAAATTTCTGTGGCACTCTTATCTCCTTTGAGACCCAACTTAATGTTTGTAATGTTTGCACGTTGCTCCATTACTATTTTCACTAACGAAGGTCAAAACATATTGTTACCGTTTTTGTTTTTTTGTTTTTACTATTACAGGCAGCCTGTGATGCCAGCACCCTTCATTTTAAAACGGCAGGTAGTCTAAACACCATGCTACTTAATTCCTGCATCAGATCCCACATGGCAGTAGTGGTTCCGAGAATATTAAATATGTCACCTTTTCTATGGGACAAACGGCTTTGAACCGGTAGTGGGCTCAGTTCCTGTGTAGGACAGTCAATGCGAAAGGAGGAATCGTTTGGAAATGAATATTGATGAGAGGTGGAAAATGTTCGGGAAACTGTTAAAACCACTCTATTCGATGTAGTAAGACATTGAAAATTTAGCCATTGATACTAACGATCAAATAGCACGTGTTCTGTAGTTCTCTGTGCGATTAGAACAGGCTAGATCCCTGTGCATCTAAGACTACACTGTGTTTCAAGTTATGTATCCATTAGCTCAAGAGAAATTACGAAGAGTATGTAGTGAAGATTTAAACAATCTAGATTAATTCGATGAATTCCGTAAGAGGATGTTCAAAAGTTTATCAAGTAGGGTAAGGAATAAATTGGCCAATCAGTATTGTTCTACAGCACAAATTAGAATGTCAGATCTAGCTGACTGAAGAGGTTACCCTTTCGGTAGTCGCCGCAGACTCTATCGCCGCCCGAAATGCGGAAATTAAGAAAAATACTCAATCAACAACCGTTTCCCCATAGGGTCCCTAATGACCTGATGTAGGTGCCGGCCGGATTGACCGTGCGGTTCTAGGCGCTTCAGTCTAGAACCGCGTGACCGCTACGGTCGCAGGTTCTAATCCTACCTCGGGCATGGATGTGTGTGATGTCCTTAGGTTAGTTAGGTTTAATTAGTTCTAAGTTCTAGGCGACTGATGACCTCAGAAGTTAAGTCGCATAGTGCTCAGAGCCATTTAAACCATTTTTTGTTGTAGGATACCGGTTACTAAGTAAACAGTTCGTAATGGAATCGGTTCCCTTATCTGATCTACGTAACTGTTTACGTTGGTTCGCAGGGGTGAAGTATTTTTCCATCCTGCGCCTAAATCAGGCATATCTCAGGTACCTTGGTGGCCGAATCGAAGGTGGCTGCAGTTTTCAAAACATATTGGAACCAGTTCGAGTACAATCGAAATCTTTTCGGGTTAGCAACACGTACCCTAGTGCTATCTAGACTGTTGGTTTATGTCCTGAGTAATTTCATATTTAATTGTGTTTATAACTATTTGGACGACATTTTTATTTATAGTCGTTTGTTTCATGAACACCTGGATTATATTCCACAGATATTGAGGCACTTTCGTGATACAGGCTTAATTGTGAAGCCCGCGAGGGTGGATCGGACTCGTAGCAAGATATCCTTCATGGGGCGCATTGTCAGCCGAGGATATCAGAGTAGATCCTGAGCGTATCCAGCCAATACATTCTTTTCTGCCATCTAAGGATAAAAAGGCGATAGCTGGTCTCATCGGTATATCGGTATAACTTTTTTTTTTTTTTTTTTTGGAAAATTCATACCTAATTTCGCCCAGATGGCTGAATCGTTGATCACTTAAGACTGGAGCGAATACTGTTTGAATGGACAGAGAGTCAATTGGCAGCATTTAAAGCGCTTAAAAGCGCCCTGACCAAAACGTAAGCTTTGTCGGACGCCGAATTTGAAAGTGGAGTTATTTTACAGACTCGAATTCAGGGATAGCAGCGTATTGTTACTGGAAAGGAGGGCAATAGGCGACCTGTGGTATACGCCTCAAGATCAGTGTCAGGGTCGAGAGGAAATGCTCTGTACAACAGCTCGAGGTGCTTGCCGCTGTGTTTAATCTGTAAAAGTGCAGGTTGTACTTGGAACACAAGAAGCTTTAATTATAAACTGATGATTATAATATGGCAATGAACGGGGTACCAACACTGGTCCCAGAAAAACAGATACGATCTCCCGAAGGGCCATGAGAATTTAGGCGTTTAGATTTCAGATGGAGTATCTTAAAGTTGCAGAAAACACTATCACTGAAGCACTTAATCGTATGTTCCAAAACGAAGAGGGAAACTAAGAACCCAAGATGTTGAGTATGCCGCAGGTGGTATTAGACGATGCTCCGATGACTTTGGCATAAATTCCGGAGCTCTTTTGCTATTTGCAAGAAAAGCAGGCTGAACCAGATTAAGTGATAGATTAAACAAGGAAGCGGAGTAGCTGGATATTCACTTAGAAAGGAGCTATTTTGTTGCAGAACACACCAGGATAAGGAAGATACGTTTGCCGGCGGAGCTGATACTGCTGGTAGGTAAGTACTTTCACAGTTCCAAACGTGGAGACATTTGCGGGTACATGCGACTTGAAGCAAAATAAAAGGACATTTACCTCGGCCCATCTTCTATAGTGATGTCAGAATGTTGGTCAACAAGCAAACGGGTATCGAGAAAGCAAGATTCACGAAATAAAATCTTCACTGAACTAAAATTCTCATCGACTATTTGGTTCCTCTACCTCTCTGTAGACAAGGAAATCGTTATATGCCTGTTGTCATTGATGCCTTAGCTAGGTTTACTTGGTTGGTTGCAAATAGGTGTTCTACGTCGCTGTAACCGTAAAACATCTACGTAAGATAATAACTACATTCGGTGCCCCTAAAACTCTTGTTAGATATAACACGCCAGCATTTGAATAGAGAGAATTTAAAATATTATGTATTGGGAGGAGGGGGGGGGGGCATCCCACTACAATATTACCACCATACCAGCTACCCGTATCCGTCGTTTGATGAAAAAGTGAATCGGAACCTGAAGTCAGGGCTGATTATAGATACTGAAGAGCCAAAGAAACTGATGAAACTGTCTAATATCGTGTAGAGCCCCCCCTCAGCACGCAGAAGTGCCGCAACACGACGTGGCATGGACTCGACTAATGTCTGAAATGAGGGAATCGACACCATTAATCTTGCAGGGCTGTCCATAAATCCTTAAGAGTACAGGGGGTGGAGATCTTTTCTGAACTGCACGTTGCAAGGCGTCCACATATGCTCAATGATGTTCATATCTGGGGAGTTTCGTGGCCAGTGTAAGTGTTTAAACTTAGAAGAGTGTTCCTGGAGCCATTCAGTAACAATTATGGACGTGTGGAGTGTCGCATTGTCCTACTCGATTTGCTGAAGTCCACCGGAATCCACTAGGGACATGAATGGATGGAGGTGATGAGACAGGATGCTTACGTACGCGTCACATGTCAGAGTCTTATCTAAGCGTACCGATATAGAGCCTCCACTAGCTTGAACAATACCCTGCCGACATACAGGGTCCATGGATTCATGAGGTTGTCTCCATACCCGTACACGTCCATCCACTCGATACAATTTGAAACGAAACACGTCCGACCAGGCCGGCCGGAGTGGCCGTGCGGATCTAGGCGCTACAGTCCGGAACCGAGCGACCGCTACGGTCGCAGGTTCGAATCCTGCCTCGGGCATGGATGTGTGAGATGTCCTTAGGTTAGTTAGGTTTAATTAGTTCTAAGTTCTAGGCGACTGATGACCTCAGAAGTTAAGTCGCATAGTGATCAGAGCCATTTGAACCATTTGAACGTCCGACCAGGCAACGTGTTTCGAGTTGTCAACAGTCCAATGTCAGTGTTGATGGACTCAGGCGAGGCGTAAGGCTCTGTGTCGTGCAGTCAACAAGGGTAAACGAGTGGGCCTTCGGCTCCGAAAGCCCATGCCGATGATGTTTCGTTGAATGGTTCGCACGCTGACACTTGCTGAAGACCCACCATTGAAATCTGCAACAATTTGCAGAAGGGTTGCACTTCTGTCACGTAGAGAGATTGTCTTCAGTCGTTGTTGGTACCGTTCTTGCAGGACCTTTTTCCAGCCGCAGATAAGTCGGAGATTTGATGTTTTACCTGATTCCTGATATTGACGGTAATCTCGTGAAATGGTCGTACAGGAAAATCGCCACTTAATTGCTACCACGGAGATGCTGTGTCCCATCGCTCGTTCCCCGATTATAACACAAAGTTCAAGCTCACTTAAGTCTAGATAACCTGCCATTGTAGCAACAGTGACCGATCAAATAACAACGCCACCAGACAATCGTTGTCTTACATAGGCGTTAGTGACTGCAGCGCCGTATTCTGCCTCTTTACATATCTCTGTATTTGAATACGTATGAGTATACCAATTTCTTTGGCGCTTCAGTGTATATTGGAAACTCGCAAACGAGGTGGGATGAGACTCTTGCCTGGAGTAACTGTGCGCTCAATACTAGGACACATGAGAGTCGTGTCACAACACCTGCTATATTGATATTAGCCTTTCCCGTCATATACCCGCTATCCAATTTGTGGTCAATAATTAATATGTAACCGGAGGATAATAATCGCTATACCATCCCAAGTAATTCTGAAGCTCAGAAGAAATGCATACGTATAGCGCACCGGAAGGTTCGGTGCCCTGGGGCATAATTGACGGAAACTTCTACTACACGTCTTCGGAGGAATAACGGTTGTTGTGCTAGGGCAGTGCAATGGTGACCTCTAACTTGCATCGTGAACATTCTGTGGATACGGCGTGTTTTGCCCGTTTGTTGCGGAGACTTCCTTTGTTTCATGGTGAGCTGTGATAAATTTCTTTGGGAAATTTCCCTCTGGGAAATTTTATGTGTAATAAATGTGTTTTAAAGTATTATGTGTTATTAGCTAATCCAGCCGCTATCGCGACATTTCCATAAGACACAGCAAAGTGCGTGAAATACTAGTATTTCTGCGGAGAACACACACCTAGCTAAAGGTTGCATTACCATCAACAAACAGCAACATTTTACGAAACTGACTACTGTGGATCTAACGCAAAAATCGAGAATTAACGTTGCAGTAAGTAGCCAGATATAGTGCAGGAATTTCATGATCGTTACTAGACAGTTTTAAGGTATGCCGGTACGAAACATTTTTAATAAAGGTGCTTCTATGGATTTATCGGGAAACGTTAATGAGCATATCGTCTGGTATGAGGATCTGAAAATCTCTCCTGTCGAAAATGTCCGACCTAGAGTGCAACATAAAATAGTCTAATAAGAAGGTAAAGCATACAATGAGTCATTGTGAACAATTCAGTGACATTATTGATCTCATCAGAATCGACAGCAGACTAACACCGACAACAGTAGTGAGGTATACAAGTCGACGTCGCAATCAGAAGATGAAGAGATACAGAAAGTATAACAGGACAATGAATGGGCAACTAATTACGTAAAGGGACGTCAAGTACAGGGTGATTTTTTCCACCGTGTACAAACTCTAGGGATTGATCGATGAGAGGATACGGAACAAGAGGTCTAAAGAACTTATGTCCGGAAGTGCATGGTTTCCATACTAGAGACCATTTATTCAGTCACACATCGTCACAGAGACTGGTGTCTAACACGAGCTGTAACATGCAGCCACAGTTACAGTACGTATTGAAAATGATTTCCACGTGTCTCAACACACGCGTGCAAGCGCATTAGCATCTTCTGTCTCACACGTTCACATCGGCCAGACTGTATCCGAATAGTGTCAAACGCAGCATGAATAAGCTGCTCCAGTGGCTCCACACATGGAATGGGCTCTGCATACGACACTTCTGAGATCGTCTCATGAGCAGAAATCTCAGGCTTGAGATCCACCAGGGAAGACACGATTGAGATTCGTCCGGACATTAACAGTGAAGTGGGCTGGAGCACCATCTTTTTAGCAGCCACATAATCCTTCGAATCATCAATGGTACGTCTTTCAGGAGGAGAGGCAAAGTCACCAGCAATAAGCGCCGATAGTTCCGACCTGTTAGGCGACTTGGAAGGACGATCGGTCTCAAAATACGGTCGCCAATTATGCTGGGCCACACATTCCGGCTGCACCGACGCTGATAATTCGCTGTCGCCATACCATGGAGGTTTTGCATACTATCCCACAGATGATTTAATATGAAAGTTGAAGACAGCACTCCGCATAAAGGGGGCGTCATCAGGGAATAGGATGGATGACACAAATCCCAGAATCGTTTCCTGGTGAAGAAACTAGTGACCAAACTGCTCCTGATGTGGAAAGTGTGTGGCCAGCAAGACCTGCACACGATTTAAGTGATAAGCGAAGTAACAATTATCACGGAGAATATTCCACACGGTCGCCTGTCTTGCCCTGTATTGGCGGGCCACCTGACTGGTACTGACACGGCGGTGGCCTTCCACACTGTTAATCACATATCCCTCCAAGTCTGGTGTCCGAACATTTCGGGTACGACCTTCTTTGATTTCCTGCTTCCTGAAACGATCCTGTCTCAAACGGCGAAACATTGGTGCAAACATTGAATGCTGTGGTTGCTGTCGGCGGCGACAGGTCTCAAGATACAAACCTGCTGCCCGCTGCCCATTGCCATTTGCCTTCCCTTAAGTAAACACCATGTTCGCAAGTTCTCGATTCGAATACGGAACCATTGTGTGCAATGCTGTATTACATCCACTAAAAGGAGAGTCAGCAAGAGAAGTCGGACACAACATTACCAATCACTATGGCAGGAGAGGGCGCTAGGACGTGACGTATGAGGAACAGTACCACCCTCTAGGAGGACATAATGGCTGCATGGTACGGCGCGTGTTAGACCACAGTATGATTGAATAAATAGTCTCTAGCATGGAAACTGTGCTGGCGCAAGGTGTCACCAGTACACCAGGCGTCAAAGGTACTACGAGAAGTATAAGGCGCAAGCAACGAGTCTATCAGGAGAGAGGTCAACGACAGACTCACAAACAACGTGCTGCCAACGCCGTCTCGACCTCCAAACCGGAGGCCCAGTCAGTCATCCAGTGAGTCAACGAGTCGAGTCGTCAGTTGCAGCCCAGTGGAAGTCGCAGTCGCAGTTAGCTCAGCCTCCAGCTTAGTCAGTCAGAATACCGACCAGAGTAGTGTACATATCGGACTTGTACTTCAACAACAGTGAGGCTAATGTGGATTATAACGGAGAGAATGTACAACAGCACATGGAAGCTTAAGTAGCTCTTTGTTTATGCTAATAAAGAACCCTGTTCCTACATGCGTGCAGTCGTGTAATAGAAAGAGGATACTGGCCACCAGACAACATCCTCTCCTTGCTTCCTATGGTACAAGCCTGTAGTGACAACGAGGCGACACAAAAACTGGCGACGAATATAATTCAGTGCAAATTTTGCTTACTTCTGTGGCCTTTTAGCTTGCATGGGTGCTTGTGTTGCTAATTTGTTGTCGTGTAGAACTAATCAAATTTCTCTTTTCAGACCCTTTGCTTGATTGTGTAAGTAGGCTGCTTAGGTTTTCTTGTTGGTAACGCCACGTAGCGTTCTATATGGAAATCACTGACTGTGCTGTGTTAAGTCTGTGGCTGGTTGGCATTGTTGGAATAGTCGCTATTGTAGTGGTGGGCAGTTGGCTATTTGGCTGTTAACAGCGCGTAGCGTTATGCAGTTGGATGTCAGCCGCCAGGAGTGGTGGATGTGTGAAGAGAGATGGCGGAGTTTTGAGAGCGGATGATCTGGACGTGTGTCCATCAGAGACAATAAATTTGTAAGACTGGATGTCACGAACTGATATATAAATATATTATGATTTTTGAACACTATTAAGGTAAATACATTGTTTGTTCTCTATCAAAATCTTTCATTTGCTAACTATGCCTATCAGTAGTTAGTGCCTTCAATAGTTAGAATCTTTTATTTAGCGGGCAATATTGCCGCTCGCTGTATTGCAGTAGTTCGAGTAACGGAGATTTTTGTGAGGTAAGTGATTCATGAAAGGTATAAGTTATTGTTAGTCAGGGCAATTCTTTTGCAGTGATTATTGAAAGTCAGATTGCGTTGCGCTAAAAATATTGTGTGTCAGTTTAGTGTTGATCAGAATAAGTAAAGAGAGAAATGTCTAAGTACGTTCAGTTTTGCTCAGCTGTTTCAAAAACAAATAACGTAAGGGGTTTACCAGCACAGTAATTGATTAATTTTTCTAAGGGGACTTTTCACTTGTTGCTACAAAATATTTGTGTAAACCATGGCTACCTCGCCCCCTCCAAACCGTGCCCCCGCGCATCGGCCGTATACTGTCTCCCTAAATAAAGATACTTATTTCCGACACTAGAAAATCTGTCCTGTCACGGTCGCCACTTTATAATATAATAAAATAATGGAATGGATTATAATAAAATGTAGAAATTCGTGACTTTTTAAAATGTATTGAATTAATGAGATTAATTTTTTTGCATGAATGACAAGCACAGTAAGCTGATCTATGCCTGGAAATAAGTTCGTATTAGTTCATATTATTTTGCAGAGCGAAGTAGTTTCTTTCTCCGCTGTAGATTTGTGCTTACCATTCTTTATAATGCTACGTTTGGTCACCGTGTTACCTTTGAAGTCTTGACCGTGTTCCCATTAAGCTTATCGGATCTTCGTGATTTTCCAAAGTACACAGGTGGGCTTCGGTTCTTGTAATTATTGTATTATTTGAAATAACAACTCACACGACCTTTCTGTTAATAAAACAGTACTGTATTTTTCTAAACGGTGCACATATGAAATACATACTCCTCAGTTATTCATAGCGACCCCAAAATGGCGGTCTACAATTACTCACTAAAAATGGCGTGCTTCTCACTCGTTCACTAGCTGAGCACGAATCCTTCCTTTCTCCTACTGGTACCAGAAAAAATCCTCTGTATTTTAACAACTGAAAGTCAAAAGTACATGACGGTAGGCATAGGCTCTGTGATTGGCTACCGCTTCATCTTCTCTCTTTGCCTTTAAAGAAGACGAAAACATAAAGGAAATGCAAAAGGTTTATCACAGTACGTGACTCGACGTGGTGCATATGGCAAAACAGAGTGCACAGCCACGTATAAACAGGTGTGGGTTTCTAACAAGATTCATTCAAGTGAGGCAGCTCTCCTGGACCGTGGGGCGTGTCACACCACCAGCTACACACAGCAGCAGATGGGGCGCCACATTCCAGTCCACGGCGGGTTGCTGGTTTGACACTAGGCCGACGCGGTGTCTGTAGCCAGCCAGCGGTGGGCCACTCCGTGACTCGCCACCACGGCCAGTCGTCCTGGCTTCCAACACACGCCAGAGGCACCCGGAGGCGAGGGCCGCAGACTCAGACTCCGGATCGCGGGCGCTTGTTGTCGTCGCGACCTCAGCCACGACGGCGAGAGGCAAGCAGCTGGCCACCTGCTTCTCACACCGAGCGGCACTGAGTCGACAGGGACGCAGACCGCCGAGTCGACTGCCAGCATCCTGACGACGCTGCAACTCCGCCGGCGTACAAGGCTGACACACAGTGTATGCACCGGTCGCTGAGGCAGCCATTCGGCGCCAAACCATTTCACAGACATTGAAGTGGTGTCCTCAGCATTGCTCGGACGAGTCTTAATACGGTGCCTTCTACCTCTTCCAGCTACATTTGGTCATCCTTATACATTTGGTGGCAGAAGTTGCCACTACAAAACTAACTTTCCCTATCTTAAATGGTGGTGCCGCTACACTATTATGGCGCCACCACCAGCTTGCACAGTGTCCTGTTGACAACATGGGTCCATCGCTTCATTGGGACTGCAGCACACTTGAATCCTACCTTCAGCTCTTACCAACTGAAATCGGGCTACATCTGACCGGGCTACAGTTTTCCAGTCTAGGGTCAAACCGATATGGCCATGAGCCCAGGAGAGACGGTGCAAGCAATTCCGTTACTGTTGAAAAGGCACTTGCGTCGGTCGTTTGTTGCCACAGTCTATTAACGCCAATTTCAAGCACTGTGAGTGGCACCCACATGCCTTGCTCATACTGTGGCATCAAGCAGTCAGGCCTGCAAGATGAGTTGTCTGCCAAGTGAGTGGATTAATTCTTATATCTCGAGTAATATCAGTGACTGATTATGAGCTGTAGTACCCACAATTAAGCTACAAATTATTCTCCTGTTTGAATATTACGCAACGGAATTGGATAACGCACATCTGACTATTAGGAATCTACGCAACTCTGAGTGTTCGCTACACTCCGGCAATACCACATTTTCTTTCTTACACAACGGCATTGATCAACACGTGGCCATCGTATTGAATATGAATGGCGCACACATTATAAATTCTGGATATCATGACTACATACTACTCTAAGAACAAGGCCACCAATCTTTTCCGTTTCACTATCTTTTTTATTCTGATAAATTCTATTATGATTCAAAGATAACCTAAACACACCATTACATTTTATACAACAATTACACATGAGGAACTCCGCCCAGCGGTCATGGCTTTACATTGGTGAATCTCTATCTTATGGTCTCGTAATTATTTAACGCTACAGTGCACTTTCTGGATAGGATGGTGGATCTTTTGCTATATCTCACACTTCGACTCTCACACCCATCATCACGAAACTTTCCTCCAGACCGAGTGGTACAAAAAGGAACCCACTGCCTCTGAACCTAGCTTGCTACGCTACTCTCCCATGCAAACCACATATACTTAAATTACGTGAAATACACCACACTGGCAACATGGAATACAACACAAAGAATAGTCACAACGTTAGAATCACTTTACTTTCAGCTTCCCCACTTCAATTAGTATTCATCCCAGTTTCTCACGACACTCCCCCACTTCGTAACTTTTCTTTCCTACTACGAACTCTGGAGCATATATATGCACGTCTTTCTGTGCAATGCAAGCCAAGTGGCGTTGCTGGATAGACGGCTGACTCACCTCGCTTCTCTCTCAGAGTATTAGAGTTTGAATCTCGCGTCACACGGAAACGTAACACGCAAAGTAATGTTAAGATCATATTCGTCACACACGCGAGTCTTCAATTGATACCTTGGACGAGTACTTCTCTTTATCCTTTGTCGCATGCACAGATTGAGATTCATACAGTACTCACAACGTGGAAGTGCTCGTCTCTAATTTAAACTCCTGCACACCCTATTTCTTAAATATTTCCAACTTATAGTACACACGCCAGTAATTCAGCTTAACTTTAGCACTCTAAAGTATTTCAACTCAGTACTAGCACTCGCGAGTATTTCAACTTTTGGTACACGTGGTTTCATTGTGACCGTTGGTCACTTCCGAAGATTACTACGATCCCTTAATATTACCTGCCTGTCATTTAATTCTCCCCCCAAAAGTTCCTGAAATAGAGAAATAATTATTCCAAACTACTCTTAAGTATTTCACATGCATACCACTCTCTCCACTCTTTTGTCTTTACGGAGCACACCTAAGACAGGTCTTACCAACACAAGATCCAGCGCCAGAGTGCTGAAACATGGCCGTTCTTCAGATCATCTCGCACCTCCTCCGGGGTGGGGGAGCACCATGCTACCGTATTGGTCAGCCACATTTCAGGCGCTCAAAGCTCACGTAAATTTCATCTCTTTGGTTCCACGAAAGGTGACCAAAGGACCGTCTCTAAGATGATCATATATTGCACATTCACTATCTTGGGTTAGCAGACGACCATACATTCATTCATTTCACAGATCTCACCAAATCGGATGTAGGGATTTATTTTGTGGGAGTGCACATGTGATCAATTAAATAAATAAATTGTCCTTCTTTCTTACTCTGGTATCCGGCTTCAGTGTATTAAGTGAAACTGAGTTATTATTACAAAAAATATGTTGTTCTGACAAGAATAACGAAGAATGTTGTACCTATTTTCAATTGCGGGCAGTACTGTACCCTTTCAACTGTCGTACGTCCAACATTGAATTCTGCGGTTATTTCAAGCAGTGTTTCTTGTCTGGTAGCACAAACAACTCTCCACAAACACCTCTGATCTCTGTTTTTAAGGGAAGGCCGTCGACCACTGTGTTGTCCATGGTGAGAAGTAATGCCTGAAATTTGGTATTCTTGGCAAACTTTTGACACTGTGGATCTCGTAATATTGAATTCCTTAACGATATCCGATATAGAATGTTCATGCACTTAGATCCAATTGCCATTCTGTGTTCAAGTCTATTAATCTCCGTCGTGGCGTAATCACATCAGACACCTTTTACGTGAATCACAAATGACAGCTCTGTCAACACACTACGCTGTTACACCTTGCGCACGCAATACTTCCTCCATCTGTGTATGTAATACCGCTATCCCATGAGTTTTGTACCCTCACAGTATTTTTGGGCGTGAACATTTAAGAGTAAAATGTTAGCTCGTGATAGCGTCGATACTACAGGGAAATGCATTACAGTTTGATCGGAAAATGAAAGGAGACGATACAAAATTAACTGCCAATGATGGGTGGTACGATCGATGGATTAAAAACGATTCGGTAGCCGCTAGATTACCATTAAAGGAAATGTTTAATCGCTGACAAACTATTTTTGGAAGTTAACTGACGAGAAGGGAATTTCTGGAGAATAGCGGTACAACTGCGATGAAAGTAGCTTCAGTCACAAGATTATTCCTACGAAGACGATTGCTTCGAAAAGTTTTCTTGTAAACTAAGTAATGAATTACCATACCGGCTTGCACTAGTGCATCTGGCAACAATAATCATAGGCTTACATCAATAGGGCAATCATGAGGAATCACTTCTCGTACATTATGCCCACCAAAAGAAAGAATGGATTAATTCAGAAATCTTTAAAACCTGGTTTCAAAATACAGAGTGATTATAATTAAAGTTAAACTTTCAAACCGCTGTAGAAATAATACCAGTGATCAGAATGACATCAAATTGCAACGGAATATTATGGGAGAAGGGGGAAAACGCATAGCAGAAGAAAAATAAATAGCTACAAAATGTAGCAATAGATGGCGCTGTAAGCATCATAGTTTAATAGTGTTCTAAAAGTGACAAATGTATCATACAACATTGCCTAAGGAGTATGTTTGACGTTAAACGAAATGTACTACTCAGTGCACATGGGTTAATAGGTGTGATACTGTTAGTTACGTAAGCCCATCCACCACGGCAAGGTCATACCACATCGGACGGTAAAAATCGGTTTTTAATTGTCCTGAGGCCAAAAACCGCATAAAAAGCATGAATCACAATCAACTCGGACTATTAATTTCCGTGTGACTGGCGCAAAACACATTCAGTATGCTGTCCACCGTTTTCTGCAACAAGCTCAAATCGAGAAAGAGCATGTTCCACAACCGATCGAAGTGTCTCTGGGTCACATTCACAATGTGTTGTGCCATGCTTGTCCTCGGTGAAGCTAAGTTTGCAATCGGAACATTGAAAACAACATCTTTCAAATAGCTCCACAGCCAGAAGACACACGGATTAAGATCAGGTGATCGTGACGGCCAGGCTGTAGGGAAATGGCGGCTGATAATTCTACCATTTCCGAAATGGCGCTTCATTAACTGGATTTGCAATGCTCAGAGGTGCGCCATCTTGCATCAAAATGATCACGTCCACACAACTACACTTAAATTTACACTTCCTAGTCATGCCCGTTCTGTGTACCACTGACGGTACATCTGTTCCGGCTTTTTTCTGCAAGCGAAAAAACCGATATGTGGCTGCAGCTTCTTGGACTTTCAGATCATAGCACTTCGTTAATACAGCGATTACTTGCTCATAGCGGAGTTCGTCGGGAGACACGGTTGGGAATAGTTTTTGTATTAACTTGAACACTCAGGACCCCGCAATTGAAACAAAGTATTGTAGCTTTACATAACCTTGAACTCGACGAACTTCACAATGTGCTTGGAAGTGTGTCAGGTATTCGAGCCATTCCTCTTCTGTGTCATTAAATTGCCGGAACGCTCGTATGCTGATCGGCGGCACTTTTTGGGCAGGTCGGTCGGTGGTCGGTTGTTGTGCGACCGATGCAGCTTCTGCAGCTAGAAGATGTTGTACCGTCCTCAGAAAGGAAGCAACTTGAAGGTTCTGAACCTGAAAAATCTATATTAGCTCCATCACATTGGTCGTCTCCGGTTGTGAAAAACCTTTTGCATTTCCTTTATGTTTTCGTCTTCTTTAAAGGCAAAGAGAGAAGATGAAGCGGTAGCCAATCGTAGAGCCTATGCCTACCGTCATGTATTTTTGACTTTCAGTTTTTAAAAAACAGAGGATTTTTTCTTGTACCAGTAGGAGAAAGGAAGGATTCGTGCTCAGCTAGTGAACGAGTGAGAAGCACGCCATTTTTAGTGAGTAATTGTAGACCGCCATTTTGGGGTCGCTATGAATAAGTGAGGAGTATGTATTTCATATGTGCACCGTTTAGAAAAATACAGTATTGTTGTATTAACAGAAAGGTCGTGTGAGTTGTTATTTCAAACAGTACAATTATTACAAGAACTGAAGCCCACCTGTGTACTTTGGAAAATCACGAAGATCCGATAAGCTTAATGGGAACACGGTCAAGACTTCAAAGGTGAACACGGCGACCAAACATAGCATTATAAAGAATGGTAAGCACAAATCTACAGCGGAGAAAGAAACTACTTCGCTCTGCAAAATAATATGAACTAATACGAACTTATTTCCAGGCATAGCTCAGATTATTGTGCTTGTCATTCAGGCCGAAAAATTAATCTCATTAATTCAATACATTTTAAAAAGCCACGCATTTCAACATTTTATTATCATTTATTCCATTATTTTATTATATTATGGTGTTCATAACACACTAGGTTGGCCAGTGGGGCCCCTTCTGCCTGTGATTTGCGACATGGAAATCTGGTACGTATTCTCTTACAGCAATTTGATTGCCCTGTGGCCTCTATTCTGCTTCGCAACTGTTGGTATGTGTAACTGACTGCAATCGGGCTCGCACCTGGCTGTAACTTGTGCTCAGAATATTGCACAAAACTAACTTTCCCTATCCTAAACGTTGGGCCGCTACTATAGTATGGGCTGTGTTTACATGGAATGGACTCGGTCGTTTGGCCCAGCTGAACTGACCATTGACAGGAAATGGTCATGTTCGGCTACTTGAACATTTGCAACCATTCATGGACTTATGTTCCGAAACGATAGATTTTTTTATTGATGAGGATACTCCATGTCACTGGGGCACTGTTGCTCTCGATTTGGTCTGAAGAACATTCTCCAAAATTCGAATGAATGATTTGATAAACCCTGTTGCCTGACATGAATCCCATCGAACGTTATAAATACATAATTGAGAGGTCAGCTCGTGCACAGAATCCTACACCAGCTACACTTTGGCAATTATGGACTGGTATAGAGGCAGCATTGCTCATTATTTCTGCTGGGGTCTTCCAACGAGTTGTCCATGCAACGTCGATCTGCTGCACCACACTATACCAATGGAGGTCTGACACAATATCAGGAGGTATCCCATGACTTTTTGTCTCCTCTGTGCAAAGCATCATCCATTTCCTAATGATTACATTTCGATCTTGTCTTCCTTACTATTATTCCATTTCCGCTAGCTTGGGATGCATACCACATGTCAAACCCTACTCAATTGTTCATCCAGTCTTCAACAGTACATTTTCCTTCCCCTAACTTCGAATCAACATAGTTTTGGCTGCTACCCCAGAATTCAGTCGTATTACAACACTACAAATTTTCCTTCGTTCGTCACTCATTTCGGACCCTTTAATTAAAAATACAAAGCATCGCACAAAACAACGCATGCACTTTGGACGTCTGATACATAACTGAAGAAACAAAGAACACAGGTTTGCCAACAGAGCTGCTCTCTATGTGTGTTCATTGTTGTTTGTGAGCGCAGGAAGAGGACTCAGGCGTATCGTTTGAGTGGTTCCGGTGATTTATTCAATATTAACAACACAGTATCTACGTTGTAACTGTGTCTCGAGATGTGCTAGAGACACAAAAGACGCATAACAAATTTTGAAAAGAGACACAGCATTGTAGCCGGCACTCGCTTGCTTATTCTTTGTAAACGTACAATAGGTCAAATACATCAATCCTCACTTTATCAAGGGAATTATCAACATGATACTAAGTAAGACGGATTAATTAGGCCGCACTAAACAGGCCGGGTAGTCACAACCCGGATAGCCAAGTGTCTACTGTAGAAGATTTCATCGAATTAGATCCTCAAGCGTCCATCTTTCAGCTGTGGACAGTAAGTGTTCAAGTCGCAAACACTCCATGCTGCTTAGCGAAGCGAGCGTAGGTCATTCGCAGAGCGACCGAGCCGCCACAATAGGCTTTGCACGCCGGAGTTGTGTGCTAAATGTTTCCTGGAACTAATGCCTTTTTCCGCCAAGCAGACTGCCGACATCGTCGGGAAGTCTGACACATTCAGCAAGTATGCATACAGAATCTCAGTAAAGTGAAAACATTTTTATGTAGACTTTTATTGCAGAAAGTGGAAATAAAGATAGTTTCACAGAATTCAAAGGGAAAATTAAACGCACACAGTGAAACTCCGCTTTTGAAAAATCATATCAGCTCTCTACAAACAGACTAAAATCACATAGCGCACTCAACCACGTTTCAAAACCTACCCGTATTCGTGGAAAGAGTATCAGCACTGAAATTCAAAGCGACACCAGCAAATTGTTCCGCAGCGAAAAGCTGTTTTAATGATTGTCACCCAAGTCCATATCCGTGGCTCACTCTCCCCTACTTAGCGATAGTACAAAACGTTTTCTACGTTTGCTATCAATCACACTCGATACTACTCCAGAAGAGGGTGCACCAATTTTAAGTGGGCGACCTCTTTAGAAGATTTGTAACATCTTATTTTTCTACCAATAAAATTCAGTCTATGTTTCACCTCTTCCACATAATTTTCAGTAAGACGTGAACTTAGATAGCTTGGCGGAGGATTATAAAATGTATTGATAAATTCTAGCTGAGTATCTCAGTAACGATAGAAAGCCAATTTGAACTTAAAAATTCTAATAAACATCTGTTTGAATCATATCGGTTGGATGCCTGCGACAGTTACTTGAGTGCACAGGTACCATTCTTTTCATTTACCAGGGCGGCCAGTTGCCAACTGCCATCTCAGGATCTCTGGTACCTCACGACCTCCTCGAAAAGGATAGCCCCGCTCTCGTAGGTACACACCGTAATCATCCAAATTGTAAACATGTTGAGGTGGCCTAGGAGGAATTTTTTTTTTATGCCATCAGTGTTCTGACTGGTTTCACGCAGTTCGCCACAAATTCACCCAAATTCCCCTCCTGCGCTAACCGGTTCATCTCAGAGCAGCACTTGTATCCAATTTCATCATTTATTTGTTGAAAGCGTTCAATTCTCTGTCTTCTGCTACAGTTTTTACCCTCCACCACTCCCTCTATTACCACGGAAGCTATTCTCTGACATCTTAGCGCAAGTCCTATCGTCCTGTCCCTTCATATTTTTACTGTTTGCCATATATTCTTTCCTCGCCGAACCAACGGAGGACCTCCTCATTCCTTACCTTATCAGTCCACCTTCGTTTCAACGTTCTTCTGTAGCATCACATCTCAGATGTTTCGATTCTCTTCTGTGCCGGATTTTCCCACAGTCCATGTTGCACTACAATACAATGCTGTGCTGTTCTCAAAAATTTCTTCCTCAAATTAAGGCCTATGTTTTACAGATAGTGGACTTCTCCTGGCCAGGAATTCCCTTTTTGCCAATACTAGTCTGTTTTTCATATCCTCCTTCCTCTGACCGTCGTGGCTTATTTTGATGCCTGCGTAGCAGAATTCCATAACTTAGTCTACTTCGTAATCATCAAACCTGATATTAAGTTCCTCGATGTTATCATTTTTGCTACTTCTCATTACTTTCGTCTTTCTTCGATTTACTCTCTATCCACCATCTCTACTGATCAGACCATTCATTCCATTCAGCACATCCTGTAATTCTTCTTCACTTTCTCAGAGGATAGCATTGTCATCAACTAATCTTACCACTGATATCCTTTTACCTTGAATTTTAATTTCACTCTTGAAACTTTTCTTCATTCCCGTCACTGCTTCTTCGACGTATAGGTTGAAGAGTGGAGGTGAAAGACTACATACCTGTCTTATACCCCTTTTAATCAGAGCAATTCGTTCTCGGTCTTCCAGTTTTATTATTCCCTCTTGCCTCTTATACATATTGCACATTACCCGTTTGTCCATATAGCTTACCCTATTCTTCTCAGAATTTCGATCATCTTGCAGCTTTTGACATTGTCTAACTCTTTTTCCAGGTCGACAAATCCTATGAACATGTCTTGCTTTTTCTTTAGTCTTGCTGCCATTATCAACCGCAACGTCAGAACTGCTTCTCTGGTGCCTTTATATTTACTAAAGCCAAGCGGATCGTCACCTAACACACCCTTAATTTCCTTTTCCATTCTTCTGTACATTATTCTTGTCAGCAACTTGGACGCCTGAGCTGTTAAGCCGATTGTTCCATAATTCTCACATTTCTCAACTCTTGCTGTCTTGGGAACTGTGTGGGTGATGTTTATCCGAAAGTGAGATGGTATATCGACAGTCTCATACATTCTACACACCAACGTGAATAGTCGTTTTGCTGCCACTTCCACCAACAGAAATTCTTAATGGGTGCTGTCTACCGCTTTTACCTTACTCGATCTCAACTCTTCCAAGGGGCTTTGAAATATTTATAGTAATACTCCGTCCCTTGTCTCTTTTATATCGACTGGTGTATCTTCTTGTATCAAGTCATCAGACAAGACTTCGCTCGCATAGAGGCCTTCAATGTAGTCCATCCACCCATCCGCTCTCTGATATGCATTTAACAGTGGAATTACCATTGCACTTTTAATTTTAATACTCCAGCTTTATTTTCAACTAAGATTGTTTCAGCTTTTCTGTATGTTATGTTTCTCCTTCTTCCTCGATGATCTGGGTGGTTTGTCACGAATAGAAGTATCAGTACGGCAGTAACTCTCAAATGTAAGTGAGAGGTGCCTTATGCCCTGACAAACAGCAGTTTCAGTCGCAGTTGACGCAGTTGTGTTTGGTTCCTATTGTTTAAGACGACAGCACACGAAAGACAGAGGTATTGTGCGAATGTCTTTCCTTGCGTGCCTTACATCATACTTCCTTAGCATGTTAAATACACTGAAGAGCCAAAGAAATTGGTACACCTAGGTACGGTCTAGGGTCACCGCGAGCACGTGACTTGTCATTGACTCGACTAATGTCTGAAGTAGTGCTGGAGGAAATGGACACCATGAGTACTGCAGAGCTGTTCAGAAAATCCGTAAGAGTACTAGGGGATGGAGATCTCTTCTGAACAGCACGTTGCGAGGCATTCCAGATAAGCTCAAGTGGAAGTGTTTAAGCTCATAAGAGTGTTCCTGGACCAACTCTGTAGCAATTCTGGATGTGTGGGGTGTCGCATTGTCCTGCTGTGATTGCCCAAGTCCATCGGAATATACAATGGACATGAGTGGATGCAGGTGATCAGACAGGATGCTTATGTACGTGTGACCTGTCAGAATCGTATCTAGACGTATCAGGGGTTCCATATCACTCAAACAGCACATGCTCACACCATTACAGACCTTCCATCAGTTTGACCAGTCCCCTGCTGACATACACGGTCCATTGATTCACGAGGTTGTCTCCATACCCGTACACGTCCATCCGCTCGATACAACTTGAAACGAGACTCGTACGACCAGGGAACATGATTCCAATCATCAGCAGTCCAGTGTCGGTGTTGTCGGGCCCAGGCGAGGCGTAAAGCTTTGCATTATGCAGTCATCAAGGGTAAACGAGTGGGTCTTCTGCTCCGAAAGCTCTTATCGACGATGTTTCACTGAATGGTTCGCACGCTGACACTTGTTGATGGCTCAGCATTGAAATCTACTGCAGTTTGGCTCTGAGCACTATGGGACTTAGCTTCTGAGGTTACCAGTCCCGTAGAACTTAGAATTACTTACACCTAACAAACCTAAGGACATCACACACATCCATGCCCGAGGCAGCATTCGAACCTGCGACCGTAGGGGTCGCGCGGTTCCAAACTGAAGCGCCCAGAAACGCTTGGCCACTCCGGCCGGCTGCAGCAGTTTGCGGAAGGGTTGCACTTCTGATAAGTTGAAAGATTCTCTTCAGTCGTCGTTGTTACCATTGTTGCAGGATCTTTTTCCGGCCTCAGCGATGTCGGAGATTTGTTGTTTTACTTGATTCCTGATATTCACGGTACACTCGTGGAATGGAGTTTGGGAACACCCCTACTTTATCGCTATCTAGGAGAAGCTGTGTCTCATGATAATCTAGCATTAGTCGTCGTATATAGGCGTTACCGACCGCAGCACCGTATTCTGTCTGTTTGCATATCTCTGTATTTGAATATGCATGGCTATACAGTTTCTTTGGCGCTTCGGCGTGTAATTCTTCTCACAAATCACGTACTCACTACGAAGAGATTCTTTACTCGCGTTAGTTATTTTTAGACTTCTAGTTGAGTACAGTTACAACACGGAAATATAACATGTAAATGCCGGCCAGAGTGGCCGAGCGGTTCTAGGCTTTACAGTCTGGAACCGCGCGACCGCTACGGTCGCAGGTTCGGATCGTGCCTCGGGCATGGATGTGTGTGATGTCCTTAGGTTAGTTAGTTTTAAGTAGTTCTAAGTTCTAGGGGACTGATGACCTCAGAAGTTAAGTCCCATAGTGCTCAGAGCCATTTGAACCGTATAACATGTAAGGAAACTCTCACTTGCATTAATCAAATTTCCACCGCCGTGCGGTTTGTCAGTAACTACTCTCTTGCTCGTCCTTACATAATAAGCGGAATAAAGGTCCAGGATTCAGTTATTCCAGCATGTGGCCAGTCGACCATTTGTGTGGTTAAACGTTACCCGACACAACCATCAGAAATCTCGCAAGCGCTAAGCCATGCGCTGAATCACTTAACCATCATGCTGAGACAGTATAATTACTTGAGAACGAGGTACTACCTTCGTTCTAATAATTGTCACAGTTGGAAATGAGACTTACGCATGCATTTAGTCACTTCCTGCTCGTACACGCTACTGAGTGTAATATCTGCGGAAAATCCCGTCGCTGCTCAGACGCTGTTTCGTACACTCGCAGCAGTGTCCGAAAAGTGGTAGTACTCCGAAACTACTATCTTACACCTGAAAAGAACATTTTTGTTGCACTCTCCTCTACGTGTCCTTCATCTCACGAAGCCCTTAAGCGACCTTCCCTTTCGAGCGCGCCTTAGATCCTGCTCCGTGTACTGGACATATACTTCGTCACTAGTGAGTCACAAAGGATGCACTCTTCCGCAGTCGTAAGTCACAGTACATGTACCCACTTTAGAAAATGAATGAAAACATGTGAGCTGATACAGAGGAATCTCACCCATTAGGCATCATCCTATATTACCATCTTTAGACCAAAATTAAACAATTCTTAACCTGAACGGTACACGTGGTCTAGGTGTAGCGTCTTTGACTCCTTTTCAAAACTCCGAGTTTGAATCCCGCCGTTGTTTAAATTTTGATTAATAATCAGCAGTGGTGGCCGAAGACTTCCGGCATAAGAAGTAACACTCAATCTACCAAAAGCCTTGTCAAAAATGGCGTAAAAGCGGACAGAGGTTCAGGGCACTCTCTTGTCATTGGGGTGGGTAACTGCCCCTAAAGGCGGGAGAATCACCAATGATCAACGGAATGAGGATGCAGAAGGCAATGGAAACAACTGCATTAAAGATACGTAACTTGTATCCACAGGATATGTGGCCTATAATTGAAGAGGTGTCATGATCATCACTCCATTGGCAAAAGATTCCGGAATAGTCAGTCCCCCATTCGGATCCCCGGGAGGGGACTGCCAAGAGGGAGGTCACCATGAGAAACAGATTAAATAATCAACGAAAGGATAACGTTCGACGAGTCGGGGCGTGGAATGTCAGAGGCTTGAATGTGGCAGGGTAACTAGAAAATCTGGAAAGAGAAATGCAAATTCTCAACCTAGATATAGTAGGGGTCAGTGAAGTGGAAAGAAAGATTTCTGGTCAGATTAGTATAGAATAATATCAACAGCAGCAGAAAATGGTATAACGGGAGTAGCATTCGTTATGAATAGGAAGGTAGGGTACAGAGTTTGTTATTGTGAACAGTTCAGTGACAGGGTTGTTCTTATAACAATCGACAGCAAACCAACACCGACAACGATAGTTCGGGTACACATGCCGACGTCGCAAGCTGAGGATGAAGAGATAGAGAAAGTGTATGAGGATACTGAAAGGGTAATACGGTATGTAAAGGGGGGTGAAAATCTAATAGTCATGAGGGACTGGAATGCAGTTGTAGGAAAAGGAGTAAAAGAAAAGGTTACAAGAGAATATGGGCTTGGGACAAGGAATGAGCGAGGAGAAAGACTAATTGAGTTCTGTAACAATTTTCACCTAGTAATAGCGAATACTCTGTTCAAGGAACAGAGGAGGAGGAGGTATACTTGGAAAAGGCCGGGTGATACTGAAAGGGTCCTGTAGCCACCTTTCATTAGTCCGGTAGCCCACTTTCACTAGGTTTCCTCTTTCTTTTCCTGTTTCTTTTTTCTCATAACTCTCATAGTGGTGTGATTGAATGAATGTGGTTGTGTGTCACGTTGCTAGACGGTGGCGTAGTCTGCTGCAGAAAGTCTGCGATAGTCATTCAGATTCAGCAGCAGTTGTAAAGAATAGCCAACTCTCGTAGTGGTCAAGTAGGCAAAGAGGTTTGCGCTACTTGTCAGAAATCCACCTGCGTTAGGTTGGTGGCGGAAATGGCATCTTTGGGTTTTCCGGGCCACGCAGAGCGTGGAAGAGGCTGGAGAAGGAAAAGGGAGGCAGTCTGCCGCCGGTACGGGAAGCGTCCACAACTGTGCTCCGGTCGAAGAAGGGTGAGTTAGACAGACCGCGTGGAGCGTTGTTACTTGGCGAGAAGAGAGCTGTTAGCTTTTGGTCTCGCTTTTCAACTCTGAAAGATTGCTTTGCCTTGTCGCAGCAAGGAATGCAAAACTTTGGCAGATTTTTCTTTTAGTAAATTTCTGTAGCAGACTTGGACCCGCAGGAAGAGCGACACACAAAGGTGTCGATAAGAAGTGAGCACTCGCTTCTGTATGAATGTCTGTTTGCCTTCAGCTGTGCCTTTATAAGCTTTCGTTTTTCTAAATATTAATAGCTTTGCCTTCTCGTAAATTTTCCTTGCTTTATGTATCTTTCGTCCGTGGGGAGCCGACCACGTGGTTGAACATTAGAGTTTGTTGGGCTACCGTCATCACTAACTGTCCGATCTCATGTTTGTTTTAAAGAATGTTAACTGTTCATGATTGTGTGATGTGATATTGTTGCAACTTGGCCACGATACCTAGAAATCGCGTCTCCACAAACCACGTGGGCACGCGGGTGTACTGCGAAACGTGTACCGTTTCACGAGTTATTGCGATCAGTTATCAGGCATCAGCAGTTGTACGAATGATTCACACCAATGATTTTAGGTGTAGATTATAACGGTGAATGTATCGATGCTTTTCGTTAATGTTTTAGGAGTTAATGTTTCAGAAATTGTGTTCATGCCTCCTTTTTCATGTCTTAGGAATAAATGATTTTATCTACAATTTTCTCTTGCATTCCGAGGTTACGTTTTTGCACCTAAGCCACTCACTTCGTAGCTTTCCTGTTAGCACATCCAACGCGTTTCCTTACGCACAGGTCCAGTGATTAGATTCCCCTTTTATTTTAAAATAAATGCTTTAGATTAAGTTTTATTTTCAGGCGTGCTGCTGGGAGCTGATCTTCTCTACAGTGTTAATGCATGTGCTATTTTACTTTAAATGGTTTATTCTCGTGGACAGTGCACGGGAAATACTATTAATTACATCGCATCTCCTATGAGCGACATCACGACGTACGAATTTATATGAGTTTTTGGACTGTGATCAAATTAATTTATTTTCTGACTCGACCAAACCTTTGATTAGTTGTATGGTTATAGTCGGTGGCGGCCCTAATCTTCTCACGTTAATTTCACAATCAATAGGCATTTCCATTCCCACTCTTAACGTAATAACCCGCAGTAACAGGTTAGTTACAATACAGGAAGATTTCAGTTAGATTTCATCAGGGTCAGACAGAAATTTTGAAATCAGATATTGGGCGGTAAGGCGTACCCAGGAGCATATGAAGAGTAGGGTAAAGTTTAAGACATTAGTCAGGAAGAATCAATACGCAAAGAAGAGGGACACCAAAGAACTAAGGAATGACGAGATACGGGTGAACTTCTCTATGGCTATAGATACAGCAAAAAGGAATAGCTCAGTAGGCAGTACAGTTGAAGAGGAATGGACATCTCTAAAGAGGGGCATCACAGAAATTAGGAAGGAAAATATAGGCACAAAGAAGGTAACTGCGAAGAAACCATGGTTAACACAAGAAGAACTTGAATTGATCGATGAAAGGAGGAAGTAGAAAAATGTTACAGGAAACTCAGGAATACAGAAATACAAGTAGCGGAGGAGTGAAATACATGGGAAATGCAGGGAAGCTAAGACGAAATGGCTGCAGGATAAATGTGAAGACAATGAAAAAGAAATGATTATCGGAGGGACAGACGCAGCATACACGGAAGTCAGAACAACATTCGGTGACATTAAAAGCAAGAGTGCAATGGGAATTCCACTGTTAAATGCAGACGAGAGAGCGGATAGATGGAAAGAATACATTGAAAGCCTGTATGAGGGAGAAGATTTGTCTGATGAGATAGAAGAAGAAACAGGAGTCGATTTAGAAGTGATAGGTGATCCAGTATTAGAATCAAAATTCAAAAGAGTTTTGGAGGACTTAAGATCAAATAAGGCAGAAGGGATCGGTATGATTCCATTAGAATTTCTAAAATAGTTGGGGGAAGTAGCCAGAAAACTACTATTGCCGTTGGGGTGTAGAATGAGTGAATCTGGCGACATAGCATATGACTTTTGGAAAAAGCATCATCCACTCAATTCCGAAGATGGTAAGAGCAGAAAAGTGCGAGAATTATCGCACAATCAGCTTAACAGCTGACACATCAAAGTTTCTTACAAGAATAATATACAGAAGAATGGAAAATAAAGTTGAGGATGCATTAGGTGACGATCAGTTTGGCTTTAGGAAAGGTAAAGGAACGATAGAGGTAATTACGATGTTGCGGTTAATAACGGAAGCAAAACTAAAGAAATGTCAACTCAGGTTCGTAGGATTTGTCGGCCTGGAAAAAGAGTTCGACAATGTAAAATGGTGCAAGTCGTTCGAAATTCTGAAAAAAATAGGTGTCAGCTATAGGGAGAGACGGGTCTTACACAACACGTACAAAAGCCAAGAGGGAATAATAAGAGTGGACGACAAAGAACGAAGTGCTCGTATTAAAATCGTTCTAAGACAAGGATACAGCCTTTCACCTCTACTGTTCAACATGTACATCAAGGAAGCAACGATGGAAATAAAAGAAAGGTTCAGGAGTGGAATTAAAATTCAAAGAGAAAGGATATCAATGATTCTATTTGCTGATGACATTGCCATCCTGAGTGAAAGTGAAGAATAATTACATAATCTACTGAACTGAATTAACAGTCTAATGACGACAGAAAAAGTATTGAGAGTAAATCGAAGAAAGACGAAGGTAATGAGAAATACCAGAAATGAGAACAGCGAGAAACTTAACATCAGGATTGATGGTCACAAAGTCAATGAAGTTAAGGAATTCTGCTACCTAGGCAGTAAAATAACCAATGACGGACGCAGCAAGGAGGACATCAAAAGCAGACTGGCTATGGAAAAAAGGCATTTCTGGCCAAGAGAAGTCTACTAATATCAAATACCGGCCTTAATTTGAGGAAGAAATTTCTGAGGATGTACGTCTGGAGTACAGCATTGTATGGTAGTGAAACATGGACTGTGAGAAAACTGGAACAGAAGAAAATCGAAGCATTTGAGATGTGGTGCTACAGACTAATGTTGAAAGTCAGGTGGATTGATAAGGTGAGGAATGAGGAGGTTCTGCGTAGAATCGAAGAGGAAAGGAATATGTGGAAAACACTGATAAGAAGAAGTGACACAATGATAAGACATCTTGTTAAGACATTAGGGAATGGCTTCCATGGTACTAGATCGAGCTGTAGAGGGCAAAAACTGTAGAGGAAGACAGAGATTGGAATACGTCAAGCAAATAACAGAGGACGTAGGCTGTAAGCACTACTCTGTGATGAAGACGTTAGGACAGGAGAGGAATTCTTGGCGGGCAGCATCAAACCAGTCAGAAGACTGATGACCAAAATATAAAAAAAGAAGAAAACCTGAATGTTTAAGAAGTTCTTCAACTATTTGATGTTTCTGTGCCATATTTCGAGCTATTGCATAAATGACCAGTAAGGGGTTTTCCTTGAGCATAGCCATTGCGCTTGCTTTTAAGCTGATGAAAAGTCTACGCGATAATCATTCTAGAACAGTCGAGGCGCTGCCTGTGTTCTCGGACGTAAGCCACCCGTATACCTTGCGGTGACTTCACTCACGCCTTCCCGCTCTAACATAGGAAACTCCCCTTCGTATCCACTCAGATGTAGCTGTAAAATGGGCCATGAAAAACTAAACACAGATCAAGCGTGAAATCAGGAAGAAGGTGTACTGAACTGTTAAAACAGAAGCAAAATAGAAAGAGTCAACGGTCCTAGCTCGAGATGTGCAACATCGATCGAATTGTAAGAACCACGTTATTGTGGTTTTGTGGTTACGGTGTTGGCCTGCACAGCAGGAGACCCGTTTTCAGATGGCCCATGTGTCCCATTTTTTTTCACATGGGTGACATGTACAGAATTGTCACATGTAGGGTTCTCCTCTGCCACATTTTGTGCAGAAATATCTACGGCACTCAGCTTATGTGTTTATGAGATGTGTTTTCTTCTTCATTCTCAGTCCGGTTTCCTTCAGGGAGATGACGCCTTGCGGGCCTGTTAGGTGTACTGCGACATGAGCACTAGGACTTTCTTGTGCAACGAGTGTTTGCTGGTTTGCGTGAACGCAGTTGTGTCTACGCCACTTTTTTCATAAGCCCCATGACGCATGCCAGGTGAATATCGGTCTATCAGGGATGTATTCGGACTCTTTCTGCCTGCAGGTTAGCATACGCCAACATATCGCTCTGATTACACCGGATATGCTGCGAACAACTCACAATCATGCAGTGTTACGGATGCAGCATGCTGCCGAGATAGTGGACCATATTAAACATATGTTGTAACTTATGACCTTATCTTGACAAACGCGCTAGAATCACCGTTATCATACGTTTGATGGTTCCATTTTCCTGCTCTCACTCCACAAACAGCACACTATTTCCACCTGGTGGCAGAAAATGGGACTATTTTTTTTTCTGCAGACTTCGGGAGCGAATGGCTTAACGAACATAACTATGATGTTTCAGCGCCCTGCGATGAATACAATCCACACTGCAGTACTCGTGGGAATACCGCCGATTTAATTATAACCACTCATTATATAAATCATCTGACAGACAGGGTGAGCAACAATTTACGGCTGTTCACTGATGAAAATGTGGTGTGCGGGAAGGTGTCATCATTGAGTGACTGTAGGAGGATACAAGACGACTGAAAGAATTTCTAGTTGGCATGATGAATGACAGCTTCCTCTATAGGTGGACTAGAAGGAAAAACAAACCTGTAACGTTCGAATGATATCGGTAAAGTACTGCTAGACCCAGTCATATTAGTTAAATACCTAGGCGTAACGTTGCAGAGCGATTTGAAATGCGATGAGCGCGTTAGGCTGGTAGTAGGGAAGGCTAATGATCGACTTCGTCTTATCGCAAGAATTTTGGAAAGTATAGCTCATCTATAAAAGAAATTATACAACGCTAATGTGACCCATTTTTGAGTAGCGCTGGAGTGTTTGACATCCTCACCAGATCGGGTTAAAGGAAGACATGGAAATAATTCAGATGAGTACTGCCAATGGGCACTCTCTTGTCCTAGGAGTGGGAAATTGCCCCTAAAGGCGGAAGAATCAGCAATGATCAACGACATGAGGATGCAGAAGGCAATGGAAACCACTGCATTTAAGACACGTAACGTGTATCCACAGGACATGTGGCCTGTAATTGAAGAAGTGTCATGATCATCTCTCCACTGGCAAAAGATTCCGGAATAGTCCCCCATTCGGATCTCCGGGAGGGGACTGCCAAGGGGGAGGTTACCATGAGAAAAAGATTGAATAATCTACGAAAGGATAACGTTCTACGAGTCGGGGCGTGGAATGTGAGAAGCTTGAACGTGGTAGGGAAACTAAAAAATCTGAAAAGGGAAATGCAAAGGCTCAGTCTAGATATAGTAGGGGTCAGTGAAGTGAAGTGGAAGGAAGGCAAGGATTTCTGGTCAGATGAATATCGGGTAATATCAACAGCAGCAGAAAATGGTATAACAGGTGTAGGATTCGTTATGAATAGGAAGGTAGGTCAGAGGGTGTGTTACTGTGAACAGTTCAGTGACCGGGTTGTTCTAATCAGAAACGACAGCAGACCAACACCGTCAACGATAGTTCAGGTATACATGCCGACGTCGCAAGGTGAAGATGAACAGATAGAGCAAGTGTATGAGGATATTGAAAGGGTAATGCAGTATGTAAAGGGGGACGAAAATCATATAGTCATGGGCGACTGGAATGCAGTTGTAGGGGAAGGAGTGGAAGAAAAGGTTACAGGAGAATATGGGCTTGGGACAAGGAATGAAAGAGGAGAAAGACTAATTGAGTTCTGTAACAAGTTGCAGCTAGTAATAGCGAATACCCAGTTCACGAATCACAAGAGGAGGAGGTATACTTGGAAAAGGCCGGGAGATACGGGAAGATTTCAATTAGATTACATCATGGTCAGACAGAGATTCCGAAATCAGATACCGGATTGTAAGGCGTACCCAGGAGCAGATATAGACTCAGATCACAATATAGTAGTGATGAAGAGTAGGCTGCAGTTCAAGACATTAGTCAGGAAGAATCAATAGGCAAATAAGTGGGATACGGAAGTACTAATGAATGACGAGATACGTTTGAAGTTCTCTAACGCTATAGATACAGCAATAAGGAATAGCGCAGTAGGCAGTACAGTTGAAGAGGAATGGACATCTCTAAAAAGGACCATCACAAAAGTTGGGAAGGAAAACATAGGTACAAAGAAGGTAGCTGCGAAGGATCCATGGGTAAGAGAAGAAATACTTCAGTTGATTGATGAAAGGAGGAAGTACAAACATGTTCCGGGAAAATCAGGAATACAGAAATACAAGTCGCTGAGGAATGAAATAAATAGGAAGTGCAGGGAAGCTAAGACGAAATGGCTGCAGGAAAAATGTGAAGAATCGAAAAAGATATGTTTGTCGGAAGGACAGACTCAGCATATAGGAAAGTCAAAACAACCTTTGGTGACATTAAAAGCAACGGTGGTAACATTAAGAGTGCAACGGGCATTCCACTGTTAAATGCAGAGGAGAGAGCAGATAGGTGGAAAGAATACATTGAAAGCCTCTAAGCGGGTGAAGATTTGTCTGATGTGATAAAAGAAGAAACAGGAGTCGATTTAGAAGAGATAGGGGATCCAGTATTAGAATCGGAATTTAAAAGAGCTTTGGAGGACTTACGGTCAAATAAGGCAGAAGGGATAGATAACATTCCATCAGAATTTCTAAAATCATTGGGGGAAGTGGCAACAAAACGACTATTCATGTTGGTGTGTAGAGTATATGAGTCTGGCGATATACCATCTGACTTTCGGAAAAGCATCATCCACACAATTCCGAAGACGGAAAGAGATGACAAGTGCGAGAATTATCGCACAATCAGCTTAACAGCTCATGCATCGAAGATGCTTACAAGAATAATATACAGAAGAATGGAAAAGAAAATTGAGAATGCGCTAGGTGATGATCAGTTTGTCTTTAGGAAAAGTAAAGGGACGAGAGAGGCAATTCTGACGTTACGGCTAATAATGGAAGAAAGGCTAAAGAAAAATCAAGACACTTTCATAGGATTTGTCGACCTGGAAAAAGCGTTCGACAAAATAAAATGGTGCAAGCTGTTCGAGATTCTGAAAAAAGTTGGGGTAAGCTATAGGGAGAGACGGGTCATATACAATATGTACAACAACCAAGAGGGAATAATAAGAGTGGACCATCAAGAACGAAATGCTCGTATTAAGAAGGGTGTAAGACAAGGCTGTAGCCTTTCGCCCCTACTCTTCAATCTGTACATCGAGGAAGCAATGATGGAAATAAAAGAAAGGTTCAGGAGTGGAATTAAAATACAAGGAGAAAGGATATCAATGATACGATTCGCTGATGACATTGCTATCCTGAGTGAAAGTGAAGAAGAATTAAATGATCGGCTGAACTGAATTAACAGTCTAATGAGTACACAGTATGGTTTGAGAGTAAATCGGAGAAAGACGAAGGTAATGAGAAGTAGTAGACATGAGAACAGCGAGAAACTTAACATCAGGATTGATGGTCACGAAGTCAATGAAGTTAAGGAATTCTGGTACCTAGGCAGTAAAATAACCAATGACGGACGGAGCAAGGAGGACATCAAAAGCAGAGTCGCTATGGAAAAAAGGCATTTCTGGCCAAGAGAAGTCTACTAATATCAAATACCGGCCTTAATTTGAGGAAGAATTTTCTGAGGATGTACGTCTGGAGTACAGCATTGTATGGTAGTGAAACATAATGAATCCGTGTTACTTATGTGGTCGATAGACTGTCTTTTTCGAAGTATTTATCAATATTAGAACACAGTACATGTTTCAAAATCCAACTATAAATCGATGTCAATGACATAGATCTATAATTCAGTGCATTTCTTCTGTTTTATTCGTTGTGTGCTGGTGTGACCTTTTGTAAGATTTTCTGGCTTTTAGTCGTCTTTCTTTGAGCCGGTGGCAGTGTGTGATTGCTAAAAATGAGTGCATTCTGTCAACATACTTCGAAAGGAATCTGACTGGTATGCTATGTGTACCTGAAGATGTACAGTCTCGTCATTACGTGAATTAGGTCGGTTTGCTACACCAAG
Source organism: Schistocerca cancellata (assembly GCF_023864275.1). Lineage (NCBI taxonomy): Eukaryota > Metazoa > Arthropoda > Insecta > Orthoptera > Acrididae > Schistocerca > Schistocerca cancellata. Next base: position 479,551,737 of record NC_064628.1, on the reverse strand, counting down.
GCTACACTTCCATATTATTCAAGTTGACAGCTGTTCTTGATTCGAATTCTGAAATATTTTCTGCAATTTGTTTCGTGAAGAAATGTATAAAATCCATGTTTCGTAATTCCGCATTCTCGTCGCTATTGTTGGTAACATTCCTATTGCTATCACGCAATGAAGTGATTGTGTCTTGCCACTGCTATACCTTGCATAAGACGAGAATAGCTTTTCTGCCAGATTTCGAGATTCAGTTTAGTCATGGTAACTATTAAAACATCTTACACTGAAGTCATTGGCAAGTTACTAGCATTTTTAACCATTACACTGAAGGAGATACTGCGTTTTTAAATCAGCCATGCTTTTTTTCTGTATCATAGCGGACCTTCTCCGCGTATCTGAAAAGCCGTCAACGCTATTTCTCTGAATTTAGGCTACATTATGTAGAAAGTGACATAGTTAATGTAGAAGAAATGGAGACTCTTAGGAAGACGTAAAATGAATTCTAATTTTTTTTAAGTTAGATTTTGCGTTTATTTTTGGTCGACTTGGGTAGTACGATACTCAATCTCTCTACAATGAGCTTGTGCTTAGTGACCCCTGTGTCAATAACGTTTGCTCAGGACTGTTTGTCTCTAAGCGGCGAACATGTTCTCGCACTCATATTTATTGTGAGCTGAAGAAATACGAGTATTTGGTCATTGTTATTTTATTAATAAGGTTTTTTTTGGTCACTGATCTGAATCTTAAATTTCGCAACCCGCTGAGACCAATGTACAGTTAATCTAATCTGAAACCATTCCTATCTGTACATATATTGCTTCTGTTAAACTTATTTTCGCTAAATCGTCGAGAGTAAAGTAGAGGAACCGTCGAGGACAAGTGTTTCTGAGCATAAAACATTTATGGTATTGCTTGATTAAATAGAAATCCTATAATGTTTGCACAAAACAATTTTAATATATCAATTACGGGCTAGAAGTTTGGTTTTAATGCCACGTTTTGGAGCTATCCTTCTCCTTCCCATTTAACACGAATGTAGACATGCGTTAGGAGTCGAATCCTAGCTATGACTAAGCTTGATTTTTTTTCTGTCTTTTCCAGTGTGGAGGCTGGAATTACTCGCCACAAAAGCAGTTAAAGTATATAGCGTATTCGGGACGCTATTATTTGTAAACTGAATATTACTCACCGAGTGACGGCAATGCCTTTGATGACAACCAATTACCAGGCGTAGGGCAGAGTGACGAACCGCATGTATACTGTACTAGGTTAATGCCTACGTCATGCGGCAAACAAGCTGGTAATTGATACCGTCAGCACGGGGGCGTGCACACGCAACCTGTGACGTAGACTGTTTGCGTGCAGTAAACGTGGGTCAGCACCAGCCTAATATGAGGCTCTGGTGCAACAGAGCGGGCCTGCCGCTGAGGAAACAGCCAACAGCACGGCGAACGCTGCGCGCGCGGCTGGAAAATCAGGAAGCTGAATCAGCGATCACCGCCGCAGGTGGCTCAGCGCCAAGCCACCGAGTCCAGACACAGATCCAGCCTAAACTTCTGGTTCTGCCTCAGTGGCAAGCATCGCACGTCGGTATCCAGCATATGATTCACCGACATAGGCCGCACAGTGGCAACATGTGTGAGTCCGTGAGATGACGATCGGTATTCGCGGATCGGACACTACAACATATTTCTTTGGTGCCGTCACATGTAAGGGTTTATTTTTCAAACCACTGCATGTTATTAAAAATCACTGTAGGATTCCTCATAAAATAAGATCTATCATAGAAAAAGTCGCTGGTGTTACTTAACGAGTGAACAGAATTTCAGCCTTTCGCTGCCATTACTCGCACAGTGGACTTTTCTGCCGTTCCACGACAGTTCAGAGATATCTAGTAACAGTTCTTCGATTCTCCTCAACATATAAAAATTAGGTTGAAAATTTTCTTCTGGATAGATAATTAGTACAAATTACACATAAACCTGCACTGCTACTTTGTCCTTGCCGACTACATTATACTGATATACCAATGGCTTAAAGAGTTGTATTGGGTGGAGAGGGGGAACCAAGAAAGGAGTTGGAGTGAAGTGTGCTTATCGTCATCATCATCATCATCATCTGTTTTCCCGGTAAGTAGATCTGAGAGCACTGAGAAAAGAGATGTTGCTTTGCAGACACGGGCTGTTGTGAAAGCTACATCTTCGTTCTGCTCTTCCATCTACTTACACACGAGTAGCGGTACTTCATAGGACTGCGTGACCTTGTAGGACGCCATGGTACTGAGAATCATTTGTTGTTAGCTGTTGACGAGGTGCGCACTACTAACATAACTTTACCATGGGCGGCGAGGCCAGAGTTTGTTGACTAAAGTATTGCCATTTCAGACAGAGAAGGGACTGCAATTACACGCAGTTCCAAAACATTGGGTATGAAAGTGAAGCTATCACAAGCTTGTATATGGGAAGCATATATTTACTAGTGAACCCAGCAGTTATTCGCAGTTGCTCAAATGTATGGAAATTATATATGCATCCCAATCTCCTTCGCTCCCCTCCCTCTATCCATCTCCTTCTTCACATCTCATCGTCCATCTCCTCCTCTTCTTCATTTGTCCATATCTTCCTACATCCCTCTCTCACTGTCCAACTCCTACACCCCCCCCCCCCCTCCACCCCCCCCAAAATCTTCTCCGTCTCCTATAGAGTATGTCCATCTGAATGTTAGTATAGTATCATGAAACAGATGAAAAAAAGACAAGAGTATATCTAGATTTTTGTTTCCTGTCTATGTATTATATATATAATTATGGATCATATATGTTAAAATATGTAGCCTATGTTCATCTGAACGTTTATTGGAAAATCGTGTAGAAATTAAGTAAATCGGTCACGAACTTTTTGAACTTTTGACAAACAACATTTCAATGGTATGTATTGTACCTTTTTTTTTGGGTCATCAGTCTTCTGCCTGGTTTGATGCGGCTCGCCACGAATTCCTCTCCTGCGCTAACTTCTTCATCTCAGAGTAGCACTTGCAACCTACGCCCTCTGTTATTTGCTGGATGTGTTCCAATCTCTGTCTTTCTCTACACTTTTTGCCCTCTACAGCTACTTCTAGTACCATGGAAGCCATTCCCTCACGTCTTAACAAGATGTCTTATCATTGTGTCACTTCTTCTTATCAGTGTTTTCCACATATTCCTTTCCTCTTCGATTCTACGCAGAACCTCCTCATTCCTCACCTTATCAATCCACCTGATTTTCAACATTCGTCTGTAACACCACATCTTAAATGCTTCGATTCTCTTCTGTTGCAGGTTTCCCACAGTCCATGTTTCACTACCATACAATGCTGTACTCCAGACATACATTCTCCGAAATCTCTGCCTAAAATTAAGGCCGATATTTGATATTACTAGACTTTTCTTGGCCAGTAATGCTCTTTTTTCCAATGCTAGTCTGCTTTTGATGTCCACCTTGCTCCGTCCGTCACTTGTTATTTTACTTCCTAGGCAGCAGAATTCCTTAACTCCCTCTACTTCGTGCCCACCGATCCTGATATTGAGTTTCTCGCTATTCTCATTTCTGCTACTTCCCATTACCTTCGTGTTTCTTCGATTACTCTCAATCCATACTCTGTACTCATTAGGTTGTTCATTCCACTCAGCAGATCATGTGATTCATCTTCACTTTCACTCAGGATAGCAATTGTCATCAGAGAATCGTATCACTGATATCCTTTCACCTTGAATTTTAATTCCACTCCTGAACCTTTTCTTTTATTTCCATCATTGCTTCCTCGATGTACATACTGAACAATAGGGGTGAAAGACTACATCCTTGTCTTTAATACGAGCTCTTCGTTCTTTGTCGTCCACTCTTATTATTCCCTCTTGGCTTTTTAAGAGATGGGGCCCCTCCACGCCCGCACTAACGTGGTGACCAGACCAAAAGTTCTTCTGTCACTCCGCCAACATGTTAGTTATCTAATAAGTGGATCACAGGATGCTGGGCTGTGATGTTATCCGTGCGTCTGGGTAAGACTACCCATTAACAAGATCCATCAGGTGATAGATGGTGGACGGAACGCGTGTGAGGGTAGCGATCTGAAGAGCAGAGGGGGAAAAAATGTCAAGGCTCATGCCGTGGGAAAAAAACCTCTGCGACAGTGGGATGGGTAGTAAGAGCAGTAGTGGCTTACTAGCTGCGATAGTTTATACAAGGTTGGATTTGTTAGTATGGATATCATGCATCATTACGGTGGCAAGCGATGACGACGTATCCCAGTTGCTGCAGCTGCTACATTCCTGGAACAATAAAGATCGTTATATAGTAGTGGCACATCGGCCATTGATCATCTCACTGTGTGGGGGATGTGTGGAGCTTGTCAGCGTGCAGTGTATGGTACGGCTTCCCCGCGTGGTGCCAGTTATTCGGCAGTGTGTTCCAGCTGGATATTCAGTAATGGCGTCTGATTAACAGGGGCTCACCTGTACCGTTGTGTTTGCGTGTGCTTAGCCATAGATGTTAGGTCCTTACAAGTATGTCTTTTGGTCTTTTATGTTTCCATCTATGGTTGTTATACATGTTGTATATGACCCATCTCTCCCTATAGCTTACCCATACTTTTTTCAGAATTTCGAACATATTGCACCATTTTACACTGTCGAACGCTTTTTCCAGGTCGACAAATACTATAAACGTGTCTTGGTTTTTCTTTACTCTTGCTTCCTTTATTAACCGCAACGGCAGAATTGCCTCTCTCGCGCCATTGCCTTTCCTAAAGTCAAACTGATCGTCATCTAACGCATCCTCAATTTTATTTTCCATTCTTCAGTATATTATTCTTGTAATAAATTTGGATGCATTAGCTGTTAAGCTGATTGTGCGATAATTCACGCACTTGTCAGCTCTTGCCGTCTTCGGAATTGTGTGGATGGTGTTTTCCCGAAAGTCAGATGGTATGTCGCCAGACTCATACATTCTACACACCAACGTGAATAACAGTTTTGTTTCCACTTCCCCCCACGATTTTAGAAATTCTGATGGAATGTTATCTAGCCCTTCTGCCTTATTTGATGTTAAGTCCTCCAAAGCTCTTTTAAATTCTAATTCTAATACTGGAGCTCTTATCGCTTCTAAATCGACTCCTGTTTCTTTTCTATCAAATCAGAGGCTTTCATTTTATTCTTTCCACCTATCCGCTCTCTCGTCTGCATTTAACAGTGGAATTCCCATTGCACTCTTAATGTTATAACCCTTGCTTTTAATGTCACCGAAGGTTGTTTTGACCTTCCTGTATGCTGAATCTGCTTGAAAGATCCGCTAAACCCGCTGGGCAAGAACAGTTGATTAGGAAATAGGTTTATGAAATATATTGGGAAATAGGTTCCCAATAGGTTGGGAAATAGGTTTATGAAATCCGGCTTTGGGAGTTCCTTGTAAATGGGGTGTATGTTGGCTCTGCTCTTTCCCTATAGAAACGTATTAAACTAAGTGAATTAATGAACATTATTGACATTAACTAAAATCAAATAAATTTTTTTGTTTTGTGTTGTTGATAATGTTTTCTGTTCGCCACATATATTTTCATTTCTGTAATAATATGCATTCATATTGCATTGATAAACTTAAATTTCTTACTTATTACTGAATATCATAACCGTATAATACATACACCATTGCATCCTTGGAGGAAGTGACTTCGACTGATATTTCTGTGGTACTTAAGAATTTTAATGTAACTTCCAGTGGATGGAACATGGCCCTTCACAACGTGTCCCCCCTTGAGCGAGGCGAGGGAGTCCACATGGCTTCCCGCTGTGTTCTTGCTGAATGACTGCAGTGTCCTCTCCTCAGGGGCTGTCCCCAGGGTATCATGTATGAATTAGAACTAAACTGGTCAAAATGTTTTCTAGATTTCTGCTAACAACATTGTGCACTACTGGCATACGTTTGCCTGGGAGTGGGAATGGGCCAAATAAAGATTGAGAACCATTATCTGGTGAGTCATGTTTTTCTGTCAATAACGACTATGAGGGGGGAAACAAAACAACACATTTCTGTGTTCACAGTTTTTGTTAAAAATTACATTTAAGGAGAAAGAACATATATTTATGGGACAAACCATTCGTTTAATGGTTTAAATGCCCCGCTAAAATATTTAAAACTGATTGTGATAAATAAAATGGAACTGCACATTTTCACAGTACTGCAATGTCTGTCTCGGTTTTAGCAAAAATCCTCTATGTAGTTTTTAAGGCTATATACAGGGTGTCCGACAAGTCAATCCCTGTTTTTAAAGACTTATAATTTCTTTATTTATGAACAAAATTCCTTAGGACTACTTTTGCTACAAAAATCACTCCATGAGCTTGTGTTCAACTTCAGTTATTCTTCTGTTTCATCTGGAAAAGGCCACTTGGGTTGATTTTGGAAGAACGGGCCAAATTAGCTGCTCATTATCAGGTCTCTGGATGTACGGTGCACGTGGAAAGATGGTGGAGAGCTGAACGAGAGACCAGGTGCAACACTGGAAGCACAAGTTCAAAACCTTTATTCGAAGTCACTAACAATAGAGAGAGTCACCAAAGCAAGAAGATCAGGAAGACCATCAACTTCGAGGACACCAGAAGAATTTGACAGAGTTCATGAAATGTTTACGAGGACCACTAAGAAATCACTGCATCAAGGATCTCTGAAAGTGGTCTTGCACTTTACGCAGTTGCAACTTTTCTTGAGAAAGAGATCACCTCTACGCTGTGGAAGCCCCATTACGTGCTGGAATTGTTTCCTGATGACTGTAACAGAAGAATGGAGTGTGGAAACATTTTATTTGGTTCGAATGATGATGGGCCTAAACTTTTTGAGAACAATCTGTGGACTGATGAGGTTGTTTCCCACACTGGAGGATTTGTGAACAGACATAACTGCCATTATTGTGGAGCTGGAAACCCACACGAATGTGCTGAAAAATCACAGGAGCGTCCGAAGGAGACAGTATGGTATGGTATCATATCATCCAAAGCTGTTTCTTTCTGCGGAACACAGTGAATGGCGAAAGAAACGTGGGAATATTGCAAGATCGTCCCTGGTCGGTAATTTCACAGTGTAACAACCCACAGCTTCACTTCGTGTGGGGCGGATCACCTACACATTTTGCAAATGATGACCGTGAATGGCTACATGATTATTTCCCAAGTAGTTGGTTTGGTAGACGTGATGCACATGAATGGCCTGCCTGCCGCACTGATTTAACCTCTTGAGATTTGTTTCTCTGGAGGTGGGCTGACGAAGAGGTTTACAAGAGAAAACCACAGGATTCGGATGAATTGGAAGCAGAAATATCAGAGTGAAGACGGTATATGTCAGAAAGAACAGATACCAGATCTTGCAGCTCTCCAAGAATGAAATTACAATGAAATCTAGACATGTAGCTGCGTACAGGCGTTGATAAACATCAACGGGGACAGTTGAAAATGTGTGCCCCAACAGGGACTCGAACTTGGGATCTCCTTCTTACATGGCAGACCCTCTATCCGACAGAGCCTTCGAGGACACAGAGGATAGTGCGAATGCTGGGACTTATCTCTGGCATGCTTTCCGTGAGACCCACACTTCCAACTTGCTGTCCACACACTACAGTTGCACTGCCCCTGTCCACAATGCTCATTACTCGCGGCAGTCAATCTACCGATTCCAATAAGATTTCGGGCAATGTGAGTACATCCGCACTGAATAAGATCGTTGGCCAGTAAGCCTTATCTATATGAAGACGGTATCTGTTCTTTCAGACTACATTTTCAAGTGTCCCCGTTGATATTTATCAACGCCTGTAAGCAGCTAAAGGTCTGGATTTCATTGTAATTTCATTCTTCGGGAGCTGCAAGATCACCAATGGTATCTGTTCTTTCGAACATGTCCGAAAGAACAGATACACCATGCAACAAAAATATGTAGCTTATGTCTGTACAAACGTTTATCATAGAATCGTGTAAATATTTAAATCGGTGACGTACCTTCCAAGATTTTTGCTAACAATATAACACTGTTCAAATGGGTCAAATGGCTCTGAGCACTATGGGACTCAACTGCTGTGGTCATAAGTCCCCTAGAACTTAGCACAAAACACCCAGCCATCACGAGGCAGAGAAAATCCCTGACCCCGCCGGGAATCGAACCCGGGAACCCAGGCGTGGGAAGCGAGAACGCTACCACACGACCACGAGATGCGGGCTATAACACTGTCATATGATACATATATATTTACATATAACAAAATATGTAGTCTATGTCTGCCTATGTCCGACTGAACGTTTTTAGGGTAATGTCTAAGAATTTGAATTGTGTCGGTCAAGAACTTTTCGAAAATTTTTTAACAACGTTAAACGCCGACTCGTCTTCATAAAGTAATATAGATTTGATATAGCTACATTTTTGAATCATACATAGTAAAAATATGTAGTCTATGTCCGTCGGAACATTTATTAGAGTATCATGTAAAACGCTGAAGAAAATTGGTGAAGAATGTTTCAAGATTATTACTAAAAACCTTTCCACCCTTTCCACATAGCCTATGTCCATCCCAACGTTTATTAGAATTTCGTATAATACACTGAAGTAGATCTGTAAAAGCTTGCCGGCCGTTGTGACCGAGTGGTTCTAGGCGCTTCAGTCTGGAACCGCGCGACCGCTACGGTCGCAGGTTCGAATCCTGCTTCGGGCATGGATGTGTGTGATATCCTTAGGTTAGTTAGGTTTAAGTAGTTCTATGTTCTAGGTGACTGATCACCTCAGATATTATGTCCCATAGTGCTCAGAGCCATTTTTTGTGAAAAGCTTTTAGTGAATGTTGGTAACAACACTAAACAACTTGTCCTTATGCAGTAGCGTATATTACTCACCTTTCCCTAAATTTTGCCCGTATTTTTATCAGAATTTTGAACATCTTGCACCATTTTACATTGTCGAACGCTTTTCACAGACCGATGAATCCTATGAACGTGTATTGAGGTTTCGTCAGTTTTGCAAGCTTTATCAACTGGAACGTCGGAATCCTCTATCTGGTGGCTTTACCTCTCATAAAGCTGAACTGATCGTCATGCAAAATATCCTCAATTTTCTTCTCCATCATTCTGTATGGTATACATGTCAACAACTTGGATGAATGAGATGATAAGCTGTTTGTACGGTAATTCTCGCACTCGTCGGCTCTCGCTATCTTCGGAAATGTGTAGACGATTTATTTTCGAAACTCTGATGGTACATCACCAGTCCCATAGGTTCTACACACCATGAGTATTCTTTTTGTTGCTATTCCCGACGATGAATATAGATATTCCAGTAGAATATTATTTAACCTATTACCTTATTTGATGTTAAGTCATGCAAAGGTTTTTGAATTGTGAACCTAATATAGGATCCGCTATGTCTTATCTGTTGACCCCTGTTTCTCTGACTCCCACTTCCAGACAAGGGCTTCCCCTACATAGAGGTGTTTGGTGTGCTCTTTCCACCTATCAGCTCTTTCCTCTTAATTTAACAGTGGAATTCACATTAGACTCTTAATGTTACCACCCATATTTAAGTTTCACCTAAGATTTTTTTTGACTTTTCTATATGCTGAGCCACTCCTTCCAACAATCATTTCTTTTTCAGTTTCATTACATGTTTAATGTAGCCATTTCGCTTTAGCTTCTCTCCACTTGTAACGCCAGAAATGCATATCCTTCCATTTCCATCTATTGTACTATAGAGTTTTCCTTATTTCGTCACCTGAAGATATGACATTTCTGTCTCTTTATATATTGTAATTGTATTACTGTTTATATATATGCATTTATGTCGATTTATAATTGGTTTGTTTTGTGAATATTATTTGTACTTATACGCTGGGTCTGGCCTAGGGAAAACTATGCTAGCGAACGAATACATCGATAGGTCGTGTGGAGAACCAAAGTGTTTAGGATCTTTGGTAGTGTTAACTCAGTAGCGTGGAGCGCGGGCAGAGGGAGAGTCTGGCTGGGGTGGTGCAGTGGCGCAGGTGTGTTGTGTGACGCTCCCGCGAGTTGCCGCGCTTTTGGGGTTGGGCAGCATGTAATTGCGCTCGACTTGCTATGATAGTTTCTGACACAGTGTCGCGGACGGGAAGCATTAGCTAGCGCACATCAACAGCCCGTTTCGCCTGGTGACCGTGTCGAGAAGAAGGCGCGCCAACATCCAGCTTCTGCAACAGCGACGGCCGACAATGAGTGACTGTCGCCTCCTCCTCGAGCGACGGCTTCAAACCTTCAATCAACCAACAAGGAAGACTGGAAGCACGTAAAGCTTTAGAACTGTATGGCAGACCTCAGCTTTTCAAACTGTTCCTTTTTCATAACTAATTTACAGCAACGTAGCATGAACCTTTGTTGCTCATTGTCCCAATTGCATTACCAAGCAGGGTCCCTTCCTTTTCCAGAATGAACCCGAGTGTCGTTGAAATTCAAACGCCAGCATCATTCGATTTCACTGCTTTAATTTCAAAATTCAGTTAAGGTATTCATAGCTGGCTACAATATTTAGATTACACAAGCACAAATTAAGAGTGCGAGTTTTGTTACTGTATTTTAGCTTACCTGTGACTGCAGCTCAGCTTGGTACGTATTAAATTTTACTATTGTTAATTGTTCAGAATCATTTAATTTAAGTTCAAAGTTAAATCTCTTATATCTAAATTGCGTAGATTCAAGTAGCTTTTGAAAAGATTGTTGAGGTAGTCCAAGACTAACCGTATTTTACTGAATTTCGGTGTGTTTCAGAAAGCAAGCTGACTATTAACTTCAGTCACTAAATTAACTTTCGCTTATCCGGTTTTATTAATTCTTTTGCTAAATTATGTCAAGAGTGTAGCGAAATTTATTACTTCTGACAAACTTTGAGTTTTCACACTACACGTGTCAACCTTCAGTTGCCACGCTTCTAGTGCTAATTATATGTGTAATAGCCTTTCTTTTTCAGTTACTATAGTAATTGTCCTTAGGACTGGCGATCGTAATTTCCCCCAAATCTCAAACATCTAATTACCGCTAGTTAATTATACGACGAACTAAGAGATTATAAGGACCTGTGCGGGAGAAGTGTTTATAGGGAGCGCGGGGAGGATTTGCCGCGTCTCGTCCCACAGGAAGATAGTATTTGTGAAGTGATAGAAAGTTCTGGCCCTAACCGGCAGACTTTACTAGAAATAGTTGATGTTAATGGGGAGCACGAGCAAGATTCGTCGTGTTTCGTCCCGCAGGAGTTGGATGTTGAAGTAGTAACGGAAAGTTCTGGCCCTAACCGGCAGACTTTACCGAAAGTTATAGTGGTAGAAGTGGCAGACCCATCCGACGTAAAACTCCAGTTTAAACATTGCGAAAGTATTAAGGAGAAAGATTACGAGAATTTTAGTGATAGCCGGACACGATTGGTAGAAAATCACGTAGATTACAGCGTGTTTGAGGTTAGAGCTGACGTTATACGGTCAGACGGTAGCAGTGTGGGTTGCGCAGATCCAGAGGAAGTAATTGCAGATACTACTGGGCACATTCCTCAAGGAGATTGACGAATGAGATCAATCTGGCCAAAGAGGAATCAACGAAGGTGACAATTAGTGAAATGATAGCAAAGCAACACTCACTAGTTGACGAGTTACAGGAAAAGGTTTCTGTATTGGAGGCGAAGCTACAGACTAAGCCTCAGGACAAACGTGTTGAAATTAACACTGTATGTGAACAGAGGATGAAAAAGCCGCCAGATAAGCCGGATTTAGGATCAAAGCCGGATGGTTTTTTCTGGAATGACGTGGATATAGACGAGGATTTACTGTTGGAAAATAAAGAAACAGTCGAGGACAAGTGTAGACAGATAGCAGTGTCTGTTAATATGCACGACCTACAACTAGACGTGTTGATTGACACCGGTGCAGAATTGAGTGCTGTATCTGGGAAAATATTTGAGTTACTGAAAGACAGACCTGGCATCGTAGTTATGCCAGTAACAGGAGTGAAAATTATCGGTGCTACTGGGAAGGCCAGTAAACCGGTCACAAAACAGATTTTTGTCAACTTCGAGATATGTGGAGCACGATTTGAACAAGAGTTTGTCGTCGTGACAGACTTAACTACGGAAGTAATTATCGGGTTAGATTGACTATTAAAGTACTGTGCAGTGATTAATTGCGAAAGCAAAACTTTGACATGCACGTCACAAGATAAAACAATAGTAGTTAGTTTTTATGAGGCAGGAGACGGTGTGCATAGGCAATACCAGCTTATACACATTGTGAACTGGCCGGATGGTATTGACGTAAGTATGAATTTGAACTACTTTAATGTGAGGAATCTCGGCATTGACAATAGTGTAGAAAGTGAATTGGAAAGTATTGTAGACGGTGTGTCAAACGTAACACACGAACAAAGACGAGGCCTGTATGAAGTGATAATGAGGAATAAGAGTGTGTTTTCAGACAAACCGGGACTTGTGGAAGAAATAATCAAATTCCCTCCACGGATTGACGTTAGTATTGGTGTGAAAAAAGATCGTTTGCGAGAAATAATGAAGCTAAAAGCCGATTCTCGCATACGTCGTCATGACGCTAAAGCGCGTTTTGCTAAGTTTGCAATCGGAGACTTAGTGCTTGTAAAAGCTCATGATAAAACGAGCGAGATAGACAATGAAATCTCTAAATTTAAGTTAGTGTATAATGGACCATATAAAGTCATTGGTATACCTCACACAAATGCTTATTGCTTAGAGTATCCAAGCTCTGGAAAACTATTAGGTACACGGAACATTGTAGACTTGAAATTGTACCAACCTAGGTTTGATTAATACCACAGAAGGATAATTTGTACAGTATATAAAATTAGAGTGTAATATTTAACGATTTGCCAGATTTTCATGCTTTTGCCTGACCAAGAGGACATTAAAGAAGTTGTAATTAATATGTAATTAATTTTGATTAAATGATTTAAGAGTAACTGATTCTTAATCATTTGAAAAATCCAAGCTGCTATTTTAAATTTTCAGATGAGTCACGGTAGATTAAGGAATGTAAATATGATTTTGTTACTAGCTGTAAGATTTCATAAATATGTGATTTACTAGTCATTGCCGATGTACTTAGATGCTGTTTTAAGTTTCAGGCTAGTACATGCGTATGATGATGGACAGTGTTGAGTTAATCACTGTGATAGTGTTAATGGACTCCTTGAGATTACTCGGGAGTGAGTTTTTCCGAAAGGATTCAGTGAAACGGACGTTCTGGAAATGCCGTTACGCAGGCGAGTGAGATCAAGCTTGCCGCACAGACGGGCGCAACAATACTGGCGAGGCGGAGCCGCTGTCGGCACTTGTGCCACTCTCGGCATTCTTTGTACTTGCGAGTACGGAAGACGGAGTTGTTTTTCTTCCCGGACAGCTGTTATTAAAGAATTCAGCTGTCAATATTTATGTTTTTGTCGATCTGCTGTATATTATTTTCTTTTTTAGCGTTAAGTGGACTCTCATGGCGAGAGTATTAATTATGAAAAGGTTATATAAAATGTATATTCTATGTAATTAATTATTAATTTGCGTATTTTGATCTACCTGTTTTTATGACCATGTACTCTGATTAATTTTGTAAATAGTATTCAATTTCTTGATACTAATATGAATTTTTCTGATTTTAGAATAGCTAAACCACTTTCTATGTTTTCTATGAATTTTAATATATTGTCAACCTGTTTTCTTTTATGTAAGATGACAGAGTGGAAAAAGGTTAGGAGTGTCTCCACTCAGTTATTATGGTCTAAAAATTGGTTTATGGTTGATTAGCCTAATGCTAAATTTTCTCGATGATATGCATTTCCCTTTTTTTTTCCTTTTTGGGACATATTCTGAGACTGTTTACGTTACACGAACATCCTCAGACAATGTGGTGCACGTGTAACGCCGGAAATGCATATCCTTCTATTTCCATCTATTGTACTATAGAGTTTTCCTTACTTTGTCACCTGAAGATATGACATTTCTGTCTCTTTATATATTGTAATTGTATTACTGTTTATATATATGCATTTATGTCGATTTATAATTGGTTTGTTTTGTGAATATTATTTGTACTTATACGCTGGGTCTGGCCTAGGAAAAACTATGCTAGCGAACGAATACATCGATAGGTCGTGTGGAGAACCAAAGTGTTTAGGATCTTTGGTAGTGTTAACTCTGTAGCGTGGAGCGCGGGCAGAGGGAGAGTCTGGCTGGGGTGGTGCAGTGGCGCAGGTGTGTTGTGTGACGCTCCCGCGAGTTGCCGCGCTTTTGGGGTTGGGCAGCATGTAATTGCGCTCGACTTGCTATGATAGTTTCTGACACGGTGTCGCGGACGGGAAGCATTAGCTAGCGCACATCAACAGCCCGTTTCGCCTGGTGACCGTGTCGAGAAGAAGGCGCGCCAACATCCAGCTTCTGCAACAGCAACGGCCGACAATGAGTGACTGTCGCCACCTCCTCGATCGACGGCTTCAAACCCTCAATCAACCAACAAGGAAGACTGGAAGCACGTAAAGCTTTAGAACTGTATGGCAGACCTCAGCTTTTCAAACTGTTCCATTTTCATAACTAAATTACAGCAACGTAGCGAGAACCTTTGTTGCTCATTGCCCCAATTGCATTACCAAGCAGGGTCCCTTCCTTTTCCGGAATAAACCCGAGTGTCGTTGAAATTCAAGCGCCAGCATCATTCGATTTCACTGCTTTAATTTCAAAGTTCAGTTAAGGTATTCATAGCTGGCCACAATATTTAGATTACACAAGCACAAATTAAGAGTGCGAGTTTTGTTACCGTATTTTAGCTTACCTGTGACTGCAGCTCAGCTTGGTACGTATTAAATTTTACTATTGTTAATTGTTCAGAATCATTTAATTTAAGTTCAAAGTTAAATCTCTTATATCTAAATTGCGTAGATTCAAGTAGCTTTTGAAAAGATTGTTGAGGTAGTCCAAGACTAACCGTATTTTACTGAATTTCGATGTGCTTCAGAAAGCAAGCTGACTATTAACTTCAGTCACTAAATTAACTTTCGATTTTCAGGTTTTATTAATTCTTTTGCTAAATTATGTCAGAGTGTAGCGAAATTTATTACTTCTGACAAACTTTGAGTTTTCACACTATACGTGTCAACCTTCAGTTGCCACGCTTCTAGGGCTAATTATATGGGTAATAGCCTTTCTTTTTGAGTTATTATAGTAATTGTCCTTAGGACTGGCGACCGTAATTTCCCCCAGATCTCAAATATCTAATTACCGGTAGTTAATTGTTAACGTAACGGCCGCACATTTACTTTCTTTATTAACTTTACCCCTTTTCAAAATTAATTTCCACCAGTTTCATTAGCATTTTTCCTTTCATTTAGATGTAACCCTTTCCTCCCTCTTTCCCAACAAATTTACTTCGGTGACGATTGCTTTTCCCAAATTTCCATTAGGTACATGCGGTTTAATTTTGCACGTTTATTGAAGTCGATAAGTGAGGGGGAGGTAACACACTTATTGATTTCATTCCGAAGTGACTTTTTCTGCTGTGTTCCCAAATTTCCATGAACATTTTTCTACTTCTTTCGTCGAGTAATAGAAGTATTTTTTCTGTTAGTCACGGTTCCTTCATAAGTAGCTTTCTTGTACAAATGTTTTCTTTCCAACTTCTGTGACTGCCCTTTCTAGAGATGTTCATTCCTTTTCAACGGAGCTGCCTACTGAGCTATTCACTCAGTATCTGTAGCCACAGAGATCTTCAAGCGTATCTCTTCATTCCTTAGTTGCTTAAACTTCAACCCACTCTTCATCACTACTAAATTGTGATCGGAGTCAGTATCTGGTCCTGAGTACACCTTAGAATCCAGTGTCAGATTTCGCAGATGCCTGACAGCGACCTAATCTATCTGTAATCTTCCTGTATCTGCCGGTGTTTTCCAAGTATACATTATCCTTGAGTGGTTCTTGAGCGGAATGTTCTCTATTACTAGATAAAATTTTTTGCAGAACTCTGTCTTTCTCCTCCCTGATTTCTATTACCACGCAGCTACGGATAATGAACTGCAGTCTCCAGTACTAAATTCAGCACAGCAGCCAGGAAAGATGGGTAGTCCAGGGTCCTATCAACACGCCTCCGGTCCAGGACTGAAGTAGCCGTAACCCAGCATTGCACCATTCTGATCGCCTACCGTACCGGCTGGGCAGGTTATTTATTCAGCACGACAATGTTTTTCTTGTTTTTTGTTTTGTTTTATTGATTATGGTTTTAGGGCGCAAAACTGCTACGGTCATAAGAGCCAATTCTTTGGCTTAGTGAAGGGTAAAAAAGCGAAATTTAAATTAGCAGCAATGGCAGCCACACTCAAGAAGGAGGGAAACTAAAAACGGAATGAAATCTTAGAAAACTGTTATTGAAGGGGGGGGGGGGAAATTGTTTTCCACGAAAAGAACTTCAAATGACCAATGTCACTTCACTAACACTTACGCTCTCAAGGACACGATCGGCTGAGCGCACGTCATCTGCTAAAAGGGAAGATATATATGAGGCGACAGCTGTAAACGTGAGCGTACCGGATTAAAATAGGGGCACTGAAGCAAAAAGGGTGTCCACGATTGAGACAAATCGGCGGTGGATTGCCACTTAAGAGATGTCGATGGATAAAAAGACAGTGCCCGGGCCAGAGTCAAGTTAAAATTTCCGACGACGAGGTCAGGAGGAAGAGGTCCAAGCACAGGGAAGAGGTTTTATGTCCCGTAATTTATTATCGGGAAGTGCAGGCCAATGTGTGCGCCATAAAAGAGCAACACGACGACATAACACACTCTGTAGATCGGCAAAGGAAACCATGCGAACGGTGGGCCAAGGACGAGGGACAGCAACCTTTGCCACTACATCGGCCGCCTCGTTTCCGCATATACCAACATGCCCTGGGGTCCAGAAGAATGCCACAGAGATGCTGCCTAAGTGGAGAATGTGGAGGCAGTCCTGAATCCAGAGAATCAGAGGGTTAACGGGTAAAGAGCTTGGAGGTTGAGAAGAGAGCTGAGCGAATCCGAGCATATATTAGACCCCTATTCTTTGATGGCGATGGATGTACTGGACAGCCTGGAGAACAGCTCCGCAGTAAAGACCGAGCACTGGTCGGGAAGCCGAAATCTAATTGGGGTATCGCCAACAATGTAGGCACTTGCGACACCAAAGGTGGTCTTGGTGCCGTCAGTGTACATAAATATGGCATCCTCCATTCGTGCACGTAGAGCAGCAAATGAGCAAATGCCCCCAGGGTGGGGGGGAGGAGGAGGGGAGTGGATGTGCTATCCTTGAGAAGCTGACAAAGTTACGGAGAAGGCAGGCCCGCGGGTCGAAGCCAACGTAGCGTCTTACTCCCATTTGTCAAGAAAGTTTTAGGAAATTGAATAGGAGTGGGAATGTATCAGTTGACGGAAGCTGCCTCCCAGCGGTTGTAGAGAGGAAGAGCGGCCTGCATACCCCAAATCCAAGGAGGCGTCGAAAAAAAGGGCATGGGTCGCATGAGCAGGCGTGGAAGACAGATGACTAGCGTTACAGATCAGGAAGACAGCTCGCCGATTGGTCAGCGGAGGTTTAGCAGTCTCATCCGTAAAGGCTCTCCAAGGGGCTGGTGCAAAAAGCTCCAGAAGCTTAAAGGAATCCACAGTGGTGGACAGAGTCTAGACGCCGCAAAGAATAGACGGCCATGCAGAGGTGTAAACTATGCTTCCGTAATCCAATTTCGAGCACACTAAGGCGTGATATAGGTGGAGGAGGACCACTCTCTCTTCTCCCTAGGAGGTAGCACTCAGAACATGGAGGGTGTTGAGGGATCACAGACAGCGAGCCGAAATATATGGAACGTGGGAAGACCAGCACAGTTTTCTGTCAAACGAAGTCCCAAGAATTTGGCGACGTCCGCAAACGGAAGGGCAACAAGGCCTAGATGTAGGGAAGGCAGATAAAACTCCGTACGACGTCAAAAGTTTACATAGACTGTCTTACTGGGAGGAAATCGGAAGTCGTTTTCGATGCTCCATGGGTGGAGGCGATAGACACATCCTTGAAGACTTCGTTCAAGAAGTCTGGTCCGTTGAGAGGTGTAGTAGATCGCAAAATCGTCGAGATAGAGAGAGCACGAGACATGGGGAAGGAGATAATCCATAATTGGATTTATTGCGATGGCAAACAGTTACTACACTTAGCATGGAGCCCTGGGGCACCCCGTTTTCTTGGGAGAAAGTACAGGGTAGGGCAGTGTTCACCAACACCTTAAATGTGCGCTCGGTCATGAATTCAAGGAATAAAAGGGGTAGCCGACCTCGAAAGCCCCAAGCCAACGGTGTGCGGAGGATACCTGTCCTCCAACAGGTATCGTATTCACTCTCGAGATCAAAAAATATAGCTACCATTTGGCATTTCATGAGAAAATTGTTCATGATATAAGTGGAGAGCAACAATATTGTCAACTGCGGAACGATGCTTTCGGAAACTGCATTTGGCAGTTGTTAAAGGGTTTTAGGACTCCAGCCACCAGCCTAAATGGCTCCAAAACCTTACAAATAATACTTGTGAGAGAGGTTGGGCGATAGCTGGAGGGGAGGTGTTTCTCCTATCCAGGATTCGGAACAGGAGTGACGATAGCTTCCCGCCATCTTCTGGGAAAGGTACTGTCTACCCAAAGTGGAATATAGAGACGAAGGAGGTAGTACAGACTAGAGTATGATAATTGCAGCAACATTTGGACGTGGATACCATCCGGTCCCGGAGCGGAAAATCGAGAGGAGGACAGTGCATGCCTAAGTTCCCGCATAGAAAAACGGCATTATAGCTTCCGCGATTTTAGAGGAAAAAGAAACAGGTCGCTCTTCTGCTACTCTTTTCTTTGGGAAAAGCCTAGTGGGTAATTAGAAGAGCTCTAAATCGCAGCGAATGTCGACCCTGTGAATTTGAGATTGCGACTGGATCCACTAAGGTATCCTGAGTGACAGTTAGCCCAGAAATTGGAGAATAACTGGATGTGCTGCATAGCCGTTAGATACGACCCCAAACGGCTGATGAGGGAGTGATATTATTAAAGGAGCTGGTAAAGAAGTCCCAGCTTGCCTTCTTGCTATTGCTTATGATGCGACAGCATTGAACACGTAACTGCTTATAGCGTATACAGTTGGCCAACGTAGGATGATGGCGGAAAACGCGAAGAGCAAGTCTCCAGTCGCTTAATGCGTCACGGCACGCCTCGTTCCACCAAGGAACTTTGGCGCGCTGGGGCAAAGAGGAGGTCCGGGGTACTGAACATTCCGCGGCTGTAAGAATAACTTCAGTAACATCAGTGAGCTGATCGTCGATACTAGGAAACTGACGGTCATCAAATGTTGCTAGCTCAGAGAAAAGTGTCCAGTCGGTTTGGAAAAACTTAAAGTGTCTTGGGCACAGTCATGGCTGTAATCAAAGGACACATGGAAAATGGTCACTCAAATGTGTATCAACAATAGCGAACCATTCAAAGCCGAGCTAGCCGAATAGTACAGACCGAAAGGTCAAAATGAGAGTAGGTTGACGTGGAGACAGACAAAACAATGTAGGTTCCCCAGTGACGAGGCAAACAAGAACCATGTGGTGGAAGAGGTCAATCAATAGGGCGCCTCTCAGTCAAGGACGCGGATATCTCCAAAGCGGGTGGTGCGCGTTGAAGTCCCCATTCAGTAAACAGAGGGGTGGAAGCTGACCAAGGAGATGAAGGATATCGGCTCTTGTCATTAGTGTGACGAAGGAATGTACATGGTACAAAGAGAGAAGGTGAATCCAGAAAGGGAGAGGTACAGTGACAGCTTGGAAGAAACTATGTAAGTGGATTGGGTGATATCATGGAGGAGAATCGTAATTACCCCGTATGCCAGAACTCCAACATCAGAGGGGAGATGAAACTGGACTGATGGGAAATGAGGGAAGGCAAAGCGATCTTAAGGATGTAGCTTTGCTTCCTGGAGACAGAAGATGACCAGGGAGTATGATTGTAAGAGGATCGGAAGTTCATCCTGATTGGAGCGAATTCCGCGGATATTCCAATGGATAATTGACATAGGGTGGACGAAAAAGGAAAAATCTCATCACGATTGCTGTCAGCGACCGCTGAGAGCCGGTGGCCGATGGGGCGGAATGGTATTCAGCCAGAGGCAGAAGATCCTGATCCATAGGGCAGCTCCTACCGCCAGTGATCGGCTGGTTGAGCAGCCGCCAGCGGTGGATCTTCGCGACACAGAAGACGTCCGAGGGCAGCTACTGCTAGGTGGTGCTGTAGAAGACATGCCATGGTGGAAAAAGAAAGGGACTGTGTCTCTTAGGAGTTATCCTGGAAGCAGGACGTTGAGATGAAGGAGGAGTGGGGGGTTGTGAAGTCTGTGTACGTAAAATATCTTCACGAGTTGGCTCTTTTCTGGAAGTCCAGGCGTCCGATTTTGGGGCCCATGATTTAGCAAGAGCCAATGATGGTTGAGCCATAGAGTGAGCGGGTGACAGTGGGGAGGTGGAAGGGGCGATCTTTGGGCTGGCAGACCTGACGACTGTGGCGCTGGAGGTGATCTCGCAAGTCTGTGTGGCGACCTCCTTAGTAGGTCGAGGAGAGGCAAGGTTAGTGCTCTATTTACCTGTTGGAAGCACAGTGGGCTTTCTATTAGCGAATAGCTTACAAGCTGCAAAGATAGACATCTTTTCCGTCACTTGGGTTTCAGAAATGGCTATAAGCACTATGGAACTTAACATCTGAGGTCATCAGTCCCCTAGACTTAGAACTGCTTAAACCTAACTAACCTAAGGACATCACACACATCCATGCCCGAGGCAGGATTCGAACCTGCTACCATAGCAGCAGCGCGGTTCTAGACTGAAGGACCTAGAACCACTCGGCCACAGCGGCCGGCCACTCGGATTTCCTAAATAATCTGTTCGTCTTTAACAATATGAGAATTGCTAGAAGAATCAGCGTGGTCGCCCATACAGTTGATGCATCGAGGGAATGGGGAGTGGGCAATCACTCTCATGGGCATCCCTGCCACAGGTAACGCATATGGCTATATTGGAACACAACTGACCCATACGATTAATCCTCTGATACTGATAGCAACGTGTGGGGTTGGGGATGTAAGGGTGAACTGAAATTATCTCATATCCCGCTTTAACATTCGATGGTAGTTGAACTCGGTCAAATGTTAAGAAGAGAGTGGGATCGATACCAATGTCTTTCCAACCCATTTGATTACTCGATGTATGGCCATCACTCTCTGATGAAACAGGAATTTATAATGTCCTCATTTGATAATCTGTCGAGTGATCAGGTAAAAACCACTCCGAACAATGAGTTTAAAGTATGGTGCACTTCCACCTGTACAGGGATGGTGCGTAGCAGTGTAGCTGAAAGAAAATTTTGTGCCTGGAGATCACTGTCTGTTTCTCACAACAAGGTGACATTTCGTACCTGGGAACAAGACTTTACAGGATCAGTAATTGCGTTGACATCTTTCTGAATAATGAAAGGGTTTACTGTTGAGAAGTCTTGACCTTTGTCAGAGTGAGTAACAACTAGGAACTTTGGCATTGATGGAAGAATTTTCTGTGGCTGAGACTCATCTAGCTTTCTTTTGTGGGCAGAAGTTGTTGAGGAGTAGAAGAAACCATTGTGAAAGTGTCCCCCATGATTATGGGTGTCTCCAATGCCACGCTCCTTCCTAGTGGGGGCCCTCTCTGGATGCGCTCCTGACCTAGGTTATTCCACACCTCAGATCACACCTCACAAGAAACGGATGAAGGGACCAATCGGCATGTTCAGAAGGTACCAGTTCAGGTAATCACCCCTGCCTGGGCCTGGCCTTTACCTGGGAGTGCGTACGTGTCCCACTTGTCTACCCAGGGCAGGGAATTATGCTTTGCCCCATCACTGGCTATGTGTGGCAATGCGTAGGTCGACCTTCAAACATGCCCAGGAAGGAAAGAAAGAGAAAGGAAGGAACAAAGAAAAGGAAACAAGAGAAGAATTCTCAAACGCTGCAGTGGAGAACAAGGCAATGAGAAGAATCAAGGAAAAGAGGACCAAGTAAGGTCAGAGACTTTCCGTGATAGAGATACAAGAAGAGAAACCACGTCTTACATTCGCAAGCGTCCGTCTCCAGACGTAGGCACAAAACATACTCCAAAAGACAGAGAGAATTCGAAGCGAAGGGAGGAGGCGGGGGTGGGGGACGGTGGTGAAGGATCGATGACAGGGAGGGATGTGGAAAGGGAAGGTATACAGCCCAGAAAGGAAAGAGAGCTGCACTAGCTCAGGGTCCCGTACTCGACAGTCGCATATCCACAAAAGAATTGTGGACACCCTTGGGGGAGCATTACAATGTGTCATTGGGTATCGCAATCCAGCTGGCTGGACAACACGATATGGGAGGGATTGACTACTCCCTGAAACGGATTGTGAATCACACACCTCGCCTCACCGCCATTTGCAAGCAGGGCTACCACCTGGGCGTTCGTACCACCTCAAAGGGCACTAACTACCATACCACAGCATTATCGACTTCCAGTCAGACGTGATGCAGCGTCCTCAGTAGCCTTGTGTTCGCAGTTGGTTTCAGCGGATTCGTCTCCTGATTAAATAGGTACCAGCTGTCGCTGAAGACACGGTAACGACTTGTATTCTAAGCAATAAATCTAATAATTCTAAATACTGTTTTATTGCATCTAACGACGTCACATAGGTCGTCAGAATGCTTCCTGGCAAAACAGTAGGGGCTTCCAGCCCAGCAGTAGGTGACTGCTACAGATTGGTGAAACAGATGACCTACACAAATTGGTGAACTGAAGTGTTCCAGCCCAGTGCCAGTAAGAATTGGTGGGCAACGATCTGGCACACTAACGTTAGAAACGCTCACTGAGTGTAAGTTAAAGAGAGGACATGGTTATTTGTTCTCATAGAATAAAATTCTATTCTTTGCTACGTCCAGGTTAGGAATTAAGGCTTAGAATTTACCTTGTATAGACAGAGAGAACCGGAAGATTTATCGCGGTTCAAGGCTAATATTCGGTAAGAGCATCTTGTTCCAACACTTTGTAAAGTTTTTACTCTAACGGGGCATAGTGCACCAGTGATAGATCTGTACCAGCAACATGTACGACTTATAGAAAATGAGGTCACATGGCAGAAGACTGTTCAGAATGTCTTTGTTAGTAATTAAATGTAGATACTAGATTTAATCACTGTATTTTTGCAACTGTGGCTATTGACTTACTGTCAGAAATAATAATAATTTGATTCGTGTAAAGAGAGAAGAGTAAATGGTACAAATAGTGATTGACACAGGCAACCAATACTAACTAGGCGATAGACGCTGTCACTGAGCATGTTTCTAAGTTATTGGAGGATAATGAACAACACAAAGCACTTAATGAACAGCTAAGTCAGCAGTACAGGCTTCAATGGCAGAGCAGCACCCACAAGTGAAGACTGATGTTCCTCCTTCATCCGTTGATCCTTCAGCCGTGAATCACATAACCCCATTCACTGGAAAAATAATTCATGAACGATGTATTAGCCCTGGCCCCATTAAGTATCTGGTCAGATGAAACATACTTGTGGGTGACCAGACTTATGTCTCGTATTATGAAATCCTTAATAATAGATACACTGTCAGAGAATTAGTGAAGGGTTTGTGTCAGAGATGTGGAAAACAGGTGTGCATCGTTTTCGTATAGAGAAATTCAACAGCTTAACGTAGAAGGTGAACAAAACAGTGGAATCGTTTTCAGCCACAATTCGAAAAATCAATGCACAAAGCTATGAGCTGAAGCACAAGTGAGCTGTGATTACAGTCTTGCTCAGACAAGTGGAAATTCGGATGTTGGACCTGTTTCTCAGACAGACCCATCCAAATTTTTGATGACAGGTCAGAATGGTAAGACCCTGAGGATTTGGGGACAGTACTACGCATCGCTGCTCATTTACGTGAAATGAATAGTGCAACTAGGATTCTTACTGAGTGGAAGTCCTACTGAGTGGAAGATATTCAGATCTGGCTATAATTTTCAGTAGCACAGGCATAACGCTCAAGGACACGAATTTAGAGAACAGGGAGATTGCAATGCGAAAAAGAAACAGTTAAGTGCCGATGGAAATGTGCTTTCTATCAGGAGGCGTTCTCAGTAAATCGCAGCACTGTTTTGTACAGAGACGGGTTGTTGCTTGATAGCTTGTATAAACAAGAGGAAGTATCAGTTTTTAGTAGAAACTGGAGGACATCTATCGGTTGTAGCTCTGGACCTCGCAGATAAAAGGAGACCGAAATTGATGAGTTACAGATCGCGTGCAGTAGGGGATAACAAAACAGATTCAATGGGTACAATACAGCATAAGTTTAGGTAAGGAAACATATAGTTCCAAGAGCTAATAAAAGTGTGATGACTGTAGGGTAGAATTTTTCTCCAACACTTGGATTATTCTTTATGATTAGGCATCATGCTGAAATCGACCTTTGGCTGCAAAAGTTGAATGCAAAGGGGATTCTTTTTCGGTAGGTGCATTAGTTGCAAATGTTTTTCTGTCACAAGCTAGTACCAACTATAAAAGTACAGTAACAGTTGTTTTGTTTGACAGAGGATCAGCAGATACAGGAAAATTAACAACGACCTTCATGTGTCATAGAAAATGTCTGCCGAGTAATGACGTGCTGAATGAACATCGTTTTATGTGAAGAATTATAGCACACACTAGAGTTATAAATGGGCAGGTTATGGTGCCAGTAAGCCTGGATAACCCTGGAATTAGCGAACTAATTCTTACAAACAGATTGGTAGTAGGTACACTACATATACTTGATGAAGAAGTCATCAGCGGCTCAGAGGTAGAGCAAAATGTCAAGCACACAGTCAGAATGTCTGAGTTAGGCACCAGCGTTAGTCACTAGTCGAGTAATGATTGATAAGTCAAGGAAACTCTATTAGTTAAGTAGATCTATTTGTTTAATTTAGAAGTTCCATTACCAGCCACACACAGAACACAGCATTATATTCCAACAGGTCGACATGCACCAGTGCACTGCAAGCAGTACACTTTACCAAAACACCTCGAGCAGTTAACAGATATTTTGTAGGTCAACAGCGTATAGTGATAGCCACTGGTAATTCACAATGTAAATTCTTTTCTACGATTGATTTAAAGAATTGGTATCACTAGATTGAAGTAGCGTTACAACATCATTCTCTCTATAATAGTATCGGAGAATGCCTTTCAGATTAAAAAAATCAGCCGGAATCATTTCAGATGGAGTCTTTTGAGGGTTAAAACGGAAAGAAATGCATCGTCTGTTTGAATAACACCATAGTTTTTTGAAAAGGTCTAGATGAACACGCAGAGTGCCTGACAAGTATTTGAAGGAATGAAAACAGCATGTCTCACGTTAATCATTACTTGGGGAATGTTACTAGCCAAGATGGAGTGAGGATTGAGCCTCGTCTCACTTCAGCTGTACTTGATTTTCCAGATTGAAAAACAGTTATGCAGTTACAACCATTTCTTGGGTAGGCCTATTATTAAAGAAAATATTGTGCAACTATTGAATAAATTATTGAAGAAAGTGGTTGGTTTTCAGCGGACGCCAGAATGTCAAGTACCATTTCAGAATTTGAAAGATATGCTGGTTTTAAAACCTGTATCATTTTTTCATGATTTTACCAAAGAATTTATGTTATTGTATGATGCAAGCAATACAGCTGTGGGTGTCATTTTAAGGCAAACTATAGATGGACAAGAAAATCCGGTAGCTTATTTAGCTCACAGGCTGAAGACGGCTGAACCCACTTATTCTTTTACAGTAAAGGAGATGTCGGCTTTGATAAAACGCTATGTTGTATTTACTTATTTGTCTATATGGCTGTAAATTTAATTCGGCCGATGTGGCCGAGCGGTTCTAGGCGCTTCAGTCTGGAACCACGCAACCACTGTGGTCACAGGTTCGAATCCTGCCTTGGGCATGGATGAGTCTGATGTCCTTAGGTTAGTTAGGTTTAAGTAGTTCTAAGTTCTAGGGGACTGATGACCTCAGATGTTAAGTCCCATAGTGCTCAGAGCCATTTGAACCATTTGCAAATTTAAGGTCGTTATAGATCATGCATAATAAGTATGTACTGACGATGGTCATGTGATCTGATGAAACACTTATATCATTTACTGAAAGTAAAGAAATTGTGTAGTAGTCCATTTCACCCACAAGCTAATGGTCATATGGAACGAGTCCACCATAGCAAAGATCTTAAGGCACTACATGAACATTCAACATTTAGACTGGGATGTCTATTTAGGCTATATAGTGAATGAATACAATTCAAATTTCCACTCAGGGACAGATCTTTCACTGTACAAAATAATGTAAGGGTGAAAGATGCCATCACCTTTTGCAGCCAAAGATAGGAGCGCAAGGCGAACATGTGAAATAATTGTCATAATCCTTAGAAGATTGGAAACGAGATAAATGTGCAAACACAAAGGCACTGGAGCATCGAGAGAAACCTGGATTGGGTACGTGAAAATTACTTCAGTCCTGATAGTACAATGGTTTCTACTAGCAAATCTGCATACCCCAAGGGTTAAAACCAAGATATTCTTGATGAAGTTTCGTAGACCATACGAGGTAGTAGAGATGAGTTCACTGATCGATGTGAAACTGCAATTGTGAAGAAAACACTGTCGTGCTTGTTAATCGAGTTAAACCTTTTAAGTGTATAGATGATGTGTAGTAAATTTAAATTCTTGTTACCAATGCTTCACGGTTCATCCTCATCTGATCAAGTGGAAAATTATCGAAAACTGGGTAAAAATGCGAACTAATGATGTATTACTTGTGTCAAAACAAAGAGATACACTTGATGGTAAATCAGTTACAGACTTTACAGTTGTGTCAAGGGGTAGTTTACCATTTGTTCAGGGCTGACAATCGATCGTGTGAAAGTCAATTATTCCTCGGAAATATGGAAGCACGAGACTGTAAGACAGTAGTATCAAGGTGCAAACATATTTTCTGCATATGGGCAGGCACTAATTAAATTCTATCTTTCCGCCAGATACAGTAATAGTTAATTGCTATAGTAATAATTCTTTTAACGGGGATGACTGAATTAGAGTTAAAACAAAGCGGATTGTTAGTAAATGGAACCAAGTGTGATGGAGCCGAAACGAAGCTCCACCTTGCTGTTACGGTTACAGGTGCTACTATAGGTATGGAAACTCGTCCAGTGTTGTATTGATTACAGAGACCCTTTAGGGTTTTAATGATGCAAAATCTAACTTTCCTGAAAGAAAATTCTGATCCGTTTTTACTACAGGCAATAGTTGAATTGGACATTGCAAAAGATGGCCAAATTTTCAAAGGTCATATTTTAGAGCATGTGCGGAAAAATCCAGAGAAGCGTAAACGTAATATCATTATAATCAGTGTATCAACTTCAACTGTTCCGGTGACACTAGCTTTTATTTTTGCAGTCTACTTTTGTCTCAGAAAGAGAATAAATTATGCAAGGGAACAAAGAGCCATGAAATGTCTTTGGAATTGGTTCGTGCTAGTATGTAGGGAATTTTAAAGAAATATATGAAAATAAACAAGCAAAACGAAACCAATGTTGAGGCAGGATCAGATTTCCTTAGTGCTTAAACAAACAAAAGGTTCAAAATAGGTGTAAGTAAGTAAGATAGTTAAGTAAAAGATGGAAAAGTATAAAATTCAAGAAGAGTTCTATTAAAGTGAAGGGAAATGTTAAAAGACATATTAGTAAGGAAACAGGTGAGTAAAATTTTCTCAGGTTAAACAGCGAACATCACTCACGAACTGTATCGAATACAGCCGCCAGCCGGGAAAAGTAAACATTTCAACATCATTATACGGTCAGTAAGACAGCAACCTCGAGTCTTCTGAGCAGACTGCTAACGATGTCAGCAGAAAGTCGTTAGAAAAGAGCAGATCATACAACCTTTCTAATGTTTAAACTAGAAGGACGCAACATGGCTTTGCAGGGCTTCGCCTGAGCAGTAAATAGACTAAAATTCAACAATAAATTTAGTGGAACTGAAGACTACTAACGACAAAAGAAGAGCACAAACGATTCAGTCATAATGGATGATGTCGTAGAGTGGAGCCTCTCCTCGAACACATAAATACCCTTTAACTACTAGTCTAGAGACCTCGATCAGCAGGATCAATGGTGTTCATGCTTGATCGTCTGGTTATGGTGTGATAACATTTTTTGTGTGAGGCTGTTCTAGTGTTGGTCTTACAATCGGTGCCTTACGAGGAGACTGACGTACTGTATCCATATATAATGAAGTTCAGCATCCAGTACGGGAGGAAGCACAGCAGCCAGCAGTCAAGGGGTCTAACAACATAGCTCCAGTCCATGGTAGAAGCCGCCCTAAAACTGCAGCCTCGCACGAGTCTGACGTCGTACCGTACTGGCGGGCCAGGTTCCGCATGCAACACGACGTCTTGGCATCCGATATCACGATCCACTTAATGGGACAACGCGGGCAGTTGGTTGGGAGGGACTGAGTACTCCCCAAAACTGTTACCGCCACCTCCAAGCAGGGCTACCGACTGGGTGTGCCTACGTCGCCAGTGGGTGGCAATCCTTCACACCTGGGCGTCATCGTCTTGCAATCCGAGCTAATGCAGCGTCCTCGGTAGCCTTGAGTCCGCTGTTAGATTCAGCGGCTTTGTCTCCGGGTAGCAGAGGGCACGGCACCGATCTGTATTCTGAGCAATAAATGGATAATCTTGACTGCTGTTTCATTGCGACTAACGATGCCACAGCGGTCGTCGGCCTGCATCCCGACAAAACGGCAGGGGTTTCAGCCCACCTGTGGGTGGCCCCTACATATCTTATTTTTATTTGGGTTTGTTGTTTGAACATACATATAAGTCTCCAAGTGTGATGAGAACATTATCCTCGCTGACAAATTCTGACATCAAATAGATAAAAGTTGCGTCGGAAAACGTACATTTGTGATCTCATGTTTATTGTAATGCTGTGTGACGTATTATCTTTGACTTTTAAAGGTGCTTGAGAAATGATGATTAGTATCCGTGAACTTCACTGTGAACATTAATGTTAGGCTGGTTCTAGTAATCGTTTTTCTGGCTTTGTGATTTTATGAATAAATAAAAATTCTCGTGGCATACTGTTATTTCTCAATTCTCATTTTAGTAAATTCTCATTTTAATAACGTTGAGATTTTTCCATTTTTCCATTACACACTGTTTATTGCATGCACGATAGAGCCAAAAACAGCTGGAGAAGAAACCAATCGTTCCAAAGACAACATGACATCTGCACAACATAATAAGTAAGCGAACTGCCTCCAGTAGTGCTACGAGGAGTGTGGATGTTGCATACAGAAGCCGCCGTGTACCTTGCACATAACATTCCCTTTTGGTGGATAGTGTCACATTCAGAAACCCACTGGATACCATTCGAGGGTGACATGTCGCGTCCCCTTGCGGGCTAATGTTACATTTGACATCCAAAACTGGGGAAATGTGCCAGTAAAAGTGTGTATTTGGCGTGGAAGGTAACGTTGATGGGTAATGGATGTAGTGAAACGGAAAGTTCGGTTGAATTTGGAAAAGCAGTGATTAGACAGTGATTTATTAAATGAGAGGAGTTTTTTTATTTAAGCAATTAAATCGATGTTTTTCAAATACTGAGTCAAACATTGTATATTTGGGGAGCACTAACAGCTTGAATTCTTTTTGTGAACTATGGTGTACTACAAACGGCGACAGTAAAGACTCCAGTGTTTATGCGATATACTATTTGTTATATACAGTAAATATCAGGAAGAAACATTAGTCATAAACTATTGTTATGAGTATTTTATGAGCAGTGATTATAGGGAATCATTATGAACAATAAATAGCGATAATTTTTTGGCACAATGAAAATTGATTAATTTCAAAATACTGACGTGGCGATATTAAGTATTTGACGAAATATTGTGGACAACGCGTATGTCCAAACACATCTGTGGAACATTGAGGGATTCTATAAACCGTAAGTGGGTGGAAATAGCTGTGTTATCAATCTGTGGCGGCGTGTGAGATGAAGCTAGAAGAGTAGAAGTGGCTGGGGCAACTGAGGGCATACAAGCATCTACAGTGATGTCCAAAGTTAAAGCAACAAACGGAAATTTTTCAGGGTTGCGTTTATTTTATTACAAAACAGTATAAATGGTAGATGGTAAAGTAGAAACAGTGTAAAGAATAGAGAACGTAAACATTTGAAACATGCTTAGTGGTAGACAAGAATGTTCTTCGTTTCTTCCAACTTAACGGATTTGCAGACACATTCCTAAAACTGATTAGGGTGTTCAGAAGGGGGTATGACCACCTCTGGCAGCAATACGGGTCTGACAACGTTGGGGTAAGCTGTGAATGACGTCATCAATTTCATGTTCAGATTACGCCCATTCTTCCTACAGAGTTGCTCGCATGTGTCGGAGAGTGGTTGGTGGATGCTGACGTGATGCAAACAGTCTCTCTGGTGCATCCCAGATATGCTGTATGAGATTCACATTCGGAGAGCAAGCAGTCCACGTCTTGGGTGCAATATCTTCCGTTTCCAAGAAAATATCAAACACCGGTGCTCTATGAAGTCGAACATTATCATCCATCAATATGAAGTCTGGGCCTGCAGCACCTCACAACAACCGCACATGAGGTCTCAAGATCTCTTCAAGATACCTGATACACAATCTTGTCGATTCACACGTATGGTTTCATAAAGAGTGGTCAACATAATCCCTTCTCACACCATTAGTGATCCTTCTAGATGTGGGTCTCTTTTCACAATGTTTGGGTCCCGAAATCATGTGTCACGTCCTCTCCAGATGCGAATTCGTCGAGAATCACTCTCCAGGCCAAGTCGGGACTCATCTTTGAATATAACGTAGGCCGACAATTTGACCGTACAGATGGCATGTTGATGACTCCACTCTAGACGTTCCCCTCTGAGAAGACGCGTCAGAGGTAGACGTACAGCAGGTCCTCGATAGCAAATGCCACTCTGCTGAAGCCTTCTGTACACCGTTTGAACCGATACAACACGTACAGTGGTTGCTACCACGTCAGAAGCCACTTGCTGTGCAGTACTAAAGCGATACCGTCGTGCCGTTGCAGCTAAGTAACCGTCCTTTCTTTCTGATGTCACACGTGGTCGATCCTGCGGTAGTCTTACGAACTCAGTTTCAGTCTCTAAACTGTCACCACATCCGAGAAACAACAGAACGATTTCCATTAAGCCATCGGGCCACATCAATTTGCGATTGTCCCGTTTAAGTTCTTCCCATGGCACTCCCCCGCAGAGAGTCTGGTAGGCGTCTTTTCTGTACCACACTTCAAGAAACAATGGCCCATTCGATAGGTATCATGACGTCTTCGTTGGGGTGGTTGTGCGTTGGCCGGAATGGCATATTCCATGTAGAACATGGAGATCTATTGACACTTTGTATGATTATATCGTGAGTTAGACACAGAGCTGGAAAATAGCGGGTTGTTGCTTTAATTTTGGACACCAGCTACAAGTGCTGCGGTGTCAGAAACACGGTGCCGGCGACTGAAGGTTGTCTGGCCGGCAAAAGTATGTCGGCGGGAGTGGTTCCAGTTGGGCGGGGAAGGGGTCGCGTGGTGGGCTACGTGCAAAACTCGGGGCCAGACGAGGTACTGGCAGAAGTAAAGCTGTGAGGACGGGGCGTGAGTCGTGCTTGGGTAGCACAGATGGTAGAGCACTTGCCCGTAAAAGGCAAAGGTCCCGATTTCGAGTCTCGGTCCGGCACCTAGTTTTAATCTGCCAGGAAGTTTCATCGTTGTCGTTATCTGATCTTCTTTGTAGTGGCGAAAGGCGCTACAGTTTTCACCGGCTCCTGGTTCCTTTGAACTTAAGAGCCGCTCATTAGGTACAGAGGAGAAAAGATAAGCATATAAACTGTGAAGGGTATTAATTATTGTACTGAACTGACGTACCAGGTCTAACAAAAGGAAGACAGTGCATCGGGTATGTGCAACATCTCGGCAACTCGCTCTGGCACCCAGATCAGGAAACGGCGCACATGGTTAAACAAATTAAATTTGATTTTCTAATCTGAAAAGTACGATACAAACATACATAAATGATTCTACAGAACTGACATATTAGATGTTGCAAAATGCGATCAGTGCAGCAAGGTAGGTGCAGTTTCCCAGCTACTCTCGCTGTCAAAATGGTTCAAATGGATCTGAGCACTATGGGACTTAACATCTGAGGCCATCAGTCCCCTAGACCTTAGAACTACTTAAACCTAAGTAACCTAAGGACATTACACACATCCATGCCCGAGGCAGGATTCGAAGCTGCGACCGTAGCGGTCGCGCGGTTCCAGACTGAAGCGCCTACAACCGCTCGGCAACATCGGCCGGCTCTCGCTGTCACACGGAACAGAAGATGGTCCGAGCTTTCACCGTATTCGCTAGCAACGGGTCATTTTAAAATTACAGTATATTTCGTAAAACGTATTTGTCCATCTTAATGAGATTTCAATAGGTTATAGATACGCATATTGGTTGTGTAAGTCGCAAGTTCTAGAATTTTCAAATGACAAATAAAAATGTTCTTATTATTTTTTGATTAGTTGTTCTGATGATTAGGAGCTGCAACTACTGTGACCATACAGTGAGATGGCGATATTACAGCGAGTGTTGCTGAACACGCGATTAGCGTGCAGCGGTCGCCGAGCTGGGTCGCCCTCGTCAGTGGTCTTGGCGGGCGGGACACTACGCCCTAGCAGCCGCAAAAAGGTGAACGACTTGCTTGTCTGTGAACATAATAATTTATTAGGTTGAGTATGACGACACTATTTTGGAAAGTAAGTGGAATTTTATTCATGAATAGGACTTTCAAAGCAATTTTAGCGGCACACCACCTTGGTATTTCAGTGTTTGTTATTTATTTAATTTGTGGATTGTGGCTACCGTAGATAATTCACGATGAGTCATGTGAAGGAGAAGTTCAGTGGTGAGATGCCAACATAGGGGAAAATGATCAATATTGATACTAAAGTTAATGTGTCAAGTAGTAATAAATGTAATGAAGTACTTGAATTTACTGAAGCTCAGAAATTAAAGGATGGTGTCAGAGAAGGTGACCGAGGTACCAAATGCTAATGAAAGTGTAACTCACGTTGAATCAACAGAACTGACGAGTACGTCAAAGAAAACTGGTGAGCGAATTGGCCAGTGACCAATTCTTTAGATGAATTAAGAATGAAAATTAAAGATAAAATGGGGAAAATGAACTACGACAAATTTAATAATTGCTAGGAACATAGATAATGAGAAGGTGGTATTAAATACTGAACAGGAAACATCGGGAAAGATTATTGGAAATGGAGGTTAAGTACATGAATAAGACTATAAATTGGGAAAGAGTGAGATTCAGAATTATGAAGTAAACTTATACGTAATTTTAGTGAGTGAAAATAATAGAAAGGGCTGTTTAATGGAGAAACAGAATTGAAATACATGGAAAAATGTGATGAAAAATTTAAATAGAATAAGGATGATTGTGAAGTAATGGAAAATCATTTTAATTGTCTTCTAAATGGGAGTTATAACAAAAAATGTAAGTAGTTATAATACAGCTGAGGAATATGTAATGAAACCGATTTGTGGCACAGATATTACTGTTTGTTGCTGTACAGTCCAAAACAGGAACTTAAAGATTTCCAGAGAAAAGAGTAACGTTAATGCAGCAAACTAATATATTTCAACGACGTGATGAATAATAGAAAATGTCACATGACAGGCTATGGTGAAAAACAAGCACTAATCAGACTGTGGAAAACGCATCAGAAAATGTTGTGTGAAAAACATACTATTCAGGAGGAATATGCTTTCTGGTCGGTTGCGCAGGGGCACAATCCTCTCCTTATGGTCATTCCATAGTAACATCAGAAAATGTATGCACTAGCAATCAGCATTTGTTAGATTACTACATGTGAAAATA
Organism: Schistocerca cancellata; assembly: GCF_023864275.1. Classification (NCBI taxonomy): domain Eukaryota; kingdom Metazoa; phylum Arthropoda; class Insecta; order Orthoptera; family Acrididae; genus Schistocerca; species Schistocerca cancellata. The sequence goes on along the minus strand of NC_064628.1, from coordinate 479,517,651 downwards.
GTCGAACAATGTATTATGAGGTTATTGCATTGTTTTGCTAATATTATGTGGCACTGGCCAAGAATGTTATATTTAGGTGTGAAGATTAATAACGGAGCAGATTTTGATCAAAGGAAGTAAAATGTCAAATCAGCTGAGGGCGTAACAGCAGTTCTGGAGACATTGCTAGTATTACGCTCAGTGAGGAACTAACAGCCATATGAATGTGAAATGTACGAAGGCGAAGGAAAGGGAAAGAAATGGGTGGTAAATCATGACGGAATATCGGACAAGGGCATTTTGACAATGCAACTGAAAAAGTTGAAAATTTTTAAAATTTAGAAGAAAACGGCCAGTATCGCATAAATATTTTAGTTACACTGGTGACAGGTTTCATTTATTGTACTTGGATCAGCTTCAGACCTTGTACTCTGCTAAGAAAGTAGTAAACCAGCTAAGAGGTAACAGAATCATTATAGTAATAAGGCGAAAAATTATAAAATATAATTAATAAGACTAGCACACGCATAACGATCACAGGAGCTGGGCTGGCTGAACAGACTGCTCTACAGACTGCTCACTGTTGCTCAGCTGCTCGTGGTTAAAAAGTGATAGCCTCACTCCCTGCGCCGGCCGTTGGTGGCCGAGCGGTTCTAGGCTGGAACCGCGCGACCGCTACGGTAGCAGGTTCGAATCCTGCCTGGGGTATGGACGTGTGTGATGTCCTTAGGTTAGTTAGGTTTAAGTAATTCTAATTTCTAGGGGACTGATGACCTCTGCAGTTAAGTCCCATAGTGCTCAGAGCCATTTGAACCATTTGAGTCGGAGCATGGAATGTCAGAGGCCTTAATGTAGAAGGAAACGGATAATATTGTCGCAGAAGAAACCGTAGCGCAGTGGCCGTAGTGTAGTGGCTATGATTCTAGATTGATACTAGATTGTTACGCGTAAGGTCGTGAGTTCATAACTCACCTGAATTGAAGAATTTTAATTTCTATATTTAAAACGTCTTCAAGAGTATGACATTACCATAGTGTACAAAAGTGGAAGAAAACACCAAGATGCCGACTGTCTCTCAAGAAACCCTGTGCAAGACCATCAAGACTTTGATGAAGATAGTGACTGTCTCGCTGCACTCCAGGATCTCTCTGCTGAGCAGAAGGACGGCAAGATATCTCAAATTATGTTTGCTTAAATCAGTCAGAGGATGTGAAAGGACAATTTAAGGTAGTTAATGGAGTACTTTGCAAGAAAAACTTTGATCCGTTTGGAAAGAGGTGATTCCTAAACACATGCCCTTAGATGTTCTACAGAAATTCCATAACACACCTGAGACCGGACATTTAGGATTTATTAAGACATGTGATAGGATCCTCAAGAGTTTTTTCTGGCCACTTTTATTTAGGAGTGTCCGTCACTATGTGTCGCACTGTCGAAAGTGCCAGAGGAGAAAGGCAGTTCCTCAGAAACCACCTGGCCGACTCATACCGATTCCATCAGTCGGAACGCCTTTCCAGCGTATTGAGATGGACCTCCTCGGACGATTTAAACGTCTGCTAGTGGCAACAGATGGATTATTGTTTGTACTGATTATCTGACACGCTATGGCATTACAAAATCCGTGAAAACAGCCGAAGCATTCGAGGTAGCCAAATTCATCGTAGAAGACATTGTATTAGAACGCGGTGCCCCAAGGTCGTTAATTACGGATCGGGGGAAAGTTTTTCAATCAAATCTTGTGACAGAGATAAACCATCGGTGCAACATTACTCATCACATCGCGGCTGCCTACCATCTGCAAACTAACGGGCTTACTGAACGCCTTAATAAGACCTTGGCCGACATGCTATTAATGTTAGTCAATGTTGATCATAACAAATGGGATGAGGTGCTACCTTTCGTGGCGTTTGCCTCCAATACCGCCAAACAAGACACCACAGGATTTACGCCATTTTTCGTGGTGCATGGGCGTGAGGCGACGACGGCATTGGACACTTTGTTTCCGTTACATCCTGATGACGTGGACGACGACTACATCGGCCAGGTGTTAACCAGAGCTTGAGGAAGCTCGGCAGTTAGCTCGACTCCACATGCTGCAGGCTCAAGAAAACGATCGCTGAAGGTATGACGCGAGCCACAGCCTAGTGACTTCGTCTGGATCATCACTCCTGTTCGGAAGGGTGGTCTCTCTGAGAAGTTCCTCAGGCGCTACGTACGACCTGATAAGGTTGTAAGACAGTTGTCTGATGTTACTTATGTGGTCGAAGATTTCGACCCCGACACAAGACGACGAAAGATGGGAGATACGGTGCACGTCCTTCGAATGAAGGCCTATAAGGATGATGCAACCCAGGGTAAATTCGGAGCTCCAGCGACAGGCAACAAGCGGAAAGGCAACGAAGAACGTAGCGGCAAGGGAAGTTCTAAGAAGATCAACTCCAGGGTGAACGTCAGTCATCGGGAATCGGAGTATGCAGGACTGGTGACTCGTTCCCGGACTAGGACGACGTAACACCGAGACGCTGTTCTCTTAAGCAGGGAGCAATGTCGCAGAAGAAGACGAGTACCGCAGTGGCCGCAGTCCAGCACTTAGCCGGTACGGTAGCTCAGCGTGTTCGATCAGAGGGCTGTGTGTTCTCTGTAATAAAAAAGGTGAGGTAAGGAATCGACGATCAACATGAACGGATGTCTTGTGACGTCCGCTCAGATGAAACGCAACGAGTTATAACGAACAAACTGAAAAAAAAGAAAAACAAGTGGTTATGGTACTAGATTGATATTAGATTTTTGCATGGAGGATCGTGAGTTCAAAACTCACCTGAACTGAACAATTTTAATTTCAATATTCGGTTCGAGTACATTCTAGAAGTAACCACAAACGGCAAGAAGCATTTTACTGGAATGTTCTGTAGCTGTGTATATACCGCATTTGTTCTGGGCGGAAGCCGTTCGCTCCGCGCCCTTGTATGTGCAGGGGATGAACAAATCTTCGTTAAGTCAACTTAGTGTTCGTTATTTATCTACTTACACCTTCATCTACGTGCCAATATCCGAAAAGGAAAATCAAAGGCTCAGACTAGGTGCAGAGGTCGTCAGTTGATTGAAATGCAAAGAGGATAAGGATTTCGTGTCAGACGAATATAGTCAGCAGCAGAAACAGCAGAAAATAGTGAAACGGGAGTGGAATTCGCAATGAGTAGGAAGGTACGCTAGAGAGTGAGCTACTGTGGACAATTCAGTGATAGCGATGTTCTCATTAGGTTCGACAAGAAGCCAACACCGGCAATGATAGTTCAGGTATTCATGCCAATGTCACAAGTAGCAAATGAGAAGACATAGACAGTATCTGAGGATACTGAACGGCTAATTAAGTACGTAAAGGAAGGCGAAAATCTAATAATTAATGGGGGCTGGAATGCGGTTTTAGGGGAAGGAACAGAGAAATGGGTTATGGGAGAATATGGACATGGCAGCTGAAATGGAAGAGAAGAAAGACTAATTGAGTTCTACACTAAATTCCACATGATAATAAAGAATAAGTTGTTCAACAATCAAAAGAGGAGGACGTATACTTGGAGAAGATAAGGGGATCCGCGAAGGATCCTGCTGAATTACATCATGGTCAGAAAGAGATTCCGAAATCAGATACTGGATTGTAAGGGTTACCAAGGAACAGATATAGTCTCAGATCACAAGATAGCATTTATGAAGACTAGACTGAAGTTTAAGAGATCGTTGGAAAGAATCAGTGTGGAAACAAGTGGGATACTGAAATGCGGAGAAATGACGTGACACGTTTCAAACTCGCTAAAGGTGTGGCTACTGCGGTAAGGAACACCACCATAGGCAGCTCAGATGAAGGAGTGGGGACATTTCTTGAAATGAGTAACACACACGACGGACAGACATACATAGCAACACGGAAGGTAGCTGCGAAAAACATTCGGTAGATATAGATCCCCCCCCCCCATGAACCATGGACCTTGCCGTTGGTGGGGAGGCTTGCGTGCCTCAACGATACAGATAGCCGTACCGTAGGTGCAACCACAACGGAGGGGTATCTGTTGAGAAGCCAGACAAACGTGTGGTTCCTGAAGAGGTGCAACAGCCTTTTCAGTACTTGCAGGGGCAACAGTCTGGATGATTGATTGATCTGGCCTGGTAATGCTAACCTAAACGGCTTGCTATTGTGGTACTGCGAACGGCTGAAAGCAAGGGGAAACTACACCCGTAATATTTCCCGAGGGCATGCAGCTTTACTGTATGATTAAATGATGATGGCATCCTCTTGGGTAAAATATTCCGGAGGTAAAATAGTCCCCCATTCGGATCTCCGGGCGGGGACTACTCAAGAGGACGTCGTCATCAGGGGAAAGAAAACTGGCGTTTTACGGATCGAAGCGTGTAATGTCAGATCCCTTAATAACGCAGGTAGGTTAGAAAATTTAAAAAGGGAAATGGATAGGTTAAAGTTAGATATAGTGGGAATTAGTGAAGTTCGGTGGCAGGAGGAACAAGACTTCTGGTCAGATGACTACAGGGTTATAAACACAAAGTCAAATAGGGGTAATGCAGGAGTAGGTTTAATAATGAATAGGAAAATAGGAGTGCGGGTAAGCTACTACAAACAGCATAGTGAACGCATTATTGTGGGCAAGAGAGACACGAAGCCCACGCCTACTACAGTAGTACAAGTTTATATGCCAACTAGTTCTGCAAATGACGAAGAGATTGATGAAATGTATGATGAGATAAAAGAAATTATTCAGGTAGTGAAGGGAGACGAAAATTTAATAGGCATGGGTGACTGGAATTCAACAGTAGGAAAAGGAAGAGAAGGAAACGAAGTAGGTGAATATGGATTAGGGCTAAGAAATGAAAGAGGAAGCCGCCTGGTTAATTTATGCACAGAGCATAACTTAATCATAGCTAACACGTGGTTCGAGAATCATGAAAGAAGGCTGTATACATGGGAGAACCCTGGAGATACTAGAAGGTTTCAGATAGATAATATAATGGTAAGAGAGAGATTTAGGAACCAGGTTTTAAATTGTAAGACATTTCCAGTGGCAGTTGTGGACTCGGACCACAATCTATTGGTTATGAACTGTAGATTTAAACTGAAGAAACTGTTGGACAAACTGAGGGACCAGAGGTTGTACAGAGTTTCAGGGAGAGCATAAGAGAACAATAGACAGGAATGGGGGAAAGAAATACAGTAGAAGAAAAATGGGTAGCTTTGAGCGACGAAATAGTGAAGGCAGCAGACGATCAAGTAGGTAGAAAGACGAGGGCTAGTAGAAATCCTTGGGTAACAGAAGATATACTGAATGTAACTGATGAAAGGAGAAAATACAAAAATGAAATAAATGAAATGGGCAAAAATGAATACAAATGTCTCAAAAATTAGATCGACAGGAAGTGCAAAATGGTTAAGCAGGGATGGCTAGAGGACAATTGTAAGGATGTAGAGGCTTATCTCACGAGGGGTAAGATAGATACTGCCTACAGGAAAATTAGAGAGACCTTTGGAGAAAAGAGAACCACTTGCATGGATATCAAGAGCTCAGATTGAAACGCAGTTCTAAGCAAAGAAGGGAAATCAGAAAGGTGGAAGGAGTATACAGAGTGTCTATACAAGATCGATGTTCTAGAGGACAATATTATGGAAATGGAAGAGGATGTAGATGAAGATGAAATGGGAGGTATGATACTGCGTGAAGAGTGTGACAGAACACTGAAAGACCTAAGTCGAAACAAGGCCCCGTGAGTAGACAACATTCCATTAGAACTACTGACAGCCTTGGGAGAGCCAGTCCTGACAAAACTTTACCATCTGGTGAGCAAGATATATGAGACAGGCGAAATTCCCTCAGACTTCAAGAAGAATATAATAATTCCAATTACAAAGAAATCAAGTGTTGACAGATGTGAAAATTACCGAACAATCTGTTTAATAAGACACAGATGCAAAATACTAACACGAATTCTTTACAGATGAATGGAAAAACTGATAGAAGCCGACCTTGGGGAAGATCAGTTTGGATTCCGTAGAAATGTTGGAACACGTGAGGCAATACTGACGTTACGACTTATCTTAGAAGGCAAACCTACGTTTCTAGCATTTGTAGACTTAGAGAAATCTTTTGACAATGTTGACTGGAATACTCTCTTTGAAAATCTGAAGGTGGCAGGGGTTAAATACAGGGAGCGAAAGGCTATTTACAATTTGTACAGAAACCAGATGGCAGTTATAAGAGTCGAGGGACATGAAAGGGAAGCAGTGGTTGGGAAGGGAGTGAGACAGGGTTGTAGCCTCTTCCCGATGCTATTCAATCTGTATATTGAGCAAGCAATAAAGGAAACAAAAGAAAAGTTCGGAGTAGGAATTATAATCCATGGAGAAGAAATAAAAACGTTGAGGTTCGCCGATGACATTGTAATTCTGTGAGAGACAGCAAAGGACTTGGAAGAGCAGTTGAACGGAATGGATAGTGTCTTGAAAGGGGGGTATAAGATGAACATCAACAAAAACAAAACAAGAATAATGGAATGTAGTCGAATTAAGTCGGGCGATGCTGAAGGAATTAGATTAGGAAATGAGACACTTAAAGTAGTAAAAGAGTTTTGCTATTTGGGAAGCAAAATAATTGATGATGGTCGAAGTAGAGAGATATAAAATGTAGACTGGCAATGGCAAGGAAAACGTTCTAGAAGAAGAGAAATTTGTTAACATCGAGTATAGATTTAAGTGTCAGGAAGTCGTTTCTGAAAGTATTTGTATGGAGTGTAGACCTAAGTGAAACGTGGACGATAAATAGTTTAGACAAGAAGAGAACAGAAGCTTTGGAAATGTGGTGCTACAGAAGAATGCTGAAGGTTAGATGGGTAGATCACAAAACTAATGGGGAGGTATTGAATAGAATTGGGGAGAGGAGGAGTTTGTGGCACAACTTGACTAGAAGAAGTGATCGGTCGGTAGGACATGTTCTGAGGCATCAAGGGATTACCAATTTAGTACTGGAGGGCATCGTGGAGCGTAAAAATCGTAGAGAGAGACCAAGAGATGAATACACTAAGCAGATTGAGAAGGATGTAGGCAGCAGTAGGTACTGGGAGATGAAGAAGCTTGCACAGGATAGAGTAGCATGGAAAGCTGCATCAAACCAGTCTCAGGACTGAAGACCACAACAACAACAACAACAACAGATAGAGATCTTCAGTTTATCAAATAAAGAAGGAAGTACACAAATATGCAGGGAAAGACAGAGATAAAGCAATATAAATCATGCCACTTGACAATGGCCTAGGAGTGCTTGGCCGAAAGCTCGTGCAGTTTTCAGCAATTGACGCGGCTGGAAACCCGAGAACATTTTATTCAATGTTATCGCCACGAGACTCTGCATTCATACAATATAAATCCTTAAGCAATGAAATAAATAACAAATGAAGGGGAGCCAAGGCTTTAAGGCAGCGGAAAGGATGTGAAGAAATAGACAAAGAAATGATAGTCGGGAGGACTGATTCAGCATTTAGAAAAGGCAATACAACATGCAGTGAAATTCAAGGTAATAGTGGTAATATTAAGAGTACAATGGGAATTCCATTGTTAAATGCAGAAGGGAGAGCTGATAGTTACATCGAAATCCCGTGGTAGGAGGGTGACTTGTCTGATGACTTGGTAGAAGAAGAAATTGGAGTCGATGAGGATAACGTAGGGGATTCAGCATTAGAGCCAAAATCTGAAAGAGCTCAGGAAGACCTAAGGTCAACTGAGGAAGAAGGAATAGATAACAGTCCATCGGAAATCCTAAAATCATTCGGGGAAGTGGCAGTTGAAAATCGTGTTGATAGGATATCAACGATAATATTTGCTGGTGACGTTGCTATCCTCAGTGAAAGTGAAGGAGAATTACAGGTCCTGCTGAATAGGATGAACAGTCTAATGAGTGCAGAATGTGGATTCCGAGTAAACCGGAAAAAATGAAGATAACAAGATGTAGAAGAAAGGAGGGTAGCGGGAAACTCAACATAAAAGTTCATAATCTGGAAGTAGACGAAGTTAAAGAGTTTTGCTACCTTGTAAGCAACATTACCGATGACAAATGAAGCAGGGAGGACATAGAAAGCAGAGCAGCACGGGGAAGAAAGAGAGAAGTCTACTGGTATCACACTTAGGACTTGATTTGAAGAAGAAATTGTCGAGAATAAACGCTTGTAGCACTGCGCTGTACGGCAGTAAATCATGGACAGTGGGAAAACCGGAACAGAAGATAATCGAAGCGTTTGAGGCGATAATATAAGAAATGAGGAGGTTCTCCGAAGAATCGGCAAAAGATAGAATGTGAAAAATACTGACAGGAAGAAGGGACAGGACGGCAGGATGTGTGTTAAAGCATCGGAGAATAACCTCCACGGCACTAGAGGGAGTTGTAGAAATAAAATTATGTAGGGAAAATTTAGCTCGACTCGAGGTCCCATAGTGTGGTGCGGCCTGATTATTATGTTCCTTCTCTGTGGCAGCTACAATAGGTTTTGGCTGTTCGATGTCCCTAAGATGTATTACAGCCTTTAAAGGTGTATTCCGACATTACTGTGCGAAAGGGTCTGAAAGTGAAATGTGGTCTTTCCCAGTTGTAATACATATTTCGTTCAGTGTCGTTATCGGTTCAGGCCCCTCAGCGCATTGGCGTATCTTGCGGACGACACAAATCATTTTTTAAGCGCACGACAAGTTTGCGGCAGCCGCTGTGGTCGGTCCTAACTCGAGCGGCAACTCATTACCAAGTTGGCACCTCGTGACTCGGCACACTTCATCTCGCGTACCGTTACGGCAGGCTGTTGCACTGGGAGACTGGGACAGACATAGCGAGTGAGAAAGAGAGGGAGAAAGAGAGAGGAAGGGAGAGATAGAGAAGGATATGGGGGTGGAGGGTGGAACGAGCAGCACAGCTTGCTAGCTGCTGCCAGGCCGTGGAGACGGCGGTGCAGTGCCGCCCGAATCGATGGGCGCTTCCGGCGCGGCGCGGATGTGGCCACCGCGCGGCGAACGACGCCTGATGACGGCGTCTGGATGAGGGAGGGGGGGGGAGGACGGACAGGGCGTCGGGGAGGGATGGGGTGTGAAGGAGCGTGGCTAGGGGGGAGGGGGTGAGCATGGCTGGCTTTGATGTTGCGCGACATTTGTAACTGCGGGGCCCTACGGCGAACTCCAATGGAGGCCTCCGCCGTCGTGACGTCTTTCGCTAACGGTGGTCACACAAGCTTCTCTCCGCATTTCCACTACCACACCATGGCTTCTCATATTAATTACGTCGAGGCTGGAAGTCTCTTTGCATTTGTGGCTTTGTACCCTGCTCTATATACATTTGACTAACGCTGTTAGCGCTCAGAGTAGTTGGTTGGTTTCACATCTGCGCGGTTCTTTCCGTCCCTTTACGACGAACCTGCACCTACCTGTGAACATTGTCTCAGCAGATCATCAGTAGGAAAGCTGAGTGAAACCTATATTACCTCGAAGTGAACCAGGCTGCAATTTAAGTCAGTTATCTACGTTTCGGGAGAAAGTTTTCACACAAATGAAAGGTTGGAAATTTTGTCCTCAATTAATATATTCTGAAACTAAGGTGAACAAGTATCACTGCCAAGCCCGTGCTAGTCTTAACACAGTCACTCATAATCCCTTTCACTCACGTTAGCAAGTTTGTGGTGTTGCATTTCCTGAAAACGTAATAGTTACAAAAATACTGATTGTTTTTGATTGATAATGCTCGTCAAATATTAAGTCTGTCGGTACCAAATGCAGTCACAGTTTTTAGCCACCGACCTGCTCAACACGCCACGCGGAATATATGTCTTTTCTCGTCAAAAATTCTCTTAAAAATTCCCAAATTTCTACGCACCCATCGGAATTATTATGCCGTCACTTTACAACACTTTTGATGTATGAAACGCTGCTAGATCCGGCAATTTCTCATTTCCATCGGAACTACTACTACACACGCCTGAACTGTTTCATGGCTAGGCTCCGACTCTCTCTAGAATACTCTAAGTCTTCTCTACCAGCAGATAAAGGTGCGCGAAAAATATTGCTTTACCATCGGTCAGTTTATTCAACAGCCAATGGCAAAACAACATTCTCCCGCGTCAATCCGCGCTTTTCATCAATAACCAATCGAAATATAGTAAACCTAACAACTGCATTTTTTACCGACGTAATTATCTAATATGCTGAAGTTTTGATTATGCATAAAGCTGTTTATTATTGTTATTTATTGCTGAACTAACTTTCCCTTTACCATAAACTTACTTTACAAATCTATTCTACAAAAATCCCCTTTGTTCATATCCATACCTCTTCGAAATGTTCCCCCCACTAGATCCTACTACACAACCTCGTTAAACAGTTATCTTCATCTCGTATTAACCTTAAACCACACTCACGCATCATTCATACTGGTAAAACACATTTATAACATTTTACATACACAAAAAGACATAATAACACTTTATGAAAATACTAAAACAGTTTATGAAAAACATTCTATTACTTTAGTGCACTCTAGTGGGCACAATCTAAACAAAAATCACAGCTCCCCTATCGGCTGATACATAAACTACGTGCGCGTCCAGTCTCGCGTCACCATCTGTCACTATCCAGCTCTAATACACATCTCCCACTTAACCGCCTCCAAGGGAGGATCGTTATACGGCGCTACGCCTCACATCCCGTCAACGACGAAGCCATTAGTGGCGGAGAACGAGATAGGCTTGGCAAAACTGACAGTAAATTTTGAAATGAAACATCTTAGATTTTGCCTTAAGCAACTCAGGAACCACAATGAAAGTAAATCTGGGTGTAATACGAAATCAGTGACATCGCTGTGGCACCGCGCTCGGTCATGTAACCGGATGACGAGCACCACTTCACTAGAAATCGACACAGATTCCACAGTCTATAATAAAACTCATCTTACAATCCATAAATGAGTTTTCATTCTGCAACCGAGAGAACTCTGATCTGAATCTATCTGACACGTTAGAATTGTATGTCGGACTAAAACACGAAATTGTGGCTTTTTCGTTTCGCCGGTAAGTGCTCTACAGACTGTGCTATTCAAGCACGATTCACAGCCGATCAGGTTCGAGTTCCGGTCCAGCACCCAGAGTGGAAATTGATTCTGGAGAGTACAGGTCGATTTGTTTCAGAATTTCAGGGGTCGCAGGCATAACATAAATTAAAAGCGCTAATTTGTTTTTAAAATTAGCTCTGCTGTGCTACGTCGAATGGTGTAGTGCACACGCCCTACGTCGCTCAATCTCGTCACAGGACCCCAAACTTTCACTCTGTTTTCATTTAGTGTGTTTGCTTCGCAACACTATCACCGATAATGCTTCTCAAATTATCCCAGACTTGGGTCACTGTCGTCCTGAAAATGACTGTCTTTAAAAAGAATACTTTATTACTGTAGGGTGATGTGAATTATCTGTATAATATTTCGTTGTAAACAGTTCTTGAATCATAAAAAAATCGTAACCGAGTATCACTTATCTGTTGCTCATAGAAGTTAAGAGTATTCCATGTGCCGATGGCTAAAGAAGCTGGAAACACAAATTGTTTTGGGAATGCACCGTCTAGTCATTTGTCGAAAATACGAGGGCTGTCCAGAAAGTAAGTTACTGAGCTCTTAGTGAGCGCGTAAAGATGTTATAGAAAATAGTGTGTCCCGCCAAGTACGAGGGCCTGGTGAGAATTTTCCCCTGAAGCTATGCAACCAACATTACATAACTGTCGTGCGGTTTCTTCTTCAAGACAATTCTCAGCCTCATTCTGCAGGGGAAATGAAGATTTTCCTGCATCGTTTCAATTGGAAATGTTTGGTTACCCACAATACAGCCCGTAATTGTCTCCCACTGAATTTCATCTCTGCTCAAACGAACCGCTGGCTATGAAGACAACATTTTGGCACAGACAACGAGCTCTAGGTCAGTGTAGAGAATTGTCGGAAAGCACTGGCGGCTGCCGTCTATGATGAGGATATTGGAAAGTTGGTACAACGCTACGACGAATGTCTGAGTCAGAACGGCGACTACGCAGAGAAGTAGCTGAAAGGTGTAGCTAACTGTTATAAATGAAACATTTCTGATTTTCACTGTGATTTTCATTTCGCGAACATTCGTAACTTACTTTCTTGACAGCCCTCGTATTTGTATCTGTTTTGCCTGCGACGAGCTGTTCGTGAGACTATGGTAGTAGAAGTAGATTGTTCGAAATTAATTCCGTGCTCACTCCTCACGCAGTCCTTTGTGACACTCCCTTTTAAAGTCCAACGAATGACATCACTCAGATCAGCAGCCTGATACTTTTGAATGATTTTTTTCTCCTTGTGACTTACTGTTCAATACAGCTAGCACCTTGGGCAAACAGTGTTGTGTATCTCCTGCTCAATGAACTCCGGTTGTATGAAATCTCACGCATTTCCCAATTTTTCACAGCTACCTCAAACCAACTACGTGGAAAACGAACATAATCACAATCTTATTTATAGAAAATCGAAATTAAAGTTTACGACTAACAGAAATGCTATTTTTTGTACCTTAATGTGATGGCCTTTTACATTTTTATCATAACAATTCTAGAACACACTCAGAACGAACCTTTCATTCGTCAGCGAAAACTGTAGACTTGACCTCATTTTTAGTTCCTTCTTTGTGTCGGAATTTCAGTGTTTCGGCAACTTTCTCTTTAACTCCAATAATTTCAATTGGAATTTCGTTGGTCGTCATCATACCATCGTAGCAACAGCTCATAGTCGGGCTGGTTTCTCTTCCAATCATCTGCGAGTCTGGAGATGACGGCACAGATGACGGCACTGTTCAGTGCGAGAAGTTCACAGTTCGCCTCATTGATGAAAAGTAGTCCCAGATTGAGCAACTTCTATCTTTCAACTTTGTCTCACCAGTTCCTTTTCTTTGGTGTCCCACGATGCACCAGAGACGCACCACGATGCACCAGAAAGGTGCGACGCCGACAAAAATGCATGACACACGACTTCGCAGCTGAAAACTGGATGCCGTGGGCCAGAGCTCATGACTGCACCTTGTGAATGGATCCCTGTAGGCGCCGCTCAGCAACACCAACACTGGACGAGCAGTACCAAATGCAGAAGTCATCCGCATATAGAGAAGGTGAGACCGACGGCCCTACAGCTGCTTCTAGACCATTAACAGCCACTAAAAATAGACAATACGGAGAACTGCGGAAATCCATTTTCCTGAATACGGGGGGAACTATGGGAAGCACCGACTTGGACAAGCAAAGTACGGAGCAACAGGAATTTGTTGTGTGAAGGATTTGATGTCGCCAGGTCGTGTCATATGCTTTATGTAAGTCAAGAAAGACGGCAACCAGACGTTGGCGTCCGGAAAAGACTGTTTGGATGGCAGACTCGAGGGACACAAGATTATCAGTGGTAGAGCGACCCTGGCGGAAGCCGCCCTGACATGGAGCCAGTAGGCTGCGTGATTCCAGGACCCAACCCAACCGCCGACACACCATACATTACAGCAGCTTACAAAGAAAGTTGGTGAGGCTGAGGTGCCGGTAGCTGTCCACATCAAGCGGGTTTTGACTGGGTATGAGCACCATTTCGATTGAAAGATGCCATCGCATCAGATCCGGTTGAAGATGACGAGGAGTTGTCGCTTGTAGTCAGACGAGAGATGTTTAATTATTTGACTGTGGATCAGATCCGGCCCAGGAGCGGTGTTAGGGCAATTTGTAAGGGCGTTGAGGGGCTCCCACTCTGTAAATGGGGCGTTATAGGATTCACTATAGCGTGTAGTGAATGAGAGCACGTTCCGTTCCAGCCACCGTTTCAGGGTGCGAAAGGGCGTGGGAATAGTTATCCGACGCAGAGGCTCGAGCATAGTGCTCAGCAAAGTGCTCGGAATCGCTCTTACGTCAGTAGATAACACGCCATTCATGTTAATTCCAGGGACACCTGTTGGGGTTTGGTACCCAAAAAGACGTCTGATCTTCGTCCAGACTGGGGAAGGTGACGTATGACACCCAATGGTCGACACGTACCCCTCCCAACACTCCTGTTTCCGTCGTTTTATAAGCTGGAAAACGCAGGCACGGAGCCACTGTAAGGCTATTAGGTGCTCTTAGAAAGGGTGCCGCTTATGTCGCTGTAGAGATCGCCAACGCTCTTTAATCGCCTCTGCGACTTACGGCGACCGCCAAGGTACTGTCTTTCGCCGGGACCACCCTAAAGAACGAGGGATCGCATTTTCCGCCGCAGAAACGATCGTTGTAGCGACTTGTTCAACGACAACGTCCATGGAACCGTGTGGGCGAGATTCAGCGTTGACAGCAGCGGGAAAGGCTTCCCAGTCTGCCTTGTTTAAAGCCCATCTGGGTAGGCGTCCATGGGCATGACGCTGGAGAAGTAAGAGTAAGATGGGGAAGAGGTCGTCATGTGCTCTCCAATGGATAGATGGGATAAGCCGAGGGCTGCGAACCGAAATCAATGGCCGAATATGTGTCATGTGCCACACTGAAATGTATGGGGGCACCTGAATTGAAGAGGCAGAGGTCGAGTTGTGACAGTAAATTTTCGACCTCCCTACCTCAGCCAGTAGGCATGGCGCCACCCCACAAGAGGGTTATGCATGTTAAAATCTCCCAAAAGTATAAAAGGTTTAGGGAGTCGATATGTCAGTGCGGCCAATACATTTAGGGGTACTGCGCCATATGGAGGAAGATATGTATTGAAGTCAGTTATTTCCTGCATCGTCCGTATCCTGACAGCCACACCTTCAAGTGGGGTTTGAAGGGGTACAGATTCGCTACATACTGAGTTCAGGACATAGACGCAAACTCAACCTGACGCTATTACAGTCACTATGGTTCCTGTAATATCCCCTATAGGGGGTCCGCATCGCGGGAACCATGTATCCTGGAGGGCAATGCAGAAAGCAGGTGCAAAGCTTAACTGTTCCTGTAGCTCAGCCACGTGGTGGAAAAAACCGCCGCAATTCCACTCGAGGATTACGTGATCGTGAGACTGCGAAGGCATGAAACACTCAATAAGGCAATCTACGCCTCAGCGTCACCTGCTACTACCAGATGAGTACCTGTGCGATCGACATCCGTTGTGTCTGAGGGGAAGCGAGATCTAGGTCCGCAGAAAACGCCAGATTCTCCACGTCATTCTCAGACACAGAGCTTGTAGGTAGTGATGGTGTGGGTGCCACTGCAGTGCCTTGATTCTTGGGTGTCTTTTTCATGTTAGGTTTCACTCGCTGCTCCTTAGGTTTTTCTGGCTGTAAGGACATCACTGATTCAGTCTCAACGACTGAAGAGGACCATGAAGCCCTATGATCTTCTACCTGTGGTTGCATCAGCCACTGATGGGTGTCAGCTTCACCACTGGTAGGAACATGGGGAGTGACCCAAGGGATCCCTTACTGGCAAGAGGAGCCGAAAAAGAGTTAAGCTTCTCCAGCTGAGAAGTGGGGACTGACATCCCTGACGGTTGTGGGGGAGGGGAGTGTTGCTCCTGAAGTACGTTGTGTATGAGCAACAAGGAGGGAAATGTCCTCATCATCAAGGGGCAGGTGGATTCTGACAGCTCTGAGTGAGTGCCAACTGTACACAGCAGAACAGAAGATGGTAGAACCTTTGTTGTAGCCACGTCGTAGGTTGACGTCATATGCAAAGCATGTAGCCTCCCATATTTTTTCTTAGTCTCAGTGTGGTCAGTCGCTCCAGGGTCTTGTATTCCATTATTTTTCTTTCTTTCTGGAGAATCCTGCAGTCTGGCAAGCAAGGCGAATGGTGCTATCTGCAGTTGACACAGATGGAAGGCTGGGCACAGGGAGTATTGGGATGTGAAGGACGTCCACAATCCTGACAGGCGACGCTGGAAGTACAGTCGGAAGACATATGGCCGAACTTTCAGGACATAAAGCACCGCATTGGGAGAGGGATATATGGCTTTACGTCACAGTGGTAGACAATCACCTTGACCTTCTCGGGTAATGTGTCACCTCGAAGGCCAACCTGAATATCCCTCAGACCCTGGTGGATGCGCCGGACGAAATTGGTACTTCGCCGCTCTAAATTGGCGCGCAGCTCATTGTTAGACTGCAAAAGAAGGTCCCTGTGATATGTGATACCCTGGACCATATTTAAGCTCTTATGGGGCGTGAAGGAAACAGAAACAGACCCCAACTTGTCACAAGCGAGTCGTGCACGTGACTGGGCAGAGCATTAATTTTTGATCAAGACCGGCCGTGACCGCATTTTGGACAAGCCCTCCATCTCCCCAAACTTGTCCTCCAGATGCTCCAAAAGAGACTGACGTTTCAGTGACATGAAAGATCAACTCTCGTACATACAAGATACTGAGGTGAATAAGCTTTGCTGCCATCCTTAGCCTGGCGTTTATCCCATGGTGTGGCCAGGGCGGAGAACGATTTGGGGTCGTATTTCTTAGCACTGAAGTTAGGCCTTGATCGATTAAAGAGTGCCGGTGTTTGTCCACCAGCAAGATATGATGTACTACACTTCATGGCGTCTCATCCGCCCTGATGCCACCCAGACAGACCAGGGGCCTTCCCACAGGCGCCACCCAGCTGCAGCAAAGGCCACCTGGCAGGATGGTCACTGCCACGAGTCCTGATGCCCCAGGGTTATGGGCATGCACTCATTGGCATACGTGGGCAGTTAACGGTGCAGGCATCAGCAGAGGGATCCCTGTGTGGTCAGGGGGCTACAACCAACAGAGTACTTGGTGGCTCCACCACAACGGACTGGCTGCTCTGCTGCGTATCAGGTGCAAACGAGCTAAGAAGTCCATTATCGTTGACAGTGCAGAAAGCGATACTGCACAGTGGATGGAGGGAAACGCACCCAGGAGGGTGACCTCACCCAGCAGCCGGAGAATGAGTGGATCCACGTCGACGGAGGATGCGAGAGGTCTCAGCGCATGATGGACACTATGCACCATGTAAGGTGCTCTTCCCCAATTGGCTCGCTCTTTGGGAAAATTTTGAAAAATGGATGTCAAACCTTACAGGGGACCATCACATAAAGGCCGAACGTGTAGGACTCCTTTTAGTCGCCTCTTACGACAGGCAGAAGTACCTCAGGCCTATTCTAACCCCCGGACCTGCAGGGGGAGAGAACTGTGAAGGTTGTTCGATGAACCCTCTGCCAGGCACTTAAATGTGTTTTTCAGAGTATCCATGTGGATGTAGATATTGTCCACAATTTTGCTGCTCCTGATTGATGGTAATTTTCACCAAATTTTTGTCGCTGTAACCGAGCCCTTTGCGTTACGTTTGAATGGTTCTTCGCACAGGAATACACAAAAGCGGTGTAAGGGAAGAAGTTATGGCCGCTAGAAGAAGTGTGATCTGTACAAAGTTTCGGTATATAATCTAAAGCGCTGTGTAACTTCTTTGCTGTAGCTAAGCAACGCCTTCCTCCGCGAATCCCCTGGGGCAACCGAGACCTGCGGCACTGGCTTAACAACGGCTCGCATCAGCTCGATTTCGGTCGTTGATCACCCATAACTGGAAGATAGCTACCCAAGAGCAACGACTGGTAATTTGGTGGCTCTTGCACGCTATAAGAGGACTGCCAGAATCGAACATCACTTTGAGCGAGAGTGTGTATTGCTAGTCTTCCAATTTACAAGCCTGAGAAACACTGATTTGGAATAGGTGTCACATGGCTTCGGTATCGTCTGCAGTTGATATGAAAAAAATGGTTCAAATGTCTCTGAGCACTATGGGACTTAACTTCTGAGGTCATCAGTCCCCTAGAACTTAGAACTACTTAAAGCTAAATAACCTAAGGACGTCACACATCTATGCCCGTGGCAGGATTCGAACCTGCGACCGTAGCAGTCGCGCGGTTCCAGACTGTAGCGCCTTGAACCGCTCGGCCATCCCGGCCAGCGAAGTTGATATCTAGAGAAATCAAATGGAAAGTGGAATGGCTGAGCTGTACGGACTAGTTTGGTGAGCACCTTAATTTGTAGGCTGTACTGGCTGCTGTTTGGAGCTACTCGCTGTGCTTCAGCCTTCTTTACACTGTATGTTTTAGGGCTGGGTTAATCCCATTGTTATTTAAAAGCTCGTATTGATAAATAATTTTATGTCACTGTTGTTTCTGTTTCTCTTGGTTTTAATCCCAGTTAATAATTTATGAATGTTGCATGAGTGACTTACGTAATGTTCCTGTCCCTGTTACAGATATTACTCTCTGTCAGACTTGAGGCCAGTTTGCAACTTCTTAGTATTATTTGAGCTAACTTTGGTGGTTAGGGTTATCTTCACTACCTGTTGAAGCCAGCTAGGCGTTGTTCTCTAATTTCGATCACACATCTCTTATGTCAGTTTCTTTTTACAGAGACTCATTGTCAGTAATGATCTGGCAATGAAATGTTTATTGATGTTGGATTTATTATTGTTTTTTCTAATGTTCTTCTCTCCCATTTAGATCGTACCACGATTTATGTAATTTATATTTAAACAGAACCACCGTAGTGGCATGAAACACAACAGCTTGATATCTCAGGATAAATTGTTCAGTTTCTAATTATAAAATTGTATTGTTCATTTGCTTGCATTGATTTGAGACTTAAAGTGTTAAAGAAATACATAATAACTACTTGCAGAGCCCTTTTAAAATTAAATTGTCTTCTATGGTCAAATCGCTATTTTTTTGTTGTTGTTGTCAGTCACCATACTAGCCCCACATCTTTGCTAGATAGAGTATTTCACAGTCTGTGCTTAACACTATCAAGCAGTTAAGTAGCTTTTCCCCACAACTGTGAATATGAGCACACATTGGATACGAAATGTTGTGACTTCTGCGCAGCTTGTAGTCTTCTATCGAATTCCGAGACTTAAAACAATACCCGCAACAGGAGCTCATCAATATTAGGACCAGACTTCCTCAGCTGCGAAGATGCGTCTCCGTAGCTGGTACAGTCTGTCTCCAGAGATATGGTCCTCCGTTTGAAGCGCCATACCGAGACAGTTTATATAAGTGGAGAAACTGTTAATGATTTGGTTTTTTGCGAGTTGCGACAGTCAGTTCACCCAGAATTACGATGAAAACTTACATCCGGCCCACTGACGCTTCCGCGCTGCCGATGAGGTAATCTCATATTGTCATTATCCCATATCTCCCTCCCTCGAATTGAGTTTTTCTTTATGTCTTATAATTATGAGCTGGTTATATGTAAAGTGCAGCTACTGAAGTCCGGTGTGGATTGTAATTATCGTATGGTAACGAAACATGGTAAATATACCAATGCGTTAATGTGGAACCGATTTACGCTGGAAATAAATTCAATGTTTGGTCACCAGGTGCAAATCAGGTGCTGTGAATGGAAGAAAGATGTACAGGAACGGGATGAAGGATTAATGTTGATGTTTGTTATTAACTGCCGCTTACACAGTTGGTTCAATACGACCAACGGAGACGTCGACGTTATGCCGCACAGCGCCAGATTTGCTCCTGCTGGCCGAAACTGGAACTAATTTTTTCCAGCATAAATCGTCCCCACATTAAAGCACCAGAATTTCTACCAAGTTTTGCTACCGTACAATAATTGTAGATCGCACTGGACCTCTGTGAGTAGCCACACTTTAATCGTAACAACTGCTTACGTTTCTATTTCTTCTTTTCTCCACCGAGCACAATCTACTTGGCAGTAGCAAAGTTCTTGTATCGAAGGACCTACTTCAGTGCTTTTCTTCCTTGTTCAACCTCTCACCCTCATTTCTAATACAAATGTTTGTAAGTGGACGTGCTACCATTCGTCTCCTTGATTCAAGTGCCTGGGAATTATTTTATGTTTATCAAGTTTATGACAAATGTATTGTTGACTATATCTTCAAATTCAAATTTTATAAAATTTTATCAGACCATTTACCTTTGAAGTCACTTTTACTGCATTAGATTACTGAATATTTACCTGCAGACGCAAGCTTAGTATATTAGCAACAATGCAATAATTCAGAATAACTTCACAGCTTTTTCAGCACCATAAGTGAGATTTATCAGTTAACAAGTTTTTCATTGTAAAAGAAAGGCGATAGAGAAGTGTGGTTACGTTTCCAGTTATAATTAGGATCAGAAAATTGTTATAAGAATTTACTCGTTTGTTAACCACAGCTGTTATTTGTGTCATGCACGATGTTCGCCCAGAGTAACGAACATAATTAAACTTCAGAGAGGATATTCACACTACACTGGTTAACGCTCTGTTTCTATTGAATGCAAATGAGTTTCTAAACGAGATTGTGAGAAATGTCTTTTCCACACTGTTGCTTCCGAAATGTGTCGCAGCAAATGTAACTGACACAGTTTCTGTGATACTGCTCTCATTTTCCATTCAGGATGAATAAAGCGTCCCACAGTTATAATGACGTCACACGCGCGTCTTGGAATCATTCTGTGCTTGTGTGCGTTAGGTGGGCGAAAGTGTGCTGTTGCTGCGCTGGCACTACGGGACTTGCTTGTTGCTCGTCGCATAACTTTCCCTATCAAGGACCGCTATCCCATCAGACCCAACGACGCGAACAGTATTACATCGGGGTACACTGCATCAGCTTGTATTCTGCTTCGCTGCGCAATCCACTTCCCCCTCCTTGTAGGCAACGTCCTCATCCACCCCTTCCCCCTACCCCCTTCACCAACCATCCGAACCTTCCTAGCAGTCACCTTCCTAGGAGACGGAAGCCACAGATTTCACGATGTGGTTGTACTGCGAACTCTGCCGGGCTCGTTTCATTTCTTGCAGCACGGTTGTATACTTTGTGAAGTCGACAGAATCTGTTGCGAGGTTCCTGCTTCCGAAAGCTGTTACATGCTGTAATAAATCGTTTCCTTGTCGGAGGAAACGTCTGGTCATATTAAGTATTGCTGCAGCGGTTGCCAGTGAGACACTGTTGCGAGGCCAGAACCGTACGTCGCTCATTCTCGGACAAGACGTTGTTCTAATACGAAGGAATTAATACTATTTTTAAATTCCGACTAGGAAAAGAGGACGTCGGGTAGATTGAATGGGAAGTAAAGAGACAAGGTCAGGAATAACGAAATGTACCCTCTTCTGCTTCTAGGTCTTGGCATCTGAAAAATAATTTAGGGAACAAGGTGCTCAGCAGCTCAGTGGCATTGGTAAAAATTTGTGGTAATGGAAAACCGTAGACTGACGGCCACATGAAATAATATTACAAAATTGCTCTGAGCACTATGGGAATTAACATCTGAGGTCATCAGTCCCCTAGAACTTAGAACTACTTAAACCTAACTAACCTAAGGACATCACACACATCAATGCCCGAGGCAGGATTCGAACCTGCGACCGTAGTGGTTGAGCGGTTCCAGACTGAAGCGCCTAGAACCGCTCGGCCACACCGGCCGGCAAATAATATTTATTTATTTGTCGTCATCCGAAATGGTTGAAACACCGAGGTGGTCAGGACTGATGAGGAGCTTGATTAGCTAATAACACATAATACTTTAAATTCATTCATTACTGATTAAATTTCCCCGGCAATAAACAGGGTGTTAATTATAACTTTAATTGATCACGTTCGGAATGGACTTAATGATTATAGAAAATTCAATCAAAACTTCTCATTTAAATCCTGAAACCCTCAATCAACTGTAAACTCCAAAAATCTACAGCGGCTACAAGCCAATTAGTTCTTACAGTGACAAAATTTACTAGCAGCCAAAGTGAAATTGCAAGATAGTAACTAAGATAAAAAAGTAACTAGATTCTACTAAATGCATTGCCTTCTCAACCACTCAAAGGAACTACTTTCTCACATCAATAAGGCTGCACATTGTCTCAAGAACTACAAAAATATCAGAGCTACTGGCATCAAGTGACGGAATAATGACACGGAGCGGTAACAAGGGATCACTGAACTACGACATACATAACGTTCGTCAGCCATCAGCGCGACCTCTAGGATTTGTGCTACCTGGAATACATGAAATAAATACAAGTACAGGCTCGGAACAAATGAACACACACTGTTTAAAGGGAACCGTTCACGTACCTACAAATGAAGAAAATTTAACTACTTTAACTTTAGCAACCATCGTGCTGATTAAGGATGGGACTCAAAATATCAATTTCAGTGCATCAATGGCTGCGACAAGTGTTTTACGCAATTAAATAATTATTTAATCACTGTGACCATCTGTCACGAAATTGCCTGCCCTTAGCACACTTGAATTACTTCACGAGTATCAGGACAAATCTTAACACAGCTAAGACAACCACATTAAAATCGTTTCCTGGACTCGCTTCCTTCCTTCCTTCTTTTTTTTTTGTGTCGACATATCATTGTGGCAGGCAACGAGAGTGCGGTAAAGCTGGTAGGTTTCCCTTTAAGAATCACAATTTACCAAGGAAATTTATCAGAGCTCACCATTAAACAAAAGAAGGCTTCCGCCACAATCGGACAAGTCAATCTAGATCCAGAAGATCTACACAATCCAGGTGGGAATTCGCCGTCGCACGGCCATATCACAACAGCCATGTCTCCACTCCAGGCGTGCAGCAGAAATTTCCGTCCGCTATGCCCCAGGCCAGCGAATCCTCTCGCCGCGACGTGCTTGAAAACATCACAATCTAGTTTTTCGCTACTGGTCTCTCACCAGCTGACCACTCCAGAGGTTCCGCGCTCCTCCATCATACCCTCTGATCGCAACCACTATCGATATATCACGCAAGGAGGATATTGGCGCATAGGTAAATTGAACAGCCATGGCACAGTTCACTGATATCGACCATTACACGCATTGTAAGAGATTTGCTGTGTAAGACAAGATAAAGAATACAACAGTGGAACATCAAGAAGAAAATTGAAAGCCAAGCAAAGGTACTTACAACATGTTAACCATAGTTGCCAGACACCACCCACTCCGTTTAGTATAAACCGAAACTGATTCAGAAATTCCAGTTCATAAGCGGTAACAGTAATCTACACTGCTCAATAACTGGAATCACGGTCTTCATCACCATCGTACAATAAACATGTATAGAAAGCTCTGTAGTTAATAACACAACTTCTCACTTTGAATGCCTATCGAAGGAAGGAGGAAATAATAGGATAATAAGTTCCCTTCACGACTGGGTCACCACTGAAAGAGCACAAACTCGTACTGATTGGTTCACATGGCTCTGAGCACTATGGGACTAAACATCTTAGGTCATAAGTCCCCTAGAACTTAGAACTACTTAAACCTAACTAACCTAAGGACATCACACACACCCATGCCCGAGGCAGGATTTGAACCTGCGACCGTAGCAGTCCCGCGGTTCCTGACTGCAGCGCCAGAACCGCACGGCCACTGCAACTCGTACTGATTATAGAACGGAGAGAAGCGGACGCTTTCTGTTTCATCGAAACCAACCAGGATTTGGCCTGAAGTGATTTAAAGCAACTACGAAAAATATAAATCAGGAAGCCGTGACAGAAATTTGACGTGGTCTTCACGAGTGCGAGTCCAGTGTGCTACCATTCTGCCGTCTAGCTCGATGATTAGCCTAACGTAAACAAAATAAAATAGCTTTTGATAAAGTTTCTTGTACTGAAGTACGACATTTACACTCTACATTCTTAACATCCATTGAGGACAATTTGTAATTTCTGGAGATGATGAAATAATAAATCAGTAATAATAATAATGGGTAAAAATGAGTAATAGGGGTACAAATGAGTAACCTGAGTAAATATTCTGCAAATGTGTTTATTTACCATTATTACGGAAAATCATTAATAGAGCGCCATCTGTTATTAAAAAATAATAAGCCAAAGAGCGTACCTCCTTTAATAGCGTGGGCAATATGAATCTTTATCATGAATCAGGTGTTTATAGAATTCATTATCCTTATCTTGACACTTGTTACGTGGGGCGCGCTGGAACATGGCTCGAAATCAGGTTGAACACTTTGCCTTGGAAAGGAAGGACATGGCCGAAAAATCTAACTTCGCTGCCGATATAATCGAAAACAAGCATAGCACTCCAGTCGTCACTTGTCATATGAAGATACTTCATAGAGTGGAGAAGGGAGGTTTTATGGCCCTGCTGGAGGAGATGGGAATTGTTTTGTCATCTGAGGACCTCTCGCACTACTCTGCTCAATGAGCAAGTAGCGATAGATAATTTAAAATTTTGAGAGCTATTTAATTTTTTGTGGCTTGCAGCATTCGCCATGATCTAGTGGGGACATTGTTCCGCCTGTTACTATCCGATCAGTTTAGTAACGCTCGAGAGGTTCTCAAACGAGACTAAGCTCAACAACAAACATTACGATGTTTTCCCCCTAACTCTTGACAGTAGCTTTAGCTAAAGCGTAAATAACACTAATCCAAACAATTTACTACTAAATAAATCTCTTACAGTAAGCTCTATCATATGCCACATTGTCGCAGTAGCCAGAACGTGTAAGTGCCTTTTAAAACTACATGAAAAGAGTAGAACTGTTGTCTTTTGCTTCAAATTAATATCAAAGAACTAAAAGTTAACATTCACAAAATCGCAGACATGTGTACATTCCTTGAAGAAACAGCCTCCCACTTCGACTTAACAGCTGAAGGACTTGCACTGGGGGAAATTTTTTTGGCCTGAACAGAATGTGGCCAATACGTTTGCGGGTTGTGGATAAAAAAAAATCAGGAGTCTGTAAGGTAGGAAACTATGGGGATGAATGTAGGTGGTGCGGATAGTCAGAAGACAGAAAATGAGGAAGAATCTAGAGGGTGGACAGGGCCATGATGTCAGGATGGGACTGGGTGGTGGTTCTAGACAGGAGCTGCATAGGTGGGGAATTATAGTTGGTAGGTTGGTCAAACATTGGGATGGATATCATTGTCTGGGAGAGGGAGTCGCATGAAGTTGCATAAGATGTGAAGTGAGTGAAGGTGTAGGGCCAGTGGGATGTGTGGCAGCATACCATGTCAGGTGCTCAGAGGGAAAACAACGTGGTTATTGGACTCTAGCTTGTGGATATTGTTGGATACCCCCAGATGTTTGATGCGGATGAGGAGAGGTGGGAATTTAATGAGATTGTAGAGGACTGATGTGGGGGATGGTGAAGGGGTGCAGAAAGTGAGACAGAATGTATGATGTTCAAGAATTTCTAAGGACTCATAAGATTTTGATGGATTGGATATCCATGCCCATCAGCATGTGAGAGGTCAGTTTAGATCAAGGTTTTGTAGGTGTGGAGGATAGTGGAAGGGTGTAATCACGAAATTTGTCCAATTAGTAGTATTAGTCAATTGTGAGCTTTCTGTTGGATAGCTAACAGGTGCGATTTCCATGATAGTTTCAGTTGGAGGGTTAGTCCAATGTATTTTAGTCTATTATTTAGTTTGGTAGTGCAGTCATAAATCGCAATATAAAAGTCATGAAGACAGAAGCTGTTGGTGGTTTGCCCTATAATTGTTGCCTGGGTTTTGTAAGGGTTTATCTTGATGAGACATTAGTTATACAGGGAGGTGAACTGATTGAGGTGGATTTGGAGGGGCTATTAGGATTTCTGGAGTATACTGTGGAGGACGAGAAAAGCAGTGTCATCAACACACTAAAGGAGGACTTGGGGAAGTGGTTTCAGCAAATCGTCAGTCAGAAGTTTGAAACGGCGACTGAAATGCTGTATGAGGTCATACACTTTCTCCAAGTGGAGAGTGACAAAAGCAAAAAATTTATGGTTGTTGATCTGGTGGATTATGTGATGGATTTGGAGGGTGCTGAACAGATGTGGTGATACATTGTATAGTGTTCAGCTTTGTTCAAAATGTCAGGTAAGGGATGATAGTTATGGAGGAGTGGGAACTGAAGACTGGCATTACTGCCAGTGAGTAGATGGAATGCTTTCCAGTGCAGTAATGGCGAGTGTGGCAATGAGTCAGGTGCATGTGAGTCAGTCATAGCGTTTTTTAGATTTAGAAAATTCCTGATGTTTCTCTGTTTTTACTGGCGGCATGTAACGTGTGTATATATCCCAATCACAGGTGCAGAGGAATGAGTGGTCTAAGTGACAGTACTTTTGGAGAAGGAGTATGACTTGTGGGAGGCGGGGGGAAGGTGGGGGAATTTGGCAATGAGGATGTATGGTCTTGGTAGGAGAGTGAGCAGGTAAAGGGTCTAACAAGGCCTGCTGTAGGTTGAAAGTGGCATGGGGGATATCAACAGGTTCCTTGGGCTTACGGTTTGGCTTCCAACGTGGGTGTCAATGAATTCCTGATAGACATTCCATTTGGCATGGAAGTATTAGATAAATTTTGAATGTAGACTGATATGGGGTACTTGGAGAGAATGTAATAAATGGGGAGGGGAGCACATAGGTGGCCAATTCCAGTTGGAGCAAGGACTTCTGCAATACGATGTTCAACGACTTTGGATATGCTATGACACATGGAGTGGTGTTGCTTTCAGTATGGGTGTGCTGTGTGCTTGGGACAATATCACCCAGGAGGATGTTTGTAAACTGATGCCACTGCCTAAGTACTGAAGGGGACCCGAAATGGATGTTGAGGTCAGTGGCAATATTTTAGGTGGAGAAGGTATGGTCGATATGTTTGAAGAAGTCTTGGGGGATTATGATATTAGGTGAGATATAGATGGTGGCGCAAGTAATGATTATGGTTTTGAAGAACAGGGTATCGATTGGTGTGAAAAGGCAGGAGGAATGTTTCATTAGGAATGAAGGTATGGACTTTATATTGGGGAAGAGTATAAATTAAAAGAGGCTTGTTGGTGGGGAGTGTGTGGATCAGTTCCATACTGCTCTAGTTAGGGTTCATGGACTTAATGACTGAACCTGTGCAACTTATGTTTGGGTGATGGGTATGTGAGGGACATGTGAGGGACATACATCCTTATTTTGAGAATGAGGAACCTGTCATCTAGTAATTTGTGCTCAGTGTAGGAAAGGGTAAAGGTGCGAAGAGACTGAGCCAAAGGTGCAGAGGAGATAGCAGTGTCCTTATATTCAGTGGGATCGAGAATGGTTTGGGATTTTTGGCTACAGTGCTGCTAGTGGGTTCTACTTTAGTATGGTTTAGTGGGTATTTTGGAGATAGTGGTATAATGTGAGCGTTGGGGAACAGGGAAAGGTGAGACATGTCGTGGGGCAGGCCTTTGGATTTGGCTTGTGTTGGTTCAGCCGACCATGGAATTGGTGGCCAGTATCGAGACTTGTGGTGTTGCCTTAGTAGCTAGGCAATATGTGATTTATCCTGGTGCTGGAGCAGAGGAAGTGGTTGGTAAGGGATAAGGTGGAAGTGGGGGACAGCAAAGGAAGTGGGATGAAGCAGGGAAGAGGCCATTGGAGGGATATGGCAGGCAAAATATGTTATTGTAGATGAGGTAGAGACTGTGGAAAAGGGAGGATGGGCAAAGGGTAGTGGAATGGGATAAGTGCTCCAAATAGCGACAGTTGGAGTGAGGAAGGAGTGGTATAATTAATTGAGGTAGTATGAGTGTCTGCAGTGGAATAATAGCTCAAATGGTTCAAATGGCTCTGAGCACTATGGGACTTTAACATCTGAGGTCATCAATCCCCTGGAACTTAGAACTACTTAAACCTAACTAATCTAAGGACATCACACCCATTCATGCCCGAGGCAGGATTCGAACCTCCAACTATAGCAATCGTGCGGTTCCAGACTAAAGCGCCTAGAACCGCTCAGCCCTTGGGGCCGGCTGGGGAATGTGGAGATAGAAGGGTGGCAGTGTACTAGATCAGTGAGCAGGTGAGAAGCTAGAGTGTGGATAGTGTAGAGTTTATGGATAATGTATATAAATTGAAGCTGTTTAAGTGGGAAGAGTAGGATGAGGAAGTTTATAAGTTGACACAGCAAGCAGGTGGGGGACGGTAAGTGGCTCTGAGAGACTAGGCAGGCTGCATTGCATATGAGGATCAATAGGACATGATAAAACAAGGGACGAGTGCAAGGCCATCCCCCATTTGCGTAGCACATAATGGGTCAGATCAGTTTTATAGGTATGGGGAATCCTGGAAGGGTGCAATCCCCAAATTTGGCCAGATAGAGGTTTCAGTAATTAGTGTCTATTGTGGATTTTCTGTTGAATGTTTAGTAGATAGGGCTCCCATGTTAGTCATCGGTCAACTCTTAGTCATAGGTATTTTAGTATGCTAGTTTACTGGTTAGGGCAGTCGTAAATGGTAATGTAGGGTGGATTGGCCTATAATTATTTCCTGAGATTTCGTAGGGTAGATTTTGAGGAGCCACTGGTTGCACTAGAGGTGAACTGACTCAGATGGAACTGGAGGGGTCGTGGGATTTCTGGAGGTTAGGGTAGAGGGGAAGAAGGTAGTGTCATCAGTATACCAGAGAAGATGAGCAGGAGGAGGGAGCTTTGGAGAGTTGCCAGTGTAGATAACATACAGGAAAATAGGGAGTACAGGGCACTGGGGCAAATCTGCAGGCGGATGGAAGATACAGGCGTTGGTGTTGTTGACAGTGACATAAGAGAGAAAGGATGTGAAAATGTGGATATAATTTATGGTAAGAGCATAGGTCTTGAACATAAAAGGGGGGGGGGCAGAAAGCTGTACACATTCATAGGCTTCTTCAAGGTCAAGGGAGACAAAACTGGAGGATTTGCAGTTATTTTGTGAGACAGGAGATAAGTAAGGTACAAGAGTTGCTCATTGCAGGAAGGAAGCCACATTGATGGACTGGAATGGGTAGGTGTTATTGTAGATGTCTATGGATATGATGATGGATATTGATGATCATCTCATCAATCTTGATAAACATGGAGATGAGAATTATGGGGTGGTAGGACAGGGTGTCTGTGGCAGGTTTATAAGGTTTAAGGAGGAGGAGGTTCAAAAAAATGGTTCAAATGGCTCTGAGCACTATGGGACTTAACATCTGTGGTCATCAGTCCCCTAGAACTTAGAACTACTTAAACCTAACTAACCTAAGTACAGGGTTATTACAAATGATTGAAGCGATTTCACAGCTCTACAATAACTTTATTATTTGAGATATTTTCACAATGCTTTGCACACACATACAAAAACTCAAAAAGTTTTTTTAGGCATTCACAAATGTTCGATATGTGCCTCTTTAGTGATTCGGCAGACATCATGCCGTTAATCAAGTTCCTCTCACAATCGGCGCAGCATGTCCCCATCAATGAGTTCGAAAGCATCGTTGATGCGAGCTCGCAGTTCTGGCACGTTTCTTGGTAGAGGAGGTTTAAACACTGAATCTTTCACATAACCCCAGAGAAAGAAATCGCATTGGGTTAAGTCGGGAGAGCGTGGAGGTCATGACATGAATTGCTGATCATGATCTCAACCACGACCGATCCATCGGTTTTCCAATCTCCTGTTTAAGAAATGCCGAATATCATGATGGAAGTGCGGTGGAGCACCATCCTGTTGAAAGATGAAGTCGGCGCTGTCGGTCTCCAGTTGTGGCATGAGCCAATTTTCCAGCATGTCCAGATACACGTGTCCTGTAACTTTTTTTCGCAGAAGAAAAAGGGGCCGTAAACTTTAAACCGTGAGATTGCAAAAAACACGTTTACTTTTGGTGAATTGCAAATTTGCTGCACGAATGCGTGAGGATTCTCTACCGCCCAGATTCGCGCATTGTGTCTCTTCACTTCACCATTAAGAAAGAATGTTGCTTCATCACTGAAAACAAGTTTCGCACTGAACGCATCCTCTTCCATGAGCTGTTGCAACCGCGCCGAAAATTCAAAGCGTTTGACTTTGTCATCTGGTGTCAGGGCTTGTAGCAATTGTAAACGGTAAGGCTTCTGCTTTAGCCTTTTCCGTAAGATTTTCCAAACCGTCGGCTGTGGTACGTTTAGCTCTCTGCTTGCTTTATTCGTCGACTTCCGCGGGCTACGCGTGAAACTTGCCCGCACGCGTCCAACCGTTTCTTCGCTCACTGCAGGCCGACCCGTTGATTTCCCCTTACAGAGGCATCCAGAAGCTTTAAACTGCGCATACCATCGCCGAATGGAGTTAGCAGTTGGTGGATCTTTGCTGAACTTCGTCCTGAAGTGTCGTTTCACTGTTATGACTGACTGATGTGAGTGCATTTCAAGCACGACATACGCTTTCTCGGCTCCTGTCGCCATTTTGTCTCACTGTGCTCTCGAGCGCGCTGGCGACAGAAACCTGAAGTGCGGCTTCAGCCGAACAAAACTTTATGAGTTTTTCTACGTATCTGTTGTGTGTCGTGACCATATGTCAATGAACGGAGCTACAGTGAATTTATGAAATCGCTTCAATCATTTGTAATAGCCCTGTACATCACACACATCCATGCTCGAGGCAGGATTCGAACCTGCGACTGTAGCAGGAAGAGGAGGACTTGAGGGGTTTTACATGGCTCAGGACAGAAACCTAAGTGAAGGATTTTATTATAAAGGGTGGCTAGGATATCCAGGAAGGAGAGAGGGCATTCTTTCAGTTGTCTGTAGATTATGCAGTCCAGACTGAGAGCACTGTTGCATTTATTAAGGGGTGTATGTACAACGCTTTGTGTGACTGTTTGAGTATTGAGTTCTTTCAATGGGATGACGTTGAGGTACTGGAAAACAGAAGGGAGAGGTGAGAGAGAGATATTGGTACACACATGGGCTGTCAGGGATCAGGATTAATTGAAGTGACGATGGAGAATATGTCAGATTGGTTGGTTGGTTGAACTGGTGGAGGGGACCAATGAGCAACGTCATCAATCCCATTGGATGAAGAAACCACAGGGAAGGAAATTAGCTATGCCCTTTCAGAGGAACCATCCCAGCATTTACCTGAAGCGATTTAGGGACATCACAGAAAAAAATAAATCAGGTTGGCCAGATGCAGGTTTGGACTGTCATCCTCCTGGATGAGAGTCCAGCTTGTTAACCACTCTGCCATCTCATTTGGTAAGGTGTCAGAGGATTACCAACGTTGTGAACGGTGGGGGGGAGTAATTATTGTGCAGGAGGTCTAGGAGGGAACAGGTTTGTTGGTTGTAAGACTGTGAAATGCCTTCCAGTACCTGGGAGAATTTATGTGCACAGTAACGTTGAGGTTTGTGCATGTTCGGCAGCAAATGAGGCGTTTCTGTGCTTTCTGCAAATTGAGGAATTGTTATTGGGTTATCAATGACGTGTAAGTGTGTCTGATGCATGAGTCTGCAGGAAGGATTTGTAATGGCGATGGGATTCATGAAAGGGTGGAGGAACACTTCGGGGATTGTGGGACAGTGTGGATAGAAGAGTTTCATTGGAATGTGTTGAGAAATCGTATTTGGGAAGCCCGTTGTAGGAAGGTGGCAGAATAATGGATATCATTAAGTAGTACAAAGGATAAGGTTGGCTTCTGAGTTGAGTAGGAATGGATTCCCTGTATGCATCCCATTAGGCAGGGGAGAAGTCCTCGATGTTTTTGAGAGGGGCAGGCGGAGTGTGTCCATGGGTAGAATGTAGCAGACGAAGAGTAAGACATGGAGATGATCACATCCAATAGGGTTGAGGACTGCTGCAGTCATGCACCCAAGGAGGTTAGGAGAGATGAGGAAAACATCAGCAGTGGAACTGCTTTCAGGGAGGAGGAACAGTATCACTATGGAGGGAGTCAACATACAAGTGCCGCCTCTGGAGTTCAGCATGGGAATGGGTGTGGATATTAAGGTCAGTGGCAATGATATAGGTTGTAAAAATATGGTCTAGGGGGGTGAGGAAGTAGTGAGGGATGAGATGGAATGTGATGGAATGATGTAGTCAAGTATAGACAGTGACACAGATAACAGTTATGGTTTCAAGGAAGAGAGTTAGAAGGTGGTGTTCAGTGGGAGTATTGTACAGGTATTGTGGCTGAACAGGAATATTCTTGTAGTGGCCAACAGGAACTCCACTTCAGGCACTGGAAGTAGTTTACCATTCGAGACAGGATATATGGCGAAGTTCGGAATGCTTGGAGAAGCTTTCATTAAGGATGAAAGCATCCATATGATGTTGGGATAGGGTGGGCATGATGAAGTGCTTGATGGCTAATAAGGAGCGGTTATTGCGAGTAGGATATTATACTGCTGTGACACCATGGTTTAGTGAGAGGAGGGTTGGTGTGAATGGGTGGAAATAAAGTGGACCTTGTTGTGTCAATAGGTGACTTGTGTCTCCAGATAGAAGACACGTGGGTATCGAGGAAAATTTGATGTAGGGTATGTGGCATCTGGAATGCGTGAAAGCTTTGAAGACCTATGGGCACTAAACAGATGATGTCTTCAGCTGTGGGAGGTAGGTGGAGGGAGTTATTGGGGTGGAGGGGGCTGTCAATAGTTTTGGAAGAAACTCTCAGCTCAGGTTTGGAAAGTGCAGGTAGAGCTTTGCTCTTGGAAGAAAAGGTCACATGGGACAGGTTACAGGTATTAAAACAGGATGAGTATGTGAGGTATGGACATTGTATGAGGAAGTGGTGGGATCTGCAATGGATGTAGGTGGTGGTGGTGGTGGTGGTTAGTGTTTAACGTCCCGTCGACATTGAGGTCATTAGAGACGGGATGTAGGTGGGAGGATTCTTGCAGTTGTTGGTTAGGAGGTTGTTATACATTAGGCATATTTTGCAGTGGTAGAACTGAGCATAGTATGTGGAAAGAGCCCCTTGGTGAAGAAAGTGGTCAATTGCAGATGGGGTTTCAATGAAGATGAGGATTTTGAAGGCTTGGCCAGAGTCCTGAAAAATGCAGGGTGCTTTCTGAACTGGATGGGAACTGGGCTCACACTCCACCTCTTTTGCCATTATCTCGTTGTCGGTCAGGGCCATGAGGGTGGGGGGACGGCTAGGACGCTGAGGTTGTTTGATCCTGGTGGTTTTCAAAAAGTGTATGAGGTTTGCCAACGTACTGCAAATGACACAGGGGATTTTCTGGAGGCGTTTAGTGTATAATTATGGAACAGGAAATTTGAGGAATGATACGAGAGAGGTGGATGGGGATGAGCTACATTTTCTTATTTCAAGGACGAGGGTTTTGGATTTGAGGAAGTTAGGATGGGAGAGGAGGAACATATGAAGTTCTGTAGCTGTGGTTTCAGATGGGCTGACGGCAGACGTAGTTCAAAAATGTTCAAATGTGTGTGAAATCTTATGGGACTTAACTGCTAAGGTTATCAGTCCCTAAGCTTACACACTACTTAACCTAAATTAGACAAAGAACAAACACACACACACCCATGCCCGAGGGAGGACTCGAACCTCCGCCGGGACCAGCCGCTTAGTCCACGACTGCAGCGCTCCAGACCGCTCGGCTAATCCAGCGCGGCGCAGACGTAGTATCTGGGCTTTCTGTTTGCCTGGGTTTTAACGGGATCAGTAGTGGGAGAGGTACTTAAATGTTTTCCTGATTGGTATAGGCTCTGAGGGAGTGGTAGACACAAGTGAGGTGTAACAGGTGAGCTGATTGTTTGGAATCGGTTTAGAAAATGAAGATACCACAGTCAAACTGTTGCAGAAACATCTAGCTAAGGTCGATCGATGTACGGTGGCAATTCGAGTGTTGGTGGCACTCTTGATAATGCTGGTTCTTGTGCTGAAAATGCTGGATCTGAAGTGGGTGGTACTGGTATAGGGGGGATAGGTCTGGTGAATACGGAAGGGCTCCAAGTGATGGTTGTAGCAGTTACAAACAGTAATAGTGCTGGAAGAACACACGGTGGTGGTGAAATTACATGTTGATGGATGGTTGATGCCGACAACGGCGGCTGTGGTAGAGGTGGCGGCGGCGGCGGCGTCAATTTTGGAAGTAGCAGCAGCAGCAGCAGCGACAGCCACAACAACAGCGGACAGCGACGAGATGACGGCGAGATGGAGACGGTGACAGTGAGAGAGGAAGTCTCCAAATTACAATGAACTATACAGACGCACAAGTGCGAAAGGAGAACAAAGTGGAATGGTCCCTACTGTTCACTGCACGAACAAGAGTAGCAACAAACGAACTAGTGCTAGAGATGTATAGTCGGTTGGTACAGACGACCGATGGATTTGTATCTGCCTGTCATCTTCCTTTCTGCATAGTGATTGAACTTCTAGCATGCTGGAGTAATGGCAGGGCAACAACTTGCGTTATTAAATACAGCGGAAAAGTGGTCAAAGCTGAAAATTACTCTTTTGTTTACATGATGACTATATTCGGGTCAGAACTAATTTTCAGGTAATCCATATAGCCAAAAATAGCAATCCCTAAATATAAGATTAATGTCAAGATAACAAACATATACGTTTAAAAAAGTGCAAATAAACAGATTCAAAACATAAAGATAACAGTCCAGAAAGTAATCATCAAATACATAAAAAACTGAAATTGGCAGCTGGGCTGTTTTTCTGCGGCTTTAAATATTATGATATTTTTCTCTAACCTTCGACAGTAGCTTCACCTACAGTATAAATGACATTAATCTGTGCTGTTACTTACTAAATAAAGTCATCAGTGAAACCTCTTACAATGAGTTTGCAACATTATCTTGTAGCTGGACTACTATAACCCCGTGATTTCATAACAATTTTTTTTAACAAGTAGTTATTTTTCTGATATATAAACAAAACGGTATATTTGTAAATAATATTTGAGATCAGGCTTCCTTAACCCTCCCTTGTACTCTAATTTAGCATAGAAAATAGACATGTTCATTTCCCATTATTCGTCATAATACAGGTAGCACTATATTATAATGTATTATTGCAGTCTGGTTTTATCCCTTCGATGCAAATTTTATGATTAGTTACGAAAACTTTTATTTTGATACTTAATATTTACTTTTATTTTTATATGTCATGCGGAAATGATAAAAATTCCAATTTTTAACTAAAACACGAAATATCAACAGCAGCAGAAAATGGTATGCACTGAGAAAAACATTGAAACGATAACTTTTGAATCCACATAATTTCTCTCTATACTAGGTATAAGATAGAAACGTAGCTCAAAGGCGCCTACACCCTTCTCTGTAACGTTGCAGAAGCATGCTATCCTGCGTTGTCACCCATTGGTTCGACGATACCTCAAACGGCGAAGTGTCGACACAAACGAATTAAAGGCCAGAGTTATTTTGATCTGTAAGGTGGGTTAATGATGTTACATTGGCACGAATTTTATCATAATTCTGTCCAAGTCCCCCATTCGGATCTCTGTGAGCGGACTGCCAAGGGGGAGTTTACCGTGAGAAAAAGATTGAATAATCAACGATAACGTTCTATGAGTAGGGGCGTGGAATGTCAGAGGCTTGAATGTGGTAGAGTAACTAGAAAATCTGGAAAGAGAAATGCTAATTCTGAACCTAGATATAGTAGGGGTCAGTGAAGTGAAGTGGAAAGAAAGATTTCTGGTCAGATTAGTATAGAATAATATCAACAGCAGCAGAAAATGATATAACTAGAGTAGGATTCGTTATGAATAGGAAGGTAGGGCAGAGAGTGTGTTACTATGAACAGATCAGTGGTAGAGTTGTTCTTATCAGATTCGACAGCAAACCAACACTGACAACGATAGTTCAGGTAAACATGCCGACGTCGCAAGCTGAAGATGAAGAGATAAAGTGTATGAGGATATTGAAAGGATAATACATTATGCAAAGGGGAATAAAAATCTAATAGTCATGGGAGATTGGAATGCAGTACTAGGAGAAGCTGTAGAAGGAAAGGTTACAGGAGAATATGGGCTTGGGACAAGGAATGAGAGAGGAGAAAGACTAATTTAGTTCTGTAACAAGTTTCGGCAACTAATAGCGAATACTCTGTTCAAGAATCACAAGAGGAGTAGGTATACTTGGAAAAGGCCGATTTCACTTAGATTACATCATGGTCAGACAGATTCCGAAATCAGATACTGGATTGTAAGGCGTACCCAGGAGAGAGCAGAGAGGTGGAAATAACACTCTGAAAGCGTTTATGAAGGGGAAGATTTGCCTGATGTAACAGAAGAAGAAATAGGAGTCGGTTTAGAAGAGATAGTGGATCCCGTGTTAGAATTTAAAAGAGCTTTGGAGGACTTAAGATCAAATAAGGCAGAAGGGATGGATAAAATTCCATCAGCATTTCTATAATCATTTGGGGAAGTGGCAACAAAACGACTATTTACGTTGATGTGTAGACTGTATGAGTCTGGCGACGTACCGTCTGTTTTTCGGAAAAGCATCATGAACACAATTCGGATGATGGCATGAGCTGACAAGTGCAAGAATTACCCCACAATCAGCTTAATAGCTCATGTATTCAAGTTGCTTACAAGAATTATATACAGGAGAATGGAAAAGAAAATTGAGGATGCGCTAGACGACGATCAGTTTGGTTTTAGGAAAGGTAAAGGCACGATATAAGCAATTCTGACGTTGCGGTGAATAATGGAAGCAAAGCTGAAGAAAAATCAAGACACGTTCATAGGATTTGTCGACTTGGAAAAAGCTTTCAACAATGTAAACTGGTGCAAGATGTTCTAAATTCTAGGAAAAATAGGGGTAAGCAGTAGGGGGAGACGGGTCATGTACAATATGTACAACAGCCAAGAGAGAATAATAAGAGTGGACGACCAAGAACGAAGTGCTCGTATTAAAAAGGGTGTAAGACAAAAATGTAGCCTTTCACCCCTACTGTTCAATCTGTACATCGAGGAAGCAATGAATGAAATAAGAGAAAATTTCAGGAGTGGAAT
This sequence comes from Schistocerca cancellata, assembly GCF_023864275.1. NCBI lineage: Eukaryota > Metazoa > Arthropoda > Insecta > Orthoptera > Acrididae > Schistocerca > Schistocerca cancellata. Next base: position 479,480,934 of record NC_064628.1, on the reverse strand, counting down.
AAATATTCAAGGTGAAAGGATATCACTGATACGATTCGTTGATGACATAGCTATCCTGAGTGAAAGTGAAGAAGAATTATATGATCTGCTGAACAGAATGAAAAGTCTAATGAGTACATAGTATGGACTGAGAATGAATCGAAGAGAGATGAAGGTAATGAGAAGTAGTAGAAATGAGAACAGCGAGAAACTCAGTACCAGGATCGGTAGGCACGAAGTAGACGAAGTTAAGGTATTCTGCTACCTAGGCAGTAAAATAACCAATGACGGATGGAACAAGGAGGACATCAAAAGCAGACTAGCACTGGCAAAAAGTGAATTCCTGTCCAAGAGAAGTCTACTAGTATCAAACAAAGGTCTTAATTTGAGGAAGAAAATTCTAGAATGTGCGTTTGGAGCACAGCACTGTAAGTCAGTGTGGTGCTGCAGAAGAATATTAAAAATTTGTTGGACGACAAGGTAAGGGGTAAGGAGGTTTCTCCGCAGAATGGGCGAGGAAAAGAATGTATAGAAAAAACTAACATGAATAAGCGACAGGATGATGGGACATTTGTTAAGAGATCAGGGAATAACTTACGTGGTACTACAGCGAGCTGTAGAGGGTAAAAATTGCAGAGGACAGAGATAGGTACACATCCAGCAAATAACTGAGGACGTAGCTTATAGGTGCCACTCTGAGATGAAAAGGTTGGCGCAGAGAGGAATTCGTGGCGGGCGGCATCAAAGTAGTCAGAAAACTGGTATCATTAATCCATCTTACATCTTAACGCTTAACTTCTGATCTCTGGCATTCGCTTCCCATGTGCCAACACCTTGCTGTTTTGAGCGTCTCCGAGTCCGAGGGTAACGTCGCCGGGCGCTAGTTTTGTACCATTGCAAAGGAAGGTTGTAGGCATCTTTGAGCAAAATTCAAAGTTTTTGCGTGGCAGTGGAAAAGAATTTGAAAGTTGCGAAAAACCGCTCCTTTAATTGTGTTGCGCACTGTATGACGTACACTGTGGACGGCAGTGTGTGCTTGTAAAACAACAGTCTCAGTGGCAATCGAGCTATGGGCAGAATAAGGTCATTTTGACAACACATGCATACACATGCTTTATGGATGTATTAGAGGCTCGCACACGCACGCACACACATACACACACACCAGCACAAAGCGCTCGCGTGCGTCTCGCTGCTAAACAATAAGTTTGTCCAGACATGCCACTTTCAATCTGTACTACTGGTAAACACCGCTTGAGATAGTCAACTCAAGTGTGTGATCCCAAAGTTTTCTTCCTTATCTTAGCATGACATATCAGAAGTGTAGGTATATCTTATGATTCATGACTATTTGCTGTGTTCATCCCCCATTATATCAAGTACGATAGTTACTTCTGCAGAAATTTGCTGTAAAGACAATATTTCAGATTTGTAAAGACTGTTATTTCAAGAATAATATCTGCAAGAAGACGGTTATTCATACATACGTCTGGCGTTTCAGAAGATGAATGTTCAAAAACTCCACACATAGAGAAAACAGACACATACCAGCGGATAGAGTTAGTCTCCACGTTCTTATCTCACGTTACAAGAGCTCATTATCGGTAGAGTCTCTGATACGGCAATGTCAATATGTGCATGTAGTTAATTGAAGTCACTGACACGAATTGCCTGGAAAGGTGAGACAGCTAGCCTCTTGGGACATTCGTTCATTGGATTGCCTCTCTACAGGCGCGAACTAATTCGATGCGACAGTGCGAAGCGCGTAATTTACCTACATATTCTGACGAAAAGAATAGAAAATTGGAAGAATTTATTTTTGCTGATACGAGTCATTTTTCTGTTATACTGAATTTCCGCAGCAGTCATTTTCCGAAATTCCTGAAGGTTCTTTTGAATAACCTTCTATGGAATATCTTTCTTCTGCAGGGATTCAATAAATTAATAAATGTATGATGTAAAGATGAAAACGTAAACTGTGATTAAATGCGCCACCATCATTTGATTGGGTAGGGCATGGCGATAGCGAAGTACGTCCTCACATGCCTTAAATTGATGCCCATTAAATGGCTAACAGAACTCATAGTTGTAAAGCAATTAACTCAATGGTTATAGTCGCAATATTCGTTCACTGGCAACCAAAAGCAAAATAAAGTTACGTATCGATGAGCTGTGGGACGCAGGAAGTGAGAGACAGTACAGGTCTATCTCTCTACTGCTTGCAGTCTATCATCGTCTTAATGTGTAGCATATGCTGCCAGTAGGAACTGTATTAGGAAATGAACCAGTGGAATTAATGGGTTTGTCAATGTATTTATCGAAGTGACCTTTGTTACATTTCATTTACCTGCAATTACGGAACTTCCAACACGATTGTGCACTTGTTCTAAAACGTGAATCAAGGGAAAGCCAGATAAATAGTTTACACAATAAATCAGAATTTTCAGGTTTTGAAAAATTATGCTTTATTAAAATTTACAAAGTATACCTACAAGCCACATTCATTTAATAATTTCTTTAATATCAGATGGCTAGTATTTTCTTTCCAAATGTGATATGTTATTTTAGTGGGAACTTAATGTTGTAACGCCGTTGTTATGTGTTCTGCCTCAGTGACGTTATTAATGAAGGTTCAAAAGATAATGATAGAGGCGCATACTGATCTGAGTAATAGTAACATAGATAATATAAACTGAATAAGTGGTTCGGTGTGGTGTGGCGGAGGAGTGACGTGGACTGTGTTAGTCGTAGTGGGGTTGTGGACCACTGCGGCTACGGCGGGGATGGAGCCTCTCCGTCGTTTCTAGGCCCCCGGTTAACATACAATACAATGCAATAGTAACATAGATAATGAAGTGTGCGTTGAGGTAACACAGTCCAAGACACCCGAACGAAATTTGCAGACGATTAGTGTCTGTTCGAAAACTAGCTAACGTTGAATTACATTCAGTGTTAATGTGACACCTCTGTGCTTCGAAACTGTATCACTGATTTGGAAATATTAAAGACGTTTCTTCATTTCATTGTAGACAGTGGCCATTCTTAGTAAATTTGATAATTTCGCTTCCTTCCCAACAGGAATTTTAGTCCCGCAACGCAAATTTCGAAGTGAGAATTTGCTTCAGTTGTCATGCAGGGACTTTCACTGCCATTTTAACACGCCAGAAACACACATCTGCGAATTTGATGATCACTGTCGTATGAGTCACCGCAGTGAAGTACTTTCCAGACAGAGAATAAAGAGGATGTGGTTGAAAACTGGGTAAATAGAAAATGGAAATTACTTCATTGTAATGTCATATACGATAGAAATCACCAAAATTCACAGATAAGAGTTTCTGCGGTGGCGACATCGTAATGAAGATTCTCACATAACAAATGAATCTATAATGATGAAACTATGACTTCGAAATTTATATTGAGAATGTAAATACAATATTGAAAAGGCAGCAGATGATTCTGTTATCAAAGAGTGTATTTGTTTACTCATGCCGTAGGTACTTTCCTGGTGTAGTAGGAAAAAAAAGCATGCTGATATGCAACTGTGTGGATGAAAACGAAATAGATTTTCTGAGACTTGTGACCATTTGTTTTCTATGTTAATTTGAGATCATACAAAGTAACTTATAAAGACCTGTTTTAGGGCATAGGTTCTTGTGATCAGTAGGTAAAACACATTCATAGTAATGAACTTTTGAATTTTTTCTTACATTTAGCAGGCATGAGTTGCTGGCATAGTCCGACCCCCGGACTGATGGGTAAATCTTTGATGATGCTACCCAGTAATGCTTGAAAAACCTCAAAACGCACTTAACGGCTGTCGGACGGAGATCCCGCTATGAGTTCAGGCAACGTGTCAAGAGGTGGTCGCGGAAGACTCAACGATTTTTAGAAGTTAGAAAGTTGGACTATGCGCTTCAAGAAAGTTTATTGCGCCTAAAAAGCGAGAAGTGACGTTCAGACTATCCGCATTATAAGGACAGGGGTTTAAAGTCACATCACATATAATTCTCCAACACAAATGGTTATTGTAGTGTGATTTTAATAATGAGGTAGACTGGAACATAACTTCCCCCTCCTTGCTAGCCACGTACTGGAACACTCACTTGTGGGTTCATACGAGGGTTCTCATAAAGAAAGAGACCCCGAATGGCCAATAACCCATACACATCACTGCACATTCCGAACACATTTTTAATGAGTAACTAATCGTTGGACTTAATGTTGAGCTATCACATTTATTTTAAGGTTCTCTAAACTTCAAATAACACTTTTATAAAAAAAAAATTCAGGGAGAAAGGAGACCATAAGAGGCAGGCTACTGGTATTCGGAGGAGAAGTATTCTGGAAACTAATTTCGGATGCGGTCATTTTGAGAGCAGCTAACTCTTTGCTCAAGACGGCGATAATCGCTAAATTCAGGTGAGAATTCAAATGGTTCCTTCTTCTTCCTCTATTTAGCGCATTGATCTAAAGGCAGGAAGAGAAGCCTCAGCGCGCAGAAGATATGTTCTGCGTTCCTCAAAGCAGTCAATCATATTTACTGTTCCTACCGGTATGAAACCTATTTTTTAAGATGGAAGCTCAATGGTGACCAGGCTCCCTGAGGTTATAGGACTAAGCAATACAGCTATCCGAGCCACGATTTTACCGGTTTATGTTTCGACCAACGGTTGCGCTGGACGACTCTGTCAGGAATGAACACTGCACTTGGTATTTGCATCTTGAGTGAGATTGCAGTTTTCTTGCTCATTACCTTCAGATGAAGACAGTAATATTGCACGAGTAAAGACATCAATAACATAGTCACTCGACGAGCGCGGAACTTCCTAGTGCTGTTGCTGTCAGAAGACATACTCCTCCATGTAGTACTTTAATGCTTTGTCTTCCCGTGAATATGTCGACACTTCCCCAAATGTGAGTTGCTGCAGCAGTGACACTGAGTAGAGGAGAAGGTCCAAAGATGGGCAAAGGTCTAAATATGGGCTAGGAGGCCTGGGGGAGCAGAAAGTGCTGCCACCTGCCCGTGGAACGTTCACGTCTGTCTCCCAACACTTCTGAGGACGACTGTAAAGAACTGGTTGTGCGGACGCATATTGTTTGGCTGCAGTGAGATTCTGCGCGTAGAAACCTCGATTCTGTGGACTGCACGTTGTCGACAGTTATATACCAAACCATTTTGTTTAGAATTTGACTTAGTCCTGCATGCAATTGGTTCGAAGGATTGTATTACTGATATGTTAAAGTACCTGTTCTTAGTCTTCATTCTTCTGTCTGTATTTCGTAATGACCGTTAGGGCAATTTTACAGGAACCACAGTATGGTGCAAATATGAGCTAGCATGAAGGGTCTAATTACGGGCTAGCCCATATTTGGACCAATTTGTATTCCTAAGTTTTAGATGAAGTCTTCTCAAGATTTGCTTTTCAGGATGCTACGTAAGAAACCTAAATACCAAGCCATAGGCTGTAGGAAGACGTGGGACTCTTTGAATAAGGCTGAAGCCATCACTGCTGTGAGGGGAAAGAAAATGGGAACTCCAAAGGCTGCTAAAACGTACGATGTACCTCGCTTTACTCTGCGAACTTTAAGTAAGAAAACAGATCTTGCTCCAACTGCAGCTGCCAGTGCTAAGCTGGGTAGGCCTTCTGTTTTAGGACCAAGTCTGGAAGAAGACCTTTTTTCCTAATTGTTGTCCATAGAAAAAAGTTTTATTGGTTATACTTTATCCGATCTGAAACGAATGGCGTTTGTTTTAGCAGAGGGGAATGGCATTAAACACACCTTTCACCACTAACGCAGATGGTAGGAGTTAAGATCTTTTTCTGAATCCCCATTAATATCGCCTGTCTACTCGTAAGTCCGGCGGCACTTCTTTCACAAGGGCATTGAGTTTCAATGAAAATATGTTACAGCCTTTCACGAGCTATTAGAAGACGCTTACAATAAACACCACCGCCCACTGGATCGCATGTATAACGTTGATGAGATAGGTTTGAGTACTGTGCAGAGTAAAATACCACAAGCAATTGGCAGAAAGGGAAAGCGCCAAATTGCAGCCCTTACTTCTGCTGCAAGAAGTTCGACAATGGCATTCATAGCTTCCATGAGTGTATCAGGACATTTTGATCCTTCTTGTATTGTTTTTCACAGAACTAGAATGTCGGATCAACTGATCCTTCTGGTTGGGTTCCAACTCATTTGTTTACAGAGTTGTTCTGTCACTTCATTGAAAAAATGACTCCAACTAAAGATTTACCAGCTCTCCTTGTTTTGGATGGAGACTACATATGTTCTCAACCCTTAAGTGATTGATATGGCCTAGATGAAGAACACTTGCATAACCTCATTGCCACTCCATTCAACATACAAGTCCCAGCCTTTCGATAAAACATTCATGGGACCATTTAAGGCCAATTATAATGAGTCACAAGACGGTATATGCTATGCTCAGAAATCTATTACAGCATATGAGCTAATGGATCTGTTCGGGAAAGCTTATCTGCAAGTTCAAACTGGTGAGATCGCCGTAAGCGGTTTTAAAGAGACAGGGGTTTATCCTTTGAACAAGCGTCTCTTCACTGACGCCGATCACCTGGCTGCTCAAGAGGAGGCTCAAAAATCTTGTGACTATCTGTCACCGATTGCCTCTATTGAAGTGTTACCAGATGCTGCTAACATGTCCGCACCATCACAAGAGTCTCTTACTTCAAGTAACTCTCAGCCAGTATCGTCGCAGACGGATAACACAGAATCTCGAACTGTAGACCTACACTATGTGTTCGCAGGTAGCATTGTGCTGCCGCCTACTGCCAGATACTCCATATCAGCAACCTCAGTAGTCATTAGACATCGGAGAGAGCAGAACGGGGCGCTCCGCGGAACTCACGGACTTTGAACGTGGTCAGGTGATTGGGTGTCAGTTGTGTCATATGTTTGTACGCGAGATTTCCACACTCCTAAACAACCCTAGGTCCACCGTTTCCGATGTGATGGTGAAGTGGAAACGTGAAAGGACACGTACAACACAAAAGCGAAGAGGCCAACCTCGTCTGTTGACTAACAGAGACCGCCGACAGTAGAAGAGGGTCGTAATGTTTAATAAGCAGACATCTGTCTAGGCCGTCCTACAGGAATTCCAGACTGCATCTGGATCCACTGCAAGTATTATGACAGTTAGGTGGGAGTTAACAGAGCTTGAATTTCATAATCGAGCGGCTGCTCATAAACCACACATAACGCCGGTAAATACCAAACGGCGCCTCACTTGTTGTAAGGAGCGTAAACATTGGACGATTGAAGAGTGGAAAAACGTTTAGTAGAGTGGCGAATCACGGTACACAACGTGGCGATACGATGGCAGGGTGTGTGTCTTTCGAATGCCAGGTAAACGTCATCTGCCAGTGCGTGTACTAGCAACAGCAAAACTCGGAGGCGGTGGTGTTATGGTGTGGTCGTGTTTTTCATGGATGGCCTTGCAACCGTTGTTGTTTTGCGTAGCACTTTCACATCATAGGCCTACACTGATGTTTTAGGTACCTTCTTGCTTCCCGCTGTTGCAGAGCAATTCGGGGATGGCGATTGCATCTTTCAACTCGATCGAGCACCCGTTCATAATGCACGGCCTGTGGCGGAGTGGCTACACGACAATAACATCCCTGTAATGGACTGGCCTGGACAGAGTCCTGACCTGAATCTTATAGAACACCGTTGGGATGTTTTGGAACGCCGAATTCGTGCCAGGCCTCACCCACCGACATTAGTACCTCTCCCCAGTGCAGCATTCCGTGAAGAATGGGCTGCCATTCCCCAAGAAACCTGCCAGCACTTGAGTGAACATATGCCTGCGAGAGTGTAAGATTTCATCGAGGCTAAGGTCGAGCAAACACCTTATTGAATTCCAGCATTACCGATGGAGGGTGCCACGAACTTGTAAGACATTTTCTGCCAGGCGTCCGGATACTTTGGATCACATAATATACCAACAAATTCACGGTTATCCGATCCTTAGCCAGCAACGTTGCCAGAATTTGCTCTGCTCATTCTTCCCTCATCAAATGCACAACCAGGAACTTCGGCTCTTGTTAGCCCTTCCCCTCCCCCCTCCCGTCCACCCCCATCCACCCAACAACCGACAGTTGCGAAAGAAACGAACAATGAAGGTCAGAAATCTGCAAAAGCTTGTGTGATTGCAGTATCACCGTAGAAAGAGGTGTTCAATAGTTTCTTGGAGAGGACACTGAAGATGAAGAGACAGCTAACTGCTTGTGATGAAAAATTGAAGCAGATTAGAAAATCAAACAAAGAAGGAAAGAGAAATACAAAAGATCCGCGGAAGAAGAAAAAATAGACCGATCTTCGTGTGATGCATTATCTAATGAGAATGAGCCTACCCTAGACGAATAGGGAAGTGATTTCGAGCGTTCTGAAGACCTCACGCCTTCTGGGACAGATGTATCGTGGATATCTGCGACAGTTCATTTCCAGTGGACGTCAACGAAGTAATTTGGATTTAGTGTATTTAGTGCGATATGTGCGCTCTTACTGAATATGCAAGGATGGACAGTTAAGTTTGTATTTGTGATTACATTTTAGACTAGTTTTTAAATTTTTTCCCCCTTCATCTTTAAGGTAGCCCATATTTGGACCCAAGGAAAAAAATCAACGTTTTTGTACTGATTTTGAAATAAATTATTTGAAATAAGAAGAATGTCTTTTTTAACTGTCTAATCCCCCATAAATATGAAGGACACATGTCATTCTACCGCCCATGATTTTCGCAATAATTTAATCATTAACAGAAAAATGTTACCGTGTAGAACCATTGCTTGCCTATATTTGGACCTTCTCCTCTATCAATGAGCGTCCTTCCATTTGTCCAATGTAGGGCTACACGGAAAGAGAAAATCTTAGCTGACAACATAACAACATGGCCATTCTCACACCTCTACGCAGAGGGATGCATTCGTAGATGACAAGACTAATGGATGAGGCAAATTCAAGTTCTCTGAAGCTGCGTCCATGCTCACTGCAAAACTTACAGCTATTTTAGGCTGTTTACACATAAGTAGTGGAATAAGAAATGATCTTAATTTTATCAGACTCTCGCTCAGCATTGATGCTGTCAAAGTGGTACGACGTTAACCTTGCCGAAAATTATCTAGTACATTGCATTATAGGAACAGTGGAAGAGATTTCCCGTCTAAATAACGCAAACATCCTGTCATGGGTGACGGAGTACACAGGAATTATAAAGGGAAAAGAAACACATATTCTGGCCAAGGGAGCTGTATATATTAGTTCAGTGAACTGTGATAAAGGCCCGGCCGACGATCTTCCTCACATCACAATGAATGTATTCAGGACCTGATGGAACGAAAATATCCAATGATATTACTACATTATAGGAAGACACTGCGCTGCAGTGGCACCTTATTTCCCATCAGATACTTGGTATGAAAGTACACATACAGCAGAAAATTTATAATGACAGTGGTAAGACTTGGAATCAATCACGAAGGTTGCCCCAACAGCTCCACTAGCTCAACATGATCACATCTTCTTCGAGTGAATGCGGCATGGAGGAAGGTGTCAATCACATTTGCTTCCGATGCCATATACGTATCAAGAAACTATGCAACTAATACAGGATATGATTATCTCTGGAAATACATTACCAGCGAACGTTAATAATCTCTTTACAACAGAAAACGTAAATATGTATGAGCTCCTACACGATTTTATAACAGAGGACCAAATAAGAACATAGGAAATAATAACATTTTATGTTATAATACAGTAAATATGCTGATTTGCTTATTGACGTAACTTCATTTTAAATGGATGTAAAAGGTAATTGATGTTTCTTACGGTCTGCAACTGAATGTGTGGATGACGCCAAAGAGTCATTAATAAAATTCCCAATTAAAAAAAAAGAATGAAGAGAAGAACAGAAGTCTCCGCAATTACCCTTCTTTGTCTTCTCCTTCGTTATAGGTTCAGCTGTCTATAGCATGTTAGAATGCCCACATGCATTTAACACTTGTCAGCATTTTAGTGGTGCACATTTCGCTTACGTCATTTTGTTGCCTTATGTTTTAATTCCTCTGTTTATTGGTTGAGGTCACTGTCAATATCCCACTCGTAATATTAAAACTTCGATGAAACCTGCACTCAGCACCATGTTTGTGAATTCTGATAAAATACTTCTACATGTTAAACTTTAATCTGTTGTGTCCCTTTCTTCGTTCCTCAGTGTACCTATTAATTCAGACTTTTTATGCAGGAAAGACTATTATCAACCGGAGTCGAGGTCGAGACTGATTAATGTATCAGTTCAGATCCTTACAGCTTGTTAATTTCCTCTCCAAATGGCAGAGCCAGTTCCGGCAGCCTGGAAGTTCTGCATCGAGCTATTAACAATCTGTTACCTTGCATTTGAAACGTGAAACGTGTATAGTTTCAAGTACACTACTGGCCATTAAAATTGCTACACCAAGAAGAAATGCAGATGATAAACGGGTATTCATTGGACAAATATATTATACTAGAACTGACATGTGATTACATTTTCACGCAATTTGGGTGCATAGATCCTGAGAAATCCGTACTCAGAACAACCACCTCTAACCGTAACAACGGCCTTAATACGCTTGGGCATTGAGTCAAACAGAGCTTGGATGGCGTGTATAGGTACAGCTGCCCACCACAGTTCATCGAGAGTAGTGACTGGTGCATTGTGACGAGCCAGTTGCTCGGCCACCATTGACCTGACGTTTTCAATTGGTGAGAGATCTGGAGAAGTGCTGGCCAGGGAACATTTTCTGTATCCAGTAAGGCGCGTACAGGACCTCCAACATGCGGGCATGCATTATCCTGCTGAAATGTAGGGTTTCGCAGGGATCGAATAAAGCGTAGAGCCACGGGTCGTAACACATCTGAAATGTAACGTCCACTGTTCAAAGCGCCGCCAATGCAAACAAGAGGTGACCGAGACGTGTAACCAATGGAACCCCATACCATCACGCCGGGTGGTACGTCAGTATAGCGATGACGAATACACGCTTCTAATGTGCGTTCACCGCGATGTCGCCAAACACGGATGCGACCATCATGATGCTGTAAACAGAACCTGGATTGTTCCGACAAAATTACGTTTTGCCATTCGTGCACCCAGGTTCGTCGTTGAGCACACGATCGCATGCGCTCCTGTCTGTGATGCAGCGTCAAAGGTAATCGCAGCCCTGGTCTCCTAGCTGATAGTCCATGCTGCTGCAAATGTCGTCGAACTGTTCGTGCAGATGGTTGTTGTCTTGCAAACGTCCCCATCTGTTGACTCAGGGATCGAGACGTGGCCGCACGATCTGTTACAGCCATGCGGATAAGATGGCTGTCATCTCAACTGCTAGTGATACAAGGCCGTTGGGATCCAGCACGGCGTTCCGTATTACCCTCCTGAACCCACCGATTGCATATTCTGCTGAAAGTCATTGGATCTCGTCCAACGCGAGCAGCAATTCCGCGATACGATAAACCGCAATCCCGATAGGCTACAGTCCGACCTTTATCAAAGTCGGATACCTGATGGTACGCATTTCCCCTCCTTACATGAGGCATCACAAGTACGTTTCACCAGGCAACGCCGGTCAACTGCTGTTTGTGTATGAGAAATCGGTTGGAAACTTTCCTCATGTCAGCACGTTGTAGGTGTAGCCACCGGCGTCAACCTTGTGTGTGGGCACGGCCGACTTCCTTCCCTAATCCGATGAGACCGATGACCAAGCTGTCTGGTCTCCTTCCCCAACCAACCAACAAACCAACCAACCAACCAACCTTGTGTGAATACTATGAAAAGCTAATCATTTGCATATCACAGCATCTTCTTCCTGTCGGTTAAATTTCGCGTTTGTAGAACGTCATCTTCGTGGTGTAGCAATTTTAATGGCCAATAGTGGAGTTTCCTGCTACAAGCTTATTTTTCATAGTTTTTAGTGTGTGTCATCCGATGTTGAGCCTGAGCACCAGAAATCTTAATTTCGGTGTATTATTTTAGGTTATTCAGGTGCAGATTAAGGGACGTACTATACCGCCCAGTGATGCTCCCTTAAATCTTTTAATTAGGCTCGAAGAAGCTTGCCCCGAAATTGTCTTGTTTACTCGCGAAAAGTAACACCAGCAATCTTCCCCGAGGCTTTGGAGCAAGTCCCACAAAACAAGGGCGCGCATTGCAGAGTGAGCGGTAATCCCGGCTGAGCCGGCTCGCGGGATCCTGGCCTCTGCTGGCGCGCCGACGTCTCCTACGGCCTTATCGGCTGTTGATGCACGTGGCTGAAGCGAACAGCCGCCCTAAAGTGCTTTCATCTCGGGATTGTACGCGCCATAACGCGGTTCCCGGAACCAGTCCATGCAGCAGAGGTCACAAGGAAATGTAGCGCAGGGTTGCTTACTGCTGAAGTGGAGTGAGATCCATCTGGAAACCTGCTGTTCTGTCGAGGGGAAGGGCCTGTTATGGATTCCCTGCCGGGTAGTACATTCTATCTGCTAGTGACTGGGTGTTGTATTCTCCTTACGTTTGTATCGTCATCATCGATATTCTACTGCTGAGCTGGCTGAATTATCATCTCCTGAAAGACAATCAGTTAAAGAAAAGACTTACCAGCTAGTTACGTAATTAATATGCGTTGTCCAAAAAATTCTGTCGGCAGAATAATGATATGCGAGTGGGACACCTTCCATTATCTCTCGTAATAGTTAGTGCCGCCGTTAATGACAAGCAATGTCACTGTAGTTCAAGTTCGTCAGTTGCATTAGCGTACATGATGTAGAATATTTCTAGTTAAACTTCATTATAATGGTGTCAGTACTCGTATTTATTATTGTATCAGGGTCTGAAACAATGATAGCACTTTAACAACGAAATTATAGGAAATCCAGATGACTGGTTGGCTGCCTGATTAGAAAGAGTTTTTCTTCTCCACACCCAGCGGCGTCTTTCCTCGCCCTGTGTTAGAATGTTGCCTTATGGATATATGTTAGCGGCATTGTGTGAAATCCTGGTGTTGTGCAGAATGCCTAGATAATGTATAGAGTACCTGATGGTTTTAGACAACTATGAAAGTAAGTATTTGCGAAAATGTTACACACTTTTCCTAGGCATTCTATACAATTCCTAGGCATCATACAGAATGACCAGTACCACTTACGCAAAGTGTTAAGAGGGCATAAGATGAGATCCCTTTATTAATTAATATGCATTTGAAACTGAAAGCGGGCCAGAGTGGCCGAGCGGTTCTAGGCGCTACAGTCTGGAGCCGCGCGACCGCTACGGTCGCAGGTTCGAATCCTGCCTCGGGCATTGATGTGTGTGATGTCCTTAGGTTAGTTAGGTTTAAGTAGTTCTAAGTTCTAGGGGACTGATGACCTCAGGAGTTAATCTCTATAGTGCTCAGAGCCATTTGAACCATTTGAAACTGAAAGAAGAAAACTACGCAATAAAGCATGGGATAATATTACTGTAAAGCAATGAAAGCAGAACTGAGGTTGAAGTACTTTTTACAGTAAACACACACTTTTCTTCTTCACAAAAACTCGCTTCACATTTTGGCAATTTGATCTTGTACATACATTTCACTAGTTAAAGATGAATGTGAACAGAGTACCGGTGAAACACAAAGCAGAACTGGTATCATTTACTTGTTGCACCAGGGAAGGTTGGAGCGACATTTTGAATTGCACTTAATTTTCTTTTACACACAAAGGGATCTCATATTTTGGCATTCCGTGTTGCACATACAACTGACGAATGCTTGACTGTTTCCTGTGTACTCATACGTAGACACAATTAGGAGAGGTATTTCGGAGTCAGGAACGTCTTCAATTCTCATTAAGTTCTTTGGGCATGCGGTGAATTCTGAGCTTGCGTAGAGCTGCTTCAAGATTACTTCTGCAGCTGCATCTCTGTTCATAACAACTACCAACACACTGGGCGAGTCAACACACAAGTTGTCGACGTCGGTAATCGGAATTCGCACAGTGGCACCAAAAGGCAGAGAAGGAAGTTTTTTGTCAGACTCCCGTTTCATTTCTTTTGTCTGAAACCCAAGATTCCATTTCGATTCCGTTTTACTTTGGACTACTTTCTCGATTCTGAAGCAAACGCTGCACAAAATGCTAATCCCATATCCTTCTACTTCGTCGCCGTCATCCTCTTTTCAAGAATGTCCGCAGATGGCATAAACGTTTCGGCCCACATTTGACATGCATGTGCACCAATGGTTTCCTTCAAGCAAGATTTTCGGTAAGCACAGAAATGGAAGTCTCTTCGATAACCGTGGCTTCAGCACTGTTTTGATTTCGTCCATCACGGATTGTGTTCTCGTCTATGTCTTCTGCAGGGAACTGTGCCTCTTGCATTGAGTCATCTCCTCTTTCTTTCTGCTGTTGTGTTGTTTGCACGCTCTTTATAATTTTTTTCCAGCTCTCCCTTCGTCTCTAATTCCTATAAGACGTCGCCAGGTAGATACAACGTCGACAGACGTAGCTCTGCAGCCGGAGAGAGCTTCGTATGACCTGTTATTCCCAGAATGAAAAGCTCTTGTTTTTATTTGGACTCCAGCAGCTAGTTGTTTCATCTTGCATTCAAGCACACCTCATACTTTTAATGTCCTGTTTTGTCACATGTCTTTGTGAGTGGCGCCAGCTTACCATGAACGATCTACAAGGTGGGCCTATAAGCTCCTTACCACAGTGTCTACAAATTCCATCCCGTTACCGGACTGTAGAATCGTTTGAGTAGCGAGCAATGAGCCAGTGTGGCCGAGCGGATCTAGGCGCTTCAGTCCGGAACCACGCGTCTGCTAGGGTCGCTGGTTCGAATCCTGCCTGTGGAATAGGTGTGTGTGATGACCTTAGGTTAGTTAGGTTTAAGTAGTTCTAAGTGTAGGGGACTGATGATCTCAGATGTTAAGTCCCATAGTGCTCAGAGCCATTTGAACCATTTTTTTGAACCAAGCAACGTAACCATATCAATTAGGCTGTAGGCTATTACTTCCGCTTCCTTTTTTTCAGAGCAATGAGAACTGCAAACTTAGTGAGATCATCCTGGTAGACCATTATCAACTTGCACTCTCTATCAGAATACGGCTAAAAATCGAAGAGATCGACCTGACAACGGGAACAGAATTCCAAAGCAACCATTGGCTTGACTGCATCATCTTTATAACACCTCTTTGCTTCTTCTTGTAAGGTTCACAGAGGTGAATGTACAGCTCAGTATACATGGGTGAAAGTTCATTCAACATCCTGTCCCGTCTTCGATGACAAAGGAAAAACGGACCTTGTCGAGTATATGAAGTAAAAGTCCGCAACTTGAGTAACGCTCGTACCTTCTTTACCATGATAGATCAACTTACTCCTGTTCTCGACCATGAAACCGTCATAGTGTTTCAGCAGCCAATTTCCTGTGCTTCCTTCTTTATGGTCGACTTAGCCTTTCTTTACATCAAGAGAATTCATCACAGAACCGTATTTGCATGTCAGCATGGCATGATTCCTGTCTTGGCACTACACTTCCTTCCGACATGGTGCTAGAAGAACCACGGGGAAGGATGATAGGAAAGCGTCTGCGGAATTTCAGCCGAATGCTGTTCACTGGAGAACTCTCATAGTGATATCCTTACTGTGATAGCTGAACGTCGTACAACAATACACTGTCATCGCAACCATTAAACAAAGACCGGAAGGCCACCGCAAACAGTAGTGTCAGGAAAAAAATGGCGGGTTTAAGTATATTATACAGGGTGTTACAAAAAGGTACGGCCAAACTTTCAGGAAATATTCCTCACACACAAATAAAGAAAAGATGTTATGTGGACATGTGTCCGGAAACGCTTAATTTCTATGTTAGAGCTCATTTTAGTTTCGTCCACCTACGCTCAATGGAGCACGTTATCATGATTTCATACGGGATACTCTACCTGTGCTGCTAGAAAATGCCTTTACAAGTACGACACAACATGTGGTTCATTCACGATGGAGCTCCTGCACATTTCAGTCGAATTATTCGTACGCTTCTCAACAACAGATTCGGTGACCGATGGATTGGTAGAGGTGGACCAATTCCATGGCCTCCACGCTCTCCTGACCTCAACCCTCTTGACTTTCATTTATGGGGGCATTTGAAAGCTCTTGTCTACGCAACCCCGGTACCAAATGTAGAGACTCTTCGTGCTCGTATTGTGGACGGCTGTGATACAATACGCCATTCTCCAGGGCTGAATAGCGCATCAGGGATTCCATGCGACGGAGGGTGGATGCATGTATCCTCGCTAACGGAGGACATTTTGAACATTTCCTGTACGAAAGTGTTTGAAGTCACGCTGGTACGTTCTCTTGCTGTTTGTTTCCATTCCATGATTAATGTGATTTGAAGAGAAGTAATAAAATGAGCTCTAACATGGAAAGTAAGCGTTTCCGGACACATGTCCACATAACATATTTTCTTTCTTTGTGTGTGAGGAATGTTTCCTGAAAGTTTGCCCGTACCTTTTTGTAACACCCTGTATACTTTGCTAGATGGCAATCCGGCAAAATGTACAATGCCTAGGCAACGTGTACAAAATCAATCACCTCATACTTTGAAGGTCGATTTGTGGCACTCTGTACACTATCCAGGCAATCTATAGAATGCCGGACGTGACACAATGCAGGTAACACATACTTCACACATACACACTTTATACATCCATACATACATATATCATAAACATAACCATTGCCAGTTCTGAGAATGAAGGGCACCTGCTGGCGTTGAGGGTACTTGATGCGCTAAGAAATATGCGGAAAAACTGACAAGAAGAAGGGACAGGGTGATAGGATATCCGTTAACACACGAGGGAATAACTTCCATGGTACTAGAGGAAGCTCTTAAGGGTAAAAACTGCAGAGGAAGGCAGAGATTAGAATACGTATAGCCGATAACTGGCGACGTAGTTTGCGATTGCTGCTCTCAGAGATTCGTGACGGGCAGCGTCCAACCAGACAGAAGACTGATTATTAAAAAAACTTTGTAATCATATAATATTACACATTATACATCAAAGTCTCTATAATGACCAGTGAAACGATGCTTCCTCTTGACACAGTACGACCCAATGAAATACCAGACAACCTATTTTTATTTGACCTAATTTCAGCTATACACTTTTACTTTACATGTGGCAAATGTCTTATCTACCATACGACTACTCTATGAGCCTCTTCCATTTCCTTCTGACTAGTGCACTGTTTGTACATTTGGTGTTAATGTCCATCCTACCTGTGTCCTGCAAGATGTTGTCTCGCCACCTCATGCTGGCTCTTCCTCTGCCTTTCGTTCCATTTAATCTCCAACAGAATGCAATTCCATTTAGCTTGTTCTTCGTCATTCATGATGCATAGATAGTCCAGTTAAACTTTCTCTTCTGTAGGCTTTCGACAACGTTACAGGTTTTGTTAAAGGCGCTGCAGTCTAGAACCGCAAGACCGCTACGGTCGCAGGTTCGAATCCTGCCTCGGGGATGGATGTTTGTGATGTCCTTAGGTTAGTTAGGTTTAACTAGTTCTAAGTTCTAGGGGACTAATGACCTCAGCAGTTGAGTCCCATAGTGCTCAGAGCCATTACTACAGGTTTTGTTACGTTTCACATTCTCTTATCCTCCATTCCAAGTTATTGTCATCGTATCCGGGTCACAGATTTTCCTTAGTATTTCTCTTACAAATGGCAAGTTTTTCTTCTTCTTTCTCTCTAAATATTAATGCTTCACATTAGTTACCAGTATAACAAGCTATTCACACAAGCCATCTTTGAAGTTAGTACTAAATATTGATAAAACTAAAGAAGCAAGTTGTTGATATAATTAGGAAAAAAGACCTAAGCACTTGTATGTGAATCCACGGTCAAAGACGCATCACTTCGGCTTTTCTTACCTATGACCATATCTTCTGTCTTTTAATTATTGAAACGTACTCGTGTTTTCTCGGCATTTTGCAATAATTTTTCATCATTATGATTAATTCTTTTTTTGAATTACTTTAACAGTGCTACATCATTTGTGCTGCCAAACCTAGTAATGTCGACCCCTGCAGTTCTCTTATGGAGTGTTTCTAGTGAATTCTCCATCGATATTCCTGAAGACGAGATTAAATAAGATGGGTGAAATGGCGTCCCCCTGTTTCAGTCCAATGTACACCTGGAAATTTTCCTGTTTTCCCACAGGTTCTTCATACGAGACAAGGTTTCGTCTACACACCTCATAAATAACCTGAATAACTTTGAGAGTATTTAAAATTCGCTCACTATACTTCTCAGTTTCTGTCGGTATATGCTACCACAGGCCTTTCCGACATCCAGAAATAAGATTTCAACACCGTAGAAATGAGCCTGACGACTCTTAGGAAGGACACCCCGTATAACGGTAAAAAAAAAAAGTCTTTGGAGACCAGCACAGCCGCAGGGTACCTCGGTTTCTTCAGAAACGTTGGTCAAGGTGCTTGACGTCAACTTACGTTGTTGGAAATGCAGGGAGAGGTCTTTGTTTCGGTGCGTGTCTAGAAAATGTGGGGCAGGGAGGACTTGTCACGAGCTAGTCAAATGGACCGCACTGCGAATTGTGTACGTGAATCTTGGTTCAAAAATAGTTCATATGGCTCTGAGCACTATGGGACTTAACATCTATGGGCATCAGTGTCCTAAAACTTAGAACTACTTAAATCTAACTAACCTAAGGACATCACACAACACCCTGTCATCACGAGACATCGAAAATCCCTGACCCCGCTGGGAATCGAACCCGGGAACCCGGGCGCGGAAAGCGAGAACGCTACAGCACGACCACGAGCTGCCGACGTACGTGAATCTTGTGCATGCTTTGGAAAGCCTTCTGCGTACCTCTAACTACGCAAGAGTAAGTCATTGTCGAGTTTTATGACGGTATTACTACCACTATGAACTTAACTTGAAACTTTGTTGCAGGAACACTATTTGTTTCGTACGCCCAGTATCTGCCTTTATCATTTATATTACTTGTATCAGTCATGTCAATTAGTAATATGGCCGTTTTATGGTCGTTGGATTCCGACCAGTTGGGTTTTGTGATTCTCACACTTGAATCTTCACACATGTAGTGAGTAGTTGGTAATTCGACACCTGTTCAAATCTCCTTGGACGTTCTTTCTTCTCGTATTCCAAACTTGTAGCCTCTTATACTCCGTCTGTGACTTTTGTATTGTAATTAACGTATGTTCGAGAAGCTTGTAGTTAAGTTAATACTTTATCATCCGTTGTGTGCCTACACACACTTATTACTGAACATTAATGTTGGATGGGTCCAACCTTTGCTTTTTTGACGGCTTGAGCTCTGCTCGGAACACATTCAGTTAGGTGTCTAAATGCTTGCCGCGGTCCATTCTTTCTCAAGAGCCGAAATCAGAGGAGGTAGTTATGTCTGAGGGCAGTGGGCTCACAAGCGAAGTCGGCGGTCTAACGCATCCCAAGAGTGTTCCATAGGGTTGTGTTCGTTTCTATGTAGAGACAAATCTGTTTCAGGAATGTTATTGCCTACAAGCGGTTGACACAGAGGTGTTGCGTAATGAAACGGTGCGTTGTGCAGACAGAATCATCGTCTCATAACTGCCACTCTGCAGTACGGTGCACACAATGCTGTGAAAAGTGTTCACACTCTTCCACTATGGGCGTTTTCGTAAGCACAATAAGAGAACGACCCCCCCCCCCCCCCCCCAGTTACAAACAATACCCGTACACCACATCACCACCTCATACGTACTTCACTGTTGGCAATACATATGATGGCAGGCTACGATCTTCAGCGCTAGCCAAACTCAAACCCACCTATGGGTTTGCCACAGAGTACGTGATTTACCACTACAAGTCGCTCGTTTCCAGTCATCCACTGTCCAGTGGCGTCTATCTTTACACCACCACTATTGTCACTTAGCGATGACTGTAGAAACGTACGGCTTACGAGGAGCGGCTTCGCCGAAGTACCCCATTCATATAACCCCTATGCACAGTCATTGTGGTTGATGGACCGCTGGTAGCACTTTGGAACCCATGAATGATTCTTTCCGCTGATACCTTGGGATTATCCACAATTCTAAACCGTTCCTGGCCATCAATTCATCAGGTGTAAGTGATCTTGCTTTAGATACCTTTGTTCCTTCGCTTTTCCACTCCCCAATCACCTCAGCAACAGTAAGGCATCTTTAGAAGGGTGGAAATGTTCGTGGTATACTTTTTACTGTGATGACACCTTCGAAGTCTGTGAGCTCTTGGCTCTGAGCACTATGGGACTTAACATCTGTGGTCATCAGTCCCCTGGAACTTAGAACTACTTAAACCTAACTAACCTAAGGACATCACACACATCCATGCCAGAGGCAGGATTCGAACCTGCGACCGTAGCGGTCACGTGGACACACCGGCCGGCTCTGTGCGCTCTCCTGGCCTATTTATTCTGCTGTTACTCCTTTTCTACTGACAACAAAAACTTTCCTGCAGGTACTACTGCACAACTAGACAATTGCTGAAAAGAGTATTTACCGTAAAATATCTAGGAGTAACTATACAGAGCGGCCTAAAGTAAAATGACGACATAAAACAAATAATACGAAAATCAGACCCCAGACAGAGATTTAGGGGAAGAATTTTAAGGAAATGTAACTCACACACGGAAGACGTGGCTTACAACGCCCTTGTATGACCGAGTCATGAATATCATAAATAAGGAACTCTTACCAGGTAGAACTGAGAGAAAGGATGAAGGTTCAACGAAGAGCAAGAGCGGTGACTTCCGTCACGAGGTCGTTTAGTCGGCGCGAGACCTTTGAAGAGACGCTTAACAAACTCTAGACGCAGGCGCTACAGGAGTGGTACTACGCTGTCTGCAATTGAAATCCGAATTGCTTTTTATAATTTGACTTAACAGTGTGTTAATTTATATCACATTGTTTAGTGGTTTCTTCAAACCAAGCCAATAATAATCCGAAACTTTGCCCTCAGTGCTCCCTGATATTGTAATGTCATATTAGCGACAGTGAACGCTACGCACGCTGATACCGGAAATATAAATGTATTTCTTTTGAGCGTGCTGTACAAGTGCCGGACAGACAGAGCACAGAGAACGTCCGTTGCACATAATCGCAGGTCCAATAAGAAACGTTTTTAGTTTCACGACATAATTACACTACTGGCCATTAAAATTGCTACACCAAGAAGAAAATCAGATGATAAACGGGTATTCATTGGAGAAATATATTATACTAGAACTGACATGTGCTTACATTTTCACGCAATTTGGATGCATAGATCCTGAGAAATCAGTACCCAGAACAGCCACCTCTGGCCGTAATAACGGCCTTGCTACGCCTGGGCATTGAGTGAAACAGAGTTTGGATGGCGTGTACAGGTACAGCCTCAACACGATACCACAGTTCATCAAGAGTAGTGACTGGCATATTGTGACGAGCCAGTTGCTCGGCCACCATTGACCAAACGTTTTCAATTGGTGAGAGATCTGGAGAACGTGCTGGCCAGGGCAGTAGTACAACATTTTCTGTATCCAGAAAGGCCCGTACAGGACCTGTAACGTGTGGTCCTGCATTATCCAGCTCAAATGTAGGGTTTCGCAGGGATCGAATGAAGGGTAGCGCCACGGGTCGTAATACATTTGAAACGTAACGTCCACTGTTCAGAGTGCTGTCAGTGCGAACAAGAGGTGACCGAGACATGTAACCAATGCCACCCCATACCACCACGCCGGGTTATACACCAGTATGGTGATGACGAATACACGCTTCCAATGTGCGTTCACTGCGATGTCACCTAGCACGGATGCGACCATCATGATGCTGTAAACAGAAACTGGATTCATCCGAAAAAATGACGTTTTTCCATTCGTGCACCGAGGTTCGTCGTTGAGTACACCATCGCATCCTGTCTGTGATGCAGCGACAAGGGTAACCGCAGCCATGGTCTCCGAGCTGATAGTCCATACTGCTGCAAACGTCGTCGGACTGTTCGTCCAGATGGTTGTTGTCTTGCAAACGTCCCCATCTGTTGACTCAGGGATCGAGACGTGGCTGCACGATCCGTTACAGACATGCGGATAAGATGCCTGTCATCTCGACTGCTAGTGATACAAGGCCGTTGGGATCCAGCACGGCGTTCCGTATTACCCTCCTGAACCCACCGGTTCCATATTCTGCTAACAGTCATTGGTTCTCGACCAACGCGAGCAGCAACGTCGCAATAAGATAAACCGCAATGGCGATAGGCTACAATCCGACCTTTATCAAAGTCGGAAACGTGACGTTGCGCATTTCTCCTCCTTACACGAGGCATCACAACAACGCTTCACCAGGCAACGCCGGTCAACTGCTGTTTGTGTATGAGAAATCGGTTGGAAACTTTCCTCATGTCAGCACGTTGTAGGTGTCGCCACCGACGCCAACCTTGTGTGAATGCTATGAAAAGCTAATCATTTGCATATCACAGCATCTTCTTCTTGTCGGTTAAATTTCGCGTCTGTAGCACGTCATCTTCGTGGTGTAGCAAGTTTAATGGCCAGTAGTGTACTTCAGCAAAATTCCTGTTAAAGATAAATCTCTACAAAGAATGAGTTTAGTGCCGTTAGTTAATGCGAAAATGAAGTCACATTACGATACAAATTATATATATTGAAATGATTTTCCTGTAAGGTTCAGATTAATTTCAGTACGATTTAGGGCAGTAGCTTCAATAATTATTTCAGACACAAATTTCAAAAAGTCTGATTAATTGTGCAGTAGGTCTCATGACTCTCAGAAATACAGATCACAGTATGCAGCACACTTTCAAGATGTCTTATTGATATACAGTTTCCACGGGCTAGAAATCGATATAAGGGAGCACAAAATTAACCTACTAAGTTGTATGGCGATGGAAAGATATAGATTTATTAGAACCTCTTCGAATCACACACTACCTCCTGCATGTCTGCAAGAGGGAAGGTCATGCAGTGGGCTACTGCACTACTTTCTATTTAGCATAGTTCAGTCGCCCCCCGCGCTAAACTGCCAGATAATTACACTCCTGGAAATTGAAATAAGAACACCGTGAATTCATTGTCCCAGGAAGGGGAAACTTTATTGACACATTCCTGGGGTCAGATACATCACATGATCACACTGACAGAACCACAGGCACATAGACACAGGCAACAGAGCATGCACAATGTCGGCACTAGTACAGTGTATATCCACCTTTCGCAGCAATGCAGGCTGCTATTCTCCCATGGAGAAGATCGTAGAGATGCTGGATGTAGTCCTGTGGAACGGCTTGCCATGCCATTTCCACCTGGCGCCTCAGTTGGACCAGCGTTCGTGCTGGACGTGCAGACCGCGTGAGACGACGCTTCATCCAGTCCCAAACATGCTCAATGGGGGACAGATCCGGAGATCTTGCTGGCCAGGGTAGTTGACTTACACCTTCTAGAGCACGTTGGGTGGCACGGGATACATGCGGACGTGCATTGTCCTGTTGGAACAGCAAGTTCCCTTGCCGGTCTAGGAATGGTAGAACGATGGGTTCGATGACGGTTTGGATGTACCGTGCACTATTCAGTGTCCCCTCGACGATCACCAGTGGTGTACGGCCAGAGTAGGAGATCGCTCCCCACACCATGATGCCGGGTGTTGGCCCTGTGTGCCTCGGTCGTATGCAGTCCTGATTGTGGCGCTCACCTGCACGGCGCCAAACACGCATACGACCATCATTGGCACCAAGGCAGAAGCGACTCTCATCGCTGAAGACGACACGTCTCCATTCGTCCCTCCATTCACGCCTGTCGCGACACCACTGGAGGCGGGCTGCACGCTGTTGGGGCGTGAGCGGAAGACGGCCTAATGGTGTGCGGGACCGTAGCCCAGCTTCATGGAGACGGTTGCGAATGGTCCTCGCCGATACCCCAGGAGCAACAGTGTCCCTAATTTGCTGGGAAGTGGCGGTGCGGTCCCCTACGGCACTGCGTAGGATCCTACGGTCTTGGCGTGCATCCGTGCGTCGCTGCGGTCCGGTCCCAGGTCGACGGGCACGTGCACCTTCCGCCGACCACTGGTGACAACATCGATGTACTGTGGAGACCTCACGCCCCACGTGTTGAGCAATTCGGCGGTACGTCCACCCGGCCTCCCGCATGCCCACTATACGCCCTCGCTCAAAGTCCGTCAACTGCACATACGGTTCACGTCTACGCTGTCGCGGCATGCTACCAGTGTTAAAGACTGCGATGGAGCTCCGTATGCCACGGCAAACTGGCTGACACTGACGGCGGCGGTGCACAAATGCTGCGCAGCTAGCGCCATTCGACGGCCAACACCGCGGTTCCTGGTGTGTCCGCTGTGCCGTGCGTGTGATCATTGCTTGTACAGCCCTCTCGCAGTGTCCGGAGCAAGTATGGTGGGTCTGACACACCGGTGTCAATGTGTTCTTTTTTCCATATCCAGGAGTGTATTTTGGGAAACGTATCGATATCAGTTACAAGGCACTGGAGAAGACTTGCCACGCAGACTGTTTACTTCTAATAAGTAAAGAAATCACAAAACGTATACCACTTATCTGAAAGAGTCATCAGTGGATTTCTTAAAACATTTTGGCGCCTTAAGTGCAAATGTAATAATCGTTGCCTACTACACTTAAAGTAAGCTTATTGCAAATTCTGATCATTGGTTTCAACGCATCTGGTGAAAAGCACGCAACGACAACAACCTAGTGACGATTGTAATGCCGCAGACAATACTCTTAAAATTGTGGTAACAATATCTCATTAACTATATGTGCCACAGCTATTCAGCGTCCGCAGCTCGTGGTCGTGCGGTAGCGTTCTCGCTTCCCGCGCCCGGGTTCCTGGGTTCGTTTCCCGGCAGGGTCAGGGAATTTCTCTGCTTCCTGATGACTGGGTATTGTGTGATGTCCTTAGGTTGGTTAGGTTTAAGTAGTTCTAAGTTCTAGGGGACTGATGACCATAGCTGTTTAGTCCCATAGTGCTCAGAGCCATTTGAGCTATTCAGCAGACCCCATTATGAATCAAGATACTAGCTTTCATTTATTTTCTGTCATATGACAGACAAAGGATGCATTATGATGCAGTCTTGATATATTAGTATTTACGTCTATAAAGTTCTATCTATCTGTCGCTTCAGCCTTGTGTCATAGTTACGCAGGGTCAGCCATCGTTTACCGGATTTGGCATGTTAATGCTGAAGGGGTGGCCAGATGCCATTCCTGCCGCCACCCTTACCCCCTGCGTCGAGTTTAATACATGGAATAGTGCGAAAGCGTTCAGATGCCTGCGAGCAGTGCAAGTGAGGCGGAACATGGGGACCAGCCCGGCATTCACCTAGCGGGATGTGGAAAACCGCCTAAAAACCACATCCAGGCTGGCCAGAACATCGGCCCTCGTCGTTAATCCACCAGGCGGATTCGATATGGGGCCCGCACGCCTACCTGAGTCCAGGAGGTAGCGCATTAGCGCTCACGGCTACCCTTGCGGGTTTATTTATGTCTATAATGTTGTTTACAGAAAAATATTAACAGAAAAAATATATATCCTAGTATGGCATACAGATGCTTATGTGGACATCTGATGTTAGTAGCACAGTTGAAATTTTGTCCCAGTGTGTCGTCTGCAAATTAATCAGTATTTTTCAGTTATATGTTACTTTTTTTACCATAATGCTAGATCCATAATATAACTATTCTTTCTTTCTGCGTTTTTAGTGTTTTAGTGCTAACATTGTATTAAAGTCTGCTACCGACAATGTTTTTGATTGTGTTCTTTAACAATTGTTAGTTAGTTTAAAATAATAGTTTTCGGAAATGTTGGAGGAAATGATGATTATGTGTATGCATTTAAATTTGATGACTGGGACGGAGGGCCAATGTATGCCAACTCATTGTACTTACTTCCTTTTGATTCCACCTTTTCATGGCTGTATAGGGTATGTCAACTGTGCCTCCTATCACTCGTCGTCAGTGTTAATCTGACATTCGCGTGTTCCTTTCCCCCCTCATATTTTTTATGTGTTCTGGGTGGGAATTTCGAATTTTGTAGTGACGATAGGGTTTGGTGTGTATGTGTGTGTGGGTGTGTGGGTGTATGTGAGAGTGGTGTGCGTTGTTCGTTTAGAGCTAAGAATAAAATTCCAATGCAAAGTGCCACGTATTCATTCGTGATCTTTTTTGCTTGCACTATGGTTCTTTGTATATGGTAGTTTTCAATTATTACAAGTTTCTGATGAGGGCTGTTGCTACAGTTGAGAGATTGGAGGTCACTGCTTATGACTGTAGGCGAATGGTTCATGTCCATAAGGAGATCTGAAAATCTAAAGGTACTGCTATTGCTCTTAAATTCCCTTCTGTGATCAATAAATCCAATGCTGACATTTATACATATAAACTGAGTTCAACTCCTGACATGTGAGTTGACTAATTTCAGATGTGCGGTGTGTCTATGTTAGTGCTGATTGTTCTCAGTTTCTTGGGTATAGTGTTGTTTGTTATTTTCAGTATTTGTTTTCTGTATATACCACGAACATGTGAGTAGCTTTGTTGATGCATTAAACACGAAAAGATAGATAAGATCAATAGCAGGGCACCTTGTAGACTTGAACAACAGACCAATAGACATAAACAACGACCTAGAAATCCTCAGATGCAGTAACAGCACACCTACAAAATTTGTAATACTAGAGAACTGCCGTACAGAAAACGCCATACACAAAAGTCATAAAATAAGGAATAGAAGAATGAATAAGCAACACTCTGCAATGGCACCAGCCGGCCGGAGTGACCGTGCGGTTCTAGGCGCTACAGCCTGGAACCGAGCGACCGCTACGGTCGCAAGTGCGAATCCTGCCTCGGGCATGGATGTGTATGATGTCCTTAGGTTAGTTAGGTTTAATTAGTTCTAAGTTATAGGCGACTGATGACCTCAGGAGTTAAGTCGCATAGTGCTCAGAGCCATTTTTTTTGCAATGGAACCGTAATCTCAGCTCTAGAAGAACTATAGAAGATCAAGGCATATATCGCCCCTATAGCTCCCCCAGGCACCCTCACCGCCCCCACCAACTACCCACCCACCTACCAATCCACATACACACACACACACACACACACACATATACACACACACACACACTTACACACTCACGCATACGCACCAAAACTTAGTGTCACTAAAAACTTCGAAATTTGCGCTCAGAACACACAAAACAAAATGGTGTAAATACTGAATATCTTATTAACAGTGACAATATGTGTTAGAAGGCACAATTGAATGGGAAACGGAATCAAGATAAAGTAATTTCACTCAATTTACATATAGCGACACCACTTCCACCCATCGATTTACGAGGCAGAAAAATATATTTCAGTTTGGGCCTAAAATTTTGGTAAATATCCGTAATATAACGTCGTACAATCCTGAATAAGTGCAGATGACATACTGGAGAAATAGATTAACGTTACTGCTAATGACAGCCTCATAAGTATGTGGTACTAAGGTAGATATTTCTTCCGTTAATACTTTTGTAAATGTAAATACCATAATCTCATTCCTTGTCTTTAATATGAAATCGGATCGCGTGAGTTGGGACGGACAATTAATTCTAAAAGCACGACTACCTTGCTTCATTATGAACCCAAACCTCTACGCCATTGTCTATAGCTTTTTTCATAGAACTGAGCTAATCGAAGTTATAGGAAAGAATGATGGTAAGAAGCTGTTGAAGTGCCATACATACATATAACATACAACATCAGCACTAACGTCAACGCATTATACAAACGAGCTAGGTACATACATCTCGATAGTGTGATTCTAAACTGAACGGCAGCCTGTGAGGAGTGGGATGATATTACACGAAATATTCACACCGCGAAACTAACAAATGTTTTTCGATTCAAATCACCTTTAATTGTACTAAAGTCACACATACTAAAGTCACACACTGATCTATTGAACTTAGTAGTGAACAACATATATTCTGTGCTGACGACGACGATGTGGAGCACAAATGAAAATAATTTAAAAGCCTCGCTCGAAGTGCCTTAGATTAGTAGGTCCTGAACAACGTCTTAAGGGATTGCAAAAACCCAGAATGGTTTAACAACCTTGTTATGAAACTGCTACGTAAACAAAAAGAGCTTTATCACAGATCCAAAAAGTCAAAACGTAGCAGACAAACAACAGCTGAACGAAGCGTAAATGAGCGTAAGGAGAGCAAAGAGAAAACTTCACCAATTTTAAAAGTAAAATTTTGTCGACTGAACTGACTAAAAACTCTAAGAGGTTTTGATATTATACAAAATCAGTAAGCTGTTCGAAATCATTTACATAGTTACCCTACAGGTACCGAAACGGACGATAACAGAGTGAAGGCCGAAGTACTGAATTCGGTCTTCTCAAACAGTATTCCCGAGAAAAATTGGTGTACGTTTCCTCCTTTCTACCATCGTAGGAACAATGCAATGACAGATATTGAGATAACCCAACGCGTAGTAAAAAGGAACTACAATCGCGTGGTAGTGCGAATGCGTTAGCAGTAGCTTTCGGATGTTTGGAGTCAGTGGGGATAATACTGTCTGAATAACTTTGCTCACGGATGATATTGAAATCCGAAGATTCATTTTCTACATAAATTGTTAAATCAAGAAAATCCGAAAGCTCATAAACTAACATTTTTCTCATTTCGCCACGCACTGTCTTGTAACTACCCCTTTACCGCCTGCCAATCACTTAAATCAGTTACATGTCATTAAATCGATCGCAGCCAATAGCGAGCATGATAAATCACATCTTTAGAAAGAAAACCTTTCAAAAATGTTCAAAGTTGTGCAAAGACCTTTCTTCCCACAATAAGAAATTCGTATGCAATCCCTTATTAGGAAATGTTTCTTATAGTATTAAACATCTTCTAGTGAATAAATGTAACTATAATGATTCTTTCTCTACAGACAATAGTTTGCTGAGAAGACTTCTGTATACTGTGGAAAATACTAGCGACTCTTTTTATAATTCAGGTCTCTACAAATTAACTTGAAACAACTGCCCGTGCTATTATATTGGTCAAACAGGCAGAGCTGTGAGGACAAGATACAAAAAGGATCTGCTAGGAAAGAAAGGAGCTAACACACATATCTCTAAGTTTGCTGAACATTTACTGATGATCAATCACACTCCGAAAAATTTGGAAGAGACAGTTATTCTTCGCAGAAAAATCAGCGGGCGTAGGACGGACCTATGGAAAGAATTAGAGATCTATAAACACCTCGAGCGCAAAGACGGTAGTTTATTAAATGACCAATTGCAGCTCGCCTGTAAAAAAAATTTTCGATGGTTTCAAACACATACTGTTCGCAAAAAATCCTCATACGATTGCCGGCAGCCATTGTGAGTAGTTCATTTCCTGAAAATTCTATTACACAGTTTTAGAGCATACAGTTTCGTTTGGCAATTTATGTTGTACTAAGGCACTGACGCCACCCGCTTTTGTTACGTTTGCCACTATTCAGAGGCCTATGTATTTTTACTCGTTTCTGCCATTATGATTAATAGCGTGTTTATGCACTGACATGATTACTTTTCGTACGATGATGTACTGGAGGTGATAGTAATCTGTTTGTTGTCGTTATGCTTGTAATAACGTACTTACGCACAGATATTATTATTTCCGTACGGTAATGTGCTGATATTCCTATACGGGTCTTAAACTATGCTAGTATATTTTATGTATTTTCCTTTTCAACATTTTATTCTATGGTCCTGGATTCGCATGGTGTATTTGTGTATGTAATTTCAATGTATTTACGCTTATTGTTTATGCCGTCAAGTGTACATGTATACCGGCGCATGCGCCTACGGATTTGTTTCCCTGGTATCCACGCTCTCCACTCTCCCTAAGTCGGCATGTATCTCTTAACATAGTCTGGTATGTTAAGAGACTGGTTTAACTAACGTGACAAGCCCTTGATTCTAGGGGCCTTAGCTAATGCGTATGGACGTGCAGACCGCTGCCGACACATTTCATGTGGAGATAATTTTAATGAGTGATTGCTAAGTGAAGTTCGTAAGGACTACTTCTCCTATCTTGACATGTATCATGTTGTTTGTGACATTCCTACACTTGTTGTAGGTAGTAGTTTCTGTTTGACATGCAATACGGGTCCATGATGTTTTGATTGTAAGCTACGTTATCGCATTGTATGCATATTTCTTGTCCTGGGGAAGACGGGTTTAAGTCCGTTGAAACCATGGTAAATTTAAATTGAAAACCACCATTTATTGCAACTGGTTGTCTTTCTATTACAGATGTTGTTCTGTAACGCTTGCTGTAGTGTAGCCTTGTTCAAAATCCAAAAATAAACTTTTAATAGTCACTTGATTGCCACTTGCCCCAATGGTTTTACAAACTCCGAAGTTATGTATGCCTTTCACTTTGTTTTGTTTCAACGATTTCAACAATCAAATTCTGATTCTAATACGGAGTCCTCTATGTCTTCCATATCGTCTCCAGTTTCTTCTGTTATCGCGGCATGGGACGGTTCCTCTCTCGCTACTCAAAGTGTCCTCGTAGTTGTTTTGCTTGCACCTATATTTGTTTGTCCAACTCTTGTGATTGTCCATTGTAAGAGACGCCCATTCATCTTTAAATGGACTGCCTAGCGCCTATTACTTCTCGTAGTATTGACAGCCTTAGAGAATTTCAAACGTTTGTGATTATTCTTCGGTATTTCAGTATCTCGCTTCTTTCCACAATAATTCTTCTAGACGATTTTTTTAGATGTCAGCCTAGTTTTCACCTTTTCTGTGTGATAGAAGTCTAAATCTTGTCCTGCGTACGCCTTACAATCTAATATCAGATATAGGAATCTCTTTGATGTAATTAAGCTGGAATCTTATGGTCCTCCAGGCCTTTTTAGATTATAGCTTCTCAGCTAGAGACTTATTTAAAATCTTTTTTCTCTATCACACTGTGACATATGTATAGAAGTACTCCTCTCCTATTCCATTCCTACTACGAAGTTTATATTCTCCTACAGCTCAGTCTTCTATTCATTCGTCTACTACTGAAGTCCTGTCGTCTAAGATTATTAGACTTTCAGCTTCCTTTACGTGTTGAATTACACGTTCACTACACTCATGCCGGCCGAAGTGGCCGTGCGGTTAAAGGCGCTGCAGTCTGGAACCGCAAGACCGCTACGGTCGCAGGTTCGAATCCTGCCTCGGGCATGGATGTTTGTGATGTCAGTTTGTGATGACAGTTAATAAAGGAAACACCAATAAAGCATACCTTTCACCCCTCCTCTTCCTCCTTTTACAGGCAATCAAGTAACGACACGGTTTTCTCGTGTAGCTATTTAAGGAACTAAGTGTGTTTCATTTAGCAGTTTAACGTAAGGCCCTGATGAAGGCTAGCTGCAACGCTGGCCGAATCGTTGGCGTATTTTAAATTATGACGATGCGGTCTGATACCCTGAAGAATTTTATTGAAGATGACAACGACCGCGGAAGCCTACGCTTACAAAAAAATGGCTCTGAGCACTATGGGACTCAACTGCTGTGGTCATAAGTCCCCTAGAACTTAGAACTACTTAAACCTAACTAACCTAAGGACAGCACACAACACCCAGCCATCACGAGGCAGAGAAAATCCCTGACCCCGCCGGGAATCGAACCCGGGAACCCGGGCGTGGGAAGCGAGTGTAGTATCAGAAAATGTTCACTGTTCGTAAAGGTAACTGATGCACTGGACAAGCAGAGATGGGATACCAGATTGGAAAGACTTGATTGGACAACAGACGAGTGTAGACAGTAATGCGGGAGGCCACATATGAGAATGCAGGATTTCTTACAGTAATTGTAAGCAAAACAACAAAAATGAGAAAACCAAGGTGCTATAATCTGTACGGCGTAGTAATGGCGGTGAATAAAAGAAGATGGAGAAATTAATGGTGTGGTTCTACAGGAAAACTTATTTTGAGAGTCGGAGAAGAGGCAGGTGGCGGGGATTGAATTGAAGAGATGGCCTTCATTCTGATATTATTCTAGGTGTATGACGCTTTAATGCCTGGACGTCCTTCCCTTGTGTCTGATATCAGTCTCCTACGGCGTCCTTCAGTGATGGTACGTCGAATACCATCCATCATTCCATTCCAGTTTCTTCCATTTTTGTCTTGTTTTTAGCTCTACCATGAAACGTGGACGTTTTTACACTGTTGTTGTGACACTTTGACGGCCGCTGCAATTCTATAATGTCTCTCTATAGTGATCTACGAAGTACAGGGCTCGCTTTTTCAGACAGTGTAAGTTCAGCAGTTCGAACGGTTACATATGAATAAAAATTATTCTACTGCGATGTGTCTGTTAATCGTGAGAGTGCTGAATAGTAATGCCACCGAAATTTTTAAATAAAGAAACGTTATTAACATTCTACACCTTTATATATTTTTTTCTCAACATAGTCCGCCTGCCGATGAACACATTTCTCCCAACGACAGACCATTCTGTTGATACTGTCGCTTAAAACGTTTGACTTTCTTAACAGGGCCTCAACCACGCTTCTGCTTGCACCGCTTCATCATTATCAAAGTGGTTTCTTTGAAGGAGTTCTTTAACTTCTGGAAACAGATGAAATTCAGGGGGGACCAGGTCGCGACAGCATGGAAGATAGATGACAGTGAGCCCAAGTCGTCGAAGTTTTGCAGATGTCGCAGCGCTCATGTGTTGTCTGGCATTGTCATGCTGAAGACGTGGGCGTTCCAAGTGTGGAAGAACTCTTCGAATTTGGAACTCGCTCTCAGCACACTCTCTCTCAAGCACTGGCATGGTTAGATTATATACCGCCAATATCACACGCTGTAGATCGGAGCCGTCTAGCGGCAGAGGGCTACAAATATGTAGATATAAAGAATGAAGATATAGAAGGTTAAGACAGTTTATTTCATTTAAAAGTTTAAAGAGTTTTCAGATACAAAATTTGGAGGCATTACTCTCCAGCACGCACTCATTAAAGTCATTTATCCGTAAAATTCTGCCTTTGGCATAAATCCGTGTTCAGCTGTTAGCACATCTAAGATTACAGAAGCAGCAGTCGCTGACGGAACGGTAATGTAAGTAGGCTGTTTATGTTTTCTTATTGGCAACGTTACGTAGCGCTCTGTACGAAAATCACTGGCTGTACTGTGTGCAGTCTGTGGCTAGTTTGCATTGTTGTCTGCCATTGTAGTGTTGGGCAGCGGCAGCTGGATGTGAACAGCGCGTAGCGTTGCGCAGTTGGAGGTGAGCCGCCAGCAGTGGTGGATGTGGGGAGAGAGATGGTGGAGTTTTGTAATTTGTCATGAACTGCTATATATATTATGGCTATTAAGGTAAATACATTGTTTGTTCTCTATTAATATCTTTCATTTGCTAACAATCCCTATCAGTAGTTAGTGCCTTCCGTAGTTTGAATCTTTTATTTAGCTGGCAGTAGTGGCGCTCGCTGTATTGCAGTAGTTCGAGTAATGAAGATTTTTGTGAGGTAAGTGATTTGTGAAAGGTATAGGTTAATGTTAGTCAGAGCCATTCTTTTGTAGGGATTTTTGAAAGTCAGATTGCTTTGAGCTAAAAATATTGTGTCAGTTTAAGCATAGTCTTGTATAATTGTTGAAAGGGGACGTTTCATATGACGACCCTTAGCCGAGGATACTTCACTGGAATCTTCTGATTTTTTCTTGTAGTTTGTGTAATTAGTGTAGATTTTGTTTATTGCTATTGCGTAATTGTAGAGAGAATCTCCTTTGTAGTTGCAGTCTTTCATTGTTGTACAGTAAAACAGTTGTGGCATGCATGTAGATTTGCACCAAGTATTTCGTAGCTGCAATTAACTAGATATTATTTTCAGTGCTATGTTAATGTGTTCCCCAATTTTTGCTCTTCAAATGGTGTTTTTCTGTGTTATCGTGTGAAATATTGTGACAATAATGGCGTGTGAAAAACGTAATACTAGGCTCCAAAGTAAACTGAGAAATGACAGAGAAGACGAAAGCAGTGTGTTAGCGCCACCGAGTAATGAATTAACTAATGTTCAAAGTAGTAATTTGGTAATTGTACATAGGGAAATGGAGCGGGCTGCAAACAACGGTGTAGACAGTGAAACAATTAGTGAACAGGGAAGCATTATCGATCGATCGGTCGGCAACAGCTTGCCTCAGGAATCCGAAATGACAGGACACAATCTTGCAAATATTGTAGATTCAGGTTTTGCGTCCTCACCCTTTTCTCAAATAAGTCAAGACACATTTTCTGCTTTTCAAACTGCGAATATTGCCGGTTCAAATGCACTGCCGAATAGCACTGAGGAACATGTTTCAGACACCAGTGCATTGTTATTACAATGAATGCAACAAATGGGACAAAAGCTTCAAAAGTTAGACACAATGGAACAAAATCAGAGACAAACACAGCAACAGTTAGACACAATGGAACAAAATCTTCGGAAGTTAGACACCACACTTGAACAAACACGTGAAGATTTAACTACTGAGTTACATGACATTCAATCGAAATGTCAAAAAGTCTGTAATGATGTAAAAACACAAATTTGTGAGCATTTTCAACCTATTTTTTCGCGGCAAGAAAATGCATTACAGAATTACGAAGCAGCCATAAAAGAACTGCAAACCATTGTTCATGAAAATCATGAGACCTTGTGGGCTAAAATTGAATCAGTTGCATCTACCGATTCGGTTACGCAACTTGCAAAAACTCAGGAAAAGTTCAAGGACACAGTAGATTCGATCTCAACACAAATGGACACTCTGAAACTTGGTTCAGAAAAACACACTGAGGGAATGTGTTCACTATCGGAGAAAGTAGCCGAACTTTTGGATCAGGTCACTAACTTATCTGCAAAGGTTGATGATGATCTGAATGACACAAGACCTGTAGCCATCACTGACACAGAAGAGTATGAACAAATTAAGAAATTCAAACAAAATCAGAATCAAATTAATACGCAATACAAAAGAGAAATGCGGGAAGTACAAGATCAGTTGGCACAAGTAATACAAAAATTTCATATTTCAGAGGACACTCGCGCTCCAACACGGGAAGAGGAACTTAGAAATACGGAAAAGCCACAAAATAATAACATAGGGCATTTCGGAAATTATGAAAGAAATTGGCAAGGTGCACCGAATTTTGAGATGGAACCGCCGACACGACGTAACAATGACCGATATGCTACTCGCCGACACGATGATTTTGACTATAAGCTGTTCATTACTACACGTAAACTCAAAACGTTTAAGAATTCTGCCAACGACATTCATCCACAAGCGTGGCTCCATCAATTCTCTCATTGTTTTCCTCCCAACTGGTCATTGGAGCACAGGTTAGAATTTATGTGTGGCTACTTAGAGAATGAACCAGCTGTAAGAATGCGATCGGTCATTCACGATTGCCACAGTGAAGGAGAATTTTACCATACCTTCCTCTCAGCATATTGGTCTCAAGCCACACAAGACCGAGTAAAACATGGCATCATAATGATGAAACATTTCGAACAATCTGAACTTTCCTGTCTTGTGAAATATTTTGAAGACATGTTGCACAAGAATCAGTACCTGTCAAACCCATACAGCCCCTCAGAACTCATCCGCATTTGCTTAATCAAATTACCTGAACATTTACTTTTCAGGGGCTCTTACAAGAACTGGAAATTGACACTGACAAGTGCGGAACGCGAAAACAGGAGCAGAACAATTACAGGTCACATCCGTCACATTTCCGC
This sequence comes from Schistocerca cancellata, assembly GCF_023864275.1. NCBI lineage: Eukaryota > Metazoa > Arthropoda > Insecta > Orthoptera > Acrididae > Schistocerca > Schistocerca cancellata. The sequence continues at coordinate 479,445,090 of NC_064628.1, read as the reverse complement.
GATGACAGAAATAATAACTGGATGTGACAAGGCTATTCTCACAACACAAATCGTGACCAAAACAGACACCACCCGTATGACAACCGTTGGCAGAGTAGTAATAATACAGGGAAAGATCACCTCTCCGCGGTAATGACTATCACAGAGACAATCAGAGAAACAGACAATATAGGAACCAAAACAATTATTATTACGGGAGACAGAATAACTTAAGACGCAACAGTTCAGCGCGCAGTTACGATTCAAGGAGAAATTCTCCACCACTTAACCGACAAGAAAGAAACTACAGGAACTACCGACATGACGACAGACGATGTGATCGTAACGACAGACCTGAATTGCATCAGAACTGGCGGGATTTAAACATGGCAGGGCCCTCTCCGCAAAGTGAATTTGTAGAAGTTAGGTCTCCAAACCCCAATAACGACGCGCGCCAACAAAGAGACAATAGGCAATGACTCATACCGCTGGCAGCCACAAAACGTATGTATGACACTAACGACGCAGCTGCCGTAGCTAGTAATTACGTAATAATGGAAGACATTAGGGACATCTTACTCCAGGAACACGACGTAAAACACAACAACATTGCATATCCTGTGATTCACATTACTGTAAATGACGTAAAATTTACGGCAGTACTTGACTCTGGCTATCCCATTTCAGTAATTAGTGGAGCAGCTTTTAGCAAATGCAACAAATCGAACGATTGCCCCACACTTCCGTTATGTAAGGTTAAATTACAAGGTGCAACCTTTGGAAAAAGTGTAGATGTACGCCAACAAACCAATTTAGAATTCTTTTGCAAAAGCCACAGTTTCTCTATGAACTTTCTTATTGTTCCATTATTGTCGACGGAAATTATATTGGGAGTAGACTTTTTGAATGAATACAAAGCAATCTTAAACTTTCACGATGCTAAAATAAGTTTAGAGAAGGAAGGTAAGTCAATAGCTTTGAAATTTGAAGATTGCCTCTCAAACCATGATGAGGAAATTAATCGGCTTTACCTTCTGTTAGACAACAGTTCAGAATTTTCCACAGAACTAGACACTAACAATCACTCTGCAAGTACCGACAGGGATGATATCGACGGCATATTTGAAATTAATGAGTTAATTCAGAATAAGATTCAAACAATTGAGAATTGTAATGACACTGATAGGCAGGACCTTTTTGAGATTTTACAAGCACATTCCACAGTTTTTACTCACAAAACAGGAACAATCAAGGGATTTCAATACCAATTTCGTGTTTGTGAGCATACTAAATTTTGTGTTAGACCATACGTAATTCCAGCACATTATAGGGACCGTGTTAGAACAGAAATGCAATCTATGCTTGACGAGGGCGTTATTGAGCCTGCAGTAAGCTCATACAACAATCCGTTACATGTTGTTGAGAAGAAAAATGGATCGATCAGGCTTGTCTTAGATTCGAGACAAATCAATACTATCATTATTCCTGAAACAGACAGGCCGCAGACGATGGAAGAACTTCTTCAAAATTTTAATGGTGTCAAAGTGTTGTCTTCCATTGATCTCAGCTTTTATCACACCGAACTTCATCTAGAAAGTAGAAAACACACAGCTTTCCTTTGTTTCGGCGTTTGTTATCAGTTTCGGAAACTTCCTTTTGGTTTGAACATTTCTTCGGCAGCATTCATTCGCGGGCTAAATTCCATATTACCTGAGTTATTAAAACGTCACATCACCTTATATGTGGACGATATTCTAATAGCAGAAGCTTCATGGGAACAACACAATCGCATCCTCAACAGTTTGTTACGTATTTTTGCAGAATATGGAATTACAGTTAACTTGGAAAAGTCTGAATTCGGTAGGTCAAAGGTGAGGTTATGGGGACATATTATTTCTTCTGAAGGCATTCAGCCGGATCCTGAAAAGTTAGAAGCAATCAGAGCCATTCCAGTTCCATCCACAAAAAGACAAGTCCGCAGTTTTCTAGGTCTCATAAATTTTTACCGTCGTTTTCTGAATATGCAAATTCTAGTTACACCAAAACTTTGTTCTCTCACTAGAAAAAATACTATTTGGAACTGGGATGAACAAGCACAGTTGGAATTCAAATGTTTGAAAGAAGCGTTACTTCACGCGCCAATACTAGCTCATCCAGATCTGTCACAAGATTTCTGCCTTAGCACGGATTCTTCTAAAGTTGGTCTTGGTGCCCATTTATTTCAAGAAGCCGTAGAAAATGACATTACTGTTCAGAAAACCATTGCTTTTGCTAGCCGAGTGCTAACAAAATCTGAAAAAAATTATTCCGTTACTGAATTAGAAGCTTTAGCTATCGTTTGGTCATTTAACAAATTCCGTTTCTTTCTTTCTGGTAAGCACGTAAAAGTATACAGTGATCATCGTGCATTACAATTTCTTATGTTTTCAAAATTAAATCATGACAGGTTAAAACGTTGGGCATTGTTTCTGCAAGAATTCCGCTTCACAATAGTCTACATTCCCGGCAAGGAGAACATTGTTGCGGACGCGCTGTCACGCACACCGGCTGGGTTTGAGAAAAGTAACACAGAAGGCAATCTCGAGAAAAATTTCAGTATTCTTTACATTCAGAAAGGCGCCTTTGAAAACTTCATCACCACATCTTTAAAGGACATTGCTCATGAACAAGATAAAGATCCAATTTGGAAAGACATCAAGAGCAAATGGCATGAAAAGACACACACACAGATTCGGCATTATTATCTGGTTAGAAACAACATACTGTTCAAATGCTGTACTGTTGATGACAAGCTAAGGGTACTTTGTATTCCTGACGATTTTGTTAATAAGCTCATTTGGTACATTCATTTCAGCTATGCACATTTTGGCCCACGAAAATCTTATCATATTCTTCGAACGACTTGTTATTTTAACAATATGGAAAAGAGAATTCGAAGAGTCTTGTCTATTTGTAAACTTTGTCAAAAGGCGAAACCATCTACTATCTCACATCGTGCTCCGTTGTTTCCTACTATTCCTTCTAAATTAAAAGAATTTGCTGCTGTTGATCTCTTGGGACCCCTTGTCAGAACATCGAATGGATTTTCGTACGTTCTAGTCGCTGTTGAACTTACTTCAAAATTTGTTTCTTTCACTCCGTTACGTAAAGCCACTGGACGGTCTGTATCCAACGCCTTTGTTAAAAATTTCTTATGTGAAGTTGGACACGTTAGTAAAGTCATTTCAGATAACGGACCGCAATTCAGATCTGCTGTTTGATCATGCATGCTTCGGAATCATAAAATCAAACCTGTTTTTATTTCATTGTACTCACCACATTGTAACCCGTCTGAACGGATTATGAAAGAAATCAATAAGCTTTGCAGACTTTATTGTCACAGAAATCATCAGCATTGGGACAGATATTTACACTTATTTCAAAATGTGCTGAATGAAATGCCTCATGATTCCACTGCTTTACCACCTACTCTTGTACTAAAGAATGAAGAACCACTGAACAGAATCAGAGAGCTTGTACCTTTCCCTTATACACGTAAACTTCGACACAAAGACATAATTGATTTGGCTCTTAAAAATATAAAATCTGCAGCAAACAAAAGGAGAAAACTACACGGTAAAGCAAATGCAAAGAAATTATATATTGATCAGAAAGTTCTCATTAAAGCTCATTCATTGTCACATAAGAAGAAACACTTGAGTCACAAATTCTTTCTAGTTTACAATGGACCTTACAGAATCCGACGTATACCACATGATAATTGCGTTGAAGTTGAAACTCTGCGTACTAGGAAGAGTAAAGGATTGCACCACATTTCACATGTAAAACCGTTTATTGAAAGATAATCTGATTTTTAACTTAGTCTTTGCCATAAAATTTTTCACTTTACATTACTAGTATGCTTTGTCAGACTTAGAATCTGTTAATATACAACAATGTTTGAAGTTAAATATCCAGTCAAGAACCAACAGAACTTATTTAAACAGAAATTACGAATGCATTGTTATTGAGAATAGACGACACAGTGTTGTTGTGTGTGTACATTCTTGCTTGTTAGTTACACGATTACGTAACGACTATAAGACTTACATGCTTAGAACATATACTGGTACTGCTAATGAGATTTTTATGCAACATTTTGGTTTACTTGAAAATACATTCTGGATTTAAAGTACTTTATGTGAGATTCCAGATGACACAGTGATTAGTTTATGTAACAGCTACACGATTTTATCACTACACTACTAATGAGTGACAATTTACAATGTTGCTTTTGCGGTGTTTCTGTTTTATGTCTGCACAGTTTTATGTATTATTCTGGAAAGTAAAACATGTTTTAGTAGTAACTTTTGTGGTATAGCTACAATGAGACAGCCTTTTCCATAGCACAACAATACGTTATATTATAGTACTTTCTTGATTACGGTCAGGTACGTAATAACTACGATATCTATACGCAAAAATTTTCACTTTCGTTTATGATGAGGTAAGTACATTGACTTCTGCAGAACTTAGCTTTCGGAGGACGATAAATACGACACTTCCACAGAGATTATCTTACAACAAGACGCACAGTTTAGCGCTACAGTACACGTATTTGAGTGATTAATTTTGTACTTAAAACATTTATTTTTTAAAGATATTTGAAGTTCAATGATACAAAAGTTTTCCGTGATACATTTCATTCCATTGCTGTAATTTGTAACACCTGAGGGTATAATTACATTAATCCTCATGGGGGTACACGCTTACTTTGTGTACCATGTGTTTGGCAAGCACAAGGAGCCCTAGCTAATATGGTATTTGCTTATACAAATTTACACATCGGTACCATATTTCTCTAACACACAAATTACACAGCTATCTGATCATTTAACTGAGAGATAAACATTTTTTTTTACTACATCAGTGACAGATGTTTACGTAATTACACAGTTGGATAACTTCACACTTATGAAATTGTATTTTGTCTGTACTTTGTGAAATGCTCATATTTTTCGGAACCATTGAGATACTATGAGAGCTTTGAATGATGTATTTGGTATGGGATTATGATTTTTAAAGTGCGTTTGAGGCAGATAACACTTTTGACATGAGCAGAGAATTTTTTTAGGTTTTGAAATTATTGCAAAAAGCTACAACGTTTTTGAGAGTTGACTGAGGTGTTATTATTACGACGACGATGTGTATTATGCTGCTGAGATATGTTTATGATCAATAAGCTGATGCTGTATGAGGAATTTGATTATGCTACGTATTTATTATGATGAAATATTGAAGAAGTGTCTACAAATATGTATACGTGTTATAAAGCAAGGAATAATGAGTAGCGATTAGGGACTCTGATTTGTGGAAGAGGATGTTGGAAACCAAGAATCGTACTTTAGAATTATGAAATGTGTGTACATGTGTGAATGTATTACAATGCCAACGAAAAATTTTTTGCACACTGTTATATTCATAGGATTTTGTTTCTACACAATTGTGACGTAAATTTTCGACCTGTGAAGTTTTCATATGAGACTGTCACTGTAGCAGAAACTGGTGTCGTAAATATTTCCGTAAGAAAGTTAAGTGACCACCTGCATGTAATGTGTCGTGGGCACCCAGCTGGGCGACAGTCGCCTGGAAAAAAGCCATTAGCGTGTGCCCCTTTCAGAGGTACAGGTGGAGAAAAAAAAGGGAGGCCATTATCCTCGCTATTGACGTTCCTTTGTAGAAAGCATCGCAAAAACGACATGGTCGAACTTGAAAACATACGATTACACTGTGGAGCTCTTAATTTATGATATTTACTGAAATGCCTAATGAAATGACGAGAAATATTTTTATGTCTATACACCTGATTATGACTACTGTCTCTCTAGTTGAGAGATTTTTCTACTAACATATGAAATGCCTCATGACTACTGAATGATGTTCTTATGCTTTACTTTGTAAATAGTTGCTTATTTCATTTGATATCTGGTTTCCAGCTGTCTTGCAGCATTAGTTTCATAAAATAAAATTAAATGCATTTGCTAATGTGAACACTTTCTATCAACAGATCTATTAAATAATTATTTTATGACCCACATTCTTCGAAAAAGGAGCTCTTGGAATGGAAAGAACAATAAGAAGGGACTAATATCAGTAACTGCATATATCATTCTCTTTTCAAGTACTTGGTAATTTCTTTTGTAGAAATAGTTGTGGTGCACCACTTTAATTACATAGACATTAAGATGTGAATATACATTTCCCTTGTCTGCATTGTTGTCTTTAGTGTAATATTTTTTTCTGCTTGAGCTATGTCATGTTTAGATATAAGTTGCTGCTGCTGTTTGCCAGGCATAGTGCTACTAAATTTCAATTTGTATTACTCTGTTAAGCTAGTTTTACTACTGATTTATTTTCTTGTTGCTGCACATTGGCTCATATTAGTGGTAATGTTGCATTTTCTCTGTTAATTTAGATTTACTGCTGCTGCCAATTTGATTTTTTTTTGTCCTTGATGTTCGTGTTAATTGTTTTGTGCTGCTGCATTGCCTCGTCCCTTAGTTTAGCATCTGAGCTCAGTAGATTTAAGTTAGCTTAAGATGGGGTAGGCTGTATAAGAGAACGAGTTGTGATGAATTGGAGGAAATACATTGAGAAGCTATAATGAAATAGTTTGGCCAAAAAAGTATTTTGAAAGAGGATATGAACAACAAAGTAGGGTTTAGTGGCAACAGGTTTAGGTCAGATTTTCGTGGAAATAAATGATGAGGTAAGATAATGGAAAATAAATATTGTGGTAAGAAACATGTGAACATATAAATACTGAAAGCATGCTTGGATAGGATTTTTTTGGCTGGAGCAAATGTCGAAATAAGAGGAACGATCTATGGAATGAAGTTTTGGGTTGGACTGCAGTACCAAATGTTACACTGAAAACAAACCCTGTCCTTTCCTCTTGTGTCATCCCTCTATATGTTTGTGTACCCTTGTGTATTTATGTTCTTCCTGTATATAGATGTTTATCTGATAAGACTTATGTTGTAGAATTTTTCTAATACTCAGCTACATGAACTATGATGAGGAACACTGTTATCCTCAAATATAATTTGCATTAATAATACGTTATTTTCTTTGTAAAGATGCTTAGACATTATTTATTTATTCTGTTTTGTTTTTATGCTCATGTGTAATGTTGATGTTTCGACAGTTATTCTGATCTTTTATGTATGTACTCATGTCATAATTCCTGTAACACTGATGTATACGTTATTTTGATTCTTTTGTAAAGCCTGTAGTACAAATGTTATCTGTATTGCTATGTTCTTTAATGATGTATTTTGTACCTTTGTAATTGTATTCTTATGTTACAAAATTGTAATTGACATCAGTTCATCATATTATTAACTTGTAAGTTCCATTTCACTGCACACGTTTCTGTTGGTCATAGTATGTGGACAATATGTGAGAAGTAGGACTGTTAGTGTCTGCACGTGTGTTAATAATTCAGCAAGGGACTGGATAACAGCATTGCTGGTTCTAAGGAGAATTCCAAAAACTTCGTGAGTGTACAAGTGGTGGTTTATGGACTTGCTATACTGTCTGCAAGATTTCTAAAGACAATTCCAAAAACTTTGTGCGTGCACAAGTGGTGGTTTATGGACTTGCTATCTTCTCTGCAAGATGGCTGCTGGCCGTCTCTACAAGGACTACAGTGGGTCTGCACCTGTGATGACTCACCAATATCATTATTTCTACAAGGACTGCAGTGGGTCTGCGCCTCTGGTGGCCCACCAATACCATATTCTCTACCAGGACTACAGTGGGTCTGCTCTGTGATGACCTACCTACCTATATTCTTCAAAACTTCGACTGACTCTGCTGTGGGTTTGCTCTGTTGTGGCCCATTACCTGTCTGCATGTCAAGAGTCAGCACTGTCTTTCCGTTGGAAGGACAACACTACTTCATCAAGATTGCATGGAAATCCACTACTTCTGTGTGCAATTTCTTTTACTAATGAGACTTTGTGAAAGAAAAACTGTAATTACTATTATGATGAATGATCAGGACTATCTTTATGGACTGTGAGAAAATTTTAGCTTTTGACCAACATTGTATCAATAAGTGTGTGCATTTGATATCTTTCTTACTGTAATTATGAAAAATTTTATCAAATAATTATTGGCCACTGCCCAAAACAATTTGTAAAATTTTTTGTGGGGAGCATGGGGGCTATGTAAGTAGGCTGTTTATGTTTTCTTATTGGCAACGTAACGTAGCGCTCTGTACGAAAATCACTGGCTGTGCTGTGTGCAGTCTGTGGCTAGTTTGCATTGTTGTCTACCATTGTAGTGTTGGGCAGTGGCAGCTGGATGTGAACAGCGCGTAGCGTTGCGCAGTTGGAGGTGAGCCGCCAGCAGTGGTGGATGTGGGGAGAGAGATGGCGGAGTTTTGTAATTTGTCATGAACTGCTATATATATTATGACTATTAAGGTAAATACATTGTTTGTTCTCTATTAATATCTTTCATTTGCTAACTATCCCTATCAGTAGTTAGTGCCTTCCGTAGTTTGAATCTTTTATTTAGCTGGCAGTAGTGGCGCTCGCTGTATTGCAGTAGTTCGAGTAATGAAGATTTTTGTGAGGTAAGTGATTTGTGAAAGGTATAGGTTAATGTTAATCAGAGCCATTCTTTTGTAGGGATTTTTGAAAGTCAGATTGCGTTGCGCTAAAAATATTGTGTGTCAGTTTAAGCACAGTCTTGTATAATTGTTGAAAGGGGACGTTTCAGTAACTCGCAACAGACAATCAGACAGCTGATTCACATGAGGAACAAATTAAGTCTTATTTAGCGTAAAGCTATATCATACTGAAGTTTTGAGCCTAGTTCTAGTGCTTCCAGAAAAATAAATATGTACACTATGTGATATAAAGTATCCGGAAACCTGGCTGAAAATGACTTATAAATTCGTTGCGCCTCCAGCGGTAATGCGGGAATTCAATATGATGTTGGCCCACATTTAGCCTTGATGACAGCTTCAATTCTCGCAGGCTTACGTTTAATCATGTGCTGACAGGTTTCTTGGAGAATGGCAGCCCATTCTACACGGAGTGTTGCACCGAAGAGAAGTATCGTTGTCGGTCGGTGAGGCCTGGCACGAAGTCGGCGTTCCAAAACAAAATGGTTCAAATGGCTCTGAGCACTATGGGACTCAACATCTTAGGTCATAAGTCCCCTAGAACTTAGAACTAATTAAACCTAACTAACCTAAGGACATCACACACACCCATGCCCGAGGCAGGATTCGAACCTGCGACCGTAGCAGTCCCGCGGTTCCGGGCTGCAGCGCCAGAACCGCTAGACCACCGCAGCCGGCGTTCCAAAACATCCCAAAGGTGTTCTATATGATGCACGTCAGGACTCCGTGCGACCCAGTCCATTACAGGGATGTTATTGTTGTGCAACCACTCCGCGACAGGCCGTGCATTATGAACAAGTCTCCGATCGTGTAGAAAGATACAATCGCCATCCCCGAATTGCTCTTCAACAGTGGGAAGCAAGAAGGTGCTTAAAGCATCAATGAAGTCCTGTGCTGTGATAGTGCCACGCAAAACAACGAGTGGTGCAATCCCCCTCCATGAAACACACGACCACACCGTAACACCACAGCCTCCGAATTTTACTGTTGGCGCTATACATGCTGGCATACGACGTTCACCGGGCATTCGCCATATCAACACCCTGACATCGGAACGCCTCATTGTGTACAGTGATTCGTCACTCCACACAACGTTTTCCCACTTTTCAGTCGTCCAATGTTTACGCTCCTTACACCAAGCGAGGCGACGTTTGACATTTATCGACATGGTGTGTGGCTCATGAGCAGTCCCTCGGCCATGAACTCCAAGTTAACTTACCTCTCGCCTAACTGTCATAGTCCCTTCACGTTTCCACTTCACCATTACATCGGAAACAGTGGACCTAGAGAAATTTAGGAGTGGGGAAATCTCACGTACAGGCGTGTGACACAAGTGACACCCAATCACCTGACCACGTTCGAAGTCCCTGAGTTTCGCGCAGCTCTCCATTCTGCTCTCTCGCGATTACTAATGACTACTGAGGTCGCTGATATTGTTTACCTGGCAGTAGGTGGCAGAACAATGCACCTAATATAAAAAAAACGTATATTTTAGGGGGTGTCCCGATACTTTTGATCACGTAGTGTATTAAGGATGGGTCAACCTTTCTACAAGTGCACAAATTATAGTTCGTTTTATCACCCAAACATCTTTCACCAAAGTGTTTTCTTTATTATTTTTCCTTTATTTTGCGTGCTGTTTATCCTGTGAATGCCAACCAAGATCAGAGATATAAAAATGTGCAGTTAATTTGTTTGTCCAAGACACAGCCACATAACAAGACACAGTATTTGCAAACGAGCAGGAGAAAACGTTCTGCTCAACTACACAAAACACATCTGGTACGTAATGACGAACTTGCCACAGTAAGGTTATCAGAATAATACAATGATGACATGGTGTACTAATTTAGACCTATGGTTGATTTAGTTTTCAGGCACAGGACACACACAATGTAATATAAAAGGAAAATAATTTTGAAAAAGCACTGAAGATGCCATAACTGTAGTGAACCACGTTTAGGTGATAAAACAAAACAATAGTCACTGTACCTGAAAAACGGTGTACCCATTCTTAACTTATTATTAGGTGCCTATGTATTTGCTTGAACAATATAAAGGGTGTCGCAGGAGAACAGGTCAGTATTCAGGCCTATGATGGGAACGATCACTCGAAGCAAAGTCTTTGCAAACAAAGGGTCTAAAATTTATATCTTGAGAGCTATGTGAACTACTTCATCTTTGGTATTGTGTAAAATATTTCTTCTACGGTAAGTTGTTTGCCTTTAATGTTTTGGGAAAGGGTAGTATGGACCAAAGAAAGAAATAATTGTGTAGTATACATGACGTCTTACGTGGACACCTACTCCACTAAAAGAGACATTTTTCACATGAAGATGAAAAATTGCTTTTAGCTTCTAAGGTATGTATTTTAGAGCCCATGCGTACCGCAAATTTTTTGCTGCTAATGATCGTTTCTGTCATATCCATTAATATAGATCATTCCTCCTGGAACATCCTGTATGTCAACAGATGCATGACATACAGATTTCCCAAAACAGAAATTACGTCGTCGTACATTCTTTGCATATTCATCATCGACGTGCAAAAGTGAAGTTTTGATGAAGGAAACAACAAGTTTACTGTGACACAGAACACACATATGTCTTACTAACACATGTAAATCCTCCTGATGGAGGTTTAAAACTTCACAAACCGTCATGGATATAAATAAAAAGTTACTGGTAACAGTACACTTAATATTTCGTTCGATATCAATTACAGTCACGGTAAAGACTAGCCTAAAATGTTCGTATTTAAAGAAGAAAATAAAACGCAGCAGAATGGAACAGTAAGCAAACTCGACGTGAAAAAATAGGTCAGTGGTGAACACCTGGATGTCAAAGTGCAAAGTGCACAATATTTTTGGAAACGACCACAATACTAACTCATCAGCGCGCCTCATCATGGCAAAGAGGTTACTTGGCGAAATATTGTGTCCGTCAGACACTGACAACCTGTCGTTCACCAGTGAACTGGTTTATCACGAAAAACGCCTGGAAAGGCTGAAGAAGGTAATTACTATAAATACAAGTATACGGACATTCTGTTTAAGTCTTGGAAATAGTTTTGGGTGTATGTGTAACGACATAGGTATAATAAGTATGTGACAAATTCAAAATCCATGGTTATAGACATCAAGTAACTACATTACCTATAGACGGAATTTTTAAACTTTGCGTAAATGTTTATCAAACATGGCATAAGTGTTCTTCTGGTAGTAGGCTTCTGAAACTTTCACAAGAAATAGTATGCACAGGTTATAATCATATCTCAGCAGGTAGTAAATATGCAACTTCTTTACTCCATTCTGTATTAGCTATATTTAAAGCAGTATACAGCACACATTTGTAACGCGAGTAACACTTACAAAACTCGCATATGAAAATAAATTTCTTGTTTGAAATAAGAAGTGTTAATTGACTGTTAACGGTTCTTGCTGGATATTTTATATGTCATAAATAAAAAATAATCGAAAGTGGTGTAATATTGTGAAATATTTGTTATTTTATAAACCGTCTTCAACAGTTATGCCGTAGTCAGATCCAAAGGCAAATATAAGTAACTATGGAACATTTCTGTGATCAAATAGTTTCAAACAGTGCAACGAGAGACTATTTCAGTTAGTCTCCAAAGACGTGAAAAACAATGTTTGTATTACAGTTAGAACGAGGTGCATTGTTTCAAAAAAAATGCAACATAAAAAAAATTATGTCACATTTAATCAAAGTTGTAGGGGGCTTGTTAGGGAGTGGAGAAGTACTGGGACCACAAAATAAAGTATCCATAACAATAGTTTAATATAAACAATTAAAGTCATCCAATAAAATGTACAATAAAAGAGGCCTCATAAACAAAAGTACTTAAAAAAGAATTAAACCGAGAACAATCAAAAAATAGTAATGGGGTACATAACAAGTGCCTCATACTGCGTACTTCAGTATTCAGTTGTTGCATTTACAAACAAAGACTGACAGAACAAACTCATAATCTTTCCATAGTCTGGGCCTACAGTCTTATTATACTGTTTAAACGAAAGTTCCAGTGGACCAGATATTGGTTTACATTATGCCAATACAATGTAGGAAAGAAAGGATTTTAAGAATTTAAAGAAAATTATTGAGACTGTGTTACTTACCTGAATTCCATACCTTGATTAGAATGCTGTAAACGAAGTACCATCGAAAAATATTGAACTTTGATGTATAGTGCAGTTGCCATAAATGGGAACATATTCACAAAGTATCTGGCACAAATAGAACAAACATGTCTGACATACATTAAATAATTGTCCCTTGACATGATAACCAAAAACAGTAATTTCAGGTGTAGGCTCCAGTTTCTAAATCAACACTGCCGAAATACTAATTTAATGGAAGCCCAAACATGAACATTGTAAGCTGTTTGTTTATGTGACATGCTCTATGAGTGAATCCAGAGAAGTTTTGTGAGCAATAGACCTGAGTTACATAAACGGAATAAGGTTGATATATCTTTGGAAGGTAGTTCTAAATAGTGAATATGTAATGTAAGCAAATGTGCTTATACCAAGAAATTTAACAATGCTGTGAACAGATTGTTACATGTTATGTATGAAATATAATCATGCTTTAATCGAAGTAAACTATAAAAGCAAAATATAACAGTCTGTCAAAGTGTATTATGAAGCAGACCTATGGATTATATAAAACTGTACTGCAGAAGACTCTATGAATGTTTGCTATAAAAAGTTTTAAACTATAGTGTACAGTGTAATCTAAAGCAACTATACAAATAATTAAAATGGGAAAAATGTTCGATATGGAAGCAAGGGGCGGTGGTGGGTGCTGTGGAATGAAAGCCAGGGAGAGGTGTAGTATGGAGGAGATGATGCAATGGGGAGTAATAAGAGGGGAAAAGTAGGGAAAAGGAAGGGGAAACAGGGGGAGGGGACACCAAGGGGTTTTAGCAGAATTAAGAAATAATAAACTGAATTACAGATAGGAGGTTGGGATTTGGGTATTTGGGGGTGAAGGGGAAATGGAACAAGAATAACAGAGGGGGGCAGAAAGAAAATGTAACAGAATATGTAACAGAATATGGTAATGTAAATGAATATATAGGTATGAGAAAGAGGGGTGGTGGGTTTTATAGGAAATTTGAATAGCAATGTATGAGATAAACTAAGATGTATAAAGAAGAGGATTAGGGGTTTTATAGGGGGGGGGATGTAAGAAAAGGAGACAAAATAAAGGAAAAAGGGCGGAACACAAGGGTTTAACAAATATGCTTATACTAACGCTAATGTATTACAAGAGTCAAACAATGTATTTTTAGCTTCATGAAAGGATGATAATGATTACAAAAGAATGGAAACAATTAATGAATACAGCAATCCATTCATGCTAACACCAAAGTCAGGTAACAAAGTCAAACAAAAATAATCTACAATTTGTGTAAATAAATATGTAAATGGGGTGACAACAAAGAATGGAATCTCTGATAAGTACAACACTCTCTTCAAATCATACAGGACTGTAGAAGCTTCCTAAGAAACCTATGCCGTGGCGTCGTAGCTATCGATACCACATCTACAAAATTGGTAAGGGTATCTTCAGATACTATAAGCAACATCACATTCCACCTAATAACAGCAAAGTGAAATATAGACAATACATAGTTATAAGCAATAATATATAACAGTATGTGAATGTGCAGTGCACATGAAAATGGGGCAATTATAAAGTATGTAGATTAATACTAAATGGCAAAGGTAGAAAAGGGTGGAGGGGCCGGTCTATGTGATAAAGTAGGGGAAAATTGCGAAGAACTGGGATAGGGTAATCTAGGAGCAAACTGGGTAGATGTAGGATGGGAGAAGAAGTACGAGGGGAGGGGGCAGGAGGGATTTAATAATATTGTACAGTAGAAAGATGTGAATATATGCCCCCTTGTTTCTGCATCTAACATTTTTGCCATATTAAGTAAGTATACAATTGGCTTAGAATATACTGTATCCAATGTTTTTATTTGTAGACTACTTTTCTATACAATGTATGTATACGCTTTCACAGGTGGTTATGTTATGTTGCTTCTGTAGTTGATCTATTATACTTTACACTAATGCATGATTGTATTTCATATTCAATATACTATATAATGAATATGTGTCCTTCCTAGAATTGTTACATTTCTTACTATAAGAACATTTGATTATTTTACATACACACAAATTATAATGTCCTTCCCCGATATATGAACTCCATGGAATTTATGTAACTGGACTCTTACCCACAGCATTTCTCTGGATTCAGCCATAGAGTACACCCTATAAATTGACAGATGACAACGTTCGTCCTTGGTATACATTAAAGTAGAAATTCGATAGTGTGGCTTTCGTCAACAGTGCCTGTACATATAACAACTGTATTTGGTGATCAATTTATGGCAGAGTTATTGAATGTACAATAAATTACGAAAAGAGATAAAAAATTGCAAAATTACACTTATTTAAAAAGGCAGCTAAAAAGTAACTGTTATGCAATGTATTTTATATATTGAAGGATTACTTAGATAAAACAAAGTAGGGGTTTGGTAAGAAAAGTTATAAAAATAAATAATAGTAATGATTATAAATATCGAACGTAACACCTCCACTCTACGTTTTTTTTCCTTCTTTTCTCCTTTTATAGAAAAACTTATCCGCTAGTGTAAGATGTTGTGGTCTCCTGACCATCAATGCTTACATATTCTGCCCTCACAATTATATTCTGCACATCAAGAATCTTCATTCGAAACCGAACTGGATAAGATAAAGTCAATGTTGTACAAATTCATGTAAACGATATGCAAATAACAAGCGTGCAGCGGGGTTGAAATACTCGATGCTGGCGTACACACATACATTCCAGACACGATGGTCACACGAGCTTTTAGTTCGAGAGAGGCAGACCACACACCGGGAGGCCAGTCCCTTCAGAGGATGAGTCAACCTCGGCCATCTGTGGAGCAGACAGCATGTGCCTGAGTGAAAGGGGGAACGACCCCATGTTCGGCTTAAAAGCAAATTCCGCTACATTCTGTGGGAGTGTCCAACCTACGCATTCTTTACACATAGCATGCAGTTTCAGAGATTTTCACAGGGAGATAGCAAACGCCAAACGCCGATACTACAGATTTCCGGATTGGTCGCCTTAAACGAAACGTCATTCTCCCGTTTTAGAAGAGCATTGCTGATTAGCAGACAATATTTCTGACACCTTGGGCTGAAGGAGTTATGGAAGAGACTAAAAGATATACCTCTTCACGTCTGGCGTGGAGAGGTGCCGTTCCGTTGTCGCTCTTGGAGCGAGGAACAAGTTTCTCCTCAGTACATCACTGGGAGAGCACCTCTGTCGAGAGCGAATCGAAGTGCGACTCTATATTGAGTCCTTGCGATTAAGCGTTGTTCACTGTGTTGGCCGACACACTTATTGTGTGGTGTGAATGGACAGAGTTATAGTTAAACGCCTGCGAGCAAATTTTTGAATGGCATCGCGGTGGACTAGTTACCTGACCAGTGTACCATGTCAATAGTTAGACTAGGGGCGAAGAGGAATCCTTGACTTCATCAAGGCGTAGGGAGAGTTTGATTGGCGAAGGTCAATTCAGATAGAACGAGAGTTATCTTATATGTCAGCAGCGAGTGGGGCAGGCAGCAGTCATCGCATCTTACGGTATTGTGCGCTACAGTTATTGGGAGCCCCATATTTCCCCCACAGCAGTACACTTCACTGCATTTCACACACAACAGCCTCGACCGTACCTAGCAACAATTCCCAGCGGGGTTCAGGGATTTTCTCTGCCTCGTGATGACTGGGTGTTGTGTGATGTCCTTAGGTTAGTTAGGTTTAAGTAGTTCTAAGTTCTAGGGGACTGATGACCACAGATGTTAAGTCCCATAGTGCTCAGAGCCATTTGAACATTTGAACCTAGCAACATTCTGAAGGATAATTATTCAAGTTGAGTAGGCACGCCTCTCAGCCATTCTGCCAAGTCAATAACAATCTTAAACTCTGTATAGAAATTCCATTAGCGAATCCTATCCTTGAGAGATAACTTCACATTCCGAAAAGAACCAGGATATATCTTGTTCAAGTCATAATTAAAAGTGCCATTGTGATTTCGCAGAATTTTTGCAAAATAAATAATCATTTTAGTTAGTTTCATGTTTTTCTTACACTAACTAGCACTACTCCAGTAACCAAGTATCCCACTAGTTACGTAAGAAATTTTGTGAATTTTTGTGTCATTTCCTTACAGCGGACGACTCCAGAAGATATTTATTGCTGAAAGTTTTTCAGGCATTTCTCTTTAGAACGTTAGAAGCGTCTGTCTGACTTCTGTAGTAGTGTGAGGGTGGAAACTGCATCTTGCAGGAGCTACAGGGTAAAGGGTACATCTCAGATTAATCCGTTGCGCATAATAACAGAATAGTAGATCAACCCCACGCTCACACTAGCTAAGCATTGCACAATACTAGCACCTCTTCCTCTTTCTGAAATCAACATCTCACCCATTATAAAAGACGCTGACTCAGTTTTTCAGGATAGCAAATGGGAACTTGTGGTACAGAAAATGGCCCAGAGATCACCAGTGTGTGTGTGTGTGTGTGTGTGGTGTGTGTTTCAGTGTGTAGTGAGTGAAGTGTTATGAAACAATGTGTGTATAGTGTGTGCAGTGACTGATAGTGAGATATGAGTCAACAGTTTTAATTTGTAAAAATGGTAGTGTATACCAGGAGTAAATCTAATGGTAGTGTCTAATTAGAAGTCTGTAAATGTGTGTGTATAAGAATTAGCTTATTTTAAATTGGTCTAAACTTGTAAACACTTTGAGATGTCCTATACCCATGTAATAAGAGATCTATGGATGAATAAAACTACTACTACTACCACTACTACTACTACTACTACTACTACTACTAATATGCATGTAATACACGTTTGTTCTACTTCACGAGACATTCTGTGAATATGTTCTCATTTATATATTGTGGCATCTGCATTATATAATCGAATTGAAAATATTTCAACGAAGATTTCGTTAACAGAAGTCTGATCAAGCTTAACATGTGCGTAACAGAATGTAAATAAATTTTTAAATTCTACAACTTAGAAAACTTTTTGACCCTACATTATGTCAGCAGAATGATGCATATTTTTTCTGGTCCATTGTCCTTTTCTTGCATCCCATATAAATATATATTTTCGGTATCGTACTTGACAATGGCCAAAGGCCGAAATCATGAATGTAAAATAGTATAAAGAGTTTATACAGTCGAATGGTGGAACTGTCTTTGAAACAAATCAAATTGCTATTAAACAGTTGCTTTCCTTGTGGCTTTGTTCACAGGAAAGTAAAGAAAAGCAAATGACAAACTTAACAACTGTTTTTGTTTAAGGACAAATTAACGGCATGTTTCATCCAAAAGCCAACAAAAAATTGTTTCAAGCAAAGGAACCAACGGCTTAAGGGCAAATGATTAAAAGCATTATAAGAAGATACAAAGAACAGTTAAAGTTTAAAGACATAAAAACTGAAACTATTGAGTTACACTTGACAATTTCATCAAAGGGCATATGACCTAATAAACTTACTAACCACAATTAAGGCAAAAAAGTTTATGGGAACTATAAATTTTACTAACACTGAGATTCAGTAGTAGTCAAGTAAGTCAGAACATGTACAGGTTAATGGCAGGTGGCCTCAGAAACCTGTTTGCAACCGCTGAAGGCACTTTACAGTTTCCAGGAAATCAGTTAATAGGTACAGTGAATTCACTGCATAGTGGCTTATGAGACAGTATATGTAGCTTATATTACAGATTGTCTCAAAGTGGCATCCGTTCGGTTAAACATCTATTTTAAGGAAAAGGATTTTTTGTATAATTAAAATCCTTTTTTGATATTTGGAAATCTGAAATGCGGTGGGCTGTTGCAGCTGGAGTAGCAAGAACAGTTGTGGTTTAGGAACTTAACACAAAAATTGAACCAGAGTTTTTTAGATTTGCAGGGAATTTTAACAGTACTCTAAACGAACTAGATACACCGATTAACGACTGGTGGCCACTTAACCAAGCTTTACAGCTGATGGAAGTTCCCGAGGATTTGCCCTATCAAATGAAATACACACAAGGAGTTCATAAATAATTATGCAGCATGTTCTTATCGCGCAATGGCTAAGCACAGTAGTAAGCTAAGTTTGTATTACAGGAGACCCTTAGGGAAAATTAAAGATTAACTTCAGGACAGTAAACTATGGCATTAGTCACTTAAATAAACAGACAGAGTGGCCAAGATTAGTGGGAAACATAACAGAAGGAAAGATCGAAAATAATTAACAGCTAGACGATAATATGTGGCAAGGGATAAAGATTTGAGGTACCCAGTGGACAGTTACCTTACAAATATAGGTCCCCTTTTTTATCACTGTTAATGCCAAAGTGTTTGGTGAACGTCACAGCGAAGTCAATGACAAACGATTTCTTGAAATGTGGCTAATTCTGCAACAAATATGTATGAACAGGATTAAACATCACTCAGTTATAAGCCAATACATAAGCTTCAGTAGGTCAAAATATAAAATTAACAAAAACACCATTACGGCTACTTTTAAGAGAAATGCCATTATGAGCAGAGACTAACTAATTTACCACTACTTTCGTTAAAATGTAAGCACAAAATAATAGTCAATAAAATACAAGATATCTTTAAACAAAACTGACAAGCATGACATTTAAGGAAAGAGAAACATGACGAGAAATTTACACAGAAATTAGGAAACCGTGTTGACTCACGCCATTCAGTAACCTGGAGAGTACACAAAAAGCAGGTGTACGTCGGTGACAATTTGCAAAAACATGAATAACACAAACGAGCGCTATAGTTGACATCAATATAGAGCAATGACAAAACTGCGAACTAGGTGCCGCAACAGAGCACAAAATTAATACTTGTTACGAAAGAACATACCATCGTCTACACTATGTGCAGACAACAATTCCCCAAGCGGGTTCGTTTCATTCAGCGATCAGACAGAAGAAATTCAAGTTCCCAAACGCAGTGATGTCGCCGATAACTCTTCACAAGCGAGCCCGCCTCCTTTCACGAATGTTCGGCCAATACGGAGCACTCACACAGCCTTCCTAAAAACGGGCCTCCAGCTACCACTGCACCAAGCCAGTCACTCCCCTCACAGCAAGTGGATCAGGGGAATACATTCTATCTGTGGCGCACCCTCTCACAGCCCAAGTACGGCCAGAGGGAAAGCTAATAAACGACATAATAAATTATAACAGCTGTTATGAGTGGGAAAATAAATTGGACGATATACAAAAAAATTAGGTGGTGACTAAGCAAGATAATATTGCGCTCATAAAATACAGTGTCACTAACATGTACAACGTAAAATGCGAGAGTGAATTGATAAATGAAAGAATTATAATTACACATAGAAAATTTATATCGAAACAAGTGAAACGAGAGTAACCAAAATAAAGGAAAATGAGGCATAAAATAAGGGTAATTTACAATTAATGAGGGTGGCATTACTAGCAGTATCTGCACTTACAAGTGGCAAGTAAGGGAGCTGTGTGTGATCATTGAGTCATAAACTTCGGCAAGGGGACATAACTTTATTAATTTCATTATTTAAAGTAAATCATCTTCTTCCCTGTGTGAATATTATGTAAGACTTCACGCTGAGTCTTGCAACTGTGGCCTTCTTTAAGGAGGTGGTCTGCAAAAGTAGATTCTCCTTTTCTATGTCTCCAACTTGTGTGGTGTTTCTTCAAGTGTGTGGATAATAATCTGCCAGGCTGTACAAATTACTCCGAAAATTTGAAACAATTACAAGTGAATTTGTATATTCCAGTATTTTCAAAGATATGTACTGTCCTTAAAATTAGGCAAAAAGTGTCCAGTGGTGAAGTATACATAACCTGATGTTTCAAATTTCCTGGACTGAAACTTTTTGACTGTTCCTAAATATGGGACTGTGCTCCATTTAATTAGGTATATAGACAATGGGTCGAGAACTGGATAAGGAAAATAAGAGACAAGTAATGTTTTTGTTTTTAGGCATAATGGAGTTCATCAAGGCCGGAATGTCCCCAGTTTTTGATGGTATTAATTTTACTGTATTTTATTCAGTTTGAAATTTGCCATCACTCATAGAAATTGATGTGAGCCGATGTATAATTGTATGAAATACAGCATGTTTGTGGTTCTGTGGGTGATGAGAATTGGCAGGTATTAAAATGTCTTCGAATACCGAAGCTATGAATGTAATCGTCGATATGTATAGTTAGGTCTAAATAATTTATGGCGTTACCACCAAAGTCCATTGATGTGCTTACAATTTAGCTGCTTGAGAAACCTTTGGAGTTGTCTGGTAATGCCTGTCTGTAAGCATAATACACCATCAGCATACCTAGAACAGTATACAACCTTGGAAGAGGTTAGATTATTTTTCAGAATTGTCCCTGGAGAATTCTTCTAGACCTAGACTGTGCGAGGATCCCATTGCTGGACCATATAAATTTTTGTATACATAAATTTACCTTAGGCAACTTCGGTTGTTAAACTGACGTGACATGTGACAAGTAGGTTAACTCTTGGTTTGTGAAATAATTAAGCCGCTGACATTGAAAGAAATTAGCATTCCACCAGGAGAGTTAATGGAGGCAATACGTGTGGAAGCTATAGAGATAGTGTTGGTGAGAAAGGAAACATCAGAGCCATATGTTATGCTTTTACAATGTTTAACCACACCAATCGAGTCCTTCATCTGTTGGAGGTTACTGAGTTAATCAAATCTTCCACTTTGTACTTTGTTTATATAGTCACCTTTGTGTAATAAGAGTATTTCCCTTTGTCTGATTTGATTGAAATACCATTATTAGCAGTCATTTTGTTCTTAAAATTGTTTAAGACTTGTTTATTTGATGGGATACTAGAAACGAGGGCAGCATTTTCCCGTCATTGGGGTACGAGATGATGAGTACAGACATCGTCACCTAGAGCACATTATAGATCTTCGTTTACAAAATTGTTAAGGCTTTCGTGGCCACTTGTTGAGAAACTGCCTATTGGCTTCTGTCTCGGGTTCTTCGGCCGACATTCATCTAATGATTTTTCTGACGTTTCACCAACACGAATGGCTGGCATTGTCATAGCTTCACCCTCCATTGCCGGTGGTGAACTGGAGCCGAGCTTGTGGCCGCAGACTATATGTACCTGGCGCGCCAACGTCCGAGGGCTTCTCCGCGGTCATTTCCGGTGCGGTTCTCCTCTTGCTACCTGCGACGGTCGTTCGCTGCAGTACGGGAAGCCAGGATCCGTTTACCTTAAGGCTTTTCTCTTTCTTGTTGAAACTGATCTTCGTTTATTGCTTCTAGTTGTTTTCGGAAACAGTTTGTGGTTGGGCGTATCTGAAGCGTTTTCCCAGTACATGGAGTGCTTGATTGGTGGCTTCTAATTCCGATAAGTTAGTTACACGTTCTGGAAACTTTAGCTTCCAAGTTGGTTCTGAGAGTTGTTTACTACTAAATAGTTTAACAATTCTAGCTTTCTGCTTTTTGTACATGACATGTACGATGTCAATAACTTCCTCTCTAAATTCACTGTTCCATATATTGCACTTCACTGGTTTAAGAGAACTGAAATTGCCACGAGCGCTAATTTCTGTTGTGTAATCACATGATAAAAAATGCTGTACCACCAGTCGATTTCTTATTTAATCAATGATTATTATGTAACTTCTATTACCTACATAGAATCAAAAACCCTTAATTTTACTTTTAGGCACGTATATTTCGGAACGTGATCAAAATATGCCTGCATGTTTTTGCTTTTTGTTTTATTAACCTCTTGTAAATAATGGACAACTGTATTGTGTTAGCACATTTAATTGCGTTAATTGAATGTACCATCGACCTAGGAAAAATGTTTCATAAATTATGAGTTAAAACACACAAACCTGTGTTGTGACATTCTACAATATTTGCTATTTTACAAACCGGTTTTGGCTGTTACACATCGTCAGATACAAAGATACATATACCTGGCTGTGACATTGTTGTGAGATCAAGGATTATAAAAGTCTGCAAGTAGTTTGTAAATTACCGCTCCTGCTCAAAGACAATTTTTTTCTCTCATTATGTTTCACTTGCGTATTAGAATTTTACTTTGTATAAATACAGTTTTTTTCATTTATCTCTTTGGTGTCACTTGTTGTATTGTCCTGTTTGTAACATTGAATCTCTTAAGTACAAGATTATATTTTTCATTCATCCCCTTGAAATATCTCATCAAATTTTACTGTATGTTGTTGAGCTTATTTTTCCTTCCAGAACAGTCGTAATTTTTCATGTCGTTTATAATTTAGTGTATCACATAATCTATCGAACCTAATACGTTAGCATCACATTATTACTGATGTAATCCCTCTCATTTTAGTCCTAGATCAAGCGTTACTGTAGTCACCTTTGAAAACCAACTGGGATACTCTGTAGTAGCACTTTTTAAAACCTTTTGAAACGTCCCCTTTGAAAAATTAAGAATGAATGTGCTGGTAAACTACGTAATTTGATTTTCAAACAGCTGAGCAAAACTGAACGTACTCAGACAGTTCTCTCTTTACTTATTCTGATCATCACTAAACTGACACACAATATATTTTAGCGCATCGCAATCTGACTTTCAATAATCTCTACAAAATAAAGGCCCTGATTAACAATAACCTATACCTTTCATGAATTACTTACCTCACAAAAGCCTTCGTTACTCGAACTACTGTCATACAACGAGCGCCAATACTGCGAGCTAAATAAAAGATTCTAACTACTGAAGGCACTAACTACTGATAGGCATAGTTAGCAAATGAAAGATTTTGATTGAGAACAAACTATGCGTTTACCTTGATAATGTTCAAAAGTCATTATATATATATAATTTTGTGACATCCAATTAAACAAATTTCCTTTTTCTGAGGGACACACGTCCAGATCGTCCGCTCAAAACTCTGGCATCTCTCTCCCCACATCAACCACTGCTGGCGGCTCACCTCCAACTGCCCAACTCTACGCGCTGTTCAGATCCAACTGCCCAATACTACACAAGCGAGTACTCCAATAAAGAGTCCCACCAGCCACAGACTACACCCAGCGCAGTCAGCGTTTTTCCTGCAGAGCACTACTTGGCGTTACTAACATAAACACCTAAACAGCCTACTTACACTTTGATCACATAAAAATATCACAGTCACATACATTTCCTTTGTAACCAACTTTGGCTTCAAAGCCGAAAACCGGTTTGAAAAATTAGAAACACTGCAAGATCTTATGCCAGTATCAAGTGTTTTTTCATTCATACAGCAGGAAGCAATCCATAAATCTATTTTATACATACCTTACTTTTATGTTTATTGTCTGTTGAACATTTCTTTGTTCAAACACCATATTAAGTTGATTTCTCAGTGTAACTCGGGAATATGACTCCCAGCTGATTTGTATAAGAAGGCATATTTTGAACTGTTCAGAGAAATTTACACATTGTATTACGACTGTTAATGCATGGCCTTATAACCAGTCGGTTGGTTGGTTGGTTGTTTGGGGAAGGAGACCAGACAGCGTGGTCATCGGTCTCATCGGATTAGGGAAGGATGGGAAAGGAAGTCGGCCGTGCCCTTTCAGAGGAACCATCCCGGCATTTGCCTGGAGTGATTTAGGGAAATCACGGAAAACCTAAATCAGGATGGCCGGACGCGGGATTGAACCGTCGTCCTCCCGAATGCGAGTCCAGTGTCTAACCACTGCGCCACCTCGCTCGGTATAACCAGTCCTAGGCCATGTTTTTAGCCCTTAAATATCTAGATTTTTAAGCGGCATTTTCCTGTGACGTGAGTTATGTACCGTGTAGTCGTCTCCTAATGACTCTTGTGCAATTTTATTATATGAGTAGGTGCTTCGGATGGTATGGCTATAATTATGGATGTCAACGTGTGTTCACAAACAGCAGTGAGTATTATCTAAATCATGTTCTATTTCACATTGCATACATTAGATGGATACTTTTTCGAATAAACCTTCTGTGAAGCACAAATCAGCACTCATTTCATGGTACAGTCCGAGAATAGAACCGATTGTCTGCATTTATCAGACCCACGTTACAAATAGTTAAGTCTGACTGCCTGTCATACCTTACACTGAACGTTCCGTTACTCAGTAGCACAAATTTACAAAGTCACAAATCTAAGAGTTTACAATAACAGCTATACGATAACAGCGACAGCGCTTTCTGTAAAAAAAGAAGGAGAAAAAACTGATGAAGAATGTGGTGTCACCGCCAGACACCACACTTGCTAGGTGGTAGCTTAAATCGGCCGCGGTCCATTAGTACATGTCGGACCCGCGTGTCGCCGCCATCAGTACTTGCAGACCTAGCGCCACCACATGGCAGGTCTAGAAAGACGGACCAGCACTCGCCCCAGTTGTACGGACGACATTGCTAGCGACTAGACGTACGCAGCCTTCCTCTCATTTGCCGAGAGACAGTTAGAATAGCCTTCAGCTAAGTTAATGGCTACGACTTAGCAAGGCGCCATTTGTAACATTGCATGTATCTTAATGAGTCTCACTTGTATCATGAAGATTGCTGTATTCATCAGAGAATTAAAGTTAAGTATATATTATAAGCTACGTACTTTTCTTGCTACCATTCAATAGTTATCCTGTTCCAGAATTCACGCCCGTCTGCATTACATCGCGTGCCTTTCGGCTACCTCCGAGTGGCGTGGCTCTTGCTACGTCACAACAAAGAATATGAAAGTCCAGTCTGCATCATAATTTATGGTAATATTTGACTTTATGTATGACACTTGGAATAAATAATAATTCCCTACGTTAATTACGCTGTTTTGGGATAACCTTGGTACTGACTGCAGCGTTTATCGTCTAAAATTGTGTAATGTAAGTGCATTATTCGGTGTCTCGAAATTTCTGAAAGTATCTATGTCGTTTCTAGAATTGTTAACAGAGAGCTTGTTCTAGAATATGTGGAATCTTAAACGGTGTGAATTTCTAAGATTCATCACAAATGGCGAAACACAAAAGTGACTTGAAGTATGAAAGCTATTTTTTAAGGCTCAGGAAACTATGTAGTAACCATAAATGAAACTATGCTAAAGTATACACCTTTGTAAAACATAAATTACTTATTTCTGTAACAACAGGATTCGTATTAGGTCTTTTCGTTTTACAACTAAGCAAATTCGCACAGTTGCATACAGAAACAACTATCGCTAATGCGTCGAGTTATTTTCAAAACTCTTCTTAAACGAGATGCTACGAATGCAAAACGTGAGTTTTAGAAATTGTGGAATTTAAGGAAAACTTTGTGGAATACTGAATACAAATCCTCGCGTTACGGAAATCAAAGAAAATGTGAAGCCCACGCAGTCCCAATAATACTTTCTCTAAAGCACATCCCGCTCGACGGAGAGAAGGTTAAAGGTAAATAAAGTTCTCACAGAACTTCTTTCATTTAGTCGCAGAGTGGCAGTAACTTTCCTGTCACGTCCCCTTCACCGACGACTATTGATCTGTGAATCACAGGTAGTCTATAAGAGTTCAGAACTCTAGAATATCTGCTAAAGACAGCTTGATGCAGTATACGAGTTCTGTAAGCAGTCTACAATGCCTGGCCTCCATTTATGAGAAAATATTTAAAGTAATCATCGCAAAATGAATCAGTCGTCAGAGTTGTGAAGTTTGACCCCAAGACTCTTTCGAATTGCAGTCTGTTTGCTATTCATTTATGATTTTTGGAAACCAATGTGATATTAATTAAACTAGATAACGGAATAAATACCAACAAAAATCTTTTACCGAAAATTAACAAGTGAGAGCGGAGAAAATATCTGAGACGTTACTACTGTTGTTCTCGTAAGAGAGGAGAAAATGTCTGGTAGGTCAATATTGTTGTCCTAGTAAGAAGGGAGAAAATACTTGAGGAATTAGTGCAATGGTCCTGTGAGGGAGAGGTTAGTACTGTTGTCCTAGAAGAGATTAATGCTCTTGTCCTAGTAAGAGAGGATAAAGTATTTGAGAGATCAGTTCTGTTGTGCTAGTAAGAAGAGATTAGTACTCGTTGTCGTAGTAGGAGAGTAGAAAATATTTGAGACATTAATACTGTTATCCTAGTGGTTCCAGTGCTGACTTGAGCTCACTTACAGTATGTGACTGGTTCAGCTAGTTTGCCAATTTATTCCGACAATCCCTCCTGTTTAAAGCAGCACATTCATAAGCCATCAGCTGATGATAATAAACGATGAGTTAAAAATCAAAATGTGAAAGCAGAACTTCCGTAATAATAAAAAAGTCCACAACATTGTATTCTACGTCTACCACTACGCTTACCCACCCAGGATTCTATCTAAAGAGGTAGATGAATCCTGTGTGAGAGGTCTGGAATCTCTTTCGTTATAAGTTCGCAAAAAACAGCTCCTAGATAGTTCCACTACCATATGGGTCAAGACAATCCACAGCTAAGGACCTACTGAGGTAGTTCTACGAGCTACGGATCCAAGTTAAATCAATACATCTGGTGTATAAAGTAGGAAACATATACTATTAATGCAGTCCAATAATATAAATGGCTTCTAATAGATGTTGACTGAATAATGTTTGTAGTCACAACTGCAACGACATTCTTCAACACTTAACCGGTTTCAGCCTTTAGAGGCTATTTCCAGACCTCTAACTAGTGAAAAATAAGCCTTTATTGCCCATGACCAGAATTAATATTCACGTACATCAGGATGTACAAAAATACAGTGCTGGATGAATTTAACTAGTCTCATCAAAAATTACTTACTGTGCTAGTCTTATGGTTTCTGTAATGGATGGGTAAGGCTTGATTCCTAGGGGTACACTGTAATCAGCCACGACCAGGAAAAGGTGGAGGAAGAGATAGGTAAATGAATGTCTGCAATTGGACAATGTATAAAGGAGTGCTGAAATGTAATGCTCCCAAATTTTTTACTCTGTTGCTCAGGTATTGTATTATTTTTATACATGTGCAGGCATTTGATATATTGTGCAGGCATTTGCATCGTTATACTGTATCTGTCAGAGAGACTATTTTATGATGTTGTAAATGATCACTAGGCAGTCAGAATACTATCACATAATGTTGTTAACCAATCTGAAAAGTTAAAACTGGTTAAACAGTGGGACTCTAATTATTCGCGAAGAATACTATTCAAAATAAAAATGAAGAGAACTGGCAGCTTCACTATAAACAGCGCATTGTAGAGAGTTCAGATAGGCCAATAGTACTGTTGCTCACTTTAACGAAAAATTGGGTTCCGAGTCGCAATTCGCTAGTAAGCTTTAATCCCTGACATTAGTCTGTGCAAGTTTTCTTTATAAGAATTCCTTCTCCAAAATCCACCATTCTGAACTCGCACGCTAGAAGAACAATATGATGACTGTGCGACACTTTTTTTTTTATTTGTTACTTCAACCTACACATAGACTGTTCAT
Source organism: Schistocerca cancellata (assembly GCF_023864275.1). Taxonomy (NCBI): domain Eukaryota; kingdom Metazoa; phylum Arthropoda; class Insecta; order Orthoptera; family Acrididae; genus Schistocerca; species Schistocerca cancellata. Next base: position 479,416,870 of record NC_064628.1, on the reverse strand, counting down.
TCATTGTGATAGTGGCACTGTTTAAAACAATAATGGAGATCAGTTTAAAGGCAGGATTCCTATGGAAGTAATTTATTATGAAAGTAGTAGATACATATAAGACATAATCATGACGGAGTTACAGAGTTTCCTTCATAAAACGAATAGGAAGATAAGGCATTTCCTGGATAGAAACTAGTATAAAGGCGATCACCTGTTGTATTAGTAGATTTTTAGTACTTTGTCCATCCTCCGTTCTTCCTAACTACTTCAAAAATCCTCTTCGGCATTGATTTTTTCGAGTTTTGTAGTTCTTGCAATGAAATTTTCGCCCACTCTTCACATACCGTTCTTTGCAGCGCACATACGGCCTCAAATTGCCTTCCATTGCGGCGAACACGCCTTGAAAATATTTCCCAAACGTTTCCAACGGGGTATCCGGACTACGAGCAGGCTAGAGTAAGACATCGATATTTTTATCCTCAAACAACGTTTTGAGTAATATTTTGTCGAAACGTTAGACTTCTTTCCCCTAGATCCTCTCATATTCTAATCACTTTTGTCACTAACTTCTCAGTGTATACGTTGTAGTTCATTTTAGTGTTCAGCCAAGCAGTGCGTGATTCATCTTTTGCGCAGAAGTCTGTCCAAGTCACGTTTCCATCACAAAAATTAATTCTCGTTCTTATCCGCCGCTCTGTTCTCACATCATGTAACTAATATGGAAATCTATTGGGTCCATCTAAAGTAAACTTTTTCTCGTCATTGAAGATGAGTTTGCCGGCCGCAGTGGCCGAACAGTTCTAAGCGTTTCAATCCGGAACCGCGCGACCGCTACGATCGCAGGCTCGAATCCTGCCTCGAGCATGGATGTGCGTGATGTCCTTAGGTTCGTTAGGTTTAAGTAATTCTAAGTTCTAGGGGACTGATGACCTCAGCTGTTAAGTCCCGTAGTGCTCAGAGCCATTTGAACCATTTTTTGAAGATTACTTTATTCCATTCTGAAGTCCTTGAAATATGTCTTTCGGTCAACTTCAACGTAGCCTGTTTATGTTTGGGCGTTAGAGCAGGTTGCTGCAGTCGTTTCTTGAATGCAAGATGTTTGTCATGTGACAGAATTTTTCGTAACCGTCTAGCAGTTATTGGAAACCGTAAATCAGCAACAAACTGAGAAGATTAATGGTTTGTGGACCTTGCTTTGCTCAAGGGTAACCATTTGGATACCTCAGATAACTTTCTACTTGGCCCATACTTTCCATTCTGTTCATAATATAGTGCGCCCAATCTAAATTAATTATCAAACACTGTAATTGAACGGTTCAACATCTTGGTGATTTGACTATTAGTGAGTCCCATGTCCTTGTACGCCCCGATTTCGCTTTTTCCATGACATGTTAAAAGATGTCCTCGTGGCATTGTCACAATCATGGTTTTTGTACAAAACACGCTTTGTCACGAATGGTATTATTTTCCTATATGCGGTAAAGGCGCGTACGCACACACTAACATCACACAGAGCCGACTGCCTTACTATCGAGTTCCACCCTCTGCCACGAAAATCGTTGATATCTTGTTATATGTTGTACTACTGACATCAAATGCGAAACCATTTCACTACATTTCTCTGTATAATACAGGTAGTATTATTATAATGTATACTATTGCCCACACACTGTGGACGACTATTCCGAGCGATAATGTTAATTTTCCTCCAAATAACCAAGCCTTTATCTGATTTCCATTATTGTAGTACTTTCCGTCTGCATGAAGTCTTGTTAAATAAGAGTACACATTCTTGAAGTTTTAAGTTTTCCAGTTATCTAGCGTAAGGTTTTGTGTTGTTTCCTAAATCGGTTAAAGGAAATATGAGGAGGATTTCTTTTAAAACGACGTGGCCCACTTCCTATATTCATCATTTCACTCTTGGAGCTTGTTCCCCGTTTCTGATTACATAGTAGTCAACGGAGCGTTAGACAACCATCGACCGTCTTTTCGTAATAAATGCGCTTTGACACTAAGTTCTTTTCAACTCGCAGAGTTTCTATTGAAAAATTGATGATGATTATCAATTTCTGATTGGTTTTAACAAGTACTTCTGAGAATGTGTCTGTGTTAGAGACGGATATGGGATAAAACAGCCTAACCTATGTGAATGTCGTGACTGTCGCTTCGACGAAGTTGTCACTGGAGAAGAGTGCAGAAATAATATCGTTGTGTTGTCTTATGGAGGCACACAAGGGCGATGCAGCGCGGTCACGCGCGAAATTCCATTCCGCAAAGCTCCCGAAATGGGGACCTCTGCTCAGCACTCTAAAGGCCGTAATAAAATCTATGACTGATTTATCCTCTTCTTCCGGCGAAACAAACACAATAGCTATAAATGTCGTAATACAGAACGTATACAGCATAAAATAGTATCGCGGACATGGATTTTATTGCGATGGATGAAATATACCAGCGCGATCGATGTTTTTGAGTTATCGGAACAGTTTGGCCCGAAGACACTGGCGTCGCATCGACGAGTGCGGTCTCATGAAAGTTGTTCGTTAGTGTTTGCGCGGCTTTGGAGATAGGTCGTAAAGGAGATAAAGAAAACGTTGCTTCAGAAGCGTTTTAGTTTTAGTTGCCCAGAACGGCACTATAATCTCGCTATGCTTAGTCCTGGCGGACTCCAAAAACGATTTCTGTAACACACGACCTGCTGCAGCTTGATTATTTGTCTCCGAAAATTCATTCTATGCAACTCTCCACGCTAGTGCACCCTTTGTAAGTCTCTCCATCCATGCGAAACTACTGCAGGTAAGGCTTACTTGAACCTCCTTAGCCGGCCGCTGTGGCCGATAGGTTCTAGGCACTTCAGTCCGGAACGTCGCGACCGCTACGGTCTCAGGTTCGAATCCTGCCTTGGGCGTGGATGTGTGTGATGTCCTTAAGTTAGTTAGGTTTAAGTAATCCTAAGTTCTAGGGACTGATGATCTCAGATGTTAAGTCCTATAGTGCTCAGAGCAATTTGGACCATTTTGAACCTCCTTAATATAGTCATGTGGAGGCCTATGTCTATAATTGTTCTCCTCCACCACACCACTTCCCTCAATTAGCAAAGTGACTACCACCTGATACCTTAAACATGTTTTCCAGATTAAATTGAGTGTGCTTTAATCAGCGATCCGATACACGTCTAAAATTTAACTATCTTTTATAGCACCAGCAGCTTTCTATTCCCTTCTTGCCTTTACTTTCTATCGTTGACTTTTAACTTCCATACATTCGAGACAAATATTTAAGTTTGTGTTGGATAACAGAATATTTCACACTGTCAGAAGAGCTTTTCTTGCTGTTGCAAGTCTGCATTCGTATTATGCTACCTGTACAGTGCGGGCGTGACATCCTTGGTGTTCAGTTATCGATATTGTCTGATCTGTGTATGTCTCTGCCCCATTGCTGGGAAACAGGGGGACTGGCCCACAAGAGAATGCATCAGCAGTGTTGGGTGGGGATATGGGGGCGTGTGCAGCAAGCAGAAGTGAGAAAGCTGCTGACAGCAGTGTGGAGAATAAGACATCGGTCTGTATCTAAGCCGTGTGAGCACTCTGCTGGGTCGAGAATGGCTGCACGGCGGCGGCCTAGTCTATGGACAGTTATTGACACCATCTTGCTGGAAGGGTATCAGCTGTCGGCTGTTGGAGGAGGCGAGCGTGCTCAGTGAACCATTGCGTGCTTATAACTTTATGTTGGGCCCTTTAATCTGCTTTTAACTGAAGTGCGACTCATTACATTCCTATTATTATCGGATCACTCACTCACTTGACTTTTGGAGATCTCTTCATCTCGTTTCTTTCGTAGTTCTGGCACTTGTAGTGCCTTGCCTACTTATCTGCTCTATTTGTTTGGGTTTTTATACTTCTCTTTCCGGTGTGACTGCTGTAGGTGTCATTCTTGTTTTGTTAACATATTAGTTTCATTGCGCGCTTTATACACGCAATAGGTCCGGACACTTTGTGGCCTACTCATCATTCTCCCTAATGGGAATAGTCTAGGTAGGTGCAGAACAAGGCGAAGAGCTTTATTCTGCACTTTCTCAATGTGGATGTTGGCAGCACTGTCCCATGTCACAGAAGCGTAGCCTACAACGGGCCTAATAAATGCCAAATATAGTGTTATTTTGCGCTGGGTGGATAGCACCGCAGTTGGATTTAAGATGGGGTAAAGAGTGCGTAGGCGACCCAGCGCTTTTTACTTCGCTGACGTGAGATCCGCAGGACATGTGCCGATCCATGGTCTCGCCGAAGTATTTCTCAGTTTGTGACTATGGAATGGGGCCTCACATAATACGAAGCGGTACGAAATTTGCAGGAAGCTTTATCCTAGCGATGGCCAGGGCTTGGCTTATAGCTGCATTCATCTTGAGTCGCCATTTGGTCGCCCAAGATCCAAAGTTGTCGTATACTTCTTGCAGACGACGCCTCATAATCTGGGCGTTGAGAATGTGCGCAAAGAGCACAGTGTCGTCTGCGTAAAGCGCAAGTTCGACTCTGTGGGTTTTCGGCATGTCAAATGTTTACGCGTGTGGAGCAGGGGGCCGAGAACGGACCCTTGCGGCACTCCTACCCGGATTCGTCTTGTTGTGGATTTGAAACCGTCCGCTCGAACGCGGAAGGGGCGGTCACTGGTAGGGTTTGAGCAGGTAGACGTGTGACGCCGGTACCCCCAGTACAAAAAGCTTGTACAGGAGGCCGTTATGCCACACGCTATCGAATTCCTCGGGCACGTCGAGGAGTACCACCACAAGGTACTCTCTACGGTCAGCGCTCCCATTGACTGTTCGACCAACGTTGGGAGCTGTTGATGGGCTGAGTGCCCTCTCCGGAAACCGAACTTCTCATCCAGAAACAGGCGCTCAACCTTCACGTGTGTGCACAGCCGTTTGGCGTAAAGTCTTTCAAAAACCTTAGAAAGAGCTGGCAGTAGGCTTATTGGCCTGTAACTGAGCGCAAGTCTCGTATCCTTACCAGCTTTAGGAATGATAACAACCTCCGTGTGTTTACACGCAGAGGGGAAGCTGCCAGTTCGTATGATGTTATTTAAGATACCGGTCAGGATATAGACCGCGCCTTGCGGCATTTGGAGGAGGGTGGTGTTTTCGATCTGAGCGACACCGCTGTGACGACGTTCTTTTCCCGATTTCCCAGGGAAACTGGTAAAGTTCTTCCACTAATCTTACATGATTGTCATCAGCTACGTCGTCGGTAGGCGGGAAATTCTCCGCGAACGCGTCCGCCGGCGCATTTGCCTTGCCTTCCGGCTGGCGAACAATCCCACGCCAGACTTAGAGAGGTGGTGTGCTGTGTTTCTTGGGCAGAAGCTCTTTGGTAATGCACCCTGCACTGTTTCATCAGTTCTGAGGGTGGCTATTTTGCCCTCCCACTCCCGATTTCGGTGCTGGTCGACAACCAACGGCGAAGGCGATTTCACGGCGAACGCCGTTACATTGCACGTTGTCCTATGAATTGCGCTGTTATAGGATCCAGCTAGTATTTGTGGTCATTCCTTCAATATTCACTTGCGAGCGAAGGCGCTCAAACAATTTGTGGCAAATGTGGGTTGGAATATGGATTTTGGTTCCTACTTACCAAGTTACATTTTCCTGTAAGCTACTTGTCTGGCGTACTACCTACGTAGTGATTATTAGCCTTGTTTTATTTAATGGTTTTCTGCATTTTATTAGAATGGCGTTTAATTATGCTTCTTTGTTTGTATTACAGGACAGATCAAAATTTTGATTATTGAATTCACAGTATGCTTTACTTGTCTTGAGACATTCATCACATCATTTTTGATAATGCAAATTCCTCATACCTCTGTGGATAAGTATCTAATTTTGTAAAACAGATGAATAGCTGACTCTATTAAATCCGCGTTACTTGTTATTAGCTGTTTGCAAAACTAGCCAGTAATGTAATAAATATGTTGTGAATTGTTTGGTTGCTGTTTCAGAACACCGGGTTTAGTTAATTCTTTCTATACATTTGATCGGATACTGCTGTTGCTTCTTGCTTCCCTTAATCTCCTGAAATTAACTATTTGCCTTACTTTGGCGTTCTATGTTCCATTTCCATGCGATACTTGGCAGGGAGTCTTTATATTTATAGTTAGTTTCCTTTATGATTTGCTACGACTGATTGCTTCTAAAAACTGCTGAAGTTAATCTAAGCAACATTGTCTAAGGACGGCCTTGAGTATAAGTCTGGTTCAGACGTTGGCGTTATGCCATGTATTCTAGACAAGTTGCCTTGTACCTTGTGCTGTCGATCAGTCACTGTACAGTAAGGCTAACTGTGTTTAAATGTTTGATAGTCCGCCTGCCAGCAGCTGCGTGTTGGGATATAAGCTTAAAGTAAATTAAAATAACTACTAACAGACATCTTGTTTTCCTAACCCAGTTTCGCGTGAATCCTAAGGCTCCTTAGCCCATCGTAAATCTTGTTTACATGGCAGCCGACCAATGATTCTGTTATCCTTTATCTGTATAAGTATTTTATAATTTTCTCAGTAGCGAAATTTTGTTTGCAAAGCATTGATCAGTGTTGCCGAAAGTTGCTATTTTAGGGGGAGGTATCTGATGAAATTAGTATGTAAAACTTAAATACCTGAAGGGGCTACGCTGTCGTAGGTAATTATGAGCGAGCCTTCAGCCGTTTGGGCTGTTACTAAGTGTTGTTATTTGTTTCATCAATTCAAGTTATTGTCCTGTAGTTGTGTGTTACTGAGTAACACCATATGGAAATTAATAAATCTCGTTTCAACTGTTTAATACTTAAGTTATTTTGATAAGAAAAGGAAAAAAAATTGTTTTGGGTCTGCCATTGTACAGTGATATGTCTCTCTTTTTTTTCAAAATATCACTTTTCACCTACGCATTTTAAAGCTCTTATCCTTACTCTTAACACTGTAAGTAGCCTAAGTGAAGCCTGCTCTGATTGTGGCAGCGTCATTGCTGGTCTGCAAGCCACCACTGAACTGTTGCAGGGCAGTGTTCCCACTATTGTCGAGGTGTTGAGAATCCAGGTTCAAGTAATGATTTAGGCAACGGAGTGCAAGGCGTCGCGTTAATAATTACACGCCATGAGCAGAAGGCTGCCACTGAAGAGATGTGTGGTACGTTCCTCTTCTTGCAACTCGACAGTAGCTTGCTCAGTGTCAGGAGAACATGGATCGTAATGAGTCTTCAGCTCGTGTGCAGGCCGTTCAGCAACAAATATCTAAGTCCAGTGGGCGAGGGCAGATGAGAAAAATGGAAATTATTTAACACATTACCCAAATTACCCCCTCTAATCTTTGGTGCAGCGGATAACAAATGTATCTACTGACTAATGAACAAATGCGACATGTGTTGTGGTTAACTCTGCACTTACAAGACCAAGCGGCAATCTTGCGCATCACTAATTCGATAATTTTTCCGGTTATCTACCGACTGATTAGTACACAGCTAAGTAGAATTGTTTCAGAAACTCTTGGTATGCATCAAACATTAAATGCGTTCCGACGGAGGTTGTCATAGGAAAATTTTTCTAGTCAGTAACGTAGTGACCTAACCAGGCAATATTTCTATCGATTTCAGGGGCTCCATCAAATAACATATTGGAAGGGATGTGTCCGGAGGACATATTGTCAATTTTATGTTCTACACCTTTTATAAGTTAGGTAGGTTGCTGTCCAGCATCGAAAGTGTCCGCTTCAGTGATAAGTGCGTTCCGGTACCAACTACCTTTAGAATGCGAGAGCAAAGATCAGCTACATGATATGATCAACCTGATGTCCAGTCTAACAACTGGAGGGTATGTTTTTGGTGCAAGCAATTAGTACATTTCGTGTGGGACAGGCCTGTGCCGATGGAAAGAAGTGGCCAGAGATGACACCGTGTTGGTGCAGACAGTTATGTAGGGCTGTTCTGCTTTATAAAAGACTGCGGTAAAGTCAGGGCTCTCGCATGGAATTACTTATCATTCGTGTTCTGCCATGAATCACGAACCAGTCTGTGTGCTATGTTTGATCCTGGAAGTAATATATCACTGCCGTGCTGGCAATGGTACAGTAAAGTTCCTCTCATTTGTCTATAGAAATCGAGTATGGCTTGTCGCACTGTGAATGTGTGGTCATTACGGGTGGCAGGAATGATTCGACTGCATGTTGGCTTTCGGGGGCTCTCTTGGTCTGCTGAATACATCATTACCGAGGGATTGAGCACTGACGTGTTCATAGGATGTTGTTTTCCGGAGCACACCGGGTGCATATTAAATCACGTCAATAATGTCATTGCGTTCACATTTACGCTGGAAGAAGTATTTTTTGTCCAGGCACCGGCTCCGCAACGGGGTATGTTTTTCAGAGGCAGCTTTGTCGCTGGTTCATACATCCTGTTTGAGTAAAGAGCACGTGCGTGCCTTATTGGGGGCCTTGGGACAGCATTCAGAAGTACTTACTGACAAGCTAGCAGTGATCAACAAAATACAGTGTAAGATCTTGCTGACGAATCAGGTGCTAACTTAGGGAGCTGCCCTACTGACTATCACCACCAAAGACAGATATTTTAAGGAAAAGTAATGATCAGCTTTTGGCTGATGGTGTAAATCACACTACTCAGAAATGAAACTTTTTTCGTTTCCAAACCAAGTGGGGAAGCGTACCGGTCAGTTGTGGATTACAGGGCCCTGTAACAAAAGGTGATTCATGAAACTAGACCATTTCCTAATCTTCATAATAGTTTTACTTGGTTTTCCAGTACACAGTATTTTACTTTTCTTCGCCTGAAACATAGCAACCACCAAGTTTCCCTTGCGGAGGATTCTAAGCCTTTTACAGCCTTATTGCGCCGATTGCAACCTCTTTGAATATTAACGAGCTGTGCTCGGGTTGGCTACCGGAGCACTCATATTCAATGCCAACGATATTCTCTGCTCGGTGACTTAAGATTTAAGTGTGTCAACAACTATCTGGATGACGTGTTTATTTACAGAAAAACCTTCAGTGAGCATATGGACCACACAAGCGAAATTCTTCACCGTCTCTGGGGAGCCGGATTACTATAAAGCCGGCTAATGTTAATCTGGTCTGAAAAGACATCTTGTTCCTTAGTTACCTTGAGTCCGGTTAAGGCTCGAGATGGAAAATCTGAAAAGGGGAATGCTAAGGCTCAGTCTGACCTAGTGGCTTCAGTGAAGTGAAATGGAAAGAAGACAAGAATCTTTGGTCAGATGAGTATAGCAGAAGAAAATTATATATAGCTGGAGTGAGATTCGTTATGAATAGAAGGTAGGGCAGAGAATGAGATAATGTGAACAGTTCAGTGATCTGGCTGTTGCCATCAGAATCGACAGCAAACCAACACTGAATACGATGCTTCAGGTATACTCGACGAAGTCGTAAGCTCAAGATGATTATACGTAGAAAGTATATAAGGATATTTAACTAAATATTCAGTATGTAAAGGCAAATGAAAATCTAATAATCATGGGGCATTCGAATGCAGGTGTAGGGGAAGGAACAGAAAATAGGCTTGCAGAAGAATACAGGTTTGGTTCTAGGAATGAGAGAGCAGAAAGAATAATTGATACTTACAACCAATTTCAGCTAGTAATAGCGAATACTCTGTTCAATAATCACGAGACATAAAGGTATACTTTGAAAAGGCCGAGAGAAACGGGAACATTTCTATGAGACTACATCATGGTCATGCCGGGATTCCGAAATCACATACTAGATTGTTAGGCGTACCCAGGAACAGATACAGATTCAGATCATAATTTAGCAGTGCTGAAAAGTAGTCCGAAGTTTAAGCGATAGAGAGAAAAAATTAAAGCGCAAAGGAGAAAGATACGGAAGTTCTAAGGAATGAAGAGATACGCTTGAAGTCCTGTCAGGTGATAGATACCTCGGTAATTAATAGCTCAGTAGGTAGTTCAGTTGAAGAGGGATGGATCTCTAGAAAGGGCAGTCACAGAAGTTCCAAAGAAAAACATAGGTGCAAAGATGATAACTACGCAGAAACCATGGGTAACACTCGAAATACTTCGACTGATCGATGAAAGAAGGAAGTACAAAAATGTTCAGTAAAATTCAGGAATGCAGAAATACTTGTCACTTACGAATGAAATAATTCGGGAGTGCAGGGAAGCTAAGACGAAGTGGCTGAATGAAAAATGGGAAGAAATCGAAAAAGAAATGATTCTCCGAAATACTGTCTTAATATGTAGAGAAGTCAAAACAACCCTGGCTAAAATTGAAAACAAGGTGATATATATACGAGTACACTAGGATTTCCACCGTTAAATGCAGAGAAGAAGGCGGATTGGTGGAAAGAGTACAATTGAGGCCACTATGAGGGTAAAGACTTGTCTGATGACGTGATAGAAGAAGAAACAGGAGTCGGCAGAGAAGAGATAGGGGATCCAGTATTACAGTCAGATTTTAGAAGAGCTTTGGAAGCCTTACAATCGAATAAGACAGTAAGGGTAGATAACAGTCCATCAGAATTTCCAAGATGATTGGGGGAAGTCGCAACACAACGAATATTCTCGTTGATATGCAGAGCGTATGAGTCTGGCGATAAAATATCTGACTTTTGTAGAAACGTCATCTACACAATTCCAAATACTGTAAGAAGTGACATGTGTGAGAATTACCGCACAATCAGCTTGACAGCTCATGAATCCAATTTTCTGAGGTAAATAAGTTACAGAACAATGGAAAAGAAAATTGAGGATCTGTTTGATGACGCTCAGTATGGCTTTAGGTAATGTAGAAGCACCACAGAGGCACTTCTGTGGTTGATAACTGAAGCAAGACTAAACGAAAATCGAGACACGGCCATGGAGTCTGTCGATCGGGAAAAAGCGTTCGGCAGTGTAAAATGCTACAAGATGTTCGAAATTGTAAGAAATACTGTATAGCGGTAAGCTATAGGGAAGAAGGGGTAATATACAATATGTACAAGAACCAAGAGGCAACAGTAAGAATGGAAGACCGAGAAGCGAAGGTCAAAGCAGGGACGTAGTATTTCACCTCTACTATTCAGCCGAAGAAGTAAAGACGGAAACAGAATAAAAGTTCGAGAGTGGGATTAAAATTCAGGGTGACACTATATCAATGTTATGATTCGTTGTTGATATTGCTATAATACTAACTACAGGATCTGTTGAATGGAATGGTCTAACACTGATTGAGAGTAAATCGAAGAATGAGGAAAGTAATGGGAAGTAGCAATAATGAGAACAGAAAAAAAATTTAACATTAGATTTGGTGACCACGAAGGAGATGAGGTTAAGGAACTCTGCTACCTGTGCAGGAAAATAAACCATGCTGGACGGAGCAAGAAGGATGTAAAAAGCCGACTAGCACTGGCAAAAAAGGGCATTCTTGGCCAAGAAGAGTCTACTAAAATCGAAAAGGAAGAGATTTCTGATCCTGTACGTTTGGAGCACAACATTTTAGGGTAGTAAACCATAGTCTGAGGGAAAGTCGTTACAGAAAAGACTGGAAGTATTTAAATGTGTTGCTACAGAAGAATGTTAGGTGAACTGATAAGATAAGGATGAGGAATTCTTCACAGAGTCTGTGAGGACAAGAATATGTGGAAAACACTGACAAAAAGAAGATGACAGGGCATCTGCTAAGCCATCACGGAATAAGTTCCTTAGTACTAAAGGGCGCTGTTGATGGTCAAAGCTGTAGAGGAAGACAGAGATTGGAATATACCCAGCAAATAATTTAGGACGTAGTTTGCATGTGCTACTCTCAGATGCAAAGTTTGGCAAATGAGGGAAAGTCGTAGCGGGCCGTCTCAGAAGAGCCAGAAGACTAATGACTCAAAGAAAAGAATGCGAGGGTGGACCGTGATCGAACAAAGGCTATTCATCTGTTACTAAGGATGAAAAGAATATAAGTAGATTAAAAAGGATAGTGATTTTTTTTCTGTGAAATCATTCTCAATTTTAAGCAACTAGCTGATCCCATTCGGTCTCTGACCTACGGCTGGGAGAGCGATGTACTGACCACATGCTCCTCCGTATCCGCATCCAGTGACTCCTATGGGCTGAGGATATACACGGTGGCCATGACCTTTTCTGGAGGAGTTAGCTTTTTTTTACCTAATCCCATTAACCAAATGCGGAGGAATGGTGAATTTTCAGAAATGGTTCAAATGGCTCTGAGCACTTGGGGACTGAACATCTGAGGTCATCAGTCCCCTAGAACTTAGAACTACTTAAACCTAACTAACCTAAGGACATCACACACAACCATGCCCGAGGCAGGATTCGAACCTGCGGCCGTAGTGGTCGCGCGGTGAATTTTCAGTGAGCTGATAGTCAACAGGCATCCATTGGTAGCCTTGATTAGTGCCCCAATCCTCGCTATACCAAATATCAATTGAGTGTTTGTTTTGCATACAGGCACCCACAATTCAGGTGCTATGGCCTCCTCCTGCAAGTGAAGGAGGGAGAGAGGAATGCAGTCGGTTACACCTCCCGGTCATTATCAGTGGCGGAGAGCATGTACTCGATGTACGAACTAGGAGAACTAGCCGTACGATTTGGATTGGATGAATACAAGTTTCGTCTTGAGCATCAGCATTTCCTCTTAGAGCGTGACAACTATGATTTTTGAATCTGTGAGCTATTGACGGTAGAGCTTCTGAAAAACATTTTCAAAGAATGTCGATCTAGAGACGAAATGGCAAATAATGCAGTTGGAAAAATATGATGGGAACAGAATTATTGTATTTTATCCGAAACGGTAATATTCGTGATATAATTTGAGATATCAAATTTGGAAACTGCAGTTTCTTAAGGGTTCAGTTTTCACCAACTGAAGTACGTAATCCTAAAAAATAAATAACACACAGTAATGTGGTGGATTAATCCTTAAGTAACAGGCGGAGTAGGAGGTATACGATCGCATAAAACGCAGTGTGTCTTTGATGTGGTAAAATTATAATATTTCAGCATAAGTCACAATTATATACAATGAAAATAATTAATAAGACAGTAAAAAGGTGGTTGAATACAGGGTTATTAATATATACCAAACAGATGTAAAGTAGCTCATGTAGCAATGGGCCTAAAAGTGAGTAAGAAAGAAAGAATGCAGACACAATCGTGAACAAATTATTGTACCCAAGATAGACAGGCAGAATACATCCACCTCATTAGTACACACTTCTACTACATCTAGCTCTACTGATGATGCAGAGAATGGAAAGAAACTATGATGAGATAGAAGAAAGTATTCAGTTACGAGAGACGAAACCTTAATTGTGATGGGATCTGAATTCAATAGCAGGAAGAAGAATGGAAGGGAAAAATAGTGGGAGAACATGGGCTGAGAGGAAGGAATGAAGGAGGAAGCCAGCTGGTACAATTTTGCACAGAATATAATTTAATCATTGCTAACACTTGGATCAAGAATCATGAAGGCAGAGTGCATACATGTATGAGATCGGAAAAAGAGGAAGGTTTCAAATAGATTATAAAGTGGTAAGACAGAGATTTAGATTTCAATTGTAAATCTATTTCATGATTAAAATGTGGACTCCAACCGTCATGTCTTCATTATGAAGCGCAGATTGAAGCTGAGGACATTACATTAAAGGAAATAGTTTAGGAGATGAGACTTAAATAATTTGAAAGAATCATACGTTGTTGAGAGTATCAAAGGGAGCATCACTCAGCAATAGATTACCCCCGACGGATGAATGATGGCAGCAGGGGATTTTTTTAATTTTTTATTTTTTGTTTAGTCGACAGTCTTCTGACTGGTTTGATGCGGCCCTCCACGAATTCCTCTCCTGCGCTAACCTCTTTAACTCAGAGTAGCACTTGCAAACTACGTTTTCAATGATCCGCTGGATGTATTCCAATCTCTGTCTTCCTCTACAGTTTCACCCTCTACAGGTCCCTCTATTAGAACGGAAGTCACTACCTGACGTCATCACAGGTGTTCTACCATCCTGTCCATGCTCCTTGTCAGTCTCTTCCAGATATTCCTTTCCTCTCCGATTCTGCTTAGAACCTCCTCATTCCTTACCTTATCAGTCCACCTAACATTCAACATTTGTCTGTGACACCACGTTTCAAATGTTTCGATTCTCTTCTACTCCGATTTTCCCGCAGTACATGTTTCACTAGCATATGATGCTGGGCTCCAATCATAAGTTCTCAGAAATTTCCTCCTCAAATTAAGGCCTATGTTTGATACTAGTAGACTTCTCTTGGCCAGTAATGCCCTTTTTTCCAGTGCTATTCTGCTTTTGATACCCTCCTTTCTCCGTCCGTCATTCGTTATTTTGTGGCCTAGATAGCTGAATTAACTTCATATACTTCGTGACTATCTCTTGTGATGTTAGTTTCTTGCTGCTCTCATTTCTGCTATTTTACTTTCGTGTTTCTTCGGTTTACTCTCAGTCCGTATCCTGTACTCAAATGGTTCAAAATGGCTCTGAGTACTATGGGACTTAACTACATTGGTCATCAGTCCCCTAGAACTTAGAATTACTTAAACCTAACTAACCAAAGGACATCACACACATCCATGCCCGAGGCAGGATTCGAACCTGCGACCGTAGCCGCCGCGCGGTTCTAGACTGTAGCGACTAGAACCACTCGGCCACTCCGGCCGGCTATCCTGTACTCATTAGAGTGATCATTACATTTAGTAGATCACGTAATTCTTCCTCACTTTCACTGAGGATAGCACTGTCATTGACAAATCGTATCATTGATGTCCTTTCACCTTGAATGTTAATTCCACTCCTGAACCTTCATTTAATTTACATCATAGCTTCTTTGATGTACAGACTGAATAGTGGGGGCGAAAGAGTACGTCCCTGTCTCACACCCTTTTTAGTCCGACCACTTCATTATTTGTCGTCCACTCTTATTATTCTCTCAAGGCTCTTGAACATATTGGATATTACTCGTCCCTCCCTATAGCTTACCCTAATTTTTCTCAGAATTTCGGACGTCTTTTTTACATTGTCTAACGCTTTTTCCAGATCGACAAATGCTATGAACATGTCTTGATTTTTCTTTTGTCTTACTTTCATTATCAACGGCAACGTCAGATTTGCCTCTCTGGTGCCTTAACTTTTCCTTCTTTTGTATGTTGTTCTTGTTAGCATCTTGAATGCGTGAGCCGTTAAACCGATTGTGCGATAATTCTCGCACTTGTCAGCTCCTGCAGTCTTCGTATTTCTGTGGATGATATTTTTCCGAAAGTCACATGGTATGACGCCATACTCGTACATTCTAGACACGAACGTGAATAGTAGTTTTGTTGCCACTTTCCACAATCATTTTAGAAATTCTGATGAAATCGATGGTTTCAGCCTGTTTTGATCCTAAGTCCCACAAAGCTCTCTTCCCCACTTCCGCCTCATAGAGGTTTCTAGTGTTGTCTTCCCACCTATCCGCTCTCTCCTCTGCATTTAAAGGTGGAATTTCCGTTGCACCCTCGCTTTTAATTTCACCGAAGGTTGTTTTAACTTTCCTATATGCTGATTCAGTCCTTTCGACAATCATTTCTTATTCAGTTTCTTCACATTTGTTATACTGGCATTTCGTCTTAGCTTCCCAGCACTTCCTATTTACTTCATTACTCAGCAACTTCTATTTCTGTTTTCCCGAATTTCATTGAACATTTTTTTGCTTACATCTTTCATCGATCAGTTGAAGCATATCCTCTGATACCCATGGTTTCCTTGCAAGTACCCTCTTTGTATCTACGCTTTTCTAGCCATCTTTTGTGATTGCCTTTTTTAGATAAGTTCATTCCTCTTCAACTGTACTGCTTACTAACCTATTCTTTATTGCTGTATCCATAGCCTTAGAGAACTTCAAGCATATCTTGCATTTCCTTAGCACTTCCGCATCCCACTTCTCAGTGTATTTATTCTTCTTGACAAATCTCTTATACTTCAGCCTAACCTTCATCACTATAGCTTTGTGATCTGAGCCTTTATCTGCTCCTGGATACGCTTTACAATAAAGTATCTGATTTCGGAATCTCTGTCTGGTCAAGATGTAAACTAACCGAAATCTTCCCGTGTCACGCACCCGTTTTCTAGTATACCTTCTCCTCTTGTGATTGTTGAACAGAACATTCACTATTATTAACTGAAATTTTTTATGGATCTCAATTCATCTTTCTCAGTCCTTGTCCCAAGACTACATTCTCCTTTAACCTTTTCTTATACTCCTTCGCCAACAATTGCATTCCAGTCCCCAACGATTATTAGATTTTCATTTCCCTTTATGTACTGTATTGCCCTTTCAGTGTCCTCATACACTTCCTCTGTCTCTTCATTTTCAGCATGCGACTTAGTCATGTAAATCTGAATTGTCGTTGTCGGTGTTTTTTTATTGTCGATTCTGATAAGAAAAGCCCTATCACTGAATTGTTCCCAGCAACACACTCTCTGCCCTACCTTCCTATTCATAACAAATCCTACTCCCGATATACAATTTCTGCTTCTTTTGATATTGCCCTACACTCATCTGGTCAGAATTCACTTCACTTCACTGACATCTACTGTATGTAGAATTAGGCTTTGCATTCCGTTTTCCTTTTTTCTAGCTTCCCTATCACGTTCAAGCTTCTGACATTCGATGACCCGACTCGTAGAACGTTTCCTTTCGTTGGTTATTCAATCTGTTTGTCGTGGTAACCTCCCCCTTGGCAGACCCCTCCCGCAGATCCGAATAGCGGACTATTACGGAATCTTTTACCACTGCAGAACTAATCATGATACTTCTTCAATGCAGGCCATATGTCCTGTGGATACACGTTATTTATCTTTAATGCAGCGGTTTCCATTGCCTTCTGCATTCTCATGCTTTAACCACTGCTGTTTCTTCCGCCTTTAGGGGCACTTTCCCACCCCGAGGAGTGCCCTGTACATCCGTCCGCTCCTCCGCTCACTTTGACAAGGCCGTAGGCAGAATGAGGGTGTCCTCTTATTCCGGAAGTCTTCGACCACCAGTGCTGATTGTATAAAAAAATGTAAGCTCGGGCATGCTTCGAATCCGAGACTGAGGACGTTTTATTATTAATCAACGACACTACCCGTATACCACGGTTGCGGAGGATTGAAGAGGCAAAAGGCAGAGCCCATTTGAAAACCCCCCGATAACTCTGCCGAGAGCAAGTCGTCATGAGATGCACTGTGAGCAACGCGACTGTGGTGCCACGCTTACCGCGTGCATCTGTGGAGCGTTCTCCTGCATTCATCGGTCGGTCTGGAGGTATCGAGCAGCCACCTCTCCCTTCAAGCAGGACGCCTCTCACCTTACCGCTGCAGAGAGGTTACTTCGTCCGTATTGGTGACTGTGCCAGCTTTTTGGGTTCGGTACTGGAGAAAGCTTTCACACTGAACTTTCAGTTTGGCGGCCGACGCTGCGTGGGTTGGCCATTGTATTCGATTGGCTGCTGTGGTGGGTTACAGAGTGAGTAGGAGCTTCGGGTATCTTTGTATAAGTCACATTGACTGGGTTGTAGTTGCCTGTGTTTTATTGGTAGTGGCCCGTTTTGAAGAGTATGTATGGTGTTGTGTTATGTCGCTGTTAGAACAAGTTACTGCTGGTCATGCATTATGCCATGTTCTTCGTTGTTTCTATATATTGCAGTATACCGTTCAGTCAGTTGCTGACGTTGCTCCTAGCTTGATGACCTAGCTAATAAATTACATCTGACTGTTGATTGGAATTAAGACAGTAATATGTGTTTCATTATAATTGTGTGGGAAGTCATTTGTATTGTGCTTTATTATAACTGTGTTGGAAGCCATCTGTATGGTTTTATTAAAATTGTCTATGAGATCATCAGTCATCAATTATTAATGGGGATTTTGTCAATTAGAAACCTTGTAATGAAGAAAGTGTTAGTGTGTGTGTCTGTGTGTGGGGGGGGGGGGGGGGGGGAGGGTGTTAGTATTATTTATTTAAGGAAATGTTCGTTGGATCTTGGTACTGCAATAGAAGTAATGTGTTTCAAAAGAATGTATCATAGCCGTTTCATCCTAGCCCTTCACAAACTAGGTCTGTTACAGTAATGAACGAGATACTGAATCTAATTTACGAATTGGGAAATATAAAAATTCAGCATAGCAAGGTGGCAAAACGGAATATAAGCATCTGGGAAATGAGCGTGACACGAAGGGAAAAATGGTAGATTAGGAATAACTAGAGGAAAATGGACGGATGTGGAAGTGTGCATAACTCATGGAAACAGGGATTCCGCCTACAGGAAAATTGAAGCTGCCTTTGGAGGAAAGAGAAGCAACTGTATGGCTATTAAGAGCTCGGATCGCATGCCAGTGTAAGCAAAGAGAGGAAAGGTAAGAAGGTGGAAGAATATATAGCAGGGCTATACAAATGCAATGAACGTGAAGGCAATATTATTGAAAAAGAAGGGGAAAAAGATCCAGATGAGTTAGGAGACATGATACTTCGAGCTCAATCCCCACTGGAGTAGTCAACATTCTCTCAGAATTCTTGATGCGCTGGGGAAGCCAGACATGAAAAAACTATTAAATTTCATATGCACGAAATGCGACAGGCCAAATGACCTTAATATTGAAGAAGAATATTTTTTGATTTCAGTTCCAAATACAGCAGGTGCTGACAGTTGTATTTCCAAAGACTGAGTTTAATGAGTCAATGTGCTAAAACACTGAAACAATTATTTACAGAAGACGTCAACAACTAGTAGAAGCCAATCTGGGGGAAGATCAGTTCGGGTTCCAGCTAAATGTTGCTACCTTTGAGGCAATATTGACAGTATGACTTGTCTTAGAATAAAGGTTAAATGAGGCAAACCTGTGTCTATAATATATGTAGGTTTAATGGAAGCTTTTGACAATGTTGATTTGAATAAACGATCAGAAATTTTGAAGGTAACAGTGCTCAAATGCAGGGAGTGAAGGCTATTTACAACTTGTACAGAAGCCAGAGCGCCATTTTAAGACTCGAAGAACAAGAAAGCGAAGGAGTGTTTGACAATGCACTGTGACAGGTTTGTATCCTACCCCTGATGTTACTCAATCTGTACACTGAGGAAGTAGTAAATGAAATCAAGAAGAATTGTGGAAGAAGATTTTTGAACATCAGATGGGTAGGTAGAATAACAATAAGAAGCTGCTGTATCGTACTGGGAGAAAGAAAAATTTTATGGCACTACTTGAGTAAAAGAAGGACTCGGCTGATTGGACGGGTCTTAAGGCAGCAATGAGTCTTCCACGTGGTAACAGAAGGAACTTTGGGACAGTAAAAGTTGGAGAATCAGACAAACGGATGAATACTGTTAGCAGTTTAATTTGGATGTAGACTGCTGTAGTTATTCGGAGATGAGGTGGCTTGTAAGGTTCCTGTTTCGTTTGCAATATCAAAGTTATAATAGAAAGGAAAGGAAGGCTATGGTTTAAGCTCCCGGAACTGATAAGGTCACTGAGAACGAAGTCAAGTAGAAAATGATTAACTAAATAAATTACGTCGAATCCTTTTCAAAACAGTGCGACGATACAAATAACAAATGACGAGAGACATGCGGTGGCTGTGCTGTTGATCCACGAAATATTTACAATATTGCAGTGGCTGTGTTATTGCGAAAAACGATGCAATGTTCCTTCAGATAGCCAAATGATAAGTCCAGTCAGACACACACTTACATTGTGGTCGTTCCATTATAAAGCTGATGGTTGTTCTTATTCGCAACTACGAGCACATTTCGGGTATTTTATAATGCCTGTAGTGGCGGCAGTGCGTGTTACTTCGGACATGCATGCAGGCATGACATCACCATTCGGCCACCCGAGCGCTGCTCACGGCCAGACCCAAACTTCCATATGTTGTCAGCGATCTGTCTACAACCTGTGCTCGTACATCCATTATGTATATTTTCATACAGAGGAGACATTTTACTTGAATGTCGATGGCCCGTAGTCGGCAGATAAATTCGATACTGCAGTGCCTGTGTCATTCCAAATTACGATGCAATGCAGGCATGTCCGAAGTAACAGGCACTGCGTCGTCTACGGCCATTACAAAATGCAAGAAATTTATTCGCAGTGGCGAGTATGGACAATCATCAGCTGTATAATGGGATGGTGGCAGTGAACATTTATGCCTGTTCGAGGGATGTTTCAAGTAAAATGTCTCCGCTGTACGGGAATAAACAAAATGAAATGTACGAGTACAAGTTGCAGAAAAGTGGTCGATGTTGTATGGAAGTCTGGGTCTGGTCTGAGTAGTTGTTGTTGTTGTAGTGCTCAGTCCTGAGACTGGTTTGATGCAGCTCTCCATGCTACTCTATCCTGTGCAAGATTCTTCATCTCCCAGTACTTACTGCAACCTACGTCCTTCTGAATCTGCTTAATGTATTCATCTCTTGGTCTCCCTCTTCGATTTTTAGCCTACACGCTGCTCTCCAATGCTAAATTTGTGATCCCTTGATGCCTCAGAACATGTCCTACCAACTGGTCCCATCTTCTTGTCAAGTTGTGCCACAAACTCCTCTTCTCCCCAATTCTATTCAATACCTCCACATTAGTTATGTGATCAACCCATCTAATCTTCAGCATTCTTCTGTAACACCACATTTCGAAAGCTTCTATTCTCTTCTTGTTCAAACTAGTTATCGTCCATGTTTCACTTCCATACATGGCTACACTCCATACAAATACTTTCAGAAACGACTTCATGACACTTAAATCTATACTCGATGTTAACAAATTTCTCTTCTTCAGAAACGCTTTCCTTGCCATTGCCAGTCTACATTTTATATCCTCTCTACTTCGACCATCATCAGTTATTTTGCTCCCCAAATAGCAAAACTCCTTTACTACTTTAAGTGTCTCACTTCCAAATCTAATTCCCTCAGCATCACCCGACTGAATTCGACTACATTCCATTGTCCTCGTTTTGCTTTTGTTGATGTTCATCTTGTATCCTCCTTTCAAAACACTGTCCATTCCGTTCAACTGCTCTTCCAGGTCCTTTGCTGTCTCTGACAGAATTACAATGTCGTCGGCGAACCTCAAAGCTTTTGTTTCTTCTCCATGGATATTAATAACTACTCCGAATTTTTCTTTTGTTTCCTTTACTGCTTGCTCAATATACAGATTGAATAACATCGGGGACAGGCTACAACCCTGTCTCACTCCCTTCCCAACCACTGCTTCCCTTTCATGCACCTCGACTCTTATAGCTGCCATCTGGTTTCTGTACAAATTGTAAATAGCCTTTCACTCCCTGTATTTTACCCCTGCCACCTTATGAATTTGAAAGAGAGTATTCCAGTCAACATTGTCAAAAGCTTTCTCTAAGTCTACGAATGCTAGAAATGTAGGTTTGCCTTTCGTTAATCTATTTTCTAAGATAAGTCGTAGAGTCAGTATTGCCTCACGTGTTCCAGCATTTCTGCGGAATCCAAACTGATCTTCCCCGAGGTCGGCTTCTACTAGTTTTTCCATTCGCCTGTAAAGAATTTGCGTTAGTATTTTGCAGCTGTGACTTATTAAACTGATAGTTCGGTAATTTTCACATCTGTCAACACCTGATTTCTTTGGGATGGGAATTATTATATTCTTCTTGAAGTCTGAGGGTATTTCGCCTGTCTCATACATCTTGCTCACCAGATCGTAGAGTTTTGTCAGGACTGGCTGTCCCAAGGCTGTCAGTAATTCCAATGGAATGTTGTTTACTCCCAGGGTCTTGTTTCAACTCAGGTCTTTCAGTGCTGTGTCAATTTCTTCACGCAGTATCGTATCTCCCATTTAATCTTCATCTAGACCCTCTTCCATTTCCATAATATTGTCCTCAAGTACATAACCCTTGTATAGACCCTCTATATACTCCTTCCGCCTTTCTGCTTTCCCTTCTTTGCTTAGAACTGGGTTTCCATCTGAGCTCTTGATATTCATACAAGTGGCTCTCTTTTCTCCAAAGGTCTCCTGTAGGCAGTATCTATCTTACCCCTAATGAGAAAAGCCTCTACATCCCTACATTTGTCCTCTAGCCATCCCTGCTTAGCCGTTTTGCACTTCCTGTCGATGTCATTTTTGAGACGTTTGTATTCCCTTTTGCTGCTTCATTTACTGCGTTTCTATATTTTCTCCTTTCATCAATTAAATTCAATATTTCTTCTGTTACCAAAGGATTTCTACTAGCCCTCGTCTTTTTACATACTTGATCCTCTGCTGCCTTCACTACTTCTTCCCTCAGAGCTACCCATTCTTCTTCTACTGTATTTCTTTCCCCCATTCCTGTCAATTGTTCCCTTATGCTCTCCCTGAGACTCTGTGCAACTTCTGGTTTAGTTAGTTTATCCAGGTCCCATCTCCTTAAATTCCCACCTTTTTGCAGTTTCTTCAGTTTTAATCTACAGTTCATAACAAATAGATTGTGGTCAGAGTCCACATCTGCCCCTGGAAATGTCTTACAATTTAGAACCTGGTTCCTAAATCTCTGTCTTACCATTATATAATGTATCTGATACCTCCTAGTATCTCCAGGATTCTTCCATGTATACAACCTTCTTTTATGATGAAACTTCCTGGCAGATTAAAAGTGTGTGCCCGACAGAGACTCGAACTCGGGACCTTTGCCTTTTGCGGGCAAGTGCTCTACCATTTTATGATTCTTGAACCAAGTGTTAGCTATGATTAAGTTTTGCTCTGTGCAAAATTCTACCAGGCGGCTTCCTCTTTCGTTTCTTACCCCCAATCCATATTCACCTACTACGTTTCCTTCTCTCCCTTTTCCTACTGACGAATTCCAGTCACCCCTGACTATTAAATTTTCGTCTCCCTTCACTACCTGAATAATTTCTTTTATCTCATCATACATTTCATCAATGTCTTCATTATCTGCAGAGCTAGTTGGCATATAAACTTGTACTATGTAGTAGGCATGGGCTTCGTGTCTATCTTGGCCACAATAATGTGTTCACTACGCTGTTGGTAGTAGCTTACCCGCGCTCCTATTTTTTTATTCATTATTAAACCTACTCCTGCATTACCCCTATTTGATTTTGTATTTATAACCCTGTATTCAACTGACCAAAGGTCTTGTTCCTCCTGCCACCGAACTTCACTAATTCCCACTATATCTAACTTCAACCTTTCCATTTCCCTTTTTAAATTTTCTAACCTACCTGCCCGATTATGGGATCTGACATTCCACGCTCCGATCCGTAGATCGCCAGTTTTCTTTCTCCTGGTCTGAGTAGTGCTCGAACAGCCTGATGGTAAGGCGATCGTTCGCGATAAGCGCGTAATCCCAGTTCCAACGTTTGTGCGGCAGAAATTCTTTTTTTATCATTTCCTTTTAGAGCTGATCGTTGACCATATTCGCAATTGTGAATACATTTCGTGTATTCCACAAAATATTGTTCAATAAACTTCTAGCCCTTGAGCCCTCATTTGTGTCTGCACGAATAATAAATTGTAAATTAAAGAGTCACTGTTTATAGAACCTCAGAATGCGTAGTTGGATTTTTAAGTTTTAGCTGCGCTACATTCTATACGTGTACCAAAACATCCATCACATTAATCCTAAAACATCCAGTTCAAATAAATGCAGGCAGGAATTTGCGGTGAAAGTAAGTTTCATTACTTCCAGCATATTACATTTTAACGTAGCCCTGAAATTATTCGAACACTATAACATTTAACAGAATCTAATGATGGTTTAACATTGACTACTTAATATCAGAGCAAGCACTTAAACATAACAGAGCAGTACCTCATGTCCCCATAAACTTCCGAAAAATTATTGCAGATGATCAGAGTTTCTTAGACACAAGTGTAAATTTAAAGTTCCACAACAGCGAACTTTTATAAATTCAGAATGCACACCACTCGCTACTATAGTCTCTGGTTTTATTGGATTTAGTGCTATTTTATATTTATTCCAAACATAATTCAGCCATGACAGTTTCCCCTTCATTTTTAACATCAACGGCACGTTTTTCCCTGCCGCGCGGCCACAGCCTGTGTTTCCCTGACCTGCGCTCTTGATAATAATTGTCGTACTCACAGTGTCGGCCAATCACAAAGGCTCTGAGGGTGCCGCCATCTACTGATGGCACTATAAAGCTCGTGCAACTGCTGTGCTCTGCCGACCCGTCCTCGTAGCTGGCAGAACACTCGCCGGCTCGGTCGCGTCTCTCGTCACAGACAGAGCGCGCGTCCATAGCCTCATTTGTTTTTAAAGTTTCTCGTTACAATTACTGGGGCGTACGGTGTCAAAAACCATCTCGGTATCTGCCTCAATTGATTTCAGGAAAACAGGGAAATTTAAATCTAGGTGGCAGCACTAAATTTAGTAGCTAAATCGAATCTAATCTTTTAACCATTGCGCCACATCTCTGAAATGACACAATTTCAACCTCAATGTATTTTGTAGATCCCATAATACTCAGTTATTACGTTCCCCTAACCATAGCCCACGCCGTTTGCTAAGATTACTTTTGACCCACCTCTAATAATGATGTGATGGCAATAGATGAAAATACGGAGTTCAGCTAGTCACATGTTGCATCTACCAGCACAGTATTTCACAGGTGTGCACTAGAATATCAAGAGGATACGCAGAATGCTTAGTGGTTTCATGATAATATATGACAAAGACTAAGTTTATAACAATTTGTCACAAATTTGATGTTCCTTTGTTGGTTTCAACAATGGGAGAGGTTGTAGTACCTAAATCGTTGTGTTAGTTCTTCAAAATTAGGTCCCACGGCGAGGTACAAAATTTATTTTTTGAGCCATCGAATTCCTCTCCTGTACCGACCCTTTTTTCATCTCGATCCTCAGGTAACTGCTCGTGTATCGCAGTCTCTGTCTTCGTCCACTGCTTCATCCTCTGCAGCTCCCTCTAATACCATGGAAGTTAACAGATGCCCTAACATCCTGTCCCTTCTTCATGTCAGTGTTTTCCGTATTTTCCTTTCCTCGCCGATTTCGTGGAGAACCTCCCCATTACTTATCAGTGCATCTAATTTTCAAAGTATTTCTGTAGCATCACATCTCAAATGATTCTGTTCCCTTCTGTTCGGGTTTTCCCTCAGTCCATGTTTCACTGCCAGACAGCGCTGTGCTCCAAAGATATATTCTCAGAAATTCTTCCCTCAAGTTAAGACCTGTGTTTGATAGTAGAATTAGTAGAATTCTCGTGGTCGGGAATGCCCTTTTTGTCAGTGGTAGTCTGCTTTTTATGTCCTCCTTGCTCCGTCCGTCACGGATTACTTTGCTGCCTTGGTATCAGAATTCATTAATCCATCTATGCCGGATGTACGCGAATTCGCATCATACTAATGCTGTGCTAATAATTGGAAGAGTAACTGTTTTTGAGCGCCAGTGTTGATAGGTCCTGAAGCTGTGTGGAGGCACCAAACCTTCCGACAAGTGTTGCATTTTTTTTGGGTGTTTCGGGTATCTCAAAGGTACCACGATTTTTTATTTTAAACTTTCATCTAGAAACGTATTCAAGTATTAAGGAATTAACTTCATTAATTAGGCTGTTAAGTTTCTCTGTGTTCTCATTTCTGCTACTCGTTATTTTCGTCTTTCTTCGATATTCCCTCAACCCGTATTCTGTATTCATTAGATTGTTCATTCTATTCAACACATCCTGTAATTAGTCTTCACTTTCACTGTGTATAGCAATGTCATCAACGAATGTTAACGGTGCCAATAGTAGAAATATTGTTTTGTGATGTAGCATATATCAAACTGTAATTAGTTGAAGTGATAATTTCAACTTACATCAGTATTACACTTACATCATAAATTAAATGTAAGTGGTGACAGAATACTTGAATCATGGATTTAGTATCAGTTGAAAAATCTACCAAGTGCACGAATTCAGCCTGGTTGCTAGAAGGGGACAGTGTTGTAGCCAGGGACATTTTTAAGCCTTCAGCCAGCTCTGTAACAGGAGTTTACAATAACTTATCAGTGGAATTTAAAATTAACGCATTCACATATTGTGTGCTGGAGTCTTCTCCTGTACTAAAATAATAAAATAAATACTTCAGAAAACTTATGTTTTTTTACACCTAAGAACAAACATTTGTTTGAAATTTAAGAGAAAATCTTGTGAGTATTTTATTTAACAGTAAATATTTTTAATAATCTGTTAACACCATTAATCAAAGCAAATTTAGTAGAAATACCATCAAAACCAAATTACTAGTATAAAACACTTTAAATTAGAAGCTCTTGGAAGCTAGCACAAATTTCCATTTTCACGGCAGGTAAAATAGTTAAGTCATTAAAGAAGCTCAGTTCATTTGGAAACATTACTCATTCCTTGGTATAAAACTTTCTTCCGTTTCGATGTACAAGATGGTGAATGACCGACGATCTAAAGCTTAACTGTCCACACATTACAAAACTGCTCTTAAAAATACACTCCTGGAAATTGAAATAAGAACACCGTGAATTCATTGTCCCAGGAAGGGGAAACTTTATTGACACATTCCTGGGGTCAGATACATCACATGATCACACTGACAGAACCACAGGCACATAGACACAGGCAACAGAGCATGCACAATTCGGCACTAGTACAGTGTATATCCACCTTTCGCAGCAATGCAGGCTGCTATTCTCCCATGGAGACGATCGTAGAGATGCTGGATGTAGTCCTGTGGAACGGCTTGCCATGCCATTTCCACCTGGCGCCTCAGTTGGACCAGCGTTCGTGCTGGACGTGCAGACCGCGTGAGACGACGCTTCATCCAGTCCCAAACATGCTCAATGGGGGACAGATCCGGAGATCTTGCTGGCCAGGGTAGTTGACTTACACCTTCTAGAGCACGTTGGGTGGCACGGGATACATGCGGACGTGCATTGTCCTGTTGGAACAGCAAGTTCCCTTGCCGGTCTAGGAATGGTAGAACGATGGGTTCGATGACGGTTTGGATGTACCGTGCACTATTCAGTGTCCCCTCGACGACCACCAGTGGTGTACAGCCAGTGTAGGAGATCGCTCCCCACACCATGATGCCGGGTGTTGGCCCTGTGTGCCTCGGTCGTATGCAGTCCTGATTGTGGCGCTCACCTGCACGGCGCCAAACACGCATACGACCATCATTGGCACCAAGGCAGAAGCGACTCTCATCGCTGAAGACGACACGTCTCCATTCGTCCCTCCATTCACGCCTGTCGCGACACCACTGGAGGCGGGCTGCACGACGTTGGGGCGTGAGCGGAAGACGGCCTAACGGTGTGCGGGACCGTAGCCCAGCTTCATGGAGACGGTTGCGAATGGTCCTCGCCGATACCCCAGGAGCAACAGTGTCCCTAATTTGCTGGGAAGTGGCGGTGCGGTCCCCTACGGCACTGCGTAGGATCCTACGGTCTTGGCGTGCATCCGTGCGTCGCTGCGGTCCGGTCCCAGGTCGACGGGCACGTGCACCTTCCGCCGACCACTGGCGACAACATCGATGTACTGTGGAGACCTCACGCCCCACGTGTTGAGCAATTCGGCGGTACGTCCACCCAGCCTCCCGCATGCCCACTATACGCCCTCGCTCAAAGTCCGTCAACTGCACATACGGTTCACGTCCACGCTGTCGCGGCATGCTACCAGTGTTAAAGACTGCGATGGAGCTCCGTATGCCACGGCAAACTGGCTGACACTGACGGGGGCGGTGCACAAATGCTGCGCAGCTAGCGCTATTCGACGGCCAACACCGCGGTTCCTGGTGAGTCCGCTGTGCCGTGCGTGTGATCATTGCTTGTACAGCCCTCTCGCAGTGTCCGGAGCAAGTATGGTGGGTCTGACACACCGGTGTCAATGTGTTCTTTTTTCCATTTCCAGGAGCGTATATAGTATTGCACTCACAACAAAATTCTGTAATTTAGAGAATTAACAATTCCTTTCAAACGGCTTCAATACATTACACAGCATTTACATTCGTAGAACCAAAAATATGAATGCTGCCTAAAAGACTCTCCAGCATCAAATGCAGTACTAAATTCCGGGAACTGCTTTTGGGATCCTCTTGTGAGGATTACTTCTTGTTATTCTATAGTTGGTCTCTAGAATGAAATATCTGTCCTGAAGGTACAATACCCTCCCTACATAAATCGACAGGGAATTTCCTGAGAAATAAAGTTGGACAGAAACTTAGTTTTCACAAAATTCTTCAACATTTTGTGTGATATCAACAACGTCTGCCGAACGTTTGTTTTAGAAGGACTTAACTTTCACTGTTTACTACTAAAAACTATTCACATGTCACATTCTTATCTACGCGTACGTAACATGTTAACTGTGTGGTAACACCGTGACATATTTACAAACGTCGGTGTCAGATAAATGTGAAGCTGTGCACTTTGGGCAACATAGAACTCGTAATATCAGTGAACTACATGATTACTACCACATAACTGTAGGCACCCACGCCGTAGTAATATTTGGGACTGCCGGCCGAAGTGGCCGAGCGGTTCTAGGCGCTACAGTCTGGAACCGCGCGACTGCTACGGTCGCAGGTTCGAATCCTGCCTCGGGCATGGATGTGTGTGATGTCCTTAGGTTAGTTAGGTTTAATTAGTTCTAAGTTCTAGGCGACTGATGACCTCAGAAGTTAAGTCGCATAGTGCTCAGAGCCAGCCAATATTTGAGACTGATAAGGCACAGAGGAGCAGCGGTAAGAAGTGAAACAATTACGAATTCTCAGTCGTTGCTAAAGCAGCTGACAGCTGTAAATGACGTTTGTCTATGAAGGATATTGCTAACGAAAAACACCCATGGGCATCACTGACATTCTGAAAACTGTATGTGAGCCCTATGAAGCTAAGCTAGCTGTGGGCATCGAGCCTTCAGGAAGAAAAGACGACGCAGGTTGACAGAGCTTTGTTTGATTCGAGGTGGATCTTAAAGAGCCGATCAAATCTTTGAACTTACGCACGCAAAAGGAATGAGAGCACTGTATCTCTCAGATCTCACTGAGAAAATACCGACTGGAAGGGGAAAGAGTTTAAAGTTCCGTTTACAGCTAAGTCCTTATGAGAAGTGCATTAAGGGTTAAAATTCTAAGCGCCGCGCGGAGAGGCCGAGCGGTCTAGCCGCCTTGTCACGGACTGCGCGGCCCCTCCCACGGGATATTCGAGTCCTCCCTGGGGCAAGGGTGTTTGTGTAGTTCTTAGCGTAAGTTAGTTTAAGTAGTGTGTAAGACTGGAGACCGCGACCTCAGTTTGATGCCTTAGAAATTCATGCACATTTGAACATATTTTAAAATTCTACGTAATTAAAGTTGGTTCTGAATTAACGTAAGACAGCTTCGACCGCTACATAATATTGCTTGTAATAATCTGCCGTTTTCATAAGGAGTTTGTACTTACTTTCCCAGCTTTAGTCGTCTGGTTCTAGTCTCTGTATCTGGTTTGTCTTTTAGAAATCATCTCTAGTATTATTAATATGAAATGGAAGCCAGAAATTTTTTTTTATTCTTATATGTGTGAAGGCCTTCCACCACTTTTCAACCTTGTTCGGTGAATATGCATGCGATCGGAGCCGGCAATCCCTGAAGAACACCCAGTGCTAATTGGATGCTCTGAAGGTTCTGTATAATTAGCCACCAACGTAA
Source organism: Schistocerca cancellata (assembly GCF_023864275.1). Lineage (NCBI taxonomy): Eukaryota > Metazoa > Arthropoda > Insecta > Orthoptera > Acrididae > Schistocerca > Schistocerca cancellata. The sequence goes on along the minus strand of NC_064628.1, from coordinate 479,387,245 downwards.
TGTACATTCACATCAGACATAATTTGATACATGAGAGGCATCGTGAGTCTGACATAGGGCCTGTCTGACGCCGTGTGAATGATGTCACTAACCAGTACAGTGAAACAAGTAGCTAAAGAGGTGCATTTGAACAGTTGTCGTGGCAGTCTTGAAACGATATCGACGAGCTTAGTGAGCAAACGCTTCGACAGCGACAGATGTGCATATTTTCCAAGCAGATGCTATACTCTATTCTTCTAGAGCGAAGGAAGGAACATTGAGTCAGTATTTCAGTGTATCTATCTCGCGTTATTGTTTCTATACTGAACAAAAGTAAACATTACACAGCTTTTCTTTGTTATTTATGAAGTAAAAAAAGCGCTTCAATTAACGTATCAAGCTCGAGCACAGTAAAAGGCTGTGAGCTAAGTACGTCCAAAGCAATTGTGAATTTGTCAATCTACGTTATTAGCGAGGGCTCAAATTAATGCCATTTAAAATAAATGTAGCATGAACTCAGACATAACGGGATAGGGGAATAATCAGATGTTAGCTTGTTGATATACAGTAGCGGCATTCACTTTACACACTTTACCGAAACTATGGCCAACTTAAATTGCTGCACAAGGGTTTGAAGAGACAACCCGCAGAATGAAAGTTAAATGTCTTTACGACTGGGCCATTCTCTAGCTGAAAAATGCAGTCACAGCTTTTCAGAGCGAACTTGTAACCTCCCCACAGAATTATTTTAAATTAGAAACCAGGAACCAAGTGTAATCTCCGCACAAAAATAATAATTAAATGAATTTTATATATTGTAACCTCTGAACAAAATTGGCTCCCATTTATAATCTCTGTGCAGAAATGCATTTACATTTAATGTAACCACAAAATTCAATTCCTAAACCCGGAAATAAAAAAAATTCAGTAACCTGGTAAATTTTATTAACAGCAGCGCTGCGCCTCGGCCCTGTATTCTGAATAAAAAGGAAAAATTCTTACCTCAATAAAAACTACGAATATATCTGCTCTTACGTAAAAACTTTTCGGCACAGCTTCGTGCAATGCTGGCCTATATTTTTTTTTATTCTTGGAAGGAATGATCATGCATTGGAAATATTCTTTAAATTGAAATGAATGCTTCTTAAGAAAATTACTTTATATTATAAAAATTATTATTGGGACATTTTTTTAAAAGAAATTAATGACAGTTAATATACATTACTAGATATGCGCAAGACTGCTTCTTTACCTTCTACAATAATACTCATCCTCCGAAGTCCCGACCAGAGCAGACTGCCGACACGCGCAGGCACGCGCCGACTACTGTCGACTACAGCAGACTACTGCAGACTACTACAGACTACTGTAGACTAGCGACAACCAACAACTAACTACATACTACTCTCAGGTCAGAGACTCTGCCATGCCTCGCCCATCGCCGGCAACGCATACGTCTTACATAACCCTCCACAGGGAGGGCAAAAATTTGGCAGCGATGGTGAGTCAATTGGACTTTTTTTCTTAATTTCTTAAACAAATTTTTCTTAATTAACTAAGTTTACAATCACAGAATATATACATATATATAAGTGCAGAATATGAAATAAAATATAGTGCACATGCACTGAGTACAGAACATACCAAGCAAAGACAAAATGTACACACAACGAGTACAAATCATATTAACAAATGACATAAAGTGCACACGCACTGTAGTACTGAACATATCAGGAAATCACGAATGTATAGGCAATGAGTACAAATCATATTAACAAATGACAAAAAGTGCACACGCACTGTAGTTCAGAACATATCAGCAAATCACAAAATGTATATGTAATGAATACAAATCATGTTAACAAAATGACATAAGTGCACACGCACTGTATATACTTTTTTTACTATTTTACAAGAACTAGGATAGGAAAGAGAAGGATTGCATCATGGTTGTAGCACTTTAGGTTGCACGCAGCTGCACTGAAAGTCCATATCTTTCTACAGAAGCACAACACCAAGTGAGACAATCTGAAGTTCTTTTCCTTGAAGTATTAATCAGTGTAGCCAAGACACTGAAATGACGTAGTAATATTCCATGTTATCATTTTGGTAGTACATTAGGTACACCAAACAGTGGGACCATAATAACATCTCCATCGCTCAAGGTGATGGACAGCATGTCGTGTCAACACCACGTTCTTATAAGGTACACCAACGTAGAATTAGTGCAAAAACCCAAATATAGTGCTCGATGATCATGAGGATACACAGAACAAACGGATATTGCAGTAATTTCTGGTAATTAGGTCAGAAGGTGAAGGACATTAAGTCACATACTAGTCTTCATTGAGAATTACACTAGTCTAACAACTGATTTGAGTAATTGGTGGCACTCATCGCCCAGTTACTGAACATTTCTGTACCATGTATGAAGTATTACAGAATAATGTTCATAAATCATCTGATTACAGTGAACATTGGCACTCATTGGCCAGTTACAAACCATCAGAAGTCATCATTGAAAACAGGAGCTAATGAATGGTATAGTATTAAAATAATTCACTTAGTTATAGTAATCATTGGCACTCATTGGCAAGTTACAAAACATCAGAAGTCATCATTGAAAACAGGAGCTAATGAATGGCATAGCATTAACATAATTCACTTAGTTATAGTAATCATTGGCACTTATTGGCCAGTTACAAAACATATAGCAAGTATTGAATAGTACAAAACATTTTTCATCACTCAAGTTGTAAGTAGGCTGTTTAGATTTTTATATTGGTAATGCCACGTAGCGCTCTGTATGAAAATCACTGGCTGTGCTGTGTGCAGTATGTGGCTAGTTTGCATTGTTGTCTGCCATTGTAGTGTTGGGCAGCGGCAGCTGGATGTGAACAGTGCGTAGCGTTGCGCAGTTGGAGGTGAGCCGCCAGCAGTGGTGGATGTGGGGAGAGAGATGGCGGAGTTTTGAAAAATGTCATGAACTGCTGTATATATTATGAATATTGAGGTAAATACATTGTTTGTTCTCTATTAGAATCTTTCATTTGCTAAGACTATCAGTAGTTAGTGTCTTCAGTAGTTTGAATCTTTTATTTAGCTGGCAGTAGTGGCGCTCGCTATATTGCAGTAGCTTGAGTAACGAAGATTTTTGTGAAGTAAGTGATTTGTGAAAGGTATAGTTTAATGTTTGTCAGAGCCATTCTTTTGTAGGGATTTTTGATAGTCAGATTGCGTTGCGCTAAATAATATTGTGTGTCAGGTTAAGCACAGTCGCGTATAATTTGTTCAAAGGGGACGTTTCAAAGTGACATACGACATATTTAAAATAATTATTGGCACTCATTGGCCAGTTACAAAATATTCTTATGTTTTTATAAAACCTTATTCAGTATTATTCAGAAGTGATCATTCAAAATGAGAGTCAATTATTGGCATAGCATTTATAGAGTATAACAAAATATTATTTACAGAAATTATTGGCATAGTATTTATGCATTATTTCAAAGCATCATTCATTATTACTCAGAACTGATCATTCTAGTGACATAGGACATATTGAAAATGTAACATACTGTAACTATTATTCAACGTCTGTGACTAGAAAACATCATTCAGTATTACTCAGAACTCTCTTAAAATGGTAGTATTATTTGTGACAGGTAATACATTTTTTTGTGCTAGCAATGCATTGCGTTGGGATCGATAATTAATTACTGGGGCATAAAAATATTTGCTTTTGAGTTATTGCTGCAAATGAAGATGTGTAACATCATTCGTCATGAGTCAGCTGTAGCAAAGTTATGAAACAAATAGAGTATATGTGATCACATTCATGAATGACACAGATTTAATGACCAACTGCTTATAGCACATTAATTTCATGAATAATTTCCCCTGAAAAAAATACAAAATGGATTATTAAACTGAAAGAAGAAACGCTTATTATGCTGAAAAGTAGTGAACTTCGAATTAACAGATAATGAAATGTGTATAAAATATATATGTTCTCTAGCTGTCCTTTCCACAACCTTCAGTCATCATACAATGCGACATAAGACATACTGTCAAAACGAACTGCAACAAATACTTAAATAACTACATAGCATTTCTTAACTAACAGTAAATATATAAACTTCATCATTATTTTCCCCTACAAACAAAAACTTCATTATCCATATCATCATAATTCCATTATTACCATCACCTGCAAAGAAAAACTTCATTATCCATATCATCATAATTCCATTATCATCATCACCTGTAAAGAAAAACTTCATTATCCATATTAACATATTCTTCATCATTATTCATCACCATTCATTATCATCTGCAAAAAAGTCACTTCAATATTCATTATACAACTATTCATAGTATAGTGTTCTTTATTACTACCATATTTCATCACAAACTAAGATGTGTAGTTCTGTCTGACAGCCTGCATCAATCGCCTCGTATTCTGAAAGAAAAAATTAGTTAAGACTGTTATCATACGATGTATATTGTATTCTCGTTAATGCTTGTTAATTCTGATCCATTTACTCTTCGTGACGAGGTATTGCATCTTCTTTCGTTCATTCTTAAGGTGAAATTCCCATTTCTGTTTAATTTATTTCTTTTACACGTTATTTCTTTCTGAAAATGATGAACAAAGATTAATGTCTTGCATTTAAATCATATACCCCTTAAATAAAAACTGGTTTATAGTAACATAATTGAGCATACAGCATAGCATGACAGAAAACGTAATATGTCAAAAACATAGACAGTGTTCAGATGCAAAAATTTACACAGAGTATCACAATATAGCAGCAAAAAAAATGTAAAATAGTCACGATGTTGAGATATCATAAGGCAAAATGTTAAAGTCAACTGGTGTTTGTTATATCTTAAATATTTCATAGTGCATACAAATAAAACAGGAAAACAATCATACATACATAAAAAATGGAAAATGTACACGGTCTGATTTATAACGACAAGAAATGACTCTTTGTGTTCAGCTTGTATGTTGTGTAGTTAATAGAGGCGAGAATTGAAGACTTTAATGGAGAGAGAATTTGATAAAATTAATATGTCACTAGATAGAATTGCATAATTGTTCATAGAATATCTAAGTTTATCTGGAAAAATGTGCACGGTCTGATGTGTAACGACAAGAAGAGCGACCTGCTAACCTTACCTTGCCGGGACAAGAAAAAATACGATAATCATCAGTAAGTAATCACATAAATATAATTCCATTAGTGGTCATAAAATGTGTAAGTTCATCTGGAAAAATATGCACGGTCTGGTGTGTAATGACAAGAAGAGCGACCTGCTAACCTTACCTTGCCGGGCACTTGCCAAGAAAAAATACGATGATCATCAGTAAGTGTTCATGTGAATATAATTGCATAAGTGGTCATAAAAAAAATTAGGAAATGGCATTACAGTGTGATAAATCATAAAGTATGTTCATTCAATAAAGGGTTTGATGTTGGAGACATGGTGATTGCCCTTGCTTTTTCTGGTTCTCAAAGTTTCGACGTGTACTACATTGGGGTGTGGAATGCTGCGAATTCGATATGGACCTGCATATAGAAGCTCAAATTTACTGCATCTATTCTTTCCTCAGTTGGATAAATAGTGTGTACGTACTAATATCTTCTGTCCAATGTGAAAGTCACGGCGTGTACAAACCTGTTTTTGCTGTCTTCTCCGGCGCTCTGCGGCACGTTTGATGTTGTTCAGCGCAATGTACGTTCTACACAGTTTACCAATTTCTTTCACTAATCGTTCACAAGGGTCGAAGAAGCATGGTTGGCTCTGAGCACTATGGGACTCAACTGCTGAGGTCATTAGTCCCCTAGAACTTAGAACTAGTTAAACCTAACTAACCTAAGGACATCACAAACATCCATGCCCGAGGCAGGATTCGGACCTGCGACCGTAGCGGTCTTGCGGTTCCAGACTGCAGCGCCTTTAACCGCACGGCCACTTCGGCCGGCGAAGAAGCATGGTACCTGGATATATAGATCGGAGAAATGTTTCTAGCTCGTAACACACGTGTCCATATAGCAGATCGAAACTGTGGTCCATTGTCGAAAAGTACTTTCAACACATGCCCTACTTGAAGTAGAAAATGTTTTACAAATGCTTTCGAAACAGTTTTAGCAGTAGCTCTGCGTAACGGAGTGAAGGTAACAAAATTTTGAATTCAGTTCAACAGCGACAAAGATGTAGCAAAACCTCTATTAGTTCTGGGAATCGGACCAAAAATGTCTACAGCGGCCATGTGTCTCAATCTAACAGGTACAATGGGATGTAATGGAGGAATATGTGAAGTTGTGTCTGACTTAGCTTTCTGGCAGATTTTGCATGACGCTAAAACTCATCGAATAAGTTTCTCCATGTTGGCAAAATAACAGTTCTGTCTCAGTATAAGAAAACATTTCCTGGCTCCGTAATGTGCGTAACTTAAATGTGCATAGCAAATTAATTTGTTAACATGTTCGTCAGGAATGCATAATAACCAATTGTTGCTGTCAGGGTGAGAGCAGCGAAACAGAATATTATTGTGTACAGTGTAATGGTTTCTAATGGTAACATTTTTCCTATCTTGCCAAAGGTGTTTAATTTCTATCCACACGTTGTCTTTACTCTGTTCTTGTGCTATGTCTTGTAATGACGACGAAATGAAATTTTCAAATGCAACTCGTTGAATGTACATAACGCTGAAATTTGCTTTGCAGAAGTTGGTTGCGATGTCTTGCTGATTGTTGCTGAGAGAACGGGATAGTGCGTCTGCTACAATATTTTGTGTGCCGGGAATGTAAACAATTGTAAAATTAAATTCCTGTAAATAAAGTTTCCATCTTCTTAATCTGTCGTGAGTAAATTTAGCCGAAAGTAAAAACTGTATAGCTCTATGGTCTGTGTAAACGGTCGTATGTCTACCATAAAGGAAATGCCGAAATCTCATAAATGCCCATACAACCCATAATGTTTTAAGTTCAGTAACAGAATAATTGCGTTCAGCAGGTGACAGAATGCGATTCGCAAAAGCTATGTTTTTAATTACTGTAGTGCCATCTTCAATTTCCCGAAAAATATGTACCCCTAAAGCGGTGTTAGAACTGTCGGTGGCAATAGAAAAATTTCTAGTAAGATCTGGATGTGATAAAAGTGGTGCATTCAACAAAGCATGTTTCAGGTTCATAAATTCAGAATGTGCTTGCTTATCCCAGGACCTAATAGTGTTTTTACCTGTCAATTGACATAATCTAGGGGTGTCTACAGCAAAGTAATGAATAAATTTACGAAAAAAGTTAATTAAACCCAAAAAGCTGCGTAGTTGTTTCTTCGTCGTAGGAACAGTAATGTCACGTAAAGCTTGAAGTTTTTCCGGGTCAGGCGCAATGCCCTCTGCTGAAATTACATGTCCACGAAATTTTATAGAAGTTTTGCCAATGTGCAATTTACCGAGATTAACTGTGAGTCCTTGTGCACGAAAAGTTTGCAACAGTTGTTCAAGAATCAGATTGTGTTCAGACCAGTTAGCTTCTGCAATAAGGATGTCGTCTACGTACGTCGTGATTCTGTCTTTAAGTTCTGTCGGAAGTATTGTATTCAAACCGCGAATAAATGCTGCTGAATAAATAGTTAAACCGAACGCTAATTTACAAAACTGATAACTGTCACCAAAACAGAGAAAAGCTGTATACTTTCTGCAGTCCGGATGGAGGTGAATTTGCCCAAATCCCGATTTCAAATCTAATGTAGGATAAATAGCAGCACCATGAAATTTCTGTAGAAGTTCTTCTAGTGTCAAAATTGATAACAGTCACCAAAACAGAGAAAAGCCGTATACTTTCTGCAGTCCGGATGGAGTTGAATTTGCCCAAATCCCGATTTCAAATCTAATGTAGAATAAATAGCAGCACCATGAAATTTCTGTAGAAGTTCTTCTAGTCTCTGTGGGCGATCCGTTTCATTAATAATAATGTCATTGATGTGACGCGAATCAAGTACGAGGCGAAGTGAACCATTCTTTTTGTTTAACAATATGCAGCGGGTTTATGTACGGACTAACTGCCAGTTCAATAATTCCTTGGTCAAGCATAGCTTGCAATTCTTTCTTAACTTGTTCTCTGTGAACATACGGAATGGGATAATGTTTCGCTTTAAATGTGTCGTGCTGTTTAACTTTAAATTCATACATGAAACGTGATACAGTACCAGGAAAGTTTTCAAAAACTGGAGCTTACTGTAAAAGAATTTTTGCGTAGTTGCGTGCGTTCGTCGTCTGTATTTGCACTGCTCTGTTTAACTTTATCAGAAATCATCTGCATAACGTCATAGTCGGCTTTGTCTGGAGTATTATAGTTGTGTACGTACGTATCTGTTAACAATGTGGAATGACAGCCTATGTTACGTGATGCGGAAATGACCTCTGTACGATTAATTGGAAATTCTAAAGCCAGTTGTACATTTTCATCCTTTAACATTAAATAGGAATTTTGAAAGTCAATAATTGCGTCGTGTTGTACCAGAAAATTCGTACCTAAAATAACGTCTGTCGTCCATAAGGGAGCAATCCAAAAATTGGAGTGAAATGTATGACCTGCAATACAAGATGATAAATGTGTCTGTAATTTTACATCTACTCCTTTACCAGATAACTGCTCCTTTTACTTTAGTTTTGCCTAATGGTAACGTAGGATAGGTATTCTCTTTGTTACATTCGTTGAAAGTTTCCTCATTTATGACTGACATAGGAGATCCAGAATCGATTACTGCTGAAAATTTCGATGTACCAATTTTTACTTCGATGACAGGGTGTGAAATGGTTTTTTGAATAACTGGTCTTTCCTGCAAAAGAGTGTCTCGGATGTCGTCAAAAGTAATGACATTTTCGTGAACAAGATTCTCTGTGTCAAAAGTATTGCTTGCGTTACTGGAAGATTTAACCTGTACTGTATTTAGTCAAATTCTATCTGACGTGCTATTATTTTCGGGAGGATGCTGTGACATTTCTACTATTTTAACTGTTCTGTCATTTCTTCCTGGCATTACGTTCGGGATGATATCTACTGTCTGGTTCATTCATGATATGTTGTTGCGGATGATTTTGCTGTTGGTAAGACCGACTGTTTTTAAACGTACGCTGAAAATTGTGCTCATTACTTTTACGTCTGTCATGATAGTCATTTCTATACGGTGCATTGCGACAGGAATTGAAATAGTGTGTTTTTTGTACGTACTGATTTCCTTGTTGCTGTGTGTTACTATTTGTTGGAGCTGATGCCATACGTGTAGGCGGCCAAACATTAAAGCTTGGTTGACCTTGCAGACTGCATTGTTGGTTAGGTATGCTAACCGGTTGGCTTTGTTGCTGTTGTTGAGAAAAAAACTATTGTTACCAAAATGTGATTACTGATAATTTTGACGATTGCTGAAAATGCTGTACACACTGATGATTACAATTTTATCTGTTATTAAAATTACGACGATAGTTGTCATTTCGGGAGTGTCTAAAGAGAACTGTCACTTTCGGTAAAATCTGTCATACCTGATTGTCTTTATACGTTTCTTAATCCTAGATAGAGCGATAGTTGAAGAGCTATTTTGATAGATATAAAGGATAGTAGAAGAGAAGGCAGCAGTGCAGAAAACTAAACATGAAACAGCACTACTACGGCTCGGGGCCCTGTGCACGCTACGGCACATATTCATCGAAGTGTAATGAATCCCCTGAGGTCAATTACGCGTTGCAAATAAATTCTAGCTTTTGCGTTATAGGCGATGCCGGTGAGAATTCAAAAGCAAATTGTTGTATCCAGTCCAATTCTAGTTTCTGCATTACAGCCCAAGCTCAGAAAAATACAAAAGCAAATTGCCGTATCCTGTTGAAAGAGTGAATCTGCGTTCTGTCATTTTTAACTACCTTAGATTTCTTTACGGATAAAAATTGCTTATAATCAACGTTGTCGTCTCTGAATGTGTGAACAGGTTCAGGATTGCATAAGAATCTATTTATCTGTGTCTCTTTGGATTCTAAGTCGCGTGGTCTCTGTAAATTACCTAAGTTACACTGGCTGTGCGAGTGTGACAAATGTTCGCAACGTGGCGTATGCTGTGACGTGTTAGTGAGTGAAACAATTTTCATTTCTGTCACTAAAACATTCGTCAATTTGGCTATTCTGTTGTTCAAATTTCTTATCGACTTCCGTATCCAGAGTGTGTAAAAGTTCTGGTGACTTCAAATTAAACTCGTCGCGTATCTGTGTTGCGTTTTCTGAACATTGTTCAGTGACTGCATTAATTTCATCTCTAAGTGATTCTGTTGTCGCTGCATGTGTATTATTTAATTCTTGTGCAACAGATCTAATTTCTTCACTACTGTTACTAGCACAAGCCTTAATTTCGTCATGTAATTGTTCTTTAGTATCATGACGTTGCACGGTAACAGCTGTAACCTATTCACTAAGTTGGTTGTTCTGTTCGCTAAGGTTGCGTTTTTCATTCGACTGTTTGAAACTTTCATTCAACTGTTTGAAATTTTCTGTTTAATTTTTCATTCCACTGTCTGAGATTTTCATGAAGTTGTTTGAAATGGTCGTTTTGTTCTTTCTTGAATTGTAGTAAAAATGCCATTACTTGATCCAAGCCAATATTACCTACTCTATTCTCTGTGCTATTTGATGGCGTATCTGCAATTGTCACGTTTTGTGTAACCATTTGGTCATTCTGTAATTCTTGAAAAGGTTTGCCCATCGGATGTGCACTGTTAGTCACTAAATCGGAATCAAATAAATTTGACGTACTTTGAGTACATTGTTCATTTTCGTTGGAAATAATTATCTGTTCATTACGTAAATTTTGCAAACCGGGTGTGTCAAGCTGGGCAGCGTTCATTGTAACAGAACGTGCCGCGTCATCAATTGTCGTTAAATTGACAGACGACACAATTGAATTTATTTGTTCATCACTAGGATCAAAGTCAATATTAGTGGTCGGTACGCACTGATTGTCTGTAAATGGAAGACTATCATTACAACACAAACTGTCGCTAGTATGATCGGTCAAATATTCGAGTCGGCTATTTCACTCATTACACATCGCGATGTACTGTTAACAGTTTTTCGCGGCATTTTTCACAAATCAGAATTAAGCACAAACGAAACAAGCACAATGCAAAATGCAACAAACACAAATACAAGAAAGAGCAACAAATTGCCGATGATATGCGAAAGAAAGAGTGACAAATTAGTAAATGCGTTGCGCCAGATGCAAACTACATTTAAGTAAATAAGAGCAGGTATATGACTACTTAACAGACGATTCACAAAGAAATACGATCCTTGCTGGATGTCGCCAAGTGTAACCTCCCCACAGAATTATTTTAAATTAGAAACCAGGAACCAAGTGTAATCTCCGCACAAAAATAATAATTAAATGAATTTTATATATTGTAACCTCTGAACAAAATTGGCTCCCATTTATAATCTCTGTGCAGAAATGCATTTACATTTAATGTAACCACAAAATTCAATTCCTAAACCCGGAAATAAAAAAATTCAGTAACCTGGTAAATTTTATTAACAGCAGCGCTGCGCCTCGGCCCTGTATTCTGAATAAAAAGGAAAAATTCTTACTTCAATAAAAACTGCGAATAAATCTGCTCTTACGTAAAAACTTTTCGGCACAGCTTCGTGCAATGCTGGCCTATATTTTTTTTGATTCTTGGAAGGAATCATCATGCATTGGAAATATTCTTTAAATTGAAATGAATGCTTTTTTAAAAAAATTACTTTATACTACAAAAATTTTTATTGGGACATTTTTTTTACGAAAAGAAATTAATGACAGTTAATATACATTACTAGATATGCGCAAGGCTGCTTCTTTACCTTCTACAATAATACTCATCCTCCAAAGTCCCGACCAGAGCAGACTGCCGACACTCGCAGGCACGCGCCGACTACAGCAGACTACTACAGACTACTGAAGACTAGCGACAAGCAACAACTATCTACATACTACTCTCTGGTCAGAGACTCTGCCATGCCTCGCCCATCGCCGGCAACGCATACGTCTTACAAACTCTAAAATGTCTACAGCCTGTTTCATAAGGCGTACGCACAGAAGTTGGTAAATTTATATTGAAATTACGCACACGGTCGTATCTTAGAAACAATGATTCTTAGCAAGTGCCATCGGTTATCGGACCATAAAATATCACAGAACGATAAATGTTTTTAGATTTGTAAAGGACAAATGCCTGAATGCAGGAGTGCTCTGGATTTCACAGATCCGCTTATATTTCTATGTTATATTTCGACGTCAAATTCAGAACACTGGTATCGCACAGAAAAGTTTATACAGAACCATATGCGAATATTTCGGGCTGCAGAATTGTGAAATCGATTTGAATAACTTGTAGCAGCTGCTACATAGTCCACTGCGAAAGCAAATATCAGTTCCTGAAAAAAGAATACTAAATTCCAATATTGTTTGGCAGAAACAAAACACGCAGTTAGAGTAAACATATGTTCTGGAGATGTTGAGAGGCTTATACGTTCTGCTCAACAGTCCTATCGTATGGCGTGTATCGTACACCATGCAGTTGGTGTGTGAAGTGGTAGTTTTCGTTTACATCCCTGTTCTCGTAACTGGTTGATTCCCGACAATATGAAAATATTTCTAGATTATCTTAATTCCAGCAATTTTAACAGATTTTTAATGTCAGTTTCGTGGTGTACAGTAAGTTTAAAACATTCTCCAAAAAATTTAAAAAAACGAGTCAAAAATTTTAAAGAGCATGAATAAAGTTCCAAAGTTTTCTTAGCAAATGGTTAAAATTAGCACTTTTAGTGATACGTAGGCATTGGTGGCCCATGCGAGAAGTTAAAGGAGCAGTGTTGTCAATGAGACGTGTGACACACGCTGAAGGATGGTTCAACTCGTTAAAGACAAGGCAATAATTACCAATCAATCACAAACTCTGGCTTGTAATTTCCAACAGACTGTTTCACAGTTGCGTCACAACAGCAACCTGCTGGTACCACAGAATAATATACATAATTGCCCAAGAATTTGAAACGTTACTAAACAGACAAATTGTCTACAGGCGTCAAAGCCCACCACAAATAATAATAGTTGAACCGTAAAATTACTACTGGTGCACCAAAGGTTATTAATCTCAGTCAGTACCCAAAATGTAAAGTGGAACTAGATGCCAAGGAATAACTGGTGAAGTTACATACAATTTTCAGTAACACTCTTTATTAAAATTTGGTGCAAGACTTTACAATATTTTAAAAAACCAATAATCATTAACAAATAAGTCACAATTTACGATAGGAATGGACTTTCAAATTATTAAATTATCAAAAATTTCACGCCAGTAAAAGGCAAGTACAGGCAAGCAATTTAACGCATACAACACGACGCTGTACAACATTTCAAGCTCAGCTAAATTACAGTTCAATTGTCCTCCATTCATTAAATGGCGCAGAATCTAACTTGTCGGCAACATATAAAGACAATCCTCTACACAAAAGTTATCAAAATAGAAAAACCAAAATGCGTGAGTCATGCACACGGGGGACATTCACTGTTAATAACATTAACATTTCCAAAATATATAGAAGAACAAAATTATGCCAGTTAACTTACGGCCAACACACACGCTCGCCAGGTAGGACTTGTGAACTTTTACATTCTTCTTTCAAGGCGACAATTTTCTACCCGTAATGAAATGGCAAACTTTTGCATGGCAAGAAGACACACTAATAACCAACTATCTGTATAAAACACATAGGCATGTTGAGTAAAAGCCTTAAAAGGTATTGAATTGGAACACACAACAGCTTTTGCTGACTAGAAACAATATAAAAAATTCACTAAGGCGTACATTAACCTTGTTTGATTATAGCCAAATATACATAAACACAAATTTACGTAAGTTACAGCTTCCAGATGAGCAGGAATTCGTTACGCAATTGACTAGTTCTTACCACGAGACAAAAGGAATTTCTCTTCTTTATTACAGTACCTATTACACGTGAGTCTAGTAATACTAGTTACGGCAGGCGAGAGAATGGATCAGGTCTTAGAGCCTTGCATTTTAAACAGTACAGTAATTGGTGCCTTAGATTTTCACAGACATGTCAGAGGCTAATAGTCGAATAAACCCATAGGTAAGCGGGGAGGGTAAAGAAGCAATCAGAACCACAGATTTACTCTGACTCCCCCCCCCCTTTTCGTCCTCAAAAGGGGATAAATGGACCACCCTTTTTAATACTACCACCTTCCCGCGGGTGGGCAGACGAGAATGAATGGCGGGGAACCCCCCAAAAAATACGGCTGGTGTAATTAACAAGAATAAGTAAATTGAATTCAATTAAACTTCATAAATCTGTTAACAATCAATACTCAACTTCTGGTGCGTTACGACTCCCAGGACTGAAGCAACGCACACCTCCAAATGATCTGCAGAGCCGCCCACTGCCAGCCGTTTCAACGGACGCAGGATGGCGCGCCGATTTTCAGAACCTCCTCGCCGGTCGACAGCATACGGCCGAGCTGCAAATTAGGCCCCTTGCGGACCCACTGTTAAGAAACATACAAACAATAACTGGTTTACTGAGAAAAACTCCCACAGGAGCAGGACACCTTTTAAGGTATAACAGCAGAAACAACTCACAATTCCTCTTTCTAAATGATATATTAAAAGACTAATACAATGAAAGGCACATTTCAAGTATTACAAAATTTCTGTGACATGTAATGGCACATCAGAGCTGCGCGGAAACTGCAGCTCAGATCGAGGGTGAATGGAAACTGAAAGTAACGGTGAAGAGGGAAAGACGGACTCCTCGGCGTTACAAGGAACAAATTATAAAATAGTCAAATTCTCCGAAGAACTGGAGTCTACTGATAAACACAGCGACCACGCTATAGGTTACAATTCAAACTGGCTGCCGCCAAGACGTCGTCCCACAGTTAAACGACCAGATACAACGGACGACGCGCACCGCTGATTGTACCCCTGAAAGAATAATATAGAGCCACACAGAAACTGGGCAGTAATCAGAATGACACAATCCTTAAAACATTAGAAAACTTTCCAAACTGGAATACGGCTGTAAGGGACCCACAAGCCTTTCAATTTAAGACTTAACCACTTTAAATATCTGCACTACTTTGTCACTAGTAATATGCGCGGACAGGCGTATTACTGCCAGAGCAGAAAGTGATAATATACTCCAGTATACAGATATTTAAAAAAAATTTGCATCACCTGGGTTCCGAGAGTTCCGGAATCGTACAGAAAATTGAAATAGAGGTAAACAGAAACATCATATCTGCTTTTTTTTTTTCCTCGTGAAAACCACACATTGCATGTTGTACCACCATATACAGCTAGACATTCAGAGGTGGTCATCCTACAGCTTGCTGTGCACACTGGTTCCTCTAATACACAGATGCTCGTCCACTTGCATTGATGGATGCCTGTGTTCGTCGTCGCATACCATCCACAAGTTCATCAAGGTACTGTTGGTCCAGATTGTCCCACTCCTCAACGGCGATTCGGAATAGATCCCTCAGAGTGGTTTGTGGGTCACGTCGTCCATAAACAACCCTTTTCAATCTATCCCAGGCGTCTTCGATAGTTTTCATGTCTGGAGAAAATCCTGGCCACTCTAGTCGAGCGATGTCGTTATCCTGAAGGAAGTCATTCACAAGATGTGCACGATGGGGGCGCGAATTGTCGTCCATGAAGACGAATGCCTCGCTAATATGCTGCCGATATGGTTGCACTATCGGTCGGAGGATGGCATTCACGTATCGTACAGCCGTTATGGTGCCATCCATGACCACCAGCGGCGTTCGTTGGCCCCACATAATGCCACCCCAAAACAGCATGGAACCTGCACCTTGCTGCACTCGCTGGACAGTGTGTCTAAGACGTTCAGCATGACACGGTTGCCTCCAAACAGGTCTCCGACGATTGTCTGGTTGAAGGCATATGTGACACTCATCGGTGAAGAGAAAGTGATGCCAATCCTGAGCGATCCATTCAGCATGTTGTCGGGCCCATCTGTACTGCGCTGCATGGTGTCGTGGTTGCAAAGATGGACCTCGCCATGGACGTGAAGTTGCGCATCATGAAGCCTATTGCACACAGTTTGAGTCGTAACACAACGTCCTGTGGGTGCACGAAAATCATTATTCAACATGGTGACGTTGCTTTCAGGGTTTGTCCGAGCCTTAACACTAGGGTGCCTATGGTGGGAGGGGGGGGGGTTCGTTAAACCCATAATTTTTTTATATCCCCTGCTTTTGCCCAAGTAACTTTCATACTACATATTCCCTTTGAGTTATTGTTTGTTGGCTATTTTATGAAACGTTAGTATCAATATATTTTATAGAAAATTCCTGCTTTGAAAGAAAAAATAAATAAACTTATTATGGGTCCAACATCCCCCCCCCCCACCTCCCCCCGCCATTAGGCTTCCATGCTATAGAAAAATTTCCTTAGTGGAATTTCGTATTTCTCAGCTCTACAACAATGCAAGTTAGTTTCTTGTTGGTTGGTATTCTTGATATTCACAACAATAGGTTTACTTACTGTTGATGCCAGTCAGCTGTTATTTATCTTGTAAACCTGCAGTGAGTTAGTGCAGTTCCCTACTGTTCACACCCACACTTAGAAATGACTAAAAGAATACGTGACTCGTCTTTAGAAAGAGTTCTGAATGAAATTTTAGATGAAGATTCTGACTCGGGGAGTGAAAGTGAATATGAGGATGGTGTTATGGAGTATGATTCAGATCGGGAAAGTGATGTAGATGTGAGAGAAGATGAAGATAGCGCAGCTTCAGGCAGTGACCATCAGGGTGTTATTGTGGCCAAGTCTGGAAGAAGGTACGTAACCACGCAGCCTAGAATTCCTCGGAGGTCTGTTGCTAATATAGTAAGAGAGCAGGCAGGAGTAACTCCATCTGGCGTTTGCCATTCACCTGGAGAAGCCTTGAAGTTACTTCTTACGCCTGACATCATGGATGTTATAGTAAAACATTCAAATGAAGAGACAGTTAGGCGGAATGTTACTTTGACTAATGAGAAAGAATTGTATGCCTTTATAGAAATCCTGATACTTATGGGGGAAAATAAGGACAATTCTGTCAGTGTACACGATCTTTGGTCAGACCTAATGGGTCGGCCAGTTTACAAGGGTGTTATGGCAAGAGAACGTTTCAAGGAACTTATTGCAATCATAAGGTTTGATGACAAAAGTACCCGCCAGCTAAGAAGGGAAGCTGACAGGTTTCCACTACCGTATAAACCAGGGGTCCACCTCACCACTGATGAGATGCTCAGCCGGTTTAGAGGGCGCTGCCCCTTCAAAGTATTTATGAAGGATAAACTGGGCAAGTATGGCATCCTTATACGCATGATGTCCGATGCAGTTGACAGATATATCTTGAATATGGGACCCTATGCAGGTAATGTTCAGAATTTGTCGAAAGAAGAACGGGGTTCAGCAGCTGTCGTCAAACGTCTGGTAGCACCTGTGAAAAATACTGGTCGCAATATTACTACAGACCGATACTACACATCGGTGGATTTGGCGGATGAGTTTTACCATGACTACAAAGTTACTACAGTAGGAACTCTCCAGTCAAACAGGAAGCATATTCCAGACATTATGAAGAACACGTCAAATCGAGAGCTATATTCATCAATGTTCTTGTTCACAGACCCATCAGCACGTAGGCCTCCAGTAACTTTTGTGTTCTATATAGCAAAAACGAAACCAAGTAAAAACTTACTGATGTTGTCAACAATGCAGCAAGATAATGGCACTGTTGGAGGAGAGAAGAATAAAACTGAGATAAATGCATATTATAATTCCACTAAAGTTCGAATTGCTACCATTGATCAAATGGCGCGTATGTACACCTGCAAGAGGGGAACAAAGAGGTGGCTTCTATCTGTATTTTACTCTCTCATCGACATTTGTGCTATCAATGCAACCACCATATTCATCCAGCAACATCCAAGATGGAATGAAAAAAAACACAACAAACGGAAATTTTACCTTGTGCAAGCTGGGATGGAACTAGTGAAATTGCTGGTAGAATAAAGAAGTGCCAATGCAAGAGGGTTAACTAACCAACTTTTTCAATCAATGGAGACTATTCTGCGAAAGAAAATAAAAGAAGTGACAGCAGAAGCACGTCAGTCTCCTGCAGGGAAAGATCGGTGCCATATTTGTGTTAGAGAAGCTAAAACAAAGAAGCAGAAGTACAACAATCTAAGTAAACCAAAACAGTATTGTGGACAGTGTCATAAATATGTGTGTAACACACATTCAGAAAAAAATTGTGAAGTGTGTCTCTTGCCTTGGAGTTGAGGAATGAGAGTAGTCTATTGTATATGAACACATCTGTATTTTGTATTGTAATATGTCAATTTTTTATTCACTCAATCGAATATTTATAACAATTACCAACATTTATAAACCAATGCCCTAGTTAAAATACGTAAACCATTTTGAAAATTGTAATTTTTCGTCAGTAAACTTATTTAATGCCTGTGGGCTCGCTGAACCCCCCCCCCCCCCCTTAGGCATCCAAGTTAGAAAAAAAAAGGCTTGGGCGTCCTAGGGTTAATCCACAGGCACCAGTCATCCACTGCAGTAGTAGCCCTTGGGCGGCCTCAGTGAGGCATGTCATTGACAGTTCCTGTCTCTCTGTATCTCCTCCACGTCCAAACAACGTCGCTTTGGTTCACTCTGAGGCGCCTGGACACTTGCCTTGTTGAGAGCCCTTCCTGGCACAAAGTAACAATGCGGACGCGATAGAACCGCGATATTAGCCGTCTAGGCATGGTTGAACTAAAGACAACACGAGCCTTGCACCTCCTTCCTGGTGGAATGACTGGAATTGATCGGCTGTCGGACCCCCTCCGTCTAATAGACTCTGCACATGCATGGTTATTTACATCTTTGGGCGGATTTAGTGACATCTCTGAACAGTCAAAGTTACTGTGTCTGTGATACAATACCGTTAGCGTCTATCTTGAGGAGCCCTGTGAACCGGGATGATGCAAAACTTTTTTTTTATGTTTGTGTAAGAAGTGGGGTCATAGTGCTAAATCACTTAACTCACAACGCAACTCCAGAGCGGAGTAATTATATATATTCCATAAATACACACTCACTAATTAAAGCCGGCCGAAGTGGCCGTGCGGTTAAAGGCGCTGCAGTCTGGAACCGCAAGACCGCTACAGTCGCAGGTTCGAATCCTGCCTCGGGCATGAATGTTTGTGATGTCGTTAGGTTAGTTAGGTTTAACTAGTTCTAAGTTCTAGGGGACTAATGACCTCAGCAGTTGAGTCCCATAGAGCTCAGAGCCATTTGAACCATTTGAACTAATTACAAGACGACAGGACTCTAGCACACTATAAATTTTTCACATTAAGCCCCTGCTTGTTTGTCTATGAACACATTCCAAAATACCAGCAGACAGCGAGAAAATCCGACCTGTGGTAGTTTCCAAGTGCACAGACACCCACTTAGATGTACACTCCTTGCCCGCATCTCAGGTGCGTTCAAAACAGGCAAACCTCATTCACACAGGTAACCACTGTTCAATTAGTTATGCACCAGTGGTCAATACGAAACAGATAACATGGACGTCCAAACATCGGGAGAGCCGTTAACTGCAAACAGCACGAAATTCAATGTACATACATACAGCATGACTTTAAGAACCTTAATAATTCCCACCTTTTGATTCTGTAGCGTATCTGGCTGCAGGGTGATAAATTCCGAAACTACTTTCCCATGTTCACACCGTTTAGCAGTACAGACGAGAATATCACCATCTCACTAGACACAGTACACACTCGTCGACCGCACGCACGTCTATGTCCGCAGCCCCACCGCCCACGTGGC
Source organism: Schistocerca cancellata (assembly GCF_023864275.1). NCBI lineage: Eukaryota > Metazoa > Arthropoda > Insecta > Orthoptera > Acrididae > Schistocerca > Schistocerca cancellata. The sequence goes on along the minus strand of NC_064628.1, from coordinate 479,367,309 downwards.
ATAAAGAGGCAAAGCAAGCGCTAACCAACCGACCCAAAACCAGCCCTCTCCACACAGCGTCGTGCGCTTAAATAGCGGGAAAGCGACCAACGAGGAAAATCGCGGCCACGCGATACAGAGTCGATCGCAGAGATCTTAAATGAATACAGAAAAGCGACTGGCGCCAACGGCGCCACGTATCAGTCAACACTGAATGTCACGAGAACCTGGAGAGTCAATGTCAATACGTGCCAGTTAGTTGTTGAGTGGTTGATACAATGATTTCGGCCTCAGCTGTTTAAACATAAGGTAAAACTTTGTTTTTCCTACAATACTAAGGGGCATTTCAAACCACGTGTCATGTAGTGGGTTAACATCTCCAATAAAGGTAACCTGGTGAGAACTCTCTGGTACAAAAATCTAAAGCTTTAATTATGACGTTTACTTAATTTCTTCACTACTACTATAAGTTCAGCTCTTAGGACATTCAAGCAACCTATCAATCCAAAAGACAGGACTTGAACTGTGAGTGTAACTTCTAACAAAGGTTTTACAGTTGAAAAATAAAACCCTTGCGATGTTTCGATATAGAACATATACGATAAATAACTAACTACAGATTCAAAGTTACTTGAAACTTTTTTTTTTCCATTTCCCCAACCCTTTCCCCCCCCGAAGTGACAGCCTCAGATATTATATTATCTGAACTAGTGACTGTTTGCCAAACGAACTGTATTAATTCTGCAACATCACAATTTTCGTAGTGATAAGGCATTTCCTCCTTGAAATCAAGAAATGAACTGTGAAACATTTAAGAAGCGATTTTCCAGCTAGAGTTGTCTCAAAATGCTTCCCTATATGTTATAAATGAAATCAGTAGAAAGGAAGAGGCAGTGTCGAAGAATAAAGAAGCAAACAAATTAGTGACGCATTTCTGCTTGATCAGCCTGATTTAAAAAGATGAAAGGCTCTTAATTTGCTCTTTAGAAGTAAATTACGCTGCCATTTGTGTAATGCCAAGACAAAAATTTACGTTTAAAGAATGAATAACAATATCAGCAACACAAAATACTAAAAGACACAGTACAATACAGCGCAATAATATTTATTTTATAGTTATGTTATGAACCGCCTTTCGCCTTTCTCACATATTATTGAAGACTGAACAGAAAGACCACGTATCAGCGGGAGCTTTTAATTGTAGAAAGAATGCCAACGTCGGTTATTGCTACCTGCGTTACTACGACATGTGCTGAGAAAAATTAATTGGATGGGCATGTATAATCAGTTGCGACGTGCCGACACGTAATCTTACTTTTTAACTGTGCTCTGTACAAAATATATCACATTACGGAGCATACGATTTTTTTAGCTCTCATTTCATCCGCCGTTTTACAGCTGCATCTTTCTCAGCTATTTGAATCTGCATTTACTAATTTTACTAACAAGTTCATCACACTAATTTATTTATTTTATTTATTTATGCATTTATTTTACCTGGCAAGATTAGGGCCTTCAGGCCCTCTCTTACACCTAACCAGGCATACTCAGATTCAACAAATTTCAGTTTCTACAGAACATTAAGGACATATAACATGTTATACAGTATTAATGTTAAAGAAAAAAAGTAGAGATTATAAAAGTAGTACAATGATAATTATAACAATCAAAAAATAATTATAACAATCAAGAATAATAATAATAATAATAATGACTATGTATATGGAAGTAAACATATTTTTCTTTTATGATTGTCAGTCCTATTGCTAGTTGGGAATTTTCTCGTTATATTCTTGCAGCTTGTGAGTTATTCTCATCAAGCAGAGACAAAAGACGATAGAATGGGGTGAAATATAGAAGAGGTAGATAGGTTAGAGGAAGAGAAATAGAATGGTAAAATTCGAAGCTGTGATGGAGAGGAGAAAGAAAAAGATGAGAGGGGCACAACAATGGTGGCTATACCGTCCCTAATATGTAAGTCTTGAGTTCCCTCTTGAATGTTGAGTGGTTCTGGATAAGACGCAGATCACAGGGGAGCGCTTTCCATAGTCGTATGGCTGAGATGGAGAATGACACGGAGAAAGATTTTGTGTTATGTAAAGGTACAGCCAAGATGCTAGACGTATCCGATCTGGTATTGCGGTTGTGGAATGATGATAAGTGTTTAATGTGAGAAGATAAGTATTGGGGGCACCAGTGGGTAAGAAATCGATGAAGTAAGCACATCGTGTGGAGATCGCGTGCCTTGTGTCGGCGTATCCAACCTAGCTGGGAGTATGAAGGACTGATATGATCATACAACCGTATATTGCATACGTATCTAACGCAAGCATTCATCACTAGCTCGAGGCATCTCGAATTTTCACTATTTGTGCCGTGTTGAACTACGTCACAGTAGTAAAGATTAGGCAAGACTAGTGTTTGCACTAATTTTTGTTTAACATGGGTTGGAAATATTTTTCTAAATTTTTGAATTGCATGTAGGGAGGAGAGCGATTTCCGGCAAGCTGTGACTGTTTGTTCTTCCCAGTTTAGGTGTTCGTCCAAGATTATTCCAAGGTCTTTTCCTGTTTTTTGGTATGGTAGTTGGGTACCATTGAGGAGTATTTGAGGGACTGTTTCGCGAAAGTACGGACTGATTAACTTTGGATGAGATATAAGTATGACCTGGGACTTCTTGGGGTTTAGTTTCAGACCTAGGTTTGTGCCCATCGAGAAACAGAGCAAAGATCTGCGTTCATACTCGCTACTTCGTCAGCACTGTTCTTGGGGCTTGCACTTATGTACAGTTGGATGTCGTCGGCATATAGATGGTAGTTGCAGGAGTGAATCACTGAAGAAATATCGTTAATGTACAGTGAGAAGAGTAAAACTACAGAACAAATTAGCTATTAGAAGAGACACATTTGGCAAAATAGATAGTCAAATATACAATAACACTATTTTCACAAAATATGAATTATACTAACATTCTGTCCATTGTGCTATACAATGTTATCGAGTTTGTATTTGTAAGCGTAGTGGCTGTGCCGCTGAAATGGTACTTTTTGTTTAGCTAGCATGTAGACCAGAAATAGTATGTTACGGTGAAGGTCGTAAATGTCACCCACTGGTATCGTTTTAAAAACGTGATGAGTTGAAATTTTCAGCAAATAATTGGCCGACAGTATTTTTCCTTCGCCGGCTATACAGAGATATTTCAGTGAAAACGTCAAAGCAATTTATTTTCTTCGAGGCAACAAGTAAATATACGTTAAATGTATACTGTTACAAATGCAAAGAGCATATTTGATGTCACTTCTGTATGAGCAGTCATCCGTAATGCTTCCCTCTCTCCAACATATAAAAAATAAGCAGCAGCTTCTCGTCCTCATTATTCTGTTACTCCATTCTCCCTCCCTCCGGTATTTACTTTTCAGAGTACGGCGAAAGGCTTTAATAATTTCTCATTCACAATGTGAAATACGTAGTGATGCTTGGTTCCCAAAGGGAAAATTCTTCTATCGTCGCAGAATAATTTTAAAAGCTTCAGCGTGAAAGAGTAAATTAATTCATTTTTCAACCGAGTTTCACGTCATAGCGACAGGCTCTTATTGAAAACATAATACTCTAAAGAGACGTACGTCCTCATGTTATCGTATAGCTATGTACGAATGTTTACCTGATACCAATCCCTTTTTTTCAGCCTTTTTTGTTTGTGTTTGGAAAGTAATAATACGGAGTGGTTTAAAAATAATATTCATCATCTGCTGTGCTCGGAAAAAAGTAAACTTCCCGAAAAACGCTCACAAAATTCCGTCTGTTACGATAACTGATGGAATGAACACAGCATGTAGCTAATGCATGGGGATAACGTTATTTCGTGAAAATATTACAGATCGTTAAGGTTTGACGATTTTTTCTTTCTGTCTTTAGAATATTACACGAGGAAGAAAACGTACCATTACGAAAAAAATGTTGCCCTAATTTCTACCTACAAGATGTATTCTGTATCAGTTCTATCTTTAATTAACTCCGTTTCAGATAACATTCTGAAAGACTGCCAAGAAACTGTAGGCCCGTTATCAGTCTTGAACATCAGTCACACTTCCTCGCTACTAAGCAGATGAATATCTCCCTGAACGAAGGCCATATAGAAATGCTATAAAACATTGATCACGGCCTTTCATTTTCTGCAAGTTTTCGCTGATATTGCGTTACCTAGAGACGATATATTGGACACACGATTTTACCTCGACTTATGGCTTGGACCAAGATGGACTGACAAGTTAAATGCAATGGAGTAACACGTAATTGAAATATTTTCAAGACGTCATCACAGCCACCAGACTTACAGAAGTTAATTCATCGAAAAGCTAGGGGAGTTTTTAAGTTGAAATAGTAGTTGTTGACATTCTAATTAGTCAATCAGTCGGGCATTTAGTTTCAGTTTGCTGGACGTAGAAGGATAATGTTAAAAGATTAAACTGATTGTAAATCGTGCGCTGGAGAAGTGTGTGCCGTGTAAGTGGATTAAGGATGGAAAATACAGGCAATGATTTCCTAACAAAATTCAGAAATACTGAGACAACGGAGACTGTTACACTCTCTTTTCAAAAAATAACGACGAAATGTCGACAGGCAAAAGCAGAATGGCTATAAGCATTCTGGGCCACAGTGTAAGCGGCCTCTGCTATTTGGCACTGCAGCACGGTGCTGCATTCGTGGAGTCCTGGTCAGCACTTGTTTGAAATTCAAAACGCCAAGATGGAACTGGAAGAAAGAAATATGCAAGACTGTGGTTGGGACAAATTAGAAAACGTAAGATTCCGTAAATGAGAATGTTGTGTTTGCAGGAATAAAAGAATTAAAAAAAATTAAGAAAGCAAGTCTTTAAAATTTCGAGATGGTGGTACAAGCTTACTTGTGTAATGGAAAACACGGTTCATAGTAGGCTGTGAAATTCTTTATTAAATGTGAGATCAGCTAACTTCGACGTTTCTCTCATTTTCGAGCACATGAAATAAAAACACACCAACATGAAAAACATTCTGGCGTAAGTACTTGATCTATAAAACGTTAGGTCTACAACTGTGTTTCCGTCGTTTAGCAATAGATAGAAGTAGCGCAAGAGGTAGATCGTAAGTGTCATAGTATGAGCTTAGGCATCTGTAAACAGAGAACGGTCAAAATATAGATCGATTTCTAATAGCATCACGAAAGTTATAATCGACTGAATATGCCCATTTATGAGTCGCATTCTCATCATTTGCGGGAAGTTTAAATTTTCTACTTTAAGGTGGAAAAATGTATGGTTGAAGGTCATAAAATTATGGGTAAGGCCTATGGGGAGGCACCTGTTGATGAAAGAATTTACAGAGATTGAATTCAACACTTCGAGGAGGTGATTGTGACTTCGAAGACAAGTCACGGTGGTGGAAGAGAGAAGGTATTCGAAGTCAATGAAACCGAAGCACACAATTGCAAGATATCTTTATCAAAAGCCAGTAATGTGTTTGAATCGAGAGCTGGAAGATAAACGGCCACAATACAGTGATAGAGATGATAAGGTGATTTTTCAACATGACAGTGCTCGGTCCGATGTCGCAGAACGTCGAAATATACTTGGAAACTTTGAAATTGGAAGATCTACCCCACCCTCCAAATTCTCTAAACTTTTTTGATTAGTTTCACGCGGCTTGGTTGACCACCACTTCCAGTCATACGAACAAGTCTCAAACTGGATCGATTCATGGATCTTCTCAAGGGGAGAGCAGTTCTTCCGTTACTGGACTCTTATGCGACCCAAAGCGTGGAAGAAAGTATTGTGAAGAGATGACCAACACTTTGACTCGTAAATTTTTTGTAAGTTTTTCACAATAAACTTATGAGAAAAAACGTCAAGTTATAGGCCGAATACTACAATATATGATAACAATCGCGTGACAGGCATGGCATAAACTGTTTCCTCCACTTACATGTGGTTATTTATCATATGAATTATCACATTTGATAAAGCATATAAATAAAATAGCTGTTCCTCACATGAAGTCATATTTGACATCGTCCATGCACATTATACATGGACGAAAACTCATTCCTTACATTATATGAACACACGATAATAAGCGTTAGCTGTAACCACACACTATACAAATTGAGAGCTAGAATCAGCTGCTTCATAACGTTGCCAAGGCATACATCACAGACAGCGTCGCCATCTATCGACTACGACATGTCAAAGTGCACAACAATCTTTGCTTGCACGCCAGAAAACGTAAAAGATCATACGTTCTAGAATACGAAATGGATGACTCAAATTATGACACCCAGACGACTGACGTACAAAGTAACAGAAGGGACAGATAATAGTATATTCAGGGTAATAGGTCTATGTATATTATAATCATGCCGTGGTCTCAAAACATTTAGTAAATTCTACATTGAAAACAGCTGCCTACATTATCGTAATGTTCAAACTGTGTAAGTTTGAAGTGGATCATCATCATCAAAATCATCATCATTGTTTTCCAATTTCAGTTTCCCATGTGTGGCGTACAAGCGCTCGCTATCTCCTTGTGTCTTCATACATCTTCCGTTCTAGGACAACCTCCCATCTCTGTCCTTTGTCCCCCACATTTGGTCTTACAGTCTCTATCTAGCGTTTTCTTGGTCTTGTCTGGTCTTCTTCCTACGAGGTTAAGGTTGAAATACTTTCCGGCTGTTCATTAATATTATCTGCGCATACCACTGAAAGCCGCATTTCTTTATGACTCTGGTCACAGGAACTTCAATATCAGCTACTTTTCTTTTCACCTCGTTTCTGATTTCGTCTTTTCTAGTTGTTTCATTCATAGTTCTAATGAATCTCATTTCTGCTGAGGTCTTTGTTTACTGGGGTACATGTTTCTGAACCATATGTAAGAACTGGCACGAAATAAGTGTGGTACATAGTCGCTTTTGCTTTTAGTGGTATTTAATCGTCCCAGAGAAGATTCCTGATTTGACTGTAAAAACTGGATGCTCTCGGTGTCATGCTGAATACTTTCAGCTTAATAGTGTTGTCTTTCGAGATCAACCTTAATAGGTTCTTGAAATTGGAAACGGGTTTTACTTTGGCTCCTTTACTTATTTTAGTCATCGAGGACGAGGGCAACTCAATATTTGATTCACTATTGTTACCGCTCCTGTACAGCACATATCTATTTCTCAGTGATCTCTTCCCACAGCTTTATCTCACTCAATCCCAAAATTCTGAGCTTACATCTGTCCTTAAGATCTACTAGTTCCTAATATTAGTTTGAGCAGTACTAGAAAAACTGTCATGTCTTGTGTTTAATTCATTCTTCCATCCGAGGCTTGGTTTAGCTTTGAAAGCAGTATAGTTGTATATTTACGTAGATGCTGACTTGTTAGACCTAACACAGAAGATTTTCTTTCAGAGTGTACTCCTTTATTCTCTGAAGATCCTTCTTCTCTACAAAGCAGTGATTTCCTTCTCTATTTATTCCCAGGGAGGATGGGTTGAGTCATCTGTCATTTCTGCCTTTACGAATGTCTCCTTCTCCGCTGAAAGTGCCATTAAGGTTTTCGCTCGTAAAACTGCGCGTGGTTTCCGTGTTACACCCCTTGAAGATGGGTCCCTGCCTGAACGTAGCCACCCTGTCACACCAGCCTGCTGATCCGGAGGATGTCCACCCTCGAAGCGTGGCTGCACCAGGCAAGAATTACTCAAGTGGATGATAGAGAAGGTGGCCCTATCTCCTCTGAGCAGGGTTAATGGTTGTATATGATGTCGCAGTAAAGTGTATATGTGCCTGGATGTTCGAGTTGTACAACTGCGTGGTAGAAGGGCACGACTACCAACATCATGTGACTCATGACGTATAGATCATTAGTAGATTTATATAGTGCAAGCTGTCGTTTGCTTTAATCATAAATATATATGTATCTTGTCCGTAACCTTCAAATTGTCAGCTACAACATTAATATTTGTATCTGAAATTTGTGAATTTACTCATGGCACTTTTGTTGTCTATGCCTGTGGTTACCTTCAGAATTCTAATTAGTAATCATATTAAATACTTTAATAAGATTGAATCTCAAATTGCTGGTGCACCCCTTTACCACAACAACAAAAATAAAAACACTAAATTTTTGCAGGAGTATGAATGAGAAATATGATATATTTAATTTTGACACTTTAATGAAAAGTTTTATTAATGCTTTTATAACAAAATCGAGATGATAAATATTACACAAAAATGAAAAACACAAAGTCAAAAAGGGACGGTGTTTGACTGGTAAAGCATACATTGGGATGAAAGTAATACAAATCCTCCCCTCAATTAATCCCTTTTACCACGTAATCTGACTTTGTTTACGTGAATCCACTGTGAGGCCCAACTGTATACAAAGGAAATCAACTATGACCAAGTATACCAGTAACTATGGTTCACCCGAGAACAGGGAGCTGTGAATATCACCCTACACTGGTGCAGCAGTATTTTACCCTTTCACCTTGACTCTGGTGGCAGCAGAAAACTGCTAGCTGTTGGCGAGGAGCAGCTGCTGTATTGTTCTGACGTGTCCACGAATATTTACAAGCTATGAGGTCTGGCGTTCTGATTATCAGAACACGGGAAACTTCCCTATCAGAGCCCTGAAATACCGGCAGATTTCATTGTAAGGTGCACCCATTCGCTGGTCTGACCAAACCAGTTTGACTCAGAAGATTGTCAAACATCAGACGACCGACGCAGGACGAACTAGTTCACCCTCATGAAATACGATGACATAAGATATGTCCAAGATTATACGCAGCTCCACTGTCGGCACAGTTGTAGATTCCCAGTGGTTCTTGGTCCAGCCCAAGATACAGACCCCAAGTCACACCTACTAAGAATAACCTGAAGTTCTCCGCCAGTGGAGGACCAGGAGGCGAAGAAGGCAAAGAATCACCACCACTTTCCACCAAGCTTCGGTACAGGAGCCGAATTAGCAAACCGAAACCGCTCCCACGTAATACAAGCCAATCGAACTATGGTCTAGTCACTGAATCTCCCCTCCTGACTGTTCTATTGACCTGGTAACTTATTCAGACCCAGCACCGGGGTTCCCACGCTGTGGGAGAAGCTTCCACTTTGCATATCCTGAGAGGAACCAATCAGTGACTCAAAATCTCTCTTGGCTGAAAAAAGGAAGGCTTTAGACGAAGGAGGCTTCGTTCTCATGGTAAGCATGGCCATGTTTTTGGAGGAAAAATATCTACCTGGCTGGGACCATAGTCCCTCATTTAGAGAGAGATCCAATCTTTCCAGGCCGACCATTTCCAGTTTTTGAAATAAGACTGTTAAGCTTCCCAGACAGTCGTGCCCATGAAATATATATTCCTTTGCCGCTTGCTAGGAGAACCTGGAGACTCCCTGGCGTCAGGGAGCTATAGTCTTGCCTCCACTAAACACGTGCACCAGCTGCTCTGACCAAATCGTCCCAGCTTGTAACATGAGATTCCATGGAGTTTTATGACCATCCCACTGTTTGCATAAACGCTTCCTCGACCCACTTTCTGCCAACTGTCTGTCTTTACCTGAAAACCGGTGCCCTCCTGTCTCGCCCTAACGGGACGAAGGAGAGTGGTACAGCCAGAAGTCCCTCAGCAGGTATCATCCAGAGTACTGGTTCCCAAATTTACTCACACAGCTTGGTCGCTGCAATCGGAATTTATGGTCCCCATACGTCTCTCTCTCTCTCTCTCTCTCTCTCTCTCTCTCTCTCTCTCCCTCTCCTCTGTTGCCTCCGATACAGCCTCTTGGGTACTACTTCTGTACAGGTTACACATGCAGTTATAAGAACATTTTGCCCACAATTTCCTCATGTAAAAAAGTCATAAGCCACATATAACAAATCTAGTACTCGAAACACCGAGATCATGACCTAAAATATTAATATTAATCTCACTGACAATGATGTTAAAGTGAGAGAGTGGCGTCCCACCTCTCAATAGTAATATATAGTCAGTGATTTAGAAGGAATGCCATATCCAATATAGACGAATTCATTTTAATTATTCATACACGGCGTGTTATATGACAGGTATGGTCTTAACAGCCTAAATACCACTTTATTCCAAGTATGGAGCTATTATTTTAATATATCTGTGCAGTGAATAAGGGCAGAGCGTCAGTTACAAAATTGTCTGTACATTTACTTACAGAAGTATCAGGAGCGGGGAAAGGAGTGTGGTGGAAGGTGCGTAAACGTGAAGTGTGTTATGTGTTGTCCGTGTAAAAGGTGAAGATACGGATGTAATTTATTTCAAGTGAATGGAGTATAATTTAAATCAGCTTTTTATACAGTAACAACAAGGATCAGTAATACAGATTAATGATGGTGGACATTCATATGTGAATCAAGTCAGCTCCTATCGATATTGTGCATGATTATGTTCTTCGATTGTTACTAAGTAACAGCTTCACGTGTGGCACTACAGAGAGAGTTCGCGGCGATTTCCAAGCTGTTTACAGAAGTACCTGACTCACAAGGATGGTCAAGAGGGAAGGTTCTGACTCGCAAGAAAGTGGATGAGCTGACTGGGTGGCTTCAGAGGGGTGCATGGTCTGTTGCAGAAAGTCGGAGTAGGGACCTGCACGAGCATGCAGACAGGAGTCAGGTGGACAGCTATAAACTGTATAAAGGAATTGCCGGGAGGTATTCTGCGACCAGAGGAAGACTTTTGTACCAGTGGCCACCTAAGATAGCCGCTGTTCAACCGAAAAAACTAAACATGGCGAACAACTTTCATAACACTGCCCACTGCTGTGAGCTTGTGCTGCAGAGTTCATTTTAACATACATTCTTATCTGCTCAGTGTTTTTTCCAGGATCTTGCTCCAACAGAGTTGCAGAAGGTTTCTACTTGATGATTGTTACTCTTTCTGGACAGACTTGAAGAGAATGGATTGTATACGGTTTCATATTAAATGACTCCCACCCGTTACTTTGTTCTTGTAATCCCAAGTCGGTATTAAACATTTTTGTCTCAACTTTAAAAGTACTCATTTACTTGTTTGTACACTGGGGTGCATCGGTAGAACAGTTTTGCATGGAACAGATGGTCTGATCTTGCCTAGTAAGTGCGTTTGGTTCTTTGATTACATCTTGTAACTCATCTTAGTTGTTGCTCTACTTCTGCTGAGTTCTATTTGACTAGGCTCTCTAGCGAAAGTATCAACCCAGCTGATGTCGCCTGTACCAGGTTCACCAGGACTTGTTGTTGTTGCTTAACTACTCAAGAGTTAACGTAGTTGGTTGTCAGATATAGGCATTATTGTTTTACCTTGTTCTTGTTCTTATCGGTGGAGTTTAAATTATTAGCGTCTGGCTGTGGACAATGTAATATGTAATTTGTGAAACTTGAAACAGTTGCCTCCTCTTTTGAACTGGTTATTGTGTTTTTGTTATACATGTATTATTTATATTTTCTAGACGTAGGAGAGATTGTGCTATCTAGTCAGATCGCATACAACGGCATGTCCAGTTATGTGACCTGTTACCAAGTCTGAGTCCTTACCACATTCTCACAATTGTAGAAGGATAATAATTGGTCTTCTGCTGCCATTTATAATTCTATAGTTATTTTCTCAGTGGTCCAAGGCAGCGTTTTATTTAAATAAAATATTTTCCACTGTATCAATGATGTTTATTTGGTGGATTGGTCCTACTACTTTCCATGCACTCTGCTCTTGCCCATTTCACTAAGCAATATGTAAGTAACATATGCAAAATTGGAAAATAAAAACCCAACACTAACACATATAAGGATTAAAAAAGTGTCATCTGTTGCTATACCTACATTCACACTCGTATAGAGAAAATAACAAGTAGAAAATATCGGACACTGAAAAGCAAGAGGCATAACTCGTCATATACGAGACGAATGGCGTAAATATCACACTCTACTTGTTGAGAAAGCAAGGTGTCGTAATTTGGGCAGTATATCACTTATCAAAGAAGTTCAAATATAAAAATAGCTGAACTTATGAGGATGAGGGGTGGCAACGATGTAGATTTCTATGGCCGCAGACATCCTTCCTCCTTCCCCGACCCCCTTACTTTTATAGGTACATTTTATTTTTAACTGACACTTTGCTCTTATTTACTATGCATATGTGCAAAAATAATAGCTCCCACACTTAGGACAAAACTGTATTTTTTCTACACACTTATGATTTCGCCGCTGTATCGAATGTGATATTCCTTTATATCACTGATGATGTGTCACTATAGGTCTACAATAATGCTCTAGATAGCTTGAGTCACATGGGTTAAATTGACAGTCGTCCCCTTCTACCACTCGGATTATTGTAATTGGATCTGTACTATTTAAACATTGTAACCTCCCAGCAAAAAATATAAAAAATATCTTTGATAATAAAAATGAGCCAAATGTTAGCTCCCCACAAAATATCGTTAAGGAATGAAGATTGAACATTAAACCCACCATAATATTAATTAAATAATGAACCATGAACTGAATGTAACATCTGAACAGAAATAATTAAACCCGATAAATTTTATAAGGGCAGCAGCGCTGACCTTCGACCCTGTATTCAGCATAAAAAAAGAAAAAAAATTGTTACCTCAATTAAAAAAACGCATCTATATCTGCTCTTAATTGTAGCTTCTACTACACAGCTTCGTGCAGTGCTGGCTTATATTTAATTTTGATTATTAGAGGAAATGCATAAGAAATATTCCTTAAATTGAAATGAATGTTTTTCTTGAAAAAAAGTTACTTTATAAAAATTATTATTGTGGCATTTTTTGAACAAATTAATTACAATTAACATACATTACTAGATGTGCGCAATGCTGCGTCTTTACCTTCTACAACAATACATATCGTCCCGAATCGTGACCAGAGTCGCGAGAAGATCACGCCGCCGACGCATGCCGGCGCCCGCTCAGTACAATCGTCCACTCGCTACTACTGTCGACTGACTACTACCTCTCCCGACTAGCTACATATAACAACTGTTCCTGCCGACTCGCTACGTGCTACTGTTCCTGTCGACTCACAACACGCTACTACTGTCGTCTCGCGCGGTCAAGCGCAGACTAGCAACGATAAATAACTCTCTGGTCAGAGATTCTGTCATGCCTCGCCATCGCTGGTAATGAATACATTCGTGTTTCATAACCCTCCACTGGGGAGGCAAAAATTTGGCAGCGATGGTGAGTCATTTGGACTTGCCATGAGCAACAAATTTTTCTTACTTAACTAACTTTACAATCACAGAATATACAGATATATACAGGTGTAGAACATGAAGTAAATATAGTGCACATGCACCGAGTACAGAACATATCAGGTAATGACAAAATATATATACAATTAACAAATGACATAAGTGCACACACACTGAAAAATTCTTTAGCATTTCACAACAAATAAACATAATGATTACAAATCACTTTGACAAATGACATAAGTACACATGCACTGTTGTACAGAACATATCAGCAAATCAAAAAAATATATAGGTCATGAATACAAATCATCTTAACAAAAAATGACTTTCACTATGTTACAAGAATTAGGATAGGGAAGGGAAGGATTGCATCATGGTTGTAGCCCTTTAGGTTGCACGCAGCTGCACTGAAAGTACATATCTTTCTACAGAAGCACAACACTAAGTGAGACAATCTGAAGTTCTATTCCCAGAACTATTAATCAGCGTAGCCAAGACACTGAAATGTCGTAGTAATATTCCATGTTATCATTTTGGTAGTACATTAGGTACACCAAACAGTGGGACCATGATAGCATCTCATCGTTCACGGTGGTGGACAGCATGTCGTATCAACACCACGTTCTTATAAGGTACACCAACGTAGAATTAGTGCAAAAACCAAATATAGTGCTCCATGATCAAGAGGATATACGGGACAAACGGATATTGCAGTAATTCCAGGTAATTAGGTCAGTAGGTGAAGGACATTAAGTCAGATACTAGTCTTCATTGAGAATTACACTAGTAGTTGGTGGCACTCATTGCCCAGTTATTGAACATTTCTGTACCATGTATGTAGTATTACAGAATAATGTTCATGCGTCGTTTTACAGAGAACATTGGCACTCATTGCCTAATTACAAACCATCAGAAGTCATCATTGAAAACAGGAGCTAATAAATGACATAGTATTACTTAATAATGTTCATGAATTGTATTTACAGAGAATATTGGCACTCAGTGCCTAATTACAAATCATCAGATGTCATCATTAAAAAACAAGAGGTAATAAATGACATAGTATTACATAATAATATTCATGAATTGTTTTTACAGAGAATATTGGCGCTCATTGCCTAATTATAAACCATCAGAAGTCATAATTGAAAATAGGAGCTAATAAATGACATTGTATTACAGAATAATGTTCAGGAGTTGTTTCTACAGAGAACATTGGCACTCATTGCCTAATTATAAACCATCAGAAGTCATTATTGAAAATAGGAGCTAATAAATGACATAGTATTACATAATAATATTCATGAATTGTTTTACAGGGAATATTGGCAATCATTGCCTAATTATAAACCATCAGAAGTCATCATTGAAAACAGGAGCTAATAAATGACATAGTATTACAGAATAATGTTCATAATTAATCTAATTATAGTAATCATTGGCATTCATTGGGCAGTTACAAAGCATTATTATTATTATTATTATTTTTTTTTTTTTTTTTTTTTTTTTTTTTTTTTTTTTTTTTTTTTTTGCTAGCAATGCATTGCGTTGGGTAATTACTGGAGAATGAAAATATTTGCTTTTGAGTTGTTGCTGCAAATGAAGATGTGAAACGTCATTTGCCATGAGTCAGCTGTACCAAGATTATGAAACAAGTAGAGTATATGTAATCACATTCATAAATGACATAGGTTTAATGAACAACTGCTTATAGCACATTAATTTCATAAATAATTTCTCCTGCAAAATATACATAAATGGATTATTAAGCTGAAAGAAGAAAGGCATATTATGCCAAAAAGTAGTGAAATTCGAATTAACAGTTAGTGAAATGTGTACAAAAAAATGTGTTCCCTAGCTGTCCTTTCCAAAACCTTCAGTCATCATACTATGCAATATAACACATACTGTCAAAATGAACTGCAACAAATACTTAAATAACTACATAGCATAAATACATAAACTTTAACATTATCCTCATCTGTAAAGAAAAAAACTTCATTATCCATCACTTCATTGTCTATATTATCATAACTCCATTATTATCATCAGCTGTAAATAAAAACTTCATTATCCATAGTAGCATATTCTTCATCATTATTCATCACCATTCATTATCATCTGCAAAAAAAATCACTTCATTACTCATTACACAATTATTCCTTATTTCTAGCATATTTCATCACTAAAACTAAAATGTGTAGTTCTGTCTGACAGCCTGCATCAATCACCTTGTATTCTGAAAGAAAAAATTAGTTAAGACTGCTATACTACGATGTGTATAGTATATTCTTGTCAATGCTTGTTAATCCTGATCCATTTACTCTTCCTCATAAGGTTTTTGCATCTTCTTTCGTTCATTCCGAAGGTGAAATTCCCATTTCTGTTTAATTTATTTCTTTTACACGTTATTTCTTTCTGAAATTGATGAGCAAAGAATGTCTTGCATAGATAAAAATTGGTTTATAGTAACATAATTGAGCATACAGCATAGCATGATAGAAAACGTAATACGTGAAAAACATACATAGTGTTCAGAGGCAAAAATGTACACAGTGTAGCAGCAAAAAAAGGTAAAGTAGTCACGATGTTGAGATATCATAAGGCAAAATGTCAAAGCAAACTGGTGTTTGCTATATCTTAACTATTTCATAATGCATATAAACAAAACAGGCAAACAATCGTAGATACAAAAGAAAAATGATGACAAGAAATGTTACCTTCATTGTGTTTTGCTTGTATGTTGTGTAGTTAATAGAGGCGAGAATTAAAGACTTTAATGGAGAGAGAATTTAATAAAATTAATATGTCACTAGATAAAATTGCATAATTATTCATAAGATACGTAAGTTTATCTGAAAAAATGTGCACGGTCTGATGTGTAACGACAAATAAAGCGACCTGCTAACCTTACCTTGCCGGGCACTTGCCAAGAAAAAATACGACAATCATCAGTAAGTAGTCACATAAATATAATTCCATAAGTGGTCACAAAAATGTGTAAGTTCATCTGGAAAAATATGCACGGTCTGATGTGTAACGACAAGAAGAGCGACCTGCTAAACTTACCTTGCCGGGCACTTGCCAAGAAAAAATATGACAATCATCAGTAAGTATTCATTTGAGTATAATTGCATAAGTGCTCATAAAAATTAGCAAATGGCATTACAGCATGTTAAATCATAAAGTATCTTCATTCAATAAAAGGTTTGATATTTGATATGTGGTGGTTTCCTTTGGTTTTTCTGGTTCTCAAAGTTTCAACGTGTACAACATTGGGGTGAGGAATGCTGCGAATCCGATATGGACCTGCGTATAGAAGTTCAAATTTACTGCACCTACCTTTTGCTCAGTTGGATAAATAGTGTGTATGTACTAATATCTTCTGTCCAATGTGAAAGTCACGGCGTGTACAAACCTGCTTTTGCTGTCTTCTCCGGCGCTCTGCGGCACGTTTGATGTTGTTCAGCGCAATGTCAATTATTTCACTGTGTCGTAGTCCACGAGATGTAGGAAAGTTTACTAATTCTTCAATTTTGTTAGGTGGTTCAACATTTTTCAGTATAACAGACGGAGATAGCATAGTAGATTCATTTGGTATGGAATTAGTTACATCTTGGAATGAGAGTATGTGTATGTCCCAATCAATATGTCTTTTATGGCAGTATATTCTACACGGTTTACCAATTTCTTTCATTAATCGTTCACAAGGGTTCGAAGAAGCATTGTACCTGGATATATAGATCGGAAAAATTCTAGCTCGTAACATACGTGTCCATATAGCAGATCGAAACTGTGGTCCATTGTCGGAAATTACTTTCAAGGCATGCCCTACATGAAATAGAAAATGTTTTATAGATGCTTTCGAAACGGTTTTAGCAGTAGCTTTGCGTAACGGAGTGTAGGTAACAAATTTTGAAGTGAGTTCAACAGCGACGAAGATGTAGCAAAAACCTCTATTAGTTCTGGGAATCGGACCAAAAATGTCTACTGTGGCCATGTGTCTCAATGTAACAAGTACAATGGGATGTAAAGGAGGAATATGTGAAGTTGTGTCTGACTTAGCTTTCTGGCAGATTTTACATGACGCTAAAACTCGTCGTATACGTTTCTCCATGTTGGTAAAATAACAGTTCTGTCTCAGTATAAGAAAAAATTTTCTGGCTCCGTAATGTGCGTAACTTAAATGAGTATACCAGATTAATTTGTTAACAAGGTCGTCAGGAATGTATAATAACCACTTGTTGCTGTCAGGATGAGAACGGCGAAACAGAATGTCATTGCGTACAGCGTGAAGGTTTCTAATGGTAACACTACTCCTATCTTGCCAAAGGTCTATAATCTCTTTCCACACGTTGTCTTTATTCTGCTCTTGTGCTATGTCTTGTAATGACGACGAAATAAAATTTTCAAATGCAACTTGTTGAATGTACATGACGCTGAAATTTGCTTTGCAGAAGTTGGTGGCGATGTCTTGCTGATTGTTGTTAAGAGAACGGGATAGTGCGTCTGCTACAATATTTTGTGTGCCGGGAATGTGAACAATTGTAAAATTAAATTCCTGCAAATAAAGTCTCCATCTGCTAAATCTGTCGTGAGTAAAGTTAGCCGAAAGTAAAAATTGTATAGCTCTGTGGTCTGTGTAAACGGTAGTATGTCTTCCATAAAGAAAATGCCGAAATCTCGTAAAACCCCAAACAACACATAATGTTTCAAGTTCTGTAATGGAATAATTTCGTTCAACAGGTGACAAAATGCGACTCGTAAACGCGATGTTTTTAATTACAATAGTCCCATCTTCTTCAATTTGATGAAAAATGTGTACGCCTAAAGCGGTGTTAGAACTGCCGGTGGCAATGGAAAAACTTCTAGTAAGATCTGGGTGCGATAAAAGTGGTGCATTCAACAAAGCATGTTTCAGGTTCACAAATTCAGAATGTGCATGCTTATCCCAGGACCAAATAGTGTTTTTAGCTGTCAATTGACATAATCTAGGGGTGTCTAAAACAGAGTAATGAATAAATTTACGAAAAAAGTAAATTAAACCCAAAAAGTGGCGTAGTTGTTTTTTCGTCGTAGGAACAGTAATGTCACGTAAAGCTTGAAGTTTTTCTGCGTCAGGCGCAATGCCTTCTGCTGAAATCACATGTCCAAGAAAATTTATAGAAGTTTTGCCAAAGTACGATTTACTGAGATTAACTGTGAGTCCTTGTGCACGAAAAATTTGCGACAGTTGTTCTAGAATCAGATTGTGTTCAGACCAATTAGCTTCTGCAATAATAATGTCGTCTACGTACGTTGTGATTCTGTCTTTAAGTTCTGTCGGAAGTATTGTATTCAAACCGCGAATAAAATCTGCTGAAGAAATACTTAAACCGAATGGTAATTTACAAAATTGATAACAGTCACCAAAACAGAGAAATGCTGTGTACTTTCTGCAGTTCGGATGGAGCTGAATTTGCCAAAATTCCGATTTCAAATCTAATGTAGAATAAATAGCAGTACCATGAAATTTCTGTAGAAGTTTTTCTAGTGTCTGTGGGCGATGTGTTTCATTAATAATAATGTCATTGATGTAACGCGAATCAAGTACGAGGCGAAGTGAGCCATCCTTTTTCTTAACAATATGGAGCGGATTTATGTACGGACTAACTGCCGGTTCAGTAATACCTTGGTCAAACATAGGTTGCAATTCTTTCTTAACTTGTTCTCTATGGATATATGGAATGGGATAATGCTTGGCTTTAAATGTGTCGTGCTGTTTCACTTGAAATTCATGCATAAAACCGGACATAGTACCAGGAATGTTGTCGAAAACTGGAGCTTGCTGTAAAAGAATTTTGCGTAGTTGCGAGCGTTCGTCGTCTGTATTTGCACTGCTTTGCTTAACTTTATCAGAAATCATCTGTATAACGTCATAGTCGGCTTCGTCTGGAGTATTATAGTTGTGTACGTACGTATCTGTGAACAATGTGGAATTACAGTCTATGTAACATGATGCGGAAATGACCTCTGTGCGATTAATTGTTTGTTCTTCCGCAGGTAAAGAGTGCTGAAATTCTAAAGCCAGTTGTACATTTTCATCCTTTAACATTAAATAGGAATTTTGAAAATCAATAACTGCGTCGTGTTGTACCAGAAAATTCGTACCTAGAATAACGTCTGTTGTCAATAAAGGAACAATCCAAAAATTTGAGTGAAATGTATGACCTGCAATAGAAAATGATAAATGTGTCTGTAATTTAACATATACCCCTTCACTCGATACTGCTCCTTTTACTTTCGTTTTGCCTAACGGTAATGTAGGATAGCTATTCTTTTTGTTACACACGTTAAAAGTTTCTTCATTTATAACTGACATAGGTGATCCAGAATCGATTACTGCCGAAAATTTCGATGATCCTATTTTTACTTCGATAACAGGGTGTGCAATGGTTTTTTGAACAACTGGTCTTTCCTGCAAAAGAGTGTCTCGGATGTCGTCAAAAGTAATAACATTTTCATGAACAAGATTCTGTGTATCTGAAGTATTGCTTACGTTGCTGGAAGATGCAACCTGTACTGTATCTAGTCAAATTCTATCTGACGTGTTATTATTTTCAGGAGGATGCTGTGGCATTTCAACTATTTGTACTGTTCTGTTATTTCTTCCTGACGTATTACGTTCGGGATGATACCTACTATCTGGTTCATTCATTATAATATGTTGTTGCTGATGTTCTTGCTGCTGATAAGCTCGACTGTTATTAAATGTACGCTGAAAATTGTGCTCATTGTTTTTACGTCCGTCGTGATAATCATTTCTATACGGTGCATTGCGATAGGAATCGAAATAATGTGTTTTCTGTACGTAGTTATTTCCTTGTTGCTGTGCGTTACTGTTTGTTGGAGCTCAGACTATACGTGCACGCGGCGAAACATTAAAGCTTGGTTGACCTTGTACTTTACATTGTTGGTTAGGTATGCTAACCGGTTGGTTTTGTTGCTATTGCGGTGAAAATTGTTACCAAAAATGCGATTGCTGTTACTGATAATTTTACACATACTGATGATTACCATTTTATCTGTAATTAATATTACGGCGGTAGTTCTGGAGTGCCTAATGAAAATTGTCGCTTTCGGTAAAATTTGTCATATCCGGTTTTCTTTATACGTTTCTTAATCCTAGATAGAGCAATAGTTGAAGAGCTGTTTTGATAGATATAAAGGATAGTAGAAGAGAAGGCAGCAGTGCAGAAAACTAAAGATGAAACAGCACTACTACGGCTCGGGGCCCTGTGCACGCTACGGCACATATTCATTAAAGCGTAATGAATCCCCTGAGGTTATTTACGCACTGCAAATAAACTTTAGCTTTTGCGTTACAGGCAATGCCGGTAAAAATCCAAAAGCAAGTTGTTGTATTAAACCCAATTCTAGTTTCTGCATTACACGCAATGGCGGTGAAAGTACAAAAATAAATTGATGTATCCAGTTCAAAGCGTGTACCTGTGCTCTGTCATTATTAAATTCCTTAGTTTTTCTTGCGGATAAAGACTGCTTGTAATTAACGTTATCGTCTCTGAATTTGTGAACACGTTCTGGTTTGTATGAGAATCTGTTTGACTGTGACTGTTCGGAATCCAACTCACGTACTCTCTGTAGATTACCTAAATTATACTGGCTGTTTGAGTGTGAGAAATGTTCAGAATTCGCCGTATGGTGTGACGTGTTATTAACTGAAATATTTTTTATGTCTGCTACCTCTTACTGTAAACTTGACAATTTTCTACGTAATGTATTATTAGACGAATCGATCTCATTGATTGTCTGCTGTAAATTTTGGAATTCAGGTGTTTGGTTAAACAAAATCGGTGCAGTATCGTCTGATTTGCTGTCATTATTACTTTCGATAACGTCAATACGACTCGCCAATTCATCATATTTTTCAGTCAGTGGTTTTACCTGATCATCGTTTTTAGTGTCAGAAGCATTAATTCGTTTTTGTATTTTACGTGTGGTTTCGTTCAATTTTTTAACGTCAGCTTTAATGACATCGGAATCCTGTGTTAGTTCTAATTGTTCGAGTCTGTCTGTCACTGTCTGAAAGTCTGCCGTGTGTGTGTCTGTTTTCGATTTAAGATCGGAAATTTCATCACGTAATTCTGTGTTCAACTGTTTGATGGTATTAATTTCACCGGACACTGTTGCAATATTGTTGTCTACGTATGTTTTTGCTTTCGCAAACAATTTACGTTTATCTTCCTGTCCCTGTGCGGTAATTGTTTCCATGACTTGTCGCTTTACTTTATTCTGTTCCTCTATAAATTTACGGAAACGCGTATCACTGTTTTGTAGGTGGTGATTAAAACGTTCGTCAATTTGACTGTTCTGTTGTTCGAATTTCGCGTCTATATTTGCATCGATTGTGCGCGAAAGTTCTGCTGTCATTAATTTAAACTCGTCGCGTAATTGTGTTGCTTTTTCAGAGCATTATTTACCGACTGCACTAATTTCGTCTCTAAGTGATTCTGTTGTAGCTGTTTGCATATCCCTTAAATCTTGAGCAACAGATCTAATTTCTTCACTACTTTTTCTAGCACAAGCCTCAATTTCCACACGTAACTGTTCCTTAGTATCATGACACTGCGTGGCAACGGCTCTAATCTGTTCACTAAGCTGTCTAGAATTGTTGTCTAATTTTTCATTTAATTGTCTGGAATTGTTGTTTAATTTTTCATTAAGCTATTGTTTGAGATTTTCGTTATTTTCATTAAGTTGTTTCAAACTTTCCTTAACTTGTTTGTTATCTTCACTCTGTTGTCGCAATAGTGCAATAATTTGATCCAACCCGATATTACCTACTCTATTCTCTGTACTGTTTGATGGCGTAACTGCAAATGTCACGTTTTGTATATCCATTAGGATATTCTGTGATTGTTGAAAAGGTTTGCCAATCGGATGTGCACTGTTAGTCACTACCTCGGAATTAAATAAACCCGACGCATTCTGATTACACTGTTCGTTTTCATTAAAAATATCTGTCTGTTCGTCACGTAAATCCTGCAAACCGGGTGAGTTAAGCTGGGCAGCGCTCATTGCAACAGAATGCCCCTCGTCATCAATTGTCGTCAAATTAACAGAGGACACAATTGAATTCGTTTGATCATCATCAAGATAACAATCATTATTAGTGGTCGGTAGGCACTGATTGTCCGTAAATGGCGGATTGTCATCATTACACTGCGTGTCGCAAGTACTATTGGTCAAGTTGTTTAAGTCAGCTATTTAACTCATTAAACTTCGCGATGTACTGTTAACAGTGTTTCGCGGCATTTTTACACAAATCACAATTATTCACAAATGAAACAAAGACAATGCAAAATCCAACAAACACTATTATAACAAAGAGCAACAAATTGCCGATGATCTGTGGAAGAAAGATTGACACATTAGAAGACGTGTTGCGCCAATGCTAATTATAGTAAGTAAATAAGAGCAGATATATGACTACTTCTCAGAAGATTCACAAAGAAATACGATCCTGGTGGGGTCGCCAAGTGTAACCTCCCAGCAAAAAATATAAAAAATATCTTTGATAGTAAAAATGAGCCAAAAAATAGCTCCACACAAAATATCGTTAAGGAATGAAGATTGAACATTAAACTCACCATAATATTAATTAAATAATGAACCATGAACTGAATGTAACATCTGAAGAGAAATAATTAAACCTGATAAATTTTATAAGGACAGCAGCGCTGACCTTCGGCCCTGTATTTAGAATAAAAAAAAGCAAAAAAAATTGTTACTTCAATAAAAAAAACTGCATCAATATCTGCTCTTAATTGTAGCTTCTACTACACAGCTTCATGCAATGCTGGCTTATATTTAATTTTGATTATTGGAGGAAATGCATAAGAAATCTTCTTTAAATTGAAATGAATGTTTTTCTTTAAAAAAAGTTACTTTATAAAAATTATTATTGTGGCATTTTTTGAACAAATTAATTACAATTAACATACATTACTAGATGTGCGCAATGCTGCGTCTTTACCTTCTACAACAATACATATCGTCCCGAATCGTGACCAGAGTCGCGAGAAGATCACGCCGCCGACGCATGCCGGCGCCCGCTCAGTACAATCGTCCACTCGCTACTACTGTCGACTGACTACTACTTCTCCCGCCTCGCTACATATAACTGTTCCTGCCGACTCGCTACGTGCTACTGTTCCTGCCGACTCACAACACACTACTACTGTCGTCTCGCACGGTCATGCGCAGACTAGCAACGATAAATAACTCTCTGGTCAGAGATTCTGTCATGCCTCGCCATCGCTGGTAATGAATACATACGTATTTCAACATTATGATTTTGTAGACATGTGTTTTGAATGTAAAACTGACAGAATGGTTTGACATAATGGGGAAAACGTAACGGAAATTGGCTGTTACCTTAATGTGCGGAATCGTCATTTTATTTATATATCGTATTTGATATTATACATCCAAATTTGTTAACATCGAGTATAGATTTAAGTGTCAGGAAGTCATTTCTGAAAGTATTAGTGTGGAGTATAGCCATGTATGGAAGTGAAACATGGACGATAAATAATTTGGACAAGAAGGGAGTAGAAGCTTTTGAAATGTGGTGCTACAGAAGAATGCTGAAGATTAGATGGGTACATCACATAACTAATGAGGAAGTATTGAATAGGATTGGGGAGAAGAGAAGTTTGTGACACAACTTGACTGGAAGAAGGGATCGATTGGTAGGACATGTTCTGAGGCATCAAGGGATCACCAATTTAGTATTGGAGGGCAGCGTGGAGGGTAAAAATCGTAGAGGGAGACCAAGAGATGAATACACTAAGCAGATTCAGAAGGCTGTAGGTTGCGGTAGGTACTGGGACATGAAGAGGCTTGCACAGGATAGAGTAGCATGGAGAGCTGCATCAAACCAGTCTCAGGACTGAAGAGCAGAACAACGAGAACATGATACATCAAATGTTGCTTATCCAGTGTAACAGAAGAAAAGGCTTATGCCATGTTTGTAACACGATTGTCATC
Source organism: Schistocerca cancellata (assembly GCF_023864275.1). Lineage (NCBI taxonomy): Eukaryota > Metazoa > Arthropoda > Insecta > Orthoptera > Acrididae > Schistocerca > Schistocerca cancellata. The sequence goes on along the minus strand of NC_064628.1, from coordinate 479,343,047 downwards.
TGCATCTACATACATATTCCGCAAGTCACCGTATGGTGCGTGGCAGACGGTTCCCTGTAGCATTACTAGTTATATTTTTTCCTGTTTCACTCGAAAATAGAGCGGGGGAAAAGGACTGTCTATATGCCTCTGTATCTGTCTAATACAATCTTCGTGGTCCTTTTGTACAATTTATTTTGACGTCAGTTGAATCGTTCTATAGTGAGCCTCAAATATCAGTTCTTTTAAGTTTCAGAATATTATTCTTCGAAAGGAAAATTGCCTTCCCTCCAGTGATTCCCATTTCACTTTTCGAAGCATTTCCGTAACGCTTGTGTGTTGTTCGAACCAACCAGTAACAAATCTAGCAGCATACCTCTCAAATACTTCTTGTCTTCTAGTCTGACCTGGTGCAGATCTCAAATACTCGAATAGTAATCAAAAGTTGGTAGCACTTTTGTCCTATGCGGCCTCCTTTTGTGGACGCACTATACTTTCCTAAAATTCTCTCCAATAAATCGAAGCTGACCATTCGCCTTCCGTACTAAATCTTTACATGATCATTGCATTTAATATAGCTTTAAAACTTACACTTAGACATTTAACTGACGTGACTATGTCAAGCAGCACACTGCTAATGTTCTATTCGAACATTATGGCTTTGTTTTTCCTAATTACCCGCGTTAATTTAAATTTTTCACCTTTAGAGTTAGCTGACATTCACAACACCATCTAGAAATTTCACCTAAGCCATCTTGTACCATCATCAGCAAACAGCCGCAGACTGCTGCTTACTCTGTCGGCCAGATCATTTACGTACATAGAAAATAACAGCGGACCTATCATACGTCCTTGGGGCACTACTAACGATATCTTTGTCTCTGATGAACACTCGCCATCGAGGTCAACATACTGGGTTCTATTATTGAAGAGGTCGTCAAGCCACTCACTTGCGTAGTAACCTAGTCTGTATTCCTGTACCATCGTTAACAATCGACCGTGTAGCATCGTGTCAAATGCTTTACGAAAATTTAGGAATATGGTACCTGCCAGTTAGACTTCATCCACAATTCGCACGAGAGAATGTGAGGAAATGGCAAGGTGAGTTTTGGACGAGAGATGCTTTCTGAAACCGTGCTGATTTATGGACAGATTTTCCCTCTCAAGGATATTTATTATTTTCGGATTAAGAACAAAGTTTCCGAAACGATTATCGCTCTACGATGGGAATTAATAGTCTTTGAACGAGGAATGGTAGCTGCAGCTAGACGCATGAAACATTCTAATTCGAAAATCGTTAGGGAAATCAACATTATGATATGCACTGTGGCAATAGAGTGGCCGAGGAAACAACGCAGTGGCCAACGGCCTTCACTTAATGTCCGAGAGCAGCGCGTTTGCGTAGAGTTACAAGTGCTTGCAGACAACCGTGAAATAATATCAGAAATCAATGTGTGGCTCATAACCAAAGTGTTCGTTAGGACAGTGCAGCGAAATTTGTGTTAATGGGCTGTGACAGCAGACGACCGACGAGAGTGCCTTTGCTAACAGCACATCATATGTAGAGCTTCTCTTGGACTCGTGACCTTGTCGGTTGAGCCACTGACGACTGTAAAACTGTGGCCTGGTCGGATGAGTCCAGATTTCAGCTGGTAAGAATTTATGGTAGGGTTCGAGTGTGATGCAGACCCAAGCTGGCAACTCGGCACTGTGCAAGCGGGTGGAGGCTCCATAATGGTGGCGGCTGTGTTCACACGGTATGGACTGGGTTCTCTGGTCCAGCTGAACTTATCAATGACTGAAAATTGTTATGTCCGTATACTTGGAGATCTTTGCAGCCATTCGTGGACTTCGCGTCAGCAATTGGTCTGAAGAACATTCTGGACAATTCGAGCGAATTAAATGGCCACACAGATCGCCGGACAAGAATCCCTTCCGACATTTATGGGATATCTTCGAGAGGTCAATTCCTGCACAGAATCCTGCACGGCAAAACTTTCGGAGTTATGGACGGCTGTAGAGGCAGCATGGCTCAATATTTCTGCAGGGGACTTCCATCGACTTGTTTAGTCCATTCCACGTCAAGTTGCTGCACAATGCCGGACAAAAGGAGATCCGACACGATATTAAAAGGTATTCCACGGCTTTTGTCGTCTCAGCGTATGTTCCAGAATTTTGCAGCAAACCGATGTTAAGGAGATTGGCCTGCAATTTTTCGGTTCCCGTCTTTCACCCTTCTTATATACAGGAGTCATCTGCGCTCTTTCCCAGCCGCTTGGGACTTCGCGCTGGGTGGGAGATTCGCAATAAATGCAAGCTAAGTAACGAGTCAGTGCTACAGAACACTCTTTGCAAAACCTAATTGGGACTCCATCATGGCCTGCTACTTACTTGCTTCCAACTCCTTCAGTTGTTTCTCTACGCCAGTGATGCGTATTACTACGTCCTCCATACGGGAATCTGTGCGATAGTCGAATCACGGTTTGTTTATACGATGCTCCTGCGGCAATGTTCCCTTAAATGTGAAATTTTAAAGTTCGGCTCCTATTTTCTTCTACAGCCACACCATACTGGCCAACGAGTGATTGGATACAAGTCTTACACTCAATTATTTTGCGTAGGACCAAAATGTTCTCGGGTTCGTGGCAAGGCTGTTGCTAATATATGACAGTGGTAGTTGTAAGTATCGCGCATCCATATTTTTTAAGACACACGAATTTGAATTGACTTTTACCCGTCATGACCCGCTCCCTCTCTTTTGAAACGAGAGTGCAACACTCTGTGCTTTCTCAGCGTTTCTCAGATTTCATTGTTGAACCGCGGTGGGTATTTTCCGTCATTAATCCATTTACTCGGCACGTAATTCTACAGAGTGTATTTACAATCCATTTAAACTTTGATCATAATTCTCCTATGTCCATCGTACTGGAACTAAATGGTGTCATTTCATCGTCTAAGTGGGATGCTAACAACTGTGTGTTCTTTCTAGCAAAAACAATTTTCTAGACTTCTTGATTGATTTATTGACTTTAGTAACCAAAGTTGCTATGATGACGTCATAGTCACTAATCCTTGTCTATCCCGACGCTGTCGAGTAGGTCAGTTCTGTTTGTAGCTACAAGGTATAAAATATATCCATGTCGTGTGGGAGGCCGAATTAGCCAATTAAGACTGTTTCCGGAAAATATGTTCAAAAGAGCTTCGGAAGACTCTGTGAGTACCCTTAGACGTCCCAGTGTATACTCGATAGGTTAAAGTCGCCTCCAAATAAAATTGGATGATCTGGGTATTTCCATGGGACTCTAAAATCTAACACCCTGTAAAACATTACAAATTATTTACACCATACTGTAGTCTACTTTGGTATGTTTTTACTGTAGGTTATTGCCAGTGTGATAAATATAAAAATCAATAAATCGCACAATTAATAAAGAGTGTTACAGTCTGCAATGAGCCAGGTTGTCCTTCATAAAATTTCTGGAGGTTGTGGACCCACAACAAAACAAAATTGTAGTTTGCATGAGTTACAACGATGCATTCAAATTTATCCGAATGTTGAGAATTTTGCGACATGTTCAGAACGATTATTTATCATAAATAAATGAGGATATTGTAACTTGACACTAGTGATGGAATTTACAGTTTAATCAGCACTAGGAATGAGCTGTATCACACACTTGGAGGAGGGCGTGTTGGAGCCACCAAATTAAATATATCCACATCCCATAAGTCAGTACACACACACACACACACACACACACACACACACACACACACACACACACAAAATAAATATATCAGATTTTACTGTGCTATTTTTATGTCTGAAATACATGTCAAAATTGATGCCTAAAACAAGACTGTGCACTCTCAAAGTAAGTGCCCCAGTGTTATTTCCACATCTATTTTTTTCTGTAAGGTAGGAAGTACATATGATAGAAAATCTATTAAAAAGAAATTTCGCTTCACAGTTTCTGATACATGGCGCACCCAAATTACAGGTCTCCTGTCAGTTGACAGGGGCAAAGAAAAAATAGTTTCCCATAATTAATGTAATTATTGCCCTAATGAAAAATTTAAAACCCTGCCTATGCGTGTACATTAAAACGTATAATGTACGTTTAAAGCTTAACGCAACTGGACGAATATTACAGTTAGAAATTGTGTATATGTGTTGAGGCACCTTAACTCACTGATTACGATCACCCCGACTACATTCACCTACTATTTGTGAATGGGGGAACTCAGAGTTTACACATTATTCCAAACCTTTACAAAACATTTTATCGCTAACGATACCCACAAAATAATGAAAAGAACTAAGTTTATCATTCACTACGTTTCCGCTGTTCACGTACATAAACTTCCCCACTAGGCATCAAGTTTTATTTTTATTACTTCTTTAGTACTAACCCTATGCACAACACTTTTTGTTAACAGTATCTACATGTATCTCTGAATGCAGATGCCAAATTATGAAACTGTACGAAACTAATCCAGGAGATATGTCGTTATAAACTAGCATTTGGTTAAAACAGAGCGCAATTTTCGTAAGCTGTACTCACCCAGTATTTGATAGGGAGAGCACGTAGCGACTTCGACCTAAGTTTAGACAAAATATCAGATCTTTTCTGAGCTTTCCCTCGCTTACATGCTTAATTTAAGCTTTTAATACATTAACTCACTCGTAAAGCAGTGTTATATTTTCATGTTAACAGCTGACACTTCGCATTAGTCACAGCTGATCCATGCAAATACAGGAACCTAACTAACCATTAAACTATACAAAACACACGTTGGTTAAAATGGTATGCGAGCAGAAATAGTTGATACAAATATATAGTCAGTCTGAATTACTGTTCAATAATTGTGACTTACTGGAAGAGTTCAGTGAATGTGTACCTTCCACTGACTCGAAAACATGACAGTCGACTCTCAAATTAAGTGTGACAATGCTGTTTGAATGTCTAAATTGTCAGTAATATGTATCAAAATACATAACTTTACCTGATGACTTCAGAAGTTTTTCGGCAATACTTCATCTCAGCAAACACAACTTTAGAGGGCAGGAAAATAATACATCTTCTTCTACAATTCAAATATAATGTTGTCATAATCTACTGGAGAATATGGGTTTTCAACTTATTTTTGTTCTTTTACCTCCTGTGGTTATGTTACAATGACGTTCTATACAACATCACACTTTCTAACATTAAGAATAACAAATTGCACGAAGAAATGTGTCTTATGACAAGATGTTTAATGTATTGCCCCGCTTCAACTACATATTTTCGTAATATACGAGCAAAACTTCGTAATACATGAAATACGGAATGGAAACGCAACATAACATTGTAAAAGTCAGTGATGGAACTTGTTTGCACGCAGAGAGGTAAGTTCGATATAATAGGAATACGCTCATTGGTCTGAAATAATGTTAATTATCAGAATTAATAAGGATTTGAACTACAAAACATACATGAGATGTTTATCGTAACGCACAAGTATAACTCCAACACTCTGGTTGCAAAGAAAATTCCGTTTTTACACCAAAATACATAAAGATTTGGAGTAGGAAACACACCTGGTTTCACTGTTGTGTGAATTGTTCTGTAACTTAAAAGCAAATTCTCAAGGCATGCCTATAGTCAGTAACGACACAATTTACAGTTTAAGCAGCACTTGCGATGTGCCTATTTCAGTCACTGTAGCATTCAAAATTTTGTCTGTACTATTTATGAGAATAGATAGAGATTCATTTTTAACATTCAAAAACACACACATGGCTCCACAGTACGTCAAAAATATTAGTCGCTGCATGTATATTTTGAGAGTGGCTATTTTGTGTCGGTAAAGGCCAGAGGCACTGGGTGTGCATGTATTATCACTTCAAAGTTCAACAATTCCACTGCATCTTATGAGTGAACGCATGAAATAATTATACTCAGATTGTGTAGTGGAATGAGAAAGGAAGCTTTGTTAGAAAGAATTCATATCATACTTTTCGTCATCATGGTAACCTAAGACATGGCCAAGAATACTCACTCTGTTTTTACAGTTGGAAGAGGAAGGAAGCTTTGTTGTAAGGAATCCATGTCTTGCTTTCGACAATTACGACCACATAAGATGTGACTACTTTACTGATTGTTACAAGAGCCTCCAAACTTCAACTGTATCATTGAGAATGACAATTAATGTATTACTTTGTTGATAGTATTTCTCTATTTCACAATATCATAATTCTACTTTACCTTGTCAAATAAGACATGTGTTATGGTCACAACTGCGCGAGTTGATGGTCAGTACAGTAGAACCTACAGCCTTCAAAGAAGAATATTTCGATTACAAATTGCGTAAAAGGAATAATAGTTGCTAACTGTCACTTTGGCAAACTTGTACACACACTGAAATCCATGCGATAGTCTGCCGGCCAGAGAGACAAATAAAAGATAAAAATAACAGAGCTTTGTCGCACACATAAAGAAAATCAAAGAAAAATTTCATTAACATATTATACTGACTCCGGTATGCAAATAAGCAGAAAGTAATAATCAGTACTTCTGTTTTTTAAGAAATATTTGCATTGACACTCTTAATAGAGGATTATTGTAAGTTGAGAAAATATTATTTATATTACAGTATGACTTTTGTCTACAAAATTTGTGTGTGCAGTCTCCCACTTTAAAGTTAATGAGTGGAAGAAGAAAGTTTAAAATAACGAAAGGACAATTCGCGTTTTCGAAAACTTTGTCAGAGGAGCTGCAAACGATAGGAAAATCATATTTTGCTTATAACTATGAATTATCTTACTTCAGCAAAGTTCAGTTTCCAATCAATTCAGCCTGTAGCTGTGGCCCATTTCATTGTTATTGTTGCAACAGATTTTTTAAAAATTTTTGGTAGAAAATTGTGTTCTGTGTCATACAAAAATTCTGCTACATTTTTTTTTTAATTTCTTAAATTAATTTGACAGCTTAATTTTTTAAATAATAAATTTTAAGGATAATTAATTTCTGGTTCATTAGTTGTAGTGATTTTGGGAATTTTGATTGCATTTTAGTCTTTTATGGTAAAGATAGCAAATTAAATGAACATGGACGTAACTGACGAGAGCAATGCTCAGCAAATCACAGAAAATGTTGAGCCATCTACTGTAAGCGCTCAACAAGAATGGCAATTAATGGAATAAATCCAGAGAATAGAAATGCTATCCGGGCAATGTCAACTGTGCTACATCATGTAGGTGCTACTCCAACATAGTAATAAATCTTTGAAAAACAAGCTGCCATCAAGAAAGGAAGTTTCCCAGTTACAAGCCAGCATCTGCGAAGAAAGGCTCAGGTAGAGTTATCTGAAGCTGTAATAACACAGACTGATGTGGTAAGAGAGGTTTAACAAGTTAACCTTTAACTTATGAGGTGTGGTCTCTCAGACTCTGGTGGAATGCTTCTATACTCCCCAGACCCTCGTTAAGTTGTCAAACCTACGATATTTTGCTGCCGGTTGCGTTATCGCCTTCTGTGGTTATTGTTGACACGTGTTACTGATGGGTGCTGGAGTCTCCTAGACCGCCCCTCGTGAACTACGTACCTGTTTTCTTCGGTGCGGTACCGTATAGCCCAAAATGTGTTTCGCACGAATGTGCCAGTTTTAACTTGCACAGGTATGATGAAATTGTTATTCGGTCTATGGAGGAAGCTGTCAGTGATATAGATCGAGAAATAAACGAAAAAGACGACAATTTTATATAAGCCAGTTATCACAATTCTGCTGTCGAACAAGAGTACTAATCAGAGGAAGAACTTCAGGAAAGTTGTGATGAGGATCTGTCTGTTTCTTCAAAGAAATACTTAAAGTATCTGTTAAAATAAATTGTGTTTAGAGAGGTGATAAGAAAAATGTAGTTTCCATCAATGAATGTCAATTTGACATACTTGCTTTGGTAGCTATCGGGTAGAATTTTTATGCATAAATTTAAACCCTGGAATTTAGTTTTATTTGGAAACTTATTTCCTTAATTTTTCAGAATTTAAAACTCAGTTCTCTAATAGTCCATTTATGCATACTATTAAAAAAACACACACACAAAATTATGTGCTTTTGTGTGATAAATAGTAAAATGATGCAGCCTTTGTTTAATACAATTTAATAAACTAGAAACATTTAAACATTACGTAAATAACTGTACAAATAAATGCTGTGTAGCACAAATTTAAAATTTAAAACGATTTTTGTGTTAAATTGTGGTTTAAATATAGGGGTACAAGAGACCCCAGCTCGTGGTATACGTTACAAAAAAGTCACCTCGAGAGTTAAGGGTTAATAATTCATGGAATGAGACCTTTCGTTAGTTACCTGAGCATGTCACAAAGAAAACTATTAGCGAACATATCGAGTTGCAGACACAAAAATTTGCAGCCGAATTTGCGAATTGGACAACTGTAAACGAACAAATTGCAAAGGAAATTAATAACAGAATTTACTTCACCGTTAATGACTAACCTAGTGAATATGATGGTTCGGTTAGAACAGTAAGATATGAGTTGCAGGAAATTAAAGACCAACTACGGAGACATTTCAGGGGAAGGAGCCAAATCATTTGCTACCAAATAGACTTATTCAGTAAGGAATTAGCAGAGGTTAAGAGTCTTGTGCGCGACACACAATGTTTTTCATGACTCCACAAAAATGTAGGCATCTGAAACGGTGTCTAGCTAGAGACGCGTGAGTACAAGGAGCCAGCCATAAAATTGTGACACCCACAATATGTTGCAGTAGCTGCGCCGAGCTGTACATCAGTGCTTATGGAAAAGAACTTAACTAAGCGTTGGCTGTTCCAGACATCCACACCGGATAAAAGAGTTACTCACTTCATGGCATTTATTCGCATCTTCCACGACGTCTCGCCATGTGTGTGGAGTGATATCCTGGAAATAGGTTTTGTTAGCGTACCCATAGACGTTTGTCTGAGAAGGCAGCAGAGTACTGGCATGCATGCGACGAATTTTGAAGATCTTTCCTGCCAAAGTATTGGCTGAGTGGGATACAAGAAATGCGTCTTTGCGGAAGTATTCAGTCAGGAACCATTTAACTTCTTGCAGGAAAGCCTGAAACAGTATATTGAGAACTACATCAACAAATCACGATACAGGGATCAGCCAGTGTCACTTCGTACTATTCTGTAAATCGTTAAGGCAAAATTGCCTATCGATATTAGAGAGAATTTGATTTATGTATCCGAGACGAACTTAGAGGAATTTACGTCGATCCTTCAATCCATAATCTGAGACACGAAGATGCTACGACTAGGACTGTTCAAGGAGTTTAATCAGCTGGCTGTTGCTCGCACTCGCAATGATCGATGATGTAATACATCAGGAGAAAATCATACAAGCTACCATGAGCATCGGCAGGGTGAAAACAGAACAACAGTTACTATAATAATAATAAAAATCACAACAACAACCCAAGAAAGCAAAAGAGGTATGAATGCCGATACAACCCTAGTTAATGCCAATAACCAACTATAACCACTGTCATAATAGCCAGAAACAGCGGCAGAGCAATCAGGAGTGTGGAATCAACTGCCAGTGATTACTGAACTCTTTGACGACAATAATCATCCAGCTAACAATAGACAGGCGAAATATACATGACCACATGTAGCTCTGACCTGTCAGTCACGGGTTGAAACAGGGCCTGTCATGGAATAGTAGCTCTTCTTCAGTATAACGATGGAACATTAGGCAGGAACTATGCTCTGATATCAGCAATGACAGTAATTTTGTATCTCCAGCATGCTGGGGTTGAACGTGTCAGATACATGTCTGTCTCAACAATAAATGTTAAAGAAACCGTCTCAAATTGCATAGGAAGTTTATTTATTCACTGGTGACTTGTTTCAGATGGCTCATCCATTATCAAATCATCCATGGAAATAATTCTAGCATTACAACCAAACGTAATGATGGGCAAACATCTGTTAGGCGCACTACGAATGTTGTGGTGTGGACATGTAGGGAATGTTGGTCTCACGCGGAGCGTAAAAGGGATAAGTCACTGCAGGCGCACTATCCTCTGTGCCCTCAGTGGCTCAGATGGACAGTCTGCTTTAGGCGGTGGCGCGGCACGGACATGCTGTCCCGGCCGCGGGCGAGCGTGGACGAGGAAGTGTTTACACCGCCGGTGCTCGTGCGAGTTGTTGTCTGAATCGATCGCCATGGCACACAATTTTCGAAAGACTATGCTCCAATTTACGTTCGACAACGAATTTGCCAGACCCAAAGCTTTCGAAATAGACCGTTTTTGAGGGAAGAAATTCGTTTACCTGCTGCAGACATATTTGGAATACACCTGTCCATTGTAAGCAGTACAATGTACGTAAAGATGACCGATGAAGCTGCATGTGAAAGAACTCTCTCCGCTGCTCAAAGAGGATTTAAATTTCGACACTCTGATGGCCATATCAGCGATGTAACAGTAGCTCCTTCAGGATTGGGTGTGACGGTTATTCGGATCTCTGAATTGCCGTTTGAGGTGCCAGAATCTATGGTTACTGAATCGCTGCGACCATATGGAACGGTACTTAATCATACGCCTGAACGCTGGGCAAGTTTTAGTACCTATCCTGTGCTAAACGGCGTGCGAGAGGTGCGGATCGTCCTTACTAAACATATCCCGTCTTATTTATACATTGGCGGGTGTCGAGCTATTGTGATCTACGATGGCCAGCCACGCACGTGTTCTGGCTATGGTGGAGAAGGACATATCCGCTCGGAGTGCATACAACGCCGCGTCGTGCAACTGCCACATGGAGAAGCGTCACAGCGAGAAGTTCCCACGCAACTGCCAATGACGTACGTGTCGGTGACCCGCCGGGAGGTGTTGCCAAGTTCTGAGCGTGAAAGAGCAGACCGAGTTACGGGAGCATGGAGGTGACTCGGAGAAAGTCCCTACACCCACGTCACGTCTGTTGAGGGAGGAACCTTCCGAAAACTCACATGTAGCATGCGGCGTGGAAGTAGAGGTCGAGACAGTGGCGCCGGCAACGGACCAACGAACTATCGACGAACACAATGAGGCAGCAGAGGGCAGGGCACGCAAACAGCGATCGCCGAAGCGTCGCAAAAAGCGTCGCCATAGTTCGGGTGACACGTCCCCCCCTAGCCTAGGGGACACGGAAGGTATCCTAGCCGAAGAACTGTCTGACACAGAACACGTGCCTTTAGAGGACGCCGACAGGATTCCCTCAGATGGTGACCGGATGTCCTGCCTTTCAGATGGTCCCTCTTCATTGACGCCGACTGACCCAGCGCTGCCGACGACGGAGTCAGGGACACCAGTGTCCCGGCAGCCACGTCGAAATACATCAGAGGACGTTTCTCGGATGGATGACCACTGCGACTGGGCGGAACCAGTCGAAGACATACAGGAATTGCCACCCCCAAATGATGACCACTCACCTACAGGATGCACACCACGGAACAACAACAAAGGAGGGTAGCCCGTTGGCGGGCACCCCTCTGAGCACGAATAGTGGGCTAAAGCCCTTGGAGTTCTCAATGACATGACACGGGCATGACAACGACAACGAACCAAGCATATAAGGTGGGCACAGTTAACATTAACACCGCACGTTCGCTTGCAAAGATGCAACTTCTCCGGGACATGATTTACGCCACAGACGTTGATATTCTACTGATGCAGGAAACCTGCACTGCTGCTTTTCCCGACGTGCATGGATACAACACTTACCTAGCGCCGACTCCAGATGGAGGACGTGGCACAGCGATACTAGTCCGGGAAGGGAATCCGATGTGTGACCTCGATTACCTTCCTTCGGCTCGGGGTTTGGCTATGACCGTGAACGGCATTCGTATCGTCAACATCTATGCACCCTCCGGATCTGACAATCGACAGGCGCGTGCACGATTCTACTCGGAGGAGATTGCCCCTCTACTCCATGGGAGGTATGACCACATCTAGGTAGGGGGGGATTTTAACTGTGTACTCACACCGAAGGATCAAACCTCTAATTTCAGCTCCTGCCACGCTTTGAACACGATCTGCCGGGATATGGCCCTTATGGATACGTGGGAAAAGATCCACGGGCAGCGAGAGGGCTACACGTATTTTACTAGCCACTCGACGAGCAGGCTGGATCGGATTTATGTTTCTGACGGATTAAGAGATCACGTGTTGACTGCTGAACGTTGGCCCACAGCTTTTACGGATCACCTTGCATAATTATGCACGTTAACCCTCCCACGGCAGCGGATCTGTCGGAGTCGTAGTTCATGGAATCTTAATTCATCCTTATTGGTGGATCTCGAATGTCGCCAGCGGATCGAAGAAACATGGCAGACTTGCACTCGCCGTCGCCGCTGCACCGTACGGTTCTTTCATGGTGGCTGCAGTGTGCAAAACCGGCGATACGAAGAGCTCTCATAACGTATGGCAAGGAAAAAGCGAAATGGCTCCGAGATACACTTGATTATTACTACCTGGTGCTCCGCGACCTGTCCTCCAGGGCCCCATTGCCCGAGCGTCAAGCGGAAGACCATCGCATTCAGGCCTGCATTTTATCGATCACGAGACGCCGACTGGAGGGACTTTACATCCGTGCTCGGTGCTTGGACAACGTCGATGGAGAACGTATTGGCATGTATCATGTGTCCAAGGGACATGCGCGTAATCGCCGATCCCTAATCACAGTCCTCCATGATGACGATGGTCGGCCCTTGACGTCACAACAGGACATTGCTGCTGAGTTTCTGGAGCATTACCGCCTCCTTTTCACTGGGACGCCGACGGACAATCGGACAGGAGAAGAAATTTTGCGACAGATGCAAACGGAGGTGGATGGTCCGGATGCAGAGGCGCTATTGGAACCCCTCACGGAAGATGACACCCGAGGCGCACTCGCGAAGGCTGCGGTGCATAAATCCCCTGGGCCAGATGGGTTGACACTCGAATTTTACCGTGAATTTGCGGATTTAAAGATGTCCCAGTTGGTATTGATGTATAATGAGTTATTGAGCCCTGACATGGACGTTCCGTCGCAGTTCATGGCGGGACTGCTTATACCAATACCGAAATCGACAGCGAGTGTCAGCGCCCATCAATTTAGACCGCTCACGATGCTCAATACTGACTATAAGATCTTTGCGCGAATGTTGGCGGCAAGGCTCAAGACTGTAATATCCAAGACAATACCACGAGACCAGGCTTGTCTAGGGGTTCGGAGCAACATACACTCTATCCTCGGCGAATATCGTGACGCATTCTCCCGTGGTCTAGGGATAGCGTCTTTGATTCATAATCAAAACGTCTTCGGTCCCGGGTTCGATCCCCGCCACTGCCTAAATTTTGATAAATAATCAGCATTGGCGGCCGTAGACTTCCGGCATAAGAAGTCAGCCTCATTCTACCAACGCCCTTGTCAAAGAGGGCGGAGGAGCGGATAGAGGTTCAGGGCACTCTCTTGTCCTAGGGGTAATTGCCCCTAAAGGCGGAAGAATCAGCAATGATCAACGACATGAGGATGCAGAAGGCAATGGAAACCACTGCATTAAAGACACGTAACGTGTATCCACAGGACATGTGGCCTGTAATTGAAGAAGTGTCATGATGATCTCTCCATTGGCAAAAGATTCCGGAATATTCCCCCATTCGGATCTCCAGGAGGGGACTGCCAAGGGGGAGCTTACCATGAGAAAAAGATTGAATAATCAACGAAAGGATAACGTTCTACGAGTCGGGGCATGAAATGTCAGAAGTTTGAATGTGGTAGGGAAACTAGAAAATCTGAAAAGGGAAATGCAAAGGCTCAATCTAGATATAGTAGGGGTCAGTGAAGTGAAGTGGAAGGAAGACAAGGATTTCTGGTCAGATGAGTATCAGGTAATATCAACAGCATCAGAAGAAGGTGTAACAGGTGTAGGGTTCGTTATGAATAGGAAGTTAGGGCAGAGGGTGTGTTACTGTGAACAGTTCAGTGACCGGGTTGTTCTAATCAGAATCGACAGCAGACCAACACCGACAACGATAGTTCAGGTATACATGCCGACGTCCCAAGCTGAAGATGAACAGATAGAGAAAGTGTATGAGGATATTGAAAGGGTAATGCAGTATGTAAAGGGGGACGAAAATCTAATAGTCATGGGCGACTGGAATGCAGTTGTAGGGCAGGGAGTAGAAGAAAAGGTTACAGGAGAATATGGGCTTGGGACAAGGAATGAAAGAGGAGAAAGACTAATTGAGTTCTGTAACAAGTTTCAGCTAGTAATAGCGAATACCCTGTTCAAGAATCACAAGAGGAGGAGGTATACTTGGAAAAGGCCGGGAGATACGGGAAGATTTCAATTAGATTACATCATGGACAGACAGAGATTCCGAAATCAGATACTGGATTGTAAGGCGCACCCAGGAGCAGATATAGACTCAGATCACAATATAGTAGTGATGAAGAGTAGGCTGACGTTCAAGACATTAGTCAGGAAGAATCAATACGCAAAGAAGTGGGATACGTAAGTACTAAGGAATGACGAGATATGTTTGAAGTTCTCTAACGCTATAGATACAGCAATAAGGAATAGCGCAGTAGGCAGTACAGTTTAAGAGGAATGGACATCTCTAAAAAGGGCCATCACAGAAGTTTTGAAGGAAAACATAGGTACAAAGAAGGTAGCTGCGAAGAAACCATGGGTAACAGAAGAAGTACTTCAGTTGATTGATGAAAGGAGGAAGTACAAACACGTTCCGGGAAAATCAGGAATACAGATATACAAGTTGCTGAGGAATGAAATAAACAGGAAATGCAGGGAAGCTAAGACGAAATGGCTGCAGGAAAAATGTGAAGACATCGAAAATGATATGATTGTCGGAAGGACAGACTTAGCATACACGAAAGTCAAAACAACCTTTGGTGACATTAAAAGCAACGGTGGTAACATTAAGAGTGCAACGGGAATTCCACTGTTAAATGCAGAGGAGAGAGCAGATAGGTGGAAAGAATACATTGAAAGCCTCTCTGAGGGTGAAGATTTGTCTGATGTGATAGAAGAAGAAATAGGAGTCGATTTAGAAGAGATAGGGGATCCAGTATTAGAATCGAATTTAAAAGAGCTTTGGAGGACTTACGGTCAAATAAGGCAGAAGGGATAGATAACATTCCATCAGAATTTCTAAAATCATTGGGGGAAGTGGCAACAAAACGACTATTCACGTTGGTGTGTAGAATATATGAGTCTGGCGATATACCATCTGACTTTCGGAAAAGCATCATCCACGCAATTCCGAAGACGGCAAGAGCTGACAAGTGCGAGAATTATCGCACAATCAGCTTAACAGCTCATGCATCGAAGCTGCTTACAAGAATAATGTACAGAAGATTGGAAAAGAAAATTGAGAATGCTGTAGGTGACGATCAGTTTGGCTTTAGGAAAAGTAAAGGGACGAGAGAGGCTAATAATGGAAGCAAGGCTAAAGAAAAATCAAGACACTTTCATAGGATTTGTCGACCTGGAAAAAGCGTTCGACAATATAAAATGGTGCAAGCTGTTCGAGATTCTGAAAAAAGTAGGGGTAAGCTATAGGGAGAGACGGGTCATATACAATATGTACAACATCCAAGAGGGAATAATAAGAGTGGACGATCAAGAACGAAGTGCTCGTATTAACAAGGGTGTAAGACAAGGCTGTAGCCTTTCGCCCCTACTCTTCAATCTGTACATCGAGGAAGCAATGATGGAAATAAAAGAAAGGTTCAGGAGTGGAATTAAAATACAAGGTGAAAGGATATCAATGATACGATTCGCTGATGACATTGCTATCCTGAGTGAAAGTGAAGAGCCGGCCGCGGTTCTAGGCGCGCAGTCCGGAACCGCGCGACTGCTACGGTCGCAGTTTCGAATCCTGCCTCGGGCATGGATATGTGTGATGTCCTTAGGTTAGTTAGGTTTAAGTAGTTCTAAGTTCTAGGAGACTGATGACCACAGATGTTAAGTCCCATAGTGCTCAGAGTCATTTGAACCATTTCTTTGAAAGTGAAGAAGAATTAAATAATTTGCTGAACGGAATAAACAGTCTAATGAGTACACAGTATGGTTTGAGAGTAAATCGGAGAAAGACAAAGTTAATGAGAAGTAGTAGAAATGAGAACAGCGAGAAACTTAAAAAATATCAGGATTGATGGTCACGAAGTCAATGAAGTTAAGGAATTCTGCTACCTAGGCAGTAAAATAACCAATGACGGACGGAGCAAGGAGGACAGACTCGCTATGGCAAAAAAGGCATTTCTGGCCAAGAGAAGTCTACTAATATCAAATACCAGCCTTAATTTGAGGAAGAAGTTTCTGAGGATGTACGTCTGGTGTACAGAATTGTATGGTAGTGAAACATGGACTGTGGGAAAACCGGAACAGAAGAGAATCGAAGCATTTGAGATGTGGTGCTATAGACGAATGTTGAAAATTAGGTGGACTGATAAGGTAAGGAATGAGGAGGTTCTACGCAGAATCGGAGAGGAAAGGAACATGTGGAAAACACTGATAAGGAGAAGGGACATCTGCTAAGACATGAGGGAATGACTTCCATGGTACTAGAGGGAGCTGTAGAGGGCAAAAACTGTAGAGGAAGACAGAGACTGGACTACGTCAAGCAAATAATTGAGGACGTAGGTTGCAAGTGCTACTCTGAGATGAAGAGGTTAGCACAGGAAAGGAATTCTTGGCGGGCCGCATCAAACCAGTCAGTAGACTGATGACCAAAAAAAAATCTCCCTGACGGAAGCTTGTCGCATGCGAGCGGCGTTCGTATCGGTGATTTTTTGATCGTGCCTTGACTCGACCATGCGACGCATGGCGATACCACAGGATTTTATTACCGTCCTCATGCGCCTCCTTCGCGGCGCTTCTTCGACGGTGACAGTCAATGGCAGGGAGGTAGGAACGATTCCTGTTTGCAGCTCAGTTAGGCAAGGATGTCCCTTGTCGATGATACTGTTTACAACAGCGCTCGAACCACTGATGCAGACTCTTAGGCGGACTCTAACAGGCGTCCGACTCCGTGCGAGCTCCATCACGTGTCGCGCATATGCCGACGATGATACTCGTCCGGTCGGAGAACGAAGTAAGTCAGGTGGTTACCCTTCTTACTACGTACGGAATAGCTGCGGGAAGCAGGGTCAACATGAATAAAACCAAGATCATGCACATCGGTCGAGGGCTGGACGCTCTGCACAGTCCGTTTACGACGGTGGACATCTTGGGATGCTTAGGTGTATTGTTCACCCGATCGCTACGGCAATCAGCGGCGGCGAGCTATCGACGTCTCCTCCAGAACGTCCGACTGCACATACGCAACAATTAACTCCGAACGCACGACCTGCTCCAAAGGGTGGACTACACTAATGTTCACCTGGCCTCGCGACTGCCGCACCTGGCACAGGTACTGCCAATGCCACATGCCCAATGCTGACAGATTAATGACGGCCTTTGGATACTATGACAGCCAAGGAATGTTGTTTAAGATCAAGTACGAGACTTTAACTCTCCCACACCATTCTGGAGGACTTAACCTCACGGATGTGCGGAACAAGGCTCTAGCTCTATACCTGCGAGCGACGCTACGCACTTGGAACCAATGGGAACACGCCATCACGTCAGCCATCCGGGATGTGCTTCTTCCTAAGTCCTTTGAACCACCGGTGGCGGTAGGCACAATCTCGCCCTCTTTTTCTCACGTCGCGCGATTTTTTGTTGATTTTAGTTATGTTCAGTTACAGATACCTTCTACAAGAATCCCCACTACGAGTGAGATATATCGATACTTGCGGCGTCATTATGGCAGCAATGTTGTCGAACTTAAATACCCAACACGAAACTGGCGACAGATTTGGCGAGCTGTCCATACACATCTCCTCACCACAGCAGCGCGATCGTCATGGTACACACTAATCAACCGCAAGACAGTCAACCGCCAACGAATGTACAACATTCGCATGGTAGATTCCCCGCTCTGCCTTATATGTGGCATGCAGGACACCGACGAACATTCTCTGCAGTGCGGTGAGGCAAAAGATGTTTGGCGGCTGACACAACGCATCATGGCCCTCTTCCGACGCACCGACGAATCAACGATCACGACGGACGCTTTATTTTTCCCTGACGCTGTATTTTTCCCCTCACAAAAAACTTCGGCAATCCGATGGATTGGATGCCACGCATCGCACTACGTGCTCTCGCGGACCTTGATATCGGGCATGGACTATTGGCATTATCTACTAGAACAACACGAAATCATCCGACGCCACTCTAAATATAAAACTCATTTTGCGAACTTTCTAGACAGCATGTTTCATAACCCCCCGAAGCGGTGGGGAGTCCCAGGTTTACGTTGTTTCGAGGGATAGGATGTACTCCCAGTGAAATGACGAGGATGTCACTTCAGCCCTATATTTCTTTCCCTTCTTTTTTATATATGATATACGATTTTTCTTTTGGGACATTAAAATTAAATGAATAAATAAAATATTATTGTTAGTAACAAAAAAATTACAATGTACAATGTTTCCTTCCTGTTGCCTCTCCCTTATTTATCCTGTCAGGAGACGGGGACACCGTGGCCATGCCTCCAAGTACGATTCCTGCCCCCTGACTGCCATTAACTAAAAGAAAAAAAAAAAGATGGATGGATCCCGGGTTCGAGTCCCCACCGGGGCACACTTTTTCAACATGTCCCCAATGAAATATATCAACGCCTGTTTGCAGCTAGGGGGTCAATTTAATTATCATTTCATTCTAGCAGAGCTGCATGGTCATCAACGGTAACTGTTCTTTCGGGAACAGATACTACCGTCATATATAAAGCGGAACTGAACTACGGCAATGGCCTTGTATGGATGACTGCCGTCTAATGGAATCGAATAATCAGAATGGATATGTGCGATTACGTAGCGTTTCAGGTAAACGTTTGCATCTTCCTCCGCTAAAAAGAACGTGTCCTTTAAGCTCTGATTTATAACCATGGAAATGGACTGTTCGAGTTTGATCCTGTCTAAACGTTAGCGATCGGGATTTCAAAATGAATATGGGATGTATAAGGAATGGAAGACTATAGTTCTATAGAAACATTTGTTAATTATGGAATGGAGTACCCTACGCTTCTCTCCTTATGTACATTACATTTTGTTCTCACCAGGAAAACACGCTAGCTAAGGCCTCTATAAATGCTATCTTCGATTTAACTTTTCATTGGAGACACAGGTGCAAGGAAAGAAAGGAAGACCTACAGCAATGTGTTTTAACCTTAGTTTTCTGTGAAGTGGTGGCCTTCTGATTTCGCTAAACAGATAACTGCTACTCCATGATGATACTTTGGGGGTGGGAGACTGTCATGATGGACGGGGCACCGTTCTGCGGCTGCCATCTGCGCAACTTTGGATTTCGCGACGGTCGCGCCGAGAGCCGACTTGGCACCAGAGGGCAAACCACTACCGCGCAGTGGGGGGTAGCGAGGCATTCGTGAACAGAACGATTTCTGACGCCGAGCTGATGCGGTGAATATTGCATAGACGACCGACCGTGATCTGGTACAGAGCAACGGCCTCACCTATGCTAACACCTGGGGCAAATTCCTTCTGTACTGCACGTCAACAGGGGTCCTGAAGCAACTGTCAGCAACCCAGAGGGTCCTGAAGAAGCCTTTTTTTTATAAAGGGAGCTGAAGGAAATCTCATAAATTAAAATCTTGTGTGTTGAGATACATGCTAGACGAACTACATGCTGTACATCTTGTTGGTTTATAAGGAACTTCTCTACTTAGTTAAATTCGTTTTCTTTCTTTTTTGGGGAGGGGAGGGTCAGGGGGAGGGAGAGGGAAGTGGTCGTTGGGTCTAAACATTCAATTCCCATTGCTTCCATTTATAGTGCCTTTTTTGTCGGTTAAATATAGTTTTTAGCACTTTGGCTAAATATCAGTTGCAAGGCACTGGGCCTGAGATTCACTGGTGTTCGTTTTATTGATTTTAAATAAAAGTTGTTTAGAATAGCCCACATAATCAACCAGCCCTTCCAATCTCTACACTTTCTGTTAAACTTAAGGTAGAGCATTTGTAAGAAAGACAGGACTGTGCTTGCGGTGATCCCCATATAACGCTTGGTTTTTGTTTCATTTTTGTTATTATTTCGGCAAGGCAATGAACTTTACACTTTATTGAAAGCATAGCGCTAAGACAGATTCGTTTGGAAACGAGAATGTCTGTATCAATTGCATGTTGCTCCCAAGTCGGTATTAGGGTCACCGGATTGTACGTCAACATTCGCTCAATAAACATACAGAACACGTACCAGAAATCTGGCGCAATACATTCTTGCAGCAATATTAAATTTCTCTGTTCAACGGATGTGGCCCTTAACGAGTACACTTGCGGAATTTTCTGATATTCCTGCAGGATATTTGAGAACTGTCACAATGTTTTTGCTGCAAAATTATATAAGTAAACGTTTCCATTCGGGGACTTCGTGTCTGTGTTGTCCTCATCATTTCATCTGATCTTTGTCGAGACGTACGTGGCCGAAGTTGTGCCAATACCAGGCAACCCAACAATCACAGACGAAGCGTCGGGGACGTTAATTTCACACGATAAATTCATTTCTGTAAAAATAGCAACGTTCAGTAATAGCACGTTTGCATGCTTGCATTCAACATCCTGGCGGTTACACCAGTTATTAATGTATCAGCATTTATCATTTGCACTGGCTTATCTCGCGCGTTCATTATCTGTGATCTTGCAATGTAAATCACTCAAACGTTACCTAGACAAATGAATTCCGGAAACTTTCTTAGCCGGCATTAATCATTTCTTGGTGTTGCAATTTTTTATCCTTCAGTGTAGATGGTAATATTAGCCGCCTCACGCTGTCTTGCTCAAGTTTCCCTCGTTGTGTCACCGAGGCAGCAGTGGTGTATTTAGATATTCATGTGTCCGATATGATATGACGTTCTGGGCAACTTAGTGGACTAGTGTATCATTTAGTGTCGTTTTTAGCCCCCCTGCAAATCCTGGGGTTAGAAAAGGCCCGAGGTATCTCTGCCTGTCGTAAGAGGCTACTCAAAGGAGTCTCACACTTTTCGGCTGTATGGTTTGAACTGCCACTTTCCAAATTTTACAGAAGTGCGAGCTATTTGGGGAAGGACGCCGTACGTGGTGCATAGTGCCCTTAGATTCGATCTTTTGAACCTCTTTTCATGGCTTTGCATCTCCACCTGCAATTCAACTATTTGGGTAGACACTTTCCGGGGTATGTCATCTTCTTCCCTTGTCTCCTGTCCTCTTTCGCCCCCACGACAGTATTGGATTTCTCTGTGCCCAGTATCCAGCACAGTAGCCAGTCCGTTGTGGTGGGGCCGACAGGTACTCATTTGGTGGCCCCCTGACAACACAGGGTTCGCACTGCTGATGCCTGACATGTAAACTCCCCACGTATTCCAAGGAGTAGATGCCTGTCTTCCTGGGGCATCAGGTCTCCCAGCAACGGTCATCATGGAAGGTGGCTTTTTCTGTGGCTGGTTGACACTCGTGGGGAGAGCCCCAGTATCTGAATGGGTGTCATCATGGCGGATGACCCACAATGAAGCAGACTAAGTCATCTCTTTCTGGTGACTGTACGGCGCCAGCAGTTTCTAAGAAGGGCAAGATCGAGTACAATGCTGACAGATATGACCCTTAATCGTTTCCCTCCCTCGCTACACCATGGGAGGAACGTAGGACTACAGAAAGAAGAGATCCATATTTACCTCGATATTTAGTCTGTATCGGAATGGATGGGGACTCCTTTCTACTTACGAAGCCTCAATTTTTTGTTGAACATCTTAAGGATAAGTTTGGGGAAGTGACAGTGCTGTCCAAGCTGAGAAGCAATGCAGTCTTGATTCAGACAGCATCCCCAACCCAATCCTGGGCGTTACTCGCTTGCGACCGACTGGGTGATATTCCTGTTTCCGTCACTCCCCATAAAGGCCTCAACACGGTCCAGAGGATTATTTTCCATCGCGACCTCCCCTTGCAGTCTGACGACGGGCTCCGCGCCAATCTAGATCGGCGAGGTGTTCATTTCATCCTGCGCGTTTACAAGGGACCCAAACACAAACGGGCTGCTACCGTTGCCTTCATCTTGGCCTTTGAGGGTGATTCATTGCCTGAAAAGGTCAAGGTGATGGTTTACATTGGTGAAACCATATGTCCCTCCACCTATGCGGTGCTTTAAGTGCTAGAAATTCGGGCACATGTCTTCCCGCTGCACTTCCAACTGCGGGCGTCCACTGCAGCCAGATAAACCATGTGTGCCTCCTCCCACTAGTATCAACTGTGGAGAGCAGCTCTCCCCCTGCTCGGCAGACTGCACAGTACTCCAAAAGGAGCGGAAAATCGGAAAATCGTGAAGTACAAGACCTTGGACCAGTTGACTTACCAAGAGGCTAAATGTAAATTTGAACGGTTACACCCTGTTCGGTTGATGTTCACGTATGGTGCATCTACATTACCACTGCCGTCACAAGTACCAGTTGCACCACTCTCTGTGCCACGGATATTGGGCCCTCCGGGCCTCCAGAATACATCCGCCATCTTGGTGGTATGGGGGAAATCTTCTTCTGTTGCTCCCAAAGTACCTACTTTGGGAGCAAGGACCCCCCCCCCCCCAAACGCAGAGGACATCGGCGGTCCCCTCCTCCCAGCTGGAGAAGCAACAGCCTCCTCTGGCTCCTCTGATGTGGAAGGAGTCCCTTGGCTTGAGTAACACCAACTGGGGTGCACATTGCTCTACGCTGCTGCAGCTGTACAGAGCCCTTATTCAATCCCGCCTTGACTATGGGAGTATGATTTATGGTCCGGTGGCACCCTAAGCATTGCGTTTACTCGACCCAGTGCTCCACTGTGGCGTTCGACTGGCAAGGGAAGCTTTAAGGGCGAGTTCTGTGACCAGTGCCCTGGTGGAGGCCGGAGTCCTTCCATTTAAGGTTAGGCGTGCACAACTGCTCGCCAGTTGCGTTTCACACATTCGTAGTTCTCCTGAATATCTGAATTACCATCTCCTTTTCCCACCCATGGCAGTTCACCTACAGCATAGTGGACCCAGATCAGGGCTTAAGATTGCGGTTCACGCCTGATCTCTTCTGTCCTATACTCGAGGCCCGTTCGCGTACACTTTGCCTGGACCTATAACATGGTCCTTAGGACTCAGTTAACCCCGCGGCTCACTGCAGTTACTTCCTCTCGACTCTTGACATGAAGTGATTTACACCGATGGCTCGATGGCTGATAGTGACGTTGGTTTCGCGTATGGAGGACATATTGAACAGCACTCTTGCCCAGTGGCTGCACTGTTTTCACTGCTCAGCTGGTGGATGTATCTCGTGCTCCTAATCACATCCATTTGTGTCCTGGGGAGTCGTTTATCCTGTTTACTGACTCCCTGAACAGCCTACAAGCTATCGACCAGTGCTACCCCCTCCATCCTTTGATAGCAACCATCCAGGAGTCCATCTGTATCCTGGAACGGTCCAGTCGTTCCATGGTGTTTGTGTGGACGCCAGGCCTCATCGGAATCCCAGAAAATGAACGTGCCAACAGGCTGGCCAAACAGGCTACACGGAAGCCGCTTCTGGAGATCGGCAGATCTGCATCCCCGTAACTCACCTGCGATCATTGTTTCAGCTTTGGGAGATGGAATGGCATAATCTTACTACGCGCAACAAGCTGTGTGCCATTAAGGAGACTACGAATGTGTGGAAGTCGTCCATGCAGGCCTCTCACAGGGACTCTGTGGTTTTCTGCCGGCTCCGCATTGGCCATACGTGGCTAACACATGGCTATCTCTTCCATCGCGAGGACCCACCTCGGTGTCACTGTGGCTTACATATGACTGTCGTCCACATCTTGCTGGACTGCCCACTTTTAGCCCCTCTGCAGAGGACTTTTAACCTTCCAAGCACCCTACTTTCGCCGGCCGGTGTGGCCGTGCGGTTAAAGGCGCTTCAGTCTGGAACCGTGTGACCGCTACGGTCGCAGGTTCGAATCCTGCCTCGGGCATGGATGTGTGTGATGTCCTTAGGTTAGTTAGGTTTAAGTAGTTCTAAGTTCTAGGGGACTTATGACCACAGATGTTGAGTCCCATAGTGCTCAGAGCCATTTGAACCATTTGAACCCTACCTTCGGTGTTGGGCGAAAATGCTTCAACAGCAGGTTTAGTTTTACGTTTTATTGGTGAGGGGGGTTTTATAATATCGTCTGAGGGTGTCCATCTAGCCTTCTCTTCGAGGCCGCCACCCTCCCTCCATTTTTAACTTCGTCGCACTTCCTTCGCGTTTGTTTGTCTTGGTGGTCGTCTTTTCCCTTCATGTGTTATCTCGCCTTGTCCTTTAGGGGTGTACATTTTAAAGTGTTGCAGAGTGACTGACTCATCCTATTTTATTACTGTGATCAGCCAGGATAGATCATAAGCTCTACGGTTTCAATACCTTCTTCTACTTTTCCTTTTGGTCTCTTTTTTTGTTCCTTCCATTCGTTTTCTTTTTATGTGTGTTTCCACATTCCTTTTCCCCCTTTTCCTTTCTCAAACGTACTTTGGGTGTTTTTGTACCTTGAGCTTAGCTCAGGAAAAAGGGAATGATGATCCTGTAGTTTGTTCCTTTATACTCCAAACCAACCAACCAGTCTTCTTAGTAGCTATGGTCAATTACGTGTTTGTTCAGTTCTCCAGGCGTGCTTCTCACCCTTCAGTGTTTGAAGTGTTCGGGTGGACTTCTATTGTCTGTTTACGCCCGCTGTCCAAAGTGTTTGTTTAGTTAAGAAAGTTATGCATTGGCGGTACAGCGCGCAGTTGAAAGTGGAAGTGATTATGAATTCTTCTACATGTTCTCAAATTATTTATTAACTTATTTTGAAATATGGAAGTACTGTTTGTGCTCGGGTAGGTTCTTTCAGCACCAAATTATAGTTATTGCTGGTGGCTGACAACTTACATGCAATTGTTGGTGTGCTTTTGAAGGAAGAGTAAAAGTCTTATGTGTTCCCAATCTATTTTGTGTCATTCATTCGGGGGTCAAGGATAGCTTCATGGGGAGTGGTTCCACTGTGCGAGCAGAGATTACGTACACGTGTGTCGAATTTGCGTTGGTAGTCAAACGGTTAGAATTATTCCTGCGTTCGGCACCTCAGAAGCTCTTGTCTGACCCGGGTTTGTAGTAAATGTCAAGGGCATATATGCTCCTAGTCTGTTGTGATCACACGTTCGGGGATCGGTTATAGCTTCACTGCGAGTGGTTCCACTGTGACATTTAATCGGTTATCAGGCACACATTTCGTCGTATGTGTTTGGTAGTTCAATCACGTAAGAGATAGCGACTTATAATTTGGTTGTCTGTTTGTTAAAATGGTGCCGCTCTGTTTGAAATGTGAATGATTCAATGTGTTAGTGACATGAGACATGTGGTGTTTACTGACGATGAAATAGCCTTCACGTGTCCGAGAGGATGATAGAGAGTGTTGCGTGTGTGTACTGCGTGCAGAATCAGTCCCTAAACTGAGACTGGAGGTACCCCTTTTCGTTAGATGTTCACTCGATGGCGTGATCTGTGGACATGTTCCGAGTGAGAGCTGTGTCTGAACGGTATTATATCTGTCCGGTTGTAGCATAGTTTGCTGTTATCTTGTTGTTTCTACTTGTTCGTACGTGGCGTGTTTCATGGCGTCGACGTCATGTTTCCTTGCACTGGCTTCGTGTATTAACGTTGTAATTTGGGGGTGATTGGGGATGATATGTTTTTGATTGATGCGTAGTCTTAGAATTTCTGTCGTGTACTTACAGTGCTATTAAATATGTGACTGTAGTGTGGCTCACCGTATGAAAATGGTTTATGTATGTCCATGTTCATGTAATAAGCGTCTCCATAGCTATTTAGTTGACTTTTTAATGCTGTAAAACAAATGACGTGCGACTGATGTCAGCCTCGCCCACTTCTCTCAGTGGTGGTCCTTACGTCTCTTTTGTAAAGCACTACACCAACAATGATATTTATACTAATACATATACTAAGATGGTATATGTTCTTTCGGACATATCCGAAAGAACAGATACCTTCTTAGTAAATATATAGTTAAGGCTCACCGGCCACTTGACCATCTTCTTCTTCTGTAAGAATGCACAAACAGAGCCCGAACTCTTACGGGAATCGGCAACGCGCCGCGAGTAATGAGTATAATGGGCGGGGGCACTACGAATGTAGTGCAGGACAATATGTTGAGAATGTGAGTTTTGCGGGAGGTGTGCCAGAGATAAATCCCGGCAGTCGCGTTATCCTCTGTGCCCTCGGTGGCTGAGATGGATAGAGCGTTTGCCATGTAAACAGGAGATCCCGGGTTAGAGTCCTGGTCGTGGCACACATTTTCATCTGTCCCCGTTGACGTATGTCAACGCCTGTAAGCAGCTAAGGGTGTTCATTTCATTGTAAACAATGATATTCACTTGGTGGTGATCGAGTAGCCTTAGGCACGCTGTACTACACGGTATATTCGTAAGTCTGAATAACACATTTTACAGTGCGGACGTGTGGGAAGAGAGCCAGTGAGGTTCTGAAACGTAGCGACAGGGATGTGAAGCCATACGGATCCCAGTGCCGGGGCCAGCTGTGTTAGGTGTCACGGTTGAGGATCCGTGGTGCAAAAAGCCCGATCGAGGTGGTGCAACAAATTCTCTATTGGTTTTAAATCCGGGGAGTCTGGTGCCCAGGAAAAGTACGGTAAACGCGTCCTGGTGCTCATCCAACCATGCACGTACACTGCATCGTCCTGCTGGCACATGCCGTCTGGTGTATAAAAGCAACCTGCATTTGGGGCTGAAAATGGTCCCCAACGATAGGTGCATACTGGTTTTAATCCATTATGCCTTCCAGAATCGCGAGATCACCCAGGGAATGCAAAGGAGCCGTACCCCAGACCGTAACACTCCCACCACTTATCTGGATCCACCCAACTATTGTTGCAGCGTGTTGGCATTCAGTCGTTTCACGCCGTACACACCAATGGCCATCTGTTGCGGAGGTCCATAAGCAACAAAATTCTCTGTTCGTTGAGGAGACACGGTTGGTAGCCCTTTGGCTCATCTGGGTAGCGAGTTGCTCAAATGTAGCACATCTGTTCGTCCGTACTCATCTCCGAAGCTGTCGTTCACCCCTGCCATCTCTAGCCCGTAGTACTACATAGCTGCCTAGGCGCCGGTTTTGGATACGGCCATTTTGCCATGCACGATATACTTTAACCTCGGCGGCACGCGAACAGTTCACTGATTTAGCCCTTGTGGAAACCCTTCCATTCTCGGCTAGAAAGCCAATGATAACGCCCTTTTGGATGTCACACAAATCGCTCCGTTTCGGCATTATGACAGCGACTAAAATGTTTTCCGCGTCCCCCGGCACACTTTGTATACCCTCCACTGCTAGTGCTGCCACGTTCCGTTTGTGAGTCCTTATAGCACGTTGACGTCGAACACAGGAGGTGGTCACGTTAATGTGACTGAACCGTGTATTACATAGCGTTTGGATTTGAGTTACAGCTAGTGCCCATAACACCAGTCATCGGTTCTTATAAGAGCCTACTGTCGTAGCGACAAGTGAGTAATAGTACTAATAATGTACTAATAGTGAGTTGAAAAGATTGTGTAACCTTGGGTGTTGCTTAGAGCGGCCACTGTTTGCTTATTATGCGTACTAACGTGGATTACTAACTGGGCAATTAGAGATTACTATATGGCCAATGCTCGTTTCTGTTCATCTTTGTGTCTTTTTTTTATAAATGGTCAAAATTTACTATGACCAGATTTTCATTGATATATTTTCAGTTTACTTTTACGGTAATGCGTAACGGAATGCTTAATCGCAAGTATGAATAAATGAGAACTACTTAAATTTTTTCGATTAAATTTTATGCCAATGCTAAAGTAATGCTTAGCTCTTTGGCTTTTTTCTTTTTTGTAAATGTCATTGAACAGTGGTGTCTTGCCCCAAGTCACTTCCTTCATTCTCTGTTACAAAGCAAGTGTTCTACCTTTCCTGCCATTTACTCTTTCGGCAGTCAATGGAATGCGCGCTATCGCTGCCATCCATGCCGCGCCGGCACTATAGGTATGGATCCCTACTCTGGCACATGGATCACTGAAGGGATGTCGTGCAACTAAACGGGCACCGCATCCATCAAACTGTGGAGGCTCTTTTGGAAAACAGAAAATAAATATAATAGGTAAAAGTTTTTAAAATGAAAATTTGTGTCAGCCCTGAACATCCTCAATCGCAGACACCCAGATCGCGACCCCCTTCCCCCCACCCACCTTCCCGCCCCCCCTCCCTCCACTCCACACACACACCCCTCCTTTCGAACTCTGCACTTTGCAGTAATAAATAACGTACTAAATAAAGCAAATTAACTGGTATGTTCGCATTAATATGCAACTATTTGCTGTTACGCGCTGGTGTGAAATTGTTTGTCGACCCTCAGCACTTAAACTGTAACAAATTTCATCGAAGCCAAGTCAGTTAATACAGGAGCAAGTACTTAACTACAGATATTCACTCCGTCAGTTGGTAAAATTCACCACAATATTTCTCAATTAAGAAAATGTTTTACTTTTAGACATACATAACGCTTTGTCGTTGAATAGTCGCGAAACAGACCGGTACAACTACTAATATAGTGAGAAATTCCTTATTCAATATCTGTAAATTTTAAACTGAATTAAATAAAATGAACGGGATTTCTCAAATTTTACCATAAAATCCTCAATGAAAGTGTTTGCTGTACATAAAGTCTTCAAGCTGTGGTTCAAAACTTGTATACAATTTAAAAATATTATACTTCTCCATGACAGCTGCTATGGGACTGAACATTTATTCTCGCAGTTAGTTTTAATAAATAGCTATCATCCACTAGAAATACGCTCCTCTTGAGTAGGGAGAACAATGAGCATGTTATAAGGCGTAAATTTCAACTGCAACTTCTAATAAAAATGACGTGTACTATTTGCACTTCGGTCGAACACATTTCACAGACATAAAAATAGCTGAATTAATCTCTTTTGGATAATGTGATCTGCCATTAAATCTTTCTTCCTTTTATCAAGAGCATTTTCTGGTTGTGTCACCGATATGACTTAACTACAGCATGAAGGAAAAAAATGCTACAATTAATGGTCGATACGCCATCCTCATCCCAGTTGAAGAGAAAAGTGTATCTAGTTATATCAAATACCGCCAATAGTTTCAATAGAAATGCGATTTGAAAGAAAAAATGGCATCCTCACAAGATAGCACGTTTGCTACGCACAATAATTCCATTCTCTCCATTCCCTAAATTTGACGGCTAGTCTTATCTTCACACAGCCGGTACATACACTTACGTGGAACGTTAACTTGAGGGAAGATGTTAAAAGCGAACACTTTGCATTTGCAAACACTTCGTAACTCGCTGGATCATACTTTTCTGGACCACACACAACACAACTGCATCCACCACTGCCGAAGCGGCATGCACGCGAGATACTAGGTCATGTAGATCCATGGATGGAGTGTTATAGGTGTCCCCACTAATAGAAATCTAGAGGATTACAGTTTGGGGAATTTGGAGGCCAGAACAATGGACCTCCATGTCCAACCCATTCCCTGGAAACACTTCTTTTAAACAGTTACACACATTCATTTTCAAACGTGGGTGTGCACCACCATGCTGAAACCATAACTGTCGCCTGACACCAAGTGGAACGTTTTCTAATGCGTCAGGTAAAGTATTTCAAAGAAACGTACGCTGCAAGGGCGCAAGCTATTCGTGCGGCGAAGGGTAACGCCCCAACAACACTCCTCCCAACATTGCAGCCCATAGGTTTCAAACCATTCCTGAAAGCCTAGTACGCGGGAGACATGTGGGTTGTGTTCCGACCATTAATGGCTGTAGTGGAGGCTGAAATTCCTTCACGAGCGAAGCTAAATTAGCCAGTCCGTATCACGTTATTTATCAAATGTACGTTATCTTCCTCTCGGTGCAAAAATCATTCACAGACTGTATTCGTCGAATGCTGTCTTCTGACCGCTGGTAATGATGAGAATGCTGTTCTTCATCGTGGAACCAACAGTCAGTTCAAATGGTTCAAATGGCTCTGAGCACTATGGGACTTAAAATCTGGGGTCATCAGTCCCCTAGACTTAGAACTACTTAAACCTAAGAACACCACACACATCCATGCGCTGTGATGACGTCAACCCACAGGAAAATAATTATCAAAATCTGAACTGTGAAGTCATCCAAAATTCTAGTCGGAAAACCACACTCTTTGTTATACTTCTCAATTGGTCACGATCCCACTTTGTTTATGAACTGAAAACTCTAATATTCACGAGAAACTGCTCTGAAATTAACCTGAACTGACAAAATTGTGTACTCATCTAAGACAATATCTGAAAGGAATTAGAAAAAGTGACAAAATTTCGTGAATCACACACAATACTGTTCATAATTGCATGAAAACTGGGAGGGGGGGGGGGGGTTCACCATACGTCTACCCACTTTTGAGCATAACCAGTGTCTTTTAATACTACGACTCTTAGCAATACAATATCGAAAACTTGTATTACTAGGTAAACGGTCCCTACGTGATTTGACAGCTGACATTTATAATTCACGCTCACGTCAGGAAATGCACCAATACGGGAATAGCAGCTTTTGCGTTATTGGTCAGAACGCAAGCAATTATGGCGGTCGCCGTAATTTTTGCGTGACGCCATATTTCGCGACAAAATACTCTTATTAGTCACTGTCATATATCTAGTCTCATAACAGTACATAAAACTACATAAAATAACTACAATAATTTTGACACGCAAGGGGAATTAGTTCTAATGAGAGGAAGAAGTTTATATTTACTGGTGTTCCAACAATGACTACCAGGCAACTTTTAATTCACTGATTGTAATTTTATTTTCGTTAGCAGAAAGCAAACATAAACTAAACAAAGAATTTGTGTGAATAGAGTCTGTAATTCTTATACTTTTAATAGAGAAAGAAAGTTTCTAGGTCAGGGGATAGCGTTCGGCGAAATCTCTTAACATTTTGTTGCATACGAAGCGTTGCGTTGGGCAGCACGATGTCTGCGGGTTACGATGATGAGAGCAGGATACAGGCAGTTCCGCTGGTTAATCTTCTCCGTCGAAACGCAAATAAAGTTCCGGCACAGCTGTATCATTAACCACAAGACGCCAGCATACGACCGTTGTTGACATGTCCTCTCTTTCAAAGTACATTACGTAGATATCGCTCGTTTTTACACTTTAATCACTGTCCGTGACGCTATCGTCCATACTTACACAGTTCGTCACATTCATATAGTCTTAGCCACAAATACACAGTTCATAGAATTGTTCTTGTGTGTGAAGCACACTGTAAACAATGTCCACTCTGTTCTCGCATTTCAAACGTCGACAACGTCACTGAAAGTAATTTATATTGCACAGTTAATTAAAGTCTTCACTTTCACGGCTTGATAGAATGTGATAGACAACAGTTCCACCACCCAAAACCAATACCAGCAAAAAGCACTGTTCATGTCGGCCACAACAAAGTATTGTTAGCGGCACTTTCACAGTCCGGTTCACTTGCTCTTAAAGTTCGGTGGCGAAGGCATTACATACCACAGTGGTAAAGAGAATTAACAATCTGATAGTTCGGTATCACTGTCCATACAATTTTGTATGCTTTTCATAAAAGACAGTATTATTTTTCCGCACACGCTTCACAGACACACCATCCACCATCCCCTCTACTACACAACAACCTTTCGACTATCGACTGTCTATAGATGTTATATCGTTATCGTAAATTACATAAATCTTTATAAATGTTTTTGACTGCATTTTTCACAGTTAATAATATTCCAAAAGAGAACTTTACAAACTTTACCACAGGTACAAAGCAAGAAACATATTTATCCATTGGCAAACGAAATAATCACAATTACATCTTTACATTTAAAAACCACAGTATAATGTTACATAATCACAATTAGAAATGCCCATATGAACAAAAGAAAAAGAATAGAAATCTAAAGAAAATCACGATAACAAATTTTATATGCGTAATTAGCAATGCCTTCACAGCATCCGAAGTAGGATGTGAACCTGCGAGCGTCTCAGCAGCAGCACGGTTCCGGACTGAAGCACCTAGACTCACTCGGCCACAGCGGCCGTCAACAGTCACTGTGAGATATATGGAACTGCCTAGAAATGTCACGGGTACTTCTCTGAGGAGACTGGTGAATGGTGTCAAGAATCGCGTCCTCTGTTTGTGTAGTACGTTCAGTCCTTCGACGACATCTGTCCATTACTTGTGGACTAAGAATACCGCTTTCCTAAAGGCGTTGCTCCAGACGACGAAAAACATTGGGATGGGGCGTTTGAGGATACCGTACAGCATAAGCACGAGCAGCAGCGTTGTCGGATGCACCCAGCACCAAAAGCTTGCTTACGTATTCATCGATTGTGTACTCCATGCCGCCCTACATGAAGCTGACATGGCCATTTATGGTTGTGCACCGCGCGGTTAGTAGACACATGAATTCTGTTTAGTGTATCCCACTGCCATGTTACACGCTATTGCCATGTTACACGAAGATGCCCTGCTTACAAACGACGGGAACTAGGAAACGGACACCTGCAAAATATAAAAGGAACCTCACTAGGATTCGAACCATAGCTCCATTGTGAGCGTGGGTTTAATTTCCCAACAGCCTACTTTTTAAAAATCAAACATCTCATATTTATTTATTTCATAAATATTATTTAACAACAGACTCTCAGAAAACGAAATTAAGAAAATAGATGTTTACAAGCTACAATCATTTACGAGACATTGAGGTGATAAATTCACTTGGTAACAAAGAAAGGGTTTCACTTTGTATTTGAACTTTGGGTAACTATTCTACAGAGAAAATATAAAACAAATAAGTTGATAGCAAAATCGCTGAAAGTTAGTATGATCTCTCACTTTCTTCCAGCTTCTTAGTATACTCCTTCAGTTTCTCCTCTAACCAGTTCCTTCATACATCGCTTGTTACTTGATAGCATATTTAAGTGTCTGAAATTAAATTTTTTTTGACAAATTTCACAGCAGTAATCCAGTAAAAAGGAAATTCCAACAAATGATCCTGCAGTGCGATTTGATGGTGTTGGTATCCAACTCGTCAAGAGGAAGTATGTAAGTTCAGCAGCAAAACCATTTGTGATTCCATACGGGAAAGTATTTCGGAAACAAGGTATTTTAAATACGTATATCCGGGCCGAACAGGAAAGGCCCCTGTTCTCAATCGTCATCTCGATCTGACTTGGACTTACATTTTTTCTGCTGGTCGTTATTTCACATTTTCTATCTGTATTTGTCCACTATCGTCTGCTTCCCATGTTGTCGTGTCTACAAAGCTAGCCACGAAGGCTCCTGCGTAGTGCGGACGATACACGTTTCTCTGAACATTTTCGATGCGTTGCACGATGTGACAGTGTTGCCAACTCCTCGTTTTCATACATGTGCTTTCAAAATGCAACCGCTCTCATTTTGCTAGATAAACGTTGTGTTGAATCAAGAATTTAATTCCGAACTCCAAGTGTGACATTTTTCCTCCACCTTGCATGGAGGAATCTCCATTTTCCAGCTTTCTAACGTTTAAAGCATAAGAATTCCTCTTCGTGTGTAGTACCTTGCCAACAGTCTATGAAGGTGTAAGAAAAACACGAAACTATACGTGAATGTACTTCCATAAAAATACCTGAGAATCTCGGCATGCACACCATCTGAGAAAATACACTTGAAACACAGATCTGTAATAGGCAGGAGTCTGTTCCAAACATTAGCGTGACGCTGATATGTTATCGTTAATTTTATTGTGGATGTAAGACCGTACCTAAAGTAAAAAGACTACATTTTTAATTCAACGTCCTGAAACTGTAAGTTACCCTCCAGGTGTAGACAAGGGCCCAGCTGCTAGGTGAATTGCTTTCATTTTACAACCGTTTTCTGTACCTCAGACCATCTTAAGAAACATGAAAATCACCACAGTTACACGTGTTTATTTATTATTTGAATATTGCTTGAAAGACAGGTTATAAAATAAAATGCGGCTATCGGCTTTCCTTTAGATTATGTTTCATACACTACTTAATAACTACGGGAAACCATTTAGCAAACATACAGTGTCATTCTTGATGAGTACAACAAAGGAAATAGTTACTTGCAGCTTTCCTACGACGAGGAATGGTGGTCTGAAAGCCGGTAACAGTCAAGAAACATAGAGTGATTGTCTACAGCTTGCATATATACGTAGACGTATTTGAGATCTAACCTCATTCTGCTGGATCGAGTTGATAGTTCACCATGGATCATACACTGTTCCACTAACAACTATATGTGCTCAAGTAAAGTTTGTATGTTCATTAACCAGTTGTACGTCCGTAAAGTCATTGCATATATACGTGAAACTAACAAGGTTCGACAGCCTGGCGTACATCTAATTGGCTGTCTAATTAAAGTCTGCTGTGATGCTGCAATTAGCTTCACTCGTCCATGCGATCCGTTAAATATTGCGTTTTGCAATGGTACTAAACGTAAGAGCGAGTACATCACACTCTCTGAACATGCTGTTCCCGTTTTTAATTTGAATGTACCAATAAGAAACGATCCACCCCAAAGACTATAATCATTGCTGTAACACTTTCTGTTGACTGGAGGCTATTTGAGTAAAGCGAAATGCGATTAATCAGCTACAGGTGAAAATATGCTGTCTTTATTCTCACTTGGGCGTCATTTCCTCTTTGAAACCATTAGGGTGTACTTCTGTTACCCTGAGTAAGGGAAAGCTGCGTCATTTTTCATTGGAGCAAACATGGGTTTATTACTGATTTAGAAGGTCATCCTTCTACTTCAAGTGTTGCTCTATATCTAAAACTTTCTTCTTTTTGAATCATCAGTGTTCTTACTGGTTTAATGCGGTCCGCCTCGAATTCCCCTCATGTGCCAACCTCTTCGTCTCAGTACAGCATTTGTAGCGTACATCCTCAGCTACTTGCTGGATGTTTTCAGACATCTGTCTCCGACTACAGTTTTTACTCTCTACAACTCCCTCTAGTACCAAAGAGATTTTTCCCTGATGTCTTAACACACTCATATCAACCTATGCCTTCTTCTTGACAGTATTTTCCACATAATTCTTTTCTCGCCGATTCTGCCAGGAACCTCTTCACTTTTTACCTTATCAATCCACCTAATTACTTCCGTAGCATCATGTCTCAAACTCTTCAGTTCTCTTCTGTTCCGGTTTTCCCATAGTCCATGTTTCACAAACATGCAATGCTGTGCTCCAGATGTGCATTCTCAAAAATTTCTTCCTGAAATTAAGGCCTATGGCTGATACCAGTAGACTTCTCTTTAACAGAAAAACCCTAATATCCTATGCTAGTTTACCTTTTATGTCCTCCTTGCTTCATCCTTTATTGGATAAATTTCTTAACATTCTTTACTTCGAGATCACCAATTTTTATGTTAATTTTCTTGATATTTTCATTTCTGCTGCTTCTCATTACTATCACCGTTCTTCGATTTATTCTCCATACATATTCTGCATTTATTAGACTCTTCATTCCGTACAACATGTCCTGCAATACTTTTTCACTTTCACTGTGACAGCAAAGTCATCAGCGAATCTTATCATTCGTATCCGTTCTCCCTGAATTTTAATCCCATTCTGGAACTTTTATTTCCGTTATAATTTCTTGGATGTATACATTCAACAGTTAGGACGAACAACTATTCCCTGTCTTACATCATTTATAATTCGAGCAATTAATTCTTAGTCCTCTTAATGTTTCCTCTTGGTTATTGTACATATTTGTATATTACCCCTCTATAGTGTACTCGTATGTTTCTCAGAATTTTGAACATGTTGCACGATTTTACATTGTCCAACGCTCTTTCCCACTCGAGATATCCTAAGAACCTATGTTGATTTTTCTTCAGACTTTCATGCACTATCAACTGCTACCTCAGAACTGCCTCTTTGGTGGCTTTATCTTTACCACAGGCAAAATGATGGTCATTTAATTTTCTTTTGTATACTGTTCTTGTCAGTATCTTGGATGCATGAGCTATTAAGCTGATTGTGCGACAGTTTTTGCACTTATCAGCTCTTACCCCTTTCATGTTACCACCCTTGCTTTTAATTTCGCCGAAAGCTTTTGGACTTTTTTATATGCTGATTCATTCCTTCCGATAATCACTCTTTTTTCGATTTCTTCGCATTTTTCATGTAGACATTTTGCCTTAGCTTCCCTGCACTTCGTATTTATGTCACTCCAAAGTATCTCTCTTTTCCTAAGTTTCCCTGAAAACGTTTGTACTTCCTTCTTTCGTCAACCAATTGAAGTGCTGCGTCTGTTACACATGATTTCCTCGCTATTTTCTTATACTTACGTTTTTCTGTCCTACTTCCGTGATAGCTCATTTTAGAGACGTACATTCCTCATTAGCTGGACTGCCTACTGTGTTATTCATTATCGCAGTACCTGTAACCTCAGAGAACTTCAAGCGTATGTCTTCATTCCTTATAGGAATCACACATCTTTGCATATTGATTATACATGACTAATCTAATGAATTTCAGCCTAATCTTGGTCATTACTACAATGTGATAGAAATCTGCATCGGCTACCCGGTAAGTGTTACAATCTAGCATCTTATTTCGGAATCTCTGTCTGACCATAAAGTAATGTACGTGACATTGTTCCGTATTACTTGCCCTTTCCCAGGTATACCTTGTATTCTCGTAAATGATGAATTGAGTATTCCCTGTTACTAGCTGAATTTTATTGTAGAAATGAAATGACACATTTTCAGACTTTACAGGTCAGATTAGATTAGATTCAGTTTTCGTTACATAGACCCAAAAAATGAGATGACTCTTGTGGGTGTGGAACAAGTCAGAAAGTATACCATAAAAACATAAACCATCTCAGTATGATACTTACTACCCTGATCATTTGTCAGGAGATTGTCGAAATAGGTGAATACAATGCGATAAAGTGGAACAGTTAGTATTTACAGAATTAACATGCAATCAGGCAGCAGTAGCCGCCCGAGAGACAAGTAGCAACAGGGAAGTTACCGATATTGTGACTTTTATGAGTTCCTAACCAGGAGGGAATTTAATAATATCATCTGTGTGTTTTAATAGTTTAGTTTTTTGAGTTTCTGCGTGTTAATTTAATATCTAATAGAAACAGTTCTCGCGTTTTCGTCTGCGTTGGAAAGTAAACCGATTTTGTGACACATTACAAGTTTCATCTGAGTGCTTCGGTAGTTATGTTTTTCATTCTTTGCGTATTAACCTAATTTATTAGTCACAGTTCCTGCGTTTTCATCAGGGTCTGCAATAGAGTTGCGCAGCACGTGCCGATAGACCGTTTATCTGCATAGTTTGATTTTCCACGGTCTTTAGTATGGACAGGGACTGTGATTGTTGTGTGCGGATGAGAGCAGAGTTGGTGACACTTCACTGTCAGCTTCAGGCTGTGATGGGCGCCACTGTTGTGGACTGGTCATGGGGACCCAAAGGGCATCCAGCACGTCGCCCTGGAGCGTAGCAGGCGGCGAAAGACTACCCAGGAGGCTGCAAGTAAGGCTCAGAGAGGACAAGTTACTCTCCCACCTATTTTTGCATACGGAAAATTATTCAAGATTCTGTTACAACCTGACGCACCTTGAGTGAGACTCTAGAAAGTTAACGGCCTGAGCAGACGCTATTGGAGCCTGGCAGGGCGCTAAAATCATTAGGTATTTTTTTGGCTCTTAGCTCCTAAAAACGGCATGTTGGGAGTTGAAAGCAATTGCGGCGAGCCCATCCGTTAGTAAATTTTGCCGGACAGGCCCACAGCAGTACAGGGCAGACAGGGCAGCCCCTCATCGAGACAGGTCTCCTGCAGAACAATGCCACGATACCTACTTTGGCGCCAGCAGGATGCCTGGGCTGGTGAGATGGTCTGAAGGAACGCGTCTACACAGTGGAGTCACAAACTGAGTATTGTGTGCAGAGCCACACGTAGTAAACATTCTCAAGTTTGTGTATTATGTTGGGATTTGAAAACAATAGAGGCGAGCCCATCCCTTAATATATTTTGCCAGACAGGCCCACAGCAGTACAGGGCAGACAGGGCAGCCCCCCCTCGAGACAGGTCTCCTGCAGAACAATGCCACGCTACCTAGAGTGGCGCCAGCAGAATGCCTGGGATGGGGGGATGGTCTGAAGGAACGCGTCTACACAGTGGAGTAAGAAACTGGGCATTGTGTGCAGAGCCACACGTAGTAAAAATTCAGAAGTTTATGTATTCATCGAAAGTGCAAATAGTCCAGTGGGCCACTTCACCTGGGCTCAGTTGTATAAGAAAAATCCTGTGTCTGAGAAACATTTAGTGACAGAATCTTTATTACACTCATAGCTTGGACTAACAAGCTCCAAGGCACAGACGGTTTAGATAACGATCTGTAACATTGTATCTATTCACTTGTTATGGTGAGAATCGAGATGACTTAAGAGAAAAATCATCTTCCCCCTCTGTGAAAACTTAAAAAAGCCAGTAATTGGCTGTTTATTTTTTTTTCCGGAGATGCAGGTGTCTTTACTCTTGCCCTGGTTCGACATGAGTTTGTGCTATCGTGTGAGAGCGGAGATTTAGCTCCTCTAGAGCCCTGTGATTGGCTCAAGATGGGGTGAAGGCGGTCTCGTTCGTGCACTTTGTGGGAAAACGGATTGTTTTTCTTCTGGAGAGGTGATTTAGCACCCCAAATATGGATCCCCTAGTGGCATCCCTTTTGACAGCAAAAGAAATATAAATTAGTTATCCTGTCCTTGGCGGTAGCTACTGGCAACGAAATATTAACACTATTGAAAGTTTGACAACAGAAATACTAGGGAACTAACAACATCTATTTCACAGAAAGAACTAAAGGAAAGACTATCAGAAGATCACTTAATCTAGGAAGCATGAAACTCTAAATAAAAAATTTAAAACATATGCTTTATGAAGATTAAAATCCAGATGAAATAAAGTGATCAAAGATAATATTTATCCAAGAAAAGAGTTGTAGCCGCATCGAGCTGTATGTTTGCTGCCACTACAATGAAAAACTTCAATGGAGATATTAATTCGCTCTCGTGTAGACGTCGTGATAGAAGCATGCTTATTGACCGAGACTAGATTGTTTCAGACTGATGTGGAATTTTAAAGTTTTTCAAGTATCGTCTGGACGTATTAGTCAAATTTCTGAAGACAAGTGATAGAATATTTACCGTTTAGCCTGACAATTGAACAGATGTTATTCGTGGAGGAAAAGTAACTCGTCTGATACTTAATCAATTCTGGGACATAGTCGTCGTGATCTGCGATCGTGACAAACATTGAAGGACACAGCAATATACCAAACGCCGACATAAACTCCACAAATAGACTTGAGTAGGAAACATATACACGCAATGATGAAGAATCCACAGGTACGCCGTGTTGTCGGAAGCTGTAGTCAGTGTCAGAATTGCTGATGTAAATCGTAGCTTCAGTTCCTTGAATGACAGATCGGTGTGCTTTGTAGTGCAGTGGTTAAATAGTTCAGAAGTACAATAAACTCGGGTTATAACTTTAATACTTCATGTCGTCTACAGTATTTAATTGAACTTTATTGTGTAACTGTGAAATAATTATTTTCTTGATAGAAGGCCGTAGCTAAAGGTGACTGAGTGACCTTATTAACAGTGAAGAGTACAACAGTAAGGTTACTTTTGTGCATTAACATACAACTAAAATCGGCAGTGGAAATATATTTGCAGAGAAAAGCACATAATGATATATATTGTATTTTAGGTCAATAGACATAAATAGTTATTGTAGTGGTTTTTAATACCTTTATTGGTCAGGAATTTTACGCCGACTGTGTGAGGCTGTTTCTTGTTGAATCGTCTGATCAGGCAGAAGTTGCTTTGGAGAGGAGGGTAAATGACTATTGAAAATATAAATGTCCTTGGATGGCTCAACAAGAATTACCTAAGCGACCAAAGTTTATCATGTATTTGCTACAGTCGCAGGTTCGAATCCTGCCTCGGACATGGATGTGTGTGATGTCCTTAGGTTAGTTAGGTTTAAGTAGTTCTAAGTTCTAGGGGACTGATGATAACTCCAGTTAAGTCCCATAGTGCTCAGAGCCATTTGAACCATTTATCATGTATTTACCAGGAGAATAAGGTGCACAGAAAATATTTCGCCGTATGCAACTTCCATCCGATTTCGACGAAACAATTAGTGACTGTGAACCAAACTTTACAGAAACATAAAAGAAAATCAAATACACATGGTCATGAAGTAGTGAGACATAGATTCTATACTAAATAAATAGTCCATAAATAAGTTCCATTTAACTTTGAATTACCATAAATTACCTCTTATTGCAATGTCTGTATCATCTGCAAACAAGTCAAACTTATCATCTGGTAATGTAACAGATAAGAAGTCATTAACCTACACAAGAAAAAACAATGGATCAAAGATGGAACCTTGAGGAACACCATATGTAATTAATTTCCCAGTCAGATGAAGACTGATTGCTTACTGCACAGGTATTTTGCAACAAAACCCTTTGTTTCCTGTGGGATAGATAAGACTCAAACCATCTTGCATCATTGCTGGTGACAGCATAATATTCTAATTTGATTAAGAGAATGTTGTGGTTGACACAGTCAAAGGCTTTTGACAGGTCACAGAAAACCCCAGTAGCCTCTAATTTATTATCTAATGAATTAAATACATTCACACTGTAAGTATAAATAGCTTTCAGTATATCAGAACCCTTAAGAAATCCTAACTGTAGCTTGAACATTATATTATTTGCAGTCAGATGCTTGAGGAGATGCTTGATCACAACCTTTTCCAAATATTTTTGAGAATGCCAGCAAAAGTGAAATTGGTCTATAGTTAGATGGTATCTCTTTATCCCAATTGTTGTAAAGAGGCTTAACTTCAGCAAATTTTAGCCGGTCTGGACATGTTCCACTGATAAGAGATTGATTACACAAATAACTGAAGACAGAACTCAACTCACATGAGCACTCTTTGATTAACTTCATTGATATGTTATCATACCCAATGGAATACTTATATTTTAAGGATTTTATGATGGATGTTACTTCTTTGGAAGACATGAGTGTCATTTCCAGTTTACTGAAGTTATTTTTAAAGACTGTCTAAGATACTCCATTGCACTGTTTACCAAACCTGATAAACCCAAGCAATCAGTAACAGAACTGAAGTAATTGTTTAAGAGGTTTGCAACACTACATCCAACTGTTACCAAAGTCATTTATTTTGAGAACTATCTGGTCCTCTTCCTTTGTGGCCCAACCTGTCTCTGACTTCACTATATCCAATACAGATTTTATTTTTTTGCCTGAAGTAATTCTCTTTTTCTCATAATAAAGCAACTTCGATTTCTGGATTACTTGCCTCAGTATTTTCCTGTGTTCTTTGTAATGCATTACAATTATAACGTCAGAGCTGTTTCTAGATATTACCAGGTGATAAAAAAGTCAGTATAAATTTGAAAACTGAATAAATCAAGGAATAATGTAGATAGAGAGGTACAAATTGACACACATGCTTGGAATGACATGGGGTTTTATTAGAACCAAAATAATACAAACGGTCAAAAAATGTCCAACAGATGGCGCTTCATCTGAACAGAATAGCAATAATTAGCATAACAAAGTAAGACAAAGCAAAGTTGATGTTGTTTACAGGAAATGGTCAATATGTCCACTATCATTCCTCAACAATAGCTGTAGTCGAGGAATAATGTTGTGAACAGCATTGTATAGTATGCCCAGAGTTATGGTGAGGCATTGGCGTCAGATGTTGTCTTTCAGAATACCTAGAGATGTCAGTCGATCACGATACACTTGCGACTTCAGGTAACCCCAAAGTCAATAATCGTACAGACTAAGGTCAAGGGACCTGGGAGACCAAGCATGACGAAAGTGGCAGCTGAGCACACGATCATCACCAAACGATGGGAGCAAGAGATCTTCCACGCATCTAGCAATATGGGGTGTTTTTTTTTGTTCTAATAAAACCCCATGTCATTTCAAACATGTGTGTCAATTTTTACCTCTCTATGTACATTATTCGGTGGTTTATTAAGTTTTCAAATTTATACAGACTTTTTGATCACCCTGTCCATACAGTCTCCTTCCTGTCCCAAATGATACTTTTACTCCTTGTGTAATCCACCGTTTAGTTTTTGACGTCTATGTGTTTTTTGAATTACCTTTAGGGGAAAACTAGTTCCAAAAGTGGAGGTAACTTTATTAATGAACGCTTTGTATTTTCCGTTTGAGTCAGAAGTATTGTTAACATCTATCCAGTTCATGTCTTTAAGCAATTTCCTGAACTTATCCATGTTTGCTCAACTCTAATTCTTCAACAAAAATAAACAACTCATTAACGTTACACCTTATTCATCGTATATTCTGATGCAATAACGATAACTGCTTTTGTGCACTGGCTGAATTACAACTGGATGAACCTAATATTTATGCCAATTTCTGAGTATCTGTAGTTGGAATTAGAGGCTATCTGCATGAACTGTGAACATTAAAATTTGGTTTCTGGCTGCCTGTTTTATCATTGTAATGTCGTTTTCAGCCTGTCTCTGAACATCTTTTATTTCTGCTCTCCCTAACCTAAAAAAACTGCTGTTCATCCACTTGTAA
Organism: Schistocerca cancellata; assembly: GCF_023864275.1. Classification (NCBI taxonomy): domain Eukaryota; kingdom Metazoa; phylum Arthropoda; class Insecta; order Orthoptera; family Acrididae; genus Schistocerca; species Schistocerca cancellata. The sequence goes on along the minus strand of NC_064628.1, from coordinate 479,300,184 downwards.
CCAACGGTACTTTAACATTTGTAAAAGTGCCTCCCCTTATTTGCTATTAGCCCAGACAGTTTTCCCTTCCCTTTCCTGTTAAGGGGAAGGCCATGCCTAGTATAGTCCCACCTGCTGATAGTCAACAGGAACCACACTGATACGATACCCCATACATGATCCGAGCAGCTGTTCCACCTCTAAATTAACTCTCCGAACAGATGAGTTTAAATGAGGCCTGTCATGGTGACTCAGAACAGACACAAGCCCAAGACCAGTATGTCTCGTTGCTGAAGCTATCTTTACCAGGTCGCTCTCAACTGAATAATTACGGTTCCTATCTATACTGTTGTCCGCCCCACCCACTGTTACCACTGTGTCTTCCTTTGTGAAGTCTTTGCAAAGTGAACCTACATACTCTATCTCCTACCCAGACTTGCACTAGATTTAAAAAGCCTTGTTCTGTGTTACCCTGACCCTAGTTCATGATCCTGCAACACATCTACCACGTGAATTATCTAATAACAAAAATTTCTTCGTGTTCACAGCTTTTTCTGACTTCTTACTTTTCAAACACTTTTTGAAGTTTGTTGTGTCCTCTCTACTCCTACATCTGTTCGTGGCTCAGCGGTTTCCAACTGTGAAAACAGATCAAACCTATTTTACACATTCACAACCACACCAGCTATGATTTTATGTATACAGATTGAAGCGTCGAGTAAAAATTAGCACCAATGCCGGAAATCGAATCCGGGTCTCCTGCTCAGTAGGCCGGTTCGTCATCCCCATGGCACAGCACTTCATACAACGGTATGGATTACCCTGGCGTGCCTCCCTCCAGCATCCAAATAATAAAACCCAAGTCTAATATAAATTCCCCCTTACACACGAAATTGTGTCATTTCATTTGTATAAGTACCTGCACCTAGGTTTCATCGTGGATCCCCCATTTACCTTCGATGTAGAGGTGTTATTCCAGAACATGGGCACCTTTGGAAATTCGGTTAGTGTGTAAGGGGGAATGAAAGTAGCCTGAGGCGGCAGTTTGGGTCGAGGAGGAAGGCATGCCAGGGCAATCCATACATTTGTGTAAACTCCTGTGCCAAGGTGGCTTAGTGGCTGATGCACCTGTCTAGTACTCAGGAGACCTGGGTTCGATTCCAGGCCGCGGTACAAATTATCACTCGCCGCCTCAGTCTATATACGGAAAATCATATCTGTATGAGTACAGTAAAGTTTCTGAAATTGTGTCATTTCATCTATATAAGTACCAGCACCCGGGTTGCAGGGGGGACTCCCATTTACGTTCGATGCTGAGGTGCTATTCTAGAACATGGAGAACCCCGGAAATTCTGTTTATTTGTAAGGAGGAATTTGGATCGACTAGGGAGGCGCACCACGATAATCCGTGCAGTTGTGTGAACCTCTGTCCCAAGGCCGCTAAGTGGCTAAAGTGCCTGCTTAGTGTAACACCTCAAATATGGAACCCCTAATGAAAGGGGTTTTGGTAGCAAAAGAAATAGCAAATATAGTTATCCTGACGTTGTCGGGAGCTACTGACAACAAAATTAACACTATTGCATGTTTGACTAATAGGAATACTATGTAACTAAAAACTTTTATTATAAAGAAGAGACTACATGAAAGACAGATGATATGAAGCCTGAAAGCTGAAGTAAATAATTCAAAATATATTCTTTACGAACGTTAAAGCCTAGACCATAGATAGATCAGAGATTATATTATCCAAGAAGAGAGTTGTAGCCGCATTGAGCTGTAAATTCGCTGCGACTACAATGTAACAGTTTCTCTTGTAGACGTCGCAATAGTAGTGTGCCTATTGAACGCTATTAAATTGTTTCAAACCGATCTGAAGTTTTAAAAGTTTTCCAGTATCGACTTGACGTACTAGTCAGAATTTCGAACTGAAGTAAAATGAGATTTACGGTTTAGCCAGACAAGGAAAAGTTATTATATGTGAAAGAAAAGTAAATCGTGTGGTACCTGATTAATGCTGGGACTTAGCCTTCGTGATCTGTGATTGTCACGAACATCAAAGGACACAGCAATATACCAACCTCCGACGTAAACTCTATTATTAGCCTTGAGTAGGAAACAGCTACACGCGATCACGAAGAACTTAGTTACGCCGTGTTGTCGGAGGCTGTAGTCAATGTCAGAATCGCTGATGCAAATGGATTCAAGACCCTGAATGACAGATCGGTGTGTTTTCAGTGCAGGTTTAGATAATTACGAAGTTCAATAAACTCCAATATAACCTAAATGCTTCGTGTCGGCTACGTCATTTAAAGGAAATATAATGTGTAATTGTGAAATTAACAATTTCTTGAGAGACAGCAGAAGTTAAAGGTGATTTAGTGATTTTATTAACAGTGAACAGCAAGTTTACACCGAAATACGACGCTTTCTGTACGTTATCAGAAGAGTAATTTATCTATGGAATTACGTCGTATTAGTTGTCGAATTAACACCTTAGCGACACCTTGACAACGCTATATTAATTAATAAATCATCATCCTCGCAAATCTATGATGTGGCATCGGCTTGAGTGAAGGAATTTATAATTCAAGATACCCTATTATCGGCGTTTGAACACTCTCAAACCGGGCACAAGAACTACAGTTATCAAGTTCGCGTAAGTTTATCAGTCTGTCGCGAACACGCGAAGCATATTTGTTTAAGTGTTTCAGATCAAGGGAGTTGTTGCAGTATCGAGTGGTGCAGTCGCTGTGGGTTCGAAAAAAAGAAGACGGACTGACTTCGAACATCAGTGCCACAAATTTGAACAAGGGCTGCTTACACATTCCGGCTGCTGCTCCACCGATACGCTGATATCAGTCTAAGGGAGATAGTGTCTGAAACTAATCAACCAAGAGAGGTTTTGTTTTTAACAGTTCCAGGTCGGAGTCATCGCGATCGACGGACGCTGTTCCCAGCCAACCACACTAGAGAGCAGGAGACCCTGGTAGCAACCGGACGTTGGTACAAATTTACACTCGCCGTTTCAGTCTGTATACATAAAATTTATTGTAGAACTCAATTAGTCTTTCTTCTCACTCATTCCTACTACCAAGCCTATATGCTCACGTAACTCTTTCTAATCCCTAATGACTATTAGATTTTAACTTCCCTTTACGTACTGAATTTCATGTTAAGTATCCTCATATATGTTTTCTATCTATTCACCTTGTGTTTGAGGAGTCGGAATGTGTACCTGGACTATAGTTGTTGGTGTCGGGTTCCTGTCGATTCTGATGAGAAAAACCGTATCACTGAACTGTTCTCAGTAACTCAACCTCTGTCCTGTCTTCCTCTTCATAACGTGTCCCACTGCTTTCACTTTAATTTCTGCTTCTGTTGATGTTACCCTACTTCCATCTGAGCAGAAATCATCCTTGTCCTCGTTCCATTTGCCACTCACCATAATTAGGTTGAGCCTATTTACCATTTTAGCTTCCCTGTCAGTTCAAACTTTTGACATTCCACGCCCTGATTTGTAGAACGTTGTCCTCTCGTTGGTTGTTCAATCTTCTTCTGAGAGTAGCCCCCCCCCCCCCCCCTTGACAGTTCTCTGCCGGAGATAAAAATAGAATTTTTTTGCCAAAGGAGAGATCATCATTACACTTTTTCAATTACAGGACACAGCCTTGTAGGTACACGTTGTGTCCTTAGTGCCGTGGTTTCCGTTGCCTTCCGCAATCTCATTCCGTTGATCATTCATGTTTCTTCCGACTTTTACGGGCAGTTTTCCGCCCTAAGGGCAAGAGAGTGCCCTGAACTTTCGTCCGCACTTCCGCCCGTTTTGACAAGAAACAAAAGCTACGAACAGGGATTGCTGTCGCATTTTGTACAATTGTTTAGCTTTGTGGTAGACTTTGGCTGGTACGTGACTGTCTGTAGCCGAGATGACAGAACAGATCATTGGATTATAAGGGCTGTTTATGATAATTCCGTGAGCATCTCTTAATGACGGGGATATATGCGCTCCTGCTAAAATTGAAGTAGCCTTCGGTGCATGACACGGTGTCCAAAACTGAAAATATAATAAAAATCACTTGGTCTCCAACATTTAATGATAAATGTAGTCTCCATTAAATATCACATTGCGAAGAGGGATATCAACGGAATAAATTTCAAATATGAGCTTGGTGACCAATTTCCAGTTACTTGCTTGGTCAGATAGCCTAAAAATAGATTAAAAGTTTCTTTATAAACATAGGCACCGAAAGCCACAGACTATGCAGCAGCAAAACTTGTGTCACATTAAGGTCATCATTACCTATGACGGATAAAAACGTTTGTAGATGAATTGGCTACTTCCCACTAGGAAATAAATATTTCTGTTTGACTGCTTAACGTTATTCCCCTCTTATTTGAAGAATACGTTGATTCGATATTGTTGTGATCTTCTGGAGTCTTCTGATTCTATACAGGTAAGTAACCGTACAGTCACCTACACTTGCCATCAAAATTTTCCAGGAAAAGAATTGAAGGTTTTTAGTAGAAAAAAGGAGTGGCCGGACTAATTACACAAAATAATTTACGTGGAACAATGAAAATCTGCAAACTACCCATATCTCAAAAGCAAATTATGTTCCTTAAATGTGTACCGTGAATAGTTAACAATTTCACACTTGAATTCCGGCTCTGCATAGCAGTCGTTTCCGCGCTGCACATGCGTTCATGCTGTACTAGATGGCACAGTAACAAAGACCAACGCCAAGGCGAGGCGAGAAATAGCGTGCTGTCAGAGCAGACTGTAGTCTCTCACATTGAACGGAAGCAGCAACTTCACTCGCTACCAGCGTCGGATCACTGTGGGCAGCAGCTGATAACCTTTCCGTGCTTCGTTGACGCCATGAATGGCGCGATGGCAGAGATTTTATGGCCCAGGAACTGCTGTTGTTAGCCCAGTTCCTTATACACTTAAGAGACAAAAGTCATGGGATAGCGACATATACATTCGTGCTCAAAAGTATCCGACCTGAATTGCATTTCGCCTGATTCGCATGCAACCCACATAACGCTACTGTCTAGCAGGTCCTCTAATCGCTCCTTGGTACAGTCGTTTGACTATTGAAAATGGTTCCAACAAGTCACCACCAGTAAACACTGTTCTGCATCGCAATAACTCAAGATGTTAAGTAGTACAACGATACTACAAATATCAGGGAACGCCGTACATAGCGCTACTGTCTAGCAGGTCCTCTAATCGCTCCTTGGTACAGTCGTTTGACTATTGAAAATGGTTCCAACAAGTCACCACTAATAAACACTGTTCTGCATCGCAATAACTCAAGATGTTAAGTAATACAACGATACTACAAATATCAGGGAACGCCGTATCACCGATAAGACTGTCCTTAAGGGTTGTAAGCTCACATTCATTACAATAAATGACTTACCTGAAATCTTACCACTCTTATTCTACGTCAGACAGGTAATGCACGCAGTAAGTGCAGCCCTGGCAAACAATCTTCGCTACGTTAGGTTACTTAATCTGGTGTCACTCTGAGCTAGAATTTATGGTCAACGACTAAGTGCAAGGTCAGTGAGTCGGATGCGAGTTTTGCAACTGTAAAGTAGTTCCTACATTATAGAAGCGAATATTAAATTTGAACTAATACTGCGAAAATTTTGAACTTGGATGGCTTAGAATGTAAATCTTTCTGTTTATTGCAAAGGAAAACAATTGATTTTCTAAAACATTGTCTGTCATACACAACTTGGCACAGGCCATGTCGACCAAATCATGTGCAAGAACTGACAGCGACGTATATCGGAAGGCAGTAAGATCTCTTGCCTTTTGGCTTGGCAGTACTCGATAGCCATTTCTAGGCGCAAGTAAATGAAGAAAGGCAGCGCGTTTTTGTTACTAAGTAACGTCTTCATCAATTACTTTAGTTTTAATGTAACCTGCGAATATTTGCTATTGTTTGATATTAACATGAAAAGGATTCCGTAGACAGGGAAAGAGCCGTGTTGGGTTTCGTATGTCTGTCACAGAACTTCACACCATGCACTTCATCTTCAAATGCATGCACACTTTACTTCAGAATAGAGGTATATCAGACATTTTCGTGGTTAATTAACAGAGACGAAAGGGTCTTAACAGAAGTCCCGGTTTAGTACAAAAATTGTCGTCTTTTATTTTCAAGTATAGATTTGATTACTGGTATTGTCAAAAACTTCGGAAATTTATGATTCTTCATGGCTAGTCATCAATATAGTATGATTACATAACATTAGATTAATTCTTGTTTCATAGATCATGTATACGATATTTCGTAATGATGTGGAATGTGTCATGTTAATGAATGATTTCTTTACATACCATGATTCAATTTCTTTACAACTTTTTATTCTCTCTCTCTCTCTCTCCCTCTCGCTCTCATTCTTTTTGATTTCTCTCTCTCTCTCTCTGTCACACACACACACACACATTCTTTTTAATTTTTATTTGTTTGTTGTGCTCGACTATCGACGAGGCACGAAAACGTCTGTGAATGAGTTGCTTAGTTTTAAGTACACTTACGAAAGATATAGAAAAACTACTATGAGAGTTACTGATTTATGATGCTTAGTTTGCAGTCAGTTCTGAGTAATATTAGTAACTACGCTCCAGTCCCTACATCTAGTTACAGAAATACCAGTCAGACGCATTACGTATTCCAGGCCGTAGCAGCTACGACTTGGAGACGCCAGTTATGGTCACTTCCAGCCCGCTATAGGATCACATAGGTCCTTCCTCCTCCTGGTATTGTAACTGAGATTTGGTAACAAAGCAATCTATGTTTGGCAACTCTGTGATCGTCGAGTTACTTCCTGGTGTGCACGGATTTAAGCCTCGAAGTTCACTTAATTTATCTGTCATTTCCTTTGAATAGTCTGAGTTATTATTGCTTGAGGTGTAACAAAAGACTGTAAATTTACGGTTTTCAGCCGAGGAAAGTCGTTGCACGTGGAAATCGCTACTAACATCGTCCTTCAAATAGCGCTTTACGAGTTCTAGTCAGGAATCGTAAGAGGAATCTAAGAAACAAACTTCTCCGCCAGCTCTGTTGTAACGTGCTGACCTGTGGAAAAGCGTCTGTTATGGTTCGCAGTTCCAGTCTCACTGAGTGTAGCGTTTTCATCCCTTCTGTGAAAGAGCTACAAGCAGTCAGATCAAACATCGATAAGGAAATCGCAAGTATTTACATATGGCTCATAGTTCAATGCTGAAAAACATACAATGCTGCACTACAGGTAACACCTCTATCCGCTGCTGACAAGCAAATGAAATGCCACATTTGCATACATCTTGAGTATGAAACAGCATACCAATTAAACACAGATCCAATCAAAATCTAAGTGAGTAGTATTTTACCAATTAGTGACTACAGAGGCACGCTTGTATACAGATACTCAGTTTTATTAAAACAGACTATTGTCGTAAGGTTATTGTGGGTAGTTTTATTTTATTTTTTATAATACAGTTCACAATTTTAGTATGGTTTCCCTTAATGTTGTTACAACAATATTAAAGATGGGGGCGAAATTAATCATCAACTATATATGCGGATTCTCTAATGTTATCTATAACAGTCTGAAAATGCACATGTGGTTTATTGATTACATGCAGGTATAAGACTTGTTCTAAGTTAAAACTGCCAAACAAGGTTTGAAGAAGAATAAAATGCCACTACCAGACGACAGCTAATGTAGAAAATACTTTCCCGACGTATTTTGCACGATGCGCTCTCCCCATAAATATCACACAAGTTTCGAGATGCGTCTGCTGCCTGGTTGTCTATTAAACATTAACAGAATAATATGTCTCAGAACTTAGCCCTTTTCCCACATGCGACTTTTTTGGGTTGAGAAGTGAAGTAAATTATGTTACAAGTTCCATTAGATTATTAACTTTAGCAGACAGCAGAACTGCGTTTTAAAAAATATAGCAGTGAATATACTCGAACTCGAGAAATCTTATCTACCGCGCGCTTAACTTGGCATTACGCTAGTAGCTGACACGTAGCTATAACAACTCCAGAAGTCAAGAACACGTCCTCCAGATCTTCTACATTCTACAGTGCTCTGGGACAATGCATACGGCCAGGTCAATACTTATGAGAAACAAACAGTTACACCTTTTCTTTTGCAATGCACGACGTTTTCAACAAACAGATAGCGCAATAGTGTAGCTCAAGTGGAAAGGAACACTTCCTATTTATATTTCTGCATCCTACACTGTTGACAGTTCTGTGTAAGTGGCAGTTACGTGATTTTATTTTGGTGATTACAAAATAAAGTTGAATGTATGCACTGGGTAGCCGAGGCATCTAGTTCATGGTGTTTCGGTCAACCAAGTAAATGAATTTACTGAACATGCTGCAAATTGATACAGGGAGCCTGTGTCTCAGAACTCTCAGCCAGTGTGGCACAACGCCGTTGTGATAGAAAAATGAGCCAATGAGGAGAGGATTTGGTGGTCTGTTGGGCTGATGATAGGTTAATATATCTATGGTCTGGGTTCGATTCCAACTTCGGTCAGTGATTTTAGATAGGGAGAGACACATTCCATTCTCTTCTGGCTACACCAACTGAAGAAGATATAATGGCATTGTGGTCTGAAATTCACCTTAAAAATGCTATACTATGAAGACGTTAGGTTGAGCCACAATAAAGTCTGGAGTGGCGACATCTAGAAACCTTATCACCAGTAACCTTTCTTATACTAGTTATTTATTTCTAGTGACGAAACAAACGCTATGTAGGCTCACAGGACACTTATTCCATCTTTTATCTGAGCTTCTGTGTGTCGATAAAATTGGTTCTGAACTGGGAATGCAACTCAGACCGCCCTTAACGCGGGATTTGTTCCCTTCATGACAATACAGCTAGGCTACAATTTGTTGTTTGTTCAAAACTGCAGATTCCTCAACATCTCCACATACTGCGCGTGAATGGGTCCGAATCCTGGCCCGGCACTAAAGATTTCATTATGTATTGTCAAGCTATACCATGAGAACACCTATCTGCTGGTGGATAATTATTTCGATGTTTAATGTATTTTCATTCGTTGTCAACACTAACGATATTGACTTTTTGACTCCCAATGAGACACACAACTATTTGCGAGATCACTGTAAGTTCAAGATGCTGGTGGAGAAAAATTCGGTAGCTGACGTCTCTTTGTGTGTAGTCAACAACGATATGCGTGGAGCTCTAATCCCAGTCAGCACTGAACTCTTCGTCATATTATTTCTAGTTCAAACATGCTCACATGTGGCTGCTGGTGCAACAAACCCATATTTAACGTTCGTTTTCTCTAGAATATAACAGCGATAGGTGCCGGGTTGGGGTCCTGGGAAGGAAAAACTTAATGTTTTGTCTCGTCATTTCAGTTAAAACATCTAGCTACTGCCGAGAAAATGCGATATGTCACAGTTAATTGTGCTTCGATATCTATCTTATTAGGGTCTTGGTTCGAATCTCTGTCCAACACAAAAGTTTACCTCACTTCATTTCAAGTAAGTTACTTGTTAAGAAGCAATATTTAACATCACTCGTAGCTCGTTAACAGGGACAGTAGGTGCTGGGTAGGAATTTGCGTCCGTTAAAAATATTTGCGTTATGTACACTCCTGGAAATGGAAAAAAGAACACATTGACACCGGTGTGTCAGACCCACCATACTTGCTCCGGACACTGCGAGAGGGCTGTACAAGCAATGATCACACGCACGGCACAGCGGACACCCCAGAACCGCGGTGTTGGCCGTCGAATGGCGCTAGCTGCGCAGCATTTGTGCACCGCCGCCGTCAGTGTCAGCCAGTTTGCCGTGGCATATGGAGCTCCATCGCAGTCTTTAACACTGGTAGCATGCCGCGACAGCGTGGACGTGAACCGTATGTGCAGTGACGGACTTTGAGCGAGGGCGTATAGTGGGCATGCGGGAGGCCGGGTGGACGTACCGCCGAATTGCTCAACATGTGCGGCGTGAGGTCTCCACAGTACATCGATGTTGTCGCCAGTGGTCGGCGGAAGGTGCACGTGCCCGTCGACCTGGGACCGGACCGCAGCGACGCACGGATGCACGCCAAGATCGTAGGATCCTACGCAGTGCCGTAGGGGACCGCACCGCCACTTCCCAGCAAATTAGGGACACTGTTGCTTCTGGGGTATCGGCGAGGACCATTCGCAACCGTCTCCATGAAGCTGGGCTACGGTCCCGCACACCGTTAGGCCGTCTTCCGCTCACGCCCCAACATCGTGCAGCCCGCCTCCAGTGGTGTCGCGACAGGCGTGAATGGAGGGACGAATGGAGACGTGTCGTCTTCAGCGATGAGAGTCGCTTCTGCCTTGGTGCCAATGATGGTCGTATGCGTGTTTGGCGCCGTGCAGGTGAGCGCCACAATCAGGACTGCATACGACCGAGGCACACAGGACCAACACCCGGCATCATGGTGTGGGGAGCGATCTCCTACACTGGCCGTACACCACTGGTGATCGTCGAGGGGACACTGAATAGTGCACGGTACATCCAAACCGTCATCGAACCCATCGTTGTACCATTCCTAGACCGGCAAGGGAACTTGCTGTTCCAACAGGACAATGCACGTCCGCATGTATCCCGTGCCACCCAGCGTGCTCTAGAAGGTGTAAGTCAACTACCCTGGCCAGCAAGATCTCCGGATCTGTCCCCCATTGAGCATGTTTGGGACTGGATGAATCGTCGTCTCACGCGGTCTGCACGTCCAGCACGAACGCTGGTCCAACTGAGGCGCCAGGTGGAAATGGCATGGCAAGCCGTTCCACAGGACTACATCCAGCATCTCTACGATAGTCTCCATGGGAGAATAGCAGCCTGCATTGCTGCGAAAGGTGGATATACACTGTACTAGTGCCGACAATGTGCATGCTCTGTTGTCTGTGTCTATGTGCCTGTGGTTCTGTCAGTGTGATCATGTGATGTATCTGACCCCAGGAATGTGTCAATAAAGTTTCCCCTTCCTGGGACAATGAATTCACGGTGTTCTTATTTCAATTTCCAGGAGTGTAATTTAAAGTTGGTATTTGCTAATTGATACTGTCTAAAATCGAGGTATATCACTCTCTGTATGTCTAATCAGGAATGGCTGTTAGTTTCCGTCAGCCACGAAATCTTTGCTTAGTCTGCATGACCTGAGTTTGAATCCATATGCAGAACGAGACTGTTCGTTGTGTCATTTGAAGTTAATACATATTCTCAACTAGCTGCTCGTGAATACCTAAAATTTTTAATGTCATTTTGTTTTAAATAATAATTACGGTATGCTTCTTTGAAGAGAAAATGACGAATACGACGAATTTACTACGTGCGTTACCTGTCTGACGTAGAATGAGAGTGGTAAGATTTCAGGTATGTCATTAATTGTAATAAATGTGAGCTTACAAGCCTTAAGGACAGTCTTATCTGTGATACGGCGTTCCCTGATATTTGTAGTATCGTTGTATTACTTTACATCTTGAGTTATTGCCATACAGAGCAGTGTTTACTAGTGGTGACTTGTTGGAGCCATTTTCAATAGTCAAACGACTGTACCAAGGAGTGATTAGAGGACCTGCTAGACAGCTGCGTTATGTGGGGTGCATACGAATCAGGTGAAATGCAATTCAGGTCCTTCGGATACTTTTGAGCATGACTGTACATATACCGATGGGGGTGGTATCGCATACACAAGGCATCAAAGGGCAGTGTTTGGCCGAGCTGTCATTTGTACTCAGATGGGTCATGCGAAAAAGTTTACGAACTCTTAATGGCCGCACGACGGGAATTAACAGACTTTGAACGCGGAATGGTTGTTGGAGTTAGAAGCATGGGACATTTCATTTCGGAAGTCGTTAGGGAATTTAAAATTCTGTGATCCGCAGTATCAAGAGGATGCCGAGAGTTCCAAATTTCCTAATTTCAGGTTTTACCTCTCACTCGGACAACACACTGGCAGACTGCCTTCACATAACGACTGAGAGCAGTGGCGTTTGCAAAGGTTGCCAGTGCTAACAGTCAAGCAACAATGCGCGAACTTACTACAGGAATTAATTTGCGATGTACGTCAAACGTATCCGTTAGGACAGTGCTGCGAAATTAGGCTTTGGTGGGCTATGGCAGCGGATCACCGACGCAAGTGCCTTTCACAACTGCACGACATCTCGTGTACGCCTCTCCGTGCTCGTCACAGTATTGGTTGTGCCTTACACGACTGAAAACCCATGGCCTGGTTACATGAGTCCTGATTTCAGTTAGTAAGAGCGGATGGTTGGGTTCGAGTGTGGCGCAGACCCCAGATAGCCAGGTACCCAATTTGTCAACAAGGCGTTGAGCAAGTTTGTGGTGGCTCCGCAATGGAATGGAATGTGTCCTGATGTCAACTGAACCGAACATGGACAGTAACTGGTTATGCTTTGCTGGGTGTAGGCCGTTTGCAGCCATTCATATTCTTGTTCCGAAACAACGATGCCATATCATCGGGCCACAGTTGTTCGTGGTTGATCTGAAGAATATTTTGGAGCCGGCCGCGGTGGCCGAGGGGTTCTAGGCGCTTCAGTCCGGAACCGTTCGACTGCTACGGTCGCAGGTTCGAATCCTGCCTCGAGCATGGATGTGTGTGATGTCCTTAGGTTAGTTGGGTTTAAGTGATTCTAAGACTGATGACCTCAGATGTTAAGTCCCATAGTGCTCAGAGCCTTTTGAATATTTTGTACAATTCTAGGTAACGTTTTGGCCACCCAGATCGCCCGACATGAATCCCATCGAACATATTGTACGTAATCGAAAGATCAACTTGCACACAGTATTCTGACTGGCAACATTTCCACAATTGTGGGTGGGTGTAAAGGCAGCATGGCTCAACATCTCTGCAAGGGACATCCAACAACTTGTTGAGTGCATGCAAAAGGGAGTTGCTGCACAACGCTGAGAAACAGAAGGTGCGACTCTAAATTTTTTCACGTCACTGGAGTAGGAGGACGGGTGGCTGCTATTACCATCGGAGTGAGGCAACCGTGATACTGCGGAGTTAGTTGGAAAGGTCCAGGGAAAGCGAAAACAGCAAACAAGATGGAGTTACAGAGAAGAGACTAGGAGATGGAAATGAAAACGGTTCGGAGCAGCAAGGAAGCTGGGCAGACTAAGGATGGCTTGCTGGAGCTGCAGAATTTGTTTCACTTGGCATTTGGATAGGAGGCAGCTGGGAGCGAAGAAGTGTTTACTAAACAGTGCATTCCATTTCCTGGCACGACAATTCAAAGACAGTGCCTTAAGGTGACTTGAGCTATCTCATCGTGGTAACGGTTTTACTGGTGGTAGCCTACCTCAAAAGTTCAATGTTGCTGAAGCATTACAAGGCACTAGTTAGACCTGGAGTTGTAGAACGTAGCTGGGTTTCATTGAGATGTATTCTAGAGAGAATTTTACTGATTATTGCTGTTGTCTGCTTTATTTTTCTTGATACAGTGTATTTATGAAAATTGTCACATTATTTATTGCGTCCATTTGTGTTGTCTCCCTAGGGTTAGATCAAAGTTTCGGGTTTGGTTGTGCATTTAATGATTAGACATCCTAGTGTTCTCCCACTCGAAAGTGTGTTGTTATTTACGTATGATAACTCTTTCCGTATTTTTATAAAATTTTTATCTCAGAGGCGCTTAATACTGATATTTGGTGTTGCGTATTAGGGTAGTGTTTCCTTCTTTTTGTATATTTATCCGTGCCCATTTTAAGAGCTGATTATTTCAAGGAGCAAGAGTTTTATACTTATTTTATTATTCTAGGTATCAAGGCCCTCTTGATAAATTGAGCACTACTCCTGATTTCTCCTCTCTCGGCTACAAGATCTAAGAGTTATTATATTACTTTAAAGTGATTAATACAATCGATTAACATTTGATTAAGACTACGCCGATATAACTCCCATCCACTTTCCACTCCCGCCGTTCCCTGCACCTCAAATATAATGATATTGAAAATTGAACCACGCAGTGTGGCACAAGAGAAATATAATTAAAGACTTTCCATGAAGTAGACGTTTTCTGTAGTTTCCCTAAAGGTCATGAGTCAACTACGTTTTCTCTTTGAGAAGACTATAACCTATTGTCTTCATTATCTTGACCGTCTGGCTTAGAGTTTCTCCATAACGCCCTCGACATAGACTATACGTCAAGTATTAACTGACTGTCCGGCTTTCGTAATATGATTTGCACCACCTGTGCGTATATTATCTCACCTGATGAGTTTTCATTGTCCCTTTGTAGTCTGTGTACCAACCCTACCCTTGATTTTCCTGAGGTTACCTCTTTGGTCAACTGATTTATCGTCCCTACCTCATAAAAAAGGATGTTCCTGTTTCGATTTGGGGTGCCCATTCGAGGCGTTTTTGATGTGGAGGAGTGTGGAACGCAGTGCGCAATACCTGGTGAGTATAATTAAGCTACAAACTCGTCGTACTGATCGCCGTCGTAGGATCGGCCGCTATTGGCAGGCAGCCACAAGGCGTTGTTGGTACCGTTTCCAGTAACTTCAATACAGGATACCACTGTCGAACGTGTAGCATGCTCATTTAGATATATGTCGAGTTTCAGCCATTTAAAAGGCAGCCCCCATCCTCCTCCAGCTGCAGATTCCTCGACTTGCGCCATAGGGTGGTGGGGTTTCGGGTTCCGCTGGATAGGTCAGGAGTCCACTACACGCAACAAGCGGCTACACGGGTAGCAGGGGTTGTGTGGCGTGGGCTGGGCGGTTTTTTAGGTTAGATGGCCTTGGGCAAGTACAGAAAGGGCAACAGCCTCAACGGGTGGGGAGCAAAGTCAGGACATGCAGGGACCAAGCAGCAATCGGTATTGCAATTGTAACCTGTCGAAGCTGCGTTGGTAAAGTACCGGAACTTCAAGCGCTGATAGAAAGCACCGAAGCTGAAATCGTTATAGGTACAGAAAGCTGACTGAAGCCAGAGATAAATTCTGCCGAAATTTTTACAAAGGTACAGACGGTGTTTAGAAATGACAGATTGCATGCAACCGGTGGTTAAGTGTTCGTCGCTGTTAGTAGTAGCTTATCCTGTAGTGAAATAGAAGTGGATAGTTCCTGTGAATTATTATGGGTGGAGGTTACACTCAACAACCGAGCTAGGTTATATAGTTGGCTCCTTTTACCGACCTCCTGACTCAGCAGCATTAGTGGCAGATCAACTGAGAGAAAATTTGGAATACATTTCACATAAATTTTCTCAGCATGTTATAGTCTTAGGTGGAGATTTCAATTTACCAGATATAGACTGGGACACTCAGATGTTTAGGACGGGTGTAAGGACAGAGCATCGAGTGACATTATACTGAGTGCACTATCCGAAAATTACCTCGAGCAATTAAACAGAGAACCGACTCGTGGAGATAACATCTTGGACCTACTGATAACAAACAGACCCGAACTTTTCGACTCTGTAAGCGTAGAACAGGGAATCAGTGACCATAAGGCCGTTGCAGCATCCCTGAATACGGAAGTAAATAGGAATATAAAAAAAGGGAGGAACGTTTATCTGCTTAGCAAGAGTAATAGAAGGCAGATTTCAGATTACCTAACAGATCAAAACGAACATTTCTGTTCCGACACTGACAATGTTGAGTGTTTATGGAAAAAGTTCAAAGCAATCGTAAAATGTGTTTTAGACAGGTACGTGCCGAGTAAAACTGTGAGGGACGGGAAAAACCCACCGTGGTACAACAACAAAGTTAGGAAACTACTGCGAAAGCAAAGAGAGCTTTACTGCAAGTTTAAACGCAGCCAAAACCTCTCAGACAAACAGAAGCTAAACGATGTCAATGTTAGCGTAAGGAGGGCTATGCGTGAAGCGTTCAGTGAATTCGAAAGTAAAATTCTGTGTACCGACTTGACAGAAAATCCTAGGAAGTTCTGGTCTTACGTTAAATCAGTAAGTGGATCGAAACAGCATATCCAGACACTCCGGGATGATGAAGGTATTGAAACAGAGGATGACACGTGTAAAGATGAGTAAAGATGAAATACTAAACACCTTTTTCCAAAGCTGTTTCACAGAGGAAGACTGCACTGCAGATACTTCTCTAAATCCTCGCACAAACGAAAAAATGGCTGACATCGAAATAAGTGTCCAAGGAATAGAAAAGCAACTGGAATCACTCAACAGAGGAAAGTCCACTGGGCCTGACGGGATACCAATTCGATTCTACACAGAGTACGCGAAAGAACTTGCCCCCCTTCTAACAGCCGTGTACCGCAAGTCTCTAGAGGAACGGAAGGTTCCAAATGAGGAAAAGAGCACAGGTAGTCCCAGTCTTCAAGAAGGGTCGTCGAGCAGATGCGCAAAACTATAGGCCTATATCTCTGACGTCGATCTGTTGTAGAATTTTAGAACATGTTTTTGGAAACCCAGAATCTACTATGTAGGAATCAACATGGATTCCGGAAACAGCGATCCTGTGAGACCCAACTCGCTTTATTTGTTCATGAGACCCAGAAAATATTAGATACAGGCTCCCAGGTAGATGCTATTTTCCTTGACTTCCGGAAGGCGTTCGATACAGTTCCGCACTGTCGCCTGATAAACAAAGTAAGAGCCTACGGAATATCAGACCAGCTGTGTGGCTGGATTGAAGAGTTTTTAGCAAACAGAACACAGCATGATGTTATCAATGGAGAGACGTCTACAGACGTTAAAGTAACTTCTGGCGTGCCACAGGGGAGTGTTATGGGACCATTGCTTTTCACAATATATATAAATGACCTAGTAGATAGTGTCGGAAGTTCCATGCGGCTTTTCGCGGATGATGCTGTAATATACAGAGAAGTTGCAGCATTAGAAAATTGTAGCGAAATGCAGGAAGATCTGCAGCGGATAGGCACTTGGTGCAGGGAGTGGCAACTGACCCTTAACATTGACAAATGTAATGTATTGCCAATACATAGAAAGAAGGATCCTTTATTGTATGATCATATGATAGCAGAACAAACACTGGTAGCAGTTACTTCTGTAAAATATCTGGGAGTATGCGTGCGGAACGATTTGAAGTGGAATGATCATATAAAATTAATAGTTGGTAAGGCGGGTACCAGGTTGAGATTCATTGGGAGAGTCCTTAGAAAATGTAGTCCATCAACAAAAGAGGTGGCATACAAAACACTCGTTCGACCTATACTTGAGTATTGCGCATCAGTGTGGGATCCGTACCAGATCGGGTTGACGGAGGAGATAGAGAAGATCCAAAGAAGAGCGGCGCGTTTCGTCACAGTATTAATTGGTAACCGTGATAGCGTTACGGAGATGTTTAACAAACTCAAGTGGCAGACTCTGCAAGAGAGGCGCTCTGCATCGCGGTGTAGCTTGCTCGCCAGGTTTCGAGAGGGTGCGTTTCTGGATGAAGTATCGAATATATTGCTTCCCCCTACTTATACCTCCAGAGGAGATCACGAATGTAAAATTAGAGAGATTAGAGCGCGCACGGAGGCTTTCAGACAGTCGTTCTTCCCGCGAACCATACGCGACTGGAACAGGAAAGGGAGGTAATGACAATGGCACGTAAAGTGCCCTCCGCCACACACCGTTGGGTGGCTTGCGGAGTATAAATGTAGATGCAGAAGCAAGTTCATTGCCTTAATGCTGCTGCACATTACTTGGTATTGACACCAACGTATTGACTGGTGTAGGGTCAGCTAACACTTTTGCCTAAGGTTACAGGCACCCTGGAATACAACGGATGACGTCTTCTGGTCTTTTATTTATCAAGCGTGTGGGTACGCTCAGAGGCTCACGGATTCCGAACCAGTGCCTAATATCATGACACGATCACATGTTACTTGACAGATAGTCCTGAACAACTATTTTTCAGTTTGTGATGAGATCTCTAAAACAGTATGACATGCAAACGAGCGCCCTATACCTTTCTCTCTGTCCTCACCGTGCTTAAAACGTCGAATTCATTTCTTACTACAGGTGTGATGCATCCTTTTCTTCGTGTAATGGAACAGAGCAGGTGTGATGATGGGTTAATGACATAAGCGTGTTGCACTGCTGTGCTGAAATGTTGACTGCAGACTCAGTTAAATAAACATCCTCATTAAAATTATCGGCTAATCCCTAGGTACTTTGAAATTGACGAATAGATGTGCTGGGCACGCCATTATAAAAGAAGGCAGAAGTACTGCGTTTTCAGTAGAGGAGCAGTAACAGCATAGTTGGTGGGAGAGCTCAGTGACCTAGTCATTGGATATCACCTGAGTAGCAAATCCATCAGGGACATTTCAACTCTTCTCCGGTTGCTCGACTGTTGGTGGTAGGATTGAGAGAGGGAAACGCGAAGGAACAGTCACCGCCAAACTAAGGCCAGGCAGGTCTCCTTTATTGACAGATACGGTCCTTCGACCGTTGCTCAAGGTGGCAGTAAAAAATTGCATGGAAACAGCAAAAGGAATAACACGTGTATTCCAGAGAGCAACCAGTAGTCCAGCTAGCACATCGACTGTGCATAAGGGGTTAAAAAGAATTGCTTACGATGCTTGAGCAGCTAGCTCCTCATGCGCCACACACTCCTGCAGTCCATGCTGCGCGACGCTTTGAGGCGGTCTACACAGCGACGCCAGCAGACGGTAGACACTGAAAACAAGTGTCTGGGAGTGATTAGTCACGCTGTATCATGTGGAAATCCGATGGAAGGGTCTGTGTTTGCCGAATACCTGGAGAACGTTGCCTGCCACCATGTGTGTTGGTAACAGAGATCTATGGGGAAGGTGGTATTACGGTATTGGCACTTTATTCGTTATTACGTTTTGGTCTCCCCCTTGTGCTTAAGAAAACGCCAAATGTCTTATGACATGCACACATTTTACAGAATTATGTATTGTGTACGGTAAGGAACAATTCGGAGAAGATGGCTGTATCTGCATGACAATGAGCCCTATGGTAAAGCAGCTTTTGTGAAGCAATGGTTTGCGGTCCCTTAACTTTCCTGAAATCGCATAGCCCGGCCTGTGTCCCGACCTGAACACCTCAAATTAATGTGCACTAGTAGGTATCTGCATACCTTAGATCTGAACTGTGTCTGTAGTTTCATAAAGAGCCACAAAAAATTAGCAATGAAGTTTATAGTAAAGAACAAAATGAAAACGCACATAAATAGCAAAAGTGCTTGTATATGGTAAAATTATTACGGGACCATGACACAACGCTCGGTCAGTCAAAGGAAACTAACCACATAAGCTATCACGGAAGTCATACAAAATGAAGAAACAAAACATGTTTCTGAGGGAGAGCGACGAAAATACTATTTAATGATGTCGTATGGCAGTTGGTCACAGTTACCTAAGAGAAGAGTTGAGGCCTCCATGGTCCAGATGCATCGTATTGACGAGCTGACATTGTAGTTCTACATCTACATTTACATTTATACTCCGCAAGCCACCCAACGGCGTGTGGCGGCAACGAGACCACAAAATGTGTAAATGATATGTCTACTATGTGACTGTTATTGACGCACTATTAGATTGAAAATGCAACCTGACCACACCCAGTTCTAGAATTTTGTCAAAGACACACACCCACACACATTTACATAAATTTTGGCAACGGTAAACGAAACTTCTATAGATATGTACTTGATCACATAACAGTATGTAATCACTCATAAAGTCCTTCGAAAGTTATATAACGTAGAAACGTCCAGTTCGTAGTCAAACGTGGTGCAACGAGGATTTTTCCTCGTGACTGCAGTAATAACCAGATTTGAACTCGAAAAGATTTATCATTGGAGTACATCGTCAAGTCAACACAATCACAAAGTACTTCAAAGACAAAAGCTGCACATACTATTCAAAATGGAGTGAAGTATTGCTATAATTTGGTTAAGAAAATCTATTGTCATTACCTAAATATACACAGCATAGTCTATCACCGCAATCAACAATCCGGTACAGCTCTACCTTACCTTTATGCTCCTATAATTACTCATCCATAGGGCAGGATATTAACAATTAACTAAATTAAAGAGCTATGTATGTTGGAATGTTTAGATCATTTTCACAAAGATTTATCATTGATGGGGCCAAGAGAGATCTTAGCAACAGGAGTCGGCAAAGTAAGACATTTAGCGTCAATCTGTATTACTTACAACAAATAACAAAGGAATGGTGTAGAAAGACAAAGTAACTTGTAGGAATACTAAATATTGTAACTATATTCTTCTAAAATTGATCAGACTTTTTAAATCCAAATCACATCGATCCTCAGTAAACGTAGGATGAATCGAGGATTTAGTAAAAACGCTGAGACTGTTCTGTATGTGCCTCCCAGTAAAGCAATAAACTAATCTTAATGCAGTAGAGCATGATGAATGATGAAATTGTGTGAGTAGTGCGACGGATGGAATGAGCACGACTTTATACCGTAATCAGCTTCAGTATTACGAAAAAAGATTGTGATGCCACACGCCTGAATACTAAGTCACGTCGCAATTCATTAGAATTTCTGCACCCGGAATCATTGCAAAACAAATATCTCATTTGTATGACACCACTGAAAGGATGTAAGCATTGTCCATAAGCAACAACAGTAAAATCGCTGAAGTCGACCTCACTGAAACCTCCAATATTGGAGACACCACTTTCGAAAACCAGTGCACTTGATCTCATGGTCCATACAATCACAAACGTCTTAAACTGACGGAAGACCGAAGGGGCACATCACAGGTAACTCAAAGCGTTTACAAGACAAATCTAAGTAAACCACTGATTGTCGCAATATCTATATCTTCATTTAAAGAAAATTAAAACCTGTGTGCAAAAATGATAGTGCAGTTTAACACGAAACTTTCAGCTGTATTTCTGACTAAGGGATCCCTTATAATAGAAAACGACATCTTGGCTACAATTACTAACTTCTCAATCAACTGCAATTACAACCAGAAAAAATTATGTTTAATATGTGTATAACGGGCATCATTAATGTGTGTTTCTTACCCTCGCCTGTTTTCACTACAATTATAAAATTTCATGTCGAGACATCATTCCTAGCATGAAACGCTTGTTAATCTCTAGTTAATTTAAGTCTGACGTGGCGATAGAATTTTTTCGCCCTAGGAGTGTGTGACGTCAGAACACAATTACGGAACAACACAGTGCTGTCCAGGAACACGCAGTGCTTAGACTGTTACGTCACTATTCGCCATATATAAAGTACCTCATTTTAATGATAGCCTTTGTACCAGAATCCCGGAGCACATAAAGTCTTTCGTGTAGTGCAGTAAGTTTAAAGTGGCATCGTATTCCTTGAGAAGCCGACGTGATATACTATTACGTCCATACAAATACTATCCATAATAAATATCCCTATTCACTAGATTGAGTTTGGAGCATACTCCAGATTTATCCGAAAAGGTCAGTTTAAGAAGGTGGAGTACATTCTTACGTATCCTATGACCTCTTCGAACAATGATTGAGATGTCAAGTTTCCTTCAGTCTAGTTTATTTGCATGTCAGTTGGGATTTCGGGCTATAATCTGGATAATGTCCTCTATTTTTTAAGTATTACATACTTCCTCAATGAACAAAATAAGGTCCTATGCCGAAAATTTACATGACTTTTACACTATTCTTAAGGTATCTTATTATTTAAATGTGATGGTTGAGTATTTAGACTCTCTCTTCCACGCACACGCCCTCACCGAACTAGTCAGCCACACACTTAGCGAACCCCCCCCCACCTAGTCCCCCCCCCCACACACACAAATCCACACGACCTACACATCTGGAGATCCAAGATGGCAATTTCTTAAGTGTACTCCAAGATGTATTCTAGTTCTTATCAGACTCCTGAGCTAATTAGCCTTTGTACATTGGTGGATAAGTCTAAAACGTATGAAACATCTTCAGAAAATCAAGGTGTCTTTCAGGAATGGTTGGGTTTCAATGAACTTTGAATCATTACTTGAAGAATGTCATCTCCTTTTAGACATAGAAAAGATATTTAGAAGTCATTTCTTGCGCGAAGCGCGCTCTTCTCTAAGGGAAATATTTCATATTGTCGATGACGAATGTAATAAAACGTTTATGAACTGTGAATTTAAAACATCCCCTTAGAAAATTTAATGAATGTCTGTGCTGATAAACCTCTTACGTTATTTGATTTTCAAACAGCTGAGCAAAACTGAACGTACTCAGACATTTCTCTCTTTACTTATTCTGATCATCACTAAACTGACACACAATAATTTTTTTGCGCAACGCAATCTTTCAATAAACCCTACAAAAGTATGGCCCTGACTAACAATAACCTATACCTTTCATGAATCACTTACACCACAAAAATCTTCGTTACTCGAACTACTGCAATACAGCGAGCGCCAATACTGCCAGTTAAATAAAAGATTCTAACTAATGAAGGCACTAACTACAGAAAGGCATAGTATGCAAATGAAAGAATCTGATTGAGAATCAACAATGTATTTACCTTAATAATATTCAAAAGTCATCACATATATATATATATATATATATATATATATATATATATATATATCAGTTCATGGCATCCGGTCTTACAAATTTACTGTCTGTGATGGACACATGTCCAGATCATCTGGTCTCAAAACTCCGCCATCTCTCTCCCCACCTCCACCACTGCTGGCAGCTCACCTCCAACTGCACAACACTACGCGCTGTTCACATCCAACTGCCCAACACTACAATAGCAAATATTCTAACAATGCAAACCAGCCACAGACTGCATACAGCGAAGTCAGTGATTTTCATACAGAGTGGTACGTGGCGTTACCAACATAAAACCCTACTTACAAATTCAGATCAAAGGTACACTCCTGGAAATTGAAATAAGAACACCGTGAATTCATTGTCCCAGGAAGGGGAAACTTTATTGACACATTCCTGGGGTCAGATACATCACATGATCACACTGACAGAACCACAGGCACATAGACACAGGCAACAGAGCATGCACAATGTCGGCACTAGTACAGTGTATATCCACCTTTCGCAGCAATGCAGGCTGCTATTCTCCCATGGAGACGATCGTAGAGATGCTGGATGTAGTCCTGTGGAACGGCTTGCCATGCCATTTCCACCTGGCGCCTCAGTTGGACCAGCGTTCGTGCTGGACGTGCAGACCGCGTGAGACGACGCTTCATCCAGTCCCAAACATGCTCAATGGGGGACAGATCCGGAGATCTTGCTGGCCAGGGTAGTTGACTTACACCTTCTAGAGCACGTTGGGTGGCACGGGATACATGCGGACGTGCATTGTCCTGTTGGAACAGCAAGTTCCCTTCCCGGTCTAGGAATGGTAGAACGATGGGTTCGATGACGGTTTGGATGTACCGTGCACTATTCAGTGTCCCCTCGACGATCACCAGTGGTGTACGGCCAGTGTAGGAGATCGCTCCCCACACCATGATGCCGGGTGTTGGCCCTGTGTGCCTCGGTCGTATGCAGTCCTGATTGTGGCGCTCACCTGCACGGCGCCAAACACGCATACGACCATCATTGGCACCAAGGCAGAAGCGACTCTCATCGCTGAAGACGACACGTCTCCATTCGTCCCTCCATTCACGCCTGTCGCGACACCACTGGAGGCGGGCTGCACGATGTTGGGGCGTGAGCGGAAGACGACCTAACGGTGTGCGGGACCGTAGCCCAGCTTCATGGAGACGGTTGCGAATGGTCCTCACCGATACCCCAGGAGCAACAGTGTCCCTAATTTGCTGGGAAGTGGCGGTGCGGTCCCCTACGGCACTGCGTAGGATCCTACGGTCTTGGCGTGCATCCGTGCGTCGCTGCGGTCTGGTCCCAGGTCGACGGGCACGTGCACCTTCCGCCGACCACTGGCGACAACATCGATGTACTGTGGAGACCTCACGCCCCACGTGTTGAGCAATTCGGCGGTACGTCCACCCGGCCTCCCGCATGCCCACTATACGCCCTCGCTCAAAGTCCGTCAACTGCACATACGGTTCACGTCCACGCTGTCGCGGCATGCTACCAGTGTTAAAGACTGCGATGGAGCTCCGTATGCCACGGCAAACTGGCTGACACTGACGGCTGCGCAGCTAGCGCCATTCGACGGCCAACACCGCGGTTCCTGGTGTGTCCGCTGTGCCGTGCGTGTGATCATTGCTTGTACAGCCCTCTCGCAGTGTCCGGAGCAAGTATGGTGGGTCTGACACACCGGTGTCAATGTGTTCTTTTTTCCATTTCCAGGAGTGTATTAGGCAAATCAGCCAAATTAGCCTATGGACGAAACGAATCCCTGGAAAAGTATTTTAGGATGTTTTATAGGAGAATGTAAGCTCTGGTAACAAAAGAGATATTGAATTTAATTGATGAAACGATAAAATATAAAAATGCAGTAAATGCAGCAGGCAAAAAGGAATACAAACGTCTCAAAAATGAGATCGACAGGAAGTGCAAACTGGCTAAGGAGGGATGGCTTGAGGACAAAAGTAAGGATGTATGGCGCATATCACTAGGGGTAAGATAGATACTGCCTACAGGAAAATTAGAGAGACCTTTGGAAAAAAGAGAACCATTTGCATGAATATCAAGATCTCAGATGGAAACCCAGTTCTAAGCAAAGAAGTGAAAACAGAAAGGTGGAGGAGTGTATAGAGGGTCTATACAAGGGCGATGTTCTTGAGGACAATATTATAGAAATGGAAGAGAATGTAGATGAAGATGAAGTAGGAGATATGATACTGCGTGAAGAGTTTGACGGAACACTGAAAGACCTAAGACGAAACAAGGCCCCGGGAGTAGATAACATTCCATTAGAAATACTGACAGCATTGGTAAAGGCAGGCCTAACAAAATTCTACCATAAAGTGAGCAAGATGTATGAGACAGGCGAAATACCCTCAGAATTCAAGAAGAATATAATAATTCCGATCCCAAAGAAAGCAGGTGTTGACAGATGTGAAAATAACCGAATTATTAGTTTAACAGACCACGGCTGCAAAATACTAACACGAATTCTTTACAGTCGAATGGAAAAACCGGTAGAAGCCGACCTCGGGGAAGATCAGTTTGGATTCCCTAGAAATGTTGGAACACGTGAGGCAATACAGAACCTACGACTTATCTTAGAAAATAGATTAAAGAAAGGCAAACCTACGTTTGTAGCATTTGTACACTTAGAGAAAGCTTTTGACAATGTTGACTGGAATACTCTCTTTCAAATTCTGAAGGCGTCAGGGGTAAAATACAGGGAGCGAAAGGCTATTTACAATTTATTCAGAAACCAGATGGCAGTTATAAGAGTCGAGGGGCACGAAAGGGAAGCAGTGATTGGGAAGGGAGTGAGGCAGTGTTGTAGCCTCTCCCCAATGTCATTTTGTACATTGAGCAAGCAGTAAAGGAAACAAAAGAAAAATCTGGAGTAGGAATTAAAATCCATGGAGAAGAAATATAAGCTTTGAGGTTCGCCGATGACATTGTAATTCTGTCAGAGACAGCAATGGACCTGGAAGAGCAGCTGAACAGAGTGGACAGTGTCTTGAAATGAGGATATAAGATGAACATCGACAAAAGCTAAACGAGGGTAATGGAATGTAGTCGAATTAAATCAGATGATGCTGAGGGAATTAGATTAGGAAATGAGACACTTAAAGTACTAAAGGAGTTGTGCTATTTGGGGAGCAAAATAACTGATGATGATCGAAGCAGAGAGGGTATAAACTCTAGACTGGCTATGGCAAGGAATGCGTTTCTGAATAATAGAAATTTGTTAACATCGAGTATAGATTTACGTGTCAGGAAGTCGTTTCTGAAAGTATTCGTATGGATTGTAGCCATGTAAGGGAGTGAAACATGGACGATAAATAGTTTAGACAAGAAGAGAATAGAAGCTTTCGAAATGTGGTGCTACAGAAGAATGCTGAAGATTAGATGGGTAGATCACATAGCTAATGTGGAGGTATTGAAGAGAATTGTAGAGAAGAGAAATTTGTGTCAAAACTTGACTACATGAGGGGATCGGTTGCTACGGCATATCGTGAGACATCGAGGGATCACCAATTTAGTATTGGAGGGCAGTCGTAGAGGGAGACCAAGAGATGAATACACTAAACAGATTCAGTAGGATGTACTTTGCAGTAGGTACTGGAAGATGAAGAAGCTTGCACAGGATAAAGTAGCATAGAGAGCTGCATCAAACCAGTCTCTGGACTGAAGAACACAACAAACAACAACATGATTAAATATGTTAAAAACTGGTTATATTTATATTTAAATTAGAAGGAAACGTACATGATTTATAATTTTTGTAATATTTGTTTCTGAATAGCTAGCTGGAACTGTAACTACAACAGATCAAAACAATGCCCCGAATACAGTTCGCTTTCATTGATTTAATTATGCTATAGGTAGAGCACGTCCCTGAGATTATTTGTGAGAAATGTAACAGTGACTTGCTATCATTTTGAGGAAGCACATATTAAGTACGATCTGGTAAATCTTTCCGAAATGTGAATCTGCTGCTCTCGCTCCTTTCAGATACAGATCCCACGGAACTGACGATGGTATTCATTTACTACGGCTCGTAAATGGTAAAAACTTCAGGACTCAATTTTATTTTGAAATCGTTGCTTTCCAAATGCATATGAGATGGTGTAGGAAGAATGCCCATCACAATCAATAATGATAATTGCTCCAAAGCTCAATGAGAAAGAAACTATACCCATTTCCTAATTCGATTTTCACAAATACTGTCACTTTATTACAATACCCGAGCAAAATAACGTGACATTTCATGTTTAAAAAGCCGTCCTTTTACTGCATTTAAAATTTTTCGACTCAAGGACTGCATTATATACATTAATTGTTAAAAATATGGGGAAATACTTATTAACATTTGAATGGTCTCAGCTGAGGACTCTTCGTTAGTTGAGTGTATGAACTTGTACATGTAAGATAATGTGGAGAAACAAGAAGAATTTTAGTTTCACGAGAAGTTCGAGAAGAGACAGTCAGTATCGAAGCGATCATTAGAGCGGGTCGAAGGGATTGGAGGTACTAAATATTTATTTTGTTTGCTGACCGGGATAGTGCACTGATTCACTGATAAGACTTATACTTGGAGAGGCAATGATGTTAAGTCCATCGGCCCAACTACAGTTAAACGTCCTGTAAATTTTCGTATTACTTTAGATCAGTTCTTTATGGCTTCTACACTTTTCTGAGTGGTTTCTTTCAACTTCACGGATCGTTAACTTAAAAGAAGAGTACAGTCAGATACCTCAGACTACACAGGAGTTCCTATTTTTGGAAAATTAATATTATTGCTGACAGCCAGGTCTCCAGATTAATATTTTTTACTAACAAATCATTGTTTGATTACGACCACTATGAAAAAGGATATAGAAGAACTGAATGTAACAACAAACGTAGGTTATAGGCCCTAGTTATATTTGTAATGCCACAACGAAGCATAGCCAAGGCGCAGCAGTTGAATAAGTGAACGCTCATGCCATGTGTTGGATAGTTGCGCAAACAAAAGCACAGGTGCTTCCGCCTGGCGGCGGTCAAATGAAATAGCGCAACGAGTAAGACAGTATCTGAATAGTGCTGCACTCAGATGACGAAATAAAGAAGCATTAAACTAGGATAATATTATTACGTCTAGTAAATTTTTTTAATTTAATATTAGTTTACTATATATTTACTATATATGTATATGTAAAATGACTGTAATTAATATGGTAATGGTATGGTATGTCCATTTGTAAATAAAGAACTTGGGATAGTGTAAATTAATGTTTAAATGTGAGGAAAATCCCCGAGAACGTGGACAATGCAGGTTGGCGCGTGAATTTGGCAGTACAGAGAGATGTGTTCTGGAACTGTTCAGATGCAGAACCGAGATTACATGGCGCGAAAGTGACGGGTTAAGTACGGTACGGTAACGTTGATTATAGACAGTTAAAAGTGAGCTTACAACAAACACGAACTGGATTTATGGTGTGTCAGCAAGTCAAATGGACAATAAGCCTATCAGGATGCAACATTTCGACGGAGACGGCTTGTGAGCGACATAGTGGCTGTTCCCGCTCAAAAAGCACATGGCACGCCTTGTGGAAGTCTGCGTAATTTACGACGGACTGCAGCGACCAGCAACAAGGTATGAAGTGACTGTCTGCAGCTAATGATGCAATATGATCTTACTACTTCTTACTACTTACTCATCCATTGATGAGCTCACGTCAGCACAAGCAACGAACTAGTAGTTATCGTACGACAGTGTTTTTATTAACAGTGCATTTTATACCGCCGCCATAACAAGTGCATTTATACGTAGTGAACCAGTTTATGTATTTATCAAGTCAAGTTCTTCACAGTGTAAAGTCTGAGCGAAATAATAAGTTTGTGATTTGAAGTGCATTCTACGAGTGTCGTCAATTATTTACAGAAAATAATTAATTA
Organism: Schistocerca cancellata; assembly: GCF_023864275.1. Lineage (NCBI taxonomy): Eukaryota > Metazoa > Arthropoda > Insecta > Orthoptera > Acrididae > Schistocerca > Schistocerca cancellata. The sequence continues at coordinate 479,271,714 of NC_064628.1, read as the reverse complement.
TTATCCCAAATCCATCACTGTGTGTGCAGCAATACCAATAAAAAGGCTATATTACGTGAGGATCGGCGTATTAATGCAACAATAGGATATAATCGGAGTTAACGCCGAAAATTTCCAACAAACGCTGGATCATACAACTGACAGAAGACGCCAGGTACTGTGCCACATTAATTCCAGTTCAACTCGATGTGGTGGCTTTTCAGTACATTATCAACGTAAAAACTCATTCAGTTTCATTAGAGCAAAATGATTCTAAAGTAACCATGAGTTCTATAGTATTCATTGATTATTCAGTTAAAGAATTTATTGCCACCACAGTACTCATTGTACCTTCAGTACAATGCAAATTCAGTAACATTAAAATCATTACTGACAGTTGGTGTAGATGAATCTAACTTACAGCAAGTTCAAGTGTTTATCATATGTGTATGTGTGTTGTATTACGTAAATGTTGTTCGCCTGCTAGACGTGGTTAACGTACACCAGTTAGCGCATTCTGTTCAGTCACTTCAAAGAGGTTATTTTTGTTAATGAAAATCAGAATTCATTTAACATTCGATTTCTTGTACGCCATCGCCAATATTTATTCCGTAATTCCGTGTAGTAGTCTGAACTACATAGCAAAGCTATTCAGGCTTATTACACGCGTTAGTCGCTTTCCGGACGTCCGATGCCGCATGGTCTAAAAAGATTACAGTACATTCGGATAGTAGCATCGCATATTACAGCACAAAAACAGCGCTGGTTCCAGGTACGGGCTTTCAAATAATGATGAGAATGAAACGAGGAGGCCCTCAACTACGTACCCTCCGACTCAGAGTTGCGATATTAAAAGTTTTGGCTGTTTTCGTTGTCTACGGGCTGGGACACGTAGTTGCCGCATTACAGGCGAAATACTGTTGAGTCTAGAGTATACGATAAGAATACACACATGAACCGAATGGTCGAAGGTTTCTATCACTCGTCAGTTGCGAATTATGAATGGAAAATATAAATTTATTAATGAAAGATTGTAATTAAATAAAATCTGCAAGTACCATCTTAACTACTCTAAATGATGAGTACGATAGTAAAAGTACTTTTGAGAATGCGGAATATTTCTGCAAAACACTTACTGGTGTAGATGGTCCAGCAATTAAATAAAATATAAGTTGAATAACAGGGAACAATAGATTCCTACAGCACGTAATTAGTCATGAACAACAACATAGCTCGCAAGATATTCACTTCTGAACACATACTACGTCTTCACTGTGAAAACCACGGAAATACCACAAGTGCACGAGTCGGCACTTTGAAGTTTTTCTGTCTGCCGCCACCACGCGCAAACCGCTCCACACACTCGAAGTGCCTCTCGCGACTCTTGCATTCAGCAGTTTCCGTGTCCTGGGAGACTGTCCCTCGCACCGTTCCAAACTACCTCGTGTCCTCTCCAAAAACCATGCTTCTATCCAGTCTCCCCATTCACAAGCGCTGTGATTGGCTAGAGCGCTCGCGCCAACGCACCCACGTACATATTTAAGCACATACGAAATACTGGAGTTATATGTAAATACTTGAAATTAAATAAATATTCCTACAGTTGGACCATAAACACGCTCTAACACACATTATTAGATACATAAACAAATTAAGTAAACATATATCAAAGGAATAGTGCAAAAGGTAGGCCAGTAGCCTAATGTCTCTGCGCTTTCTAAAGACAATAAATATTTAACCAATTTTTTCGTGAATAGTACATATCGGATATAAACAGAGAAATAGATGAATAAATATATTTATAAGCATGCTGCTACCGTTTTTTCGTGTAACTGTGGAGTACTTATGGCCTGACGCGATCGATAGTAATCGGCCACTTTGACCTCCAATAACTCACGTACTATTTACGTTACATGTCTGTAATTCATACCAATTTAGGTTTACACTAGTAATTTTTTAAATACATGGCGATCGACAAGATCGGATGAAGCGTTTGTATTTCGGAAATTCGTTACTGGGTGTTACTTGTGTCATTTATGTCAGATAATAAACTTTAATCTAATAAAGATATTGAAAATCTGATTACACTATCAAAATAGTCGTGCAAATAATAGTAATGTACACGTTTCTTTTTTAGGTACCATGATTCATCTGGCTGCTATTAATTTCTGTACGAACTGTGAAATGTCTGCCATTAAGGTTTCACAAAGTCCGCCATCTTTGGCACTCCCGGCGTGTCTCCTTCACCGACACAGCGTCACTATGGAATTCCCAGCCACACGACCGATGGACCACGTGGCCCGGCCGTTGTGCGGCAGCACGCGGTTGCTAACGAGCCGCGGGTTGCCCAGCGGCCCGGGCGGTGCCCGCCGACTCTGAAGTTAGAATATTTCCAGGGCGCCGCCACTCGTCCGTTACCTTACACAGGGAAAAAGTGTTTCTATGTAGTTTCAATGTGTATCTCTATGCGAGGTTATCGGAAAACTATTCGGCTTCCATTGCACAAACGTATTCAGATGAATTCCATAAATTCCAGCCACAATATACGACGTTCCGAGCACAAAGTGAAAGAAATGAAATTGTTGGTGAACATTGCAACGTAAATTCAATCTCGTAACCATTTCTCTACATGTTTACTGGTAGAATGTGGCATGCAAAGAACAACGAAATATTTGAAAGAGATATAACATAATTTTTAAGAAGTAAACATTCCAATGATAATTTAGAAATAGAATTACAATCGAACCAGATTTCAACCATTGGCTACTCAAAAGTTTAAAAGCGCAGAGCACAGTTAATGTGCAGTCAGTAAATAGTAATCAGAAGCCAGAATGATTCGGTCTTTGACTGTACGGAGTTGTCGACTGTAAGTAAAAGTACACACCTTTACAATAGATTCAAAGAATCTTCAATTGAATGTAATAAATCATAATGGATAACAGATTGTCAACTTGAATGAATTTAAATTTGATTACTTCTCAAATGATCTTTATGGTGCTCACAATATGTGAACTATTTATCACAATTCGATTCGCCACAGATTTGAGACGACTGACTGATGAAGCAGTTTACTTGAGGGTAGTTGTGACTTATTGCGCAACGGCTTAGATGTTGTTGTTGTTGTGGTCTTCAGTCCTGAGACTGGTTTGATGCAGCTCTCCATGCTACTCTATCCTGTGCAAGCTTCTTCATCTCCCAGTATCTACTGCAACCTACATCCTTCTGAATCTGCTTAGTGTATTCATCTCTTGGTCTCCCTCTACGATTTTTACCCTCCACACTGCCCTCCAATGCTAAATTTGTGATCCCTTGATGCCTCAAAACATGTCCTACCAACCGATCCCTTCTTCTAGTCAAGTTGTGCCACAAACTTCTCTTCTCCCCAATCCTATTCAATACCTCCTCATTAGTTACGTGATCTACCCACCTTATCTTCAGCATTCTTCTGTAGCACCACATTTCGAAAGCTTCTATTCTCTTATTGTCCAAACTAGTTATCGTCCATGTTTCACTTCCATACATGGCTACACTCCATACAAATACTTTCAGAAACGACTTCCTGACACTTAAATCTATACTCGATGTTAACAAATTCCTCTTCTTGAGAAACGCTTTCCTTGCCATTGCCAGTCTACATTTTCTATCCTCTCTACTTCGACCATCATCGGTTATTTTACTCCCTAAATAGCAAAACTCCTTTACTACTTTAAGTGTCTCATTTCCTAATCTAATTCCCTCAGCATCACCCGACTTAATTTGACTACATTCCATTATCCTCGTTTTGCTTTTGTTGATGTTCATCTTATATCCTCCTTTCAAGACACTGTCCATTCCGTTCAGCTGCTCTTCCAAGTCCTTTGCTGTCTTTGACAGAATTACAATTACGGCTTAGATAACTGTAAAATTTGGTGCATTGAATTAAAACTCTCCTCAGATCCCAATAATTCCACAAATATTTCTCTCAGTTGATTTTTTGCGGAGAATGTATCGTAAACTTTGAACTAGATTTCTCTTCATCGTTGGTAGTTAAACTTTTTTAGTCATATGTCGTCCAGTACCATTTTGTATACGGTTTCATCTGTGGTTACAAATTCTGGATGTCACTTTCGTGAATCAGATTCAGGTGGGGAACGGTTATATTTCATTCAGTTGCCCACTGTTTCACTTCTCAAAGTAAAGTAGGAGACTTCTTACGGTAATTGAAATTGAAATTTAGTTACCTACTGCTTCACTTCTAGAAGTAAGGTAGCAGACTTCTTATGGTAATTCATCAAGTTGACACAAATTATCGTTGACAATATAACGAAATAAACAATATTTTAGCACTTCAAGAAATTAGTGTATTTCGAAAGACTATTGCTTCAACAAATAATATGAATTTATTTTTCAGATCCTTCCGTATTATTTACGAAAAAAATAAAAATTAAAAATCATTTATAATACTACCGTTTCTGACTTTTCAAGTCGGCAATGTATTCCTCTTGATACCACCTTCAGATTCAAATCCAGTCGACTACTCTTCAAAAGGAAGGTCTTACATGAGTGTATATCAGTCCGTGCACGAAAGTGAACGTTACCGGTATGTCCCAAAAAAAGCCGCGCCCTAAAATGAGATTTATCAGCGTGTCACATCTCGGGTTCTGTTTCACAGAGATAAGTGATCAAGTGTTCTGGATAGTCCTCGGCCTCGTATAGGTATCGCAAGAACTGGCATAATATAGCTATCCTACTGCACAGAGTCAAAATTCAAACATTGTACACTTCCTTCCAGCACAGACAGACTGAGCAAAAGCGGTTGGCTATTTTGCATTATGTACTGGTATGGTCTACGATGGACCTTAGGCGACTTGAAAAAGCCCTACTTGTTCGTGGGCGGTTTCTCACAAAACCTCGAAAAACCATGATTTTGTTGAGACGGCCTCTTTTATAATTTCTATTCATGGTAGATCGTCGAAATGTTTATGGTATGTTCTTAAGATGATGTTCTCGAGTATCTTTGAAATTTTTTCGACATTATTATTGTTTATCGAAATCCAGAGATTTAAAAAGACTGTACTAAAGCAGGAAATGGCAAAAACTTTTTAGCCGTTTTTGCAGCGTAGACCGCAATTATTTAAAAAACTAACAGCAAATGGTTCAAATATTTCTCTAGACATTCATCCCCGATTCAGAAAATCTGTATCCGTTATCAAGATACACCCAAAAAAGCGTGATTTTAGGGTACCAATAGTGTTACTTGTGGAGGTAGTGATTTCGATAACTTCTATTTATGACAAATCGCCCAAAGTTTTACCATATATTCTTAATATGTCGTTCTTGGGAATGTTGCATCCTTTTCGGTATCATTGCACGTTATCGAAATCCAGAGGAGGAAATCTACCGTACTTATACAGGTAAAGTACAGATGCAATGTCCGGTCCGAGGCGTAAGAGTAGTTTTAACTTCCGTCGGGAACACATGGAAAGATTTCTAGGATCGTCACAAGAATTACGAGGTCACTAGGCCACTTCTTTGATTAGTATGTTTTTCACCAGTACTTCACAATGCGCTGTCACTGTGTAATGGGCACATCACGTCTTTACTGTTATGCTCAAATGGAATTGCAGTGTCAAAAATTGGCTAAAAGGTGCCCTAACATGCCTGTAAACAGCTTAAAATACCTTCCAATAACTATGTAAAACTCGAAAGACTGCAAATTAAGTAAAATATTTCTAATAACATTGTTACTCTTTTAAGATACAAATCACTAGCTGGGTGTTTTTGATGAATTGCGATCGATGAGAAAAGTATCCAGAAAAAAATGTAATGCATACGATTTGTGTTAACCTTATATTACGTATACTTTCTTGTTTCTATATACGTCAGATTATGTAAATGTGTCTAAGTATATAAATAAAGTACCAAACTTGGCCGACCTATAGAACGCGATTTATATGCGTGGCTCGAAAAGGCCAATATGTTCCTCTTGAAAAGACTTTAACAAAAAAGTGGGGAACAGGCTACCTCATAGAGAGACAGTGACGGTGGAAGAGGTACGTGGCAGTGCCACTTGGGGAGAAAGAGAGACAGTGATTGGGGAAGAGAAAAAGTCGCAGTGAAAGAGGAAGAGAGGTGAATGAAGATAATAGGACTGGAAACTAAAGAGAGAGGATATGTCGATTGTCATTAAAATCTTATGGGACTTAACTGCTAAGGTCATCTGTCCCTAAGCTTCTAAGCTTACACACTACTTAACCTAAATTATCCTAAGGACAAACACACACACCCATGCCCGAGGGAGGACTCGAACCTCCGCCGGGACCAGACGCACAATCCATGACTGCAGCGCCTCAGACTGCTCGGCTAACCCCGCGCGGCAGGGCGCATTCTGGACCGAAATTTAAACACGAGGGTATAAGAGAAAAATAAAAGGGACATCGTCCCATCTCCCATCCCAGAATATTTGAGTTTCCGTGGTGTGGTGAAGACAGCGGCAGTGGGAAAGGGAGACAACAGGGGAAAGAGTAAGTGAGAGAGTGGCAGTGGGATTTAGTCCACTGTAAATCAGTAGAAAAAACGGAGACACTGTCAGTGAGAGGGTAACGTTGATCATGAAGGATTATCTACAAAGAGGACTGGTAAAACGATTTAGAATGTTGTGTGTTATATGAGTGGAAATATGTTGTAAGAGGTATGCGATGTATGCGCTGCCTGCAACGGGCAAGACTTAGGAGAGTCTCTGACCAGAGAGCAGTATGTAGTTAGTTGTTGCTTGTCGTTAGTCTTCAGTAGTATGCAGTAGTCAACAGTAGTCTGCGGTAGTCGGCGGTAGTCGGCGCGTGTCGGCAGGTCGGGACTCTGGAGGATGAGTATTATTGTAGAAGGTAAAGAATCAGCCTTGCGCATATCTAGTAATGTATGTTAACTGTCATCAATCTCTTTAAAAAAAATGCCCCATTAATAATTTTTATAATATGACGTACTTTTTTTAAAAAAAAGCATTCATTTGAATTTAAAAATTTTATCCAATAAATTATTAATTCCTTTCACGAGTCACAAAGCTAAGGTCGGCATTGCACGGAGCTGTGCCGAAAATTTTTTAGGTAAGAGCAGATATGTTCGCAGTTTTTATTGAGGTAAGAATTTTTGCTTTTTTCATTCAGAATACAGGGCCGTGGCGCAGCGCTGCTGTCGTCATAAAATCTACCAGGTTACTGAACTTTTTTATTATTTTGTGGTTTCGGAATTTTTCTGTTTCGTACTTAACATTAAATGAGAAAAGAATTTTGTGGTTACATTGAGTGTGAATGCATTTGTGCACGGAGACTATGAATGGGAACCAATTTTGTTCAGAGGTTACAATATTTAAAATTCATTTAATTCTTGTTTCCGAGGGGAGGTTACACTTGGTTCATATTATAATTTAAATATTTTTCCATGGGGAGGTTACACTTGGCGACATCCGGCCAGGATCGAATTTTTTGTGAATCTTCTGGTAAGTAGTCATGTATCTGCTCTTATTTACTTAAACGTAGTTTGCATCTGCCGCAACACATTTACTAATTTCTCACTTTTGCTTTTACAGATCATCGGCAATTTGTTGCTTTTTGTTGTAATTGTGTTTGTTGCATTTTTGAATTGTCCTTGTTTCATTTGTGCTTAATTTTGATTTGTGAAAAATGCCGCGAAAAACTGTTAACAGTACATCGCGATGTGCAAGAGTGAAATAGCTGATTCGAATAATTTGACCGATAGTACTTGCGACACTCAGTGTAATGATGATAATCCCCTAATTGTAGACAATCAGTGCGTACCGACCACTAGTAATGATTTTGATCCTAATGATGAGCAAACAAATTCAATTGTGTCCTCTGTTAATTTAACAACAATTGATGACGTGGGACGTTCTGTTGCAATGAACGCTGCCCAGGTTAACACACCCGGTTTGCAAAATTTACGTACTGAACAGATAAATTTTTTTTAACGAAAATGAACGGTGTACTCAAGGTACGGCAGATTTATTTGATTCCGAGGTAGTGACTAACAGTGCACATCCGATTGGGAAACATTTTCAAGAATCGCAGAATGACCAAATGGTTACACAAAGCGTGACAATTGCATGTACGTCATCAAACAGCACAGAGAATAGAGTAGGTAATATTGGCTTGGATCAAATTATGGCAGTATTGCTACAGTTGAATGAAAAATACGACAAAATTAATGAATCGTGCAAACAATTAAATGAAAGTTTCAAACAGCGGAATGAAATACTAGATAGCCATTTGAAACAGTCGAATGAAAGACACGACAACCTTAATGAACAGAACGAACAACTTAGTGAACAGATTACAGCTGTTACCGTGCAACGTCATGATACTAAAGAACAATTACGTGACGAAATTAAGGCTTGTGCTAGTAATAGTAGTGAAGAAATTAGATCTGTTGCACAAGAATTAGGTAATAGACATGCAGGCACAACAGAATCTCTTAGAGATGAAATTAGTGCAGTCACTGAACAATGTTCAGAAAACGCAACACAGATACGCGACGAGTTTAATTTAAAGTCACCAGAACTTTCACACACTCTGGATACGGAAGTCGATAAGAAATGTGAACAACAGAACAACCAAATCGACGAACGTATTAAAGTGACAGAAATGAAAAATGTTTTAGGCTCTAACACGGCACAGCATACGCCACATTCCGAACATTTGACACACTCACACAGCCAGTGTAACTTAGGTAATTTACAGAGACCAAGCGACTTAGAATCCGAAAAGACACAGACAAATAGATTCTCAATCAATCCTGAACCTGTTCACACATTCAGAGACGATAACGTTGATTATAAGCAATTTTTATCCGTGAGAAAAAATAAAGTATTTAAAAATGACAGAGCACAGGTACATGCCATGAACTGGATACGTCGATTTATTTTTGTACTTTCACCAGCTTGGCCTGTAATGCAGAAACTAGAATTAGCATGGATACAGCAATTTGCTTTTTAATTTTTAGCGCCACTGCCTGTAACGCAAAAGCTAAAATTTATTTGCAGTGCGTAATTAACCTCAGGGGATTCATTACGCTCTAATGAATATGTGCCGTAGCGTGCACAGGGCCCTGAGCCGTAGTAGTGCTATTTCATCTTTAGTTTTCTGCACTGCTGCCTTCTCTTCTACTATCCTTTATATCTATTAAAACAGCTCTTCAACTATCGCTCTATCTAGGATTAAGAATGAATAAAGATAACCCGATAAGACAAGTTTTACCGAAAGTCACATTTTTCATTAGACGCTCCAGAAATGACAAACACGAGAATTTTAATAACAGACAAAATTTAATCATCAGTATGTATAAATTTCCGCATTCGCAAACCATATTTTTGGTAACAATAGAGGTTTTTCACCGCAACAGCATGAAAGCCAACCGGTTAGCATACCTAACCAACAATGTAATGTACAAGGTCAACCAAGCTTTAATGTTTCGCCGCCTGCACGTATAGCTTCAGCTCCAACAAATTGTAATGCACAGAAACAAGGAAATCAGTACATACAGAAAACACACCATTTCAATTCCTATCGCAATGCACCGTATAGAAATGACTATCATGACAGACGTAAAAGTAATGAGCACAATTTTCAGCGTGCGTTTAATAACAGTTGGTCTTATCAGCAGCAGACTCATCCGCAACAACATATTATCATGAATGAACCAGACAGTAGAAATCATCTCGAACGTAATACGTCAGGAAGAAATAACCGAACAGTACAAATAGTGGAAATGCCACAGTATCCTCCCTAAAATAATAGCACGTCAGATAGAATTTGACTAGATACAGTACAGGTTGCATCTTCCAGTAACGCAAGCAATACTTTTGACACGCAGAATCTTGTTCACGAGAATGTTATTTGAAACATGCTTTGTTGAATGCACCTCTTTTATCATACGCAGATGTTACTAGAAATTTTTCCATTGCCACTGACAGTTCTAGCACCGCTTTAGGCGTACACATTTTTCAGGAAATTGAAGAAGATGGTTGTACAGTGATTAAAAACATAGCCTTTGCGAGTCGCATTTTGTCACCTGCTGAACGCAATTATTCTGTTACAGAACTTGAAACATTATGTGTTGTATGGGCATTTACGAGATTTCGGCATTTTCTTTATGGAAGACATACGACTGTTTACACAGACCATAGAGCGATACAGTTTTTACTCTCCGCTAAATTTACACGCGACAGATTAAGCAGATGGAAACTTTATTTGCAGGAATTTAATTTTACAATTGTTCACATTCCCGGTACACAAAATATTGTAGCTGACGCACTATCCCGTTCTCTCAGCAACAATCAGCAAGACATCGCAACCAACTTCCGCAAAGCAAATTTCAGCGTCATGTACATTCAACGAGTTGCATTTGAAAATTTCATTTCGTCGTCATTACAAGACATAGCACAAGAACAGAGTAAAGACAACGTGTGGAAATAAATTAAACACCTTTGGCAAGATAGGAATAATGTTACCATTAGAAACCATTACACTGTACGCAACAACATTCTGTTTCGCCGCTCTCACCCTGACAGCAACAATTGGTTATTATGCATTCCTGACGAACTTGTTAAGAAATTAATCTGGTATACTCATTTAAGTTACGCACATTACGGAGCCAGAAAATGTTTTCTTATACTGAGACAGAACTGTTATTTTACCAACATAGAGAAACGTATTCGACGAGTTTTAGCGTCATGTAAAATCTGCCAGAAAGCTAATTCAGGCACGACGTCACATATTCCTCCATTACATCCCATTGTACCTGCTAAATGGAGACACACGGCCGCTGTAGACATTTTTGGTCCGATTCCCAGAACTAATAGGGGTTTTTGCTACATCTTTGTCGTTGTTGAACTAACTTCAAAATTTGTTACCTTCACTCCGTTACGCAAAGCTACTGCTAAAACTGTTTCGAAAGCATTTGTAAAATATTTTCTATTTCATGTAGGGCATGTATTGAAAATAATTTCCGACAATGGATCTCAGTTTCGATCTGCTATGTGGACACGTATGTTACGAACTAGAAACATTTCTACGATCTATACATCCAGGTACCATGCTTCATCGAACCCTTGTGAACGATTAATGAAATAAATTGGAAAACTGAGTAGAATATACTGCCATAAAAAACATATTGATTGGGACACACACAAACTCTCATTCCAGGATGTAATTAATTCCATACCAAATGAATCTACTATGCTATCTCAGTCTGTTATACTGAAAAATGTTGAACCACCTAACAAAATTAAAGAATTAGTAACCTTTCCTAGATCTCGTCGACTACGACACCATGAAATAATTGACATTGCGCTGAACAACATCAAACGTGCCGCAGAGCACCGGAGAAGACAGCAAAAACAGGTTTGTACACGCCGTGACTTTCACATTGGACAGAAGATATCAGTACGCACAGATTATTTATCTAATAGAGGAAAAAGTAGATGTAGTAAATTTGAGCTTCCATATACAGGTCCATATCGAATTCGCAGCATTCCTCACCCCAATGTAGTACACGTCGAAACTCTGAGAACCAGAAAAACCAAAGGGAATCATCATATCTCCCACATCAAACCCTTTATTGAATGAACATACTTTATGATTTATCACACTGTAATGCCATTTCCTGATTTTTTTTATGACCACTTCTGCAATTATATTCACATGAACACTTACTTATGATTACCGTACTTTTTCTTGGCATGTGCCCGGCAAGGTAAGGTTAACAGGTCGTTTTTCTTCTCGTTACACATCAGACTGTGCACAATATCCATTTTTCATGTATGTGTGATTGTTTTCCTGTTTTGTTTGTATGCACTATGAGATATTTAAGATGTAACAAACATCAGTTGCTTTTGACATTTTGCCTTATGATATCTCAACATAGTGACAATTTTTTTTTTTTTTTTTTTTTTTTGCTGCTACATTGTGATACTCTGTGTACATTTTTGCACCTGCACACTGTCTATGTTTTTGACATATTACGTTTTCTGTCATGCTATGCTGTATGATCAATTATATCACTATAAACCAATTTTTATTTAATAGGTATATGATTTAAATACAATACATTAATCATTGTTCATCATTTTCAGAAAGAAATAACGTGCAAAAGAAATAAATTATGGGAATTTCACCTTCGGAAGGAACGAAAGAAGATACAATACCTCGTCACGAAGAGTAAATGGATCAGAATTAACAAGCATTAACAACAATATACTATACACATCGCATGACAGCAGTCTTAACTAATTTTTTCTTTCAGAATACAAGGCGATTGATGCAAGCTGTCCGACAGAACTAAATATCTTAGTTTTAGTGATGAAATATGCTAGAAATAAGGAACTCTATACTATGAATAGTTGTATAATGAAATGACTTTTTTTGCAGATGAATAGTGATGCAGAATATGCTAATATGGATAATGAAGTTTTTCTTTACAGGTGATGATAATAATGGAATTATGGTGATATGGATAATGAAGTTTTTCTTTGCCGGTGATGATAGTATTGATAATGAAGTTTTTCTTTGCAGATGAAAAAATGATGAAGTTTATATATTTACTGTTAGTTAAGAAATGCTATGTAGTTATTTAGGTATTTGTTGCAGTTCGTTTTGACAGTATGTCTTATGTCGCATTGTATGATGACTGAAGGTTGTGGAAAGGACAGCTAGAGAACATATATATTTTATACACATTTCATTACCTGTTAATTCAAAGTTCACTACTTTTCAGCGTAATATGCGTTTCTTCTTTCAGTTTAATAATCCATTTTGTATTTTTTGCAGGAGAAATTATTCATGAAATTAATGTGCTATAAGCAGTTGGTCATTAAACCTGTGTCATTCATGAATGTGATCACATATACTCTATTTGTTTCATAACCTTGCTACAGCTGACTCATGACTAATGACGTTACACATCTTGATTTGCAGCAATAAGTGAAATGCAAATATTATTATGCCCCAGCAATTAAATATCGATCCCAACGCAATGCATTGCTAGCACAAAAAAAAAATGTATTACCAGTCCCAAATAATGCTACCAATTTAAAAGAGTTGTGAGTAATACTAAATAATGTTTTCTAATCACAGATTTTGAGTAATAGTTACAGAGTGTTACATTTTAATTATGTCTTATGGCACTTGAATGATGAGTTCTGAGTAACAGTGAATGATATTTTGTAATAATGCATGCATGCTCTACACTCATTAACTCCTGTTTTGAATGATGACTTCTGATGATTTGTAACTGGCCAATGAGTGCCAATAATTATTTTAAATATGTAATATGTCACTTGAATGATGAAAAATGTTTTGTAATACTCAATACTTGCTGGCCAACGAATGCCACTGTTTCTTATTTTTTTTTAAAATTTGTATTATGTCACTTTTATGCTATATATATGAATACTAGTAGCTTGATGCTACACTCATTAGCTCCTGTTTTGCATGATGACTTCTGATGGTCTGTAACTGGTCAATGAGTGCCAATGTACTCTGTAAATAGATAACTTACGAACATTATTCTGTAATACTTCATACATGGTACAGAAATGTTCAGTACCTGGGCGATGAGTACCTCCAATTAATCAAATCTGTTGATAGACTAGTAATTATCAATGATGACTGGCATAAGACTTAATGTCCTTCACCTTCTGACCTAATTACCAGAATTTACTACAATATCCGTTTGTCCTGTCTATCCTCATGCTCATGGAGCACTATATTTGGTTTTTGCACTAATTCTACGTTGGTGTACCTTACAAGAACGTGGTGTTGACACGACATGCTGTCCACCACCTTGAGCGATGGAGATGTTATTATGGTCCCACTGTTTGGTGTACCTAATGCACTACCAAAATGATAACATGGAATATTACTACGACATTTCAGTGTCTTGGCTACACTGATTAATACTTCACAGAAAAGAACTTCAGATTGTCTGACTGGGTTTGTGCTTCGGTAGAAAGATATGGACTTTCAGTGCAGATGCGTGCAACCTAATGTGCTACAACCATGATGCAATCCTTCCCTTTCCTATCCTAGTTCTTGTCAAATAGTAAAAAAAACTACAGTGCGTGTGCACTTTATGTCATTTGTTAATATGATTTGTACTCATTGCGTATAATTTTTGTGATTTCTTGATATTCTGCACTACAGTGCGTGTGCATTTATGTCATTTGTTAATATGATTTGTATTCATTGCGTATACATTTTGTGATTTGCTTATATATTCTGAACTACAGTGCGTGTGCACTTTATGTTATTTGTTAACATGATTTGTACTCATTCCCTAAACATCTTGTGATTTTCTGATATGTTCTGTACTACAGTGCGTGTACACTTTTGTCATTTGTTAATATGTTTTGTACTCATTGTGTATACATTTTGTCATTGCTTGATATGTTCTGTACTCAGTGCATGTGCACTATATTTTATTTCATGTTCTGCACTTATATATATGTATATATATTGTGATAGTAAACTTAGTTAATTAAGAAAATTTTGTTGCTCATGGCAAGTCCAATTGACTCACCATCGCTGCCAAATTTTTGCCCCCCCCCCCCCCCCCCCCCCAGTGGAGGGTTATGTAAGAGGTATACGATATATGCGCTGCCTGCAACAGGCAAGACTTAGGAGGGTCTCTGACCAGAGAGCAGTATGTAGTTAGTTGTTGCTTGTCGTTAGTCTTCAGTAGTATGCAGTAGTCGACAGTAGTCTGCGGTAGTCGGCCGTAGTCGGCACGTGTCGGCAGTCTGCTCTGGTCGGAACTCTGGAGGATGAGTATTATTGTAGAAGGTAAAGAAGCAGCCTTGCGCATATCTAGTAATGGATGTTAACTGTCATCAATCTCTTTAAAAAAAATGCCCCAATAATAATTTTTATAATATGAAGTATTTTTTTTTTAAAAAGCATTCATTTGAATTTAAAGATTTTATCCAATGAATTATTGATTCCTTTCACGAGTCGCAAAGCTAAGGCCAGCATTGCACGGAGCTGTGGCGATTTTTTTTTTTCGGTAAGAGCAGATATATTCGCCGTTTTTATTGAGGTAAGAATTTTTGCTTTTTTCATTCAGAATACAGGGCCGAGGCGCAGCGCTGCTGTCGTCATAAAATCTACTAGGTTACTGATCTTTTTTATTATTTTGTGGTTTCGGAATTTTTCTGTTTCGTACTTAACATTAAATGAGAAAAGAATTTTGTGGTTACATTGAGTGTGAATGCATTTGTGCACGGAGACTATAAATGGGAACCAATTTTGTTCAGGGGATACAATATTTAAAATTCATTTAATTCTTATTTCCCAGGGGAGGTTACACTTGGTTCATATTATAATTTAAATATTTTTCTGTGGGTAGGTTACAATGTTTGCATGCAAAAATTTTTGGTGAAAAAGGAGAAATAAAAGATTAAACAGCAGGTTCCTAGCGTTTCTGTCAGAGTCTTTTCAAGAGGACCTTATTCGCTTTTTTGTGAAGTGATTGGAACATTTTTTCATTTGTTTCAATTAACTCCCACAAGTGTGTTTTAATTTTTATTATTTGACCGGATTCGCACCTAGAATCTTATAATGGAAGAAATATGTTTTATCTACCAGTACGAATATTCATTACATAATAGATCTGGTGGATTCACGCATGTAATTGATTTATTCATCATCCATTTCATACAGATACATACAATATAGGAGGAGCAACTGCCAAAAAGTAAATTACAGCCACAAACGTTGACTTCCACAAATTGCTTGGTTTTATTGCCTGTAAACGAGGCTCCGACACGAGTTTATGACTCGCAGGGAATGAATTGCGTACAGACGTGTCCTCTAGAAGACGGTAAAGGGTACATCTTCAGAAGGTAACATCTAGATTTAGTCTGTTGTTTAGTTACATATTCGTGTTCCTCCTACGAAATGCTACGATTATATTCCAGGCATATCTATCATAATACTATTCATTATTTCACGACATGTGTAAATTACACAGCATTAATTATATAACAAATAGCCATACCGGATAGTTAATTTAATTTTCTTCCATGATTATGGTTTATTTCATGCACCATTCGAATAATACAGTACTTAACATATCTGGGAGGTTTTGTTCCTGTAATTCAGACGACCTGTCGACAATATCAAACATAAATTTCAGTTCTTGAGAAATATAATAATAACGCATCTAGGGCAGGATAGGCTCAGAAGCTGAAGTGCAGTCAGAGCTCAATAACCGCTGGAGGTCGTGCAGCTGTTCACACACTGGCCTTGCATTCGGGAGGACGACGGTTCAAACCCATGTCCGTCTATCTCGTTTAGGTTTTCCGTGATTTCCCAGAATTGCTCCAGGTGAATGCTGAGATGGTTCCTTTTCAATGGAATGGCTGATTTGCTTGTCCATCCTTGGCACCATTCCGTTTCTAATGAGTTCTATGTCGATGGGAAGTTAAACCTTATCTTCCTTCCTTCCTTGTTCCAGAGTCCAATAACCCTCCTCCAGTAGGTTTCCAACAGGTTACATGCGAATTACTATTAGATGATGTAATGCTTTCAACCTTAGAGGCGAATAATCGGCCACTTTGTCTAGTAGGGAAAAGACTACATAAGCATTTAAGAGCTCTCATCTGTAAAATAATGGTCTATAGGTTTATTAAAATTTCATATGAGTCAGCTGGTGACACAAAAGGGATCAGTACATAATCATAATCTGTGAAGACATAGTAATAAAATGTCTGTTGGAAGTGCTTTAGATGATAATTGTGCACGTCTGTTAACTTTTACGAGAAGTAAAAAATGTTAGGATCTTCAAGTAAGTTTTTTTTTTGTGACCAAGGTGGTTCAGTAATGTCTTATCCATGTAATAGACATTTACTCACATATTGAGAGCTCTGCTGAATGTTTTTTCCACTAATGATATATTAAAGAAAGTTAATAATTATATTCTCGTCATTATGACGTTTGCTGGTGCTTCTAACAGTTGACAGAAAGTATAACTTTCATGCGGATGATCTACAGAGATAGAGGAACACCAATAGCACATTTCCATTGCATCATGGAAATGATTATCATAGAGTGTCAGAAATGTTTCCTCATGCTGGAAATGACGTAGAGTAGTGCTGGACTGGTAATTTTCGTAATCTGATTTACCTATATATACAACCTTATTCACAAAACAATCGTAAATCATTCGCCCTACCGCTTTTAATATATTTATTCAGTAAGAGAAGATTCGGGTTACACTCTTGTTATTCTTTTTAGCACTCTGCAGGCTAGTAAAATGTAAATTTGGTGCACCATTTTCAAGCAGAAATGATGTATCGTCACCTGTGGTTCGTGGCTGATAAGCTTTTCTCGAGTATGCAATTTTTGCTCGTTTCTGTAAGAGTACCTTCCTCAATTTCCTTTTAATTGAGAAAAAAACATCAGTCAACCAAAACCATTCAAAGATTTTTAGTGCAGTAATGATCGGTTTTGGCTAGTGACCATACCTAAGTTGCCCGAGAGCACCTTCCGGAGACAGGGAGGAGTCATCATGACACGTCTAATTATGAAGCAACTTCGGCCTATGGAAACTGTCTAGAACGGCTTCTTTGTTAAAAATGCCGAAGAAACGGAAAATTGATAAGAGGTAAATAGAGTGACGGCCTGCCTCCGGAAAGCAGCAGCGATTCTATATGGTCACGTACTACTCGTAAAAGCGGGGCGTGTTAAGTGACATTTCTGAACAGTCAGAGGGACTGTGTCTGTGGTACAATATCCACAGTCAACGTCTATCTTCAGGAGTTCTCGGAACCGGGGTGATGCAAAACTTTTTTTTCTGTGTGTATATTTCGTGGCGGAGGTTGCCCTTCATCTATGTTACGTTGCGAAGAGAGCTTCTCACCACTCCTACGTGACACAAGGTGCTCTGGTAACGATGCTTTGTGACAAAATTTGTCCATAGCAACGTATTGTGGTCAAGAACAATTTGTACTCACGTTGCTTGTCAGAGGGGGCTTCACACAAATTGTTTGTGGCAGGCAGTTCCTCATAGAAAAGTCATGTGGCAGTGAGTGTTTGTTTCTGACATTGCGTTGAGAAATGCGGGAAAAATTCGTACGGAAAATATCGGACTGGTACTTGACTTCATTGCCGCAATTTTAATCATAGCTCTATATAGTGGCCGATAAACAAATTTTCCTCTACGCTAGACAAGTCTACGCTAGACAAGTCCACGCTAGACAAGTCCACGCTAGACAAGTACACGCTAGACAAGTACACGCTAGAGAAGTACACGCTAGACAAGTCCACGTTACACAAGTCCGCACTAAACAAGTCCGCCCAGCCATGGATACTTACTGCTACTCATGCATAGCAGGTATAGGTCGTTAGTACATGGTTAAACCTATGTGTGTAGTATACTTCGCCTCCTTCTGTGCAAGAATGTGTACCTAAATTCTACAACTGAGTAGAGAGTAGCAGGATCAGGTGAATGTAAAAACAGCTGCAAGTTACACTTTTCGGTGAGCTGGTTCTAATACGTATATACACTGATCAGCCAGGACATTGTGACTACCGACCTACTACTGACATAAACCCGTCCAGGAGAAAGCAGCGTCACCTGGAAAGGAATGACTGCTAGTTAGACACAAGCACAGTGAGTGTGCTGTCTGTGTATAAAATGGGAAATGTCCACTATTTATCTGAGTTTGACCGAGGGAAGATTGTGATGGTACAGAGACCCGGAACGAGATTCCGGAAACTGCACGACTTATCGGATGTTCGACAAGTGTTGTAGCGGGTGTCTTCAGCACGTGCCGAAACCAAGGTGAAACCACGTTCAGACGTCGTAGGGTTGGGCGGCCTCCCCTCATTACAGATGTCGGAAGTCGCAGGGGGGTAGAGTGATAAAACAGACAGGCGGCGAACTGTGGCGGAACTAACTTGAGAATTTAATGATGGGCAGACTAAAACTGTGTCCTAACACACATTGCACTGAACACTCCCAACGATGGGCTCCGCAGCCGACGACTTATGCATATGCCAATGTTAACATCACGCCATCGACAGCTGCGGCTGAAATGGACACGTCACCATCGGAACTGGACAATAAAGCAGTTGCAGAGCTTTGTATCGTCTGATGAATCCTAATACCTTTTTCACCACATCGAAGGGAGGGTACGAATCCGTCGTCATCCAGGGGAGCAGTTCCTTGATACCTCTACTGTGGGGCGGATACAAGCTGGTGGCGGATCCATTATGCTCTGTGGAACATTCACGTGTACAACCATGAGTCTAGTGGAGTTTGTACAAGACATCTTGTCTGTCAAAAAGTATCATATACTGGTTGCAGACCGCGTAACCCGTCCATGACTATTGTGTATCCCAATGGCAGTGGCATTTTTCAACAAGATAATGCACCATGTCACAAGACCAGGAATGCAATGCATTGGCCTGGTTCGAGAAACACAGGGAGAATGTTTCAGTTTATGTGCAGCCCGCCCCCCCCCATAACTTGCCAGATCTGTCCCTATCGAACATATCTGGGACGTGATTGAACATGGCGTTAGAGCTCATTGTCCCCCTCCCAGGAATTTACGGGAATTAGGTAACCCGTGTGTGCAGATGTGGTGCCAACTCCCTCTAGTGAACCACCAAGGTTCATTGCTTCCATGCGATGACGTGTCGCCGCTGTTATCCGTGCCAAAGGTGGACATAACGGCTACTAGATAGGTGCTCAGAATTTGGCTGATAAGTCTAGTAGAATGTGTGTGAATATGTTTTATCACAGTGTGTAGATGGTCGAACTACGCTAAGTACTATTTTATGAATATAACCGTGTAGATTGCTAAATAAAATGTCTTCATTTATTACGTCGTTTAGTCATCTGACATGATTAGGCATTTGCAACTGACATGAAAGGAACAGAAAATAGTTACAGGCGTCTGTTATACAACATCCAGCTTTACTAATTTTTGTCATGTTTTTAATTTGATTGCGCGTATTTGTAAATTAAAGTGCGTCTGTCTTTTTATAATTATAAAAAGAAGGGAGAAAATAGAAGAACAAGAAAAAGTAAAATTCCAACACAAAGTCCCACACACTAACTCCACGTGTCGGCTAGTGCGTATAATATATTTGCATAAATTCTAAAGATAATTTTAGTTTATTCCTCGATTAGATATAGAGTTTAATACAGACACTAAACCTTTTTTCGTAACTTGAGAGAATCTGCTGAGTGGCCCTTTTAAAACATTTTTTAACTCTTCAAACTTTAGGAGCTTGATTTTATATAGAAAAAAACCTCTCCCTTCTGTTCCTTTCATCTTAACTGAATATATTTCATGATGGAATAAATCCAAACGTCACAATAAATAAAGACACTTCATTTAGCGATCTAGACGGTTTTATTCATGAATTATTCATACCAGGAATTTGCTTTTATTGTTGACAAATAGACAAGGTAAAGCCCTGTGAGAGTACTGGTCTAATATTTATAAATTATTTCAATAAAACGCGAGTGCATTATGTTTTCGTTTATCGGAGACCATAAGTTGCTTGTCATACAAGAAAGCCTGTTGTTGCCACAAACTTCCAATACGTATAAGAGGCAAATATTCCAGCAATAGAAAATTTTGAATAACCGCTTTAGCATCCGTGGCAGATAAACAACAGTTATCCACTACAGTTTATGGCATGGTAGTATGGGAAAGAGTGTATATCACGTTCTCGGCTTACTCGTATCTGGAATGGACGGCGTTCCCTCACTCAACATGAACTCAGAGGATACTCTGTCTACGTCTTTGAGAAGAAACACGCCACTTCGCTGACCAAGCACTATGTATGGAAATATTATATCGCCGCAGTGCGTCTGTCTCACCTAAGTGTTGGCATAGCTCGTGTGAAGGAGGCCTTGCTAAAAGGATTCCTTGTCATGACGAGCCTGGTGGAAAGCACGGTGCAGTATCTCTTTCAGTACGTCCTTCTTTGCTAGTATCGACTAGAGGCTTCAGTTTTATGATCATGTGTATCGACGTCCAGACATTGTTCATGCAAAAACGACCGAGGGAAAGCAAAAGACATCGTCACGTATGGTTAGTTCCACTATCTTAAAGAGAAATGAGGATCTTTAGATTTCGTGAACAGTATGTTTACACTTCCATGACATGTAAAGTTTTTATAAGTAACAGCGTAAGAGATGCTACAACAAAACAAGTCGTTCGACACTTGTATCTACTTTCATTCCATTTTGACACAATTATTATTGAAAGAAATTGCCAAGAAATGCATTATCAGTAATCCCCCAGTCAGTAAACAGATTCTTAAGTTCCTCTAAGAAGACATCGTTATCATCGAGAAAAAGATACTGAGACGTTGCTCTTTTGAATGTTGGTAAGTTCGAAGAATTCTTTAATACTGTAATGTTGTTTTTACGACATTCGTAGGAAGCATAGGGTTTTGAATCTTCACATACATATAAAAATGTCTGACCAAAGACTCATGAGGAAAATAAGCTGTGTGAAAAACTACAGATTTCATTTTCGTCAAACACGTAATTAGACATAGTAATTTTGCTTGTTGTACTGGTACCGGGAAAATAATCAATAGTATCTCATTGATGTGTTCTTCGGTTTGCGTCAGAGCGAGAGAGAGATCTCGTTAATGTTAGCTTAAGTTTGTGTCAAAGTGAGAGAAAGAGATTTGAAATAGCCATTACAAATTCATCTACAGCATGTTCCATCAATAGTCGATGTCTAGAAGAATAAATCATGAATACCTATCTTCGCTCACGTTACCGTTTAGAGTGACCAGCATTCAAAATTTACTCTTCCACCAGTACCAAAAAATAAAACTTTCTGAATTCTTCTCACCTTTGATGCAGCACTGAACGTACTTTGTCTCCACAACTTACCTTCTACTTTTTCTCTGTCAAATTGGCGTATTTCCTTAATCAAACGACCTGATAGCCACACGGAGTTAAAAAATTCTCCCTGGTAGCTACATCGTAAAATTTCTTCTCATCTCTCTGTTACGGTATACAGCCCGAACACCAGGTCTCTTCATCTGCAACATGTGCCCTTAGATGTCTGCTTGCACTCGAGAAGGTCATTTGTACTCCCCTCTCATACAGCATTAATTCAGTTTTTCCCCATGACCTTTACAGTATAGTATGGCAAAGGAGAATAGTTTCACATTGGAGTGATTGTACAAAGCTATTTAGACAATCCTCTCCGATACAGCTGTGTATATATTGAGAGAATTTAAGGGCGGGCACTAACTTAAAGATAAGTTTCCTCCGTCCGTAAATCATCTTACTGGCACATTAAATAAGTGCATTAATTGGTTTCTACATCAAGCCTGCACTTCAAAAACTATTATCTAAACAGTAACAGAATCTATAGGATGAATCTGCATTTAGTAGCAGTGTGTGCAGTGATCTGAAACATCCTGCACTAGGACTCGAACATGAGACCTAAGAATTTCCAGGGAAAATATTGTACTGATTGAGCGACCCATCACAAATCAAAAACGACACTCACAGCTTTAATTCCCCCCGCACCCCTTCCTCTAATTTGCATACTTTACAGTTTTCCATACCCTGCGTAACTAGCCGAAGTATAGCTTTGAGACAGGACCGTGATCGGCATCAGCATTTGTTGACACCAGCGGGAAGAATTGCTTTGGAAGTTCATTGATCAGTGACCGTTATTCTCGTGCAGTGATTCGCTATTAATGAGAAATTTGAGTCACATCATATGATAAAGTTTGATGGACCTATCATACGTGTATCGAATTCTTATGATACAGCTGATAGTGCATTTGATAGAAGATTGCGCGTAGTTGGTGCCCATAACCCATGCCGGAATTATCATTACGAACAGCAAAATGATGTATGGCCGTCGCCGTCGATATCTGCGTTATACGATGACGAGGCAGCGGGTACTCCGCCGTTACCCAGTAACGTCGTCGGCGCATATAGAGACGGCGTCGAGTGATTCGTGCGTGCAGTTGTCCACAGTTAGTCCCTTGACTTGGATGTCCTGTTGGTAGACGCCTTTGTTTGGAAATTTGTGGAGGTGCAACACATACGGATACGACACTATCATGCAGGCCACTACTCTTCGGACCATCATAGAGTCAGCAGACGATATGTGACGGAGAGTTCTGTCTTATGTAATTTCAATCTGTTTTTCCAATTGTCTTTTTTTTACAGTGTAATTTATTTACCAATTTTAGTTAATACGAACATAAAACTGACAATGAATATAACCGAGAGGGTGAAACTTTATTTTTAAACGTATTCCTATATTGCAGCTAAGCGTAATGAAAACATACTGAATGTATGTAATGAAATATTATGCCACTTATCTCCATATGGCAATCGAGGCAGATGAGGAGAGTGGGAATGTGGAAGTATGTTAGAGGTGAACGATTTATGTAATGAGCAGAAACAGGAATATTTTGAAACAAGGTTTAGAATGTGAAGTACCGAGTAGAGTGCTGAAGCAATATTGCAATGGGAAGATTCAGAAGTAATGTTTTCTGGACAAGCTGTGAGTATAACAAAGAGTGTTTTTTGTGTATTGATGTCGTGGTAGAATGCACAGATGGACATTTTCGTTGGACTATTACGATGTAAATTATTCAAAGACTGTGGAGGTATATCAAGAAAGAAGAAAAGCCGATTGAAAGACGGAGGAAGGATCGGAGTAATTCTACTGATGAAGAATTCCAAGAGACAAGAGAAGAAATATCAATAATATTTTTAATGGCGGACGTCAGCTATTTCGAACTGGTAGAATTTTGGGTAGCTATTTGGACTTTGAATGATAACTTTGGACGAGAAAGTAAATGAAGACTGTAACGACAAGTGTAATCACAAATAAAATTTTGCCAGCAAAGTGGAAGCCGGCAGTGGCAAATGAAAGACCTGCGTACATCAATGACTGACTATGACGTCGAGTTACCTAACCGGCAGACAAAATACAATTGTCCTTATTACCTGTAAAGGCACCGTATACACTGTCTGTGCTAAAAGTGTTCATGCTAAATAAACGTGTATTTTGCCTGAGAATGCTGCAGGTACTTACTGTTAGAAGATAAATCTTTATTGTTTTTACTACAGTGACTCATACAAACATATCTTGAAGTTTTCCACTGCCTATTCAAAACGTTTAATGTACATCGAACTATTGCTTAGAGTCGTGTCTTTATTGTATCCATATTCAGAGTAGTCGAGTTAATATGCACGAACTGGACACACCGCCATTTTCGCTGCTATCTCAGTTTTGTGAGAAGGCAGCATAACGATTCACTACAACAGCTGTCAATCTACAGCCGGAAGTATCAGAATCTCAGAAATACATTTTTGATGGCAATTAAAAACCAATAAAAATTAGTAAACACTCTACAGCTTCCAACATCGTAAGAGTCACTTAATTAATTTAAAAAGGTGAAATAATTAAGCCTAAAAACATTTATATGTGGTTGGAAATGAAATAATAATAAATTAAATTAAATATATAGTGCAACACATTGCAAAATAGATTCACGTTAATGACAGCAACTTTAGTAAAATGCACACTGTAATATCATTAGCATTTTAATATCATACAATCATGTTACTCAGTTCCATTAACCTTTAATTGTGCGAAATATTAAAGAGTAGCTTAGTGCCAGGTGCTTGACCCATAAAGGTTGTATGATCTGAAAACATTTTTGTTTTTGTTTCATCGTATATTTATGTCGTTCACAAACTGCAACATCTTCTAAACTTTTCATTCTAATTAAGTCCACAGAAGCATCACTTTCTCAGAATGTACTTCTGACCAAAAGCGATTCTGGTAGCTGGAGTCGGAGGTCTTTGTTAATCCTGCCTTTTGAGTTTCTGTGGTGATATTTCCAGAGAAACTTTCATCCTCTCACACACGTTTCTTTAGAGGTCAAATACAAATTTTCATATATTTAACTTTAAAAATATTTTAATATAACGAAATAATTTCATAGTTTTCCTACCCCGTTTCCCCATCTAAAAACATTCAAACAATCGTTTTTCTTTTTTTAAGTCTGTAACCGAGAAGGCAGATACAAATTTTCATAATGAAATCTTTTTATAAAACAGTCATCTCCTATTTTACCTCCTTAGGATTTGAATTTCCAAATACACTGACACACCTAATTTTTATTTCAACTGAGGAGCAAATTTCAAATTTTCATAGATTTTATTTTAAAACTCCTTTTATAATGAAATATTTTATAAAAAAATTTCATTTTCTATTTAATCCCCTAGGAGTTCTTTTTAAACTAATACTGTAACACGTATTTTTTTAATTTTTTATTTACAGCCGAGGAATCAATGCAAATTTTCGTAGATATGGCTTTAAAAAAGCCTTAATAGTTCTTTAATAAGAATTTATTTAAAAAAGCCTTTCACCCACTGTTTCAACCCCATACGGGTCAAATTTTCAATAATACGGGAAGCACATATCCTTATTTCTAACTGACAAAACCAAATACCAGTTTTCATAGTCATAGTTTCAAAATCACCTTAATAGCTACATACCTTCAAAAAATCTTTCATCCTTTATTTCATCCCCGTAAGGGCGTATCTTCGAAAAATCCCTTCTTAAACGATGGCTACAGTATAGAATCAACGCCTATAAAATTAGCTTCCTCTCCAAATTTCAAGTTCCTGTCCTTAGTACTTTGGAGTGGGAGATGATGAGCCAGTCAGCCAAAAAATTTCCTTTTATACAGGGTGGGGCGGTTAAAACTGTTTCGGGAATTACATGAAAAACCGCGCATCGGATTACAAAAAGGATTGGAACGTGAGTTGTTCATGTCGAAGGAGGACATCCAGTGCCACTACACTCGACCCCCTGCCTTACACTTGGGAGGGAGGTGGGAGGTGAATCATCTTTGATATCTTCAATAGGGACGTCCCAATTTTCACTAAGAATTCGGATTTTGTGGAAAATGTACGTAAATTTTGAATGAAAAAATTTTATGGTTACCTAATAGATGGCGCTACAACTGCTCAAATCAAAATTGGTTACAATCCGTTGAAACATGGCAGTATGTGAACAAATTACCCAACACCTTAGGGCCCCAAGAAGGTACAAGGGCGATATTCCTACAGACTGCAATGCGACGCCTGTGTTTTATAGCAAACATTACGGTTCCCACGTCTTTGATGCAATTGCCTTCACAGATGGCGTCGTAGTGGAAAGCGGGTGGAACATGTCGTTGGTTTTTTGTCAGTGCAGTAACAAATACGTTTAGCGTTACCCAGGATCAACGGCGATTACGTAGTAGTGTTAAGTTCCCTTCTAGGTGCTTTTTCAGAGTGAGTCCTTTCGCCTCTCACTGCCGGGATGCTCGTTTTAAGTAAGGTTTCTTGCCTCTTACAATAGAAATTCTAGTCATAAATATGTCCCCTTGCCTCTCACTAATTTTCATGTTTTACTGAAGCTAGTGCTCGAAACGTTGCCGGTCCGCTGTAGTACACATTGCTGTCCTATTTCTGAAAGACTGTCCTACGCCTCCAAGTGTCCAATCGCTAATGTTTGCCTTTTCAGTGATAATTAGCTGCCACATGTTTGCAGGATATTTTGGTATATAAATGTAATATTTAGCGTTCCCAAAAGGAAAAACTCGGGAGGCATCAGATCACTCATAAATTCCTCCTCGAGCAATCCACTGAACAGGATAGTGTCGATCGCGAACTTGAAGAGATGTTTGTTGTCGTTGTAGTATTCAGTCCAGAGACTGGTTTCATGCATCTCTCCATGCTGCTCTATCCTGTGCAAGCTTCATTTCCGAGTACCTACTGCAACCTACATCCTTCTGAATCTGCTTAGTGTATTCATCTCTTGGCCCCCTCTACGATTTTTACCCTCCACGCCTCAGAACATGTCCTACCTGTAGTCAAGTTGAGCCACAAATTTCTCTTTTCCCCAATTCTGTTCAATACCTCCTCATTACTTATGTGGTCTACCCATCTAATCTTAAGCTTCTTCTGTAGCACCACATTTCGATAGCTTCTATTCTCTTCTTGTCTAAACTATTTATCTTCCATATTTCACTACCAAACTTGGCTACATTCCACACAAATACTTTCAGAAACGACTTCCTGACATTTAAATCTATAATCGATGTTAACAAAATTCTCTTCTTCAGAAATGCTTACCTTGCCATTGCCAGTCTATATTTTATATCCTCTGTACTTCCACCATCATCAGTTATTTTGCTCCCAAAATAGCAAAATTCATTTACTACTTCAAGTGTCTCATTTATGAATCTAATTCCCTCAGCATAACCGATTTAATTCGACTACATTCCATTACCCTCGTTTTGCTTTTCTTGATGTTTACCTTATAGCCTCCTTTCAAGACACTGTGCATTCCGTTCAACTGCTCTTCCAAGTCATTTGCTGTCACTGATAGACTTACAACGTCATCGGCGAACCTCTAAGTTTTTTTTGTTCTCCATCGATTTTAATTCCTACTCCGATTTTTTTCTTTTTTTTCCTTTACTGCTTGCTCAATACACAGATTGAATAACATCAGGGATAGGATACAACCCTGTCTCACTCCCTACCCAACCACAGCTTCCCTTTCATGCCCCTCGACTCTTATAGCTGCCGTCTGGTTTCTGTTCAAATTTTAAATAGCCTTTCGCTACCTGTATTTGACGCCTGCCACCTTCAGAATTTGAAAAAAGAGTATTCCAATCAACATTGTCAAATGGTTTCTCTAAGTCTACAAATGCTAGAAACGTAGGTTTGCCTTTCCTTAATGTATCTTATAAGTCGTAAGGTCAGTATTACCTCACGTGTTCCAACATTTCTACGGAATCCAGACTGATCTTCCCCGATGTCGACTTCTACCAGTTTTTTCATTCGTCTGTAAAGAATTCGTATTAGTATTTTGCAGCCGTGACTTATTAAACTGATAGTTCGGTAATTTTCATGTCTGTCAACACCTACTTTCTTTGACATTGGAATTATTACACTACTGGACATTAACAATGCTACAGACGCGAAATTTAAACGACAGAAAGAAGATGCTGTGATATGCATGTGATTAGCTTTTAAGAGCATTCACACAAGGTTGGCGCCGGTGGTGACACCTACAACGTGATGACATGAGGAAAGTTTCCAACCGATTTCTCATACACAGACATTAGTTGAACGGCGTTACCTGGTGAAACCTTGTTGTGATACCTCGTGTAAGGAGGAGAAATGCGTAGCATCACGTTTCTGACTTTGATAAAGGTCAGATTGTAGCCTATCGCGATTGCGGTTTACCGTATAGCGACATTGCTGCTCGCGTTGGTTGAGATCCAATGACTGTTAGAAGAATATGGGATCGGTGGGTTCAGGAGGGTAATATGGGAGGCAGTGCTAGATCCCAACCGCCTCGTATCACTAGTAGTCGAGATGACAGGCATCTTATCCGCATGGCTGTAACGGATCGCGCAGCCACGTCTCGAACCCTGAGTCAACAGATGGGGACGTTTGCATGACAACAACCATCTGCACGAACAGTTCGACGACGTTTGCAGCAGCATGGACTATCAGCTCGGAGACCATGGTTGCGACTACCCTTGACGCTGCATCACAGACATGAGCGTCAGCGATGGTGTACTCAACGACGAACCTGGGTGCACGAATGGTAGAACGTCATTTTTTCGGATGAATCCAGGTTCTGTTTACAGTATCATGATGGTCGCATTCGTGTTTGGCGACATAGGGGTGAACGCACATTGGAAGCGTTATTCGTCCTCGCGATACTGGCGTATCACTCGGCGTGATGATATATGGTGCCACTGGTTACAAGTCTCGGTCACCTCTTGTTCGCATTGACGGCACTATGAACAGTGGACGTTACATTTCAAATGTATTACGACCCTTGGCTCTACCCTTCATTCGATCCCTGCGAAACCCTACATTGCAGCAGGATAATGCACGACCGTATGTTGCAGGTCCTGTACGGGCCTTTCGGGATACAGAAAATGTTCGACTGCTGCCCAGGCCAGCACATTCTCCAGATCTCTCACCAACAGAAAACATCTGATCAATGATGGCCAAGCAACTGGCTCGTCACAATACGCCAGTCACTACTCTTGATGAACTGTGGTATCGTGTTGAAGCTGCATGGGCAGCTGTACCTGTACACGCCGTCCAAGCTCTGTTTGACTCAATGCCCAGGCGTATCAACTCCGTTATTATGGCCAGAGGTGGTTGTTTTGGGTACTGATGTCCCAGGATCTCTGCCCCCAAATTGCGTGAAAACGTTATCACATGTCAGTTCAAGTATAATATATTTGTCCAATGAATACCCGATTATCATCTGCATTCCCTCTTGGTCTAGCAATTTTAATGGCTAGTATTGTATATTCATCTTGAGGTTTGAGGTTATTTCGCCTGTCTCATACATCTCCATCACCTGATGGTAGAGTTTTGTCAGGCAGGCTCTCCCTTGTTTATCAGTAGTTCCAATGGAACACTTTTGGGGCCTTTTTTCGACTTAGATGTTTCAGTGTTCTGTCAGACTCTTCACGCAGTATGATATCTCCCATTTCATCTTCATCTACAAGCTCTTCCATTTCCATAAAATTGTCCTTAAGTACATCGCACTTGCATAGACCCTCTATATACTCCTTCCACCTGTCTGCTCTCCCTTCTTTGTTTGGAACTGGATTTACCTCTGGGCTCTTGACATTCATACAAGTTGTTGTCTTTTCTCCAAAGGTCTCTTTGATTCTTCTGTAGGCAGTTTCCATCTTACCCCTAGTGATATATGCCTCTACATCCTTACATTTGTCCTCTAGCCATCCCTGCTTAGCCATTTTGCACTTCCTGTCGATCGCATTTTTGAGACGTTTGAATCCCTTTTTGCCTACTTCATTTACTGCATTTTTATGTTTTCTCCTTTAATCAATTAAATTCAATATTTCTTCAGTTACTCAAGGATTTCTACAAGCTCTCGTGTTTTTACTTACTTGATTCTCTGCAGCCCTCACTATTCCATCTGTCAAAGTTACCCATTCTTCATCTACTGCATTTCTTTCCCCCATTCTTGTCAAACGTTCCCTAATGCTCTCCCTGAAACTGTCCACAACATCTGGTTCTGTCAATTTATCCAGAATCCATCTCCTTAAATTCCCACCTTTTTGCAGTTTCTTCCGTTTTAATCTACAGTTCATAGCCAATAGATTGTGGTCAGAGTCCACATCTGCACCTGGAAATGTCTTATAATTTAAAACCTGGTTCCTAAATCTCTGGCCTTTTCGATGTACCAAACCTTTTTTCATGATTCTTGAACAAAGTGTTAGCTATGATTAAGTTATGCTCTGAGCAAAATTCTACAATGCGGCTTCCTCTTTCATTTCTTACCCCCATTCCATGTTCACCTGCTACGTTTTCTACTCTTCCTTTTCCTATTATCTAATTCCAGTCACCCATGACTATTAAATTTTCGTCTCCCTTCACAATCTGAATAACTTATTTTATCTCATCATACATTACATCAATCTCCTCGTCATCTGCGGAGCTAGTTGGCATATAAACTTGTACTGTTGTGATAGGCGTGGGATTCGTGTATATCTTGGCTACAAAAATGCGGTCACTATGCTGTTCGTAGTAGCTCACCCGCAGTCCTGTTTTTTTATTCATTATTAAACCTACTCCTGCATTACGCCTATTTGATATTGTGTTTATAACCCTGTAGTCACCCGACCAGAAGTCGTGATCCTCCTGGCACAGTACTTCACTAAATCCCACTATGTCTAACTTTAACCTATCCATTTCCCTTTTTAAACTTTCTAAGCTACCTGCCCGATTAAATGATCTGACATTCCACGGTCCGTTCCGTAGAACGCCAGTTTTCTTTCTCCTGATACCGACGTCCTCCTGAGTAGTCCCCCAAGGAGATCCGAATGGTGGACTATTTTAACTCCTAAATATTTTACCCAAGAGGACGCCACCATCATGTAACCATACAGTAAAGCTAAATGCCGCCGGGAAAAATTACTGCTGTAATTTCCCCTTGCTTTCAGCCGTTCGCAGTACCAGTACAGCAAGGCTGTTTTGGTTATTGTTACAAGGCCGGATCAGTCAATCATCCAGACTGTTTTCCCTGCAACTACTGAAAAGGCTGCAGCCCCTCTTCCGGAACCACACGTTTGTCTGGCCTCTCAACAGATAACCCTCCGTTGTGGTAGCACTTACGGCACGACTTTCTGTATCACTATGGCGCGCAAGCCTCCCCACCAACGGCAAGGTCCATGGTTCATGGAGGGGTTCAAGAGATATCCATGAAGAATGTTCTGGACAACCATTGTGTCAGACCATATATCCATTCTTGTTTGAAGACAGGCATGTTCTCGTAGCATTGACAAAATATTATCTAAAATGTCGTCATACATTCGACCATTTACGTTAGTGTCTATGAAGTATGGACCAGTTATCCGGGTACATCGCAGCAAACATTGACACTCGAGGGGCACTGAAGCTCGGTTTGCCAATAATGCATATTGTGCCGAATCATGTGACCACGAGTCGTGAAAGTTGCTTCATCAGAGAAAAGTACCTTTGAATGAAAAACATATTCGGCTTCTAGTTGTTCCAATCGATTGAGTTCAAGTGGCTTTGAAAATCACCCTGAGGTACCCATATAAGGCTTGATGCAACGTCAGATGATATGGGTGGTATCTGTGTTCATGCAATATATGCCGGAAACTTCCTCGCGAAAGTCCTGCACCTCGTGCGATTTACCGCAAACAAATGTGACGATATGCACCAGTTGCAGCTAAAACATCTACTGCTCCATTTTAGTTCTCCACAGGACGTGAATGGATTATTAGTGACGGCTGAACGCTTCCAGTTGCAGGAAACAGTTGGATAATACTGCAAAACGCCTTTGCGGAAGGAGCATTCCTCTCAGGGAACGGATTAGCACACTGTCGATGACTGTCTCCTACATGCCATTTGCTGCAAGACACGATTCAGTGATATCTATTGTCTCTGTAATCTTCAGCATCGTTGCACACGTAGGAAGAGACGTTTGCGGTTCGAATGTCGCAGTAAAGTGAACCGCAACCGCTTCGCATCGATTTTCAATTGTCCGTCGTTCGCGGTGCGGCCACAGTCACGATCAGCGCAATTTGACTACCTCCTTGCACCTAGAGGTGTAGCACCTACAGCGAGAATCTGACCACGGACTGCGACGTATGTTCGCCATCTATGCATCACAGACGTTATTTGAATGGCACAAAATGTATCGCAGACACATTGAGCCGAGGCCATGTCGAGCCGCTGTATTATGCCGGGCGAAAGGTAGTCCGACACGGTATTAGGAGGCATCTCACGACTTTTTTTACCTTAGTGTGTGCTATTTAAAATTATTTTGGTAAATACAGCAGCTGATGTCTTCAACTGTCAGTAGACGACACGAGTTACTGCGTCTGCACGTTGTGGTGATTCCGGCATGTGAGCCTCTGTCTGATGCCACCTCCAGTGACTGTTTCCTCTTGCAGCCCTTAGCGACGTGCACTATGCCACATCTTGTACCTATTATTTTACCGTCAGTTACCAGATTTATGCCAGTTTTAATGAATTACGTGGTTGTGACATTAACTTCTTAAACATGCAATTTTATGTGACTAAAGCATTATTAGTCTTCATTTTGTTCGTCAGGTGCTACATGTGAGTATAATCTTCTTATACATTTGCTCTGAGTAAAAACTATTTGTTCCTCAGTTTTCTCTATGTTAATGTTCAATTATAACATTTTTAGGTAATTGTTGAATTTGTGATAAAGACAGCCGTAGTCGTTGTCGAAATCTGGTAAAAGGTAAATTTTGTAGCCACTGCTTGGCTGTTTTATACATAGCATATTCTTGAACCGTTATGTCTCACAGCCATGTTTAAAATTTTAGGAATAGTAGCTGTGTGGCTTTGCAGGAGAGTGCTAATGGTTAGATGGGCAGATCAAATAGAACAGAGGGAAAAGGAAATTTTGGCACATCTTGACAACACGAGAAGCTCAGTTGATAGGATACATCTGGAAGGAACAAGGAATCGTCAGTTTGCTAATAAAGGAAATTGCGTGTGTATGTGTGCTGTGTGCATGGGATTCTGGGAGATGTGAGGGGTGGGGGGGGGGGGGATAAGACTGGTATTAATTGCAGAAGGAGACTTAGTGTTGATCACACTGAGAAAATTCAAAGTGATGCAGTTAGCAGAAGTTAATCAGAGACGAAATGTCTTTCAAAGGATAGTGTTGAGCGCTGCATCAATGTATCAAACCAGTCCTCGAACTTCAACCACAAAAACAACACATAGCATCCACGCCTCTATTTTACAGTCGATAAAAACATTTATTATTATATTTTTACTATGTGACATAGTGTGAGATACAAGTGTGTTGTCAGAGAAACAGTTTGGTTTTGCTAGTGCAGAGATGGTGTAACAGTATCTTCACAAGCCACAGAAAATTGACTGAAAACAACGATATATTTTAACTATAAGAACTATTATTATCACTGATTTTTCTTGTATTCTTTCTTCTTCTTCGAGTAGCCATAATAATCGTAAGACGCACTTTAATCTGCCGCCTATGATAAGGTCTGGTAGTATTACTATTACCTAGACTAAGTATTGTAAATTATTGGAGGAAAATAGAGAATAATGTCATTCAAGTGTATCTCTTGTTTTCTGAGGACGAGCTGTAACGTCGCCATTAGCGGTAATATATTTGTATGATTTTATTGACAAGAGTTGTAGTTTTATTTCAGATTGAAAATGCTGAGAACAATTACTTAATGCTGATTAATGTCTTTTTCAATCGAATTCAGTCAGTTATTTTCATGTAATCGGTCCAGATCGATTCCGTGATGAACCGATTTTCATTTATCTGCTGCCATTTCATGAAAGCGTTACGCGGCGAGTTTAAATTACCGAGTAATTGAGACATATGTATTTGCCGATGTAAAAAGAATCCACGTAGGGGTTACTTGATTGTATATCAATATCTATGCTATGCGAAACTATTTTAAACTTCTACCATTCTTTGCAGGTGTCGGAACACAAAACTTTCTTAGCTAAATATCAGAAATCTTTTCAGTAAAATTCGCCGATTCCAGTGTTGTGTGTCTCCGTGTTATAAAAGTGAAGTCATATTCAACAGTGAACTATGTTTGTATGAAAGTAGTCAACGAATGTAACTGAATACTTTTTACAAACATATGAAAACGGATGTGTGTTTCAATTTAATTGACGCAGATGGAAAAATATAATGGAAGAATATGGAATACGATATGTCTTAATATCGAGATTTTCACGTAGTAGTAACCCATTAGACGAAAGTTCAGGGAATCAAACAAATTTATCCGGACTTACGCATCTAATGTGCAAATAAAATGGATTGAATATCTGAACAACTTCGTTGAAATATACAATAATTTGCGACACCTATCAACTGGATTTACACCAAATGTGTTATTGGGTAATAGTCAGGCAAGAACGAATGGGCTAAGGCTATACCTAAGTTGCAAATCGAAGATAAGTCACACAAAGAAAAGGTGGATATGGCGTTACGATATACTACTAGGCAAGCAGAGCTCCGTAAAATGAAGTCTGACAGGAAATTAACCAACCGACTTGAATATGCTGTAAATGAGTTAGTGTTGATTCGGGCACATCCCAAGGCATCACTTTTAAAGAAGCAGAATAAGAAGTAACACCTGTTATATACAGGTCCCTACAAAATTAGTTCCATCCCACATGAAGTATGTTATGTACTAGCAGAAGTTAACACTGACAAAATAAAAGTGTTATATTGCCACAGATTTCACGACCAGAAAATGCAAAAAAATATACAAAGAAACTAGTGCCAATCAGGCCAGAGATGTGTGAATCGCATTCTAAGATTAGTGAATTTCTATATCATTTCAATATTTTGTATACTGAATTTTATTATTAGTGCTAAATTAGGAAAAACCTTTCGACTTTTTTGTTTTCTACTCCTTGTACGTAATATACACATTCATGTATAATCCTGTTCCTTTAAATGAATAATTCGGGGGATAAATAACTTTTGAGCGCATACACGTGTTGAGCATACGTTGCACGTGGGTCTGCGTATTTTATAAATTACTGACTGGAGTGTTTCTTACTAAAGTCTTCCGAACTCACTTATGATTGAAATGCTGAACATGGACATTTGTCGTATACTTTCAATAAGTAATGTTACATGTATGAATGCTGATGAATGTAATAAGTATTTATATAGAAGGGACGATGTACTGTGATCAACACAGGTCCGGTCTGGTCCGATGACGATGTCAATGTTTACGTGATCCTTGTCAATATGCTTTGACATAAGCCACAAAATGTAATCAAATAAGAAGGATGCTAAGTATGTTATAACAAAACGAAACTGATGTAGCTGTTGTGTGAAATGTAAAACCAGCGGCAGTGAATTGGACAGTGAAACATGTCTAACTAAAAACTGTGTAAAGAAGATGAGGTAGACATGTGATAAACCGTGGATTAATATCATAACTTTCAAAATGATTTATGGATGCTCATAGAGTAAAATGATATTAGTTGTGACCATAAAAGACGTTGATTTCAGTTAACAACTTAAAACAGAATACCTTTAGTAGTGCAGTCGTGTCTATGCTATGTGAGTAAGACATTTTGAATCAGACTGTACCTATTGAGGCGCACAAACAATGTGGGCTACGTCGTTGGCTCCGTTGCGTCACGCAAGATTGATGATAAACAGTGCTGATGAAAACAAAGTATCACGACGGACATCACAAAAACAAACCGGTGCTGTGACTTTTACAAAATATTATAAATAAATAGTGGATCAGTACATTGAAATGTAAGGACCGTGTTATGATTCCAGGGCATATACTGAGCTGTATATCGAGTGAATCTGTGCGTGTGAAAGCGAATCCAAATTTAACCGTTCTTTTGCAGAGCACCACTGATACATGACACATAATTTTCGACTTTCATGCACCCTTCGTTAACGAACGGGAAATGGGAGGCGGCTGTCGTGACCTGTTCCAGTGCAGCATCTGGTCCAGCAGCAGATCCAACTTCGATGCAGCCCCCCCTTGCCGAAGTTCTCGAGACTCGACGATTTTAATGAGGTACTTCAATCAAAACTTTTAAAATATTGTTGCAGAAATGAGTTCCTATGAACTAGTAACAGAAATTTCCATAAGAAATACACATAAAATTGTAATATGAACTTATTGTCAACAAATGTTTGTTAATACCACAAAATTCTATACCAGACTCAGAAAGTAAGTAGATATGGGTGTCTCGAAGCCCCTTGGACGGTTTTATTCCCAGTTTCCCGAATGCAGCGAACTGGAATTGTCGGGAGGTTGGGGGGCTGAGGAGAAGCCGCTATTTCCGAGGCATCTTTAACTACCGAAGTAAACCTGACTATTTCAAAAATACTTGTTGTTATATGTATAGATCCATCTAATATGTATATTAATAACAACTTCGCAACTATTACGAGTCTAAGTATAATGAGACTATCAGATATCTGAACAGTGAATAATTATGACTAAAACCAGTGCATGTCGTGGCTGTTGTGGACTATTAAAAAAAATTTTTGTCACTAAATACGTTTTTAGCAGACCAGGGGGCAGTGTAGCATCCAAGTCCCTATTTTAGAGTCGATAAAAATATTTTTAATTTACTTTTTAATATGTGATATCGTGAGAGACAAGTGTGTTGTCAGAGAAACAGTTTGGTTTTGCTAGTGCAGAGACAGTGTAACAGTATCTTCACAAGCCATAGAAAATTGACTAATATCTTTTAATTATAAGAACGATTACTATTATACTGATTTTTCGTTGCATTCTTTCCTCTTGTTCGAGCAGCCATGATGCTAGCAAGACGCACTTTAGTCTGCCGCCTATGATAATTGAATAATTTTAAACACATACACTTGTTTACAGACAACATATGATGTATGTTTCAATTTAGTTCTCATTCATGCTCATGTCACATTCTAGCCGGGGAATGCAGTAATTGACTGACATTTTAGAACTATAGACATACCTAAATATTTATGTTGGACGCTGCTAAATTTACGTATTCACGACACGGTTTAAAGGACAGCAAAAACAGTCTGAGTACATTACTGCTTCGTTAGTTGACTTTTTTCTAACATGGTTAACGCATGCGTTTTGGAGAAGAAGTAGACTGCTTCTCCAGACTTGTTGAGATGCGATGTACTGTTACTTATGAACCTTACACAGTCCTTGAAACCTGCTGTGTATTCTGTCGATGTAGAAGTAAACCTTTTTATAAGAATTTAATTAAAACAGTCTGTCTGTGTCGATAATTTAAATTGGACAAACTTTGCTTGTAGCAAAGTAAGTACCATTTCAGGAGGAATTAATCACTCTTTTTGTTGTGGTTTCTTAGTATTCTGCTGTCAATATGGTAGCCTTTTTGATTTTCACACATGAAAATTCGGAATGACCTATGTTCACACTACCGAAGTTAATCGAATCTCTAGTAGGAAAATTTGGAAATTTGTGGTAAGGACTATGGAACAAAACTGCTGAGGTTATCGGTCCATAGGCTTACGCACTACTTAATCTAACTTAAAGTAACTGACGCTAGGGACAACACACACACCCATGCCCGAGGGATGACTCGAACCTCCGACAGGAGGAGCCGCGCGAACTGTGACAAGACGCCTAGACCGCACGGCTACCCCGTGCGGCTGAAGCTCTAGTAGGATGGCCCTTAAACACTACAGTAACGTAAAATGCTCAGCTCGCGGAAGTCCCAATCCCATGTTCCTTGCTACAGTACTTCTCACGTTGTAAATTGGAGGAAGTGTTATCATCGTGAATGGTACACAATACAAAATTAAAATAACTAGAAGTCACATGTCTGAAGAGATCTGCAACATCTGGTGTTTAGTACCGAGCAAGGTGGCGCAGTGGTTAGCACACTGGAGTCGCATTCGGAGGCACGACGATTCAAACTCTTGTCTGACCATCCTTATTTAAGTTTTCCGTGATTTCCCTAAATCGCTCCAGGCAAAAGGCCGGATGGTTCCTGTGAAGGGGCACGTCCGATTTTCCTCCCCGTCCTTCCCTATACCGAGCTTTTGCTCCGTCCCTAATGAACTCATACGACAATGGGGCCTTAAACACTAATACCCTCCTCCTCGTCTTGTCATGTTTAGTAACAGTGTATTCGTTATAACGTTGGCCCGTCACTTACGTGACAACTGATTTTAATCTGTAAGACCATATTCAGATCATCGATCAACATAAAATAACCCGTTGTAGAAATTCTCTTGAGGCTAAACTTTCGTAATAACCACAAATTAAAAAGGAGTCGATAAAGCATCAGTTATCTGTGTTTGATCTGCAACATGCACAGCAAATAAAATTCATTTAAAACACAAGAAGAGTTGCTCTCTTCCACGCGATTTGGTAGATTCAAGGAACGCTGTCGAAAGGATGCTGAAAGTACTGGAACATGAGATCGGAAATGCTATTTCACAAAATAAAATTTACCACTGACACTGCGACCATGCACGAGAGAACAGGTAAAACAAATCGGAGTTTTTGAGTGTTTTATTTCTGAAGATAGCATATGCGTCGGGAGGGGAGCGCATGGGTTATTGAAACTGTAGCGTGATGAAATGTTAAGTTTCGGAACGAGGGGGGGGGCGGGGGGAGGGGTACAAAAAAGTGAATTTAGTGACAAGAAGAAGTAATATTTGGATACAGTGGGCAAGCTCGGATAAGACAACTAAGGAAAGAAATCGGAGAACGAGCCATAGGAAAGCCACGGAAACTTAAATCATGGTGGATGGCTGGTATTTAAACTTCACTCGTCCCTAAAACAAGTGCATACATTTAACAACTGCGCATTCCACTCGGCGTACAGCGACATCGCCCAACCTTTACAATATCATTATGATTTATTTTGCGAAAACCTTGAGTGCTGTAATTACGGTGTAGCCATGAATGATTGTTCCAAGCAGTTCTGTAGTAAAACAAAATTGACATACTTTATGTGTGATATTAGAGGCATTAATGCTAAAGTGCTTTCAATGTGGTTATCGAAAAATCACACTTGTCTGATGTGTAATGGCTTACAAAATTTTCTCTGCACTGTCATTAATAGATTGCGAACAAGAAGCATCGTCACTTTACCATTGAAATGCACATTGAAAGCAATTAAGGAGACAATTTTTCCGTACTTGTTGTTTCCTTCGTCACTAATACTAAAACCGAGTGTGCTATACACTGTCACAATTTGAAATGAAGCAGGTTTGCGTGTGTATTTTAGGGAAGGGGATATTTATGGTAGAGCTGGGGTTAACAGCATACAAGACTTACTGATGTTTAATGGCTTAACGTAATACACGGAGCTCATTTGCAAGGACATATGGAGATTACAGGTAACGATAAAATGCGCGCCATCGCTGAACCGAAGAGATTTAATGGCCATCTGCCGCTGGCGCTGAGAGAGATTTAATGTGCACAGCAGACATGAATTTAGCAGTATATCTCAGAGATAAAAATAAGCGTTTTATCCATTTCCTGAAGTTACAGTACGATCCAGTGCCAGATATCGTATCCACATAACATGACACAACTTTTCTTGTATTTGTAAACTTCTTGGCTGCTCATGCTTCTACAATCTGAGGTCAGCCGATCGGTGCAAACGCCGTGCAGTAAATCAGATACATTAACTTCAGACAAGAGTTTTCGTATCTTCGCGGCTGGACTCGCATTCTCTGTTGAAAAATAATTGCCGACGTTGTGCAGCCTACCCACCCACAAACAAAATCGATGAAACACAATTGCAAATTCTATTTTATGAATTTTACTTTCACCCGAATATAAAGCAACATTTGATTCTCTGATACTTTATATTTGGGTCTTTCTGGAAATACAATTGATAGACATTTTTGTTTCGTATTATTTTCTGTTTTAACAATGCGTGCGGGGAATACGCAATTTCTAATGTGTGAGATGCGGTAGGGCAATGTATGAACCACTGTAATGAAGGAAGGTTCGTTCTGAACAGAGAAATTTCGGAACAACGTGAACTGCCGAGAAAAGGTATCGGCTGCAACCGTTCGGTTGGGTGACATAGGGGGGCCGGGAAAGGGACTGCAATCGAGGATCAAATTGTTATCATGAATGAAGGTGGGGTTTTCGAATGAGCAGCATTTTGTCGGTTGGTCGGATTTCGTGTATTGGGAGAATCAGAAGATGGCTGTGTCAACACGGTACGGAATGAACAAACTTGCAACGTAGTTCTATATCGTAAAATGTTTTCCAAAATGTTACAACCTCTACGTGTTCCCATGTCGACCCAACACCATTTTCAGTTGTGACCGCATTGGAGACAGGATCATCGAGACTGCACCGTATATCAGTGGAAACATGTCGTTATGTCGGATGATTTACATTACTTTTTCCTCAGTTCCATGGTCCTGTAGGAAACGTCGACATCCCGGCGAAAGGATGCTGGAGGTTGCACCATGGCACGGACGCAGAGGGGTGGGTAAGTAGTATGTTACAGTCGATATTCAGCTGGCTTCAATGGGACGGCCGCGCGGATTTAGCCGAGCGGTCTCAGGCGCTGCAGTCATGGACAGTGCGGCTGATCCCGGCGGAGGTTCGAGTCATCCCTTGGGCATGGGTGGGTGTGTTTGTCCTTAGGATAATTTAGTTTAAGTAGTGTGTAAGATTAGGGACTGATCACCTTAGCAGTTAAGTCCCGTAAGATTTCACACAGACATTCTATGGGACGTGTGTTTGTAATGTAAGGTACCATCACAGCTATGAACTACCATACATAAAAATTATCACAGACTTCTTGCGTCGCTTCAGTGCTTTTATGTTCGATGACTTCTCCGACGACGGTGGCATCTTCCAGCATGATAACTCATTGTATCACAAATGCTAGATCGAAGCGCATTGCTTTTTATGAGTATGATACTGAACACATATTGTTGTCAAATGTTTTTTTATTCCAGTCTCTGATCACAATATCAATTCTTTAGACGATGACCCGTTTCAGTCCGTAATGACCATCCTCAGATCTATAATATTTGTATATTATAGATCTGAGGATCGTCATTACGGACTGAAACCGGTCATCGTCTAAAGAATTCATATTGAGATCAAAGACTGGAATAAAAAACATTTGACAGTATTGGATCACTGTTTGTATACGCGACCATGTCGCAGTTGGTGAGACATTGTTGCCTTGGCCACCAAATGCGTCTGCATTACACCCAATGAGACACGTCAGGGACGCTATAGGAAGCCATGAATTCGCCCTCATAGGCCTGTAACTTGCGGGATGTGTGTTATCTTTGCATAGAGATCTGGAGCCACTTTGGGAAACTAAAGACATTTCAGATACTTGTGAAGCAGAATGACTGTCGTATTGCGTTCCAAAGGTCGACCATCCCCCTGTTAAGTTGGTGGTCATTATGTTTTGGCTCATCAGTGGAATACATCTTATTATGACAGTCACGAACGTGTAATATTCTCTTTTTTGCTGCTAACAGAGGTGTCTTTCATGCAAATGGATTCCCCGACAGAAGCACATTGTTATAAAAGCTGAAACGGCGAGACGGTTGGTTAATTAGAGCCGCTTGCGCAGGCGCTCCGGCTCACAGGGTTAGCATTATCTGACTTTTAACGGCTGAGTTGCCAGTGACACGTTAATCCCCCGGCTTCTGGCTAGTTTCCTCTTATGCCTCATCAGTGACGCTGACAGCTGTCCTTTGTACTGCATGCGCTACGGAATTAATTTGGCATTAAAGGCTAATTTGACAAGCAGGATTTACTCCTTCGTTTATATGGAAATCGAAAAAATAGCTGGTGAAACGTACCAATGTAATTAGTGATGTATGACAAAAAGTATTTAAAATGGGATACACAGATAGAAATAGAGACTGAAAGAGAGAGAGGGAGGGAGGGAGAGAGAGAGAGAGAGAGAGAAAGAGAGAGAGACAGAGACGTGAATTTTTTTTTGCACTCAAAGCAATATGTAGTACAACAGAAATTTTTTAGTAATGTTATACAAGAACGACGAACTGCTTTATATTACATGTCAGTCAAAGCTGGCATTCTTGATAACCCAAAGAGTAGGCGTGGCCTATGAGATAATGCAGTTACTTCGGCCAGAACATGTCACATTGCACCTTGGCCGTTGGTTTAGGTACTTTGTGGTTGAAGGCATTTAGAAAAAATGACTGGACCGGTGATTCAAAATGAACGCGGTCGATATCCTGCGGGGCGCTATTACGGACCAATTTATTTCCCCTTCAGTCGTAATATTCTGTCTGGTGCAAGTAAATCTTCATGACAGCCACGTGCAGTAGTCCTACCCTAGCATCTTAGATTTGTAAAAGTTGATTAATGATTTTTGTTGTTACATTTGTTACTGAATTTTTGTATTAGGCTTTACCAACGCAACATATCACATGAAAAACTGTCCCCCCCTTGTCGATAAAAGCAGTCAGTCCTTCAGCTACTACGGTGCACTTGTCGCCTCCATGCAAGTTCGTTTCCTGGTAGCACATGTTATGCAACATTCCTTTCTCCATTGTTCTTACATTCCATAGCAATTCTTATTCTCTCCCCAGAAGTCGGAACGAGCTATCATTAAACTAAAAATAACTGCAATGGCCTTGATGGAGCTATAACCAAGTCAGTCAACAATGAATAAAATACAAGGACTGACTATTACGACGTGAGATCTGTCTGTATAGTTTGTTGCGACCACTTTCCTCTTAGATCACTGCCGCGCACCTTCCAACATTTTCATATCAGTTTCGCTCTGAGCACTATGGGACTTAACATCTGTGGTCATCAGTCCCCTAGAACTTAGAACTACTTAAAAATAACTAACCTAAGGACATCACACATATCCATGCCCGAGGCAGGATTCGAACCTGCGACCATAGCAGTCGCGCGGCTCCGGACTGAGTGCCTAGAACCGCGAGACCACCGCGGCCGGTTCATATCAGTTTTCTGACAACTGCAGTCTGCAGAACGCGAAGCTGAGTGGCACCTCAGATGTTCTTTGTGATTCACATTTAACAATTTCCTTTTTCACAATTATTAAGAAAAGAGAGTTTTTCCCAACACTCACCTAAAGTTTGTGAGATTCGTTGCTTGAGGCTTTACATTTCATATTTGTATTTTGGACTGTAATGAAAAGAGTACATAACTGGAATGTTAATTCTTCCCCACCTGGAAGAAAACAAATTGAGCTGAAATTATTGAGTCGATAGAACAAATTAAAATTTTGGGTGACTGTCAATGTTTGTAATAGTTGCCATAGACACAAGGAACTGTGACGTGCAGTAGTACAGTGATAAGAGACCATTGAAGTAGCCTTTAACTATTCACCTAGGCTACCGCCCACCAAAAGTTTATATAATTACTTTAGTTAAATGACAAACATTAACTGGGTGATATAATTGGTCCCTTCGATTTTCGCAATGTGAAAAATATCCTTAGGCATGTAGTTCAAAATTGGCAGTCGCATGGGCCAACACATTATTACTATACAATACGAGCATTCCATTTTAAAACAAATTAATCTCGGTCATCAGTTGTCGACAATGTAATAAATAAAATAATATCACATTGCAATAACACAAAGACTCCTCTAAACCATCTCAATGTACCTTAAACTGCTCCCAAAAATAAATAACCACAACTATATTCAATCTTTAAGCGCTTTATTATATGGAGTAAACTCCTTGTAAGATAAACGGATTTAATACAGACACTACGTCTTCATGTCACTTCACTTATTACATATTGCTACTAAAATGATCTTTTATGAAGATTA
The DNA here is from genome assembly GCF_023864275.1 of Schistocerca cancellata. Lineage (NCBI taxonomy): Eukaryota > Metazoa > Arthropoda > Insecta > Orthoptera > Acrididae > Schistocerca > Schistocerca cancellata. The sequence continues at coordinate 479,227,830 of NC_064628.1, read as the reverse complement.
TTTATACAATTTTTGTTTATTCTTAAAGGCCACCATCGAAGCACTTTTCACATTGCAGTTACTATCCCACTAGAAATGGTCTGCCGGAGTGGGAGTGGAACTCGAATTTCGCAGTCACTACTCGGGCTATCCGTGCTTGCTTTCCAAACAAAGCCGAATCTCCATATGTCGCACAGTCTACAGGTGACTGCTCTTGGTAAAAGGGGAAATCCGGGCTCGAGTCCCGGTCAGGCCAAATTTTTAGTGTCACTACTAGGTAGTCAATTTGTACCTAGTACTGCTGATGTCTGGTAATTCGCAGTCAGAGAATTAATTTCAAAGTATTTCCTACAACTGTGGATCGTGAACTGTGTCCATTCTTTCAGACACGTAAGTATACAAATTAATTATCAGGTACCACTTATAAGGTTGCTGAAATATCAGTATCGGACCTGTTTCAATAATTTTCTTCTTCATCCTTATTATACTCTGTTTTCTCAATTTTTATCTCATTAATTTTCATTCCACGCCCCTGCAGGTAAAGTGAGACGAACAATGAACGTTCAATGTCACTGATAAAGAATCACTGACTTTTCAGTCAAACAGCAGGAAAACTGGTAGTGGGGCAGGGAATCCCATTTGGGAATAACTTAGAGGGAGTTGCCAGTTCTGCGATTTGCTGTACGACAGAGGGAAACATCTTGTTTAGAATTTGAGGACGAGGACTATTAGGAATTTAATTTTTGTAAAAAAATGTTACCTGATCTCTATACTGAGACAGTCAATGGCTTGCTCAACAGATGATGTCTAAACAACTTGTTGGTCGTATGTTATTCTTATTCTTTACCTTTTCATATTTATTTTTTGGCCTACACTGTTAAAACTACCTGTAAGAATCCCACTGATTCTTGAATATTTTCTCTGTTACAATGAACCAGAAATAATATTACAACGAGTTCAAGCTGCTGCTGCTGTTGTAAGAACTGAGCTCTGCTAACTCTAACCAAAACGAGACATATATTATTAAAAATATTATATTTTCTAGAAGTAAATGAAGGCATCCTTCCCTTATTGAATGAAACAATACAAAGATTTCTGAACGAATAATAAATATCTTTTCCAGATTCATCAATGGTTACTTTGAAGACTACGAGATGTGTGATGATTCCTGCTGTTATCTATACAAAAACCACTACCACCACCCACGCCACACATCGCAGACCACGCCAGCCGGCACATCGCGAATTCAGTGGTAGCCAACTGGGACAACACTGGAGGATTGCATGTGCATCATCCCCTCTTCCTGTTGGAGAAAGCGCCAGATGACGGCAACCCTTAGGTATAAGGGGTACTCCCAGCAAACCAAAACCACTCTCTCTCAAGTGGCTACTCTCTGTTTCTGCGAGAACCAATGTGTGCAGACGCACAGACGGAGGTTTTCATTCCCCATTCAGAATAGTGTGTTCCTATTGGCTAATGTTGGGGACCAAGGGAAAGATTACAGAATTACTGTGCAAAAACTGGCGGAAAATACTACATTTCCACTATACAACAAATTAATTGTTCAACAATTTGAGGGACTAAAACAGATCGCTTAAAACACACAAAACCACATTAATATTTTCATAATAAAATATGTCACACGCAAACATTACGGTAACAACTAATTAAATTTCCGCCACAAATATATACACTAACATATATGGCAAAAAATTTCTTCCGATCTCGCACACTCGCGATCGCGAAGAGCTCACCATCCGCCAAGGAGCTACACTCGCACCTGCCGTGAGAAAACTTGAGACACGCACCCTCGCCGGCCACATCAGCACTTCCACACACATCTCCAGCCCTACCAGACGCTCAGAGGCAGAGAGACCATCATCACAGCCGCGCAACCATCAACCAATTTATTTAGATGGGGGAGGTGGTGGGGGAATAATCGTACAGCACAAACCCTCACCATGTTGAATCTTGTCACGCTACACACACATCTGCTTCCGTCGCCGCTCTACCAGTGTAGTGCCTAGTTCACTATAAAACTATCTAGAGAGCGCTACCACCTGGGCTTGCCCCATGGTTGCAGGCAAGCAGGCAAGAGCCGACAGGTCGAACATCATTCTTTGTAACTAACGATCGCCACAGGCTAAGCCTTGGCTTACGGTCAGTCACTCGCCACAAACACTGTGATATAAGCAGTCGCGGTTTGGACGTATAGTTCTAACTGTACTTCAACCCCGAAATAGAGTCTCCCGAGTTTCAAAAATTCACTTTATTCAATCTGAGACATTGAAGTTGTTGTACATGTACGTCGTATGAAATGTGAATTCCTCCCTTGTATACAAGTTATTTGTGAAGGTAAAAGAAAAAAGAGCATACACACATTTTGGTATCGCTAAAGTATCGTTAGTTGTGATAATAATGTATAATAGTATATCGAAGGGTATATTTCTTCTAAGTGGTCTCTCGTAAACATTTCTGTGATTATCAGCTTAATATCGCCTACGTCAGGCAGCACAGGGCTAGAATATTAAACTCATATTTGCCTAATGCGCAATGCTAAGCTCTGCCACAGGATGCCTCCTCACTCTATAACTCTCTTAAAGTAACCAAATGCCTCGTCACCTATGAAGTCTCATAAGGTAGCAGCACAGAGTAGTTGTAAATATTAGACTTGTAATGTAGCTGATTTTACTATAACAGTAGGCGGGAGACTGAAATTTCGTTAAAAGACCACATCGCGACGAAAAAATGCCTGATCACCACTTCAGTTCACGATTGATATCTGTGGTTCTCTGCATCGCGCGGTCGCACGTCGTTGATATCAAATTGATAATTTCATCAATTGATTTACCAATCAATTTAAAAGATCACGAGAGTTTCATTGCATGGTGTGTACGTTCTTTCCTGCAGTCCGATTACATTCAGCACATAGATAAATGGGAATCCCTGGAGAAAAAGCGTCAGTCTTTTGGAGGAATGCTACTGACAAAATTTTCAGAACCAATATTTGAAACTGACAATGGAAGGTTTCTGCAGCCGCCGGCATACATTTCGCTTAAGGACCACGGAAATAAGATACGACAAATTTGCACTTGTATGGAGACATAGATAGTCTTTTCTTCTTGCTCTATTTGCGGGAGGAATAAGAAAGAAAAGACTAGCAGTGGTACAGCGTACCCTGCGTCACACGCCATATGAAAGCTTGCAAAGCAAGCATAAGGATGTAAATATGAATTTAGTCTACCATTAAGATGTCACACCACTGTTTACAGGCACACAAAACTCACAGGAAATGTTGTATCTTATTTATCGCAAAACAAAAGACAGATCTGCTGCTCATTGTTTCTCGGTAAAAACCGTTGTATTATCCCCTAATTTTGACATTGCTATTACTTCATGAGAAGTATCTGGGAGGTTATAATGTGTTTGCCCATAACACTTTCATCAGTATACCACTTATCTGCTGTATTGTCAGGAATCTTCCAGTATTCGATATACAGCTTTAGAATCTATCGGATTTTGACTAATAAGAGACGTCCCCCGCCAACTCACAGATGCCTGCTAATTCTTTCGTAATCCCATCACTTTCCAACACCACTATTTCATTAGTTAGAAGGCTGTCTAGTCCTCCACCCATCGCTGACTAGGTAGAGAGCTAGCATAATGAGAAAAATAGTACACAAACGCACAGGAAGAAATTCACAACCATGTAGAGTATACATGGACCACACAAAGAAAGCATGAAACCTACAGTTCATCGATATCGAATGACTCTCTATAAATATACCCCTGTACACGTCTTAATCTCCTTTATCCTGTTCCCATGATTACATCGCTAGAAATACAACACTGTAAAGGCGTCAGAGTCTTCACTGTCAGGAGAGTCTCTCTCTTTCTCTCAATCTCTCTTTCCCTCCACTCATTCTTCATAACTGTTAAAGAGAATGAGACTATCTTAACCAACAGTTCACAGGTAGCCAAAGTATTTAACAATCAGTTCCTAAGTGTAGAAGAAAAAATTGGTGAGAATAGTTCAAAAGAAAAAGCCAGGCAGTACATGGAAGAGTCATTTTTGAAAAAAATTTAGCCAGATTAAGTTTTACCTAACAACCACTAGTAAAATAAAGAAAATTATTAAACCTTTGAAAAATAAATGTTGTGTTGGAGTAGTTGACATATCTAACAAGTTATTAAAACAATGTGGAGCAATTACAGCTGATGTTTTGAGTCACATATGTAATGCATCACTGACTCAGGGTTTTTTTCCAGACAGGTCAAAATATGCCATTGTCAAATCTGTTTTCAAAAAGGGGGAAACCACAGATGTCAATTATTACCGGTCATTGTCCTTGCTTACAGCGTTTTCAAAAATCTTTGAGAAAGTAATGTACTCAAGAGTGGTTAGCCATCTGAACAGTAATGGGATACTTAGTAAACCACAGTTCGCTTTTTACAAATTCTGTTCCATTGAGACAGCAATATACAATTTCACTGTCCACATAACAGAGTCTTTAAATAGTAAAATGTCACCAGTAGGAATATTCTGTGACTTATCCAAAGCATTTGATTGTGTGAACCATGACATTGTTAGAGAAATTACAGTTCTATGGTGTAAATGGAACAGCATATGAGTGGTTTAAGTCATATCTACAGAACAGGAAGCAAAAATTTCTTTATATGCCTCAGGTGATTCAAAGGAGTTTGCCACTTCATCTAACTGGGGTGAAATTACACTAGGTGTTCCACAAGGTTCGATCATGGGTTCCCTCCTGTTCTTGTTATATGTGAATGACCTCCCTTCTTATGTTAAACAAGATGCTGAACTGACACTGTTTGCTGATGATACAAGCATAATTATTAATCCAGTAAATGAAAGTCCGATAGAAAATGATGCAAAATAAGGTCTTTGGAAAAGTTATTTCCGGCCGGTGTGGCCGAGCGATTCTAGGCGCTTCAGTCTGGAACCGCGCGACCGTTACGGTCGCAGGTTCCAATCCTGCCACGGGCATGGTTGCGTGTGATGTCCTTAGGTAGTTAGGTTTAAGTAGTTCTAAGTTCTAGGGGACTGATGACCTCAGATGTTAAGTTCCATAGTGCTCAGAGCCATTTGAACCATTTGAAAAGTTATTAATTGGTTTTCTGCGCATGGGCTTGCTCTAAACTTTGAAAATACACAGTACATCCAAATTTATGCTGCAAAAACTATAATTCCTTCAATAGTCATTACACATCAAAATAAGTTAGTAGACATGGTAGAGCATACTAAGTTTTTGGGTGTACATATAGATGAGAATCTTAATTGGAAAATTCATGTTTTGGATCTTCTAAACCGACTAGGTTCAGCAACTTTTGCAATCGGAATAATTGCCTATTTTGAGGATGTAGAAATTAGTAAGCTAACATGCTTTGCATACTTCCACTCTCTGATGTCATACGGAATAACATTCTGGGGCAACTCAACACTTGGGCGAAAGGTATTCACTGCTCAAAAGAAAGTAGATAGAATAATGTGTGGGGCTCATAGTTTCACATCTTGTAGGCATCTGTTTAGAAATTCTTACAACTGCTTCACAGTACATTTACTCAGTAATGAAATTTTTTCACAACAACATGGACCAGATTAAAATCAACAGCGATATTGATGATTACAATACCAGAAAAAAGAAAGACCTACACTATCCTTTACTTCACCTATCTTTGGCACAGAAAGGGGTAAAATATGCTGCTATAAAACTTTTTTATAAATTACCAAATGAAATAAGATGTCTGACAGACAGTAGTAATAGTTTCAAAAACAAATTGAAATCATACTTCTTTGACAACTCCTCCTATACCATAGATTAATTCTTGAATATGAGTAAATAAATCTGGAGATATGATATATCCATTTTGTGCCATTTACAGAAATGGCATAGATAATAGAAATATTTAGGTATAACACTATCACGTAAACAATGAAAAAAACAAAAAACTTGTTTCCTATGCGCATTTCTTGTACATTTGACCTGTTCCACATCATAACGGTTTTTCCGTGCTACTGATCAATGGAACACGTAACTAACTAACTAACGTCCAACTGATTAAAACTTTGCCGGCCGTTGTGGTCTAGCTGTTCTAGGCGCGCAGTCCGGAACCGCGCGACTGCTACGGTCGCAGGTTCGAATCCTGCCTCGGGCATGGATGTGTGTGATGTCCTTAGGTTGGTTAGGTTTAAGTAGTTCTAAGTTCTAGGGGACTGATGACCACAGATGTTAAGTCCCATAGTGCTCAGAGCCATTTGATTAAAACTTCCAAATACAACATCTTTGCTAACATTACCTGGTAGAGAACTAGGTACGATTTTACTGCATCTCTCTCTTCCAATATGTCGAAAACAAATACCCTCTCGATCTTCACATCGAGCAAATTGGTCCATTGGAGCAACAGGTCAGTGATTGAAGTCACTTCCAGAGCCCTGTTTTAAGTTTTCTCGCCTTTACTGTAGCAAGAACATATCCCACAGACTATAAGAGAGCGTTCCTGTACTGTTCTTTCATAAGCAGTATTTTTATTTTTTGTTTCTTTTTCTTATGATATACATCCCATCAGCGTATAGCTACAGCTTGGTACAGCGCCATACATTTTGTCTTTCTGCCATGACTTTGAGGTCTGAGTCAGATGTTAAACTGGCATTAACACATATTAATCTATTGGCTCTCACAGAAAAGTGAAAATAGTATTGTGTAAGGTAAGCTGCTTCCATAACACACAGGATGGTTGAAATAAATGACAGAAGTAGTGTTTCTTCTTGAGAAAAATATGATAGAGGTCGCAACATAAGGAAACTGGAAGAGTTTGCGTTATTGTGGAGCATTTCCAACAGCTCTTCAAAGCTGATGACCTCTACATTTAAACTCATGTTCCACAGTGATGGGGTAGCAGACGTCTCGATGTTCAATTTTTGGAGAGACAAAGACCAATGATTTCTTATATTGGCAATGCGTTTTGCACCGAGGTATATGGCCACTGTTTCGGTGCCCTAAGTGGTGGTCATAATGATCTTCCAATTTTTGGGCGCTGCGCCTTTCATTTTTACGGCTTACAATGTATAACCAAATGTGGAACAAGAAGTCATTCTGCAGGACTTTAATCCATAAAGCAGGGGTAGTTCACACCATTAGTTGTTAATCGCACCAATCGAGTAATGGAATAATTTTCATACATCCGGACAAGCATGTAAGTACCATCACTGACCCACATTTTTGTCTTATTTACCTCAATTTCCTATTTTTTCCATTAGCTTCTGTATTTTCACCATGTATTCTGTAGTTTAAACGTAATTTACCCAAACCACCACTCTAGACTAATTGTCACAACAACAAAACCTCTCATCAGGTCTATCTAATGATGCTCTCAGCCAATCACATTGCGTCATGATCTCCTTTTACATGTTCCTGCTAAGCCACCCCATCCATTACTTTGTATATAGATGTGAACAGATCATGAACCCAGTAAACTGCCTCCATCTCATAACACAAATACTGTTCCTTAGCGTAAGAAATAGCCATCAGCAGAGAGGAGGTGGCCGAACCCTGTCCCAGCCATAACTCATGGAGGATCCAGCTTCAAACCCTCTTAATCTACATCTGCATATACATTTATACTATGCAAGCCACCCAGCGGTGTGTAGCGGAGGGCACTTAACGTGCCGCTGTCATTACATCCCTTTTCTGTTCCAGTCGCGTATGGTTCGCGGGAAGAACGACTGTCTGAAAGCCTCCATGCGCGCTCGAATCTCTCTGATTTTACATTCGAGATCTCCTCGGGAGGTATAAGTAGGGGGAGGCAATATATTCGATACCTCATCCAGAAACGCACCCTCTCGAAACCTGGCGAGCAAGCTACACCGCGATGCAGAGCGCCTCCCTTGCAGAGTCTGCCACGTGAGTTTCCTAAACATAGCCGTAAAGCTATCACGGTTACCAAATAACCCTGTGACGAAACGCGCCGCTCTTCTGTGGATCTTCTCTATCTCCTCCGTCAACCCGATCTGGTATGGATCCCACACTGATGAGCAATACTCAAGTATAGGTCGAACGAGTGTTTTTCAAGCCACCTCCTTTGTTGATGGACTACATTTTCTAAGGACTCTCCCAATGAATCTCAGCCTGGTACCCGCCTTACCAACAATTAATTTTATATGATCATTCCACCTCAAATCGTTCCGCACGCATACTCCCAGATATTTTACAGAAGTAACTGCTACCAGTGTTTGTTCCGCTATCATATAATCATACAATAAATGATCCTTCTTTCTATGTATTCGCAATACATTACATTTGTCTATGTTAAGGGTCAGTTGCCACTCCCTGCACCAAGTGCCTATCCGATGCAGATCTTCCTGCATTTCGCAATAATTTTCTAATGCTGCAACTTCTCTGTATACTACAGCATCATCCGCGAAAAGCCGCATGGAACTTCCGACACTATCTACTAGGTCATTTATATATATTGTGAAAAGCAATGGTCCCATAACACTCACCTGTGGCACGCCAGAGGTTACTTTAATATCTGTAGACGTCTCTCCATTGATAACAACATGCTGTGTTCTGTTTGCTACAAACTCTTCTATCCACCCACATAGCTGGTCTGATATTCCGTAGGCTCTAACTTTGTTTATCAGGCGACAGTGCGGAACTGTATCGAACGCCTTCCGGAAGTCAAGGAAAATACCATCTACCTGGGAGCTTGTATCTAATATTTTCTGGGTCTCATGAACAAATAAAGCGATCGCTGTTTCCGGAATCCGTGTTGATTCCTACAGAGTAGATTCTGGGTTTCCAAGAACGACATGATATTCGAGCAAAAAAATTTTACAACAGATCGACGTTAGAGATATAGGTCTATAGTTTTGCGCATCTGCTCGACGACCCTTCTTGAAGACTGGGACTGCCTGTGCTGCTTTCCAATCATTTGGAATCTTCCGTTCCTCTATAGACTTGCGGTACACGGCTATTAAAAGAGGGGCAAGTTCTTTCGCTTACTCTGTGTAGAATCAAATTGGTATCCCGTCAGGTCCAGTGGACTTTCCTCTGTTGAGTGATTCCAGTTGCTTTTCTATTCCTTGGACACTTATTTCGATGTCAGCGATTTTTTCGTTTGTGCGAGGATTTAGAGAAGGAACTGCAGAGCGGTCTTCCTCTGTGAAACAGGTTTGGAAAAAGGTGTTTAGTATTTCAGCTTTACGCGTGTCATCCTCTGTTTCAATGCCATCATCATTCCGGAGTGTCTGGATATGCTGTTTCGAGCCACTTACTGATTTAACGTAAGATCAGAACTTCCTAGGATTTTCTGTCAAGTCGGTACATAGAATTTTACTTTTGAATTCACTGAACGCTTCACGCATAGCCCTCCTTACGCTAACTTTGAAATCGTTTAGCTTCTGTTTGTCTGAGAGGTTTTGGCTGCGTTTAAACTTGCAGTGAAGCTCTCTTTGCTTTCGCAGTAGTTTCCTAACTTTGTTGTTGAACCACGGTGGGTTTTTCCCGTCACTCACAGTTTTACTCGGCACGTACCTGTCTAAAACTCATTTTAGGATTGCCTTAAACTTTTTCCATAAACACTCAACATTGTCAGTGTCGGAACAGAAATTTTCGTTTTGATCTGTTACGTAGTCTGAAATCTGCCTTCTATTATTCTTGCTAAACAGATAAACCTTTTTTATATTCCTATTAACTTCCATATTCAGGGATGCTGCAACGGCCTTATGATCACTGATTCCCTGTTCTGCACTTACAGAGTCGAAAAGTTCGGGTCTGTTTGTTATCAGTAGGTCCAAGATATTATCTCCACGAGTCGGTTCTCTGTTTAATTGCTCGAGGTAATTTTCGGATAGTGCACTCAGTATAATGTCACTCGATGCTCTGTCCCTACCACCCGTCCTAAACATCTGAGTGTCCCAGTCTATATCTGGTAAATTGAAACTATAACATGCTGAGAAAATTTATGTGAAATGTTTTCCAAATTTTCTCTCAGTGTTCTGCCACTAATGCTGCTGAGTCGGGAGGTCAGTAAAATAAGACAATTATTAATCTAGCTCGGTTGTTGAGTGTAACCTCCACCCATAATAATTCACAGGAACTATCCACTTCTACTTCACTACAGGATAAACTACTACTAACAGCGACAAACACGCCACCATCGGTTGCATGCAATCTATCCTTTCTAAACACCGTCTGTGCCTTTGTAAAAAATTCGGCAGAATTTATCTCTGGCTTCAGCCAGCTTTCTGTACCTATAACAATTTCAGCTTCGGTGCTTTCTATCAGCGCTTGAAGTTCTGGTACTTTACCAATGCAGCTTCGACAGTTTACAGTTACAATACCGATTGCTGCTTGGTCCCCGCATGTCCTGACTTTGCCCCGCACCCTTTGAGGCTGTTGCCCTTTCTGTACTTGCCCGAGGCCATCTAACCTAAAAAACCGCCCAGTCCATGCCACACAACCCCTGCTACCCGTGTAGCCGCTTGCTGCGTGTAGTGGACTCCTGACCTATCCAGCGGAACCCGAAACCCCACCACACTATGGCGCAAGTCGAGGAATCTGCAGCCCACACGGTCGCAGAACCGTCTCAGCCTCTGATTCAGACCCTCCACTCGGCTCTGTACCAAAGGTCAGCAGTCAGTCCTGTCGACGATGCTGCAGATGGTGAGCTCTGCTTTCATCCCGCTAGCGAGACTGGCAGTCTTCACCAAATCAGATAGCCGCCGGAAGCCAGAGAGGATTTCCTCCGATCCATAGCGACACACATCATTGGTGCCGACATGAGCGACCACCTGCAGATGGGTGCACCCTGTACCCTTCATGGCGTCCGGAAGGACCCTTTCCACATCTGGAATGACTCCCTCCGGTATGCACACGGAGTGCACATTGGTTTTCTTCCCCTCTCTTGCTGCCATATTCCTAAGGGGCCCCATTACGCGCCTGACATTGGAGCTCCCAACTACCAGTAAGCCCACCCGCTGCGACCGCCCGGATCTTGCAGACTGAGGGGCAACCTCTGGAACAGGACAAGCAGCCACGTCCGGCAGAAGATCAGTATCAGCCTGAGACAGAGCCTGTAACCGGTTCGTCAGACAAGCTGGAGAGGCCTTCCCTTCAGCCCTCCGGAATGTCTTTCGCCCCCTGCTACACCTCGAGACGACTTCCCACTCTACCACAGGTGAGGGATCAGCCTCAATGTGGGCAGTATCTCGGACAGCCACAGTCGTAGTCCGATCGGGGGATGCATGGGACGAGCTGGCCGTCCCCAACAAACCCCCATCCGGACCCCCACAGTGATGCCCCACAGCCTCAAGCTGTGTGACCGAAGCCAACACTGCCTGAAGCTGGGAGCGAAGGGATGCCAACTCATCTTCCGGCTGTATCTAGTTGTGCATCCACCTCTGAACCCTATACTGGCTGTACTGTCTGGTTGATGAACCTTCAGACCATACCCCTGACACTACATGTGGTGGAATCACCAACAAGCTCTATGCTTGCCCTATATCGAACATTCCCTGTGCCAGGAGGGCCCAAACATGAAACTGGATATCAATGAGAAACAGCGCCTCTGTCCTTTATATAAATCATTATGTGTGTTGGAGCAGCTTACCTTACACCATGCAATGTCCAGGTTTCTGTGAGAGCTGATGGATCAAAACGAGTTAATTCCGGTTGACCTTAAAGTCATCAAAGAGAAACAATGTACGATGATGTACAGAGCAGGAGTCATATATTGTATTCCTATGGACCAAGTGGGGAAACATAACTTTACACAGGGTTGTGGAAGTGACTTTGATCACTGACCATCTGCTCTATTGGGCCAATATCTGTATATTCAGGGAATCACCACATACGCTCAATGTCAAGGTGTAAAGGGCTTTTGTTTTAAATATATCAAAAAGGAGAGTTACGATAAAATCACACAAGGTTCTAAGCCAGGTGATGTAACCGAAGTTTTTATACTTTTTAGTTTTACTCCACTGGATGTTATAAAAATAACAATGGGAGGAAGGGGGTCACTGTGCGGTCAAAAAACATTATTCTGGCATAGTAATCGTAAGTATACAATAAAGCAGATTAGGACACGTTCAGAGTGATATCTATGTTCAATAGTGAGAGTATATGTCGGGGTTGTAAGTGCAGTTAGAGCTATATGTCCAAGCCGCACCTGCGCCGACCGGAAGCCAAGGCTTAACCTATGACGACTGGTAGATACAAAGAATAAAATTCGACCCTTTGGCACTTGCCTGCAGCCGCGGGGACAAGACCCGGTGGCGGAGCACTCTGGATGGTTTACTAGCGAACTAGTCAGTATGTCGGTAGAGAGGCGACAGAAGCGGATATCTGTGTTGCATGAGAAGATGCAATATGGCAATATGGCTGGATGATTATCCACCTCCCCCCCCCCTTCCACGTAAATTGATCAGTATACGGCTGGGCGGTTACGGAGACAGTCTCTCAGTCCTCTGAGCGTCTGGTAACGCTGGATATGTCCACGGAAGCGCCGGTGTGGCCGACATGGGTGTGGGTCTCTAGTCCTGTCATGGCAAGCCTGGGCGTGGCTCCCTGGCGTTTGGTGCACGGTGCGCGCTTCTCGATTGCGAGTGTGCCAGGTATGTCCAGTGTAACGTGAAAACGTTGTGCTGGAGAAGGGTGCTCGTGTTCTGAAATATCGGTGCACAAAAAACCTTGGATATACAGGGTTATTACAAATGATTGAAGCGATTTCACAGCTCTACAATAACTTTATTATTTGAGATATTTTCACAATGCTTTGCACACACATACAAAAACTCAAAAAGTTTTTTTAGGCATTCACAAATGTTCGATATGTGCCCCTTTAGTGATTCGGCAGACATCAAGCCGATAATCAAGTTCCTCCCACACTCGGCGCAGCATGTCCCCATCAATGAGTTCGAAAGCATCGTTGATGCGAGCTCGCAGTTCTGGCACGTATCTTGGTAGAGGAGGTTTAAACACTGAATCTTTCACATAACCCCACAGAAAGAAATCGCATGGGGTTAAGTCGGGAGAGCGTGGAGGCCATGACATGAATTGCTGATCATGATCTCCACCACGACCGATCCATCGGTTTTCCAATCTCCTGTTTAAGAAATGCCGAACATCATGATGGAAGTGCGGTGAAGCACCATCTTGTTGAAAGATGAAGTCGGCGCTGTCGGTCTCCAGTTGTGGCATGAGCCAATTTTCCGCGGGCTACGCGTGAAACTTGCCCGCACGCGTTCATTCGTTTCTTTGCTCACTGCAGGCCGACCCGTTGATTTCCCCTTACAGAGGCATCCAGAAGCTTTAAACTGTGCATACCATCGCCGAATGGAGTTAGCAGTTGGTGGATCTTTGTTGAACTTCGTCCTGAAGTGTCGTTGCACTGTTATGACTGACTGATGTGAGTGCATTTCAAGCACGACATACGCTTTCTCGGCTCCTGTCGCCATTTTGTCTCACTGCGCTCTCGAGCGCTTTGACGGCAGAAACCTGATGTGCGGCTTCAGCCGAACAAAACTTTATGAGTTTTTCTACGTATCTGTAGTGTGTCGTGACCATATGTCAATGAATGGAGCTACAGTGAATTTATGAAATCGCTTCAATCATTTGTAATAGCCCTGTATTTAGCGTTACGATCTATTTATGGCGGAAATTTTATTACTTGATATGCATAATGTTTGCATGTGGTCCTCAGACGTTGAAAATACTTTTATTCGAAAGAAGGATCATTATAACATGGCGGTGAGTGTTTTAAGCGATCTATTTTACTTCCATAAATTTCTAAACAATTTACTTCATAGTATTGTGGAAGCGAACTATTTCCCGCCATTTTTATATCACAATTCCGTGAGGTCTCCCGTTGTCTCCAGCATTACTTCATAGGAAATCAGTATTTTGGGGAGGGACTACAATCTGCATCTATATGTTTGGGGACATTGGTTCACACACACACACACACACACACACACACAAAACAGGTAGCAGCCACTTGAGAGAGTATGGTTTAGGTTTGGTGGGAATTCCCCTGGTATCAAATACCAAAGGGCTACCGCCACTTGATGCTGTCTTCAACAGGACTTTGAGAGGGTCTGATCCACAGGCAGTCCTGAAGCTTTGTCCCAGCCAGCACGTGTAGGAATACACAATGAGCTGGCTGGCGGGGCTATGGTTCCCGGTACTCAAAGTTGGTGGATGGTGACACGTGGCTCCAACACACATCTTTAGCAGCATTCTACATGCTGTGATATATATTTTCAGTGCAAACATGATTCGATCAGTGTTCTCATACGGAATCCACCGACATATTTGTGATCAGGATTTAATTATTCTATGAGGATTCATGACTGCAGCCATATCATGATGACGTCTTGCCACAATATTTCTGATGGCAGCCGTTCAGCCATCTTCAGTTGAGTGTCTGCCACTGGAGACTGCTAGTTCACAGAAAAATTTGACGTGGAGACGCATGCACATTGGCGGCCGTAATAGGAGCGTCCTCTATTGTAATCCGCGCCCTCTGCTAGTGCAGCTCGATCTGTGGCGCAGAGGCGCATGTGCAAAGCTGAAATTATACGTTCGCCCTCTGTCAGAACGTGGGCTCGCAGTACTAAAAACAGCCAGATGTCGCTAGACTTCTCTCAGAAGAAATTAAAGAGATCACTGGGTCTCAAGCTTGTGGAGCTGAAAGCGCCATCACAATTTATAAGATGTGCTAGACGGTATTATCAGAGATTCTTTAATTACTGAATACAAAAAGGATCTCACCAGGTCCAAGATTTTTGTTTCATAATAATCCATAGAATTTCCTGTGGTAAATGCAATGCTCAGCTATGGCTGACTTTCTGGGTTGCGATGGGCGAGTATGGCGTTCATGTCCAATGTACGTGTCTTATACTGGGTGTGCAGTCTGATCTATGTAAGCTTTGCCACTCTGGCAAGTAATTTTGTAAATCGTGGCCTTCCGCAGTCCCAGTTCGTCCTTTACCGAACCGAGAAGTGCACTAATCTTCGCCCGTGGCTCGAAGATTACTTTAACTTGATGTTTCTTTAGGATGCTGCCATCTGTAGACGAAGGTACACCCTTGATATGAACAGCTCCTTATCTTCTTGATTGTGTGCGTGGTCATGCGTCTTCCATCTTAGCGCCCTACAAATCTGATTATCTTTGAACACCGACTGTAGATGTTCCAGCTCCTTTTTAAGGCTGTTTCCCTCAGAAAAAACACGTGCACCAACGTTCTAAGGACGCCGGTAGTTTGCGAAGGCTGATGGCAGCTAGACGCCTGCAGATAAAGGTCTGTATGTGTGGGCTTACAGTGGCCAGAATGCCCTAATCATCCATCCACTTTTCTACTAAACCAGCCATCCAAGAACAGTAAGCAACCATCCTTTTCTATTTTCATCGAAAATTGGATGTTCTTGTGGACTGAATTCAGATGTTACAAGAAATGTGACAGTTATTCTTCACCAAGGGACTGCACTACAAGAGTGTCATCTACATATCGCCAAATGACTCTCGGTTTAAGTTCTACCAAATCAAGCGGCCGTTCCTCGAAGTCTTCCATAAAAATGTTTCCACCAGAGGGGGAAGAGGAGTGCCCATGGCAACGTGGTCAGTTTGCTCGAAACTTTCATTGTTAAACAAAAAATATGTTGAGGAAAGGACGTGATGAAATAGTGTTGTTACATCGGCAGTGGACTTCTCGCTGATGAGTAACAAAGAGCTTTAGTGAAAAGTAAGATGACATCGAAGCTCACTAATAAGTCAGTATCATTGAGTTGAAGTGACTTCAGTCTATTGATGAAGTCAGCAGAATTGAGAACATGATTCGTGAACTTCTATAGAAAAGGTCTCAGAAGAGAGACGATATGTACAGACAAATCGTATGAGGAGGTGTTGACATTATTGACGGTAGGCCGAAACAGAAACTCTTTTTAATGAATTTTCGAAAGATCATATAACCTGGGTGGCACAGAACTATCAGGTCTTAATCTTTTGGACAATTCGTGTGAAGTCTTTGTCAATCTTCGGTTACATTCGTTCATTCAACATGTTATAAATCTTCTGTTTATAATAAGCCTTATCCATCGATAAGACCATCGTATGAGAATCTGCTTGCAGCTTTTGTGCTGCAGGCCTTTCCGCGTCGGAAATGTTGCTCTTCTGAGGTGGAGCTTTCGTGAGTGCACGATATGTTTCACGTCTTAGTTCTTCTGCGGCATCACTAGGAAGAGGTGTAACAGCTACTCAACAGCACCAATAAAATCAATTAGAGGCAGGTGCTCACCGTAAGGGCGAAGTCCTACCCTTCCCGAAGCACAGACAACATTACTTTGTCCAAAACTTTACCCATGAAATTGAGCACGGTGCATCAAAATGTATCTTCTTGCGGTAACATTGCTGACAGGCAGGTGAACTTTGAAAACTGTGTTGAAGCCCTTTGGACTCAGTCAGACATTTCCCAGGTTACGCCGTCGATCCGTGGCCAGGGATGTGGTGGTAGGCTTGATGCAAACGGCATATGCAAATGAAACAGCTGTTTCGATATGGCGTCCAATTCATGGCGAATGAGACGCATCCTCTCCTTCACTAATCCTAAGCTCGCCTTTTGTGTGATGAACTTTACAGTGGCTGTCTGGATAAAATGTGTCACTCTGGCTGACATCATAATAAGCCCTCACAAAGAACTTAACAATTTCGACCGCTTATTGTTTAGCTTGCCCACCCTCTGAATTTGTAATTGCATCGCGTCCCTGCAGAGGTATTTGACGTGATTCTTGAAGTTTTCCCGGAGAACTGATTGTTCTATGAGGTTTCGATATTGCAGCTGAACCATGTTGACTTCTTACCACAATATTTTGGCTGGCATCTTCTGTTGCGTGTCAGACACTGGAGACTGCTAGTTCATGGTGTCGACTTAAAAGATATATTTGGTGCAGAGACGTATGCACGGTGACCATAACAGAAATCCGCGCCCTTTACAAATACTCTTCCATCAGTGGCGTGCAAGGGAGGCATTAAGGTGAACTCTACCGAAATGCACGCTCACAGGGCTAGAAACAAACGTCAGATGTTGCCAGCCATGCCATTTTAAAGAACAAGTTTTCTCCCAGAAGAAATTTAAGAGATCACTGGATCCCAAGCCTTGCAGCCTTTCAGCCAGAACATCTACAGTCGGTGTTAAAAGATAATGGTTACTTTTCACTAGTAGATCATTAAGAAGGAAGACACATGCGCTATTCATGTCCAGGGCGTTTCTCCCACACTTTGGCAACTTAAAGTTAGTCTTCCAGCCACTGGCGAAGATTAGTACCCTTCTCGGTTCGGTAAAGGAAGATCAGTGGAAAGCCAGGATTTACAAAAGTGTTTGCAGATGTGGCAAAGCTTATGTAATTCAGACGATATTCACAGTAAGTGAAAAGTGCGTTGAACATGAGCGCCGCACTCGCCTTTTACATCCCAGCTGAACTTTGTATTGCCACAGGACATTATGGATTGTTGTGCCACAAAAGTCTTGGCCCCAGTGAGATCCTTTTAGAATTAGTAATTAAAGAATCTGTGTAAATACGTGTAGCACAAGATCTTGTAAACTGTGAAGAGAGTTTCAACTGGACAAGGCGTGAGACCCGGTGATTTGTCTAATTTCTTCTGAGAGAAAAGATTTTATTCAAATTCACATGTCTGGTGACTTATCATCTTTGCTTTTAGAGCAAAGAGTGTGATTTGCAAGAGAGGACAGAAGTGTAGTGTCATCTTTACACATGTGCATGCATGCCACATGTGTAACAATATCTGCCGAGGTCACGGATTTTGACTGAGGACGCTCCTGTGACGGCGACTAGTGCACATGCATCTCTGTCCCAAAATTTGCTTTAAAGATGACATTGTGAACTAGTAGTCTGCAGTTGTTGACACTCACCTCAAATTGCTGAACGGCTGCCAACCGAAATACTGTGGCAAGAAAACAACATGATCCGTACGCAATCCCAAAATCCCATAGAATATTCAGTATGCCACGAAATCTCAGGAATTTAGTTACTTTTTAATTAAATATGACGATATCTGTCTGTGTGTGTGTGTGTGTGTGTGTGTGTGTGTGTGAGAGAGAGAGAGAGAGAGAGAGAGAGAGAGAGAGAGAGATATGGTCAAGCTTTTTTGAAGTCTACAGATATAATTAGTTGTATGATATATATGTAATTATCTGTATTATATCTGTGATTCTCATATATATTTAGTGGTGAGTGTAATTAAAGTATTCCACCCTGTGCAATCGAAATGCCAGTTAATTAATTTATCATCAGTCAATATGCTCCCAGTATAAGCACACAGACACCCATCAAGAGGGTTGGTGTGCCATCGTCACACAAATTGTTTAAATAAACAATATTAAACAATATTTTACACTGCCCTAGCTCCTGCAAATAAACAATGATATGGTGAGTATACAAAGACATTCTCCACTAACTCAAAATGTTTGGTGGTGCTGAACAAAATTTTTAAATAAACATAATTTTACATTCACCCTACAAATTGTTTAGCCAATATTGCAATGCCTTAAATTGTTTACTGCGTTATAATTGATAGTATATTAGAGTCATGAGATTCTCCTAGTGCATCAGCTCAACACAGATTTTTTACAGGGGTAGTGGATGAGTGTGGGTGTGAGGAGGCATCGGTGATAAGGGGTAGGTTGTTGCCCTGAAGGATGGATTATCCCCAGAGGGTCATAAACTATTTAGCATAACAATATATTGAGTGGAAAGGGAGATAGGTGGCTCAATTTACCATTTTAATTAATTACCAGGTCAATTTGATCATAAGTGCACCAGGACCCACTTTACCCTACTGCACATCATACCTGGTTGATGGACCATATGGCAGGTGACAGTCACTGTAGTATCCCACTACAGTCTGGTGTGTTTCCAAACACATCTTCATTGGTCATTGGGACTCAGTTCAAAGTGGGATTAATCACTGAAGGCAATTGTATTCCAGCCAAAGGACCCCAAGTCCGAAGATGCTGACTTGCGCGCCATTTGGCCTGACAAGTATGACTGATGGTGAGGGCTGCCTTTTCTTGTATTCAGATCAAAATAACAAGTTCTGGTCCACTCAGTCAACGAACAGGGCCATCCTAGGGTTACGAATTGAAGCAACACATGTCATCCACCACTTGAAAAACCATCAAGGAGCAGATGGCCCAAAGCTCATAGGACAAACCACAGATTTATAAAAAACATTTTTTTAGTGTTTCGGTTCAAGCAAGCGTTACATCATAATTACATGGCTCTCTGCCTTCTATTATTTGTTGAAATTTTCGCAGTTTTAAACACAGCTGACAACAGCAACCATAAATATACTTTCAATAAATGATGTATACAGCTAATCGGGTTTCATAAAGTTTATTGTAATAAACCTTACCCAAGTTCCAATACTACTAGGGGTGTGTTTGCCAGAGGAAATGAAGTAGCATAACCCACATTTAGTAGGAATTATGAGCATACGTTTTGACCCTGAATGTTTACACTCATAATGTATGCCTGTATTTTGATGTTACTTTATTCCTTCTGAAGAAGGTACCCCAACTGGTACTGAAATCTGGTCAAGGCTTATTACAATAAACTTTATTACCAGTAAAAATTATTTCTTGATAAAATATGTTGAAAACCTCTTCTCAATATGTCGAGGCTATCATGAAATGAAAGAAGTGTAGTTTTCAGACAATGTACTCCGTTCGGAAGATAACGCAGCTATCCTAAGATGGAATCGGCAGTAACATTACTCGTAATAATTTTTCAGGCGGATAGCAACCTTAGTTAAAACCACTAGGCATTCCATCTAACTCCCATTACCACGTGGCGAAGTATGATTCGAATCACTACAGCAATTTGAATCACTACTGCATCGCCGGCCAGAGTGGCCGAGCGGTTCTAGGCGCTACAGTCTGGAACCGAGCGACCGCTACAGTCACAGGTTCGAATCCTGCCTCGGGCATGGATGTGTGTGGTGTCCCTAGGTCAGTTAGGATTAAATAGTTCTAAGTTCTAGGGGACTGATGACCAAAGCAGTTAGGTCCCATAGTGCTCAGAGCCATTTGAGCCACTACTGCATCAACGATCAAAATGGGGAAAAGACAAAGAGCTGAAATTAGCGAGAGAGCGAACCTCTAAGCGGTGTGTTTCAGTAGCAAGGGCAGGCCGCAAGCACCTGCTATCTAGTGTTGAGCGCAGGGAATGCATAGAGGTACCCGGCGGGCAGTGGTGAGGTAGCCTGCGGCGAGCGAGCGCCGCAGCCACGCCCCCATTGTCTCGCGGCGGGACAATGAGCGCCGGCCTGCAGGGCGCGCCCGCTGTGTACGGTCGACCTGCGGGGGCTGGGAGGGGGGAGGAGCGCCGGGGTGCAGATTTGCATATGAAGGGGGAGCGCTTACGGAGGTACGTGTATTGTGTCGCAACGTCAGGTGCGCGCTCTGCTCTGGTTCTCACAACGCCTTTCCCACAGGAACTTTACACTGCACATACGTACTCGCGCGTAAAGAGAAGAACTATCGTTGCATAGCACCCACTATGTCTGCATATGTTGTGGTTTGCAGTTCTTCACATTAATATGTCCGGGAAACTGGCGCCATAAACACCTAATTGCTTCAGTCAGTTGTAGAAGCGATACCTATACTGAGAGCTCGTGTTGCGGATTTCTAGTCCAGAAGGAGACTTTTTGTGCTGGCCCTATTCTATTTTCTTTGTACGACAGTGCACAGACTGGATTTTATTATAAATACGTGAATCTGGAAATTAATTGCTGCATCACCAGCCATAGGCAAGCACGGGTGTTTTGATTTACATCTCCTTTTGGGATACTGTGAGAGGATACGAATCTCGTCAAGAACATCAGGAAAAATGCAGTGTTGCTCTGAGTTCAGGGCTTCATAATGTATTCTACAATTCCTTTAACTCTTCCCTTACAAGTGATTTCTGAGTCCTGTCATTCAGCCATCTACTGAAATGAGTATTCAGAGCCTAGTAGAACTTACATACTACTTTAACTGCTGTAAAGCTGGAAGCCACCCCACTCACTGAGAATACTTTAGATATATTCTTAAGTTCTGCACCTAATTCTTGCGCAACAGCTAACAGTTCATGCTGATCCTTTGAAGATTTATGATACAACGTCTACAGCTTGTTAAAAAAAGTGATAATATGATTCACACCAGGAAAATCTTCGATTGCATTAGCAACCCCTAATTCAGTTCGGTGGCATAAACAATGCTGTTAGAACAGTTTGTTGTGGTTGTTATTAAGTCATTCCAAACATCTTAATTCCTACCTAGCATTTCATTACCACCTTACTGCATGCACCGAAACGGTACAGTACCTCTCGACATTGAAAATAGGTACAACATTCTTCGTTATTCTTGTCAGAACGACATATTTTTTGTAGTAATAACTCAATTTCACTTAATACACCGAAGTCGGATACCAGTGTAGGAAGGAAGGACAATTTATTTATTTAATTGATCACATGTGCACTCCCACGAAATAAATCCCTACATCCAATTTGGTGAGATCTGTGAAATGAATGAATGTATGGTCGTCTGCTAACCGCAGATAGTGAATGTGAATATATGATCATCTTTGAGACGGTCCTTTGGTCACCTTTGGTGGAACCAAAGAGATTAAATTTACCGGAGCTTTGAGCGCCTGAAATGTGGCTGACACATCAGGTAGCAATGTGCTCCCCCACTTCGGCAGAGGTGCGAGTTGACCTGAAGAACGGCCATGTTTTCAGCACTCTGCCGCTGGATCTAGTGTTGGTAAGACCTGTCTTAGGTGTGCTCTGTAAAGACAAAGGAGTGGAGACATGGTATGCATGTGAAATACTTAAGAGTAGTTTGGAATAATAATTTCTCTATTTCAGGAACTTTTGTTGTGAGAACTAAATGTCAGGCAGGTAATATTAAGGGGATCGTAGTAATCTTCGGAAGTGACCAACAGTCACAATGAAACCACGTGTAGCAATAAGTTGAAATACTTCCTAGTGCTTTAGTTAAGCTGAATTACTAGCGTGTGTACTATAAGTTGGAAATAGCGTGTGCAGGACTTGAAATTAGAGACGAGTACTTCCACGTGGTGAGTACTGTGTGAGTCTCAATGTGTGTATGAGACAAAGGATAAAGAGAAGTACTCGTCCATGGTATCAGTTGAGGACTCGCGTGTGTGATGAATATGTTCTTAATATTACTTTGCTTGTTATGTTTCCGTGTGACACTTGATTCAAACTATAATACCCTGAGAGTGAAGCAAGGTGAGTCAGCCGTCTATCCAGCAACGCCACTCAGCTTGCATTGCAAAGGAAGACGTGCATATTTCCTCCAGAGTTCATAGTAGGAAAGAAAAGTTACGAAGTGGGGCAGTGTCGTGTGGAACTGGGATGAATACTAATTGAAGTGGGAAAGCTGAAAGTGATGTGATTATAACGTTGTGACTATTCCTTGTGTTGTATTCCATGTTGCCAGTGTGGTGTATTTCACGTAATTTAAGTATGTGTGGTTTGCATGGCAGAGTAGCAAGATAGGTTCAGAGGCAGTGGGTTATGCATGTTCCTTTTTGTACCGCTCGGTCTGGAGGAAAGTTTCGTGATGATGGTTGTGAGAGTCTAAGTGTGAGATACAGCAAAAGATCCACCATCCTATCCAGTAAGTACACTGTAGTGTTAGATAATTACGAGACCATAAGATAGAGAATCACCAATGTAAGGCCATGCCCACTGGGCGGAGTTTCTCATGTGCAATTGTTGTAGAAAATGTAATGGTGTGCTTAGGTTATAGAATTTATCAGAATAAAAAAGATAGGGAAAAGAAAAAGATATGTGGCCTTTTCTTTCGAATAGTATGTTGCCATGATACCCATAATTTATAATGTGTGCGCCATTCATATTCAGTGCGATGGCCACGTGTTGAACAAAGCCGATGGGTAAGAAAGAAAATGTGGTATTGCCAGTGCGTAGTGAACAGTCAGAGTTGTGTAAATTACTAATAGTCAGATGTGCGTTATCCGTTTCCGTTGCGTAATATGCCGTTGTGTAAATTACTAATAGTCAGATGTGCGTTATCCGTTTCAGTTGCGTAATATGCCAACAGGAGAATAATTTGTAACTTAATTGTAAGTACTAGAGCTCTTGTTACTTGATAAATAAGAATGAATCCACTCGCTTGGCAGACCACTCATCTTGCAGGCCTGACTGCTTCATGCCACAGTATGAGCGAGGCATGTGGGTGCCTCTCAGAACTAATGAAATTGTCTTTCAAATAACTTCAAGAAAAACCATGCCTCGCGAGACATTTTACAAGATCTGCTTGAGTTGTTTCTGCATCTGTTCTTATAAGCTCAATAACATTCAAAATAAAATATTTACACAACCATAATTGATATCAGATCTTAAATACACTATTAACCTGAGTGTGAAGCAACAGATGGAGACTCATCAATGTGTATACAGACCTTTGAATTCTTCGATGTTATAGATGAACAGAGCTTCATCCTCATAGTGACCACAGTACAGTCTATGATGTTGGCAGAACTGAATTTGCTATGCAGTGATTTGCCCATGTGGAGACCATTTTAATTTTGCAAATCCACAAGCTTGTGAAATTTTAAAATGTTTAGCTATGTTTTGCTACAAAATATGGTGTGCATAAGACTTTCCCTATACTTTCTAAAATGTCTCTCTGCTATTCAGCTGCAAGATTTTCTACAACATTGTCTCGTCTTTCTTTTCGTAGTCTGCATGCAGTTAAATTGATTTCGGAATTCGTATGGTTATGAATATTTTTTTCTCCGGGATGCTAACTGAGCTTGTTTACTTCCACAAATTGGACCCACCGAAATATTACTCCATTGTTTAGGAATGTACACTCCCTGTGATCTACTGACTCCAGTACTCTGCACATCTTTACACAGTGAGCAATCACACGTTTTTCCGAACCACACAGACAATCATCTGTAGCTGAAACCTCGGAACTGCGTACACTGAAACAGTCTACTATACTGCGTTTAATCTTGAAAAAATTACTGCTTACAATAACTAGCACAGTTTATACGCCTTTCACTTAAAATGTAATATTCCAGGCTTTAAAACGGCAAAGTAATACGTAGAACCGAAGGAGTCAACGGGGCTTTTCACAACAACGATTATAACGTCGCTGAAAAGGAAACTGAACAACAATTACATTCCCAGCCGCGCTGTGGGTAACGATTAAAGCTGTTAACAATCTCACTGTAAACGCACAAACGAATTGCACGACAATGACTCGAAATAATAAATGGGTCTACTATATTAATATCACACAAGAGTATCAAGTCGGGAGTCGACATTCGATATTGTGGCTGGTTCATTGAAGATTGCAACAATAGCGTAAGGAAGACGGAAACGGGTTTATTTTACTTATATCGTCTCTTACAGGTTAGGTTTCAGATAGGAGTCTGCTTTTATTGTACTATTAATCTTCAGGCGCTCATGCAATTTCAAAAATTTCAAGCAACTTTAGGGCTCGCGCTGCGACATTTACCCCGCCACGAATTTGTTTTCGTTTTCGAATGCCCACACGTGACTACATCGAATGTAGAGTCAGATCAACCAGTGTCAAGGTCACGTGCCATAGGGCGGTCCGATAGATAACCAAGGATTACCTGAGAATCAACTGCGTAAATAGTTACATGTTCAAGAGGCTGCCATTTTGTATATCACTGGCTACAACTGTATGGGAGTGTGCATGAAATAGTAATACAGGAAACAAAAAGCGCTTCTCACAGATATGTAAATTATAGATTCAATGTATTTACGATATGGTAAAGTAAATATATCCGAAGAAATATTGATGATCTGAAAAGTGTATAAAATAATTTTAAGACGTGGGAGAGAGGTAGCGAGAGAGAGAGAGAGAGAGAGAGAGAGAGAGAGAGAGAGAGAGGAGGGGGAGAGAGGTATCGAGAGAGAATTACGCAAATGTTGAATTTAATATGCTTGAGTAATGTTGGCTAGAGGATATGTGACAATGAAACGTGGACTCAAGGTATCAAATTTTTGTAGTGTGTTCATTCTTCCGTGTTTCTCAAGAACAGTGTACAATACTAGACGATACTGACCAACAATTGTGCAAGTAAAGTTTGTAGAATGTAGCCATACTCGAGACAGTGTAAGATGACTCCTGACAGCTCAGAGCACCGTTGCCAGCTTTCAACTACGAAGCGCTAACGGCTGCACATGAAAACAGGAGCCATTTACAGAACTGTGACCTTCTTACGACGACTCAACTATAGGAGAAGCCTGGCTGTTCGCACTTGTCTTTTGCCTCCATCCGCCATAATGTAAGCATCGTGGGCTGTAGATATACATGATTTCATAATATACGAGCGTATTTTGAGTTACTTAAGTGTTTTTTTCCCTTATTATCCACGACATTACGTGTTTATATGAATATTTATTGTATTATGAGTTATATTTGTGTCAAGAGTTCTATTTTAGAGCATTTCTAGCGGCAAAACGCAACAATTCGTTATGGCACCGATCTGGCAATGGCGTGATTATTATTATAAATCTGTCAATCATTTTTACTTATTGTGTGCGCGGACCCTGCAGTTATTCCAAGTAGAAGGCCGAGTTTTCGAATCAGTCATGTAGCATAAGCACTAACCAAACCTCAATTGACACTACATTTAAAAAAAATAAATCTATCAGACCTCATCCTCTGTTGAGACCGTTCACTGTACTGATTGTTTGTCCCTTTCATGGTCAAGCGGTGGCTCAAAGTACTACTGTTTGAACATAAAGTAAACGAAAACCTGAATTTAAAACAACTAGAGAGATAAATTATAAAGAAAATGTGAGAACAAATTAATAATAGTTCGGAGACATGATGAAAGCATTTGAGTTAATACAAAATTCATTATTGCTCTTTGGAGCAGTGAGTACTACTCAGTGATCCTATTCTTTATTTAAACACACTGGCAGTACATTACTTTATAGATTGCATAGTAAGAATTTATCGTACAGTATAATAAGAATACAACTGGCAGTGGCAAGCATGTACATGGTCCCGAGTTCGAGTCTCGGTCGGGCACACAGTTTTAATCTGCCAGGAAGTTTCATATCAGCGCACACTCCGCTGCAGAGTGAAAATCTCATTCTGGAAACATCCCCCAGGCTGTGGGTAAGCCATGTCTCTGCAATATCCTTTCTTTCAGGAGTGCTAGTTCTGCAAGGTTCGCAGGAGAGCTTCTGTAAAGTTTGGAAGGTAGGAGACGAGGTACTGGCAGAAGTAAAGCTGTGAGTACCGGGCGTGAGTCGTGCTTCGGTAGCTCAGTTGGTAGAGCACTTGCCCGCGAAAGGCAAAGGTCCCGAGTTCGAGTCTCGGTCGGGCACACAGTTTTAATCTGCCAGGAAGTTTCATATCAGCGCACACTCCGCTGCAGAGTGAAAATCTCATTCTGCTTCATTATTACACTTTGCTCTTTGGAGCAGTGAGTACTACTCAGTGATCCTATTCTTTATTTAAACACACTGGCAGTACATTACTTTATAGATTGCATAGTAAGAATTTATCGTACAGTATAATAAGAATACAACTGGCAGTGGCAAGCATAAGAACACGCAGCTTAGCTGGAACAAGATTTACGATTTTAGTGAAATCATATTAGCACACTGGTTGCGAAAAATAATAGTCGCTGAGATGTCCCCACCGAAATATCCCCACTCATACATGAAAAGGACAATACGGTAAAGTTCAGTAAAGTAACAAAAGGTACCCAACACAGATATCAAACGTATCGAAAGAGAAAGAATAGCAGAACACCATTTCTCTTTATTATCTTTTACTCATGTAGAACAACTATATGAGCATAACTAAAAAATAATAGAAGTGACTTTTGTATCTTACCATTAGCTACGACAGAACTGACAAATGATTCTAATAACGAAGAAATTTTGAAACTGCTTTTCTGTCTCATCATTTGCAGACAATGAGTTGTTCAATGAAAGTGAAAATGTAGATTCAGTATCCCCGTCAAACGGAATACAAGTGAGGCTCTGTCACAAAATAATTTTTTGTGGGATGTGAATTGTGTCATTTTTGTAAAGAAATTTAAAAGAATTTAAGGAAAATAAGCACCGAAATGGCCACACAAACATCGTTCACAAACACAATGCAACGAGATTTGAATTTTGATGCATTTGGTACCAGCCCTTCCTTACGTCCATTCGACAACCTGTGCACAAATTTCAGAAATATTTCAGAAAACACGAAAAATAATTTTGAAACCAAGTACTATAGTAATACACAAATCGCTCCACGATCTGGGGCAGTACCTTGCCTTCTCAGTAATTCCATGTGAAGACAACGTTGTGCAGGACATCAGCCAGCCACGTAAGACACATGATAAAAGGAATAACAGTAGCATGTCCTATCTTGTGTTACATAACCCTGGAAGGTGACGAAAATTTCACACTTTTCGTGTTCTGCAACATTTTGTTCAAACACATAACTCTTCAGATCCGAAATGATGTTCAAAGTGTTTAATTGGTTAATGACTCTGCAGTGTAAGGAAACTAACTTATTGCCTGTACGACCATAAGAGAAGAAAGAGATAATTACTGGTATCACCTTGACTGCAACTTGCATTCAGATATGCCATAGGTAACGCATAAGTAAAAACAACAATCATACGACACACCATGGTAGAATATGAACTGCAGCAGACAGTGTTAAAAATCAATATACTAGGTAGTAGACAGTCTCTGTACCCCTATACAACAAAAACACAAGACTTCCTGACGAGATTCTTTTTTTATGCGGGCCACCACTAATTCCTCTCCTGCGCCAAAAACTTTGATCTCAGAGATGCACTTGCATCCTACGTCCTCGATTTCACTGAAGAGCCAAAGAAACTGGTGCACGTGCCAAAAATCGTGTAGGGTCTCCGTGAACACATGGAAGTCAGTAGAGGAACAAAGCAGTTGCCATCCAACCCTCCATTGTTGCCTCATGCATCCAAGATGGCGGCCTGTAGACTTGGCAACAGCACATGACGTCATCCAAGATGGTGTGCGTGACATCAGCTGATGATGCGATTACCATTATCCAAGATGGAGGCCTTTGGCAGAAAAGTGCCATCCCCATTGCCTTGCCCCCCCCCCCCTCCCTGGCAGGAAGTTTAAATTCCACCAGGACAATGCAAGACACCATGGCTACCTCCACTAACCTAAGAAAATGGTGGGAAAAAGGGGCACTTGGGCTATCTCCACTAACCAAAGTCACCCCACGGGCACCTCTTCCTAGGAACTGGTGGGAAAGGTACTCGGCCTGTGCTGGACATATGACTATTTGAACAATTAGGGGCTGTACTTCCATCAAGTGTGTTCACCATGAGATCTGGTGTACAACTGACCTAGTACACAGTACTGCCACCAGAGGGTACTGTCATACATCCTATGATGTAATCCAAGATGGTGGATTGGGGTGGGGGAAAATGGCAGGAACCAATAGAAACCCTTAATCCAGCCAGTAGGATGGTGGTATCTGTAACGTCATTGGAGGGGATATAGGGCATGCTCAGCAGCTTGGGGACCTCAGTCTTGTTCAGTCAGTCAGTCAGTCAGTCAGCAGGAGCAGCAGCAGCAGCAGAAGAAGAAGAAGAAGAAGAAGTACCATGAAGCATCAACAGCAGTTGCAATCCAGCACAGCCCTGCAGAACAGGAAGAAGAAAGTATCGCATATCAATCTTTCTCTGTGGTTAGATTATTATTGTTACTAGCTGTTTTCACTTCTTGGTCCCACTGTAATTCTTCCTCGTCTTTGTTCCGCAGGAGCCCTCGACACGTCCAAGCCCACAGGGTCAAAGGCCAACATGCCGATTTCTGTCATGTCCTGCCCTGTGGCAACACTGGCTGGCATCTTCTCGAGACTTGCACTGACCTCTCGTTCTGAGGCAGAAACAACGTCCAGCATGTCTGAACCTGTAGCGACCATGTGGGATCCTGCAGTGCACATAGCCCACTTGCTGGAGCAGGACAAGGAGTATTTGTTGTCTGTCCCACTCATCGATTTATGTGATGAGGACAAGAGATCTGCTCCCTACACATCGAATATTTCTGGTGGTCCTAAACAACAGCAAGATGGTGGACAGTACTGGTCATTTACATATGATCCATCCCAGCAGAACATCCCTGGGCTGGTGCAATCACAGAGTGCAGATGCTGTGGATAAGAAGGCATTGAGTGTAACTGGTATGTGGTTCCCTGTTCGTACCACACTTATCCACCATATCTTATATACCATAGAAGAGGAAGTGGGATGGTATCATGGTTGGTAGTCACAATTTATAAAGAAGAGAGTTTATTGACATTACGCCTTTTAAGGTATTACATAACATGATAGAACCACATACATAAAAAATTACAGCAGAAACACTGATCTTTAAAAATAAGTGTTCATGTGCTCAGACGTGTTAATAAGAGGCTACTAGAAAGAGCAGCACAAGGAACTCAGCAGGTCCAATGCATTTTAAAGTCTAGCCAGTTGCCAGTCGCTAATATTTAAGGGAACAGGTTCGTATAAGAACAGATTACATACAGTGTATATTTATATATCTACCAGCTTAACTAGCCTTGGTGGAAGGAAGATAAATACTAAACTCTTAAAGGCGGTATGTGAACAACTCCCGGTAGTGCCCCAGTTCTTAAACACTGCCGGGCCTAGACCTCGGATGACATTTCACTCCCCGACAAGGCGGTGGTACAATCGAAGGTTTTTGCGTGAGTCACACAAACATTCCAATAACTCTGAAACATAAAAACACTATGCAGAACCTTTGACTCGATATATGGGCAAGCGTGTAAAGGAGCACGATACACTACTGACAAATTCGCTACTTTGACCTTAAGCATTTTACACATGGACAACTGTATTAATAGAGTGCAGGCTTTGAAAATGCCTACATAAAATCATTCGATTACAAGAAACACATAGCACTAGCTAAACGTCTGAGAAAACTTTCAAATAACGGTCACCATTTAACTAGGCCAACTGAACTCTTCTACACCATCTTAAATTAGACTGTAAAAGTCTCACCATAATAAAAAAATGTAAATGCCTCTGAGTGCGTCGGCCAACAAAACACAATTACGACCACTTGCTTCGTGTCACGTACACAATACAAAGGAGCGGGTTCCACAGCTTCACCGCTTCACTTCAAATTTTGTTACCAGCGAAGTTACTGAACTTATATCTCCAAGCTGCCCATGTCCCAAAAACACTCAACTAATTTCTCACCACAGCATATAATGGTCATCACTCTCGTTCGGCAGTCGTTGACACTCGTCTCCCAGTTAATGTCACGAGATTTCCAGGGTTACCCATCGAAGGCTCACAACCAAAATCCCTTCGGCTGCCAACCTGGAAGATAAGACACGTGAAAAGAAAAGACAGTTTAGCCAACCATAATCGATCTCAACGATACATGAACAAAATAACACTGACGCCAGCTCGCCACTGCTCAACCTCGCCCTCCTAAGCGTGAGGACCCCACCCAGAGGTGGGAAAGACCCTCCCTACTCACCCCAGCTTTACCTGACTGAGATGTACCCTAAAGAGCTTGCCCGATGCGATCTCCCTTACCTGCAAGTTATCCGAGCTCAAGAATTTGCAGATACAACAAGGCCCCAATATCTTGGTTTTAATTTTCCATTCGTATCTTGGCTGGACGGAGCCACCAAGTTACGGATAAAAACCAGATCACCAAACTTTCCCGAAAATGGTCTACAACCCTTTGTATATCGAAGCTGCTCTCACCGGTGGGCTGCATGAATACACTGTCTGGCCCTTTGCCAGTTTTCACGGAGGCTCTGAGGGGTAATGGAGATTGGTAAGAGGTCGTTTATACTCTGCAAGTTTCATAACGTAGAATTAATGGTATAGCGAACATTAACGCAGCGTGTGCCAAGTCGGTTGCCTCATGTTTGGCCGTAGTAAACGTCTCATTGAACCAGGGCAAGGTGATATCCCATCTACCAGGTGACTGGGTATGGTAGGTGATTAGGGCTGTTTTCAAATTCCGATTAACTCTTTCGGTAAATGACGCCGTAGGATAAAAAGGCGTGGTGGTAATGTGTCTAATACCCCGATTGAAACAGAAGGCCTTAAGCACACGAGACAGAAAGGCGGGTGCGGTCCGAACCAGGATATGACCGACAATTGCTGGGTGGTGATTTCCGCAGTGACCCCCGCGTAGGTAGGAGCCATGTAAACCGGGAGAAAGCATCCACGACCACCAAGATGTAACGATTGCCTTTCTTTGTCCGGGGCAACGGTCCAATATAGTCGATAAAAACTTTATCGATGGGATATTGCTTCCTCTGCGAGTGTAGAAGCCCACGAGAGATCCCGGAATCAGGCTTCGCTCTTTTGCGGAGATCACACTGCCCAACCAGTCGCCTAATGTCGCGATAAAGAGAGGGCCACACAAAATTTGCGCGGATCCGGGCCAAGGGCTTATACAAGCCCAAATGGCAGCTAAGAACAGAACCGTGATAATACCGGAAGACCATCGGCACTAACTCAATTGGCAAACATATCCTCCGTTGTTGATCGCCACTACCCTGCTTACTCAGTACCCCTTGTTGGAGGCAATAACCCGGCACCAAAACCCCAGCCATGACCCTTTCTCGAATCGGACCACAACACCCGTCCTATGCCTGCTTCTCTTTAAGTCCACCAAATAGGTTATGAAGGTCTGACAAAATCGCCCCAATACTAATGTCCTGTTCGCCTTGCTCCTGACCTCCCTTTGAATGGGGTGTGAACATACGACTCAGAGCATCGGCAATCGCATCATCCGAGCCTTTAATATGTCTGACGTGAAAACGAAAGGCAGGTATACGGACCTCACAACGTGCTTTTCGGCCAGTTTTCCTCGTCCTAGACAAGACCCCAATTAATTCCTGGTTTGTCCGTCTCTAATACAAATTCTCTATGGTACAAATAGAAACAAAACTTTTCCAAGGATAAAACAACGGCCGCAGCCCTTTATTCATATACAGAATAGTTGGATTTACACTCCTGGAAATGGAAAAAAGAACACATTGACACCGGTGTGTCAGACCCACCATACTTGCTCCGGATACTGCGAGAGGGCTGTACAAGCAATGATCACACGCACGACACAGCGGACACACCAGGACCGCGGTGTTGGCCGTCGAATGGCGCTAGCTGCACAGTATTTGTGCACCGCCGCCGTCAGTGTCAGCCAGTTTGCCGTGGCATACGGAGCTCCATCGCAGTCTTTAACACTGGTAGCATGCCGCGACAGCGTGGACGTGAACCGTATGTGCAGTTGACGGACTTTGAGCGAGGGCGTATAGTGGGCATGCGGGAGGCCGGGTGGACGTACCGCCGAATTGCTCAACACGTGGGGCGTGAGGTCTCCACAGTACATCGATGTTGTCGCCAGTGGTCGGCGGAAGGTGCACGTGCCCGTCGACCTGGGACCGGACCGCAGCGACGCACGGATGCACGCCAAGACCGTAGGATCCTACGCAGTGCCGTAGGGGACCGCACCGCCACTTCCCAGCAAATTAGGGACACTGTTGCTCCTGGGGTATCGGCGAGGACCATTCGCAACCGTCTCCATGAAGCTGGGCTACGGTCCCGCACACCGTTAGGCCGTCTTCTGCTCACGCCCCAACATCGTGCAGTCCGCTTCCAGTGGTGTCGCGACAGGCGTGAATGGAGGGACGAATGGAGACGTGTTGTCTTCAGCGATGAGAGTCGCTTCTGCCTTGGTGCCAGTGATGGTCGTATGCGTGTTTGGCGCCGTGCAGGTGAGCGCCACAATCAGGACTGCATACGACCGAGGTACACAGGGCCAACACCCGGCATCATGGTGTGGGGAGCGATCTCCTACACTGGCCGTACACCACTGGTGATCGTCGAGGGGACACTGAATAGTGCACGGTACATCCAAACCGTCATCGAACCCAGCGTTCTACCATTCCTAGACCGGCAAGGGAACTTGCTGTTCTAACAGGACAATGCACGTCCGCATGTATCCCGTGCCACCCAACGTGCTCTAGAAGGTGTAAGTCAACTACCCTGGCCAGCAAGATCTCCGGATCTGTCCCCCATTGAGCATGTTTGGGACTGGATGAAGCGTCGTCTCACGCGGTCTGCACGTCCAGCACGAACGCTGGTCCAACTGAGGCGCCAGGTGGAAATGGCATGGCAAGCCGTTCCACAGGACTACATCCAGCATCTCTACGATCGTCTCCATGGGAGAATAGCAGCCCGCATTGCTGCGAAAGGTGGATATACACTGTATTAGTGCCGACATTGTGCATGCTCTGTTGCCTGTGTCTATGTGCCTGTGGTTCTGTCAGTGTGATCATGTGATGTATCTGACCCCAGGAATGTGTCAATAAAGTTTCCCCTTCCTGGGACAATGAATTCACGGTGTTCTTATTTCAATTTCCAGGAGTGTAGAAGCAGTTAGTCGCCTTGAGGCATAAGCTAAAGTTCGCCTCTCTTCTTCATGTTCTTGAAGTAAAACTGCCGCTACCCCGGTATGACAGGCGTCGTTCTGTACTAAAAACGTACTATTATCGTCCGGCACAGCTAACAACGGGTAATTAGTAATTGCAGTCTTAATCTGTGTGAAGGCTCGCTGCTGATTTTCTCCCCATACGAAATCGTTATTTTTCCGAAAATCATTAAGGGGGGCTGCAAGATGGGTGAAATTGGCAATGAATTTACGAAAGAAATTTGCTGTGCCAATGAAGGGAGCGACATATTTCTTATTCTGGAGAGGGGGAAAATCCCATAACACCTTAGTTCTATCCTGGTCGATCCTTATACCTTTTGCAGTTACCAAATGGCCTAAGAAAGAAACCTTTTACACAAGGTGATCTGAGATGGTTTGATGGTGAGGCCAGCCGAACGCAACCTTAAGAAAACCTGCTCTAGGTGAAGGTGTTCCTCAAAGGTGCGACTGCAGATAACTATGTCATCTAAATAGGTGTAGACACAAACGAACTTCAAGTCCCATAAGACCACATCCAACAAACGGGACAGCACAGCCGCACCAGAGACCAGCCCAAAAGGGACCCGGATGAACTCAAATTCCAATCTGTGCAAAACGCTGTCATAGGCATGGATGACTCGGCAAGGGGGACCTGGCAATATTCCTGATTGAGATCTAAGATGAACACATTATCACCTGCAAACCTGGTAAAGCAATTGTGCAAATCGGGCAAGGGAACTGACTCAAACAGAACCTTTTTGTTAAGCCTCTTGCAATAAACTACTATATGAAAATCGCTACCCTGGTCTTTGGGCACTAGAAATGCAGACAAAGCCAAGGGCGAAGTTGATAGTCTAATTATCCCCTCTTGTAGCATCTTGTTGATTTTGGCTCCCAAAATCTTCATCTTCGGTGGAGACAGCCTATAAGGGGCCTGACGTATGGGCACACTATTAGTTAATTGGATGTCATACTTAATAATTTCGGTATCCCCCAGCTCATCCAATAAGACCTCAGGATAGCGCTCCAAGACCTGGTTGAGAGCCTGCACTTGATGCGCTGTAATACAACCCGTGTCAATCAGCACATTGCACACAAAGCTCACATTCCCTGCACAGGACTACTGGCACGAACACAAAGAGAGGCGGTGATGAGGCACAAATTTAAGATAAGACACTCCTGGCATAGTCGAATACCAAACCGGCATGCTGGATAAAATCACACCAGAGCAACAAAGGGACCCTCCAATTCTTAGCTATGAAAAATCTATGAGGCCCTGAGAATTTGTCGTCGTGCAACCACCCCCTGCACCTCCCATGCTAGAGGTAACTCTTGGCCATCGGCGACCCGACATTTCTGAAACGGAGACTGCGGAGACGAAAACCTGCGCAAATGTCTATATTCTATGTACCAATCATGATCAACTAAGGATACACAACCACCCAAATCCAGGAATGCACACACTGGTTTCTGCCACACTCTAGCACAGGAAAAAGGCATCGTCGGAACATGCCCCTCTTGAATGGCTTTAAAATTCACTGGCTAGTTAGTAAACTCTCCCCCTTTTCCCATCCTCTGGCGTCAGCTACTTGAACGAGGTCTCATAAGTACCGGAGAATCATGTACTAAATGATCAACCTCATGGAAAAGGTAGCAACGCTGAACTACTGAATTAGAACTGGTACTAATAGAGTTATGACACGTTGGTGCCTTAGATATTGCTTTCTCTTGTGCGGCTGAACGATGTTCATCCGCCCAAGAAATAGCATGAATAGAATAAACCAAATGTTGAAATTGTTCCATAGAGCAAGGGAGGTGTACAAGGTTCAACCTGGTGCGATCCTGTACCCGCATGCCTTACAAAATATGTTCGATACAATCAAGGTCGGACACAAGCATATCCAACGCCACTACGACGGTGCGAACCCTCTCAAAATACTAAGGTTTCGTTACACGCTTGCACCTTCCAATAACATTCCTGCTCTAATTCGGCGCGCATGCGCGTCGAGAGCCTTCTATTAACAATACGCTGATGGTGCTGAACTAAGGCACCCTGTTCCAATTCCTCAGCTATCATGCTACTAAGCACACTCTTAGACATCGGATATAATAATGCTAATACGACAGACTGTGGAACATGCAATGCATCAGCGTGAATCTGGAGACGGACTAACAACCACAGGAAGAAAGGAATCTAGCTTAAATTTTCGATATACAAGACAGATATACCTTTCAAGACATTCATAATTGGATTAGGGAACTTGGAAAATAAACTCAAATATTATTCGTTACACTTTACGCGTATGACCTCTCACATTTTCTGGCTCAGAATTAGTACTTAAATCTTCCTTGCTTAAAGCAAGCCTCGCTTCCCGCGCCCGGGTTCCCGGGTTCGATTCCCGGCGGGGTCAGGGATTTTCTCTGCCTCGTGATGACTGGGTGTTGTGTGATGTCCTTAGGTTAGTTGGGTTTAAGTAGTTCTAAGTTCTAGGGGACTGATGACCTAAGATGTTAAGTCCAATAGTGCTCAGAGCCATATGAACCACTTTTAAAGCAAGCACTACGGCGGCTGACTGCAAATCTCCGGCAACACCAAGCAACTTATGACGGAGAGCACCCATTGCATCACTGAGATCAATTGGAACGATATCCGATAAACAATTAAAGTAACGGGCTAAATGCGCCTGCACGCGACAAATTTGTTTATGCGTTGGCTGAGTAGTCGCCAGAAATTCAATTGTCCGATCTACACCACTTAAAGCTGTTTCGATATTCGACATCAAGTCACCTACCTCGCTAACGATGTCTGTCAATAGGTCAGTGGGAGTGGCGGCCGCTGCACGAAGCCTGGCCAGCAAATCAGACACATTTCCATGTACTGGAAGCCCGCGCACACGGAGTTCATACATCAACTGATCTTCCCGTAAATGAGTTTTGCCGGGGCAAGGTTGAAGACTCACGTTACGTAACTTCCTGAAACAGGCAAACAAGTCTCAAAACACAGTAATGACAATATTACAACTTACTAAGCAACGACTACCAACCATAGGAGAGGATAGGAAAAGCGACCCCCGATCTGTCTCCGCTACCAAGCCGTACGTGGTTCCCTCTTCGTACCACACTTACCCAACATATCTTAGATACCATAAAAGAGGAAGCGGGAGGGAATAATGGTTGGTAGTCACAGTTTATAATTAATACAGTTTATTGACATTACGCCTTTTAAGGACTTTGACAATTACAAATTGTGGACAAGCCACTAGATAAAGCTTTGCAAATACAGTTAGAAACCCAACGTACTCAGTACTCAAACACTCCCTTAAAAGAAAGTTATGAAAAACTTAATGTGCCAGGCATTTATAGAAATCTTAAGCACAGCAATTATCAATTACTTCACATAACCACTTCATCAAACTCCTTAAAACCAATTATTACATTAATATGGCCACACACTTAACATTCTTACTATTTCAGTCCGTTAAAGAAGTTCTTGTTAAAAGCTCAATTAAAAACTTAACGTTGCCGGGCACTCCTCACTTTATTTTCCCTTATTAAGAAAACAGAATTACTGACAAACTTCAGAAATTCGAACTCCCGTATAGGATTTGCCTCAAAATACATATAATGGAAACAGTTACCAATAAAGGGTGACTTACAGACACTTCAAAACTAGTGCCAAGCTAAGATCCAATTACTTAACATGATAGGACCACTTACATAAAAAACTACAGCAGAAACACTGATCTTTAAAAATGAATGTTTAAGTTTTTAGACGTCTTAATAAAACACCACTAGAAAGAGCTGCATAAGGAACTCAGCATATGCTATGCAGTTTAAAGTTAAGCCAGTTGCCAGTCGCTAATATTTAAGGAGGGGTTCGTATAAGAACAGATTACATATAATATATATTTCTATATCTACCAGCTTAACCCGCCTTGGCGGAAGGAAGATAAATACTGCTTCAAATGTTCAAATGTGTGTGAAATCTTATGGGACTTATCTGCTAAGGTCATCAGTCCCTAAGCTTACACACTACTTAACCTAAATTATCCTAATGACAAACACATACACACATGCCCGAGGGAGGACTCGAACCTCCGCTGGGACCAGCCGCACAGTCCATTGGTGAACAAGTCCCGGTAGTGGCCAAGTTCTTAAACACTGCCACACCTAGACCTCGGATGACATTTCACTCCCCGCGAAGGCGCTGGCACAATCGAAGGTTTTTACGTGAGTCACACAGAAATTCCAGTAACCCTGAAACATAGAAACACTCGGCAGAACCTTTGACTCTATGTAAGAGTGTAAAAGAACACGTTACACTATTGACAAATTCGCAACTTTGACCTTAAAAATTTTACACACGTACAACTGTATTAATAGAGAGCAGGCTTTGAAAACGCCAACATAAAATCATTCGATTACAAGAAACACAGAGTAGTAGTAAAACTTCTGAGAAAACATTCAAATAACGGTCACCATTTAACTAGGCCAACTGAACTCTTCCACGCCACCTTAAAGATAGACTACGAAAGTCTCACCATAGTAATAAAATTTAAATGTCTCTGAGTGGACGGTCAACAAAGCACAATTACGACCACTTGCTTCATATCACGCACACAATAACAAGGAGCGGGTTTCACATCACCTCAAATTTGGTTCCCAGCGAAGTGACACTACTTTATCTCCAAGCTGCCTATGTTGCCAAAACGCCCGACCAATTTCGCACCACAACACATAACGGTCATCACGCTCGTTCGGCCATCGTTGACACTCGTCTCCCAGAGAATGTCACGAGATCTCCAGGGTTACCCGTCGAAGGCTCACAACCAAAATCCCTTCTCCCGCCAACCCGGAAGACGAGGCACGCGAAAAGCAAAAATAAATTAGCTCAACCACAATCGATCTCAACGATACATGAACAAAATAACACTGTTGCGAGCTCTCCACGGCTCCGTGCCATTGCTTGACAGCGACACTTACAATTTATCTCCCAGTGTAACGAAACATGTAAACGTCAGCACAGAAGCACATCATGTCTGGGGCTTTCATGCGAGAATAGAAACTGAAAATGGATCAAAGACTGTTAAAGTGCCAATATCCGAGTTCGTCTGGGACGAAATTTGCCGTGCAGAGGGCTACATAAATCAGCAGATGACTACGGAGTATTATCCAACTCGTTCTCCCGCAGTCATTCACCTTACTGGTGTGACACTACCTACTACAACAGTGTACAGTATGATGACTGTGCACTATGTGTGAAATTGGGTGACAACTGTGTTTGTCTAAGGCACGCCTCAGTTATATGATCTGGATACTGCGCTACGTCTTGCATTGCAGAGAGTGAACCGTTGGCTCCTGAGCACAGACTCTGCATACAATGATGTTGTGAACTGAAACTTCCTGACATATTAAAACTGTGTGCGCCGGCCGCAGTGGTCTCGCGGTTCTAGGCGCGCAGTCCGGAACCGCGCGACTGCTACGGTCGCAGGTTCGAATCCTGCCTCGGGCATGGATGTGTGTGATGTCTTTAGGTTGGTTAGGTTTAAGTAGTTCTAAGTTCTAGGGGACTGATGATCACAGCTTTTAAGTCCCATAGTGCTCAGAGCCATTTGAACCAAAACTGTGTGCTGGACCGAGAGTCGAAATGGGGACCATTGCCTTTCGCAGGAAAGTGCTCTACCATCTGAGCTACCCAAGCACGATTCACTCCCCGACCTCACAGCTTTACTTCCGCCTGTACCTCCGCTCCTACTTTCCAAACTTCACAGAAGCTCTCCTGCGAACCTTGCAAAACTAGCACTCCTGGAAGAAAGGATATTGCGAAGACATGGCTCAGCCAAAGCCTGTGGGGATGTTTTCAGAATGAGATATTCACTCTGCAGCGGAATGTGCGCTCTTATGAAACTTTCTGGCAGATTAAAACTGTGTGGTCGACCGAGACTCGAACTCGGGACCTTTGCTTTTCGTGGGCAAAGGTAATGAAGAGTTGCCTCTTCAACACCAGACTCATATGTAGAGGTTACGATAATTCTATGCAAAGCACCGCACTGCGCTAAATGGCTGGATACCGCGGATCGTTGACTATCTTGTGGAGCTTTGTTTCCACGACAGGAAGACATGCCCTTAGAAAACCAAGAAAACCAACAGGTCCGCGGTACGATCCTTCCAGGTTCTCGATCCAGGTGAACAAGATACGCTCCTCAAAAGCGTCTGCAATCACCGAGTACTCAAACTGCGGTATGGTATCACTGACCTGATGTCCTTCACTAAAAGGGCGGGAGAGGGAACTGCCACTAACCACAGGATCTTCTCTATTACTATTACTATAACTACAACTAGTCGATTGAGTTCGCGAGGAGGATAGGGGTGTGTGCTGTAGCTCACGTGATCGGTGAGGACGTGACGGCGGAGGAAGAGACGTTGCGGAATCGGGCCGCTGCAAGCAGCCTGGTTGCTACAGACCTAACCCGCTAGCCTGAGGGAGGGCGGGTGGCCAGGGCCGGGGCAGGGTCGGGGCCGGGGGCAGTGATGGCGGTGGCGGCGGTGGCGGTGGCCGCCTCCCGCGTGGCGACGAGCGGCGCCCTCATAGGCGAGGTATGTCTTACCGGGAGCCGTTTTGATGAGGAAGACAGTTTAGCCGCCACCGGAATGCGCGCCACACCGTGTTGAGACGCGACTGCTGTAGAAGAAGAGAGAAAATAAGGAATAGTGAAATACATTGTTTATCGCTGGTGGCGCAGTGAAAGAAAGAATTCTGACGATCACATGGTTATAAGCAGAGTGAATAATTACCTTTTTGCTCTGGCTCCAGGGCATAAACAATTGGTCAGGCGACTCCACCGCACCCTCAAAAAAGTTCTTATAATAAGTAGAGCGCCTTTGTCGGTCCTCGTCTGTCTCGCCTAGAACAACAACAACAACAAACAAGAAATATAAACCGGTTTGTTACAGAAAAAAACGTCCTATATTATCACCACTACCACTAGAGGCACGTAATCTTCTTTTTTTTTTTAAAAAACTTACAAGTATGCTGCTTGGACATCTCATTATTTGCTGGAGGCTGTTCCTGCATATGCTGATGAATAACCTCCAGCTGCCTCCCCAGCAAATCCAAGTCCTCTACAGCTGTTCCTGTAATAGGACGAGACATAATTTTATTTATTTTGAAGGTCGAGTTACAGTAAAAGATGACACATGGATATTTTTCTCTATGCTTACGAGGGATCTTTTGTCGCTTATTTACATTTGAGCCCCCAGGTCCGCCTCCAGCTCAATTTTCATTTGCTTCAAGTGATTTAGAAAAAAAAAAGAACTATGAATAAGAAAATCTTGAATAGCTACTAGCCAAGAACAAACTACAATGAATATTATGCTCACAAGGCAATTCCGGCTGTGAACCTAACGCAGGAGGCTCGACTTCCAGAGTATGTTGTGGTCCAGCTCCCTCCTGTCTCTCCTCACACTCAAAGACAAAATTCTCGGGTTGTACTATATCAAGAAAATGGAATTAAGAAGGCGCATTTAACATACACACGAAAATTTACACTCAAAATATAAATTACTTACTCACTTGGTAATCTTGTCTCCAGAACTCTAAGCCTCTTCCCGCTACAATCTGAGGTGTTGCTGCAGCTACCTCTCTATATCTTGCGGAGATAAAAGAACTAGTAAACACACACAGACGCAATGGAACGCACTACAAGGCTGACAGCAGCGGACTGAGGACGATACAGGTTGGTTGCGGGTTTATATATAGACCGAGGCAACCAACGAGAGAGCTTCATGCTTCTCATTGGAAGCATTTATCGAACGTCACTATTTGTGGAAGGGCTTGATGCAACCGTCGTCTCTCTCTCTCTCTCTCTCTCTCTCTCTCTCTCTGTCCGAATAACAAGAATGCTTTTATGATTAACTGTATTTCCGCAATCGTGGATCTTACGATTTCCGGGAAGGGTAACACGTGATGCCTCGTTAGTATCAAAAATGGTTCAAATGGTTCTCAGTACTCTGGGACTTAACCTCTGAGGCCATCAGTCCCCTAGAACTTACAACTACTTAAACCTAACTAACCTAATGACATCATACACATCCATGCCTGATGCAGGATTCGAGCCTCCGACCGTAGCGGTTGCGCGGTTCCAGACTGTAGCGCCTACAACCGCTCGGCCACCTCGGCCGGCGTTAGTATCATCAGGAAGAATGCAATCGATGTTATTCTGGGCTATTTTCTTAAACAGGTCCAGTTAGGATCGCGAGGAGGAGAAAGCAGGGGATCAGATATCTTAGCGCGATCTGTTATGTCAGTATCCAAAGATTTCGCGCGCGCGGGCTAGATGCCTCTTGCATGTCTCGTTAGGATCGCGACAAAGAGAAAGCGGTCGAACAGATTGCTATGGCGCGAGCTGTGACGTCAGTATCAATAGCTATCGCATCAGAAACAGTAAACACACGCCTGCGTGGCGCAGAGGATAACTTGGCGCTTATTTAGATAAACGCGTGACGTCAGTATAACACTCGAAGAACATTAGCTGTAGACGTCAGCAGCAGCGTGACCAACCATTATTCACCCCTTAAGATCACCATCTATGATTATGTCACGGCAGGGATCGATGGCGCACTCTGCTGGCAGTACTGTGTACTAGGTCAGTAGGACTCTGGGCACCATGACGAACACACTTGATGGTTGGTAGTGACTCTAATTGTTTAAATAAAAACTGAAAATAAAGACATGTCCAGCAAAGACTGAGTCCCTTTCCCACTAGTTCCTAGGAACAGGTGGCTGTCAGGTGACTTAAATTAGTGGAGGTAGCTCAGATATACTTTGTTCGTGCCATTTTTTTAGATTAGTGGAGGTAGCCATGGTGTGTTGCGTTGTCCTGATGGAATCTGAACTTCCATCAAGAGGGTGTGGTAAGGGAGCATGGCACTTTCCCGCCAAGAGACGCTATCTTGGATAACTGTACTCACAATCTCAGTTGACGTCACGGCCGCCATCTTGGATGACATCATAAGCTGTTGCCAAGTCTACAGGCCTCCATATTGGATGACGTCATCACCACCATCTTGGATACATTTGGAAACAATGGAGAGTGGGGTGACCACCGATTTGTTCCACTACTGAAGTGCAGCAACATGATGTGGCTTGGATTCAACTAATGTGTGGAGTAGTGCTGGAGGGACGTGAGCCACATGGGATTAGCCGAGCGGTCTAAGGCGCTGCAGTCATGGACTGTGTGTGGCTGATCCCAGCAGAGGTTCGAGTCCTCCCTCGGGCATGGGTGTGTGTGTTTGTACTTAGGATAATTTAGGATAAGTAGTGTGTAAGCTTAGGGACTGATGACCGCCAGGCAGTGTGGCTGAGCGGCTCTAGGCGCGTCAGTATGGAACCACGAGACAGCTACGGTCGCAGGTTCGAATCCTGCCTCGGGCATGGATGTGTGTGGTGTCCTTAGGTTAGTTAGGTTTAAGTAGTTCTAAGTTCTAGGGGACTGATGCCCTCAGATGTTAAGTCCCATAGTGCTCAGAGCCATTTGAACCATTTGACTGATGATCTTAGCAGTTAAGTCCCATAAGACTTCACACATTTGAATTTTTTTTTTAGGGAAGTGACACCATGAACCCTGGAGGGCTTTTCTGAACAGCATGTTACAAGGCATCCCACACATGTTCATTAATGTTCATGTCCGGGGAGTTTGGTGGCCAGGTAGAGTGTTTAAACGAAGAAGAGTGTTCCCAGAGCAATTTTGCAGCGATTCTGGAAGTGTGGGGTGTTGCATTGTCCTGCTGGAATTGTCCAAGTCCCTCGGAATGCACAATGGACATGAATGAACGCAGGTGATCAGGCAGGATGGTCTTGTGCGTCTCACCTGACAGAGTCTTATCTAGACGTATGAGGAGTCCCATATCGCTCTAACTGCACACCCCTTATACCAATACAGAGCCTCCACTAGCTTGCACAGTTCGCAGCTAACATGCTAGGTCCATGTATTCATACCCATACATGTCCATGTCCATACAATTTCACACGAGACTCGTCCGATCAGGCAACATATTTCCACTCATCAGCAGTTCATTGTAAAGGTTTGTGTCATGCTGTCATCAAGGGTACACGAGCGGGCCTCCAGCTCCGAAAGCCCATATCAATGATGTTTCGTTGAATGGTTAGCACCCTGAAACTTGTTGATGGCTCAGGATTGAGATCTGCAGCAATTTGCGGAAGGGTTGCACTTTGGCCACGCTGAACGATTTTCTTCAGTCGTCGTTGGTCCCGTTCTTGCAGGATCTTCTTCCGATCGCAGGGATGTCGGATTCCTGATGTTCACGGTACACACGTGAAAGAGTCGTACGAGAAAATCCGAACTTCATCGGTACCTCTGAGATCCTGTGTCCAGCCGCGCGGGATTAGCTGAGCGGTCTAGGGCGCTGCAGTCATGGACTGTGAGGCTGTTCCCGGCGGAGGTTCGAGTGCTCCCTGGGGCATGGGTATGTTTGTACTTAGGATAATTTAGGTTAAGTAGTGTGTAAGCTTAGGGCCTGATGACCTTAGCATTTAAGTCCCATAAGATTTCACACACATTTGAACATTTGAGATCCTCTGTCCCGTGGCTCGTGCGCCGACTATAACACCACGATCAGTGATAATCTGCCACTGTAGTGGCAGTAACCGTTCTAACAACTGCACCAGTCACTTGTTGTCTTATACAATCGTTGCCCAACGCAGCGCCGTATTCTGCCCCGTTACGCGTCTGTGTATTTAAATACGCATGCCTATACGAGTTTCTTTGTCGCTTCAGTGTATTTGCTCCATGTATTCCAATACCTGTCTTCCTCTACAATTTTTGCCCTGTACAGCTTCCTTTAGTACCATGGAAATCATTCCTTGATGACTAAACATATGTCCTATCATCCTGTCATTTCTCCTTGTCAGTCTTCCACATATTTCTTTCCTCTCCGATTCTGCACAGAACCTCTTCATTCCTTACCTTATGAGTCCACCTAATGTTCAATATTGGTCTCTGGCGCCACATCTCAAATGCTTTTGTCCTCTTCTTTTCCATTTTTCTCGCAGACTATCCTTCATATCCATAGAAAGCTATACTCCAGACGCACATTGTCAGAAATTTCTTCCTCAAATTAAGGCCTATATTTGATACTAGTAGACTTTTGTTGAACAGAAACGCACCTTTTACCAGTGTTAGTTAGCTTCCGATGCTGTCTTTGCGCCGTCCGTCATTGGTTATTTTGCTGCACGGGTAGTAGAATTCCTTAAATTCATCTATTTCGTGACTATTAATACTGATGCTAAATGTC
This sequence comes from Schistocerca cancellata, assembly GCF_023864275.1. Taxonomy (NCBI): domain Eukaryota; kingdom Metazoa; phylum Arthropoda; class Insecta; order Orthoptera; family Acrididae; genus Schistocerca; species Schistocerca cancellata. The sequence goes on along the minus strand of NC_064628.1, from coordinate 479,182,948 downwards.
TCACTGTTGTCACTTTTGCTGCTTCTCATTCATTTCGTCGTACTTCAATTGACTCTCAGTCCATATTGTGTACGCATTAGACTGTTCATTCCATTCAGCAGATCATGCAGTGCTTCTCCACTTTCACTAAGGATAGCAATGTTGTCAGCGAATCGTATCATTGACATCTTTTAACATTAAATTTTATTTACTCTCCTGAACCTTTCTTTTATTTCCATCATTGCTTCTTCGATGAACACGTTGAACTTTAGGGGGAAAATACTACATCACTGTCTTACACCCTTTTAATCTGAGCGCTTCGTACTTGGTCAACTACTCTTATTGCCTCTTGGCTCTTGTCCATATTGTTACACTTAAACTTACGAGTATTTCTAACATCTTGCACCATTTGACTTTGTCAAACGCTTTTTCAGGTCGACAAATCCTATGAATGTGTCTTCATTTTTCTTTAGTCTTGCTTTCATTATCAACTTCAACGTCAGAATTGGCTCTTGGTGCCTTTACATTTCCTAAAGCCAAACTGATCGTCATCAAACACATTCTCAATTTTCCTTTCCATTCTTCTGTATATTACTCTTGTCAGCAACTTGGATCCGTAAGCTGTTAAAGGGATTATGCGGTAATTCTCGCACTTGTCAGCTCTTGCAGTCTTCGGAACTGTGTGGACGACATTGTTTATGAAAGTCAGATGGTATCCCGCCAGACTCATACATTGTACACGCCAACGTGAACAGTCTTCTTGTTGCCATTCTATCCCCACTACTTCATCATTTGATCTTAAGTCACCCAAAGCTCTCTTAAATTCCGATTCCAATCCTGGATCCACTATCTCTTCTAAATCGACTCCTGTGTCCTCTTCTATCACGTCAGACATTTCTTCCCTCTCATAGAGGCCTTCTGTATGCTCTTCCCACCTATCCGCTCTTTCCTCTGCATTTAACAATGGGATTTCCATTTCACTCTTAATGTTACCACTTTTGCTGTTAATTTCACTGAAGGTTATATTGGCTTTCCTATAAGGCGAGTCAGTCTGTAACACTACCGCCCTGCCGGACGTGCGTTAGCTCAATAAAGCCTGTACTGTAATAAGTTCACGGGCTTCACCTTGTAAACAAGGATTTAGTACATAAGTTGACCGCGTGTACCTAATGGAAGCAATTCGGACTTATTCAGTAAGTAACTACAGTGATGCGTCAAGTAAATGTAAAGTACAATTACGCGTTCGCATGGACAAGAAGTACACACAGCAGATACTACCAATGATTAATAATACGGTCGCCAGCCTAATTAGGCATTTAGTGAGTTTTTCCCTGTACAAGTGGTAGCATGTACAAGCATAATGACACGAGGTAATGTTGCGTTTTATAACAAACTTTAGAACCAGAAAGAATCTACTGAACTAAGGTTTTCTTCTTTTGTACTAATTTGTACGAGCTAAAATTACACAACACCACACAGCAATGATTACTACGAGCTGCACTTTGTATATTGATCAGACTGAAATCGGGCATAGATTACCCTAGAATCAGCAATTTTGAAAACACACATACAAAGTCACTATTAAAATTGGAAAAATCTTTAATACACTTAGGTTTAATATAGAAATTAATTTTACTGTTCAATTCTGATCAGTACACTTCAAAATGTGCAAGAATAGACAAGAGAAGGGGGGGCCCTGAAACTGTTATGGTTGTTATACTGAAACTAGTAATTCCTGAAGGTACATTTACACTCAAAATTATCAACCTATGGATTGCTATTCTTTTGTCACGCTTCTGGAGTAATTGACTAACATTCTTTCAGTCTCAAATGAACTAAATAACATTGCTAGCCCAATTCAAAATTTATCTTTCAATTTAATCACACTGTAGTTCTTTACTAACATTTACATTTGCACTCCTAACTCTCAACTGCTTTATAGCTTAAATTGGTCTGCAGATAATTTGATACTAACTGTAAACTTTCAGTTCGGGATACTCGGGTTGCACAATATGTGGTAAGGACCCTGTCTAGGTCAGTGATAAGGATAAGTAACGGCTAAGGCAATTCTGGTAAAAGTCACGTTATTATTGAACAGTTAGAACAGTCTCAACACTGGTCCACACAGATACACTTCTAAAGATGAAATAAATGTTTGACCTGTGCACGTCGTTGAGGCGGATGGCGGGCAGCGAGATAGCGGGCAGCACAGCACACATACAAGAACGGCTAAGGCTCTCACAGTATCGGCACTTTCATTCTTCTTAGCGTCGTAATCTTTCCAGTTTTGTGCCTGAGAATATAGCCATGCCAAATAGTCGTCGGAATCGGCCCATCCGAGGCTTAATGGAATCCACTTTTCCTAGATAGCCTCCTCGGTACAGTACATGTTCCTCTGACCGATGCTCAACTCCGACTGTTTCACTGAGCCCGTTGTGCCGAACCGCGCCAGTGTGCGTTTTCCTGCGCTCGCCTGCATCCACCTTTTCCCGCGCCCCTACAGGTAGGGTATTCACCACAGGTTTTCTACTACACATATTCTAATGCATTATCTACGTATGGACCAAGTGTTTAAATTACAATTTACACATTTTACAATAGTTTTAACATGAAATACATTTTCCTTTGGTTATCAAATTGCTTAAAATCTAACATAAGTAATGACATTCATTTCAAAAGTTGTGTACAGTTTCTTTAACATGACACGAAAAGAAAAAGAAAAATTTATCCAAATTCATAAAGAAAAAAATTATTATAGGTACATTATTATTATACATGCCCCTGTTTCCAGAAAATTTTCTTAAGTCCAAATTTTATGGGAACACTAAATTTAACAATGATACACTGGTTCTGAATCTTTACGTAAAAGTTCAAGAAAATTTACACTACATATTTCCTTCCACTCACTGTATATAGGTTCACACTATTTTAACATATTAAGACCAGTTTCTTGTTATTTATTTAAGTGCCTTTTGCACAGTCCCACTTTCCATTTAAACATTACCAAAATAGCAATTTAATCATTTTTTCCCAAATTTCTTAACGAAATAATTTAAAATTCTGGAATGCAAATATTTAACTACAAAACCAAATTCATATTCCTTATACACTATAAGATAATTTGTCGCTGATTGCTTTGAATAGCAGTCCATTTCCTAATTTACTAAACAAAACACACACACAAAATTTTCAGAAATTTAACTACATATATTTACTGCCTATTATGTGGATTTGGGCAGTCCATTTCACTTCATATTGTCACATCCTTTGGATTACATCTACTATTTTCCATCGACTATTTATCTGCCCTCATTGGTATTTGGCAGTCCTTCCTATTCTGGTTCATACACTGCCCATTTTCATTTTTGACAGTTCCACCTGTTATCTGTCTGAAAGCATTTACCCTTTCCTTTCAGTCCTTTCCTCCATACATTTTTATATTTACAGTACCATTGGTAATCTGAAACTCACATAACTACATTAGTAAACTTTCAATGGTATACAGACATTTACAAAGAATAGTTACATTTGAAACAATTTGTGTTCAGCATAAGATACAGCACAATTACTCGTTTCTGGGAACATACAGTTTCAGATCCACTATATTTCTTACACCTAAAGGTCTTTTGGATTTTGGGTAGATTAGGTAGTAAGCATTTTCGTGTGGAATGTTCTGTATTATATATGGTCCATTATAGATATATTTAAATTTTGAAATTTCATGGTTTAGTTCACTAGATTTTTCGTGGGTTTTCAGAAGAACATGATCTCCAATTTTAAATTTTGAAACTTTTAGATTCTTATCGTGTCTTCTAGATCTAGATTCGGCTTTTTGCTTTGCCCTTTTTATTACCAATTCTTTCTTTTGATTCAATCCCAAACTTGTACAAGGTGGAAACTCTAATTTTTCTTCAATTAAACTTTTACTACTTTTATCTAACAAAATTTCTTCCGGTGGGAACCCTGTAGTTTCATGATGTAATGTGTTCATGACATTCTCAAAATCCGATATGAATCTGCCCCAGGCTCTAATAAAAAAAAAACACAAAATTCAATTTCAGCTAACACTGAGTTACAGTAACAATAAAGTTATGCATAATATTAATAATATATACAAATACAGCATCCTGCCCCTGCTCGTCTCTTTATTAACAAGGCAGTCTTTTATGGTTCATAAAACAGTCCCTCAAGTCTGGTGGCTTCTTAGGCCTCTGGAGTTCAAAGTCTTTGCTCACTTGAACTCTTCGCAAAATAAACACTGAGTCGTCAGGCGGCTCTTTCTTTCTTTGTTCGGTCTCAACATCTGGATTTTGTTTTGATACTTCGTCATTGTTAGGTACAATATCGTACTTAACTGCATCCCCTTTTATTTCACTGATTTTCTCATACCCTCTTTCAGTAAAAGTATATTCACTTTCTTTTACCCCGAAAAATTCATCTTCACTAAAGTCATCACTACTCTCTTCCTCAATACCAGATTCATTTAAGTACGCTACTTTTGCACAACAGGGAAAGTTAGTATATTCAATTTTGTCGGTATTTACGTATATTTCATCATCTGAACTATCGTCGGAATCCGACCATTCCGGATCGCTATCAGGTTCTAACATAAAGGCTTTTCTGAGACAGGCACTAAGTTCCTCCTCGGTATTGTTGTCAGGCTTAGATTTTAATTCAATCTCCTCTTTTGGTGAAACGGCCTCATCATCAGCTTTATTTACCTCTACTGTGACATCATATTCGGTGTAATCCTCGTGGACTTTAATTACTTTCATGTAATCATCTGCCCCTTCTCCACGGTGCCTCTCGGTAGCAGCTTGCACTATTTGCGGATTGTTAGCAGAAGTTATTTCTTCGTCAATGCTGAGGATTTCATCCTCCAAATCCTTCCTATCATTAACCTTCCCCTTATCGGCAGCACGCGTACTTTTCGCGGCGCTATTTATTCTCCCTTCTTCACATTTGGGCCACGTCACTATATTGACGCCCCTATCATTTCCCTTTCTATTAACTAATTTCTTCGCCTCATATTCCTTCTTAACATCCTCCCACTCACATTGCTTTAGGCCCTTGTACAGATCGTCGATCTGCACACGCCAATCATTTACTTCTGCTAATTCATTATCGCCCTTTACCACATTGCGAACACTGCTAACCGCACCTCTCGGAGCACTCACAGTCTCATCTATTGTTTCCTTTGCCACGGAATTATCACTCGTAAAATTTTCATTATCTCTTACGGCTACGTTCGCACCTACTGCTGCCGTATTGCTAGCGGCTTCTCTCTGAACAGATGTTCCACTAGGCTGGGCCGTTGCCCTCTGATGCTCCACTCGCCCGTTAACCTGGAGCTTTCTGTGCGGCATAGATGACTCATGCTCGCTCGCACCTGACGCTTGTCTTGCCACAACACGTTGCTTCGTTTCACGCCTGTCTCTAACCTGTCTCATTACATTACGGTCGGTCCGGTATCTGTTCTTAATTCGGGGCCGGTATGTATTGTCCGCTTCCGTTTGGCCCGCAACGTTCGCGGAAATTAGTTTCCCGCGTCGTTATTATTTTGCGCGGCATACCCTCTACCGCGACCTTGATAATTTCCCCTGTCTCTTCCTCTGCCTCTTCCTCTCTGTATCATATTGACGCGAAATCCATCGCCGTCATTTCTTTCGTCATTGCGTCGGTTATTATGGTTACCAAAATTTTGATAATTGGCACGACTTGCGCGCCAATGGTCTTCGTCTTCGACCCTTTCCAGAAATGCTTGGAAGCTACGATGGTTGCTTCCTACATACCTCTTGGAATCTTCTGGGAGCTTTTTATACAGTTCCCAGATAATTTCTGAATCTGATCTTCGGCCTTTTAAATGTGTCAATTTCCGGTACCAATACTCGCAGAAATCTTTCAAAGAATTCCTGCCCCTGCTATCATGCTGTTTTGCCATGATAAACTCGCGCCATAAATGGTCCTGTTTTTGTTCTGACCAATATTCTTCGGTAAATTTTTGCCTAAATTCTTCGAACGTCATTCGTTCGGTATTTAAATTTATTCCCCAGCGCTTAGCGTCACCTGCTAAGGCGCTAATTACAACGTTTATCTTTTCCTTATCAGACAAGTGCTCAGGAAATACTCTCTCGCAATTTTTGATGAAGTCTAACGGATGCCACCCGTTATGTTTCTTGGCTGGATCGAAGCGTTCCTCACCTTCTAACAGCTTCGTAATTGGTGCGCCATTACAGACCACACCAGGCCTATCTTTAATTTTGCTCTCTAGATCGAAAATTTTGCCTTGAATTTTCGTACAATTTTGAACACATCCGGTTACTTTTTCACCTAATTCTTTTTCAGTGTCTACAACTACCTTTTTCAACTGAGATATTCCGTATTGACATTCGTTTACGATCTCAGTTTTAAGACCGAAAACTTTTTCGTCTACCTTAGTTTCAACCAGCGGTTCTACTTTCTCTTGGATGTTGATAATTTCGACATCGAATCTACTGTTAATGTTACCAATTTCCTCCTGCATAGTATCCATATTTTTGTTAATGGTGTCAATTTCAAATTTCATATTATTTACCACAGAACTTAAATTTCCCACTTTTTGTTCTACCTGCTCTATTTGTTTACTAATTCTAATTCCTTGATCTTTGACCTGTGCTTTAATTTGATCAACGTGTGTTTTAAGCTGCTCGTTCTGTGTTTTGATCTGATGGCCCTGTGTTTTAAGCTGCGCATCAACGTGCGTTTTAAGCTGCTCGTTCTGTGTTTTGAGCTGCTCATCAACGTGTGTTTTAAGCTGCTCGTTCTGTGTTTTGAGCTGCTCATCAACGTGTGTTTTAAGCTGCTCATTCTGTCCTACAATTTGTTTGGTTAATTGTTCAAATAAGTCGTTCATATTTAAAATTTTTACACTGTTTTGTTCTACGGAATCCGTGTGTTCCGATTCTACTTCATAAGTTTCTTTCGGTTCTTTCTTTATCTGTGGTGAATCAAATATGTCAGTGGATTCGTTCACGTACCCACTATCATCTACAAAGTCACCCTCTACTTCCTGTTTTGTCCCTTGCTGTGTTCGAGGTGATCGCGACATTTCAATCTGTTCGTTGACGTGTTCATGGTATTGTATGCACGCCAATTGTCTTCCGCTAACGCCATCTGTTATCTGGCCGCGTAGACTCCTGCTACTGCTAGCCACATTCTCCATTTCGCTCGGCACATCTACCCTGTCCCCATTCCTGTCCATATTGAATGCCAATCACACCGCACTATTATACTTGACTCACGCTATAGTTTACTTTGCTAAACTTTATTGCTGTTCGTGCCACTGAACATCCACTGTTCGGTCTTTACGTTAGTGTATAACCGACAACAACTGGATGTCCTGTCACCGGGAAGCCACGTGTAACACTACCGCCCTGCCGGACGTGCGTTAGCTCAATAAAGCCTGTACTGTAATAAGTTCACGGGCTTCACCTTGTAAACAAGGATTTAGTACATAAGTTGACCGCGTGTACCTAATGGAAGCAATTCGGACTTATTCAGTAAGTAACTACAGTGATGCGTCAAGTAAATGTAAAGTACAATTACGCGTTCGCATGGACAAGAAGTACACACAGCAGATACTACCAATGATTAATAATACGGTCGCCAGCCTAATTAGGCATTTAGTGAGTTTTTCCCTGTACAAGTGGTAGCATGTACAAGCATAATGACACGTGGTAATGTTGCGTTTTATAACAAACTTTAGAACCAGAAAGAATCTACTGAACTAAGGTTTTCTTCTTTTGTACTAATTTGTACGAGCTAAAATTACACAACACCACACAGCAATGATTACTACGAGCTGCACTTTGTATATTGATCAGACTGAAATCGAGCATAGATTACCCTAGAATCAGCAATTTTGAAAACACACATACAAAGTCACTATTAAAATTGGAAAAATCTTTAATACACTTAGGTTTAATATAGAAATTAATTTTACTGTTCAATTCTGATCAGTACACTTCAAAATGTGCAAGAATAGACAAGAGAAGGGGGGGCCCTGAAACTGTTATGGTTGTTATACTGAAACTAGTAATTCCTGAAGGTACATTTACACTCAAAATTATCAACCTATGGATTGCTATTCTTTTGTCACGCTTCTGGAGTAATTGACTAACATTCTTTCAGTCTCAAATGAACTAAATAACATTGCTAGCCCAATTCAAAATTTATCTTTCAATTTAATCACACTGTAGTTCTTTACTAACATTTACATTTGCACTCCTAACTCTCAACTGCTTTATAGCTTAAATTGGTCTGCAGATAATTTGATACTAACTGTAAACTTTCAGTTCGGGATACTCGGGTTGCACAATATGTGGTAAGGACCCTGTCTAGGTCAGTGATAAGGATAAGTAACGGCTAAGGCAATTCTGGTAAAAGTCACGTTATTATTGAACAGTTAGAACAGTCTCAACACTGGTCCACACAGATACACTTCTAAAGATGAAATAAATGTTTGACCTGTGCACGTCGTTGAGGCGGATGGCGGGCAGCGAGATAGCGGGCAGCACAGCACACATACAAGAACGGCTAAGGCTCTCACAGTATCGGCACTTTCATTCTTCTTAGCGTCGTAATCTTTCCAGTTTTGTGCCTGAGAATATAGCCATGCCAAATAGTCGTCGGAATCGGCCCATCCGAGGCTTAATGGAATCCACTTTTCCTAGATAGCCTCCTCGGTACAGTACATGTTCCTCTGACCGATGCTCAACTCCGACTGTTTCACTGAGCCCGTTGTGCCGAACCGCGCCAGTGTGCGTTTTCCCGCGCTCGCCTGCATCCACCTTTTCCCGCGCCCCTACAGGTAGGGTATTCACCACAGGTTTTCTACTACACATATTCTAATGCATTATCTACGTATGGACCAAGTGTTTAAATTACAATTTACACATTTTACAATAGTTTTAACATGAAATACATTTTCCTTTGGTTATCAAATTGCTTAAAATCTAACATAAGTAATGACATTCATTTCAAAAGTTGTGTACAGTTTCTTTAACATGACACGAAAAGAAAAAGAAAAATTTATCCAAATTCATAAAGAAAAAAATTATTATAGGTACATTATTGTTATAAGTCCTTCCGATAATGATTTCTATTTCGATTTCTTCATATTTTTCATGCAGCTATTTCGTCTTAGCTTCCCTGCACAGCGTATTTATTTCACTCCTCAACGACTTGTGTTTCAGTATTTTTTAATTTCCCTGAATATTTCTGAACTTGCTTCTTTCATCACCCATGGTTTAGTAGTAGCTACCTTCTTTGTACCTATGTTTTTCCTTACAACTTTTGTGATTTCCCTCTTAAGACATATCCATTCCTATTCAGCTGTACTGCCCACTGAGCTATTCCGTATCTGTAGCCCTAGAGAACTTAAAGCGTACCTCGTCGATACGTAGTACTTTCGTACCTCACTTCCTTGCTTGTTGATTCTTCCTGATCATTCTCTTAAACTTAAGCCTACTCTTCGACACTACTACATTGTGATCTGAGTCTATATCTTTTCCCGGGTACGACTTACAATCCATAATCTGATTTCGGAGACTCTGTCTGACCACGATGGAATCTAACTGAGATCTTCCCGTATCACCCAGCCTTATCCAAGTATACCTCCTCCTCTTGTCATTCTTGAACAGAATATTCGGTATTACTAGCTGAAATTAATGACAGAACTCAATTAGTCTTTCTCTTCCCTCATTCTTTGTCCCAAGTCCATATTGCCCTGTAAGCTTTTCTTCTGCTCCTTCCCCTACAACTGCATTCCAGTCCCCCATGCTATTAGATTTTCATCTCCCTTTGTGTTCTTATTACCATTTCAATATCCTCTTATACTTTTTTTACCGCTTCATCTTCAGCATGCGACGTCGGCTTGTATGCCTTAACTATCGATTCTCGTAAATTCAACCCTACCGCCGTATAGTTCACAGTAACATACCCTTTGCCCTACCTTCCTCTTCATAACGAATACTACTCCCGTTATACCATTTTCTGCGGCTGTTAATATTACCCTCACTCATCTGATCAGAAATTCTAGTCCTCTTTCCATTTCGCTTCACTAACCCCATATTACATCTAGTTTGAGCGTTTGTATTTCCTTTCGTAGTTTTCCTAGCTTTCCTATCACATTCAAGTTTCTGACATTCCCGACTCCTAGAACATTTCCCTTTCGTAGGTTATTCAACCTCCCCATGAACCATGGACCTTGCCGTTGGTGGGGAGGCTTGCGTGCCTCAGCGATACAGACAAACGTGTGGTTCCTGAAGAGGGGCAGCAGCCTTTTCAGTAGTTGCAAGGGCAACAGTCTGGATGATTGACTGATCTGGCCTTGTAACAATAACCAAAACGGCCTTGCTGTGCTGGTACTGCGAACGGCTGAAAGCAAGGGGAAACTACGGCCGTAATTTTTCCCGAGGGGCTGTATGATTAAATGATGATGGCGTCCTCTTGGGTAAAATATTCCGGAGGTAAAATAGTCCCCCATTCGGATCTCCGGGCGGAGACTACTCAAGAGGATGCCGTTATCAGGAAAAAGAAAACTGGCGTTCTACGGATCGGAGCGTGGAATGTCAGATCCCTTAATCGGGCAGGTAGGTTAGAAAATTTAAAAAGGGAAATGGATAGGTTAAAGTTAGATATAGTGGGAATTAGTGAAGTTCGGTGGCAGGAGGAACAAGACTTATGGTCAGGTGACTACAGGGTTATAAACACAAAGTCAAATAGGGGTAATGCAGGAGTAGGTTTAATAATGAATAGGAAAATAGGAATGCCGGTAAGCTACTACAAACAGCATAGTGAACGCATTATTGTGGCCAAGATAGATACGAAGCCCACACCTACTACAGTAGTACAAGTTTATATGCCAACTAGCTCTGCAGATGACGAAGAAATTGAAGAAATGTATGATGAAATAAAAGAAATTATTCAGATAGTGAAGGGAGACGAAAATTTAATAGTCATGGGTGACTGGAATTCGAGTGTAGGAAATGAGAGAGAAGGAAGCGTAGTAGGTGAATATGGATTGGGGCTAAGAAATGAAAGAGGAAGCCGCCTGGTAGAATTTTGCACAGAGCACAACTTAATCATAGCTAACACTTGGTTTAAGAATCATGATAGAAGGTTGTATACAAGGAAGAACCCTGGAGATACTAAAAGGTATCAGATAGATTATATAATGGTAAGACAGAGATTTAGGAACCAGGTTTTAAATTGTAAGACATTTCCAGGGGCAGATGTGGACTCTGACCACAATCTATTGGTTATGACCTGTAGATTAAAACTGAAGAAACTGCAAAAAGGTGGGAATTTAAGGAGATGGGACCTGGATAAACTGAAAGAACCAGAGGTTGTACAGAGTTTCAGGGAGAGCATAAGGGAAAAACTGACAGGAATGGGGGAAAGAAATACAGTAGAAGAAGAATGGGTAGCTTTGAGGGATGAAGTAGTGAAGGCAGCAGAGGATCAAGTAGGTAAAAAGACGAGGGCTAGTAGAAATCCTTGGGTAACAGAAGAAATATTGAATTTAATTGATGAAAGGAGAAAATATAAAAATGCAGTAAATGAAGCAGGCAAAAAAGAATACAAACGTCTCAAAAATGAGATCGACAGGAAGTGCAAAATGGCTAAGCAGGGATGGCTAGAGGACAAATGTAAGGATGTAGAGGCTTATCTCACTAGGGGTATGATAGATACTGCCTACAGGAAAATTAAAGAGACCTTTGGAGATAAGAGAACCACTTGTATGAACATCAAGAGCTCAGATGGAAACCCAGTTCTAAGCAAAGAAGGGAAAGCAGAAAGGTGGAAGGAGTATATAGAGGGTCTATACAAGGGCGATGCACTTGAGGACAATATTATGGAAATGGAAGAGGATGTAGACGAAGATGAAATGGGAGATACGATACTGCGTGAAGAGTTTGACAGAGCACTGAAATACCTGAGTCGAAACAAGGCTCCCGGAGTAGACAACATTCCATTGGAACTACTGACGGCCTTGGGAGAGCCAGTCCTGACAAAACTCTACCATCTGGTGAGCAAGATGTATGAAACAGGCGAAATACCCTCAGAATTCAAGAAGAATATAATAATTCCAATCCCAAAGAAAGCAGGTGTTGACAGATGTGAAAATTACCGAACAATCAGCTTAATAAGCCACAACTGCAAAGTACTAACACGAATTCTTTACAGACGAATGGAAAAACTAGTAGAAGCCGACCTCGGGGAAGATCAGTTGGATTCCGTAGAAATACTGGAACACGTGAGGCAATACTGACCTTACGACTTATCTTAGAAGAAAGATTAAGGAAAGGCAAACCTACGTTCCTAGCATTTGTAGACTTAGAGAAAGCTTTTGACAATGTTGACTGGAATAAACTATTTCAAATTCTGAAGGTGGCAGGGGTAAAATACAGGGAGCGAAAGGCTATATACAATTTGTACAGAAACCAGATGGCAGTTATAAGAGTAGAGGGACATGAAAGGGAAGCAGTGGTTGGAAAGGGAGTAAGACAGGGTTGTAGCCTCTCCCCGATGTTATTCAATCTGTATATTGAGCAAGCAATAAAGGAAACAAAAGAAAAATTTGGACTAGGTATTAAAATCCAGGGAGAAGAAATAAAAACTTTGAGGTTCGCCGATGACATTGTAATTCTGTCAGAGACAGCAAAGGACTTGGAAGAGCAGTTGAACGGAACGGATGGTGTCTTGAAGGGAGGATATAAGATGAACATCAACAAAAGCAAAACAAGGATAATGGAATGTAGTCGAGTTAAGTCGGGTGATGCTGAGGGAATTAGATTAGAAAATGAGACACTTAAAGTAGTAAAGGAGTTTTGCTATTTGGGGAGCAAAAGAACTGATGATGGTCGAAGTAGAGAGGATATTAAATGTAGACTGGCAATGACAAGGAAAGCGTTTCTGAAGAAGAGAAATTTGTTAACATCGAGTATAGATTTATGTATCAGGAAGTCATTTCTGAAAGTATTTGTATGGAGTGTAGCCATGTATGGAAGTGAAACATGGACGGTAAATAGTTTGGACAAGAAGAGAATAGAAGCATTTGAAATGTGGTGCTACAGAAGAATGCTGAAGATTAGATGGGTAGATCACGTAACTAATGAGGAAGTATTGAATAGGATTGGGGAGAAGAGAAGTTTGTGGCACAACTTGACCAGAAGAAGGGATCGGTTGGTAGGACATGTTCTGAGGCATCAAGGGATCACCAATTTAGTATTGGAGGGCAGAGTGGAGGGTAAAAATCGTAGGGGGAGACCAAGAGATGAATACACTAAGCAGATTCAGAAGAATGTAGGTTGCAGTAGGTACTGGGAGATGAAGAAGCTTGCACAGGATAGAGTAGCGTGGAGAGCTGCATCAAACCAGTCTCAGGACTGAAGACCACAACAACAACAACAGGTTATTCACTCTTTCCCTCATGGTCACCTCCCTTTGGCAATCCCCTTCTGGAGATTCCAATGGGGGACTATTCCAGAATCTTGTGCCAGTGGAGAGATCATCATGACACTTTTTCAATTACAGGCCACATGTCCTGTCGATGTACTTTATGTGCCTTTAATGCAGTGGTTTCCATTGCCTTTGTGTCGTCATGCCGTTGATCAACAATGAATCTTCCGCCTTTAAGGGCAGTTTCCTACCCGAAGGGCAAGAGTGCCCTGAACCTCTATCCGCACCTTCGCCCTCTTTGACAAGGCCTTTGGCAGAATGAGATTGACTTCTTCTGTCGGATGTTTTCGGCCGCCAAAGGTAATTATTAATCAAAGTTGAAGGGTTCATGGGTTTCGAACCTGGGACCGAGGACTCTTTCATTACCAATCTAATACCCTACCAGGGTTGGTACTGTGGCTAGTGAACAGAATGAAATACAAAATGTCGTGGCGCAAAGAATGAACTGATATAAGCCAAAACACAAGCTATTTTGGGTGATGTAGCAACCGCAATTATTATAGATGCGTGGACTGCAATGTGTGCCGTATCATGCAATTTGAATAAAATAATGACGAGGCTAGGCCCTACTCCATATTCTCGTGTTCCGAAGCGCCAAATCGAGAGTGAAATTGGCGTTAAGTCACACAGGGTTAGGATGCAGGTTCAAAAATGGCTCAGAGCACTATGCGACTTAACTTCTGAGGTCATCAGTCGCCTAGAACTTATAACTAATTAAACCTAACTAATCTAAGGACATCACACACATCCATGCCCGAGGCAGGATTCGAACCTGCGACGTAGCGGTCGCTCGGTTCCGGACTGAAGCGTCTAGAACCGCACGGCCACTCCGGCCGGCTAGGATGCAGGTTTTTGTGACAAATGAGCTAGGTAATGGAGCGATGGTATGTCCTTTCCAAGTAACTGATCGCTTAGTTACTGACTGCCTGATATGCGTAGATTTTTTCGAAACGATGTTTCGCGAATGAAACTTATTTGTACGAGTTTACACCAATAATCAAGACACTCCTGAATATTTCATGTTGGAATTGAGAGAGATCGACGAGAGGGTAAATTTTCTTCTGAAATTTTCGAGTCAAGCAGAATTCTACGAAGAAATATAAGACCGTGTTAACTGCACTCATTAGTCAAGCACATCTTAGAAAACCACATTATGAAAATAAACTGAGACTCGCCCAACATTATGAAGTAGGAAATCACGATTTACTCAGAACTCACCGCAAATCGTCACAGGTCTTACGAAAATAAGTGGGCACTATTTTATAAACGGCCATATGTCGTCACAGGCATACTACACACAGGCTGTTATTTGCTCACGAATCCTAGAACATTATACCCACACAAAAATTTAAAGAAATGTCAGAGTAAATAAAACCACTAAATAAACAATGTGAAAGTTAAGTACCAGCTTTGGGGTTATTCATCGTATTTAACGCCAAATGAACTAAAAAATACGAAATATCATGTTTTCCGACTTCGTTTTATTATATCCTTTAATTATCTATCTCCAGTATCAATATTACAAGATCTAAACTAGCTGGAATTGTATTTTTGTGTTTACATATACAGATACGCATCAACTGCAAGAAGATGTGCAGTAGCATAAAATCTCTTTACTTGAGTTTTTCTATGTTTGTTATGGTCTCAGTATTTTCATCTGTATAGGTAGAAGGTTGTTTTGTCTTTGTATAAAGTAGTATCGCAGACTGACACATTGCTGAATACTTCGTACGCTTAACGGATTTTAACACTATCACAGGTATTTTGCGAAGAAAGGAAAAGGTGATCATGAACTGATAAAAAGCTGAGCAAATAATAAAATGCCAGAGAATGACGTCCTGTCAATAAATGAAAACGTTTGTACAGATACACCACACTTCGTACCATGTATCATCTAATCGCAAAACAGTCACATACTTATACGTAAGTTGCTGGCCCATTCACGTAGTAAATATCAGTGGTACACTTACGCAAAACATGGGTCCGCAACATTAATGGTAGAGTACTGCTGATGCGAGTCTTGTAATTAGAAATTCTTTCCTCTCCTCCTTTTATGAGCATTTGTTTGTTTTGCAATTGAATCGTTTTTAATACTACGTATCTTTTGTCATTTTGCACTCACATGCTTTAGGTAGTGACGTGTCGTAGAGATTTTTCTCTATCCTGACATTTATATGCATACAGTTAGCTGAAATCCTAAACCCAAATCCTAGAACGTATTATTTTAAAAAAACTGAAAATATGTTAAGAGAATTTTGTAAAAACAAGTGACTCGTAATTAGAAGGATATTAGTAGATAAAACGACTTGGACAGAAAATCTGTAAATATAAAGGCTCATTGAACATAAGAAAATATCCACGAAAGCACCTAGAGTCCTGTTATAACAGAAAATAAACTAGCGTTCTGCATCTGATAAACGGTGACCAGTCACGTCTTGGGATGGAGAATTAGTGCGCCGTGTGTAATCCCAAACCCTTGTGGGGTGATATACGAACATTAGGACAAAAAAACAGCATTTCTTTTGGTTACTGAGGTATACATTACCTCAGAAACTAACTGAAACCACTCCTTTCAAGAGGGTGGTCTACCGAAAGGGTGTAACTAGATTCCTGTGCGCAAACTCATAAAGTACCTCCAACACCAGTACTCACTGAGAACATTCCACACCACATAGAAACGTTGTGTGACGTTCAGTGACCACATCTGAACTAAGATGCGGCTTATCAACAGTAAAATGTAAATGTCGGCGAAGGTCTACGCAGAGCAAGTTATTGGCCATATAAAATGTGCACGTTAATATGCATATATGAAACAAAAGTAATGGACTCGTTGACATTTCTGTGAACTCAACAACTTCTGACCGTTGTACATGAGCAGTTTATTATCCAAACAGATGAACTTACAGCTTTGTCTGAATTTGCATTATTCCCACAATTAACAATATTCAAGTCGTTCCAGTTGACGAAGTACGATGAGAAGTGAATAGTTGTGTATTATAACCATATGTTGCTATCTATTGTAAAGATATGGATCTAAAAAGTATTTGTCTAATGTATATGTATTTCTCAACGTACACTCCTGCAAATTGAAATAAGAACACCGTGAATTCATTGTCCCAGGAAGGGGAAACTTTATTGACACATTCCTGGGGTCAGATACATCACATGATCACACTGACAGAACCACAGGCACATAGACACAGGCAACAGAGCATGCACAATGTCGGCACTAGTACAGTGTATATCCACCTTTCGCAGCAATGCAGGCTGCTATTCTCCCATGGAGACGATCGTAGAGATGCTGGATGTAGTCCTGTGGAACGGCTTGCCATGCCATTTCCACCTGGCGCCTCAGTTGGACCAGCGTTCGTGCTGGACGTGCAGACCGCGTGAGACGACGCTTCATCCAGTCCCAAACATGCTCAATGGGGAACAGATCCGGAGATCTTGCTGGCCAGGGTAGCTGACTTACACCTTCTAGAGCACGTTGGGTGGCACGGGATACATGCGGACGTGCATTGTCCTGTTGGAACAGCAAGTTCCCTTGCCGGTCTAGGAATGGTAGAACGATGGGTTCGATGATGGTTTGGATGAACCGTGCACTATTCAGTGTCCCCTCGACGATCGCCAGTGGTGTACGGCCAGTGTAGGAGATCGCTCCCCACACCATGATGCCGGGTGTTGGCCCTGTGTGCCTCGGTCGTATGCAGTCCTGATTGTGGTGCTCACCAGCACGGCGCCAAACACGCATACGACCATCATTGGCACCAAGGCAGAAGCGACTCTCATCGCTGAAGACGACACGTCTCCATTCGTCCCTCCATTCACGCCTGTCGCGACACCACTGGAGGCGGGCTGCACGATGTTGGGCCGTGAGCGGAAGACGGCCTAACGGTGTGCGGGACCGTAGCCCAGCTTCATGGAGACGGTTGCGAATGGTCCTCGCCGATACCCCAGGAGCAACAGTGTCCCTAATTTGCTGGGAAGTGGCGGTGCGGTCCCCTACGGCACTGCGTAGGATCCTACGGTCTTGGCGTGCATCCGTGTGTCGCTGCGGTCCGGTCCCAGGTCGACGGGCACGTGCACCTTCCGCCGACCACTGGCGACAACATCGATGTACTGTGGAGACCTCACGCCCCACGTGTTGAGCAATTCGGCGGTACGTCCACCCGGCCTCCCGCATGCCCACTATACGCCCTCGCTCAGAGTCCGTCAACTGCACATACGGTTCACGTCCACGCTGTCGCGGCGTGCTACCAGTGTTAAAGACTGCGATGGAGCTCCGTATGCCACGGCAAACTGGCTGACACTGACGGCGGCGGTGCACAAATGCTGCGCAGCTAGCGCCATTCGACGGCCAACACTGCGGTTCCTGGTGTGTCCGCTGTGCCGTGCATGTGATCATTGCTTGTACAGCTCTCTCGCAGTGTCCGGAGCAAGTATGGTGGGTCTGACACACCGGTGTCAATGTGTTCTTTTTTCCATTTCCAGGAGTGTATTTTAATTCTATGTGGACAATAGAAGTGTATCCTTTCAAAAGAGTTATGTCAGTGTACAAATGTTTCATGAATTACAGGCCTTGGCACTGTTACATGTACGGAAGCAGACACTGGGGCGAGAACCGAAGATAACACTGTGCGGGTGCGCAGCGAATGTTCCAAGATCAAATCAAACGGGCTGGCGCCGCCTGAGGTAGTCACGACAGCCACGTCTGCCGCCACAATCTGCGCCTGACGCCACATTATGCTTCTGACGTCATAATCCGCGTCTCATACCGCTTCTTCGATGGACTCGCAGCCAATATTGCGTCGGGTGCAGAAGCCGAGAAGTGTTTAGAATCAACACTCATCGCCGGGACATTATGTCGCTCTTGTATCATGTTAGTACAGGACAAATCTGTGCCAAGGACATAAAAAAGTTTGAACAGAACTTTATTGAAACAGTTTTTTATCAAACAATGTGTAAAGGTGAATGACTTTTCACAATGAAGCAATGAATTCTGCTGGAGTTATTCAGGCGGAATTCTGATGCCCCTACCCAGATTATTTAATTCCCGCATGGGTTTATCTGTATTTGTGTTGATATAAATGTCACTGACTTTTTACATAAATGCTTGAGTAATAAATTAAGTCACCGCGTTCGACTACTTTGAGAGAACCTAGTACAAATGTGTCATGAATCACAGAGCCTTCACACTGTTACATGTATGGAACCAGACACTGGGGCGAGAACCGTCATTGTTTGCATTTGCTCTTCTGCCTACATTCTCCACAATTTAAACATCGTGGGCTGCAGCAGGAAAGGATGTCATAACGTACAAGTTTATTTTGAGTTACCTATGTGTTTGATTCTCGTAAATCCACCAGATCACATACTTACATGAATATTTGTTGTATGTTTTTTTTAAAGCATTTCTAGCAAGAATATGCAACAGATCCGTGTGGCACCGATCCGCCACTGGCGTACTTTCATTATTAATTTGCAATACTCATTTCTGTGTGCGCACAACTTGCAGCCATTATGAGAAGAAGTACAAGTTTTTTAATTCATTCATAAAGCAAATAGTGATCACCATATCACAGTATGAAGACTACAATTAAAAAACGTTAGTCGATCCACATCCACTGCTGCAGCGCTCGAACATCCATCTGGGATTATGGTTTTCATTCTGGTAAAAACAATTTGAGTTGGTGGAGGTGGAAACCAACTTACATACTGCACTAACGTTTTATAAAAGCGTTTCAAGCATTGCGCCACTATTGTTATGCTGGCTATACACTCTATTGATGTTGAGGTGACCATTCTGACTGAAGAGAACTTTATTGAAACAGTTTTTATCAAACAAGCCACGGAGGACATAGGAATTTGCGTGGTTGCGCGAACTTACCCCAAGCACGCCACCCCTCCCCCTCCCCCCCACCTCCGGCCGCGGTCACCATCACCCCCCTTCCGCTTATCCATTTTCTCAACTTACTCCACACACTCCAGATTAATGGGCAGGATGCACTACTGTCGTAGTGCGTGGAGTAAGTTGAGAAGCTGGATCTTCTGTGGGGCGTGTTTTGGAGAAGTGCGCGCAGCACTTCCTGTCTCCTCGCTGGCTTAGGGGTTAGAGCGCCTGCCTAGTAAACAGGGGATGCTGGGTTCGCATCTGGGTCAGAAACACATTTTCAACTCTTTCCACTGATTTTAATCAACGTCGCATACACAGCTGATGTTTGTAGTACATCTAAATTTCATTCTTCACGGCTGTCACGATCTGCAATGGTGTCTGTTCTATCGGACATGTCCGAAAGGACACCATACACATATACTTTTCAAAGTGTTTTTAGGCGCTATTTGAAATTACTGTTTAACAGATGGTAAATAATAATAAAATGGATCAAAAGAGAGGAGAGAGATTGCGAAACCGTGACAGTTGAACTTCGTATGATCAGTCTCATTATGCGTCAACCCATATTCCTGTCTAGTAAGGGCTCTGGAGTTAGAGCAACCACGTTGAGAGCAGTGAAGACAACTTTATCAGTCATTAATTTATTGTGGCAATGAGTTCACATAGCAAACCCTCAATAGGCAACGTTGGTCTTGTGTTAGATATTGTCTTCTCATACAGTGGTCTGCTGCAGACTACAGAACAGAGAGGAACTGAAGCTAACAGGGTCGGAAAGCAACCATTCTGCTGCCGTTATCAAAATGAGGGCAGTATTTATTACTAACACCTTCCCGAGCACGGGGTCCCGGGTTCGATTCCCGGCGGGGTCAGGGATTTTTCCTGCCTCGAGATGACTGGGTGTTGTTGTGTCGTCTTCATCATCATCATTCATCCCCATTACGGTCGGAGGAAGGCAACGGCAAATCACCTCCATTAGGACCTTGCCTAGTAAGGCGGTGCGGGTCTCCCGCATCGTTCCCCTACGCTCTGTAAAGAAGCATGGGACTTCATTTCCATTTTTTCAACCAATAAAGGCATTTTAAATCAAGCAGCAGGACGTGCTCCATGTTACGAATATTCTGCGTTTTACCTCACCTCACTGCTTCCAAAATACACCAAGGCCAAGATGAAATGCCAAGAATTCGCACCTAGTGCTACATCTCCCACAACCATTTCCATGCTGCAGATGCCTGCCAGCTTAAAAAAATTTTGTGATACGCATATCCTATACTGAACTATGGCGACAGTTCTCACAGATGTTTCACGTCGTTCAGAGTTGCTACAGAATCTCAGAGACGGATACAAACACTACCAAGTCGCAAAGTTAATAGTTAATCAGTTAGGAAATAAAAAAGGTTAACAGCCAACCACTTTGAAAACACAGTAAATTCTTCTACTTCATGAAGTCAAACTTAACACAAAACCTCCTGCTTACTTTCGTGTATTTGTCAGATAAAATCGTTTCAAGCAGTTGAGAAACCACTTACTGCCCTCAAATAATTCTTTTAAATAGGGTATTTAGAAAAGGGCAGACTAGAAGGTCCTCTAGCTACAAGAAGTGACAGATTTCCTAGGATTGTGCACCGTTTAGAGATGAGTTAAAGTTACTCCCTCTCACTTCGTTTCCTGGGAAAACGAACAGTAGGTCTGGAATAGTGGCTGCTTCAACTATAGCTTGTTATTCTTCAAAGCGAAACACACTTTTTACAACTGGCGAATGCTCCAAGAGAAACCCGACTGCCTTCTCATGCAAATATTTGAGGATTCGTTTTACTGATTTACATATCTTCGGTTTCAACATAATGGTACCACTCTTACTTCCACCACAGGCAGAGAAGTGATTGTTTTTGAAATGTTTATGGGCTCAAGTGATTCAGTACACAGACACTCAGGAAGTTTCAGTAGTTGAGAAAATCGGTGTCCCGGTTACACATTAACCGCTCCTCAGTGTCTACTAGATAACACATTTAGTTTTAGTGATATAACTCTGAACCATTTACGTTTTCCTAAACAAAGCACGGTGCGTTTAATGCATTTTTTCCCGTTTGAATTACATTAAAACTGCATATGATATCTGTATCTATGTGTTGTTCTTATTGTCTCTCCATGCAGCCATCATTTATGGCTTTGTCACTACCGGAAAATCTTATGATTTTTAGATGCTAATCACATGTATATCGTGTGTTTATGACGTAGGTAACCAGGAAACTACAGAGCTTGAAAGTACATTGCTTTATATGGCATTCATACATAGTTAGTCAATAACAGTACAGAGTATGTATTTCTGATTTACACAGTTAAGAAACGGTTAGCAGAAATGTAACATGAATGTAGGTTTAACGAACATAATCCACATGATGTATTTAGAATTAAATTTATAATATGCATAGTTATTATCAGACAATACATTAAGAAATAGAAAATCTATAGTAAGAATCTACCTGTCGCTAAGTATATCTTTGGACTGTAGCAAGAAACTGGCGGTTTCACTCAAGGTAAATATTCAACACAGAGGTCATACGAGTAAGGTTAGTTAAACAGTTAAGTGTCGAAATAAAATAGTGAAGCTGTCGACCACAAACTCGATACCACCATTATTACGGCATCAGTAGATTTAGACAGACTGCAGTAGTTCAGAAAATTTCTCTGCAATATAAAACACTAAGGGCCATTAAAATTGCTACATCACGAAGATGACGTGCTACAGACGCTAAATTTACCCACCAGAAAGAGGATGCTGTGATATGCAAATGATTAGCTTTTCAGAGCATTCACACAATGTTGGCGTCGGTGGCGACACCTACAACGTGCTGACACGAGGAAAGTTTCCAACCGATTTCTCGTATACAAACAGCAGTTGACCAGCGTTGCCTGGTGAAACGTTGTTGTGATGCCTCGTGTAAGGAGGAGAAATGAGTACCATCACGTTTCCGACTTTGATAAAGGTCGGATTGTAGCCTATCGCGATTGCGGTTTATCGTATCGCGACATTACTGCTCGCGTTGGTCTAGATGACTGTTAGCAGAATATGGAATCGGTGGGTTTAGGAAGGTAATACGGAAAGCCGTGCTGGATCCCAACGGCCTCGTATCACTAGCAGTCGACAGGCATCTTATCAGTATGACTGTAACGGATCGCGCAGCCACATCTCGATCCCTGTGTCAACAGGTGGGGACGTTTGCAAGACAACAACCATCTGCTCGGACAGTTCGACGACGTTTGCAGCAGCATGGCCTATCAGCTCGGAGACCAAGGCTGCGGTTACCCTTGACGCTGCATCACAGATAGGAGCGCCTGCGATTGTGTACTCAACGACGAACCTGGGTGCACAAATGGCGAAACGTCATTTTTTCGAATGAATCAAGGTTCTGTTTACAGCATCATGATGGTCGCATCCGTGTTTGGCGACATCGCGGTGAACGCACATAGGAAGCAAATATTCATCATCAAAATGAATCTGAGCACTATGGGACTTAACATCTGAGGTCATCAGTCCCCTAGAACTTAGAACTGCTTAAACCTAACTAACCTAGGGACATCACATACATCCACGCCCGAGGCAGGATTCGAACCTGCGACCATAGCGGTCGCGTGGTTCCAGACGGAAGCGCCTAGAACAGCTCGGCCACACCGGCCGGCTATTCGTCATCGCCATCCTGGTGTATCACCCGGCGTGATGGCATGTTGTGCCATTGGTTACACATCTCGGTCACCTCTTGTTCGCATTGACGGCACTTTTAACAGTGGACGTTACATTTCAGATGTGTTACGACCCGTGGCTCTACCCTTCATTCGATCCCTACAAAACCCTACATTTCAGCAGGCACGACCGCATGTTGCAGGTCCTGTGCGGGCCTTCCTGGATACAGAAAATGTTCGAGTACTATCCTGGTCAGCAAATTCTCCAGATCTCTCACTAATTGAAAACGTCTGGTCAATGGTGGCCGAGCAACTGGCTCGTCTCAATACGCCAGTCACTACTCTTGATGGAATGTGGTAGCGTGTTGAAGCTGCATGGGCAGCTGTACCTGTACACGCCATCCAAGCTCTGTTTCACTCAATGGCCAGGCTTATCAAGGCCGTTATTACGGCCAGAGGTGGTTGTTCTGGGTACTGATTTCTCAGGGTCTATGCATCCAAATTGTGTGAAAATGTAATCACATGTCAGTTATAGCATAATACAGGGTGTTACAAAAAGGTACGGCCAAACTTTCAGGAAACATTCCTCACACACAAAGAAAGAAAATAAGTTATGTGGACATGTGTCCGGAAACGCTTACTTTCCATGTTAGAGCTCATTTTATTACTTCTCTTCAAATCGCATTAATCATGGGATGGAAACACACAGCAAAAGAACGTACCAGCGTGACTTCAAACACTTTATTACAGGAAATGTTCAAAATGTTCTCCGTTAGCGAGGATACATGCATCCACCCCCCGTCGCATGGAATCCCTGATGCGCTATTCAGCCCTGGAGAATGGCGTATTGTGTCACAGCCGTCCACAATACGAGCACGAAGAGTCTCTACATTTGGTACCGGGGTTGCGTAGACAAGAGCTTTCAAATGCCCCCATAAATGAAAGTCAAGAGGGTTGAGGTCAGGAGAGCGTGGAGGCCATGGAATTGGTCCGCCTCTACCAATCCATCGGTCACCGAATCTGTTGTTGAGAAGCGTACGAATACTTCGACTGAAATGAGCAGGAGCTCCATCGTGAATGGACCACATGTTGTGTCGTACTTGTAAAGGCATTTTCTAGCAGCACAGGTAGAGTATCCCGTATGAAATCATGATAACGTGTTCCATTGAGCGTAGGTGGGCGAAACTAAAATGAGCTCTAACATGGAAATTAAGCGTTTCCGGACACATGTCCACATAACATCTTTTCTTTATTTGTTTGTGAGGAATGTTTCCTGAAAGTTTGGCCGTACCGTTTTGTAACACCCTGTATATTTGTCCAATGAATACCCGTTTATCATCTGCATTTCTTCTTGGTGTAGTAATTTTAATGGCCAGTAGTGTACATTTTTTCTATGATAAGACATTTTATGTATGCAAACAACCCATTACTATTGATATAATCAGTCGTCACAGCCATGAGTTCCCTTGCACGTATCTTGGTACCGCATTTTGAAGCACATTTTTCTTACGTTGTGCACAAACGAAATGGTGCGTGTTTATCGTAGGAGTTTCGATTGGATGAAAACAATGTATGGAAACGCTGTCTTCAACTTTCCAGCAAAATGAGGAAGTGTATTAACCCCTTTTCTAGAGCAAAAGATAGGGCTTGTGTGTTATGAATCTGGGAAAACGAATACGGCAAAGTGATGAGGAGTCCAGAACTGAGCCGTGGCGGGGCTGCTTCCGTCGCCTTTCGAATTCCTGGCACCGCTAACTCTATCTGTTGTGTGATGATATTCTTGTCTGAGGCCGCTAAGATATTTGCTAGAGGTTGTAGGTGGGGAGTCAGGGAGTGGCGTGGCGAGTTGGCGAGTGATAACTGAGAGAGGAGGACAGTCTGAGAGAGCCGCCCAACGACTAACGCGAGCACTTGCGCAAGCGTGTTGGGCACAGAGTGCGGCGAGTGGTTGCTGGGCACATTTGTGTTCCAATATGAAACCGTGTCAGACTTAGAGTGCCGTCTTCGCCCGTAGCCTGGCGAACCAGCTGCGGGACGCGACGCACCGATAAGTGAGTTGAAACCAGTTTCACTGTGCTGAATTCGGCGCTCCCTTTTGAACCGACAAGCTTCAACTTCGATTCGTCAACTTCAGTTAAGTTTAGGATTTTGAGGTGTTAACAGTTATTTTCTGGTATATACCAATAGGTCCGCAGAGATCATTGCGATTTGTTAGCTGATGTATTTCACCATCAGCTCGTATTAAAGAAGGCCTGCCTGTTTTCTGTATGGTGATTTCGTTTAACTTGTTATTAAAGAAGGGTTGCCTGTTTTCTATTTGGTGAATTCATTTATCTGAAGGTGTTATTACTGAAGGCCTTCCTGTTACCTATTTGGTAATTTTATTTAACTAAAGCTGCTATTAAAGAAGGCCTGCCTCTTTTCTATTTGGTAATTTTACTTAACAGGAACTGTTATTAAAGAAGGACTGCCAGTTTTCTATTTGGTTATATTACTTAACTCAAGCTGTTGTTATTGAAGGCCTGCTGTTTTTCATTTGATAATTTGCTTAAATGAAGCAATTAGCCTTGAGAGATTGTCTGTTTTCTACTTGGTATTTTTACTTAACAGAAGATGTTTTTAAAGAAGGCCTGCCTTTTTCTATTTGTTAATTACATTGAACTGAAGTTATTATTAAAGAAGATCTGTCTGGTAATTTTACTTAGCTGAACCCGTTATTAAAGAAGGCCTCTCTGTTTTCTATTTGGCAGTTTTACTTAACTGAAGCTCTTATTGTGGAAAGTCTGCCTTTTTTTCTGTTTGGAAATTTCAGTTAACTCAAACTGTTGTTATTGAAGGTCTGCCTGTTCCTTTTTAATTAAATTAAGAGCTGTTTCATATCTTTGGTAGGGTGAAAGTCTTATTAATCAAGGCCTACCTGTTTTTATTGCCTTATTGTTGATATCTGGTATCTGACCCAATCTCTGCTGCAATGAAGTGAAATTCTGACTGCCAAAGGCCTACCTCTTTTAGAGGCATTTATGTCATAAGACAATAACAGAAAATGACACATGATGCTACATGGGCCCCAACTTTTCACCTCACTTTCCTTTATCGATAATTGTAGGTTTCAACTGCACAGAGCATGGTTGCGTTCTTTTGGCAGGGTGGGTGGGGGTGGGCTTACAATTGTCTCCCTTTCTCTGGTCATGTGTCGTTTCCCTAGTGCGTAAGGATACGTTATTGTTTGTTCATCATTGTATTAATTTATTCCGTTCTTCGCATGTACTTGCAGTATGAACTTAGAATTTGTGAGCTCAGCACAGAGGGCAGTGTTCCAGAGCTGGCAGCCATGTTGTGCATGGTGTTCGACAGAACACTTTGCGTCTTGGCGAGCCCCGCTGGGAAGATAGGTGTTACTCTCGATAATATTTTCATGGCGTTGGATGAGGTGTAACGGAAACTGTCCTTGCTGCAGGACAGTCAACCTACTTTGTTAGGCAAATTGGTAGAGTTCTTACCCAACTAGCACATTTTAGGAATCGTGTGAGGGATATTACCTCCTTACAACTCATCCAGCTTGTAGTTACCAGAGTGGGGCAGTTGAGTCATCGAGCGAGGTATCTGAAGGTTCAAGCAGCGTCCCTCGACTTGGAAAGTCAGGAAGCAGGAACAAGTCCAGCAGCTAGCCCCACGAATCAGTTTTTTGATCAGGTGTCGACGGACCAAGGATAGCCTTCTAGATAATCATTTCGCTAGACTGCCCAACCCAATTGTGTGTAAACTGTATTGCAGAGCTTTCATTCTATACCTTAGGCTATATCCAGCAGTTTCTGTGGCTGTTGGTGTGATTTTAATTTGATGCGGATGCCTTGGGGATGACTCACCATATGATATTAGCATTACTTTATCTCTTAGCGAAAGTTACTCTGAATGATTTTATATCTGAAGCCCTGAAGCGAGAGAGCTCATTAGGAAAACTAAGAGGACTAATTGTCGATAGGAAGCTCTCGCCGCGGATGGGAAACGAGCTTGAACGCAAATGTTACTGGAGGGAGCAGGCATCATCTGAACCCTTGCCATGACAGATAACAAAACGGGGCGTAGAATATCGTCAGCGTACCGCTGTGCTGTAAGGGTGACAACCAACTACGAATAGAAATGGCGCTCCAGATCACCATTCTTGTTTTTCAGGCCTTATGGACAACGAGTCATATTAGTACCCATCTCTGTCCAGAGCGCCTGCAGGCACGTCTTAGTTGGTCGTCGGGGTTCAGTTCGATGCGGGACTCATCAGTGAAGACAATTCTTCTCCAGTCAACGAGATTCGAGTCAACACCTCAGACAGCGGTGGGCTATCAATCTTTTTTGTCTTACATTGGATTGTATTTAATTCTTTATTTTGTAACCAGTATACACAAATTTGATGTTTTATTCATTTATTAACGAGTATCGTGTTCTGTGCCACCTTCTGTAGCTGAAGGCAACACTACGAATGAGGAAACGGAGTGGATGTCGTACACATGAATCGAACGCGAACTGCTGCGAACCACCTTGCGTGTAGAATATTAAAGAAGTTCAAGCAGCTCTATGTGACAGTTCTCAGACGATGCTGTTGTCCGTAAGCAGGTTACAACACCAAAGGCTACTGTCAACTGCGGAAAAACTGCAAACGGTGAGTGATCAATGCAGGGGCTAGCTGTTTATCACAAGCGTAAATTAAAATCTTGCGTTACACAGACGTAAATGAATAAATCCGCTGTAGTTACATTACACTGTTCTTTTTGTTGTGGTTTTGAGTCCAGAGACTGGATTGATGCAGCTCTCCACGCCACTCTATCCTGTGCAAGCTTCTTCATCTCCAAGTAACTACTGCATCCTACATCCTTCTGAGTCTGTTTAGCTTATTCATCTCTTGGTCTCCCTCTACGATTTTTACTCTCCACGCTTCCTTCCAATGATAAATTGGTGATCGCTTGACGCCTCTGAACATTTACTACCAACCGATTCAAGTGTTATTAAGTCACCCTTTACCTGTGATTGTTCTCATTATATCTATTCTGAGGTAAGTCCGATATGGGAGTTTGAAATACACAAGTTTGTCAGTAACCCTGTTCTCTTAATTTGTAATTGTTTGTTAGAGGCTGAGTACGTTGGGTTTCTAACTGTATTTGCAAAGTTTTGATCTAGCGACTCGTCCACGATTTGTTATTGACAATTTTTCTAAAGGGGTAATGTCAATAAACTGTCTTAATTATTAATTGTGACTACCAAGCATGATTAAATCCCGCTTCCTCTTTTATGATATTTAGGATATGGTATGTAAGTGTGGTACGATTAAGGAATCACGTATCAGCCACCATGTTGAATAATGCTTTTCGTGGAACCACAGGACGTCGTGCCACGATACAAACTATGCACAATAGGTTGCATGATGCACAACTTCACTCCCGACGTCCATGGCGAGGTCCATCTCTGAAACCACGACGCCATGCAGCGCGGTACACTGGGCCCAACAACATGCCAAATGGGCCGCAGAGGATCACAGAATTGGCATCACGTTCTCGTCACCGATGAGTGTCACATATGCCTTCAACCGGACAATCGTCGGAGACGTGTCTGAAGAGAACCATGTCAGAACACCTTTGACACACCGCCAGCGAGTGCTGTAACGTGGAGGTTACCTGCTGTTTTGGGGTGGCATTATGTGGGGCCGACGTACGCCGCTGGTGGTCATGGAAGCCGCCGTAATGCCTGTACGATACGTGAATGCCATCCTCCTTCCGATAGCGCAACCATATCGGCAGCATATTGGCGAGGCATTTGTCTTCATGGACAATTCGCGCCCCCATCACGCACATCTTGTGAATGACTTCCTTCAGGATAACGACATCGCTCGAGTGAGTGGTAACATGTTTTCCAGACATGAACCCTATCGAACATGCCTGGGATAGATTGCAAAGGGCTGTTTATGGACGACGTGACCCACCAACCACTCTGAGGGTTCTACACCGAATCGTCGTTGACAAGTGGGACAATCTGGACCAACAGTGCTTTGATGAACTTGTGGATAGTATGCCACGACGAATACAGGCAAGCATCAATGCAAGAGGACGTGCTACTGGGTATAAGAGGTGCCGGTGTGTACTTCAGTTTGGACCACCGCCTCTGAAGGTGCCGCTATATGGTGGTACGACTAGCAAAGTGTGGTTTTTATGAGCAATAGAAAGGTCGGAAATGATGTTTATGTTGATCTCTATTCAAATTTTCTGTACAGGTTCCGGAACTCTCGGAAAGGAGGTGATGCAATGTTTGATGTGTTTACATCTTGCTCACCAGATGGTAGAGTTTTGTCAGGGCTGGCTGTTCCAAGGCTATTAGTGGCACTAATGGAATGTTATCTTTTCCTGGGGCCTTGTTTCAACTTAGGTCATTAAGTGTCTTGTCAAATTCTTCACGCAATATCATATCTCCCATTTCATCTTCATCTACGTCCTCTTCCATTTCCATAATATTGCCCTGGCGTACATCGCCCTTGTACAGACGCTCTATATACTCTTTCCAGCTTTCTGTTTACCCTTCTTTGCTTAGAACTGCTTTTCTACCTGAGTTCTTGATATTCATGCAAGTCGTTATGTTTCCCCCAAAGGCCTTTTTAACTTCCTGTACGCAGTATCTATATTAGCCCTAGTGACATATGACTCTGCAACCATACATTTTTTCTCTAGCCATCTCTGCTTAGCCATATTCCACTTCCAGCTGAACTCATTTTTGAGACGTGCGTGTTCCTTTTTGCCTGCTTCATTTAGTGCATTTTTATATTTGCCCCTTTCGTCTATTAAATTCAATATCTGCTCTGTTAGCCAAGGATTTCAACTAACCCTCGTCTTTTTACCTACTTTAACCTGTGTTGCCTTCACTATTCATGTTTTAAAGCTGCCCATTCTTCTTCTACTGTATTTCTTTCCCCTTTCTTGTCAGTCGTTCCCTAATGCTGTCTCTGAAACCCTCTACAAGCTCCGGTTCTACCAGTTTATCCAGGTCCCATCTCCTTAAATTCCCACCTGTTTGCAGTTTTCAATTTTAATCTACAGTTCATAAACAATAGATTGTGGTCAGAGTCCACATCTACCCCAGGAAATGTCTTACAATTTAAAACCTGGTTCCTAAATCTCTGTCTTACCATTACATAATCTATCTTTAACCTTCCAGTGCCTCCAGGCTTCTTCCGCGTATACAACCTTCTTTCATGATTCTTAAACGAAGTGTTAGCTAGGATTAAGTTATGCTCTGTGAAAGGTTCTACCAGGCGACTTACTCTTTCATTCCTTACCCCCATTCTATATTCACCTACTACTATTTCTTCTCTTCCTTTACCTACTATCGAAGTCCAGTCCGCATGACTATTAAATTTTCGTCTCACCTCACTATCTGATAGATTTCTTTTATCTCATCATAAATTTCTACAATCTCTTCGTCATCTGCGGAGGTAGTTGGCATATAAGCTTGTGTTATTGTGGTAGACGTGGGCTTCCTTTATATCTTGGCTGCAATAATTCGTTCACTATGCTGCTCGTAGTAGCTTAACCGCGCTCCTATTTTTTATTCATTATTAAACCCACTCCTGCATTACCATTATTTGATTTTGTATTTACAATCCTGTATTCACTCGACCAGATGTCTTGTCCCTCCTGCCACCGAACTTCACTATTTCCTACTACATCTATCATCAACCTACCTGTTTGCCTTTTTTAATTTTTTAACCTACCTGCCCGATTAGGGGATTTGACATTCCACACTCCGCTCCATAGAACGCCAGTTTTGTTTTCCTGATATCCCTCCGGAGATCCGAATGGGGAACTATTGTCTTCCGTAATATTTTACTCTAGAGGACGCCATCATCATTTAACCGTACAGTAAAGCCGCATGCCCTCGGGAAAAATTATGGCTGTAGTTTCCCCTTGCTCTCAGCCGTTTACGGTACCAGCACAGCAAGGCCGTTTTGGTTAATGTTACAAAACCAGATCAGTCAATCATCCAGACTGTTGACCCTGCAACTAATGAAACGGCTGCTGCTCCTCTTCAGGAATCACACGTTTGTCTGACCTCTGAGCAGGTACCCCTTCGTTGTGGTTCCACTTACAGTA
Organism: Schistocerca cancellata; assembly: GCF_023864275.1. NCBI lineage: Eukaryota > Metazoa > Arthropoda > Insecta > Orthoptera > Acrididae > Schistocerca > Schistocerca cancellata. Next base: position 479,151,769 of record NC_064628.1, on the reverse strand, counting down.
TGGCTATCTGTATCGCTGAGGCACAGAAGCCTCGCCATCAACAGCCAGGTCCATCGTTCGTGAGGGTACACTATATACACCACTGTCGACAATTCGTTGTGAACAGAGGAACGACTGCACAACATTGCATTTGGGAGTAATCGTCCGGAACGACCTAAGGGGCGACGACTGAACAAAACAAATTATAAGGTAAACTAATGTTAGGCTGAGATTCATTCGTAGAATTCAGACCAAATGAACGAATCCCACAAAAAGATGTGCTACAAAACATTTATTCCACCGATCCCTCAGTGTACTTCGCTATATTGGAATTCTTACCAAGTCGCATTACGGAGATGGTGGAAGAGAGGTAGTGCATCACTGAGAAGTTTGCTCTTGAAATTTCAAGAGGGGAGTAAGGCAACTGACACTGGCATGCAAAACTGAAGGACGAAATAACTTTCGCATGATGTGTTACTGCCAGGTGAAGAAATAGGCAATAAGATCAACGGAAGTGACACATTTATCCAAATAATTAAGTCACCACCGTTTGTGATGGGCCCATGCCGATACGTGGTTCTTCATAGGGTGTGCGATCACCACGGATTGCAATGCATGCTTGAAATGTGTTCCCATGATCGCCGCAAGGTTAATAAGGAATTCTTGTGCTAAGACTTTCCAATCCTCCACAGCGCGGTTGACAACTGCTGATATGGTCGTTAGTGCATGTGGACATGCTGCAATACACCTCCCCAACGCATACCACACGTCTAAGGTGGAATGCAAGTCAGAGTGACTGTCAGGTCTGTCCATTTGCTGAACATCCTCCCGTTCCAAGAGCTGACCCACCTGCGCAGTGCGATGTGGTCACCCACGGTGATCTATAGAAGCGAAGACCGACCTCCAAAAAGACGCACATCGGGAAGGAGTACAGTGGCCAAATAATGTTGACTGCTCAGTGTACCATGTTGAAAAATTAGGAGATCAGGACACCTATGCAACAGTATGCCTCCCCACATCATAAAACTTTGACCATCGAAACGATCACGCTCGAGAAACCCTCATATGGCGAGAGGTGGGAACATGTGATGCAATAACATTAAAATTTTAGTGGGTCTAGTACTAAGTTTTGCGGTGGCATAATGTTGCATTACGTACGGTTGTATTAATAACTGAACATGTCACACTCAACGATCATAGTTAATACTCCTTCCCCATGTGTGTCTTTCAGGGGTTATTTCGACCCTGACTACATATTTATAGTTGACAATGCGGGACCACGTCGAACTGCAGAGGTAGGTAAGCTCTTGGAACGAGAGGATATTCTGCGAATGGACTGGCCGACCCTTTCCCCCGACTTAAATTCCATCGAGCACGTTTGTGATGCGTTACCAAAGCGTACTGCAGGACGTTCACGTGCACCAACGACCACCCAGTAACTGTCAACCACCCTGGTGGAGGAATGGAACGCCATACCACAAGAACTCCTTACCAACATACTGGCCAGCGTGTAAACATACTGCAAGGGATGTCTCGCCTACGTCATGATCGCACAACCTGTTAAGAACCATGACCTGCCTTTTATAATGTTCAGTGGACCACCATGAACCGCAGTGGACAGTCTTTGATTAAAAATGTCTCTTCTGGTCGTCTCATTGCATACTTCCTTCAGTTGCCTTCTACAATATACTATAGCAGCTACTTCTATGCATGTTCTAATATTCATTGATCTACGTTACTTGGCAGTTAGCATCCGTGTATTACTTTAATCCAAAAACGTCTCGCGAAATGGCAATAATTGTGAGGTAATGGGGTGGTTTACCAATAATAATTATTTCCGCGTGCCGTGAGTATATATAAGAGTGAAATGGGGGAAAGACAGTAATCCCAGAAGAACGCACTGCCACGCGCCGTAGGATGGTTTACGTAGAACACATGTAGATATAGACGCACAAGACACAGCAGCTGAGAAGCAACCTTTCAGACTTACACGGCCCTCGGTTGACATCCGCTTCCCGAGCCAGTGGTTTGTTTTCCATTTCCGGGTTTCTTCCGCCGGCCTGCAGCATGCCGTGCTGCTCGCATCTTTACGACCGACACTAATAACATCTGGAGCAGCGCGCTGTCGTTTCACAGCACGTAAACCCGGGCCACGCAGATGCTGTTATGGGCCACTAAAAGGACCTCCACCCACAACACCAGCGGGAAGGTGTATTTTTGTTGTACGCTATAGCTGCCTGCGTGAGGCCAAATGTCGACGAATGCCCGCCTCCTGGGGGAAGTATACGCTCTACATAAGGAGGAGAAAACATTCAGAACCTCTTAAAGTAGTCTTCTGGACCGTGTTCCTGAATCTAAAACTACAAAGATACTGTGCAAATTTCTGCGAAGTTTATGCTGGACGGCATTTAGAATTAATCGCATGGTAGGGGTTACTTCTGCACCAGTCGCTCCATGAGAAGGCGACTGCTTATACGCCGGTATGTGTCTGTGCTGTACCTTGTCTTAAATGTTCTTCGTGATTATGAATGAGCATTACAAACGGAGGTGAAATATATTTCTAGATTCGTAATAGCTCTTTAAGTAAGTTTTCACGGAATAGTGGGCGTATATTTTCAGTCATCCTCCAGTTCAAGACTCTCAGTGTTTTCGGTATGTGTCTGTGCTGTACCTTGTCTTAAATGTTCTTCGTGATTATGAATGAGCATTACAAACGGAGGTGAAATATATTTCTAGATTCGTAATAGCTCTTTAAGTAAGTTTTCACGGAATAGTGGGCGTATATTTTCAGTCATCCTCCAGTTCAAGACTTTCAGTGTTTTCGTGCTGCTTTCCCCTAGATTAAAACTAACCAATACCGATCTATGCTGTTCTTCTTTGAATACGTTCAAAATTCTCTGTTTGATCGATATTCAAGAAAGGAGTGCACATATGTTTTGTCAGTCATCTCCTTCGCGGGCTATCTGCATTTTCTAAGTTCTTTCCAATGAAACGAAACCTGTCGCCTGCTTTTCCTACGAATAAGCCTGCGTTGTCATACCATTTCACGTCCCTACAAACTGTCATGTCTCGGTATTAGCATGTGTTGAGTAATTCCAATTGTATCACTGATGTTGTAGCCAGAAGATAATACTTGGGTGTATCTGCGTTTACTGAAGTAAAAAATTTTGCATTTCTGAACAATTAAAGTATTATGAAGATCTGGAGCTACGTAACTTCCTAGGTCGTTAACACACAAATGGAACAAAAAGAGGCCCAAGAAACATCCCTAGGACCATCCTGAAGTTACCATCAGTTCTTTCGTTGACTCCCCATCCAAGACAACAGCCTGCATGCTCCCTACTAATAAATCCACAATACGATTACCAGTTGTTTTAAATAGGTATTATGATGGCACTTTTGTTAATAAACGTTTGTATGGAGTCCAGTGAAATGCTTTTCGGATGTCAGGAAACACAACTTCCGTCTGATTGCCTTGATGGATCACATAAAGAAAGTGCATATTCGATATCTCGTGAAAAACATTTCCTAGGGCCCATGCGCAGTGGAAGCAGGTAACAAACTTCGGCGTTCTAGAGGTAGCCCTGTGTAGAGCTTGTGTAACTATCGACGCTAAGTCGATTGCTGAAATATTTGTACCACTGAATGTGTGAAAATCACCTTGAACATAACTCGCACAGAGAAGTAATTTAAAGTTCAAATCTAGAACGCACGATAACTGTTATACATGACGATCTGTGTCCAGCTGCTACAGAGACATTATTTGAATTGCTAGTCCACCCACTGGGGCGGGTATTTTCTTCTCGTAGCTGGTCAACGGGATCCTCCATATTAAGATGTATTTGCCACCACTCGGCAGTCATGACGTTGCAAACGAAAATACCTGTTACACGCATGCTATCGTCGCCACTCTTTAAGTGTGTCCTCATATCGCTGGGGTGGCGAGTTTTTCGGTTAACAATGAGAACAGAAGATGATCGAATAACGTGAAACGTAGTGTTACACGTGAACACATTCAGAGTGACACTCACTCATAAACGCATCAGTCTCATTGAACGGGTTAATATGATTCAAGTAAAATATTATGTGACTGTGGCACTTCAGCCAACGATACACACTGTAAGGAAACTTTAGATTTGCTTGAACCCTAGCTTTGGATACGAATATGTTTCTTAACTGAACCAATGTTTTACCAACAACTATTGTCATGCTATACACTACTGGCCATTAAAATTGCTACACCACGAAGATGACGTGCTACAGACGCGAAATTTAAAGGACAGGAAAAATATGCTGTGATATGCAAATGATTAGCTTTTCAGAGCATTCACACAAGGTTGGCGCCTGTGGCGACACCTACAACGTGCTGACATGAGGAAAGTTTCCTACCGATTTCTCATACACAAACAGCAGTTGACCGGCGTTGCCTGGTGAAATGTTAATGTGATGCCTCGTGTAAGGAGGAGAAATGCGTCCTATCACGTTTCCGACTTAGTCGGATTGTAGCCTATCGCGATTGCGGTTTATCGTATCGTGACATTGTTGCTCGAGTTGGTCGAGATCCAATGACTGTTAACAGAGTATGGAATCGGTGGGTTTAGGAGAGTAATACGGAACGCTGTGCTGGATCCCAACGGCCTCGTATCACTAGTAGTCGAGATGACAGGCATTTTATCCGCATGGCTGTAACGGATCGTGCAGCCACGTCTCGATCCCTTAGTCAACAGATGGGGACGTTTGCAAGACAACAACCATCTGCACGAACAGTTCGACGACGTTTGCAGCAGCATGGACTATCAGCTCGGAGACCAAGGCTGCGGTTACCCTTGACTTTGCATCACAGACAGGAGCGGCTGCGATGGTATACTCAGCCGGCCGGAGCGGCCGTGCGGTTCTAGGCGCTACAGTCTGGAGCCGAGCGACCGCTACGGTCGCAGGTTCGAATCCTGCCTCTGGCATGGATGTGTGTCATGTCCTTAGGTTAGTTACGTTTAATTAGTTCTGAGTTCTAGGTGACTGGCTGGCTCTGAGCACTATGGGACTTAACAGCTGTGGTCATCAGTCCCCTAGAACTTAGAACTACTTAAACCTAACTAACCTAAGGACATCACACACATACATGCCCGAGGCAGGATTCGAACCTGCGACCGTAGCAGTCGCGCGATTCCGGACCGCGCCCCTAGGACCGCGAGACCACCGCGGCCGGCTCTAGGTGACTGATGACCTCAGAAGTTAAGTCGAATAGTGCTCAGAGCCATTTGATAGTATACTCAACGACGAACCTGGGTGCACGAATGGCAAAACGTCATTTTTTCGGATGAATCCAGGTTCTGTTTACAGCATCATGATGGTCACATCCGTGTTTGGTGACATCGCGGTGAACGCACATTGGAAGCATGTATTCGTCATAGCCATACTGGCGTATCACCCGGCGTGATGATATGGGGTGCCATTGGTTACACGTCTCGGTCACCTCTTGTTCGCATTGACGGCACTTTGAACAGTGGACGATACATTTCAGATGTGTTACGACCCGTGGCTTTACCCTTCATGCGATCCCTACGAACTCTACATTTCAGCAGGATAATGCACAGCCGCGTGTTGCAGGTCCTGTATGGGCCTTTCTGGTTACAGAATATGTTCTACTGCTGCCCTGGCCAGGACATTCTCCAGATCTCACACCAACTGAAAACGTCTCGTCAATGGCAGCCGAGCATCTGGCTCGTCACAATACGCCAGTCACTAATATTGATGAACTGTGGTATCGTGTAACTGTACACACCACCAAAGCTCTGTTTGACTCAATGCCCAGGCGGATCAAGGCCGTTATTACGACCAGAGGTGGTTGTTCTGGGTACTGATTTCTCAGGGTCTATGCACCCAAATTGCGTGAAAATATAATCACATGTCAGTTCTAGTATAATACACTCCTGGAAATTGAAATAAGAACACCGTGAATTCATTGTCCCAGGAAGGGGAAACTTTATTGACACATTCCTGGGGTCAGATACATCACATGATCACACTGACAGAACCACAGGCACATAGACACAGGCAACAGAGCATGCACAATGTCGGCACTAGTACAGTGTATATCCACCTTTCGCAGCAATGCAGGCTGCTATTCTCCCATGGAGACGATCGTAGAGATGCTGGATGTAGTCCTGTGGAACGGCTTGCCATGCCATTTCCACCTGGACCAGCGTTCGTGCTGGACATGCAGACCGCGTGAGACGACGCTTCATCCAGTCCCAAACATGCTCAATGGGGGACAGATCCGGAGATCTTGCTGGCCAGGGTAGTTGACTTACACCTTCTAGAGCACGTTGGGTGGCACGGGATACATGCGGACGTGCATTGTCCTGTTGGAACAGCAAGTTCCCTTGCCGGTCTAGGAATGTTAGAACGATGGGTTCGATGACGGTTTGGATGTACCGTGCACTATTCAGTGTCCCCTCGACGATCACCAGTGGTGTACGGCCAGTGTAGGAGATCGCTCCCCACACCACGATGCCGGGTGTTGGCCCTGTGTGCCTCGGTCGTATGCAGTCTTGATTGTGGCGCTCACCTGCACGGCGCCAAACACGCATACGACCATCATTGGCACCAAGGCAGAAGCGACTCTCATCGCTGAAGACGACACGTCTCCATTCGTCCCTCCATTCACGCCTGTCGCGACACCACTGGAGGCGGGCTGCACGATGTTGGGCCGTGAGCGGAAGACGGCCTAACGGTGTGCGGGACCGTAGCCCAGCTTCATGGAGACGGTTGTGAATGGTCCTCGCCGATACCCCAGGAGCAACAGTGTCCCTAATTTGCTGGGAAGTGGCGGTGCGGTCCCCTACGGCACTGCGTAGGATCCTACGGTCTTGGCGTGCATCCGTTCGTCGCTGCGGTCCGGTCCCAGGTCGACGGGCACGTGCACCTTCTGCCGACCACTGGCGACAACATCGATGTACTGTGGAGACCTCACGCCCCACGTGTTGAGCAATTCGGCTGTACGTCCACCCGGCCTCCCGCATGCCCACTATACGCCCTCGCTCAAAGTCCGTCAACTGCACATACGATTCACGTCCACGCTGTCGCGGCATGCTACCAGTGTTAAAGACTGCGATGGAGCTCCGTATGCCACGGCAAACTGGCTGACACTGACGGCGGCGGTGCACAAATGCTGCGCAGCTAGCGCCATTCGACGGCCAACACCGCGGTTCCTGGTGTGTCCGCTGTGCCGTGCGTGTGATCATTGCTTGTACAGCCCTCTCGCAGTGTCCGGAGCAAGTATGGTGGGTCTGACACACCGGTGTCAATGTGTTCTTTTTTCCATTTCCAGGAGTGTATATATGGCCAATGAATACTCGTTTATCATCTGCATTTCTTCTTGGTGTAGCAATTTTAATGGCCAGTAGTGTACATAAAGACAAAATGCCTAATATATCACTGGTGCCTGACAACAGATGAGATGGATAAGCAGGAGAAAACGTTTCCTGCTTTTGTTTCAACAACAGATGGTAACAAGCTGGGCAAAAGCAAAGATGAGGAGATAGAAAACAAATATATTACGTACAAAACCATTATACTTATGTTCCAGATTCTTCTCTTTCCAATTTTTGGACCTAAGGTGAGTTTCTAGGAAGCTTCCTCAAACAACAGGCAACGGGTTAGTTGTAGCAGTTATTTGTTAGCAATATAATTTTAATGAGTTAAAGTTCTGTTGTATCTCTAAGGAATAAATATGAGTGTAAACTATAATATAGGGCCGGAATAACTCACGCTCTTCATTCACAGAATTTCGTTTTTCCCAACATTTAACTGTTTCAAGAAGGAATAATAAATTCAACTGCCCCTATGGAATCAATGAGTGTTCTAGTAACAATATGATTAAGAACACCCAAATCATACAATTCTGAAAGACCACAGAAAGTGAATGTGCAGACAATGTGTAATAGGGTCGTTAGAGCAAATATACAAATACTGTTTCTTAACCGCTAAAAATGTCTCCAACTTACTAAAACTGTTAAATAGTCTAAACACGCCATTGTTACGTGTATTTTTGTCCCACACGATTATGAAGATTAGTTAGTTCCTAATATATGTTGTTATCAATAGAATTTTCCCAGATAGATTTCTACAAGCCATTGACGTACGTGTCATTAATGTATGCGTCATAGCTCTGTCAGTTTCGTAGTCTTGGATCTTGAGAACCCTAAATGTGGTGGTAGCCAATTATATCGGGCCCCCGTCAAACATTTATTCATATCGGAGTTACAACATAAATCGGATGAGTCATGTGCAGCAGCCTAATACGTCCACCAACAAATCTTTAGAAGAGGTAAAACCTCAATTTTGACAGTGCCTCCATCGTATATATGAATGAGTAGATGCCCAGTGCGCATCAGGGAACCGTAGAGCAGGCCCGGTTTGTTGCCTGCCTTCTACGAGTACGAGCTATGGCGGCTGTGGCAGTAATCAGTCCCCTGCAGAGTATTCCCGCCCGCCAGACACACACGACGCCACCAAATTGCTCTGCGTCAGCCTGCAGGTTGCAGTGCTTAATCTGCGCGCGCCTGCTGTGTGGGGCGATAATGTCAGCGCAGCAGCGACAGCTGATCGAAAGCCATCTGCTCGCGAAGCAGCTGGCTTCCCGAGATAGCATTCTCAGCCACAACTGTAGTGACATCCCTGGTAACTGAATTACCTATGGTACAGCCCTCGCGACTTCCGGAAATGACGTATAAGGTTGCTTCTGCTTTACACGTAAATAAGTTTTAAAACGGAAGCTGCAAATGAACGGGGTAAAAACTAATTCTGCTATTGAGTGGTTACAAGTGACACGAATTCTTAACTAATGACGACAAAACAAAATCAGAACTAAAGTAATCCAAATCAAATTTGGCAGACCATCAGTATTGTAATATGAGAGAGGAGTAACTTTATCGTTTGTCCTCAGTGGGAGAGATATAAAATGATGTATTTCGGTCTCAAGTTCGTTCCAACCAATGGGATGAAGCAATGCGTACTCCTGTGCCAATCATTATACATTTGACATCATATTAAGTACCTTTCCTGTTGAACCAAAATTTTTCGTCTGACAAAGAGTACAACGTAAAGTTTCTATTGAAATATCTCTTGGTTGTCATTAATAAAATAACGTAGTCACTAACTCGAAGTGCTTCTCTAGCACGGTCGTACTGGAGGTGGTATGCTGTCGCATTGCTCCAATCTTAGAGCTGCGTCCAGTCAATATTGGAGAGCCAACAGTATAATGTGAACTACGAACCATATGACATATCGGCATTTTTCTAATTAACAAACAAATGGCATAAGGATTGAAAAGTAACAGACAAAAATCTTAGGACTTACCACGGATCAAAACCGAGAGCTTCGAATCCGTAGTCTAGGACTTCACCACTGATTCTGTTTATTAACTTTTTTTCGAAGCCACACATACTTAGCAGCATTTTACACCTTGAACCCGTGTCTGAACATTAGTGGTTCTCTGCGTTATTATGGATGTGAGATGGTAAAACATACATTGTAACTGTCCCAAATCACAATATTCTTCCTATATTCAAAACCAGAATCTACTTTCTTCCTCTGAAAGTGACTTAGCTTGCCTTGTTTATGCCGAATTTTTTATTCTTTTTAGCCAGCTACAAATGTTCAAAGTTGTGCTATTGCACTTTATTGCTGTTTGTTCTTTTGTAAAGTTTCTTCGCAACGCTGGGAGAGAGCTACAAGTTAAGTAAAACTAGCTTCCATCTTTCATACGACACTTGCACCACCTCTCCTTATCGTTGCGTTCACAACAGGACACAAGAAATGTTATATAGCAGGCGTTCATCAGCGTCTTTCTAACTTGCTGATAAGCAAAAGTGTATAGGTTTCTTCTTCTGTTGTCTCTGTCATACAAGCCATTATTAGTAGGTCATTTGTTTCAGCTTTCTACTTTGTGCTGCTCCGTCTGAGGCATTCCCTGACACTGGAAAACGTGCTCATCCTGTGTGTTGTTTGTAATTAGTAGTGACTTGGTCACAAGAGGTTATGGATGTTCATCTCGAGCGCCCCCAGCAACCGTAAGTTTTATGAAAATTAATATGTGAATCCCTGTTGTATGCAAACTATTGTAGTAAAGTCACTGTGAAGAAAACAGAACGATTTTGCTTAAATTACAAGTTTTTTTGCCATGAAATTCTGATCTTCCTCATGTTTGCCTTGTTAAAACTGATAGCAACAATAATGGAACTTTTGAACAATAAAGTAAATAGGTATATGACGTCAGCTGTATTTCAATGTATATCACTGACTTCTTCATCTCTAATAACTAGTTGACACTGCAATAAGAAATTAACTGTTCCTATTAGGAATTGTTACGTGACTATTCATCACTGTTATGTCCACCACACGTGTGACGACGCTGTCTACCTTCGTTATTTACATTTAAATATTTAAATTCACTCAGCTGTAGGTTCTTGGTGAATAGCTGTGTACTATGTCATATAAACTAAACTTCATTATCTTTTTTTCAGAAATATTAATTTTTGTGTGACTTGACCTGTATGTCCATTTTCGAGTAGGCAACTAATTCTGAAGATGGTACCTAAGCTAAGAAGAAGACATAACAATTCCTTTGATGTATCGGTTACCAATATGGAATATAAAAGTTACCTCTATTGACTATTTTAATTATGAACACTACTTTAGTACACACTTGACTGGGTTCTTGCACCAACGTTCACAGCGTTTATAGTACACAATGAAACTGCCACAGTTAACAAATAAATAAATAAATAAATAAATAAGTAAAACTGTGCGGCATGAGTGAATAAAATTTGTGGTTGAGAAAAGGTACTTTGTGAGTACATAGTTCGTTGCAAAGTAGTTATCATCACAGCAGTGAACAGTTCTTAGAGCAGTCCAAAGTCCAAATCATAAGTCGACATAGTGCTTCAGACTGTTGATGTGTACTGTCCTCATTGTGCGAACGATGTGACTATGAACCCGTGGGTTGTTGCTTATAAAGGGCATTTGCCTATAGGTGGGCGCCCTACTGTCTCTACGGAGCGCCGCCTGTCTCGCATTATCATGCCGCGCAAGTACTTTGACTCGACTGCTTCGGTACTTTCCTCGGTAAAGTTGACGTAGCTACCCGGGCCAGATCGATTGTCCTTTTTCCCAGGACTGTGACGGAGACGGTGAGCCGGACGAAAGAAACTAAGTTTTTGGCCTGATGCTTCTGCCGGAGAAGGCTGCTTTGCCGTCAAAAGTCGTGATTGCTTCAATACCTCTGTACGCGCTTCTTTGTTTCTGTCCGATATCCGCTGTCTTCACAAATATTCTAGGATGGGTCACATGAGTGCTTTGTTTGAAATCTCCCTTGTAAACTGATTGCACTTCCCTAGTGTCCTTCTAGTGACCGCCCTCTGCGATCTGCTCTAATTTCATATTTTATATCTCTACAGATGAAAAGTGAACTTTCATGTGTTCTGTCGAGCTTTTGTCTGAACAATAATATTTGGATCACCGACCCAGTCATCCTTTACAGGTGCGCTTTTTGCAGTGAAGTGTACTCGCCGCCCGTACACCAACCAGACTATTAACTACTTTTGTATCACGCTGCTGGATCGGCAGTCCAAAAATGTGCAGGAAATGGAAACAACTAGGGAGAACAAGCGAAAGTTCACTATTAACAATCGCGCCAAGGAAACATGAGACATCACATCCTCACAAATTGGTACAGCCAGGTGTTTCTATGAGTTGACCGATCCCAGCTTTGACTCACTGATGGAATACTCACTCATAAGACGGTCCGTTTTCTTTTTCTTCTGAGGTGAACAGTTTTACATTCCTGAACATTTAAAGCAAGTAGTCAATCTCTACATCACTTTGATATATTATCAAGATCTTACTGACTCTTTTTGGAGTTTCTTCCAAAGAATATTTCATTATAGATAATTGTATCATCTGCGAAATGCTGTTAATATTGTCCTCCAGGTCATGAATGTACTGGAAGAACAACAAAGGACAGAAGACACTTCCTTGGGGAATACCTGAAGCTGCTTTTATATGTGTCAATGAATCTCCATCCAAAATAAATTGCTGCGTTTTCTCTTTAAAAATGTCCACAATCCAGTCACCAATTTCGGTTGCTATCCTACACGATCGTACGTTTGTTTGAGCAGTACGGAGCATATCGCGCTTCGCTGGTCTTCGCAGGTCACAGGATCCGCACTCGCAATTACAATACGACCAATGCTAGTGAACCTGATCCAGTCGCAACTTTTAACACAGTGTTTTTCTTAATTTTCTTTATAAGCCTGCTGAGAATAACTGTCAAATCGAAATAGACGTAGTCACACAAGTATTTTATGCTAATTATCACTATAATAAACTTTTGGTCGTGTTTCTATTACCAAATGCGTTTCAAGACTTGTTATTATAGGAGAAATTTTTCAATTATCATCCGTTACTTGTTTGATTGGCATTATCATAGATCGTCTGTAACACTATTTTCGTATATGTCCTTCAGAAACAATATTAAGCAATGTTTGTACATTAAGCTCCCCTGAATATCAGAATTCGGCCTTTTTGTCGTGCAGGCAGTGTTCTGTTTGTATTCTGCATGGGGACTTTGTAGGTGTCACTAAGACACCAGTAATATGAGGCATTTTATAACCTAGGTTTGATCCATCCGCAGCAATTTTCAGACCAATCACTTGTCAGAAACTTTCGGACTACTGTTAGAAATATTTACAAGCTGTTATCATCAATTTTTGATCCACTGCATAAAAACCATTTTATGTGTTTTGATCCAGAGACACAAAAAGATGTCTCTAAAACACGTATTCGCATGCTTGCAGTTTAGCAGAACTTTAATGATGTGTTTTTAGAATACTCAAAATATCAGTCCTATACCGATAGTTTGAGTACTCAAACTACCAGTATAGGACCGATATCAGTGACACATTGCTCATGCTCAGAATCTTACGAACTGATTTTGAATGGTATTCTAAATCTAAAATTACCAATATTTCAGCCATGTTTGAGAACTGACCTTTCAGAGCATTCAGTTTCTGAGAAATTTTAGGGCAATAAAATACCAGAACCTATAAGTACTTTGTGGGATCTATATCTACATCTACATCCATACTCCGCAAGCCACCTGACGGTGTGTGGCGGAGGGAACAGACAACGCAAATGTAAGGGAAGATGGCCAATGATCTCTTCAGCGCAGATGCACACCAGGGTCGAACTCTTACAGGAATCGGCGAAATAACGAGAGTAATCAGGGTAACCGGCAAGGACCACTACATTAGTAGTGTGTGGATAAGTTGAGAATTTGGGTCTGACGGGAGGCATGCTAGGGCAGTCTTTGCGTTAGCAATGACTATTGTGTCCGAATGGCTTAGTAATCAGAGCATCTGCCAAGTTAACAGGAGACCCGCCTTCGAATCCAAATCAGTGACAAAATTTCAACTTTCCCATTGATTTCAGTCAATTCCCTCAAAAAACGTCTGTAATTCCTTTTTGTCTTAACAAATAATAATGTCTACTGCCAACAGTGTCATGGAAACATTATTATTTACTATTACCTCGGGGGCTGCGACTATTGTATTGCATTTGCCTTCAGTTTCTTCTTATCAGCGACAACATGAGATCTTATTTCTTTGGTGATTCTAAAATTGTTTCTGGTATGTATGGAAATTACAACCACTTGTAATTTCACCATTTTAAAAATATTTATTTATGTCGTAGAGTTGGAACAGAACTACTACTGTCTTTTATTCCCATTTATTACTGCAAAAATGTGAATATGAATTATAGCAGTACCAGAATTGATCCATGCCAACCAAATGAGGTGTGCTTTGAATTAGCGATTCATGGCACAAGCATATATCCACCTCGCTTGCCTTTCGTTGCTAGCACTGGTGACGGCTTCTCAACAGAATACAGATGAGTTAATAACTACTCGCAGCGCCACAGCGATATGTGGAACAAAGTGCAACCACATCTAGAAGCAGCCTGGAAAAGCGGAGTCGACTAACAACATCAAGTTTGAGCCAGTGCCGGGGGCCACGGGCAGCAGCATAAGACGAGAGTAAATTGCGGCGCCAGGCCATGCAGAGCGCACTACCCAGTCTCGTTTACGTACGGTGTGATTGCTTTATGATGTTGTCCAGCAAGAAGCAGCGTCTTGAAGAACGGAGCAGCCACTGTTGTGTCGAGTAATGGAAACTTAAGAAGACAAGAGTCTGGTGTGTAAGTTAACTGGCAGCATTAACTTGGAGCCAGCATCGGGTGCCATGGTCAGCACAGACATCACTGCGGTTTGGTTCTAGGCCACCCGTGGCGTGCTGTCCGAGCTTGTTTATGTCACAGCGTTGTTGGCCCAGATAATTGTCTGTGATAACTGGCTTGTCTACGTGTGTCGGGGCGACTGCACCTGTCATTATCAGAGTATACCTCAGCGGAGTGAGGCAGTATCAAGACAGGCAGGTAGAAGGCAAGCAGTTAGCAACTTCCGAACAGAACAGCTGGCTGGATATGGTGAAGCAGGAAATCGTGGAGCGAAGCAACAGGGCAACCCGGTGGACTTTCAGTCAGAACTCTCAGTGGCATACTCGTCTGCTGTCGCCACAGGTCACTGTTGCAGCCTGAAGCTGTGTACAGTGCTTGACATTGTGGATGCAGGGACCACAGTATGGACAGGAGCTCAGAGGTGTTAGCCATAGTGTATTTTTGGCTACAATGGTTAAAAATTATTGTGCTGGTTATGAAACGTGCAGCCTCGTAGAGCAGATGAGTTGTACCTGTTGGCCAATGTTCTCAAGAGGCTACAATTGCAATTATGGTGGGAGTGCTGCATGATATAGTGTACTAATGTGGAACTTTACTGATGTTAAGATCAGTGAAATTTTGATCTCTTCTTTTTGCTGACATTCACCGTTTTGTTTTCCTCATTTATTTTGCCAAGGAATGTTAACTTGGGCTGGAGTGTTCTGCTGTTAATTTTCGCTTACTTTCTAACTGCTTGCTTAGTGTTGAAGTTTCGGCCCTTGGCTGGTACATTATGGATTCCTGTATTATTGGTTATGATTGATTGTATAGAGTTTCCTTCTTCTCCTTTTCACTATTGAGTTATTATATATGATAGTGTTAGGTTTTCGAGTTTTGTCTGGATAAATTTTAGACTTTCGTATTTTTGGTTATGGTTGATTTTAGAGTGTTTATACTCTTTTTAATATTGTGTTACTATATTTGGCGCAATATGTCTCGCATCCTTTATTGGAAGGCTATTGGAAGTCAAAGGTGCAGATTATTTTATCATACACACTGTTGGGCTAGATCAGGCCTGGACAAACGGCGCTCGCCGCGCGCTGAACGCTTTGACAGGACTCCCGCCTAGCGCTCCGAGTGCAACGGCGAGTGAGGCTGAGGGGCGAGCAGGAAGAGGGAAACAAAGACAACAGTCGGACGCCGCTAGAGCAAAGCATTCGCCTCGGCAGGTGCCAAGCACTTCGTCGACAACAGTGCTTGCGTTAAATTAGATTTAAGTTCTACATTAGGAGTACTATGGCATCTACGTCCTTCTATTGTCAAAAAACGAAAAAGTGGAGAAGTCACATCATTCAGTGCCAATTGGGAACTGCCTTTATAACGTATAGTTTAAAGGCTATACTAAGTACAAATGGTTCCAATGGCTCTGAGCACTATGGGACTTAACATCTGTGGTCATCAGTCCCCTTAGAACTTAGAACTACTTAAACCTAACTACCCTAAGGACATCACACACATCCATGCCCGACGCAGGATTCGAACCTGCGACCGTAGCGGTCACGCGGATCCAGACTGAAGTGCCTAGAACCGCACGGCCACAGCGGCCGCCCGCTATACTAAGTGCTTAATATGCAATTTCTCTATTATGAGCTGCCGAAACACTTACTGGAACGTCATTTCAACACCAGCCAGCGTGGTGCTCTCATGTACATGTCTTCCGATGAACGGGAGTGAATCCTGGCTGAACTGAAGGCAACCATTAAGGAGAAAACTCAGTTAAGAGTAAATAGAGTAGTGCCAAAATCTTTTATTGTCAACGTCAACAGTTATCTGAATTCATTAAGTCTGTTAATTCAAGCGGATACTTATTTGGTAACACATATGGCAGAAAATTTTGATGCTATGAAGTAAAAAGCAATTCCGTGGAAAATCAGCTTGAAGTTCGTGACGTGGTATCTTCCCCATTACTCAGGGCAGACATTTGTGGACCATATATAACTGACTACATTTTACTAATTGATACATTTCATCACGAGTTGTCAAAGAGATTCCAAGTAATTGCACGAATTAAGAGGGACTTAGATTTATTTATTATACCGTTCTCGCTTTTGGCTGCTAATGTACCTCATTGGTTTCAGCTTGAGCTGATAGATATACCTAGCGCAACGACCTGTTTGTCCACTCCAGGGATCAACTTTCATAAAATGGTACACCAAGAGTAATATCCTAGACTACACAGACATACCGCTAAAGTTATACTAGTATTTTGTTCAACGCATGTGCGTTTTTTTCAGTTATGAAATTTACAAAGTCCCACCAACGTAAGAGATTAACAAATTTTAACCAGCATAACTCCATGTTTTCCACTATGTCACCAACAATATATATTACGTGTTCGAAAATCGAAATGTGTCTAAATATATAAACATGACAATTTAATGTTGATTGCCTGTATCTAAAGATTTTTGTGCTTTTGTTCACCGCATTACCAATATCCAATGTTCTCCTTTACTGAAATAATAAAGGTTATTGCTTAGGTCAAAAAATGAAAGGAAAAGTAAACCCCAAGACGAATCCTGTTTATAAAAGTGTGCTGCAATTATTGCCTCTTAAAAGTAGTTGCACCGTGTTGCAAACATTTCTTCCTAATCTTACTCCCGTGTAGCCTTTGTCGCCTCACTCACACTCCTACTCGAAGTAGCGCAGCGATGGGTAAAGCCAAAGCGCTGAGTAGAGTCAACAACGCTCGCAGGGGCAAGTGTGCTGGGAATGGGTTAGATGTTAAGTTTTACATTTTTGTAAATTGAGCGTTGAATACCACACTTGTGCCACATTGTGAATGCAGTTAGAGTTGTTGAAACCGGTTAACAGACATTGTTAAGTATTTACGCCCTCATGATCTTCAGTCACCATCAGCCGTTACAGCTTCCAGCACTACAAGTGTATCATACTCATAGTATAGGTATATGAGGGAAACCATTGCACTAGAGGCTAAAGTTTGAAGTGAGCTACAACCTAGATTCACAGAAGTGCTTGAAATTATAATATTTAAAAACGCAAATTCACCGCTGAAGAAAATTACAGCTTTCCTAATAGAGGGAAACGAAAGAATTAATTCTCTATTGCATCATCTGGTGTAAGGCAACTGCCTCTTGTTGTTCTGCTCTTTCACCTGTTCTGCAACTTAACTAACCATAATCAAAAGACATTGTATGGAAATAATATTTTAATGCTACTTAATTTTAAAATTTATGATAAGTATATTGGAATGATACTCATTCCTACTTTTGATAATTTTGTTTGGGTGGAAGGAAGACATGTTAATACAAGGAATGTTGTAAGTGTCGTAAGTAAGAAATTTAGCTTAAGATTTTGGTGAGGAATTCACTTTTACTGACTACAATGTATTGTTAAGCAGATCAAATTATTTCATCTGAAATACGTTAGTCGTACCTCATAGAGTAACTGATAACTTAAAACTCAATACCCGTCAAGTCTACCCTTTCATCAACATACAAACAAATTTAACATCGCAACATTAATTCACCATAGTGGTACACATTTTCGTTTTTGTACCTGCAATTCAAACTCACTAGGAATTCTAGGAAAACCTTATGAGAAAGTGAATACAACGACAAAATTTGTCTTCAGTACGTCAAATAACATAAAAGGAAAACAGTGAGATGTAATAATGATTAGAGTTTTGCCACAGAAGCCAACCACTTTCCATGTTCTCGAAACTAGGATGTAAAAACCACAATAACTCACATTAATCTGTAAGTTTAATAGTTCCCAGATTCGGCCATATCAGAGGCAGCATGTTTATCAGAAACATAGTAAGCATTTTGAGGTTAGCCAGAGGAAATTGCGTAGAGAGGTACAATTCAGTTTATGAGTACCGTGCGGGGCGCCTCTAATTTCTGTAATTCCTTATCAAGAGAAACCTTGTGGACAATGTTGTTATTTCGTTTTGACAGGTGGCAGTAGAAAACAGAGACACCCGTGCGAAAGGCACACTCCGATGCACACACTAACAACTTCGTTTCAAGTTACATGTACTTGGAGAAGAGATGCTATACACTGAAACGTGTTTTCAAGTGTTAGTTCAATAGAGGCTATGTCGTGACTTTTTTTCATTTCATGCTTACAACCTTTTTGTGGCCACCTGTCGTTCTACAAGCTTGATGTGACCCGCCATGACCTCACCTTGTGTATCAATATTTTCTTCATAGAGCGGCACTTGCATCCACTGTGCTCAATTACTTGTCATATACATCCTAATTTCTGTCTACTCGTACATTTTCAGTCCTCTGGTGCTCGGTCCTTTTTTCAGACGTTATTCTCTGGTGTACGAACACATTTCCTATCATACTGCTAGTTCCTCTAGTGAATGTTTCCGTATGTTCCTATCCTGACCGATTCTGTGGAGAATGCCCTCGTTTCTTATCTCATCAGCCGACTTAGTTTTCAGAGTTCTGCTGCAACACCACATACCAGCACTTCGGTTCTCTCCTTTTCAAGTTTTTTCACAGTCTGTTAACTCCTTCCATAAAATTTTGTACATTTTTGGCAATTCCTTACTCAGGTTAATGCTTGCTTTTCATCTTCGTGAACTTATTTTAGGAGGGATACTCTCTTCGCCAGTGCTAGTTTGCTTCTTACATTCTCCTTGATTCGTATGTAACGCGTTATTTTGCTCGAAAGGTACCACAGTTCTTCCATTTTCGTGTTACCTGGTCCCTACTTTTGATGTTAAGATTGTAGCTAATGTTCAAAAATGGTTCAAATGGCTCTGAGCACTATGGGAGTCAACTGCTGTGGTCATAAGTCCCCTAGAACTTAGAACTACTTAAACCTAACTAACCTAAGGACAGCACACAACACCCAGCCATCACGAGGAATGTTCTCTCAGCTACCCTTTATAACAGTCTTCTGTCTGATTCTATGTTCCTTAGCACCCTCATTCCAGTGCATAAGTTCTGTAATGCTTCCTTACTTTCGGGGAGTATAGCTATTTCAGTAAAAGAAGTGTCATGGATACCCTATCACCTTGAAGTAAAGCCCAATCTTGAATCATTCTATACATCTGTCGTTGCTTCTTCGATGAACAGGCTGGACATTAGGTGAGAAAGATTGTATCCAAACACTTCCGTCTTCTTACATTCTTGTTATACTTTCCTTGTTCTTTACTAATTCAATATTCTTTCAATGTATTTATTGCCCAGACATCTGAAATTTGTCTCATATCGCACGATTTTACCTTCTTATCGCTCATTACATGCCGACACATCCGAGGAAAGTAACTTTTCATTAGCATAACCTGAATTGTGAAACGCAGCGACAGGAATGCTCCTCTGGTGTCTGAGTTTTTTTCAGCGTTAGTTCCTGCATTATTCTTTTGTCAGTATTTTGGTTACGTATGTATACTAATACTGCAAAAGAGCTAGGATTTATCTGCCTTTCCCATCTTTAAGATTACCTTTGTAAGGTTGAAAACAATTCAGACGCTTTGCAAGGAAATTCTACACACCAAAGTCTTAACAACCCAGTGGCTCCGCGGCAGAGGAAACAGTAAACAGGTGTGGGGAAGGCGCGCCCTGTGTACTCAGCTCACGCGGCTGTGAGCGCGTGACGGACGGCCTCCCGACTGGATTACTGTAACAGCGTGGCTCCCCGCTCAAGCCGTAATAAACCGTTTAGCTACGGCAGAGGGCAGTAACAGAACCAAGACCGAACTGGTGCTCCAGAGGGAGAGTTTAATCGCACGTAACATAGACTACTGAACTACGCCAATCGAGACGCTACTGATATCTTGTGCCGTAGCTACAAGATCTAAAGGTTAAAGGAGAGGAATGTCGCATTAGGTCCCCCATTCCATCACTCTGTCAGCTGCGAACTGGTAACCAAAATACAGAATTCCATGAGGCTGAGTCGAAGTACATTATGAACAGAAACGAAATTAAAGTCAGTTGAACTGCTTGGAAGCACTGAAGGTCTGCTAATGTTTTTCATGCACATTAATTATTTATCAGTGAATCGTATTAGCGCCCTGCGACTGTGCGCTGAAGTTACCATGTCTCTAGAAAAATATCAGTGATAAGATGGAAAAGCAGAATAATCGAAGTAACAGCAGCGAACTTACAGAAGTAGCCTATGAGGACAAGTAGTCCTCGATCAAGCAGCACTGAGAATACAATATCAGGTTAAGTTAACAGTTATTATTCTTTCGCTTCACATGCGAACAAAATAATACTCCAAACTATTCCATGTGCTAGGATCAGTGAGGAGTACAATGTATAGTATTTCCCCTGAGGCTATATCCACATATGCCTGCTCCTTCACCATCTCTTCTTGCCTCTGTCTGTCCACCTCCTCCTCCCACGTCCTTCACCTCCTCTTCCCCTCTCTTTTCTGTTACTTCTTGCCCTCACTTTGTCCATTTTCTCTAGCGCCTTGCTCTCACTATATCCTCCTCCCCCTATCTCTTTCCATCTCTGCCTCCATGTCTCCGTTTTACACCTACCCACTATCCCTCTATACCAACCACCTGCCTCATGCGTATGCTTTTCCTCCTCCTCCTCCTCCTCCTCTATCTCTCCCTGCCTCTCCCTCTCTCTCTTCTCCTCTCTCTCTGTCCATTTCTTCCTGCCCCTCATTCTGTCTAGCCCCTCCTGTACCCATATCACTGTGTCACCAACCATTGTGACTGGCACGTTTAGCTCCTGCAGTAGAGTTCCATAATGCAGAGTTACACTACTCCCACAACATGCCTGTCAAGCAGGGCAGGCTTGAAAATTGTTTATTGGGCCATAACACAAAGGCCACTATGCAAAGCAGGTCGATAAAGCAGGCCAATACTACTGCCGCACACGCCTGACATGCAGGGCAGCCTGAATGTCAGAGCCCAGAAAACTTTTTTCTTGTCCCTGTCATGTAGGATGTCCTGCAAAGCAAGCTGATTTGGAAGGCCAATAACGTTCTCCAACTACATGCCTGTCACCCTATTTCTCCTATGTGGCTTGACTATTGAATTACTAATATATACTCGTATATTTTCAGTCCTCTGTGGCTCGGTCCTTTTTATAGGTGTTATTCTCTGGTGTCTAAACACATTTCCTATCATGCCCCTCCTTCTTCTAGTGAATGTTTCTGTATGTTCCTCTCCTGACCGTTTCCGTGGAGAACGTCCTCGTTTCTTATCAGCCCACTTAGTTTTCAGGGTCCTGTTGCAACACCACATACCAGCACTTCGGTTCTCCCCTTTCCTGGTTTTTTCACAGTTTATTTCCTTCCATAAAATTTTGTACATTCTCGGAAATTCCTTGCTCAGATTGAGGCCTGCTTTTCATCTTCGTGGCCTTATTTTAGGAAGGAATACTCTCTTCGCCAGTGGTAGTTTGCTTCTCATATTCACCTTGTCTCGTCTGTCACTCGTTATTTTTCTCGAAAGACACCAAGTTATTCCGTTTTCGTGTTAACTGATCCCCAGTTTTGATGTTAAGAATATAACTAATGTTATCTCAGCTACCGTTTATAATTGTCTTCTTTCTCATTCTATGCTCCTTAGCACCTTCATTCCAGTGAATAAGGTCTGTAATTCTTCATTACTTTCAGAGAGCATAGCTAGTTCAGTAAAAGAAGTGTCATGGATACCCTTTCACCTTGAAGTAAAGCCCACCCTTGAACCATTCTCCTATATCTGTCGCTGCTTCATCGATGAAAAGGCTGCACATTAGGTGAGAAAGATTGTATCTGAACACTTCCGTCTTGGTCTTGCATTCTTGTTATACATTCTTTGTTCTGTTACTAATTCTATATTGCCCGTCTTTCAATGTATTTAATGGCCATCCATCTGGAATTTGTCTCATCTCGCACTATTTTACCTCCTGATCGTTCATTACATGCCGACTTTTCATTAGCTTAGCCTGCATTGTGAAACGCAGCCACAGGAATGCTCCTCTGGTGCCTGAATTTTCTTCTACATTATTCTATTGTCAGCATTTTGGTTACGTATGCTGTTAAGCTGATAATGCAAAAGGGCTCCCATTTATCCGCTTTTCCCATCCTTAAGATTATATTTGTACAGCCGAAAAAAGTTCAGACGCTTTGCAAGTAAATTCTACCCACCAAAGTTTTAACGATCAAGTGGCTCCACAGCAGAGGAAACAGTAAACAGGTGCGGTTCAAATAGTTCAAATGGCTCTGAGCACTATGGGACTTAACATCTATGGTCATCAGTCCACTAGAACCTAGAACTACTTAAACCTAACTAACCTAAGGACATCACACAACACCCACGCGGCTGTGAGCGCGTGACGGACGGCCTCCCGACTGGATTACTGTAACAGCGTGGCTCCCCGCTCAAGCCGTAATAAACCGTTTAGCTACGGCAGAGGGCAGTAATAGAACCAAGACCGAACTGGTGCTCCAGAGGGACAGTTTAATCGCTCGTAACATAGACTAATGAACTACGTCAATCGAGAAGCTACTGATACCTTGCGCCGTAGCTGCAAGATGTAAAAGTTAATAGAAGAGGAATGTCGCATTAGGTCCCCCACTGCATCACTTTGTCAGCTGCGAACTGGTAACCAAAATACAGTATTCCATGAGGCTGAGTCGAAGAATATTATGAACAGAAACGAAATTAAAGTCAGTTGGACTGCATGGAAGCACAGAAGGTCTGCTAATGTTTCTCACGCACATTAATGATTTATCAGTGAATCGTATCAGCACCCTGTGACTGTGCCCTGAAGTTACCATGTCTCTACAAACATCAGTGATAGGGTGAAAAAGCAGAATAATCGAAGTAACAGCAGCAAACTTACAGAAGTAGCCTATGATGTATTCCTCCATGAAGAAGCACTGAGAATACAATATCAGTTTAAGTTAACAGTTATTTTCCTTTTGCTTCACACACGAACAGTGTAAGACAGTAAGTGAAAAATAATGCTCCGAATTATTCTATGTGCTATGAACAGTGAGGGGTACAGTGTATAGTAATTCTCCTGAGGCTATATCCACACATGCCTGCTCCTCCACCATCTCTTCTTGCTCTGTCTGTCCACCTCCTCTTCCCCTCTCTTTTCTTCTCCACCTTGCCCTCACTTTGTCCATTTTCTCTAGCGCCTTACTCTCACTGTATCCTCCTCCCCATGTCTTTTTTCCATCTCTGCCTCCTTGTCTCCGTTTTACACCTACCTACTATCCCTCTATACCAACAACCTGCCTCATGCACATCTACACTACTCCCACAACATGCCTGTCATGCAGGGCAGACTTGAAAATTATTTATTTGCCCCTGACACACAGGCCACTATGCTAAGCAGGTCGATAAAGCAGGCCAATACTACTGTAGCACATGCGTGCCATGCAGGGGAGTTTGAATGTCAGAGCCAGAAAACTTTTTCTTGTCCCTGTCATGTAGGATATCCTGCAAAAGCAAGCTGATTTGGAAGGTCAATAACGTTCTCATACTACATTCGGCAGTAACCGTTTCGTATCGTCACTAATACAATTACCTTTCTTATAGCCGTTACTGAAATTAATTGCAGTTCAGTCGACAAGCATGATTCGAACTTTGTACAAAGATTAAGTGCATCGAAATCCGTAAAAACTAGTGGCAAAACACAATTCGGCAGTTCTGCTGATCTGACTTTCAGATGAAATTGCACTTGATGAAAATTAAGAAAAGTAAACACTTTCATTTATTGACAACATGACAGAATACAACAAAGAAGATGATGACATTAAAGGCAACTAAAACAATGCATTTATAAGGCAGAAGGTGTAGGTATTTAAGATGAAGAATAGGAAGACTGCAATGATCATTGTAAAGAAGGAAAAGACGATGCTTTCTTTGCAGTCGTAAAGAAGACCGAAAACGTTCCTTTGAATGCTGTGTGTGTTCGAAGCCAGTGTGCAAAGATCATCGAAATGTTGCCATACCAATTTAGTTTGAAAATATTTAATATATACAAAATTTCATCAAATATACAAATTGATTTATAAAATGTGCATTTCCTTTCATATGAGGAACTGTTGTTTCGTAGTTGTTAGCTTTATATTTTTTTACGAATTTAAATTTTATTTGAGATATTATAGTAACCAATCCCTTCAATTATTCTTATGCTTAATGATATGTTCCATTGCGTTTTAGAGTGTTCTGAAAAAGGTAATTGAATACAATAGATAAGTGCAATCTCGTATTTCCATATATAACAACCACGGTATAATAAAACACATTGATACTGTATTTATTATTTACTTTGTCCTATTGTAAAACATTAACACTACTTTGTAATAAAAGTTGCATATTGTTTGATTATTACTTTATATTACTCCAGAAACTTTTTTTTATCAGAGAAAATTTAGAAAAACGTGGAATAAATTTTCACCCCACCTTGTTATTTATTCGGAATTCGCACCCTGTTCCTCTACAGTTAAAATGGATAAAGCCATTCCTAACTCTCATATCCGGGTATTTAAAACTTCTGATTCACAAATGTGCAAGCGTCTATAATAAAACGTATTGGGACTAAGGGCACTACCAACCTAAAAAAAAACCATAAAAAACGTCAGAGTAAGAACGGAGTAGCTATTAAAATAATTTATAACAAAGTAGAATCAAAACACTTAGCAAAAGCGCAGCGTTTGTTACATTAAAAAAGAAAAAGTTGTCAATAGTGACACGCTTTAACTAAGCGTTATCTGTAGCGAGGCATAGCGGGAAGTCGCGGACGCTCAGTGTCGCAAAAAAGATTTAAAAGATTTTCTTCCAAAGCACAATAACCAAAATGTGATTATTTGGTTCATCATGCAACAGAGTGTGAATGGGACATTGCCGTACTTAAATTTGTCGGTTTCGGTACAAGGGGGATCTTTTGGTTATGATATTTATAGGGGACCAACAACGTCAGAGATAGTAATTCATAGTTCTTCGAACCACCTATGGCAACATAAGGTGCCAGCATTCCGCTCCATGCTGCAGAGATTGCATAGTGTCGCACTGCCCAGCTTAGATTTTGAGCTTGAGTTACGCGTAATTAACTACATAGCCCACTCCAGGAGCTATGAAACAGACATCGTCCATAAAATTATCAGCCGTATTATAAAAAAGAAGACTAAATCTCCTTCAAATATAGCACAGATATTACATGGCGAGTATACTACTCTGATCCCTCTACACGGTAGTATTGTTAAAGATATGAATGGTTACTTACTATGGAAACATATCCTAGAAAATAAGTAAACAGTTGGCTGCGAAGGGTGTAACACCATCCTAGAAAATAAGTAAACAGCTGGCTGCGAAGGGTGTAACAGCAGCCTATTTTATCTCCAAAAATAACACCCAAAAATTTAGAGATAAAGCAGAATCAAAAAGGGGGCTATATCAAGCTCCAGGGGTGTACAGTATTTCTCGTGACAGTTGCCCTTCAAAATACATAGGCCAAACGGTGAGAAGTTGTAATGTAAGGTACTGCTAATTCCAGTACAAAGTCAGCTTTGAGTGTTCACTTGCGGGAGACGGGACACACAGTCTCTAAATATTTTAGACAATACCTTCAACTTCCAGACAGATTTACGTCACAGAAATATCCTAATCAATTTTGATTATGTAAGTAAATGACGTTTTCCAGTCCTATCATTGGTTTTTATTAACATAAAAGGCTTTTTACTTGTGAAAACAATTATATTAATGTTAAGGACACTGCACTGGATAGCGATAGGTTATAGGACCCTAGGTAGTATCAGGAAACTTTTGAAATTGGTTGTAATAGTAATTCTGACTTAACGAGACTCATAAACAGAGTGTATTATTTCTGATTATTTCGGTTTGGTAATTTAAAACGCGCAGCCAGCCCCCAGCATTTCAATCATGGTATCTGGTTATTTAATGCTTGCGACACCGCGCATGCGCGACTCTTCGCCTAGACCGCTGTTAATCGACACCGGCAGCAGCAACGCTTCATCCTTAGGCTGTCTGCAATGGAGGTAAAATGTGACACTACTGACACCTGTTTCTTTTTTAATGTTACAAACGCGGCGCTTTTGCTAACTATTTTAATTTTTTTATAAATTATTGTAATGGCTAGTGCTTTCTTACTTTAGTGTTTTTACTGGATTCTTTTTAAGGTGGGGGATGGCCATGGTTCCCAATACATTTTATCATAGACGCTCGCACATTCGTGAGTCTGTGTTTTTTAATACCCAGATATAAATGTTAGGAATTGCTTTATCCGGTTTAAATAGAACCTTTAATCTTCTGACTGTAGGAACACAGACCTTATTGCTTTTATTTAGGTGTTTTTTGGAATGGCTAAATTTCTGATAAGTTCTTTCATTCCTTTGTATACAGTGAAGAGCCTGAAGACGCAAATTTAATTATTGAAACTGGTCGTGTTCTCCAATAAAGAATTTTAATAATCGTACTAGTTTTGTTTATTAATATCATAGAATGTTTTGTCTGTGATCGCCCTACACATAAAGAAGTGTGTACAAAATATAAATGAATAACTTAATAACAAGAGTTCTATCGTAACGCCTGCAGTTGATGTAGACGACATACCATTACGCTGGATAATGTTTATTCAGGAAAGGACATCTCAAATAAAGGGAAATCAAATAAGGACAGAAAATACCCTTCTCAAATGCAGTAAAATAATGCTGAGAGCGTTACGAGAATGGTAGCTAGATCCCCAAATAAACAGTCATCAAACGTATGGGAAAGGTATGTGCATTTCGCAATCACAATACACGAAATAGCTCAAAACAGTTCAGTTATTATCTAATTTTGTTAACATTCGGTACACAGCCTTTTGTTATTATTGGAATGACGTTGTTAAAATTTCAGATTTTTATTTATTATGGTTCCGGAGATAGAGAAAATTACATAAAAGTCTTAAAACAGATGCTTGTCTTTCGAAACCAAGTCGGGAATAAATACAGATTGACTTTCAGTATCGTTTGAAGCCATTACAAATTTATCAGTGCCTAAAATCAGTTAATTAGAATTCTCTGTTTTAACACTTTAGTCACTGTGAATTACGTAACACAAAAATCGGTCAAAACTATTGTTTGATTATATTTTTTTGTGTGAGTGCGTGAGAATGATTGAGAGAGTGTATGTGGGATACACATGAAAACTTAATATCTCATTTTTCATTAACCCTCGTACAAATAGACCGTGGGAAAGTTATGGTGCAACCATGATTCAGATGACGTATGTCGGTGTGAGCTTGCTTTTGTATTAATGCAGCCGGAGTGAAAGTTAGAGGCAGAATAAGTTTATTTATCAATTTGGAGAATAATTCGTACTTTGGGTATTTATTAAACAATATACTAGAAATTGAAGTTTTAATGACGTCAATTACTATCAGATTATTGATTGGATAAGGCAAGTTTTGTAATGAGAATGATTTTGAAGGAACATTCTGATTGGTCGGTTAGATCAACAGTTCATCAGAATTAAGCTGTTCCCGGGAGAATGTAGTAGAATGGGCAGTGAGCAGAATAGTTCAAGATAGTCGCTTGCTAACCGGCCTACGGAAAACACTATGTTAGATAGCTCCGTAAATATACTCTGAAAAATGAAGAAACAGTGAGTTATATGCGGTTAGAATACGTCCTGACTGAAGTCACTGGACTTACGAATATTTTAATGAAATTTTGGTGTTTCTAAATTAAATATATTGAAAGTTATGAGCGTGTGAACTTTCTGGACATAGT
The DNA here is from genome assembly GCF_023864275.1 of Schistocerca cancellata. Classification (NCBI taxonomy): domain Eukaryota; kingdom Metazoa; phylum Arthropoda; class Insecta; order Orthoptera; family Acrididae; genus Schistocerca; species Schistocerca cancellata. The sequence continues at coordinate 479,123,791 of NC_064628.1, read as the reverse complement.
AACAACTCCGCGTGGCATGTTCCGTGCTCTGTATGGAATACTTTGGCGAGCACTTCTTACTAAGATCACCACTGAAATGGCCGAATGTTTAACTCGCGAATAGTTCTAGATCTCTGACTGTTAGAACAGGACAATTAGTCGGGTCAGACTTGCAACAATTCTGGCTGCTTTTCGAGCAAAACAACGTTGTACAGACAGTGAACTTTGAATGATAGAGTATTACCATAGTAAATACGTACTTGATAGCCATTTCATGTGTTCTATATGAATATGAAGTAGATCCAATCTAATTTTAAAGGCTTTCTGCAAGTAGAGTGCAAACTCCGAATGCCCGACTTTCTGAACATGAACTTTGATCAACTGGCTTTCAACTCTGTTTACGCGGGCTATTTGTGGTGGGTATTATGTAGTAGTTTCATCAACGCTGCTTTACACTGCCTAGCACGTATCTACTACTACAGAGCGAAGGGACGTCGGAAAGAAGTATATCGTGGTAGGTGAACTTTCAATAACTGAAAGAGAGAATTCAGACGATCGACTCCGCCCCGCCGCAACATGTGATAGTAATAATAATAATAATAATAATAATAATAATAATAATAACTACAGGAGTCATACCTCACAATATTCACCAGTACATCAATGCAATACAGCTACATCCAAACATATATATACAACTACAAAAATCTGTAATTATTGATACATGTTCAATTACCCGAAAGTTCCTAAATGCAATATAACATATACCATACAGTTACAAGGAAGTCACGCTTGACCGAGGTCCGCGTCACGTTCCATTTTTAACCAGACTTAAGTCTGAGAAAAAAAAAGTCAAAAAGATAATAATAATAATAATAATAGTAACTCCTACGCTTTCTTTCCGTAGTCTAGAAGCGCAAACAGTAGATCCCTATTCCAGAGCACATTCAGGTCTCTCGAAATACAAAATCCCTTGTGAAATTAAAGTATGGTATCAGCCTTTCACCGACTACAATCTATCACAAACCCCATTAAAAACTACACGATACCACAGGTAGGTGAGCCTTCTTCCGGAACAAACATCCGAGTACCCCTTCACGATGTAACTGAAAAGTGTCGTAAAAAAGTTATAGTGTCATAGCAGTTCTTTATCACCCATAATCTGTCACCTATACATCCATATCAACCGTATTAAAGCAGCCAAGTCTGTCTTTTTCCAGCAAAATAGAAAAAGTCCAGAATCGCCCCATAGAGCCCTTCACTCGGAAAGTCCGAGTCTTCATTTGACTCCTGTAGTGTTCCGCTACTGTTTCATTTTCTATTAGCTGAAGGCTGTCCCCGCCAAAGACAGATCTTCCTTAAGCTCTGCAGGCATAATTTGACTGAACATGACCACTTTCCACACTGAATTAATATATTATAACAATATTTAAATAAAGAATTATTTTAAATATTGGGTCACACTAAGATCACTCTCAACAATTACAAATAAAGCTTTGTTCATAACTAAAACTACTAATGTAATTGCGCAAGTTTGCTCACATTAAATGACAATGAACTGTCATTAAATTTTGATTAAACAATTATTTATATCTTCTTGACAGAAGAGTATTTTAATTCTCTTTTCAATTTTGGTTTCCACTAACACATGTCATTGTCCACTTTGAAACCAGCACAGTTTTTAAAAGCACTGGCAGTCAACATTTGAATAAAGTTAATGACAAATGGTGAATTGTTCATCAATAAATGCACACATATAACAAAATATTAGTTATTCATAGTGTACTCATTTGCTATGAAATTGTGGAGTATATGATGAAATACACATATGATGCGGAGTAGTGTATAGAATAGGGGTAAGGAATGAAACAGGAAGCCACCCGGTAGAATTTTGCACAGAGCATAACTTAATTATAGCTAACACTTGTTTCAAGAATCATGAAAGAAGGTTGTATACGTGGAAGAGGCCTGGAGACACTGGAAGGTTTCAGATAGATTATATAATGGTAAGACAGAGATTTAGGAAACAGGTTTTAAATTGTAAGACATTCTTGAATAGTAAGACACTTCCAGGGGAAGAAGTGGACTCTGACTACAATCTATTGGTTAAGAACTGTAGATTAAAACTGAAGAAACTGCAAAGAGGTGGGAATTTAAGAAGATGGGAGCTGGATAAACTGAAAGAACCAGACGTTGTAGAGAGTTTCAGGGAGAGTATTGGGGAGTGATTGACAAGAACCGGGGTAAGAAAATACATTAGGTGCAGAATGGGTAGCTTTGGGAGATGAAATAGTGAAGGCAGCAGAGCATCAAGTAAGTGAAAAGACGAGGGCTAATAGAAATCCTTACGTAACAGAAGAGATACTGAATTTAATTGATGAAAGGAGCAAATATAAAAATTCAGTAACTGAAGCAGGCAAAAAGGAACACAAACGTCTCAAAAATAAGTTCGACAAGAAGTGAAAAATAGCTAAGCAGAGATGGCTATGGGACAAATGTAAGGATGTAGAGGCATATATGAGTAAGGGTAAGCTACATACTGCGTACAGGAAAAGTAAAGTGACTTTTAGAGAAAATAGAACCACTTGTATGAATATCAAGAGCTCAGATGGAAAACCAGTTCTAAGCAAAGAAGGGAAAGCGGAAAGGTGAAAGGAGTATATAGAAGGTCTATACAAGGACGATGTACTTAAGGACAAAGTTTTGGAAATGGAAGAGGATGTAGATGAAGATGAAATGGGAGATACGATACTGCGTGAAGAGTTTGACAGAGCACTGAAAGACCTGAGTCGAAACGAGGCCCTGGGAGTAGACAAAATTCCATTTTAACTGCTGATAGCCTTGGCAGAGCCAGCCCTGACAAAACTCTGCCATCTGGTGAGCAAGATGTATAAGACAAGCGCAATACCCTCAGACTTCGCGAAGAATATAACAACTCCTATCCCAAGGCAAGCAGCTGTTGACAGGTGTGAAAATTACCGAAATATCAGTTTCATAAGTCAGGGCTGCAAAATGTTATCACGAATTCTTTACAGACGAATGGAAAAACTGGTAGAAGCTGACTTCGGGGAAGATCAGTTTGGATTCCGTAGAAATGTTGGAACACGTGAGGCAATACTTACCCTACGACGTATCCTAGAAGACAGATTAAGGAAAGGCAAACCTATGTTTCTAGCATTTGTAGACTTGCAGAAAGCTTTTGTCAATGTTGACTGAAACACTGTCTTTCAAATTCTAAAGATGGCAGGGGTAAAATATAGGGAGCGAAAGGCTATTTACAATTTGTACAGAAAGCAGATGGCAGTTATAAGAGTCGAAGGGCACGAAAGGAAAGCAGCGGTTGGGAAGGGAGTGAGACAGGGTTGTAGCCTGTCCCCGATGTTATTCACTCTGTATATTGAGCAAGCAGTGAAGGAAACAAAAGAAAAATTCGGAGTAGGTATTAAAATCCATGGAGGAGAAATAAAAATATTGAGGTTCGCCGATGACATTGTAATTCTGTCAGAGGCAGCAAAGGACTTGGAAGAGCAGTTGAACGGAATGGACAGTGTCTTGAAAGGAGGATATAAGATGAACACCAACAAAAGCAAAACGATGGAATGTAGTCAAATTAAATATGGTGCTGCTGAGGGAATTAGATTAGGAAATGTGACACTTAAAGTAGTAGATGAGTTTTGCTATTTGGGGAGGAAAATAACTGATGATGTTAGAAGTAGAGAGGATATAAAATATAGACTGGAAATGGCAAGGAAAGCGTTTCTGATGAAGAGAAATTTGTTAACATCGAGTATAGATTTGAGTGTCAGGAAGTCGTTTCTGAACGTATTTGTATGGATTGGAGCCATATATGGAAGTGAAACATGGACGATAATTAGTTTAGACAAGGAGAGAATATAAGCTTTTAAATGTGGTGCTACAGAAGAATGTTGAATATTAGATGGGTAGAGCACGTAACTAATGAGGTGGTACTGAATAGAATATGGAAGAAGAGAAATTTGTGGCACAACTTGACTAGAGGAAGGTAACTGTTGGTAGGACATGTTCTGAGGCATCAAGGGATCACCAGTTTAGTCCTGGACGGCAGCGAGGAGGAGAAAAGTCGTAGAGAAAGACCAAGGCATGAATACTCTAAGCAGATTCAGAAGAATGTAGGTTGCAGTAGGTACTGGGAGATGAAGAAGCTTGTACAGTTAGAGTAGCATGAAGAGCAGCATCAAACCAGTCTCTAGACTGAAGACCACAAAAACAGCGTGATGTTGGGACAACCATTCGCATAATGAAAAATATATAAAAGGTGTCGTAAGTCAATAAATAAAGTACAGATAAGTAGCTTTCAGGGATCATAGTTATAGTATACGGCTATCATCTGAGATATCGTATGTTGAAGTCACATGGACCATTTAGAAATTGTTAATTCAGAGGTTCATTGTGAAAATCTTTATTCGCTGTGAACTTGTTTACTTTTGTGGTTTTAAAAATATTGAAATTATTATTGTATCGTCTGGTGCACCACACTTCTCTGTGTTCAACGATGTATTGAGATTTGGATTATTATTGATTGCAATTTCTTGTATATTCTCAAAGAGTGTAAGAAATCATATTCATGTTGTCTGACACTCCACCATATTTGGAGCGTTGTCTCCTGCACAAAGGCCATGCGAACAACAGCCATTCAAATTCTCACACTTTGAGATTTACCCGTTTCACATGATTCTGCTTGTATTTGTACCTGGACTTGCCAGTACCAGTCACCTATCCTGAACTGCCGCTGCGTCCCCTGAGCCCTAGGCCTGCTAACATCAGCCGCAGAGCAACTTCATCGTACCTCTAACCTACACGGGATGGCCGATTAGCTCGCCAACATATGCGCAACAGTAGATATTTTAATAAGTAACACAGACAGAAATATTTTATTTAAGGGTCCAGTATGCTAGCAAGCTGTAGTACAAAGTTGTGCAAAATATCATTCTGAGATTTGGTGTAAATATTGCGTTTATGAGTTGATGTATTTTTGCAGACAAGTTAGATGGGTATAAAACACTGTGGCACTTGGCAAGCACTATAGGACAGTTTACATGTGGAAGATAATTAATTTGTTGTTCTATTATGCCTTACATCATCCATGGTTCATAAATATAACTATGAAGCGTATTTATAATATTTATTTATTTAAATCTTGCTGTAATATATTAATTTAGTTCAGGAAGTGGTAATGGTGAGTCAGATCATGTTTGTAGAGCCTAAGCACGATGTACTTTTGGTGGGGAAGGCCTTCAGTGCTTCCATCTGTTGGTGACGACAAGATACAGGAATATATTTCATATTTCAAAGATTTTTAGAATAGTAGTTGAAGTAATGATCATTTTTGAGAAAACGTATTTCTAACACGTTAATTACGTTGTATAAGCCAACGTTGGTTTATAACTATTTTGGTGATCTGGCCTTCCACATATTCCAACATTCCATAGAAATCGTTAATACCCTTGCATTAGGTGGCTATAAAGTTTGACTAACTTAGGAAGTGAGTTGTTGGAAGCATACCTATACAAATATGTATTACTACTGTGCTGAAAAGTTTGTCAATATTAGAAGAATATGGGAAGCGTTTACTTCTGCAAGATAAAGCTGATATCCGAGTATGGAGTCGCTATAAAGTGTGACTTACATCTAAACCGTAGAAACCCTCGTTTCTCATCAAAGTGAAAAATTATACCATGAAAATATCATGTGCTTTTCACTATGCGGGAGCAGAAAATGCAAACTTTTTGAAGTACGAGATGAAATTTTCATGGGGTCACTATAATGATTAGCTGAATTTGACATCGGTTTAAGATGTGAGTTTTTGACACGAGAATAAAATTGTTTACTTAAGTAATTCTTGTTGACAAGTGCATTTCAAACTTTTTGATTAGAAGTATTTTCCATGTGTGTTTTTCTGGTGCAGACCGCTGCGCGGGATTAGCCGAGCGCTCTGAGGTGCTGCAGTCATGGAATGTGCGGTTGGTCCCGGCGGACGTTCGAGTCCTCCCTTGAGGATGGTTGTGTGTGTTTGTCCTTAGGATAATTTAGGTTAAGTAGTGTGTAACCTTAGGTACTGATGACCTTAGCAGTTAAGTCCCATAAGATTTCACACACATTTGAACTTTTTTTCTGGTGCAGATCAAATTACGACGAGCCGAGAGTCCAAATACTGGATGTCAGCAAGAGGAGACTTGTCGAAACAAGCAAAATGCTCAATTAGAAAACTAGGTCTTGCCGATTCCTGCCTGCCCGTCCTATTACAACTGACAAGTGTCACAGGACATCTAGGACGTGGAAAATAATTAATTTGAAGCTCTGTTGTGCTTTACACCATTTATGGCTGAGAAATCGAAAATACCGTTTCTAAATCCCAGTTAATGATGGTTACCCATAATGAGTGAGTCGGAACCAACGCTGAATGTCTACAACTGAAACTTGTAATTTACCAGAATATTATCTGGTTGTGTAAATTTGAGAGTTGTGTGCTAAGAAAATCTGATCAGCTCTCTTCATATGCTATCTCATGAAATGAATCCGGACACACCTACATAGGAGAAACTGACAAACTATAGGTAATGGAAAACAGACCCGACAGAGCAGAAGGAGGCGCTGGTACAGTGTTGACACTCCAGAATAAGTCGGTGAGGAGGGCTCAGTGATTTGTAACGTCAATTAACCACTGGATGACACCTGAGTGACAAATCGATCAGGATCATTTCAAAGCTACATCTGCCCAAGACTTTGGTGGTGTGGCTGGGAAGTGAAAAAACGAAGGATGAACCACAGAAAAACCAACCGACATACAATGACCACCGATCGTTTTGAAGGGCGTTTGTAGAATATCGCAAAACATCAACGGATGAAATAGCTCGTGAGTCCCGAAGTCTTACCAGCAGTCTACCACAATTTGTGTTCGCAAAGAGTTAAAGAGAATGGGGTACTGTTGTCGAACAGCATCTAATTAACCAAACATTTCGGTAGTCTGCGCTAAGCGACACTTGAGTTGATGTAAGCAGCAGTGCCACTAGACACTGGATGAATGGAAACGACTGGATTCCTACACTTTGCAGCAATACTACGAAAGCATAAAGGTTTTGAGAATAACTACAGAACCTTACCCGCCGTTATGTGTACTACCAACAGTGTAGTGCATATGAGGTGATGTCACGGTTGTGCTTTGATCCTCTTACTGCACTTAAGAAAACGGTAAATCCAGAAGGATACGAGCTCATTTACTGCCTCGAGTACTGTCTACAGTAAGGAAAAGTTCACAGACTGTGATTTGATCAGTTCAAAAATGGCCCTAAGCACTATGGGACTTAACATCTGAGGTCATCAGTCATTTAGACTTAGAACTATACTTAAACCTAACTAACCTCACACACATCCGTGCCCGAGGTAGGATTCGAACCTACCACTGTAGCAGCAGCGCGGTTCCGGACTGAAGCGCTCGGCATTTGATCAGTATCATCACGCAATCTGTCATAAAGGAGCATGTATGAGGGAATGTTCGTCGGATACAACATTCCTTGAAATTGACTGGCCTGCCCATTGTCCCGACCTGAATCCAATGTACGACCTTTGGAATGATGAGAACGTCGATTTCGCCCAAGACACTAGCGTCCTTCATCATTAATTTCCCTGATTTCAGCTGTTGAGAAAGAGTAGTCTGCCATTCTTCCACATGCTTCCAGGTACTTCATTGAGGAAAAAGGTGGACACATCCTATATATACAGGGTGAGTCACCTAACATTACCGCTGGATATATTTCGTAAACCACATCAAATACTGACGAACCGATTCCACAGACCGAACGTGATGAGAGGGGCTAGTGTAATTGGTTAATACAAACCATAAACAAATGCACGGAAGTATGTTTTTTAACACAAACATACGTTTTTTTAAATGTAACCCCGTCAGTTTTGTTAGCACATCTGAACATATAAACAAATACGTAATCAGTGCCGTTTGTTGCATTGTAAAATGTTAATTACATCCGGAGATATTGTAACCTAAAGTTGACGCTTGAGTACCACTCCTCCACTGTTCGATCGTGTGTATCGGAGAGCACCGAATCCAAAGGGAACGGTGATGGACCTTAGGTTCAGAAGAGATTGGAACAGCACATTACGTCCACATGCTAACACCTTTTTATTGGTCTTTTTCACTGACGCACATGTACATTACCATGAGAGGTGAGGTACACGTACACACGTGGTTTCAGTTTTCAATTACGGAGTGGAATAGAGTGTGTCACGACATGTCAGGCCAATAGATGTTCAATGTGGTGGCCACCGTTTGCTGCACACAATTGCAATCTCTGGCGTAATGAATGTCGTACACGCCGCAGTACATCTGGTGTAATGTCGCCGCAGGCTGCCACAATACATTGTTTCATATCCTCTGGGGTTGTAGGCACATCACGGTACACATTCTGCTTTAATGTACCCCACAGAAAGAAGTCCAGAGGTGTAAGATCAGGAAAACGGGCTGGCCAATTTATGCGTCCTCCACGTCCTATGAAACGCCCGTCGAACTTCCTGTCAAGGGTCAGCCCAGTGTTAGTTGCGGAATGTGCAGGTGCACCATCATGCTGACGCGTTTCCAGTGGGACATTTTTGAGCAATGTTGGCAGATCATTCTGTAGAAACGCGATGTATGTTGCAGCTGTTTGGGCCCCTACAATGAAGTGAGGACCAATGAGGTGGTCGCCAATGATTCCGCACCATACATTTATAGTCCACGGTCGCTGTCGCTTACCTGTCTGAGCCAGCGAGGATTGTCCACAGACCAGTAATGCATGTTCCGTAGATTCACTGCCACGTGGTTTGTGAAACCCGCTTCATCGGTAACCAGGTAGAACTGCAACGCATTCTCTGGTAATGCCCATTGACAGAATTGCACTCGATGATTAAAGTCATCACCATGTAATTGCTGATGTAGCGACACATGAAACGGGTGAAAGCGGTGACGATGCAGTATGCGCGTGACACTACTTTGACTCAGTCCACCGTCTCTCGCAATGTCCCGTGCACTCATGAGTGGGTTCATGGCAACAGCAGCTAACACACCAACTGCACCCGCTTCTCCTGTGACGGGCCTGTTACGGACCCGTTTGCGTGCTACGAGCATACCTGTTGCATACAGTTGGCGGTAGATGTTTTGCAATGTGCGGCACGTTGGATGCTCTCTGTCCGGGTACCGTTCTGCATACACCCTGCAAGCTTCAGCTGCATTTCGTCGACACTCACCATAGATGTGTATCATCTCCGCCTTTTCAGAGTTCGAATAAACCATGGTCACAGTTCCTACAACACTACATTATCACAGGCGTCTGGTAACACGGTGTACTACAGTTGGTCTGCGTGAGGAGACGAATGCAGAATAACAATAGCAGCAAGCGCTACATGCGGACACTGCGACAGCTAGACCAAACCACAACAGTGCACTACAGCCACACTCGTAAACACGGTCGTCATTGTAAACATGTCCCTGCAGATGCTACTCGCCGACCGTGGCCCGTGTTTGTTACAACATGCAACTGAACGTCGGAGGTTTCAAGCGTCAACTTTAGGTTACAATATCTCCGGATGTAATTAACATTTTACAATGCAACAAACGGCACTGATTACGTATTTGTTTATATGTTCAGATGTGCTAACAAAACTAACGTGGTTCCATTTAAAAAAACGTATGTTTGTGTTAAAAAACATACTTCCGTGCATTTCTGAATGGTTTGTATTAAACAATTACAGTAGCCCCTTTCCTCACGTTCGGTCTGTGGAATCTGTTCGTCAGTATTTGATGTGGTTTACGAAATATATCCAGCGGTAACGTTAGGTGACTCACCCTGTATACTTTTTATCAGACAGTATACCATGGTGTGTGTGTGTAATAAACGTTGTTTGATTGTGTGGCGTTCCTACTTGGCGACACATTTGCAGCAACCAGTACTTGCCTCAAGATACTACGAGTCATCCGGGTTCTTTGACATCAACATTGCGTTGGCTACAATTAGGCTACGTAATAGCCGTCACCTTCATGAGCGGTTTTCTGAGTAGAACTGAAACCTTACAACTGTCGCTCAGTCCGCATTGTTGAGGTTCCGATGGACACAGAAGCAATGGTGAGTCAGGAGAAGATTAGACATCCTGTAGCGTTTTCAGGAGATGCTGATCGGAGTCCAGGGCAATAGCTAAAGGAATTCATGTTGCTTATTTGAATTAATAAGAGGTGTCTTGTGCACAATTCATGCCTGCGCCATGATTAATCGTGAAACATAGGGATAAAATCATAACAAGTGTTTTCTATTAACATTGCAGCCGACAATGTTTTGTGTCCATACGTGTGATATTATAGCATTTTGATCGCACATTTTACTCGATATGAAATCACGATTGACGATGGGTGATCGGATTAATGATCATTCCTTTGGTTTATTTATATTTTTCTGAAGTATTCCATGCCCTCTAATTCATTTGAGCTGAACGCTGACAGCAGGGAGCGGTAGCCATTAGGTATTCCTGTAAAAATGGGAAACGGCAAAAGGGTGTTTAGAAGAGAAGACGCGTCTTTTTCGACTGAAAGGGCTGTTTTTTTGCTCTAAAGGGAACAGAGAGCAAGCAGTGGCTTTATAGCCCTGCAGGTGGTCTCATTGTGGCGAGGCTAATAATCTGATGCTAGACGCACTACGGTCATTAAAAAAATAGGTGGAAACAGCCAGGTGCTGGAAGCTGGGGGCGAAGAGCGATTGCATCTTAAAAAAGAGAAGAAATGCGTGTAAGACACGAACGGCGGATGCGAGTTGACTTTCTGTAGATTGTCTCACGAGAGGCGACGAGACACGTTTCCCGCCAAAAAGCAGAGAGATGAATTTTGTTGGCATACTCATTAGTCGTAGGAGGATATTAGAATTTTCTAGAATAGTGTTCTTCACGGAGTATGGACTGCAGATGATTAGTTAACAGCTTCAGGACCCGCATTGTGGAAGGCACTGTTTTATAACGGGCTTGGGGATTCCTTGCAGAATGTAAACACGTAGACATCGCAAGCCTTGCTGGAAATGGGCATAGGGAGTGGAAAAGGACATCTCCTGTGTACGTCGAAAGGGGGAAAAGTCACGAGGGGAGAGACTCGGAAACTTTGCTGACAAGAGCATCAGTGAAGAGTATCACTGTTAGAATTTGTAATGTGTCGATTTCGTCAGCAGCAGCGAGTTAAGTCGTTTTCTGTACGCAGAGTGACAGTTCTTTGCTTCTCTGTGGGTTCTGATGCATACTGGGGTGGCATTTTAAGAACGAATAGTCGGGTGTCTTTTCTTGACTTAGGAGCAAACTAACCTAAGGACATCACACACATCTATGCCCGAGGCAGGATTCGAACCTGCGACCGTAGCAGTCGCGCGGTTTCGGACTGAAGCGCCTAGAACCGCTCGGTCACCATGAGCGGCTGTTTGTTTGCAAAGACCGCAAAAACTTCTTAGCAAGAACATACAACTCAGGGTGATTACAGAAAGAGACGATTTGTTATTAGTTTGCCGGACACCACAACATAAAATACTGCGATGCTTTCTATTATCTATACTTGTGCAGTACAGCGTGACAGACTACTGGGATCCACATCGTTATTGTTTTATGCACATGGTAGTAAGCAGCCTGAAAAGTAACTATATATACGTGAATAAACTTTCAGCTATACTTGGTCACTAATTGTGGTCCTTCAGCCGGCCGCGGTGGTCGAGCGGCTCTAGGCGCTTCAGTCCGGACCCACACGGCTGCTACGGTGCCGGCCGTGGTGGCCAAGCGGTTAAAGGCGCTACAGTCTGGAACCGCGCGGCCGCTACGGTCGCAGGTTCGAACGCTGCCTCGGGCATGGATGTGTGTAATGTCCTTAGGTTAGTTAGGTTTAAGTAGTTCTAAGTTATAGGGGACTGATGACCTTAGCAGTTAAGTCCCTTAGTGCTCAGAGCCATTTGAACCATTTTGCTACGGTCGCACGTTCGAATCCTGCCTCGGGCATGGATATGTGTGATGTCCTTAGGTTAGTTAGGTTTAATTAGCTCTAAGTCTAGGGGTCTGATAACCTTAGATGTTAAGTACCATAGTTCTTAGAGCCATTTGAACCATTTTTGGTCCTTCAACTTTGGGCCATGTGCAAATACCTCGATGAGCAAGAACGCTATGACCACATGCCTACAGCATGTTGGCCCACCTGTGGAAGGCAATACAGCGGTGACTGTATTTGGCAAGGATTCGACACGTTCTTAGTAATTCACCGGGTGTATGCCAGCAGATGCCTACACAGATATCATCATGAAATTCTCGTAAATTACTAGTTGTGGTTTGTGAGCATGGAGCAGGTTCCCGTAGCATCCCAGATGTATTCCATTGTGTTCAGATCAGACGAACCTGATGTCCAAGACATCAACGTGAGTTCACTGTCGTGAGCCTGAAACAAATTCAACACTATTTCGGCCATGCTATACAGATAGTAATCCAGCTCGTAGATGCTATTGACGAGGGTAAAGATATCGTGGTCCGCAATAATGTTCACCTGTTCCATCCATACCATTTATGTTGCCTTCGATCAGTAACACAGATCTACACTCCTGGAAATGGAAAAAAGAACACATTGACACCGGTGTGTCAGACCCACCATACTTGCTCCGGACACTGCGAGAGGGCTTTACAAGCAATGATCACACGCACGGCACAGCGGACACACCAGGAACCGCGGTGTTGGCCGTCGAATGGCGCTAGCTGCGCAGCATTTGTGCACCGCCGCCGTCAGTGTCAGCCAGTTTGCCATGGCATACGGAGCTCCATCGCAGTCTTTAACACTGGTAGCATGCCGCGACAGCGTGGACGTGAACCGTATGTGCAGTTGACGGACTTTGAGCGAGGGAGTATAGTGGGCATGCGGGAGGCCGGGTGGACGTACCGCCGAATTGCTCAACACGTGGGGCGTGAGGTCTCCACAGTACATCGATGTTGTCGCCAGTGGTCGGCGGAAGGTGCACGTGCCCGTCGACCTGGGACCGGACCGCAGCGACGCACGGATGCACGCCAAGACCGTAGGATCCTACGCAGTGCCGTAGGGGACCGCACCGCCACTTCCCAGCAAATTAGGGACACTGTTGCTCCTGGGGTATCGGCGAGGACCATTGGCAACCGTCTCCATGAAGCTGGGCTACGGTCCCGCACACCGTTAGGCCGTCTTCCGCTCACGCCCCAACATCGTGCAGCCCGCCTCCAGTGGTGTCGCGACAGGCGTGAATGGAGGGACGAATGGAGACGTGTCGTCTTCAGCGATTAGAGTCGCTTCTGCCTTGGTGCCAATGATGGTCGTATGCGTGTTTGGCGCCGTGCAGGTGAGCGCCACAATCAGGACTGCATACGACCGAGGCACACAGGGCCAACACCCGGCATCATGGTGTGAGGAGCGATCTCCTACACTGGCCGTACACCACTGGTGATCGTCGAGGGGACACTGAATAGTGCACGGTACATCCAAACCGTCATCGAACCCATCGTTCTACCATTCCTAGACCGGCAAGGGAACTTGCTGTTCCAACACGATAATGCACGTCCGCATGTATCCCGTGCCACCAACGTGCTCTAGAAGGTGTAAGTCAACTACCCTGGCCAGCAAGATCTCCGGATCTGTCCCCCATTGAGCATGTTTGGGACTGGATGAAGCGTCGTCTCACGCGGTCTGCACGTCCAGCACGAACGCTGGTCCAACTGAGGCGCCAGGTGGAAATGGCATGGCAAGCCGTTCCACAGGACTACATCCAGCATCTCTACGATCGTCTGCATGGGAGAATAGCAGCCTGCATTGCTGCGAAAGGTGGATATACACTGTACTAGTGCCGACATTGTGCATGCTCTGTTGCCTGTCTCTATGTGCCTGTGGTTCTGTCAGTGTGATCATGTGATTTATCTGACCCCAGGAATGTGTCAATAAAGTTTCCCCTTCCTGGGACAATGAATTCACGGTGTTCTTATTTCAATTTCCAGGTGTGTATATAAGCCGGTATTTGTCCCAAACGCCCTGAGACCGTAGCGCGGTGCATTTATCGAGCAGCCGTTCGCCTAGATGACGGCTTATACAGATATGACTGTGAACTTGGTGTAACTATAAACATGATTAATCGGACCACTCGTTCAATACAAAAACTTACAGTTGTTGTCTGGGCCTTTGCCTTACGTTCAACAATCTTCGCTGAATGCTGTGCTTCAAATCACTTGGACCTGCACCAACTCTTTGGTGTCATTGTGTTTCCCCATTGCATATTTAAAGTGTTACGTCATATAGTGTTTTAGGTGTACATGGTTATATATCCTGCAACTACAGCCTTTGGCGTCATATATAAATGTACTGTCTCCAGTTGGAATCCCCACAGATTTTCCTAATTTTGTATAGAAAATAGTGATTTATCCTAAAATCATCCTCATTTTTTCTTCCTTCATTGGTAGTTACCTACGTTTGTGACAAATGAGGATAAGCACACTGAGAGTGGAAATGTAAATGAATTTTATTTCGACCTACAAGCTAAGTTTTTGCTGAAACATTACACATTCACAGGTCCAACAGAAAATGTTGCAGTTCCAGGACGTAATTCTATCAGTACATTTATTTCAAATTTGAAATTTAGGCAGGTCTGCAGCTCGTGGTTTCGCGGTAGCGTTCTCGCTTCCTGAACACGGGGTCCCGAGTTCGATTCTAGACGGGGTCATGGATATCCACGTACCTTGAATTGAATGGGTGTTGTTGTGTCGTCTTCTTCATCATCATTCATTCCCATCTTCTATTAGGACCTTGCCCGGTAAGGTGGTGCGGGTCTCTCGCATCGTTCCCCTACATTCTATCAAGATGCATGGGACTTCATTTTTGCTATAAAAAACGCTCGGGACATACAAAATTTCTAGTTCAACTCAGATAAGGATCTCATTTACATGCATTCTTTTCAAATTCATGAGACAAGCACAACAATGAACCTCTTCCAAACTTTTGTACATAAATGGGTAGCATATCATTGTGTAGCATAGTTTATGCAAAAGATTAATTTCTAAGCAAATACTCACAATATTTTCGTAAAGTGCATCCTAAAAGGGGTCACTTAGCATAAACATACATCACATAATGTCTAATTTTCAGTCAACTCATCTGATCATAAATTAATGATTAATAAAGATACAAATTATTTGAATAGCAAATGGCATATCATTCCATATACTTATATGCGTGGAAGTCACACGACATAACGGCCTTCACTTCACAAGAGGACAACACAGAATTATGGGAACACCATAGATAGAAAAAGCAACTAAACTACTCATTATTTGAAAAATAATCGTCGTTAATTGTAGTAGCACATATACCCAACTGCCAGACAAGACTGCGAACGAATTCATTGAAAATTGAATGCGTTTCCCCACGGAACCTGACCGTACCCAAGCGTACAGCTTCCGAGTGAGAAAGCTCAGAGTTTAGCACACTGGACTCGCATTCGGGAGGATGACGGTTCAAACACGTGTCCGGCCATCCTGATTTAGGTTTCCGTGATTTCCCTAAATCATTTCAGGCAAATGTCAGATGGTTCCTTTGAAAGGGCACGGCCGATTTCCTTCCCCATCCTTCCCTAATCCGAGTTTGTACTCAGTCTCTAATGACTTTGTTCTCGACGGAAGGTTAAAAACTAATCTCCTCCTCCTTCTCAAGGAGTGCACCTTTTCGTCTGAAGCAAATCGACAGCCAAGAATGTCTTTCTTCAGGGCTCGAAAATATGGAAATCGCATAGGCAGCGATAGGGATTGTATGCAGGATGTGTATGGGTTTAACACTGAAACTTCTACAGCGCAGTCGAAACAACCTGCCAATAAAATTCCCACCAACATCTTGCCAAGATTTTTTAAACAACGGTGAAGACGATTCACGGGAAAGCCCTTGCACATCCTCCATACAGTTCCTACTTCATCCATGGGATTTCATATTTCTGGAGCCCTGAAGGAAGACGTTCATGGTCATCGAATTGAGAAAGAGGTGCACGCGTGGATAGAATCAAGTCCGAGTTTTTTTGAGTCATCAATCTTCTGACTGGTCCTCAACTATTCGCTGGATGTTCTTCATTCTCTGTATTCCTCTAGTTTTTGCCCTCTACAGCAACCTCTGGTACCATGGAAGTCATTCCCTGACGTCGTTACATATGTCGTATCATCATGCACGTTCCCAATCACGGTGTTTTCCACATATTGCTTTAATCTCCGATTCTACGCAGAACCTTCTCCTTCCTTATCTTATCAGTCCAACTAATATTCAATATTCGCCTATAGCACTACATCGCCAATGCTTAGATTCTCTTCTGTTCCGGCTTTTTCACAGTTCATGTTTCACTACCACACAATGCTGTACTTCAGACGTACATACTGAGAAATTTCTTCCTCAAATGAAGGCCTATATTTGATACCAATAGACTTCTATTGGCCAGGAATGCCCATTTTGCCAGTGCTAGGTGGTGGTAAGTTCCTATGGGACCAAACCGCTGAGGCCATCGACCGTTAGTGCAACCATATCGGCAGCATATTGGCGAGGCATTCGTCTTCATGGACGACAATTCGCGTCCCCATCGTGCACAGCTTGTGAATGACTTCCTTCAGGATAACGACATCGCTCGACTAGAGTGGCCAGCATGTTCTCCAGACATGAACCCTATCGAACATGCTGATAGACTGAAATGGGCTAATTATGGACG
This sequence comes from Schistocerca cancellata, assembly GCF_023864275.1. NCBI lineage: Eukaryota > Metazoa > Arthropoda > Insecta > Orthoptera > Acrididae > Schistocerca > Schistocerca cancellata. Next base: position 479,107,037 of record NC_064628.1, on the reverse strand, counting down.
ACGTGACCTACCAACCACTGTGAGGGATCTACGCCAAATCGCCGTTGAGATGTGTGACAATCCGGACCAACAGTGCCTTGATGAACTTGAGGATAGTATGCCACGACGAATACAGCCATGCATCAATGCAAGAGGACGTGCTACTGGGTATTAGAGGCACAGGTAGTCACAGCAATCTGGACCAACACCTCTTGCCCGGCTGTATGGTGGTACAACATGCAACGTGTGATTTTCATGAGCAATAAAAGGGCGAAAATAATGTTTATATTGATCTATATTCCAATTTTCTGGACAGGTTCCGGAACTCTCGGAACCGAGGTGATGCAAACTTTTTTGATGTGTGTATTTGATGAGACAGTAACGGCGCTGCTACTGGCGTACTCTTCCTCTTAAGTAGTAAAAAGTTCAACTATAGAGCCAAATATAGTAAATTTCCCTTACAGAGAAATAAAACCTAAATTCTACAATGTATTTGTTGATAATTTGTACTCCGTAGATGTCCAGTTAGCCTGTCTGACATCCATGAGGAGGACCCGTGCACAGTTGCCGCTACCCTCATGGGTTTTTCCGTGGTGGTGAGAGAACAGCAACGTCAAATGAGCGTCTTGATGCCAATCGAGAAGTATCTTGAATGAGTTCTATCGGATCCAATGTTTAGATAACTGGAAATGGTGCCGAGTGCGATTTGCTGATGTCATGACCGCCATCACCTGTCGAAATGACAGCACTGGCGGTGAGTGACTCGGCGACCGATCGGCATTACATGATCCTCAAGATCGAACGTAATATTTATAAGTAATAGTGTGTAAAATATTCTGGCGTCTATACTCATTAGAAATTAACGTCTTCTGCCTCGTTTTCCTATTTGTATGTTACTGCTAATGTCATGACCTGCAGCAGGGATTTTGATACTATTTTCACTAATAGAAAGACTGGTTCACGGCGAAGATTTGTGTGTATTAAAACATGTTATAAACAAGTCGTTCGGCATCTGATACTGTTACCCACACGAAGTCAGGGCAGGCAACTAGTTGACAATAAAGCACAACACCAACTGGTATATAAATACTTTCAATATTTCCAAAGGTTCTGGAAAGACATTACATCAACAGCTTTGCCTCTCATATTTATGTCGTATAATTGCTAATAATGCGATAGCAAAAGATACAGAAAAAGCACTACTATTTTGCCGTCATCTAACATAATGGGTGTGGTCTAATTTGGGATACGACACACTGAATATTCATAGAGGGATTTGCCACATTCTGAACTTATGACTGACCGCGAGTGTGCTATGCTGACAAGCCGCAGGAACTGAACCACAAATCTGGGGCAGCATGTTTGGAGAGGCTGCGCAGGTGTTTACACGTTCGTTATCAGAGTGTGGCCACTCTCGCAGGTTACTTTGCTGTCATCATACCACGCCTACTGTATAAACACAGACGCTGCTGCTTCCGCCCGACCACCGTGGACTCGCCAAACGTATTCGAAATTCTCTTGCTGCCACAAGCATTCGCAGTGAGCGAAAAAGTAACTGAGAAGGCCCCCGACAAAGGAATTTCCTTTTTACAGTTTTCTACTGAACCGCATTTAAATGCACGACTTACTCCGTCATGATTTTCATACAAATGTTGCAGTGTCATACAGCGTTTCAAAATCTCGTTTCCAAAATGTACGAAATGAGGGAATTTAACAGGATGGGCAAGTCGATGGTGCAGTAGTAACTAGAGTCCCACAATGTACTCTTAGTCCTCGCAGCTTTAATAAACTGGTAGATACGTCTGTTAGAACCTTAGTGGTACTGGCAACACTGCGTTAACCGATACTGATGTTGCCTTCATTTTCGAAAAATAATTATGCCTAGAGCACAAAATGTGGGAAATTGTTCTTTTTTTTTTAAACCATGGTAAATTTTACCACTCCAAATTTTATTCAAAAGTGATAATAATTTATAGGGTAACCACTAATTAATTACGATAATTAGAGCTCCAATCGTATATTATAAACAAAACAAGTACAAAATGACCCGTTTTATACTCTATACTGAAAATTTTGTTGCTCAAAATGTTATTGCAAAAGAAGTCATAATTTACGTTATGCCCTTCTTACAAATTGTTCGAAATTGGAAATTTGTTGTAAGTTCTATGGGACCAAACTGCTGAGGTCATCGGTCCCTAGGCTTACACACTACTTAATCTAACTTAAACTAACTTACGCTAAGAACAACGTACACACACATGCCCAAGGGAGGACTCGATCTTCCGACGGGGTGAGCCGCGCGAAGCGTGGCAAGGCGCCTTGGACAGCACGGCTAACTCGCGCGGATTACAAATTATTATAACAATATGATTCCAAGAATCTTTTACATAAAATCAGGAGGGAGTCTTCTACTTTACACATAATTATCACAAATCAGTGAGACCTATCTCGGTCTTCCACGATCGCCCAGAGACTTTATTCCGGTTCCTTGTTTTCCTCTTTTCCTTCTTCGAAGTTGGGATCTACATGACTGACGTCAGTACTCACAGCATTATATTCTTCAACAAAATCTTCCTCTTCACTAAATTCCCCGTTGTCTACGTCTTCGTCAGCTCCAAGTGGTTCACCCAGTATGTAAGTGTCAAATCAATCAGAGCACCTTTCATATCGTATTAATTTCAGTAGCAAAGAATGAGCTTAGTACCGGAGACGGCTAATGTGGTATAAAGCAGCATTGTTCTAATTGTGGCTGCTGGTACTTCAGCCAAGAGAGCACACTAATTTAAATTCTGAGCAATAAAACAAAAAACAGACTGTTAGACAATAGGCGTACCATTAATAAACATTTGTGATGTTTACGATAAGAGCACCAATGTCAGCAAACCACAAGACTTACGCAATAACTAGTTCAGCCATTATTAACAACCACAACTATCATTAATTTCCTTAAGAGGCTGTGTTGGTCATGTGTCCAGTTTGGGGGAAACCGTGAACGAATAGCAACTGCAATAGTAAATTTTACGAGAGTTTAGTTTAGTACATTACCACATTATTCGACAAAAATAAGTGCACCACAGCATCACAGTTTGTTCGTAGTTTGACGAAAGCGCAACTGTGATTCAATAAATATAAAGGCACCATAGATAACATTTCATATCCAAAGCAGAAGTGGTGAGATGACACAAGTAATTTCTATCAGGGCGAAAAGTAGTGCAGGAAGCAGCTTCTGCAAAACGACGTTCAGTCTAAAAACAGACGCTATGTTGTCAAGCCAGGTCGTTGACTGTTAGTTGTGGTAATCAAATTCGTTACATTTCAACGTGTTTAGCGACCAGCAAGTTGTAGTAAAGAATATGGAAATGCCAAAGGTGTGTACAAAAATTGTTGTAAATAACTTCATGAGTGAAATGAAGAAAGAGCGATAGGATGTGTGTCTTGATCTTCTGGACAGCCTTCTTGAATGATTAAGTAGCAGTGTTCTAATTGTGACTGCTTGATACTTCACCCAAGAGACCACACTAAGTTAAATTCTGAGCGATAAAACAAATATCCGACTGTTAGACAATAGGCATATGATTTGTTTTAACAGGGAAGCTAAAACAGCTTAGGTCTAACCCGCCACTGCCCCCACCGAAGCTAAGTTTATTGTGCGGTATCGCTCGCTGCCTATCTAGTAACGCGAACCAGTGCCTTTAAATAGTGCAAGGAGTCCCTCTAACAGTTTTGTTTTCGACACAATTTCATCAGGTCTAGTTGTCCCGTACATTCTGCAAATTTTACTCTCCAATGCCATGCATTCGAAGTTTAGTTGTGATGCAGTTTCTTCACTCTCATCACAGATCCTACATTTAGGGTCCTCTTCCGTTATACTCATTGTGTGTAGGTGTTTTTTGAAATTCCCATGGCCGGTCATCAGTCCATTCATGAGTTTGATCTCTTTTGTGATCAATCCCAGTATTATAGAGCTTCTTTTAAAACATGGCTTGGGCATCATCACCTTAACATGTTTTTGTTTATGGACATTGGTCCGATATCCTACGTTCTGTTTCCTAAGCCAGTTTCGTAGTTATAATTTAATCATAGCCTTGGTGATTGTCAGGACAGGTTCCGGTCCAATAAATGCAGTTGTTGCCCCCATCCTAGCTAATCTGTCTGCTTGTTCATTGCCACAGATGCCTGAGTGGGCAGCGAGTGGTATTGTTTAATTGCATTGTCATAGGTAATAAAGCATGACAGTTGGAGTCGTAATTGATTAAATGAAAGCACTCCCCATCCCATGAAAACTACAATGAACATATGCAAAATGACTTGATAAAATAATTTACCAACAGCCATATATATTGTAGAAATTTATTTCATGAAATAAATTTCTACAATACATACGGCTGTTGGAAAATTATTGTATTAAGAAATACATGTCAGCCGTTGTCCCACAGTCCATAATGGATCAACAAAGATATGCGAAATGAAGTCGATGTGATTTTTTTTTTCAAAGTTGCGAAATTCTCTACAGAGAATTTTTGCCTATGGTACAAGCTGTCAATGAAAATCTTCGTGCAGAATAACAAAAAAGAGGCTAATTTACACCATTTATCCAAAGACATATTTTGATAATGTTCTACAGTTAACTTAATACACCTTAAGACAAAGAGAAAACAGCACTGCACTATGATTACTCGAATGGGACAGAGATTGGTGGGTATGATGCGGATGTACAGAAAAGCTAATGATTACAAATGAAGACAAATTACATGATTGCTTGAAGAGAAAGATCTTCACGAATTGAGGAAGTCAGTAATGATTTCGTCCACCACTCGCTCTTATGCAAGCAGTTTTTCGGCTTGACACTGGTCAACAGATTTGTTAGACGTCCTTCTGGGGATATAATGCCAAATCCTAACTGGCACATTAGGCCGTAAAAATCCCGAGCAGATAGGAGGACCCTTTTCATAACACTCCGAACTTCATCAACCAGGGAGAGATCTGGTGCTCTTGCTGCCCAAGTTAGAGTTTGGCAGGACTGAACACAAGGATTATTTGCCTTGGAGGCCAACAAAACAGAACACAGAATATTGCCGACATACCGCTGCGCTGTAAGAGTACCACACATGACAACCGAAGGGGTATTACTGTGAAAAGGAATAGCAATTCAGAAAACACCACTCCTGGCTGTTAGACTGTATGGTAAGCAACAGTCATGTTAGTGTCCCACCACCCACCACTGTCTGAGGTGTTTTCAGACACGCCTTTGCTGGCCATTGGGGCCGGTCGGAGTGGCCGTGCGGTTCTAGGCGCTACAGTGTGGAACCGAGCGACCGCTACGGTCGCCGGTTCGAATCTTGCCTCGGGCATGGATGTGTGTGATGTCCTTAGGTTAGTTAGGTTTAATTAGTTCTCTAAGTTCTAGGCGACTGATGACCTCAGAAGTTAAGCCGCATAGTGGTCAGAGCCATTTGAACCATTTGGCCATTGGGGCTCACTTTCATGCGGTGTTTATCACTGAAGGCAATTCCGCTGTAGTCAATGAGATTCCAGGCCTAAGACGTGTCTACAGATGCCACAGGATAGTGGTGCAATACCAACCTTGACGACTGGTGTAATGGGATATCAATGGTTGTCGCCCACCATACGGTCCAGCATCCAGTAGTGGCATTTCTTTCTACAGAAGGACAACTCTGGATGTCGTCGATGGTACCTTTACAGCATAGGAGTACGTCCCTGCATTAAACGGAACAGGGGATAATGTGACCACTGGACAATGCTCCCAATATGTGTGACCATAGGACACCCACGTCTTAAATCAGTGACATTTGTATAGCCAGCTATGTAAAGGGATGTTTGTGTAAGGTTTCGTTGGATACAGGATCAGAGATAACTATGGCAAGGCAGTGTATATTTTGTGCCATAAATGTGAACCCGCCATGTTGTATAGTTAGTATTGGGGGTGATAAAAGTACTCACTCCCTTTGTTCAGCATTTTTGGATATCTGAGTTGGGAGGAGATATTTCCAGTTGTTGGTGGACGTTCTTCCTAGTGCAGGCATCTGTTACAAGATCATACTTCGTCTAGACATCCTGGTTAAGAATTGTGCCATAGTGATCAACAACAGTGTGTAGTGGTGCTGGGTGGGACATCATTCAGTATCAGTTTTTATGCTGGCAGTGTCGAACACTTGCAAGGAAGTCCTGAGACAACACTCAGGCCTGTTAACTTGTGTACATGGACTCTCACACTTGACTCACAGCATACAATACTGAAAGATACAGGAAGGCTAATCTGGATGATTGGGCTATCTGATTTGCCAAAAAATACTTCATGTGTAGTAGAGCCATTTCCATAAAATGTGGAACTAGGTGAGGAGTATATTGATAAACACACCAGGATGGAATTATGGAAGAAAGACCAAATCCCAGAACAGCAGTTGTAGTCATTGTTCCAAGGAAGTCTTCAGATGGGGAGGAAGTGTCCAGAATCAGTTGTCACCACAGATTTTTAAACCAATGGACAGTACCGGACACTTGCCGAATGCCTAACCTTAGAAAATCTCGTGTAATATCATTTTTTTCTGTAAAGTGAGTAACATAAATTAGAAATGTCACAAGGCGATTGTCTGGAAACAATATTTTAAGTTCCATTTGGTCACTACCACATGTGGTCACCAACAGATTTCGTCAGATCTCTTTCAGTTACAAAAATTTACGAGCATCTTTTCAACATTATGTACTCTCTTCTCTTTACAAGTCAGAGAAGTTCAAACGGGAATTTATGAACACCGTATAGACGCTCATATTAGCTATTTTCAGTATCAAAACGGGTAGTGCAAATTGGTACATGCGAACAAGGTCGTTTCGGTGGCATACAGCGAACAAAAATGTATGGATACAGAATGTTGAAAAACGGTACATGAAGTACATTTCGGGACCTTCTTACCAATACCTACAGTCATCACCGGAAACAGAATTATTACCACCAATTATTTGTTAATGTAGTAGTTAATGTATATTAATGTATTTGTTAATGTACTTCCGTCCTGCCGGCCGTGGTGGTCTTGCGGTTCTAGGCGCTGCAGTCCGGGGCGGCGGGACTGCTACGGTCGCAGGTTCGAATCCTGCCTCGGGCATGGATGTGTGTGATGTCTTTAGGTTAGTTAGGTTTAAGTAGTTCTAAGTTCTAGGGGACTGATGACCTAAGAAGTTAAGTCCCATAGTGCTCAGAGCCATTTTTTACTCCCGTCCTTCCATGAACCATGGACCTTGCCGTTGGTGGGGAGGCTTGCGTGCTTCAGCGATATAGATAGCCGTACCTTAGGTGCAACCACAACGGAGAGGTATCTGTTGAGAGGCCAGACTAACGTGTGGTTCCTAAAGAGGGGCAGCAACCTTTTCAGTAATTGCAGGGGCAACGGTCTGGATGATTTACTGACCTGGCCTTGTAACTAAAACAAAAACGGCCTTGCTGTGCTGGTACTGCGAATGGCTGAAACCAAGGGAAACTACACCCGTAATTTTTCCGTAGGGCATGGAGCTTTACAGTATCGTTAAATGGTGACGGCGTCCTCTTGGGTAAAATATTCCGGAGGTAAAATAGTCCCCCATTCGGATCTCCCGGCGGATACTACTCAGGAGGTTGTCGTTATCAGGAGAAAGAAAACTGGCGTTCTACGGATCGGAGCATGGATAGTCAGATCCCGTAATCGGGCAGGGAGATCAGAAAATTTAAAAAGGAAAACGGATAGGGTAAAGTTGGTATAGTGGGAATTAACAAATCTCGGTGGCGGGAGGAACAAGACTTCAACTCAGGTTAATACAGGGCTATAAATACAGAACGTAATCGGGGTAATGCAGGAGTAGGTTTAATAATGAATAAAAAAATAGGAACGCGGGTAAGCTACTACGAACAGCATAGTGAACGCATTATTGTAGTCAATATTGGCACTAAGCCCACGATTATCACAGTAGTACAAGTTTATATGCCAACTAGCTCCGCAGATGACGAAGAGATGGCAGAACTGTGTGATGAGATAAAAGAAATTATTCAGATAATGAAGGCTGATGAAAATTTAATAGTCATGGTGGGTGGAATTCGATAGTATGAAAAGGAAGAGAAGGAGAAGTATTAGGTGAATATTAAATGGGGGTAAGGAATGAAAGAGGAAGCCGCCTGGTAGAATTTTGCACAGAGCATAACTTAATCACAGCTAACAAATTGTTTATGAATGATGAAAGAAGGTTGTACTCGCGGAAGAGGCCTGGAGACACTGGAAGTTTTCAGATAAATCATATAATGGTAAGATAGAGATAAACCAGGTTTTAAATTGTAAAACATTTCCAGGGGCAGATGTGGACTCTATCCACAATCTGTTGGTTATGAACTGTAGATTAAAACTGAAGTAAATACAAAAAGTCGAAAATTTAAGGAGATGGGACCTGGATGAACTGAAAGAACCAGAGGTTGTAGAGAGTTTCAGAGACAGCATTAGGGAACGATTGACAAGAAAGGAGAAAGAAATAAAGTAAAAGAAGAATGGTTAGCTATGAGAGATGAAACAGTGAAGGCAGCGAAGGATCAAGTAGGTAAAAGGACGAGAGCGAATAGAAATCCTTGGGTAACAGAAGAGATATTGATGAAAGGGAAAATATAAAAAAGCAGCAAATGAAGCAAGCGAAAAGGAATACAAACGTCTCAAAAATGAGATCCATAGGAAGTGCAAAATGGCTAAGCAGGGACCAAATGTAAGATTGCACAGGCATATATCACTAGGGTAAGATAGATAGTGCCTACAAGAAAATTAAAGAGACCTTTGGAGGAAAGACAACCATCTGTATGAATATCGAGAGCTCAGATGGAAAACCAGTACTTAGCAAAGAAGGGAAGGCAGAAAGATGGGAGGAGTATATTGAGAGTCTACACAAAGGCGATGTACCTGATGGAATTGTTATTGAAATGGAAGAGAACGTAGCTGAAGGTGAGATGGGAGATATATTGTGTGACCAAAAGTAACCGTACATCCCTAAAACATACGTTTTTCATATGAAGTGCATTGTGCTGCCACCTACTGCCAGGTACACCATATCAGCGACCTCAGTAGTCATTAGACATCGTGAGAGAGCAGAATGGGGTGCTCCGGAGATCTCACGGACTTCGAACGTGGTCAGGTGATTGGGTGTCACTTGTGTCATACATCTGTACGCTAGTTTTCCTCATCATAGGTCCACTGTTTGCGATGTGGTAGTGAAGTGGAAACGTGAAGGGACACGTACAGCACAAAAGAGCTCAGACCTCCTCGTCTACTGATTGTCAGAGACCGCGGCCAGTTGAAGAGGGTCGTAATGTGTAATAGGCAGACATCTACGCGAACTATCACACAGGAATTCCAAACCGCATCAGGATCCGCTGTAAGTACTATAACAGTTACGGAGGAAGTGAGAAATCTTGGATTTCATAGTCGAGCGGTTGTTCGTAAGCCACACATCACGCCGGTAAATGCCAAACGGCGACTGAACCGTGGAAAAACGTTGTGTGGAATGACGAATCACGGTACACAATGTATCGATCCTATGGCATGGTGTGGGTATGACGAGTGCCCGGTGAACGTCATCTGCCAGCGTGTGTAGTGCCAACAGTAAAATTCGGAGGCGATGGTGTTATCAAGAGGGCGTGTTTTTCATGGAGGTTCTTGCACCCCTTGTGGTTTTGCGTGCACTATCTTAGCACAGGCCTAAAATGATGTTTTAAGCACCTTGTTGCTTCCCTCAGTGGAAGAGCAATTCGGGGATGCCGACTGCATCTTTCAACTCGATCGATCACTTGTTCATAATGCACGGCCTGTAGCAGAGTGGCTATACGACAATAAAATCCCTGTAATGGACTGGCCTGCACAGAGTCCTGACCTGAATCCTATAGAATCTTATAGAACACCTTTGGGATGTTTTGGAACTCCGACTTCGTGCCAGCCTCATTGATCAACATCGATACCACTCTTCAGTGCAGCACTCTGTAAAGAATGGGCTGCCATTCCTCAAGAAACCTTCCAGCACCTGATTGAACGTATGCATGCGAGAGTGGAAGCTGTCATCAAGGTAAGGGTGGGACAACGCCATATTTAATTCCAGCATTAACGATGCAGGGCGCCAAGAACTTGTAAGTAATTTTCAGCCACGTGTCCGGATACTTTTGATCACATAGTGTACGATAGTGCGTTAAGAATTTGACAGAGCACTGAAAGACCGAAGTCGAAACAAGGCCTCAGGAGTAGACAAAATTTCATTACAACTACTGATAGCCTTGGGAGAGCCAGCCCTGACAGAACTCTACCATCTGGTGAGTAAGATGTATGAGACAGGCGAAATATCCTCAGACTTCAAGAAGAATATATTAACAGCAATCCCAAAGAAAGCAAGTGTCGACATGTGTGAAAATTACCTAACTATCAGTTCAACAAGTGACGGCTGCAAAATACTAACATGATTTCCTTACAGACGAATGGAAAAACTGGTAGAAGCTTACCTCGGGGAGGATCAATTTGGATTCCGTAGAATTGTTGGAACAAGTGAGGCAACACTGACCCTACGACCTTTCTTAGAAGATAGATTAAGTAATGGCGAACCTACGTTTCTAGCATTTGTAGACTTAGAGAAAGCTTTTGAGAATGCTGACTGGAATATTCTCTTTCAAATTTGAAGGTGTCAGTGGGAAAATACAGGGAGCGAGAGGCTATTTACAATTTGTACAGAAACCAGATGGCAGTTGTAAATGTCGAGGGGCACGAAAGGGGAGCAGTAGTTGAGAAGGGAGTGAGGCAGGGTTGTAGCCTATCTCGGGTGTTATTCAATCTATGTACTGAGCAAGCAGTAAAGGAAACAAGATAAAAATTTGTAGTAAGAATTAAAATCCATGGAGAAGAAATAAAAACTTTGAGGTTTAACGACGACACTGAAATTCTATCAGAAAAATCAAAGGACCTAAAAAGCAGTTGAATGGAATTGAAAGTGTCTTGAAAGGAGAATGTAGGATGCACATCAACAAAGCAAAACGAGGATAATGGAATGCAGTCGAATTAAATCAGCTGATGCTAAGGAAATTAGATTAGGAAATGACACACTTAAAGTAATAGATGGGTTTTCCTATTTGGGGAACGAAATAACTGATGATGGTCGAAGTTGAAAGGATATAAAATGTAGACTGGCAATAGCAAGGAAGGAGTTTCAGAAGAAGAGTGTTGAAGTTGAAATACTATAAATTTTTATGCAATTTCAGAGAGTAAATTCGTTAATAAGCATACAGAGGACTTGGAACACTTGGTGAATCTCGAGGGTCATAATCTGTGTTTGACGTATTCGGCTATTTATCGTTAGCATTCAACATTCTCTTCACACTGAATGCTGTAATTCTGTTCGTTTTTCGGTATATCTGAACCAGTGCCTTATTCTACCGTTGATAAATCGTTTTCCTCTGTAACATATGAGTCACCGGAGTCAACTTTAGAGAGTTCAGAAAACATCTCCTCCGTAATTTGCATAATTATACTGTTTCTATTAGACATGTTCGCAGGTATTTTCCTAGCCATTTCATTCTAAAAAGCTGTTGGAATGGTGATCAAATATATGCTAGAGCTGTTTTCTTCAATGTTATTAATGAAAAGAGATGAGAAAAGGGTGCTCTTTACCCACACAAGATGGTAAGTGCTGTTGACAAGGGATTTCAAATAGATTCCTTATTTCTAGACTTCGAGAAAACTTTTGACGCCGTACTTAAAGATCAGCTTGTAATCAAACTGTGTGCATACGGAATATCATCTCAGTTACGCGACTGTATTCATGGTTTTGTTTTAGAGAGGCCACAGTTCGTAGTAACTAACGGAAGGTAATCTAGTAAAACAGAAGTTCTGGAGTTCTTCTAGGTAGTGTTATAGGCCATCTGCATTTCCTTATCAATACAAACGATTTACGAAACAACACGAACAGCATTCTTCGTTTTTCTGCAGATGATTCTGCTGTTCACTGTGTGGAAAAGTCAACAGGAAATCAAAACCAATCGCAAAACGATTTAGATAAGAAATCCGTACGGTGCGAAAATTGACAGTTGACCATAAATATTGAAAGTGTTAGGTCACCCATAAGAGTGTTATAAAAAATCCGTTAACTTAGGTTACACGATAAATCAAATCTAATGGCCGTAAATTCAACTAAACACCTAGAAATTATAAATATGAACAACTAAAATTGGAAAGAACAAATAGAAAGTGTTGTGGGGTAGCTGAACAAAAAATCACGTGTTATTGGTAGAACACTTAGAAGATTGAACAGATCCGCTAGACAGCTTATATTACGCTTGCCAGTCCTCTTTTGGACTACTACTGCGCTGTGTGGGATACTTACTAGATAACGGAGTACATCGTGAACGTTCAAAGAATGGCGAACTTTTTGTGTTATCGAGAAATAGGGGAGGGAGTGTCACGGATTTGAGACATAGAATCAGAATATTAAATCAGACAGGCAAGTAAGAGAAAACTTAGTCTGTCCACAGTTATGCTTTCTCTAAAAGTGATAACTGTTTGAATGCTACCAGAAGTTTACTTCTTTTGGTTCTAATTTTATGAAACTCTGCAGAAAAATCACGTTGTAATCGGGTATCATACCACTATTTGGACATAATGAATATTCAGTGCTAAAGGGTGAAAAGTATGGTTGGAGAACGTCGTTTTGGTATTAAATCTGTTTTCAAGGCTACAAGCAGATAAAGTGATATTATGTGGGCACAGGGAGCAGATCACCTACTTTGCATTTTTGTTTATTCTGTGGATGAATTGTACTAATTTTTAATTTATTACTGTTACCATAATTTCTCTCCTCTTTTATTGTTTCATAGAAATGGCAGCCAAATCTTTAAACTTATAAAGCAAATGAAGCATTGTACTTCATCGTTACGTCACTTCGTAAAAATGTTTCCAGAGTAGGGGTGCTGCGAGTCTGTAATACGACGAATGTCTGGCAAAGACAGTGAGAAAATGCTGTATAGATCAGATGGGTGAAATCTTACACACTGTACACACACGCGTACCTTAAGGTACGCCATATGGCAAAAGGGACATCATAATCCCAGCAATGCTGTACCAATTCTTACGTCACGTGTCTGTTGCTCGTTCCTGCTGGCGTTGTTACTGAAACAGCACTGATCGCTTTTCCCATTTCCGTATTTAAAAACAAAATATGCTTATTAAAAATTAAGGACATTTTATAAGAGAGACCAAAAAATACTGACAGGTACCGGTTATCCGGAAATAAATACCGCTACGGTTTTAACCGGCCGCTTTTTCCCATTCCTGTCTCCAGTTCTCTCGGAAGCGAAGAACCGGCCGCTGGCTGATTGCATGGGCTGCTGGCAATAAGCCACATCGTAGCCGCCGCTTCGTCCAGGACAGGCAGCGAAATCCAGTGTGTTCTGTGCCGCCGCTTCCCAGCCTGCTGGATGCGTGCTCGACACCTGGGGCAGTCTAGCTGGGCGGTCAGAGGACCATCGCCCGGCACCCGTCGTCCGCCTGCTGCAGACACATTTCTCTGGGTTTATTTGCGATTGTTAGTAATTTTGGGAATTCCGCAGTTGAATGCAGAGGAAAAGTGGATTAGGTGGAAAGAGTGCACTGAGAACCTTTATGCGAGAGAGGACTTGGCTGATGTCGTGATGGAAGAAGAAACAGGAGTTGGCAGGGAAGACATAGGGAACTCAGTGTTAGAATCAGAATTTAAAAGAGCTTTGGACGTCTTAAGATCTAATAAGACAGAAGGATAGACAATACGCCATCACAATTCCTAAAATCACTGGGGAAGGTACCAATAAAACCTCTATTCAAGTGGATGTGTGGAACATATGCGACTGAGGACATACCATCAGTCTTTCTGGAAACATCATTTACACAATGCCCAAGATAGCAAGAGCCAACAAGCGCGAGAATTATCACACAATCAGATTAACAGTTCATGCATCGAAGTTGCTAACAAGAATAATAAATAGAAACATGGAAAAGAAAATTGAAGAGTTGTTAGACGACAATCAGATTCGCTTTAGGAAAAATAAAGCCACCGGAGAAGCAGTTCTGACGTTGCGGTTGATAATGGAAGCAAGACTGAGGAAAAATCAAACACGTTCGTACGATCTGTAAACATGGAAAAACGTTTGACAATATAACATGGTGCCAGGTGTTCGAAATTCTGAGAAAAATATGAGTAAACTATAGGGAAAGGAGGGTAACATATAATACGTACAAGAACCAACTGGGAATATTATCACTGGAAGGCCAGGAACGAAGTATCTGGATTAAAAAATATATAAAACAGTAATATCGTTCGATCTACACACCGAAGGAAGAAATGACGAAAATAAAACGGTTTCAAGAGTGAGATTAAAATTCCGGCTGAAAGCATATAAATGATACGACTCGCTGATGACATCGCTATCCTCAGAGGAAATGAAGAAAAATTACAGATTTTGAGAAGAGCGAACAGCTTAATGAGACAGAACGTGGATTGAGAGTAAATCGAAGAACGACGAAAGTTATGAGAAGTAGCAAAAGTGAAAGCAGCTGGAAACTTAAGATCAGAAATTGGGATCACGAAGTGGTCCAAATTAAGCCGTTCTGCTACCTTGCCAGCAAAACAACCAAGGACGATATAAAATGCAAACTGGCACTGGAAGAAAGGGCGTTCCTACCCAAGAGAGCTCTTCTAGTATCAAACACAGGCCTGAATACTAATAAGATATTTCTGAGTGTAGTAGTGAAACATGGACCGTGGGAATACACGAACAGAAGAGAATCGAGGCATTTGAGATATGGTGCTACACAACAATGTTGAAAATTAGGTGGACTGATAAGGGAGGCCGGCCGGTGTGGCCGAGCGGTTCTAGGCGCTACAGTCTGGAGCCGCGCGGCCGCTACGGTTGCAGTTTCGAATCATGCCTCGGGAATGGATGTGTGTGATGCCTTTAGGTTAGTTAGGTTTAAGTAGTTCTAGGTTATAGGGGACTGATGGCCTCAGTAGTTAAGTCCCATAGTGCTCAGAGCCATTTGAACCATTTGATAAGGGAAGCAATGATGAGGTTCTCCTCAGAATTGGTAAGGAAAGGAATAAATGGGCAACACTGACAAGAAGAAGGGACACAACGATAGGACATGTGTTAATAAATCAGGGAATAACGTATATTGTATTAGAGCGAGTTGTAGAAGGTAAAAGCCGTAGATCAACACAGGAATACATCCAGCCAACATCCCAATCTTCAAGGACGAAGGTCTGAGTTGGCATTTTGAGAACAGAGATTGGTACAAGACAGGAACTGGTGGCGGTCTACATGAAACCGCTCAGATGACTAGAGACCCCACGCGTCAAAGAAAACAAAAGTAATAAAAGAGGATTTTTGCACCACACTGCGTCGTTGCATCGTCTACACCTCCACTCACCTCCGGCAAGGAGCCACTCTCCCACATCGTCGTATTTTCCCATCTACCACCCAAAATCCAATACGATTTGACACAAAATGGAGAACGTTACTCGTAGGTACATCCTGGAAGAGATAGACTTTTATGACTATGTTCACCACAGTATTCTTAAACAACAACGAAACTAAAAAAAATACATTTATTTTGGTGCTGTCCAGAATGTTTTCATGTTGCTGTAATGTAAATGCACCTAGCACCGTCAGGTACCGTTACAGTGTATGTGTGCCTCTCTGAGCTCTTATAGCTCAGTAGTTCACGCTTCATATCACATAAACATATTGTTTTTCTGCAGAGACGAATTTATTGATTCCATTTGTTTCTCACTGTTGGCTCTCCAAGCTCAACACTTCTTTTATCATGGGTCTCTGACAAGGGCAAAATGAGACCAGTTTTGATGAGTTCCTGGAAAACAGCTTTTCATTATACTGCCCCCAGTTTCCGAGATAATCGGTATTTAAATTTTCTGCATGACTCTCATACTGGTGAAGTTGACGCTTATTCGACAAGCGAGTATAGCGTAGTGGCTACAGCTCACAGCCACCATCCTGGCGGTACGGGTTCACATTACGCATATGTACTTTCCTTTCTTATTATTTTTCAATGTCATCATACAGAGTATCATAGAATAGTGTATATCATGGAAAATAATTAATAAACAGTCCCTTTCGTATAGTAATTCCATTAATAAATCAATCAATGCAGCACACGTTCATCACATGTGTGCTCCGTTTGTGGTTCATTTATTTTGACAATTCCAAAGAGTGCGCAACGATGGACGAAGTCTTAACGGCTGCGAAAGGATTTCAGATAGAGACAAAGATGGTCATCCGTAATACCGATCTCCACCAATCAAACCGGTTGCCAGTACCAATTGCCGTACAACAGGTCCCTAGCGGGAGAAGGAGCGAAAACCGATTTGAACCGGATTAGCGATTACTCCATAGTACAGTTTACCACATGTGCATCGGGAAAGCTGTTCCTTTATACGTGCATGTTAACATTTTAAGGAAATAATCAAAATGTTCCCGACCTGGTAAAGACTAATAGAGAACCAGCTAGGAGTGAACATTTTATAAAAAAATACGTTTCTCAGTTCTGTATCAATTTAGTGCACCTGCTTTCACAGGAATGATAAAATACGTGTGGCTGACGTCAAAGCTGGTCAATGAAAGAGCAGTCGTATAGAATTTAATCTAACAGCTTTTCGCCGCATCGCTTCTGAGAAATCCGTGTGTCAGAAAGGAAATAGCTCTAATTAAATGAGCGTAGTGCTCTACGAATTTCTATTTAGGTTGCAACTACGACATATACCATCCTGCATTCTGTTTTACCACGGCAAGCGATGCAAGTGATAGCGAGTAAGAGAAGACGATTCTGTAATTATTCTGCAACAAACGGAATACACGTTTGTATTGTTGGGTGTTATTATTGGTTTATTAATGAAATTACTACACCGGAAATAACTGTTCTAAAATAATTTTGTTAATTAATTATATTCTGTATGGTAAACTTGAAAAAAGAGAAGAAATACACGGGCGGAACTTGAAGCCATGTTGCCAATATGGTAGCCGTGGGCCTTCGGCTTTAGCCGTTGCGCTACGCTAGCTTGATTAAAACATAATTAACGTTACGGCATAAGACTTCAGCATCAATTGTCTTCGAAACCTTGACTTATCCCAGAACCGGCCGCAGTGACCGAGCGGTTTTAGGCGCTTCAGTCCGGAACCGCGCGACTGATACGGTCGCAGGTTCGAATCCTGCCTCGGGCATGGATGTTTGTGATGTCCTTAGGTTAGTTAGGTTTAAGTAGTTCTAAGTTCTAGGGGACTGATGACCTCAAATGTTAAGTCCCATAGTTCTCAGAGCCATTTGAACCATTTGAACTTATCCCAGATATTCTGTACATATTCCTCTAAAATATACTTGACACTCATCAAAATCGATGATTAACAGGTCTGTCATCCCCTTGTGAGAGTCGACAGTTGTCTTTCCTTTCTTCTGTTACTGTGTTTCACGTCTGTCTCTTGTCCGTGCAGGTAGACTTTTTACATGCCTTGTGTTTATGTATTTTCTTTTACATTTAAAGCACTGTACTTACACCCCAATTACTGCTTCCTTTCCTCTGTCTTCCATGCTTACTACAGGCCCTCCCTGCTGCTCATGGTTGCGCTATCGGTTGTATTCAAACGACAATAGTACGAGGAGACCGATGGTGTAGCCATGGACAGACCTCTCTCGCCAGTTACTGCAAATCCCTCTGTGGAGTATTTCGAGGAAAAAGGCTGGGAATTGCTGAACAACCATCTGATAGTTCCTTTCGGTATGTTGACGACATTGTCCTCTGGTCTCATGTACCATAAATACTACTGATTTTCTTAGCACGGCCGAATTCCTTCCGTGGAAACTTCCAATTAACCATGGAAGTAGAACAAGACTGCCAATTTACCATTCTCGACGTCCTAGTTCAGCATACGGATTTATATTGCTACGCCTCCAGCTGCCTTCATTCCTTGCACGCTGAACAACAGAGTGCTCAGCACTGTAGTACACACTAAAGGCGCACATTGTCGGACGACAGAGCTGCGCCACTTGGAATCCGCCTTCCATGCGAATGGATACAGCAGTCGACAGATTCGGACTATTCTGCCAGGCAAGAGACCCCAGAACGACACGGAAGAGGAAAACGCGAAAGAAGGAGGTAACATGTGCTGGCAATGTATCGTCAAAAATTGGCAGACTAAGGCGAAAAAACCACATCACTCCAGTTTTCCTCCAGTGAGCCAAAACACGAATTTTATTAGGGAGAATGAAAGACTATCTGAGTTACAAAAATGCGGAGGGGGGGGGGGGGGTGTATCAAGTTGTATTGGGCAAATGAATTGTGTAGTGCATAGAACATGGACCGCTTACTGCATCCCAACAATCCTGCAACAACGGAACACTACACTGAGAACGGACATAAAATGAATTACCAAATTCCTAGATACGACCGGTGAATTTTGGGACTCATTTTTCAAAGAAGCAACTGAAATTCTAGTGACTAATAATTTAATCAACAAAGACTCTGGCTTCCCACTGAGCTAGGCATGGGAACCAATACTTAGCTTCAGCAAAGCTAAATGTGCCACCCGCACACGAGATGCGACAGTGAGGGCCTATGGAAGGCAACTAGACTCTCTACACCTCCCCGAATTGCATCTGCACGCACCCACACCACCTAGCACGGTGCGGATTCAGCGAGACTGAACGTGCAGGTATCAATACCGTGAGCCCACATCAGACACTTATTCCATTGGGTCCACCTGATTATGGCGGAACGCTTGTCTGCCGAAATATCATGGACTTCCGCCGATCGGATCCAGCAGTACAGCCGAGAACCATAGAAGCATTAATTATTTTACTATGCTCGTTTTGACGTTGTTTGTTGCCACTTTCTGTTTTTTCCAAGGTTTTTTGTTCAGATCAATACCAGAAAAAAACTTGGTGGCTGAAACCTTTCCGTGGTAATCAAAAATATGATCACAACATTTATGTTGTTCACAGTTCTCATGAAATACTTGACCATATTCACATACCTCCACGACAAATTATTGTGTTGGAAGACTGTTACACATTTGAAGTTTACACTGCAATGACTGAGAAACTCGTAACTGTAGAAAAATCACACCATATCTTCCCAAAAAATCATTTCAGCACAGGCAGGCCTACATCGCAGAGATAATCGCTTAGCAATGTTTCACTGGAAAGAAACCAGTAAGGGCGTTGCCAAAACAATGCAGGCGGACTGGGTGATGTACAATAAGGCATTGATCACGATTAACCTCTTCAACAAAAGAATAAATGTTAAACTCTTTCTAATGACTGAAGTTTTGTACATTTAGATGGAAGGGCTCTCGCACAGGAGCAATAGATTTTGTGGATCGAAGATAAAAAAATATGTTTAAAAAGTGGCATATGCCCATCTCGTTTCTCTCCTGGTCTGGTACCGCAGCAAAGCCTTCATACACATTAAAACCTTACTACTCTCTTCTCTAGGACGTCATGATACTCGCTGGAAGATGTGCCACATGTATCAAGAGTATTCTTCCCCTATTCAATAAGCAAATCCACATTCTGACCGTATGATTGTGTGGCAGGCTGACGGTAACTGCTGCTATATTCGGTAACATGTATGTGCTACCAAATTCTCCCAAGAGGACTGCTTCTTCGGCAATAGGCCAGATCGCAGGGGGGCCATAGTGGCTGGCAAGTACAATCCTCTCGCTGCTTCAGTCTCATAATGTTTCGTATCAACGCTACAACACACTAAAAATGACCCTACTAGCTCGCGGTAATACAGAGTATTGAAGTGGAATTTCTTGTCTTTTCCTGTCGAGCACAAAATGATGAGCAGATGACTGATGAGATTGCCCCATGACAGGAGATACCATTACTTCATATCAATAATTAAATGAAATCAAAAACAAAGGGTTCAAAATTAATAAGTTCATGCATGTATGTAGAAGGTTGCTTATACGATCGAAACATGAAAGAGTTTTATTTATTTTCGTTCTGTTTACACTAACTAAAACTAATCATAAATCAAAGTGCGGATTAGGCTGAGCGTGGACACTACTCACTTATTAAGGGGAAGGAGAAGGGGACGAATCGTCTCACCATTATTCGTTATCGTTCGTCGCGTACTGCTGTCGGCGGCAGGCGCTGCGTCGTCTCGGCGCGTCGCCGCGGAGCTGTGCGGCGATTAGTATTCGTGGCTTTGAGGCGGGGACCAGGTACGGTACCCGCGTTGTCTGACGGTTGTCGGTCACGTGGCCAAAGCTGTGCTACCACGGTGTCGGAGGGCGGATGTTAGCGATGGGTTGAAGTGCACCAATGTCCTGTCGCTTCCGCTGTGTCTCCACGACTTCCTCTGTCGAATCTCCTCCATCTCTTAGCAAAACTCCTCTTCGAAATATTCTTCCTTTCAGCAATGTCCTTGGTGGGCAAAATTTTCAATGCAGCCCAATGACAGATCGCCGTTTCATAGCCACACCGCTCCGTGCGGGGTGGAAATTTCCTATCTGGCATGGGCTGCCGTGTGCCTTGTGAACCGACATCTTTCTCATAATTTCACATTCTTACGATGTTTTTCTGCACTCCGAGACTGTTATGAGAGCAGCTACACAATACTTCTTTATAACCACTCTCTCTACGTGAGGCCTGGACAGTCTCGTGTTCGTGCTCCGTCTCAAAATCTGCTGGCGTCCGGGATTTATAAGGAATGTCCTCACTGTCGAGAAAAACATCATAAGAACGCCGAGTTCTTTCACGCGCCTACCTGAACCAATTCCCCGCTCTTTGTGTACACTCCTTTCTGCGCCAGTGGGGTGGTGGAATTTTTGGCACTTTCCTGATTTCTCAGGCTGGTAAAATGACTGCCGCGAAGCCATAAGAACTGAGATGATTTCGCGCGTACATTCTTAGCATTCTGTCCTTGATGGAAGGTCCAACACACACACTGGCTCGCAGTAGCGAGCCAGTGTGTGTGTTGGACCTTCCATCAAGCTACGGACCCCCTTGAAGATGTCTCCCGCAGTCGGAGACGAAACGTTGGGAATCACCACAGCATTCATCAACCGACCATGGCATAACAGCCCGGATAATTATAATGGACATGATATTTCCGGCCGTGAAAGTTTACATCTTAACATTCTGTCGTAATGGCTGCAGGTGCATCTTATTGTCATACAGACCCGTCACAACGTGTCCCTGTGCGGCTGGTCCCGGTGGAGGTTAGAGTCCTCCCTCGGGCATGGGTGTGTGTGTTTGTCCTTAGGATAATTTAGGTTAAGTAGTGTGTAAGCTTAAGGACTGATGACCTTAGCAATTAAGTCCCATAAGATTTCACACACATTTGAACATTTGAACAATGCGTCCCTCTTTGACTGAGGCGAGGACATTAGCTCGGCTTCCCGTTGTGGCTTGTAGAATGACTACAGTGTCCTCTCCCAAGGGGCTCACAACATGGTGTCCGTTTCCATCCTCCTCCTCCTCGGATGCTCGCGGCGAGTTGGCGAAAGTGACCACAGTCGGACGTATTACAACACTGAAGAGCCAAATAATCCGGTATGCATGCCTAATATTTTGTATGGCGTCCTCGAGCACGCAGAAGTGCCGCAACACGACGTGTCATGGACTCAACTAATGTCTGGAGTGGTGTTGGAGGGAAATGACACCATTAATCCTGCAAGGCAGTCCATAAATCCGTAAGAGTACGCTGGAGTGGAGATCGCTTCTGAACAGCACGTTGCGAGGCATCCCAGATATGCTCAATAATATTCATGTCTGGGGACTTTGGTGGCCAGCAGAAATGTTTAAACTGAGAAAAGTGTCCATGGAGCCACTCTGCAGCAATTCTAGGGGTGTGGGTGTCGCATTGTGCTGCTGTAATCTCCCAAATCCGTTAGATTGAACAATGAATATAAATGGATGCAGGTGATCAGACAGAATGGCTTCGTACGAGTCACCTATCATAGTCGTATTTAGACGTATCATGGGTCTCATATCACTCCAGCTGCACAAGCCCCACACCATTACAGAGCCTCCACCAACTTGAAGAATCCCCTGCTGACATGCAGGGTCCATGGATTCCTGAGGTTGTCTCCATAGCCGTACATGTTCACCCATTCGATACAATTTGAAACGAGACTCGTCCAACAGTTTCCAGTTGTCAACAGTCAAATGTCGGTGTTGACTAGCCCAGGCTCGCTGTAAAGCTTTGTGTCATGCAGACATCAAGGGTACGCGAGTGGGCCTTCAGCTCTGAATGCCCATATCAATGATGTTTCGTTGAATGGTTCATATTCTGACACTTGTTGATGGCTCAGCACTGAAATCTGTAGCAATACACGGAAGGGTTGCACTTCTGTCACGTTGAACGATTCTGTTTAGTCATCGTTGGTCCAGTTCTTGTACGATCTTTTTCTGGCTGCAGCGATGTTGGAGATTTGATGTTTCACTGGATTCCTGATATTCACGCTACACTCGTGAAATGGTTGTATTGGAAAATCCCTGCTTCATCGCTTCCTCGGAGATGCTGCGTCCCATCGCTCGTGCGCCGACTATAACACCACATTCAAACTCACTGAATTCTTGATAATCTACCACTGTGGCAGTAACCAATCTAACAACTGCAACAGACACTTGTTGTCTTATATAGGCGTTGCCGTGTTCTGCCTCTTATATATCTCTCTATTTGAATACACATGCTTGTACCAGCTTTTTGGCGCTTCAGTGTGAATTGTAGTTCGTGTGCATCGAAGCTTAGGTACACTGTAGCCACTGGGTACATATGATGATCATGGTGTCTCGTTCTGACACCTGCCATGTATTAGAGTTTGGCCACAAAAATTTCGGTGTCATTGCGCATAGTGTCGAACTGACTTTAGCCTGTCACTCATTTTAGCGGACGGAGTATAAATGTGGCGATATCTTGTGACATTGGGCTTACTGACTCTGTTCAACCCGCTTCCAAGCAAGCACATGAATATACGTTGTCTAGTTAGCACTTCTTCTCTGGGGTAAACATCTCTCGTACACGTGTTTACCACATTTGACAAATATCAGAAGAAAATACTTTCAGATTTTTGATAAATTACTGACATGAGTTTTGTGGTATGTTGTTCATTACTTCTCATTCAGTTGTAATGGAATTTACTTAGTTAAGTTTCGCCAGCCATTTGCAATGTTTTAAATAATGATCTGTGTATGTATTGAGAAGATTTTGCTTCAGTAACTTGAGGTGAAATTGTGAGGTCCTCATATGTCTTATGTTATTGTAAATCGTTCATTTTCTCTGTAGTCAGACAAAGATGAATGAACGCACTGCTTTAGTAGTATATAAGATCCTTGAGCGTCTGTTTAGTCTTATCTGTGATTTACTTGCTACTCAGTCAGTTGTGCAGCACTGGGGCACTCTTATTTGAGGCATCTGTTGATTTGTATTTCTTCCCGAGGATGACAGCCACAAAATAGCATGCTGAACAAGGGGTAAGTCACTTTTATTTTGGGGCAAATCTCACCTTGCGCTCTTATGAGGAACCAGTGCATAGTTAAAATTATCAGGTGTCGTACTAGGCAACCAGATTTATTTTCAGTGGACAGTGTTGGTTACTTCATACACTTATTTTTTCCGACTAGAGCTGTAATCTATTTTTCTGGTCACTTCAAATCAAACAATGCACTTCATATCACTCAGTTTTCATATCGTACTTCGGGGCTGAGTTTTAATCATGTACTTTTCGTTAAGCACACAATTATTTTTCTTTTGCATTAAATTTTCCTATTTCAGATTTTGCATTTCATAAATTTAAAGTTTTATTTCACTACAGTGTTCACATATGCAACACAGGAGCATCCAACAGTCAGGTTTGCTCAGCAATTGAATACGATGCGTAAAGTAATCGTGCGATAAGGAGAAAGTATTCGAAATCAATATACGCTGATTTCTCACAAACAGACAATTTTCATAGAAAGCTTACGTGAGCTTCCAGTCATTAGCGACATATGTTACGAGCTTTGTGTAAGATGGATCCCCACTATCCTAGCTTATTTACTTTCAGTATATTAATTTAATTGATTTGTGGAGTCCAAGTATAATTTACCCTCTACCGTTCCCAAGATCGCTGTCACTTCCCTCTGAAACATACTCCGTGTATCATTTAAATGGAACCATACATGCCTTAACTCTAAGCATGCAAGATAAGTTGTCTGTAGAACAAGTGCACGAGTTGCAGAGCAGATTTACAGAGTGATTTCGTAGCGTAAATTAGGAAATTGGCGAATTAATCAAGCATGTTAATACAGTTAATTAAAAGAAGATTCAGAGTACTATTTAGATTCATTAAGATGTTAATGCAGTTGAGAGACTGAATAACCTTTGTCGATACAAAAATAATTAATACCACAGTAGACTGTATAATGAGGCATGGATAGCTTTAAAAAGGACAATCACATCCGTTTGACATTGCAAAAAACCTGGGATAAAGGAAAAAATAATTGAATTCATGGACGAATGAAAAAATTTTAAAATTTCAGGATACAGCAATATACCAGAAATGAAATAAATAGGAAGTAAGGGATGCAAATAAGTAATGGTTGAAGGAAAAATGCTACGTAACTGAAAACGAGATGATCGTTCGAAAGACTGAATAAGGATGTCGAAAAGTCAAAATAACCTTCTGTGAAATTAAAAGCAAAGGTCTCAATATTAAAAGTGCAGGAAAATTTTCAGTGTTCAGCACAGAGGACAGAGAAGCTATGCGGATGGAGTAGACTCGAGATGAAGTAATATGGAAGGCATAGATAACATTCCTTCGAAAGTCCCAAAATCATTCGAGGAGTAGCACCCAAAAAATTATTCAAGTTGATGTGTAGAATCTATGGGAAAGGAGACATACCAACTTATATTCGGCAAAGTATTATTCACACAATCTGAAGATAGATGGGGTAGGTAATTACAAGAATTATAAGACAATCAGTTTAGTATCTCATACGTCCAATTTGGTGCCTACAAGAACAGAAGAATAATCAAAAAAAGTCAGATACTGTTAGATGACTTTAGGAAAATAACGGCAATGCTCACGTTACGTTTGATAGAGGAGGCAAGAGTTAAGAAAAATCCAGACATGTTTATAGTATCTGAAGCCCTAGAAAAAGACTTCTAAAACGGCAAATTGTGCTAAATGCGAAGTTCTTAACAAAGTAGGGGTAAAAAGCAGCTGATGCTTACACAAGGTTTCACTCTCCTATTCACCACAGGACGCAATCAGAATACCCACACGTCTGTTAGAGAAAATTCTATCTGCAACTGTGAGAAAGTGTTCCAAACGTTTTCTGTGGCGTGTCTCTGAAATGAGATGTGGGTATTCACATAATGGGGTATGGGAGACGATCTAAGAACAACATCTAGGTTTCCTGGCTCACCGGTCCTACGACACATATCATAAGTACACCAACCAAAAGGGAAGAAAAAGACGATAAGAAAAAAGTACTGCGATTATAAAGGTAATAAGACAGAAATTTAATTGTTCACTGGCATTATTCAGTATATAAATTCAAGATGCAATGACGGTACTAAAAGAAAAGTTCGAGAGTTGGATGGAAATTCTGTGTGAAAGAATGGCAAAGATGGGCTTCATTGATGAAACTGCTATCATAAATGCGAAAGAGGAAGAAATGCAGGACGTGTTGAATAGAAATAAGTCCATCAAAGACACATTGTAAATTGAGATTGAAGTGGAGAGAAACGAAAGTAATGCAGGGTTTCAGAAATGAGCTTACCGATAAACGATAGATAAACTTAACATCAAAATTGGGTATTTCGAAATGGACTTTGGAAGCAAAATAACACATGTCGGCTTACGCAAGCAGAAGAAAGTAAGCAGAATAGCACAAATTCTTGACTAAAGGAAACAGGGGCCTTCATTTGAGGGAGAAAGTTGTGGGAATGTACGTTTGGATTACAGCACTGAAAATAAGTTGATCATGGAATGTGGGAAACGAGAAGAAAAGAGAACCTTAGCATTTGAGATGTGGTGAGATTAAAGAATGTTAAAAATTAGGTAAGATAAGAAATCAGGACGTTCTTCTCAATTTGAGCAAGAGGAACATGTGGAAAACATTGACAGCAAGAAGGAACACGGTGGGAGGAAATGTCTTAACGTATCAAGGAATAACTTCCGTGATACTTGAAGAAGTCGTGGAGATGACAAAGACTGGAATGAAAACTACAAATAATGAATGATCTTGGGTGAAGTGCTACTCTGTTTGTGATATGAAGAGGTTGGCACTGAACAGTAATTCGTTGCGGGCCGCATTAAACCAGTCAGTAGTGTAATGGAAAAATAAAGTACGTTCCTTATTTTCATGGACCGTACATGTCATCTTTCTGATATATGAAAGACTACACTAGCAGAGGATCTATCGCCCCTCACAAGAGCACTTTAAGGCGACAACAAGGATGACTAGGTTTTCCGTAAGGCAGAGTTTACTACATCCACGGCGAGTGAAGCGTTTCATACTACGGATAAGCTACGCACACAGGCCATCAGACATGCTTGGAACACCGAAGGTACATCCGGCCCTTACAAACAGTATGTCGGTTGCGCCGGAGCACGGAATCGAGACGTGGAACACTCTATGCCGTACAGCAATTACGAAACTATAGCATCAACTTATTCCGGGGCTCAGCGGCGAAAGAAGCAACTGAAATTATTTTGAAGGGGGAACTTAATGAAAAGGAATAGCGATCTCAAACTGGACAAAACATGGAATCCCATGCTTTTTGCCTGAAACCTGCAAAGACTTACAATAGGTGTAGTGTGGATCAATTGATGCAGTGCAGTATGGATCGAGTGTCTAGCCATTGATGCGATTTATGTATTGTTCTTTGCCCTTGAACAGCATATCTGACCCTTGTGTGTCTATCATCGCGTGTAGAGTGGAGCAAAAGCTGGGCGCGACTGCTGTAGGTTCAGCCTGTAGGTTCACTTGGAAGATGGCCGGAATGTCGGAATGTTTTCTATGGAAATATCATTTGACTGTATCAGTCACTGCGTCACTAAAACATGAAGATGCACAGCAGGAAATGTATTTAAAGAAATGGAAATTTTTGGTAAGATCTTATGGGACCAAACTGCTGATGTCATCGGTCCCTAAGCTTACACACTACTTAATCTAACTTAAACCAACTTACGCTAAGGACAGCACACACACCCATGCCCCAGGGAGGACTCGAACCTCCGACGAGGGGGATTAAAGAAGTTTCTCATGTAGAAAAATGAGAAGGAGCTATATGTTTGATTTGGCAAAAATTTTCTACCACCAAGATCGCCGAAACATTTGTTTTCAACAACTGGTTTTTACATGCTTTGTTGTCACCTTTTGGTCTTCTAAAGACTAGAAAATGAAAGCAAAGCCTGCCGAAAGCGATTGTCGCTAATAATAAGTATTTATGCGATATTGGCTGTTGAGATTTTTGCTAATCAGTTGAAACGTTGCTTCAAGACGATACTACCACTCAGATGTTTCGCTGAGATGATTTCAACCAGAACGCTAATACTTGAAATGTATTCGCCGTTGCGATTATGGACAACTATCAGCCGTATAATGGAATGACGACAGTTAAAGTCTGTGCTGGATCGGAACACGGATTTCCCGCTTATCGCGAGAAGACTCCTTACGTTTAAGCTCTCCGAGCACGATTCACAGACAAACCAAAGCCTCTGTATATCGTCAACACACTTTACAACCTGCACTTGTACGTCCATTATGTGTATTCCCGCGCAGGGGAGATATTTTGCTTCGAAGTCGCTTGCCATGTGTCGGCGGATAAATACCTGTATTTATGTCTGAAGGAACACGGCATCGTACTTATAAACAACATAGGCACTGCAGCATCGTTAAAGGAAAAAAGAAAAGAAAAAAAAAACTGCCATAGCCTCATTAACGTACACGTGCATCGCACGATATTAGTATTTCCTTTTATGTTCGTAATTAATTTAATTTTTAACTTAAACCCTCAAGACATGCCCTGCACTTTACTTTAATACGAAATTAAAAGTTCATGTAAGTACAAAACCTGACATATATTGACAACAACGATAGTTTACATCTAAAATCTAAACAAAACAGCTATTCTCAAACCAGCTCTTCAGTTTTACCTGAAAGCCGGACGACAATACTACCTCACAATAAAAAGAAAGTGGTGGCAGCTGCCGACAAACTGAAAGCAAGCTGAAGGCAGAGCAAACACTGCAGCAGTGTGCGAGAATTCTCTAAAACTCTTCAGAGATTAAGAGGACCGGAGAGAGACATAGGAATTGACGCGGATTATAGCAGTTCCCTCGGTCTTCGCCTCCATGCAAACTAGGTTCCATACTTGCACCGACGTCCACTATCAATAGTCTCTATATTCACCATCATAGCCGTATTACCTCTCCCACTACTTCCACCTCACAAGAATTCCTTAGGTACAATGAGCTATACTATTGACATTTAAAAATATAATCAAAAATTAATTTCAGTCCTGTCAGAAATCACCTACAAATATTATTAACAATTTAGTTTTATCATCAGTTCTCTTTTAAGCTTACAAAATATATACGGTAATACGGAAAAATCATTTTTTGAAATGGAATAGTTGTTTAAAACAAGAAAAAACGACTATAGAAAGTTGAAGTCGTTGTATGAATGTGTGGTGTCTGTTCTTTCGGGGCCGCGAGCAGTAGCTGCGTGGTTTGAGGCGCTATGTCACGGATTGGGCGGCCCCTACTGCCAGGGGTTCGAGTCCTCCTTCGGGCATCGGTGTGTGTGTTGTTCTTGGCATAAGTTAGTTTAAGTAGTGTGTAAAGTCTAGGGACCGATGAGCTCAGCAGTTTGGTCCCTTAGAAATTCGCACACATTTCAACTTATGGAGGAAATGGACAGGGGTTGCGGATAGGCGTGAAACTGCGAGGCGAACCGAGGTAGTCCGTGCAGCTGGGATAACACTGTGTCTCGGATGGCGCAGTGGTTACCACACCTGCGTAGTAAGCAGGAGGTCCCGGGTTCGAGTAGCGGTCCGGTACACGTTTTCATTCGTCGCTGCCGATTCCGCGTAATGTACTGAAGTGGTAGGTTACACTACAGACTGTTCCACAGCAAAAAATATAAAATCCACATTAATTCTGAATATGAGATGCGCAATTTAAGTAGTGAAACTAACAGCATTGTGTTGATCTGGCAATGGCTGTTATGCCAAACTTGGAGGGGACGCGTATGAACATTTGATACGCTATCAGCGCACGTTGGAGCGCGCTAATGTCACGTTGGTTATTCGGAGTGCTTTTTTTACTGAAGAATAATTTGCTTCTGCGTTTTGATAAACAGTGACAGGAATTTCGAGAAAAGATGTGTGATCAGATTTTGCATCAGACAGTGCAGAGGAAACGGATGTAGAACTTCGTCAGGCGTACAGAGACAGCATTCTATCAAGTTCGCAGGTGTTTATGTGGTTAAGACATTTTCAGAAGGGAGGCAATCAGTTGAATATGAAACTCACAGTGGAAGGCCATCGGTTTGAAGAACTTATTGAAACGTTGACAGAGTCCCGGATCTTGTACATGCAGACCATCGGTTGACATGTCTGGAACAGATTCGTATTGGACTCAAACCACAGTTCATGAGAAATTGGCTAATGACATGGTGACAAGACAAAGCTGCTCAAAACAGGTTCCGAGAAACCTCACGCAAGACGAACAGGACATGAGGAAGGAAAGGTGTGTTGTCTTTTTGAAGTCGATTCAATATGGTCCCCATTTTACGGAACATCTCATTAAGGATCACCAGATGGGAAACACACCTAGACGTAACTTTTGGACCCTGGACGACATTGAAATGGCTGTAACTGACCTTCTGACGGCAATTCCAGTATCAGAGTTTCAGCACTTCTGTTAGGAATGGAATAATGGTGTCCAGCACTCCAGCGCTATGTGGCTTCACACGGAAAGCAGATAGTGTTCAGTTGTACTGAAATAAAGCAGGAGAAACAATCAGTCTCATTACTTTATTTGCACACCTCACACAGCTACATCCCTTAACAACCAATGTTTAGCCATGGACTGTTTCACAGACCTCTGAACGGGACATTTATCGTCGAGACATGAAATTATTAATGAGGTTGGTCATCCCTTTCTGACTTGAGTGATGGCGACCTTGACGATTGGTTTCGAAATGTACAATACATTATTCACAATGTCACTAAGGATTTTTACAGTTTACATTAACCTATTGCAGGTAACATACTGACACATTTTATAGCGTTTCGGGATTAAGGAAATATCCAGTATTTTGTTGGGTACCCAATAAAATGCTGTTACATTGTGGTTGTGTGTGTGTGTGTGTGTGTGTGTGTGTGTGTGTGTGTGAGCGCGTGTTTGCGTTTGCGAGAGCCAGTGAGAGAGAGAGAGAGAGAGAGAGAGAGAGAGAGAGAGAGAGAGAGATAAGGAATTTGAGTTAGGAACACTGAAGGTGAACAGATCAGTTAGCTTATTAAGAGACAGTGGATCGAATCGCGCTACTACATTAAACAGGTTCAAGTAGGTGTCGCATGCCAGAGCAATGCAAAGGTAAGTTGCATGTTTAGGGTAACTTGGCGTTGCTTACCGCCCCCAGCTCGCTCTGTTTCGCAAGGCTTGTCAGCCGTGTTATGCTTCGCAATGCACGATGCTCTTGCCTGCCTACGACCGGCTCCGTTGCATCCCACTTCCACTACGACGCGCTTTTTGACTGAATATGGTCGATATGCTAGATGCCCTCCTTATCAAAACCTGGTCTCTCGCGTCGACCAAATTAGATTATCTCATACACAGAAGTTCCTGGTGACTAGAACTCCAGTCCTGTTTGCCTCTTAAGGATTGTTCTAGCAAATGGTTTCCTTAAACCTGTCACTTCATTTTACACATTTCTACAATGCCCCTTGCCTTCCTCCTTGTCTCAAACACCACGGAACGTATTTAATTACCGGGCTTCTGGCACAGTAACTTCTACTCTCTGTTCAAAACTTACAAGCTAAAATGTATCAATTATCTTTAATACTACCCCTTGCGCTTTCATCTTCCTTCATTGCTTTTATGCTCAAGTTATCCAATCCACTGGAATCCGAACGACAGCTGGGACTCAACTCAGGACTACTCTCAGTAGAAGAAGTGTCGTCCTGTTGGTTGGTATGACAATAGTCAGTGTTCTCTTTTTCCAGTATTGATTTTCTCGATATAAATTTACATGTTGCACTAAGGTTTTCAGGGAGACTCCTACCTCTTACTGGTTCAGAAACATATTTATAGACTGCATTAATTCCTGCCCTACAGCTTGATTTAAGCTGGTTAGATCTGCGGCAGGTAGAGCTTGTATGAGCTCATCTGGCCAATACAAAAGAAGCAGCGAAATATTCAGGTGAGCTATTCCCTAAATCTCGGCGGGCAGAAGGAGTGCAGGTCCCATTATCTCTCACTCTGCTTCATTTATTAACAAACATCTCCTCTTTAATTCTAACCTATTTACTGACGTAACATTCCCCTGCTCGAAATAACCAGCCACTACGACAATATTGTCAACGATAGAGTACAACCTGTGCGCCTCGACCAGCTGAAAATACAATTCCGGCTCAATCACGTCTTTATTGCATTATCTTAACTCCATTTGACCTATTAGCAATTGCATAGCTCAGGAAACCAGATTGACAGATTGATTTCCCCTTGGTAAAATTTTTGTGTCCTTGCTGCCTCCATTTCTACATATCTTCCCTTCTGTTTTGCAATTAATAACTGCCGCTGCGATTTTACACTTACAAATCCCTTCAGCATCCCCCCATTTGACAGAATATCGTTGAACTATGTAGTACTCATAACGTGATTGTTTCCCTGCTACTTGTACAGCAACGGAAATGTAAACTTCCGCTCCACCAGTTACTCATCGATTCTGTGGGTACCCTGAAATAAAAAGGAAAATTTTTGTGCTCGGGTTCTAAAACTATCCCCAACTCCGGCTGTAACTCCTTCTCTACTTTCCTCAGACCCTCTAAATACTGCTCTGGAGACAATAAGTTTGCCCCAGCCTCTTACAGCCTGCTGCATAACCTCCTGTAATTTATTACTTTCCCTCGTGCTTGTCAAACACTTTATTCTACGGACTGCAACCATTTGGTCATTACTACTTCCCTATCTAAGACTTCTAGATCGGTTTGTAGTTCCCTTGTATTCTGATTAACCGCTTCTTCTGCAGCTATGCCATACCGCACTACTTCTCCAGTCAGCTGTCGCAGTTGCGTGTTATTCAGCCGCCCGGTGTAGTCGAGCGGTTCTCGGCGCTACAGTCTGGAACCGAGCGACCGCTACGGTCGCAGGTTCGAATCCTGCCTCGGGCAAGGATGTGTGTGATGTCCTTAGGTCAGTTAGGTTTAAGTAGTTCTAAGTTCTAGAGGACTGATGACCTCAGAAGTTAAGTCACATAGTGCTCAGAGCCATTTGAACCATTTTTTGTTGTTTTCATAAGCCGACCTCCTGCGTCGATCCACTCCTCTTACTTCACGTATGTGGAATAACCCTCACTCCTTAATTTTTCGTACGCTCCTTGTATTCTCTCACATACCCTGGCACTTCCTGTAAGTATCCCGTGCCTTTCCGTTTGCTAACGGAAACTGTCGAATGCTTCTTCCAATCTTCTCACCTCGTTAGTTGCATCCCATGCACTGAATGCCATCTGTGTCACACAGCGATGACTGGTGATCACAACGTCTTCCTGCTTGGTCAACAGCGCTCCCCCTTCCAGGAGCTGATTCCGGTACACTTTTACCCCGACGAAGATCAGTAGTCGTGCTGCGAACCGCATCATGTCATCTCCTCTGCACGTCACCTACGGGCGGGTATACCTTTCACCCTCTTAAATTCATTGCTGCTCCGCATCTGCTTTTACTAATTACACTAAATCTATACCTAATGTATGGAAAATATTATATGACTACCTCCTAGAACTTAATTTGTAGGAGCTCCTCGCTATCGTTTCATGACCAATCTCTCTCTTTCTGTTCCGCATCTCCAATCCCTGGAATAAAAGGTTTCAACCACTCTATATGCCCAATTGTCGTTTTCGTCGGCAGTTAAATCTTGATATATACTGGTGATGTAGTTTCTACCACTTTTATGGATCCCGATAATTTGTAAAATGCTTCTTTGTCCTTCCCTTCGGCGTATTTGAAGTTGACAGCATCACCCAATGACTAGTCTTGTACTGCGCCATTGTTGCTGTACGGCCCACTCCGTCTTCCTGTTCCTCCAGCGCTCGTGTATTTGCCATCTGTATTCTATTCCGGATAGCAAATTCCTTGACAGACCCTCCAGTCTTCCTGTCTTCATTTTCAATGTGTCGAATGGTGATGGCATTTTACAAGCATATACTACTTCATATGGCATAGTTCTGTATACTTCAAAAAGACATCCCAGTTGGTGTGATGTAAGTATCCAAACATCTTCCCTATTCATCTTTGGTAATAATAATCACTTCAGCTGTTTTTTGGTCCTTTATTACTCTATCACTACCGGTTTCGTGGCGTTAAAGTCACATCTTAAGGTGACATGTGTATAAAAATAAATACAAAAGGAATAATAGCCCTGACACATACACTGGTATGGTAAAGGACTAAAATACAGCTGAAGCGATTATTAATACTCAGGACGAATACTCATGGTTTTTGTTGCCGAACCTACAAGGTTGTCTGCATCTTCCCTATTGTTCTCTGCAGCCCTTCAGTTCTTCCATTGGCTTGTGGATGGAGAGGACTCATCGTTTCTTCATATTCAATAATTTACACATGTACTGAATAGATCTGATATGAAGTTCGTTTCCTGGTCTGTTATTATTGTTTCAGGCACTCCAGATTTCATTATTCAATTAGTCACAAGTACTTGTGCCATTGTTGCTGTCTGCTGGCTTAGCATCGAGACCATTTCTACATGTCCTGAAAAATCATCTTTGATTGTGGGTTTGTACTTTCTCCCTGAAGGTGTTTCATTGAAAGGACCTCAAACATAAGTCAACAGGAATTAGAATGGTGCTAACGCTTCAGGTAACGTCCTCAGTGGTACTCTCATTCGACACAAATCCGCTCTCTGTGCACACTGTATGGTAATCCGCACTTACTGGTTTACGTCCGTCTGCTCATTCCCCCACCAGTACCTTTCTGCTACTCTACTGCTCGTAAATCTGCAACCTCCATGGCCCCCTAATAAGCGATCGTGAGCTTCTTGTAGCACTCTATTTCTTTTCTTTGCCACTACCCACTCACCCAGCTTAGTTTCTGTGCATAGCATCCCATCCTGCATACAAAACTGTGACTGCTTAAGATTCTGCTCTCTGTGCAATTTGCCCTTGCATATACTCATTACCCCAATACGTAATACTGCAAGCCATCCGCATTTCTGTGCTTCTTCCCAGGTTTATGTGTGACTTCGAAATGAAATTCACTTATTCTTACTGCCCAGCAGGTCAGTCTACTAGAAGGATCCTTTAACCCCATCAACTATTTTAATGCCAGATGATCTGTTATTACTATAAACTTTTTACCGTACTGATAACATTTGAAATATGTGATTCCATAAATAACGCCAACATATCTTTCTCCACTGTGGAACAATTTCTTTCTGCAGATTATAGTTGTCTTGATTCATAAGCTGCCGGATGTTCTATACCTTCTACTACTTGTTCTAA
This sequence comes from Schistocerca cancellata, assembly GCF_023864275.1. Lineage (NCBI taxonomy): Eukaryota > Metazoa > Arthropoda > Insecta > Orthoptera > Acrididae > Schistocerca > Schistocerca cancellata. Next base: position 479,072,286 of record NC_064628.1, on the reverse strand, counting down.
CACACAGCCAAGTGCATGGTTTGTGCATCACATGATAAAACAAATTCTCTAACATACAGCCAAGTGCATGGTTTGATGCATCACACGATAAAACAAATTCTCTATTGAAGTTTAAAAACACAAATATTGGACTCTATGTTAAAGTTAATTTTAGTTCCTCGAAAGCATTCTGGCACTCTTCTGACCACAAAAATATTGTGCCCTTTCTTAACGACTGTGGTAATAGTCTGCAATATCTGCAATTCCTTTTACGAATCTGCAGTAATAGCTCACGACTCCTAAGAACGATTGCAACTCCTTTGTAGATTCAGGTATAGCAAATTCACATACAGCTCTAATTACTCTCGGGTCTGTCTTAATCCCATCTTTATTTACGATATTACTAAGGTACGCTAACTCTCTATCGCAACACTAAACTTTTGTGCAGTCAGTGTTAACTTCGCTGCTTTTGGCATTAGGACTACATCCCTTAATAGCTGCATATGCTGGCCAATATCACTCGGATAGACGATTCTGTCATCTAGATACATGAAGCATTCCCGTGGTTTTAAACCTCGGACTACTCCTTCCTACAATCTTCGAAATGTTGGAAGTTCATTTCTAAATCCTAATGGGATTATTACGAATTGTCAGTATCGCCAGGGTGCCAGAAACGCTACTGTGTGTCAATCCTGCAGTTTGACCCTATCTGGTGATAACCATTCTTCAAATCCATTGTTGAAACATATTTGCATTGCCCTAAATGGTCCAAGGTTTACTGTGATTTTTGGCAAAGAATGACAGTCCTGTAGGGTTTTCGCATTTAGATGTCTGTAATCAGAAAGAAACCCATATTTTCGTGTTCCATTCACTAAGTTTTTTGGCATGACGACTATTCTTGCTCCCCATGCGCTATTACTTTATCATTTGTTCCATCTTTCAGCTGTTGATCGATAAATTCCTCCGAAATTGGCTGTAAGTACTTACGCATTGTGTGTGTACTGCTGTGCAATATGCATAGCTGGTAATGGCCCTTTAGTTTCAATGGCACCAGGTGATTGTTCGTGGCTGGTACCAATCGTGTTCCATTATTCTTCCTCCAGGATATCCATATAAGCCATTAACAACGCCTTTGTTAAACTTATGTCTTCTACGCTAAAATTATGTATAGAAACATGTACCTTCTTTTCACCATTTTATTTCTTATAAATGTACAATACTTCTGTTAATGAAACAACCTTCTAAAAAATTATCCCCCACTCCGTGCAATCTGTACCGTGATAGGTCCCATTGCTTACTCTTCCACCAGATTACTACTGGCGACCGACACATGCGCCCATTTATCCAGTAATACCGTGCAACCCATTTTTCCTACTATTCCTATTATCGCACACTCCACCTCTGCATACGATTTCGTAGTATCTAATCTTACTGCAAATAACCGTAGGTAGACCAGAGATTCTCACTGGCTCTTAATGACTTATTCTTTCCCAGTCCTTTACTTCTATAACTATTACTTCTCGTTACTTTCTTCACATCACCCTGAGGCTGGCGACAATGCCTCCTTGCATTCCCTATTCGTCCACACCTGAAACATTAGACCTAGCAGAAAAGCATGTCCGTTTACCTCGCATTCCAGTCGACAAATCGATCTCCTCTCTCTCTATAGCTAACCGCACTGCTGTGTGCAAATCTAGTGAACCGCCTGTTGGTTCACGTCTCGACGTTTCTGCAAGTAAGCTTCTCAGAAGTGCATCGATGCTCTCTGCTCAGCTTCTTGCAAAATATTTTCGTTGACTGCACCATGCTGTCCTAATCCATGCTGTCCTTATCCTATCTGCAAACTGTTCCAAAGTTTCCCTATTTCTTTTAGTTATTACCCATATTTGTTTCCTATTGTGTCTAGCACTGTTTCGTTTCGTATATCTTTGAATTAACCCTTCTTTAAATTCACCGAATATTGTGGCTCCGTTAAGAGTATACGCTACATAAGCTTTAGCTTCCCATGTTCGTCTCAGTTTTGCAACACTCAGTAACTCCTTATCAGACAAACCTTCCACCTCAGCCAGATTTCAAAGGCCTCCTACAAAAGCCCGCCCATCCTCAGTTGCCTTGCCAGAAAAACGAGCAATTAAAAACATGCGAATGACAAATATACACCCCGTTGTGACAATTGGAATTTTACCAACCCATATAGTTCTGCATTATCCACTGTTAATTCTGCTACCTTTCCTAACAAATATGTGTGTTGCTTTCAGCTTTGACATACCTTGTGTCTGGTTCTGCCAAAGTTTTGTAGACAGCACTCATTTTCGGAGCTAACATTCACAAGACCAGAAAACAAAATACATTAATTTAGTTCTTATGTTCAATCATGAGTCATCTCGATCCCGGCTTTGCCTAGCCATGTGACCCTAACGATTAAATGTACAACATTTTGCTAGAATCGATTCTGTACGTTGTACTGTGTGGCCCTCAAAGTTACACTATCCACATGTAACAGGAACTAAGTAGTCATGACTTCCATTAGGTCTAAGACGAGACAAATCACCTGGTTCTCTACTCATAATAAAATCTGCCCTTCAAAATGTGTGATCGGCAAAGCTTTTCACCATGAGTAAAATGCAAAAACAAATTTTTGGTGATACCATACCAAAGGCCATAGGTTCAAATGTTGATCTAAGAAGTTGATGATTTGACACCATTATTAGATGACCCATGATTATCATCCATTGGAGAGTGAAAAGAGACACCAGGAAAATCACAGATAATTATAATAAACTTCTTTATTCCGGCTGTCGACCGTAATACATCAGGAACAGCTTGGTGGATGTATCCGTTGCCTCTCATGCGAAACAATAGATGTCTGACAATGCCGCAAAGAGTAGGGCTGAGCGCGGCATCATTCGAATGCAGCTCTCAGACACGACTCCAGCTCTCAGACACGACTCCAGCTGCGACGCTGGCTACAATACGGCAGCGCGGCTGACAATAACCTGAAGGTGGCCATGACCTCCATCCAGTTAGCAGGCGGCTCTCTGCTCCGGCGGTGGCAGTTCCCATGACTCAGGGCAGGCTGCCCCCTCCCGTGGTCAAACTGTGGACCCTCTACTGCATTCTGGAATGTCGCTCCGGGTGTCACAGGCTCTTGGTGTAAGTTGTGATACTGCGAAGCGAATATTTTAGTACATGAAAGGCTGAGTACTTATACACTCCAGACTATGTTCGTTTAGGGCTTATGTGGCGACGAATGAGGAAAGGCTTCCATACTTCAGGCAGCGTATTGCAGCATCGGCTGTTGCTGTATCAAGTGCAGATGCCCCTGCTTCGAAACACCTGTAGCTTTGCTTTGCTTCGCACTGCACTTCTGCTTTGGCGTACTTTTCGACCAAATACAGTCGATACACTACAACATGCTATATTTATCTTGATTAAATAGCGGTTGTACGGAAGGAATCAGGAATGAGGTGCTTTGAAGTGTTAGCCAAAGAAAAGAAAAGGTCGCAGTAAGACACACAGCCTACTCCTCAGTGTCATGTGTCAAGAGAAATCAGCGTAATGAAAAAGCTGTGCAATGTCAACGATTGGCGTTCTGTAATTTATTTCAATATGTGTGTTCTTTAATTTCGTTTGCATAATGCTATACGCTTATAACAAACGTAGAATAGAACTGCGTGCTTATTTCATTGCATTTACTGATACAAAATGTGAATGTAATCACTAGCAAATTATTCCTGTATTTACACATTAGTTATTAATTGGGATCAGTATATTCTTGTCCATTGTATTACAAACTTTGGACAGGCGTGCAGAAGAAGCTGAGATTAAATACTAATTATACTCCGGGTCCTGATCACATTACTGAACGCACCGTATGGTACGTACGAATTTCGAAGTGCAAAACAATAATTATTTGGGCAACTTATCTACTTTTTTCCTTTTTTTGGTCGTCTTACACAGGTCATATAGTTTATACAGTGCTGGGAATAAGAATAAGGGAAACACCTGTCTCTGCATTACCTGAGGTTGCCTGTGGTGGCGTATATTGGCGATAGTGCACAAAGTTTTGAGCTACTGGATCAGTTGATGTAAGTCTCTCAGTCTCCCAGCCTCTTACTTTTCAGCAGGATATGTAACTGCCCCCTAGAGGAGAAAATATCGTCTCCTTTTGTTGAGAACAGTCATTCGAAAGTACTACTGTGGCGTCAGCTTCAAGGCGGAAAATGGGGAGATGTTATATGGTAGATTAAGTCTTATGAGGTAGAAGAGCTTTGGTCCAAATTTAGTTTGATTTTAAGTACAAGCAAACTCTCTTTCTGAAACAGTGTATTTTGATTTCAATACATACTGTATTGTTACATATGTGAAAGATGTAAATTCACTACAGAGGGAAAAAGCACAGCGATACCGTCTGAAGAGCTGTTCCATATTCTGTGTTGCATGGAGATGTGAGACATCTTCCGGGCTGCGCGGCTCCCTGAAAAGTGTCGCTTTGGCAGAAAGGCAAGCTGCGGAGTGTTGCGAAGTTTGCACTGGGTTCTAAGGTGCACATGCTTTGACATTCGCATAGCGTTCGGTAGGTACAGACAGACTGCATTTATAATGTTAGTGTACGTGTTCAACTTTATGCCAACCACTGATTTTGCAGTGTGTTAGGAACCATTGGAACCATTTTCCACAATAAATCCAAATTTGTGCCTGTAACGTAAAGAAATAGCTGTTTCCGACTTTTGTGGTACTCATAGTTATCAGATACGGGAGGATACCGTGTCTCTTAAATGAAAGTATTAGAAACTCTTACTCTTTGCAGTAGTGCTTCCAAACTACGATCACTGTGTTTTTATATTTTGTGCTTGCAGCAATTCACTCATGAGGTAAGGAGAAAGAATCTGCAAAACGTACCACGCAAGAAATATATCTTATCTTTATTCTGTCTTTAGTGTACTCACTAGAACTGTTCAAATCATATGTAAAAATCGAATAGCGAGCAACGTATACCTAGGATAGTATTTCCTCTGTTGGTCTCTAAGCAGTAGTGAGAAATACGCCGCTACGGTCACAGGTTCGAATCCGGCCTCGGGCATGGAAATGTGTGCTGTCCTTAGGTTAGTTAGGTTTAAATAGTTCTAAGCTCTAGGCGACTGATGACCTCAGCAGTTAGGTCGCATAGTGCTCAGAGCCACTTTTTGAGAAATAGGTTTGAGGAAGAAATTCCTGTACTACAGAGTTTCTCTTTCAGCGACAGATCAAGTTAGCTGAATATCATTTCCCAAATAAGCAAGACTTTATGAAAGTTTAGTGCACATAAACATAAAACTCTCGACTACATAAAATATTAATTCTGCATGACAGTCGTTTACTTCATTTTCCATGTCTGAATGCGTTCCCATTCAAAAATCTCTTTGCTTAAATAAGGTGAAGAGTCAATCATTTCAGAACAGATAGACAGAAGGCAAAGCGAGCCTTGCCGTTTCATTTCTCGGTCCAACGCAGTCCACCTTAGTATTTTTGCACTTTTCAGGGAATGCAGCAGTCGCAACAGGTGCTATGTTTCCGTCTTCGCCGGCCGCGGTGGCCGTGCGGTTCTGGCGCTGCGGTCCGGAACCGCGGGACTGCTACGGTCGCAGGTTCGAATCCTGCCTCGGGCATGGGTGTGTGTGATGTCCTTAGGTTAGTTAGGTTTAAGTAGTTATAAGTTCTAGGGGACTTACGACCTAAGATGTTGAGTCCCATAGTGCTCAGAGCCATTTGAACCATTTTTTTTTTTCCGTCTTCAGTTAGTTTTCAGGAAATAACACATTTACTTTGGCTTTACCCGCATGAAGCAGTTCATAGTAAACGAAAGTTTCTCAAACAAACGTTGACAACTTGTGGGTGTCTGAGTTAAGTGTTAATCAAACTGCTACGCAGAAGTAAAGATTTATTGGGAAAAAGTGCCTATTCCGTACCGGAGCTGAAAAACTGTATACAGAGATAAGTAATTTTCTATCAGTAATCGAAGCAACAAAATTAAACAGAAATTTCAGAAATGAAAGGAGTCTTGTGGACATAGCGCGTGTTAATGCTTAGCATTGAAGACGATAGCCAGATATTGCTCAACCAATAATTGAAATAAATAAATGAACGAACGAACACGTTGAGCATAGAATCGATCGATAGCCTGAGGAACAGAGCTTCTGAACAAGCAGAAGCTGCAGTGAAGAGGCAAGATTGAAGTGAAAATGAAATTCAACAAGTCAATAAAATGAAATTATGCACTTGTGATTCAAATGTTACACACAAATGTACTAGAAATCAAAAGGAAAATAGAACCAACTATTCATTCAGAGTTATTATATTCACAAAACTGTCTTTTAAATCAGAGAAGGTAAAAACTGCCATGGGAAGTCTCGCTGAACGGAAATTTTAATCTTACTTTGAAGCAATAGTTTTTGACAACGTAGCTCAAAGACGAGCACTTACAGGTAACATGAATGCGTGATATCTACTCTCTCGGACATTTCCGACAGAACAGGCACCACGCATTCACATAATTTGATTGGCCTAGACGGACAATGGATTCACCTTCTTCAGTGAGGATGCACAAATACGTCCGACCTCCTGTGGGAGTCTCAGGGGGGGAATGTGCAGGAAATGGACAGGGATTGCTGATAGGTAGGGCTCAATGGGAATGGGAATCGGCCGTGACGCGTGCCGAGATCTTACGAACAGTTGCAATATCCCTGTGTCCCGGATGGCGCAATGGTTGCTGCACCTGTCTATGCCGGCACGGGCAGCTCAGCGTGTTCGTCAGAGAGGCCCTGGTCCTCTAAAATAAAATAAAAATTGAGTAGAGGAATCAGCGATCAAATTGAACGGATGTCCTGTGACGTCCGCCGCGACCAAACACCAGTAACATTACCGAACTAAATGAAAAATAAAAATAAAACGAAAAGTAAACAACCCGAAGATCGAGTGTTCGAATCTCGTTTCGATGCACATTTATACTCGTTGCCGCTGATTCCGTGTAACGTCCCGAAAATGCTGAGAGCAGTTCTCCCCTTCCTTTCCTCTCTTTCCCTCTCCACCTCCAATTTACACATAACATTTCGTTTTTTTTTTTTTTTTTTTTTTGGAAGCAGACTTGTTATTACGCTCTGGACGATGGAAAGAAGAAATTATTTTCAGAAATGGTTGTGATATGAAGGTGAACTGTAAGAATATAGAAAAAACTACTTAAGTCTCGAAAAGAAACTTTTTGTTTGGATTCGAAGTCAATGAACTTCGAACTGTAACTTAGAACGAAAAAGTCAGCAACACAAGGAGCAAGTCGATACACCACTACTCACATATTTTTTTCCGTCTATTTTGAGAGAATAAAATGCTAGAGAGGATTTTTTAAACGCTATTTCGTGAACAAACTGTATGTGCCTGTGCACGGTGGTTTGGGAAAGCGTTTCAATTTTGGAAGATATTTATGTTCCGTGATTAATTTGAATTAAGACTACAAGAAGAGAATGAAATTTGAGTTTGGTGCATTTAACTAGGAGCCGTGGTGGCTCGCTCCGAGCAGGCAGTCGGGAAGGGGCGTGCTTGGCCGTGCATTGCGGCGATTGCAGGTGTGTTTTGCCGTGGGTCTGGCAGTGTATTGGAATTGTTGCTGTGTTTATCTTGCCGCCGTGGATTTGTCGCATTTTTTCTTAAACGTAAGTGCCTTAGCTTCTTCTCGCATCAAACGATAGCTGTTTTTGGGCAGACCTGAAGGTGAAGATTTCTACTGTTTGGAAACTAGGATGTAATACATGGGTGTACCCTTATTCTATGCTTTGTGCCCGCTTCTGCCTGAATGGTTTCTTGCTCATTGTGTGAAGAGGGAAGTGACCTCTGAATTATTTTGAGGGGTTTGACCCCTGATATATTTAAAATATGTTATTGCTTCTCGAGACTAGTATGTGAGCAGCTTGATTCACTTCTTAAAAGATATTGCTTTACGTAACGAACAGCTCCTTGTCATACTGACTGTAAATTTACGTGCTGTGGCTTGTCTAATGTTGCATTTTAGTGTGTTTTAGTGTTGCGTACGGAAGTCCGGTAAGACTCAGTGTGTACACGGCGTCAGTGTGCAGTCGTGTCGATTGATATTCAAATGGCTCTGAGCACTATCGGACCTAACTTCTGAGATCATCAGTCCCCTAGAACTTAGAACTACTTAAACCCTACTAACCTAAGGACATCACACACATCCATGCCCGAGGCAGGATTCGAACCTGCGACCGTAGCAGTCATGCGGTTACAGGCTGAAGCTCCTAGAGCCGCTCGGCCACTTCGGCCGGCGATTGATTTTCAGGACGCGTTATTTTGCCCATCTGTCTGCTTGTGAGAGCGGGGAAAACTGTAAGCCATAGGCAAATTTATAACTCCTCTGAGTACGTAAGCCTTATTGAATTTCAGTCTGGGACATACGCCCTCTTAAGACTCTGAGCTGTTTGTAGTTTTAAGGTTCTATTAAGTTGCTTTTAGTTCCTAATTGGTAAGAAAGGTGTTTATTTGGAATTACCAGTCATGCTTATCTGTGTTCTTAAGGCGAAAAATTGAAGACACTCTTATATTTAGGCTGATCTGTTTGGCATGCTTGTTAGCTCAACCGCATGCAAGGTGCAGGAAATATTGTTTCAGCGTCACTGTAGATAGACAATAGCTGTGAAATTGTATTTTCGCTTTTTGGGCGTTATTTGGACAATTGTTCGCAATAAAATTTTGCACTTTGGTTACCGAGCGTCTCCTGCTCGCACGTGAGATTTGTTCTTCAGCAACAAGTTTGTAGTTCCAGTGCGCCTGCCGTATTTGTTATTCAGAGGTATAGATAAATCTCGTGCCCTGCGTGTGTGGCCTGGCCGGGCCTTGTATCCAAATGAGCAAGTACGACTGCCTTTCGGAGTGATCGGTCGGTGGCACCGGCTCCTTGGTATCCGGTCATCCGGACAGACAGTCAACACATTGGAAGTGTCAGCCAGGGTGTTTAACGGGGGACGGGCATCCCCATCCTATAATTAAATCCTAACGCTTGTAATCTGCGGCCTCTACAGAGAAGTTAATTTTCGGCAACTCTGAAATCTTGACTAACTGTCTAATTTGTCTACTTGTATTTTTTGTATGTAAATGAGCCTCGGCCTTTGAAAACCTTGGGGGAGGGGGGATTAGCGATATTCACAAATATTATTGTTATGATCTTTTAATTTGTATGTGCGGTGATCGTATGTAACTAATGTTGCATTGTGTTGCGCGCTACATAAGAAGAAAGTGTATGTAGCCTCAATCATGATTTCAGAGATGTGATTATATATCGTCAAGGACAGAAATTTTTTTCAAGGTCTTGGCCTAATTCCAAGCCGTGTAACCAGTCGATGCTTCTGTCTTCAGCTTAAATCAGAGCCTGTACTTGCTCAGAATGTTTTAAATGCTACTAAGATTTTCCTTATCACCAAGTTTGACCCAGATAATGGTTATTAGAGCCCTTTTAAATTATTTCTATTATTTAATCTGTCACATTTATTTTCGAAATTTATTTGTTGGTACAATAAAATTGTACTCGTAATTTTGGTGTAACGGTGAAAGTCGTTGAGAAGAAAACCTCTGGGGTGCAGTCTTCCCATTTGGGCCGTTTCCCGGGTTTCTTTTGGAATTGAATCTCTGGGTAAATGAGAGTGGTCTCAGACACGCAGAGGACATGATAAATATTTTTCTCCAAAGCGATCAACGAAATCATTGTGCGCTTCATGCTGTATCCGACAATTATCATACGTTTCCAGTCGATAAAAAGAGATTTTATTAACGAAGAAGAAATTTTAAAATAAAGTTTCAGTTTGTTTGGGAACGTGAACTCCATGAATGGCGCAAATTGCCTACAAGTAGCCGAACACAAACATTTTCCGTGGAAGATCGATTATCAGTGGATGATAGATTCAGTTCGACTACAGGATCCAGTCCATTACATGTAGACACAGTTCACTCCATTATGGAGCCACCATCAGCTTGCACAATGCGCTGTTGACAATCTGAATCCAAGGGTCTTCGTGGTGCCTATGCGGCAATCGAATCATACCATCACTGCTTACCAACTGAAATCGACACTCATCTGACAAGGCCGCGGTTTTCCTGTCGACTAAGGTCCAACCGATATGTTACGAGCCCGGGAGAGGCATTGCAGACGATGTCGTGTTCTCAGCAAAGGCACTCGCGTCGGTCGTTTGCTGCCATAACCCATTAACACCAAATTTCGCCCCACTGTGATTCATCGAACGTCCCACATTGATTTATGCGGTTATTTACGCGGGGTTGTTTGTCTGTCAGCAGAGACACCGCAGCTGTCGGTCGTTAAATAAAGGCCGTCGGCTACGGTGTTGCCGTGATGAGAGGTAAGGCATGAAATTTCATATTCTCGGCATACTCTTGACACTGTGGATCTCAAAATATTGGATCTATAAAAATTTCAGAAACGGAATGTCCCATGCGTCTATGTCCAACTACCATTCCGCGCTCAAAGTCTTTTAATTACCATTGTGCGACCATCACCATGTCGGGAACCCTTCCACCTGAATCACATGAGTACAAATTGACAACTCCACTGATTCTCTGCCCTTTTATACGCTGTGTACACCATACTACCGCCATTTGTAAAAGTGAATGTCACTGTCCCACGAATTTTGTCACCTCAGTGTTTTGCTGTCTTTATCCTTACGCTCCATTTATACACCTTTATTACAGTGTTTCGATCCTCTGTTCTTTTGTGTGACCTGTCAAATATTAATATGTTTGCTGTAAATGGCTGAAGAGTAATGAATAGATATAGTGATACTATTTGCCAACGGCCTTGCCGCAGTGGTAACACCGGTTCCCGTCAGATCACCGAAGTTAAGTGCCGTCAGACTGGGCTAGCACTTGGATGAGTGACCGTCCGGTCTGCCGAGCGTTGTTGGCAAGCGGAGTGCACTCAGCCCTTGTGAGGCAAACTGAGGAGCTACTTGACTGAGAAGCAGCGGCTTCGGTCACGAAAACTGAAAACGGCCGGGAGAGCTATGTGCTGACCACGTGCCCCTCCGAACCCACATGCAGTGATGTCCCTGGGCTTGGAGGAGTAAACGGCGCCCGGTGTGTACCGTTGGGCGTTCCAAGACCGGACGGAGCTAATGCTACTATTTAACATTTAAAGAGTAAAGTGGAATAAGGTATTCGAAATCACGAGTGCTGTAGTGATGACGCGTAATAGCCAGGAGCATCCAACGCTATGGGACATGTTTCATACCTTGTCGACAGAGACGTCTTTAGAGACGGAGCAGATGGTCGGATCGGGAAAAGATTTGGAGGGATGTCGCTCGTGGCCATTTTAAAAGAACCACCCTGACATTTACTTTAACCGAATAAGGAATTGACGGAAAATTTACATTTCGTTGGCTGGACAGTAATTTGAACCACTATCTTCTTGAATTAGAGTCTAGAGACTTTTAAACTATATTGATAAAGTCTGAGCACAAGAAAGATAATAACATACATGAGTAAACGTGCTCGGTTGGTGCGTTAGTAAAGAGATAACATCATACTGTGGAGTGAATAAACATTCCAGGCACTATTGCAAGTGGTGTTTATCTGGATATGTCATATTGTACAGCTTATGTCGCATCAGCCTCCCTTGTCCTTCCAATCATTTGACAAGGAATCTACCCATATCGGGTGTGAAGAGTAGGGGATTTGGAGCAGACGTATTTAAATGAACGTGGCGTGCTGCTGCTCCAGGGATTACAGGTGCTGAGTAAGGCGAACCTGAGGGTTGTGGACCGTGTTTACCGTCGCGGTATAGTGAAGCATCCTTGCGTGTCGTCGGTCCACAGACAAGACATTGAGGTAACTATTGCGACGAAATCCTTTGCCGTTGTTGGGTTGGGTAAGTATTTCCATGGTACCTCGCATTTTACTCTTGAAAACATTTTCCTAATAGGTACGGCATGCACGTGTGTGTAACTGTAACTACGTGACGAACCGCATTTATTTTTGTTCCTTCGCCATTTTCTAATTTACGATAAGTAACTAGCACTCATTTTCAGCTTCAGATAAAATACTACTGTCGACAAATTCTTTGAAACACTTTGACAACGTCGCTTCAGCAAAACACAACGAACATATCCACTTTAGGAATCACTACAAAGAAAGCAATGCTGCAGTTCAAATTAAGACTTGACGAAGGATATTGTGCGATGTGTGCCACAATAACGATAGAAGAACTTCATACTTATAACACCAGTAACTGTTAACATGACTCTCCTAGCATCATAACAGCACACAAAGTTCGTTTGGTCGCCTCATCTTAAACATTAGCATCGAACCAATTACTCTGCTACGAAAGTAACTACTGAGCACAAAATGCGTGTAAAGAATAGAATCTCAACGCAAGTAATGCCTTTGGAATACTTAAATGATACATCTCTTTGGAAAAGAAAGGTTTAGCTTGACAGTCTCTATTGCTTATACACAAATCAAAAAAAGTTTTGCAATACTCCGGTACGCAGAACTCCTATAGATAGACGTTGACTGTGGATATTGTATCACAGACACAGTCCATTTGACTGTTGAGGGATGTCACTAAACCCACCCAAAGATGTACATAACCATGCATGAGCAGCGTATATTAGACAAAGAGTTCCGATAGCCGATCAGTTCCGGTCATTCCACCAGGAAGGAGGTACACGTCTCGTGTTATCTGTAACCATGCCTAGACGGTCAATACCGCGGTTCGATCGCGTCCGCATTGTTACTTTGTGGCAGGGAGCGTTCTTAATAAGGGAAGTGTCGAGGTGTCTCGGAGTGAACCCAAGCGATGTTGTTCGGACATGGAGGAGATACAGAGAGACAGGAACTTTAGATGACATGCCTCGCTCAGGCCGCCCAAGGTCTACTACTGCAGTGAATGACCGCTACCTACGGTCTGTAACTCGGAGGAACCCTGACAGCAACGCCACCACGTTGAATAATGTTTTTCGTGCACCCACAGGACGACTCAAACAGTGCGCAATAGGCTTCATGATGCGCAACTTCACCCCGACGTCCATGGCGAGGTCCATCTTTGCAACCACGACACCATGCAGCGAGGTACAGATGATGCCAACAATATGCCGAATGGATCGCTCAGGATTGGCATCACATTCTCTTCACCGATGAGTGTCACTTATGCCTTCAACCAGACAATCGTCGGAGACGTGTTTGGAGGCAACCCGGTCAGTCTGAACGCCTTAGACACACTGTCCAGCGAGTGCAGCGAGGTGGAGGTTCCCTGCTGTTTAGTGGTTGCATTATGTGGGGCCGACGAACGGCGCTGATGGTCATGAAAGGCACCGTAACGGCTGTACGATACGTGAATACCATCTTCCAACCGATAGTGCAACCATATCGGCAGCATATTAATGACGCGTTCGTCTTCATGGACGGCAATTCGCGCTCCCATCGTGCGCATCTTGTGAATGACTTCCTTGAGGATAACGACATCGCCCGACTAGAGTGGCCTGCATGTTCTCCAGATATGAACCCTATCGAAAATGCCTGGGATAGATTGAAAAGGGCTGTTTATGAACTACATGATCCACCAACCACTCTGAGGGTTCAAAATGGTTCAAATGGCTCTGAGCACTATGGGACTGAACATCTTAGGTCATCAGTCCCCTAGAACTTAGAGCTAATGAAACCTAACTAACCTAAGGACATCACACACATCCATGCCCGAGGCATGATTCGAACCTGCGACAGTAGCAGTCACGCGGTTCCGGACTGAGGTGCCTAGAACCGCACGGCCAACGCGGCCGGCCACTCAGAGGGATCTACGCCGAATCGCCATTGAGGAGTGGGACAATCTTGACAAACAGTGCCTTGATAAACATGTGGTTAGTATGCCACGCCGAATACAGGCATGCATCAGTGCAAGAGGACGTGCTACTGGGTATTAAAGGTACCGGTGTATACAGCAATCTGGACTACCACCACAGCTGAAGGTCTCATTGTGTTGTAGTACAACATGCAATGTGTTGTTTTCATGAGCAATAAAATGGGCGGAAATGATTTTTATGTTGATCTCTATTCCAATTTTCTGTACAGGTTCCGCAACTCTCGGAACCGAGGTGATGCAAAACTTCTTTGATGTGTGTATTATAAATTGTGGTTGGTTTCGATCATAGATCGTCTACAGGTCAAGAGATCACAAATCTTAATGATATAAAATTGCAATCTTTGATTAATCAGACCTTAAGATGATCACTTAGTAGTAGCAATCATTTCTAATAAGTGTAAGTGAGACAGTGAAAGTATTTCTTTAATGCAACGAAATGTTGCCCATTATCAATTTATGAAAAGTAGCTATTCAGAGACACCCAAACAACGTTAACGCAAAGGAAAGCCTACAGCGATACGAGGAGATTTCATATCTGGACTTCGGACTGCCCAAGATATAATATATTCCGAAGACTCCAGTTTACATCCTCGTGTATCGCTGAAGTTATTCATTCACGCCGAACACCAAACTGGTACCTTCCAACCATGAAGCTTGTTGGAAGTTTGTTCTCAATATCTGAATCGCCGTAAATGGAGTTAAATTTCCAACAATGGTTTGATAAGCGTGTGGATGAAATATCAATTTGTCTCTGGCCTCAACATCGGCTATCGAGCCATCGAGCTAGATACTAGGTAACAAACTATCATTTGATGTTTCCTTTAATCTCGTAGATGTATTAATCAGTTAATTTGTTAGTATTGTTGCTAACTGTTCGGGATTTATTTCCACCAATCACGATAACTTAATGGCGCCGTGTCATATTAGATAGTTTCTGTATAATTACGTCCAGTCTCCTCTAAGTGCGTGTTTGAGTCACCATAGCAATAGGAATTGGGTCATGGATATCTGTTCTAGTGGACTCTGTTCTTCTGCTGATTTGTTAACACTCGCACATGTCACAAGGAGTGCAGGTGCTGAGCAATTTACTGTCAACTTGCAGTGACTGCTAATGTCTTAAAAACGCACTATGGGCTGTTGACTACTGTAACTTTTTGGTAAAAATTACAACGCCCTGAATCAGACCTGGCTTCAAGTGTACTGCATATTTGAACATGGCAGGCAAAACTGCAAAATGTACTAAGAGGTTATGATTTAAGTGCAGCTACTCAAAGAGGCCCATACGTCAGCGAAACTTGGTAGATATTCTAATCCGTTAATGCAGAATCGAGCTACACTGGAGAAATAGTTCTAGTTTTGGCTACCAAGTGCAAAGGGGGCACTGTGAATGTAAGGAATACGTAATGGATTAGGAACGGGACTTGTTCAGAAAAGGTCAAAAATGAGAAAGGCATAATGTTTATTTTATTATTAACTGTCACTTACATAATTGGTGCCATATGAGCACCGGAGACGTCGACGAGATGCTGCACCCGTAAAACGAGCTTATCGAAAGTTGCTCGCAGCAGCTCCGGTGGAATCTGAGCGTTCAAAGAACGTTGTGTTAAACAGATGTGGGTGAACGACATAAAGTGTTGGCCCATCTTTCATGAGAAGGAGAGGTTTTTGAAAAGCTGCGTTCTTCCAAAACAGGTATCACATGCATGCAAGGAGGCATCGAAAATGCGCAGACGTCACGATACACCTGGCAGAGCCTTTGAGTGTATTCTCTTCTGAGAAGAACGTATCGAGAATAAAGGTTAATCTACATCACACAGCTCATATACGGTGCCGTCAATGGCTCTTCATGCACAACACGCAGTTTAACAGTACCTCGAATTCGGGAATTCTGTGCATTCACTGCACTCTGTGGCGTAAAATGCGCTTCGCCACTCCGTGGAGTACTGCCGGGCTACATGTCAGCAACTTCGATCCGTGCCAAAAACCGAAGAGGAAAGTCATAACCCTGCAGCGAATCATGAGGTTCCAGTTGCTGGATCGTCTGGAACTTGTACGACTACAATGTGAAATAGACCTCTATACTTTCTGTAATGTTGACCGTGGGAGGGACAATTCTCGTGACACTGCAAGTGTGCAAGCACTATCCCAGTTCAATTGCTGCATAATCTCTTGCAACCTTGTCAACACCTTTTTCTTCAAGATTAGTCTTGTTTGCTAACTTATTTATTATCAGTATGCGTTTCTCCCTTTTGGGGCATCACCAGATTGTGCGAAAGTAGCTGGATATAAGATCCATTCGTCGTAAAGCAATGACAAATGGCACTTTATATCCAACTACATTTAAAGAATGTGATGATGCCAGAAAAGGGTAAAACGCGCCATTGCCATTAAATAATTTCGCAACCGAGTCTATTTATATCCTCAAATACACTGCCGTTTGTGAAAAGTGCAACACCGAGAATGAATTAACCGAATAGCCCCACACTTCGTGGAAGTGACGACGGGTGTGAAAGCAATACGTGATACGTTTAAGAGATGGGGTACACGTAGGCCGAGCAGAGGCTTCTCGTGTCGGTCCCACAGGATCGCTGTTGTGCCCAGTTTAGTCGGTGCAGAGCTGTCACACAAGGTGGAAACAATACAGTGAGTGCTAGTATGCCTCGTCGCCGTCAGAGGGAGCCATATCGGCATTATCGGCATGTGAGCGAGCTCGAACGGGGCAGATTGATCGGTCTCCGGTAAAAGGGGATGTCATACTGTGACATTTAGGATCGCACAGGGCATGCTGCTACGACAGTGATGCGTATGTGGAAGCAGTGGATAGAGGAAGGTCGTGCGCAGCGACGAGTGGGATCTGGACCACGGAACCTTATCACCGCACGGGATGACCGTCATATTGTCCGCATGGCCATTACGGACCATACACCGTCATCCAGAGTGTTGGGTAGTCGCAGGAGCACTGCAGCAGGTGTGAACGTGTCTGCATCGACGGTTCGGCGCCGTCTGCTGCAAGTTGGACTGGTTGCACGCATGGCATTACGTCGGCTTCCATTGTCCAGAAACCACAAGTTCCTGAGACTGCAATGGGCACGTGAATAATGTCACTGGCGTACTGAGTGGCAACATGTAATCTTTTCAGATGAGTTCCGCTTCATCGTGTCCTCCAGTGATGGCCGCATACGTGTCCGGCGGAAACCGTGGTGAGCACAACCTGGAGGGCAGCATTGTGGAACGGCATAGCGGACAAACACTAAGTGTGATGGTTTGGGGCGCCATTGGTTACAACAACTGATCTCGCCTCGTACGTATTGCGGGCACTTTGAACAGCAACCGGTACCTAACGGAGGTTATGCAGCCTGAGGTACTCCCCGTGCGTCAGGCATTTCCACAGGCCAAATTTCAACAGGACAATGCCCGGCCACGTATTGCGAGGAATGTGCAGGCCTTCTTCGAAGAGCGACGGGTACCATTTGTTCCCAGGCCTGCACGTTCGCCAGACATATCGACCATAGAACATGTCTGGGATATGGTTGGTCGGCACCTGGTGCGTCGCGGTCCTCCATTACCCGGTCACGGATTTGTGGGCTCGGATACAAATTGCGTGGAGGGAAATCCCTCAAGAACGTATTCAGAACCTTATTGATTCAATGCCACGGAGTGTAGCAGCTCTAATTGCAGCGCATGTGGGCCACACGACATACTGAATAGTAGGGCTCGAAGGACATGTTCAGATTTGAAAAGGTAATCACTTGTTACTTGTCATGTACCTAACCTTTGGTATTAAAATAATTGTATTCATGGGTTTCTTTCTTGGTGTTGCGATTTCCACAAACGGAAGTGTATTTAGTATCTATTTGCTGTAGCACCCTGCCACAGTGGAATGGAGTCATTTTGGCTCGTCAATAACTTCCACCGAGATAGGATGTCTTCCTCTTCCAGGAACCACACCAAGCTCACCTTTGCGTTCGGATTTCGTTATCCTATACGTACAGGAATCTACGCTTGATATGGGTATGCATGCACCAAACGAACTGACAACACAGTTAGTATTTGGCACTCGAAAAGGAACTACGATTGGATGGCGACTGGCCCCCAGTGCTCGACTCGGCGATATTTCAAAGTTATTTCAAAAAATTGCTCTGAGCACTATGGGACTCAACATCTTAGGTCATAAGTCCCCTACAACTTAGAACTACTTAAACCTAACTAACCTAAGGACATCACACACACCCATGCCCGAGGCAGGATTCGAACCTGCGACCGTAGCAGTCCCGCGGTTCCGGACTGCAGCGCCAGACCGCACGGACATCGCGGCCGGCAAAGTTATTTCAATCGAGGTATAAATTATTTATGCATGGAAAGATTACGCAGCCAATTTCTCATGTAGACACATCATTTGAAGGTTTTATTTTGTGCGATGATCATGTTTAGCCGCATGTGAGGAAGATAAACGCCTACCAGCAAGTGGCCTATCTACACTGCGGCTTATCATAGAGCGATATTGCTAATTGAATTTGTCGGAATCACACGTATATGTAATAGGCGACTTAATAGGTCCCCTACATCTAGCGCTAAACAGAACTGATAAATTGTTCACTTGAGTCGGAATAGGTGTTTATTTGCACAAAGTATCGATGTGGAGAGTGTGATGTGATCTCCCCCACCATAGTTTACACAGCTACCATTACTAGCGGCTTTTCCTATTTACAAGGTAGCGAAGAGGGGTGCACCAATGACACCTCTCGACACATGAGTGGTACTAGCAACCGTTACGTGTTAAGCCGTACTACAATGATCCATCTTTGAGATATTCGCAACATTACCTCTAAACAAGATTTCACAAGACCGCGTATTACTTCTGATGTTTTGGCATTCCCTGATAAGGAGCATGTTCGACTGCTTCCCTTGTCAACACGATACTCAGATCGCTCTCGCTATGGGTTGCCTATTGATGAACGCTGATACAGATTATCCGCATCTGTGTCATCGAAGTTCATTTCATATCGATGTCCATACGTGTTAGAGTCGTTGTTACCATATTTCGCAGTTCTGTGGACTAAATTTCGCTTATTTTCATCGTCCCAATTCACCTACAAATTTAATCATTTAAATTTTTATCAAAACTCTATGCATATGCACAATAAGTAATACAGGGTGTAAAAAAAGTGTTCGGCAGAAATTGAGGACACATTCCTCACACATAGACGAAGAAATTATGTTACATGGACATGGGTCTGGAAACGTTTTGTTTCGATGTTACAGCACATTTTCTCCAATGAGTTTGAACGATATCAGGTTGTAAATTTTCACAGTCGGCAAATATGGGCAAACATCAATCCTTACGCAATTGTTGAAACAACTCATCAACAACGATCTTCGGTCAATATTTGGGCCGACATTGTTGGTGATCGTTTGGTAGGGCCTCACTTCCACCCAGGCTGTATGACCTACCTGATGTGTTAGCAAAAGTGCCTTCAGCTATGCGACAAAACATGTACTTCAGGCACGATGGAGTAGATCTTCATTTTACTGTTACAGTCCGTCTCTTATAAATAACAGATTCGGTGACGCATGTATTGATAAGGAAGCACCAATTGTCTGGCCTCCACGGTCTCCGGACATAAAAAACGACTTTTATTTATAGGGACACTTGAAAGCTCTTGTATATGGATTCCCAGCACAAGACGTTCAGTCTCCGTGCCCGTATTGTGGAAGGCCGCGAGCCCGATACGCAGAACTCCAGGCAAACATCAGCGCATCCGAGATACACAACGACGGCGAGTTGGTACATGTAACAATGCCCACGGCGGGTGTATAGAATATCTTCTGTGAGAAAGAGTTTCTTGTGGTACGTTGGTGCGTTCTCTTCATGTGTGTTTCCGGTTATTAATGAGCCGGAGAAAATGAACTGTAACATGGAAACGAAATGTTTCCAGACCCATATTCGCATAACGTAATTTCTTCGTCTGTTTGTGAGGATTGTATCCTGCAATTTCTGCTGTACATTTTTGGTACATTCTGTATATTGTTATCTGGTACTTTTACTGATGTTGCAGTTTTATTGGCCAGCGGTGTACCTGTTGTAACCGCAGGTAGGAACTGTAGGATGATTCCCCTGTTCGGAAGAGAAGCGACGTATCACATTTCGTGCAGACGTCTGCGCTGGCGCGTAACTGCCGCGAGCGCTGTCATCCGCCGCGCTGGAAGCCTCTTGTTTGTGTTCGCATCTGTGCGTTTGTGTTTGCGCAGCACAGCAGCCCCGCGTCCGGCCTGAACACGGACGCCGCCGTCGCCGTGTTTCCTGGCGCTGAGCCCCGCCGTCGCGTCGCCGCGCCGCTCCAGCGGGGGCGGACGTCCGCCCCAGTCACAGCTGGCGGCTAGCGCGACTCTCTACCACCCCGCAGGGGAAAGGCTCTCCGCAGGAGCCAGAGCAAGACTGGGCGTAGAAGAGTAAATTTCGGTGGAAGGTTCTAGCCTAAAATTAATACTATATTCAACAACTCATTCGCAGAAGGTCTCGATGAAATCAGCTCTCACAAATATCTCAGTACAGGCTAATAACTTACCCCCGTATCATGTATGAGGGATTATCTAGCAATAAGTAGATATCTTGAATAATAACCACGTGGCTCCTCTTGTAAATAATCTATTTGACGACCGGTTTCGTAGCCTAGAAGCCACATCATCAGGTTAAATACGGTGGTGATGATGATGATAAAGTCCCATACTCTTTGACAGACCTACGGGAACGATGCGGGAGATCCGCACCGCAGTACTAGGCGAGGTCCTAGTGGAGGTGGTTTGCCATTGCCCTCCTCCGACCGTAATGGGTATGAATGATGATGATGAAGACGACACAACAATACCCAGTAATCTCGAGGCAGGTGAAATATCATGACATTAATGTTACAACATGGACGGGACCGAAAATTCCTTGCCTATGGGTAAAGGACTCAATAAGCGAAACTTGAGGCAAGACGAAAGTATCGGTCCACGGTTCCTCAAGCGTGGCATAAATCAAAACTGACGATACCCTTGAAGAACGGTGGACCCATACTTCCCGCTACGTTTCGATAATTCCGTCATTTACTCATGGACATGAAATGTTCGCTCCCGTTGATGTTGCAACTTCAGTGTCACAAGCACCAAATTTACTCTCACTAAGTATTTTCTAGGCTAAAAAACCTTCTAGGCTACGAAAGCAGTCATCAAATAAGTTATTTACAAGAGCAGCCAAAAGGTTATTATTGAAGACGTGTAATATAATTTGAGAGCTGTCCGATTACTCCTATCAGACGAAACAATATATAAAAGTCACTCCACGGACCACTCCTTGTAATGAAACGAATTGTCCACAACGCCCAAATAATCATCCATCGTTGTTCCAGTTCCAAATATTCTTGATGTACTGAAACGGGTTCCAGAAATTTTCAGTCGAGTGTCATTCACCTAATTTAAGAGGATAGCTTCTTCTCTGATACGTAGCAAGCTGGACTTGGGCAAAACTGTATGTCTCCAAACTGAATGTTATGAAATCAAACGTATAATGTTCCAATCTCATCAAAAGTTCCCACTTTGTTTATTTGGGTGATGACTGCGTCTAGAAGTTTATCTTTGGAAGTCGTAAACAGAGTTCTCTCTATTGAAAAGGGTAAACAACGATGTTCAGTTATGACTGTATGAGGCCAGCATAGTGTGCCCGATTATTATTAAGGCTATAGCACAACTGTACTTTCCAGTACACGTTCCCTCAAGCTCCATCTATAACTTCTGTTTCATGTCATCAATAATGTGAAGTTCAAAATATCTTGGATGAAGTATAATCTCATGCTCCATGGGGGTGTGCTGAAACATTATTCAGGAGTGTGTAAAACTTTTTTGCTCTGTGTTTCTGTTAACTGGACTCAAGGGTTTATTACACTCCGTTACATATATTTCCGAAATGATTCACCTCACTACCAACACTCAGGACTTTAACAAACAACACAGAAAATCGTAGATTACATTTTTGCTTCCTTTTGCTAAGAACTTGTTAAAGCCTTGTCGACAGTCTCGCGCGTCCTCTTTTCAAATGACCTCTGCCTTACCATACATCTCCTTCAATCCTTATCCCTTACAGTAATAAAATTAATTTAGACTTATTGAGATGCTCGGGAAAACTGCCGGGTGTGCAACGTGCATGACACAAACGAAAATCCGGCATATTTTAAGAAGAATATAACAATTCCTAATCCACAAAAGACAGTTGATTTTAAGCGGGAATACTACTGGACTATCAGTTTAATGAGTCATGGTTGCAAAATACTGGCGCCACTTCTTTACACAAGAATTAAAAAAAAAAATGACTAGAAGTCGACGACAGGCAAGATCAGTTTGGGTCCTGGGGAATTATACAAACATACTAGTCCATATTAACCCTAAAACATATCTTGGAAACAAAAATGCTAAAGAGAGGCGAACCTACCTTCATAACATTTCAACATTAAAAGAAAGCTTTCTACAAAATTGATTGGACTACGTCCTTTGAAACGGTGAAGATAGGAGAGGTAAAGTATATGGAGCGACGGGATTTTCAGAAACTGTACTGCAAATAGACTGCAGGAAATAAAGTGAAAGCAGGGACTGAGAAAAGCTTTTAGCCTATTCCAGATATCGTTCAATCTGTGCGTTGAGCAGGCTGTGGAGGAAATCAACGCGATATTTGAGTTCAAATGGTTCAAATGGCTCTGAGCACTATGGGACTTAACATCTATGGTCAACAGTCCCCTAGAACTTAGAACTACTTAAACCTAACTAACCTAAGGACATCACACAACACCCAGTCATCACGAGGCAGAGAACATCCCTGAACCCACCGGGAATCGAACTCGGGAACCCGATATTTGAGAAGTGATTTACAGTTCACAGAGAAGAAAGGAATCTCTGACGTTTGCTGACTACATTTTATTTCTGTCGGAGCGGCAAAGAAGTTGTAAGACTTGCTAAATGGCATGGATACTGTAAAAAGGTAATAAGACGAACATCGTTAAAAGTAGAACTACAATAATGTAAAGTAATCGATTTAAATCAAACGATGCTGAAGTAATTAGATGAGACGTTAAAATTCGTAGATGAGTTTCAAAATCTGGACAGGAAAACAACTAAAGATGACTGAAACAGAGAGGTTATGACATGGAGAATACGAAGAAAAAATTACGAAAAATAGAAATTGGTTAGCACGTAACTAAATTTCAATGTTAAGAAGTCATTTCTGAAGTCTAATGTCTGAAGTTTAGCCTTGTGTGGAAGTAAAATTTGGGTGATGAGAACTTCATTCAACAAGAGAATAGAAGCTTTTGAAAATTGGTGCTACAGAAGAATAATGAAGATTAGATGGATGGATTAAAACGTAAGGAAGAGATACTGAACAAAAGAGAGGAAAATATTAATTCGTGTCACAACTTGACTAAAAGAAGGCATCGGACGACAGGACACATCCTGAGACACCGAATAAGTTTTGTATGAACACCACGCATTCATGTAACTGATCCGCCTCGATGGACAATGTATCCACAACTTTCAGTGCAGAAAAGCCTAGTCTTCATTAGTTATTACACATGAGGAGAATGGGGCAAGATCACAGCCAGGGTGAGTATGGGCATGCCTGATCCCAGAGAAAAGAAAGAGACTACGAGATGACTGGTTGTTGTTGTTACGTTCGATTCGCAATGAGAATCTAAAATTAACGATCACGGAGTACGTTGACCTGGATTGCACACAGGTGGCACTAGGCGGGAGTGTGAGTCAGCCTGGCAACGTGTCGAGATAGTCCGCGCATTTGCGATGCCACTTGTGTGTGGATGGCATAGTGGTAAACGCCACTGCTAATAAGGAGGAGATTCCTGCTTCCATTCCGCGACCGGCACATATTTTAACTCGTCGTCGCTGATTCTGCGTAAAATCTCGATGCAGCTGATCCCATTATTTTCTTCGCTTTCCTTTGCTTTCTCCCATCCCCCTCCCCGCCCCCCCTCCCACCAATTGACACACAGTAATCTTTAATTTCCTTATGGAATGAAGAATGAAGGGAAAGATTGTAGAGAGACACCAAGGCATACAATAAGAAAGATGAAATGGGTGCGGGATGAAGCAGATATGGAGATATGAAGAGGTTCATTCTGGGTAGACTAGAGGGTAGAACTTCATGATATCAGTCTTCGGAAAGGAGACCGAAACAACAGCAGGCTCTGCCAGTCGTCTCGTAGTCTCTTTCTTTTCTCTTGGATCAAGCATTCCCATATTTTCCCTGGCTATGATCTTGCCCCATTCTCCTCACTTGTAAATACTAATAAGGGCTACGCTTTTCTGGTTTTTCGGGTTGATCTTTTTTTAACCGCATCTTACTTCATACTTCATTCTAATCTTCCATTTTACTTTAATTGTGAGAACTTTTTGTATGACATTGTGCCCACTGCGATGTGCTGTGCTGTTGTTGGTCACATCTCATTTCATCTCATTTTTTGCTGCGCTGGCGGAGCTCCCATTGGCTACATGGCAACCGAAGTGACTGAGGGAATAAATTACTGGTTCATACAAAGTGCGAAACTACATTCCAAAATATTTTAATTTAATAATGAGGTTATTTCGTAACCTTTTTTAGAAGTTTATACACTTTGGAACTCTGCTTGGCAAAGTTTTCATTCATAGATAGCAGTTTTAATGTGTATGATTCTCATAACTGTAAGACCACATACATCTTTTGTAATCCTACCATGTTAAGACGAGTGTATGTTACACTAAATTTTATGATTGTGGTATGTGGGTATCACTATAAAGCAGATATAATGAATGTCTGTCAAATTTTTCTGACCTCCCCGTCAACTAATTGCCATCATCTGAAAAGTTCTTTTCATTAGCAGGCAACTAATTATTTATTCGTTTTCTATAATCGAGGTTCGTTTTTATTCGTTTTCTATAATTCGAGGTTCGTAATGTAAAGAAATTGTTTCATTTCAGAAGTATGATTTTGTGTTAGAATTTGCGTAAAAACACATTGTATAGAACTTAAATTATTGGCACGCCAGTGTTGTGTTGTGTTGTGGTCTTCAGTCCGAACACTGGTTAGGTGTAGCTCTCCTAGCTAGTTTGTCTCCTGAAAGCCTCATCATTACTGCATTACTAATGCAGATTTGAAAAAGTTTACTACATTTACTCCTTGATCTCCGTCTATATATTTTACCACTAACCTTCCCTCCATTACCAAACTGAGAACCCTTGATGTATTCTGTCAGCCGATACATTTTCTCACTCTAGTTCCGTCACAATTTTTTTGTTTCCTCAATTCGATTCAGTTATTCGATCTGCCCACCTTACCTTCAGCATTCTTCTACAGCATCAGTTTTCAAAAGTGAGTACTCTCTTCTTATCTGAACTGTTCACCGTTTACGCTTCTTTTTCGCAACACTCTAAATACCTCCAGAAAAGCCTTTGCAACACTTAATTCGTATTTCTTCAGACATGCTTTTCTTACGGTAGCCAGTCTGCATTTTACTTCCTCTGCATTTCAGCCATCAGTTATTCTGCTGCCCAAAATTTAACTCATTTACTACTTCTAGTGTCATTCCTAGTCTAAATCTATTCTATTTCCCTTGCTTTATTTTTGTTGGTGTTAATATTATAATCTTTTCCTTCCATTTCCAGTAACTTGCCAGCAACCATTAAAAGCTTGGTTTCAGATGAAACACTGCTTAAACAGAGTTGGAAAGTATTTTTAATAGGTAACTCTTTTTACTCTATAGATCAATAGCTGGAGAGGGACTGTTACACCAGCTTAAAAAAAATCTGTTTTATTTCAGTTTTCACAGCACTTGGTCACAACAGCCAAGATTAGGAATTTTCTGTGTGGTACATTTATTAAAAGTGTATAGCTATGTTTCACTCTGACAGTACATTAACTCTGTAAATACGAGTATTAGCAGTTCCAATTTAGTGGAATGTATTCACTTATTTTGTCAGTCTCCTGACAAATGATCAGGGTAGTGAGTATTATATACAAATGATTTATGTTTTTTATGTTATATTTTCTGACCCACGAGGATCATCTCATTTCCGGTTGTTTCGATGGAAGTGATTCCCTGAGGCCTATCATCCTGTCCCTTTTCCTTCACAGTGTTTTCCTCTCCGATTCTGCGCAGGACGACCTCTTCCCTTACCTTGTCAGTCCAACTAATTTTCAACATTCGACTGTAGCACAACATCTCAAATGTTTCGATTGTCTTCGGTTCCAGTTTTCCCACAGTCCATGTTTCACTACCATGCAATGCTGTGCTCAAGACGTACATTCTCAGAAGTTTCTTCCTCAAATTAAAGCCTTGGTTTGATACTGGTAGACTTGTATTTTCCAGGAATGCCCTTTTTGCCAGTCCTGATGTTAAGTTCTTCGCTGTTCTCATTCGTGCTACTTCTCATTACTTTCGTCTTTCTGCGATTTACTCTCAATTCGTATTATGTACTCATTCCATTCAGCAGATCATGTAATTGTTTTTGACTTTCAGTCAGGATAGCAACGTCATCAGCGAATCGTATCATTGATATCCTTTCACCTTGAATTTTAATTCCACTACTGAAGCTTTCTCTTATATTCAGTATTGCTTCTTCGATCTAAAACTACATCCGGGTCTACAGCCTTTTTAATCTGAATATTTCGTTCTTCGTCGTCCACTCTTATTATTCCCTCCTGCTGTTTTGCATATTGTAACTACCCACCTCTCCCTATAGCTTGCCTCATATTCCTCAGAACTTTGAATGTCTTGCACCATTTTACATTGTCGAATGCTTTCTCCAGGTCGACAAATCCTATGAATGCGTGTTGATTTTTCTTTAGTCCTGCTTCCATTATCAACCGCAAATTCAGAATTGCCTCTCGGGTGCCTTTACCTTTTCTAAAGCGTAACTGATCTTCGTTTAACATATCCTCAATTTTATTTTCCATTCTTTTGTATATTATCCTTGTTAGCTACTTGGATGCATGAGCTGTAAGCTGATTGTGCCATAAATCTCGCACTTGTCAGCGCTTGCAGTCTTCGGAATTGTGTGGATGATATTTTTCCGAAAATCAGATGAAGTGTCGCCAATTCATACATCCTACACACCAAGAGTCGTTTCGTTGCCACTTCCCCCAATGTTTTTAGAAATTCTGATGGAATATTATCTACCCCTTATGCCTTATTTGATCTCAAGTCCTCCAAAGCTCTCTTAAATTCAGATTTAATTCTCGATCCCCTACCTCTTCTAAATCGACTCCTGTTTCAGACAAATCTTCCCCTTCATCGAGTCCTTTAATGTACTCTCTCCACCTATCCGCCCTGTCCTCTGCATTTAATAGTGGAATTACCGTGCAGTCTTTATGCTACAACCGTTGCTTTTGATGTCACCGAAGGTAGTTTTGCCATTACTATATGCTGAGTCAGTACTTCAGACAAATCTCTTTTTCGATTTCTTAACATTTTTCGTCTTAGCTTCCCTGCAATTCCTATTTATGTCATCACCCGGTCTTTTCCAAGTGTAACGCCTCCTCTTGTGAGTCTTCAACAAGTGTTCGCTATTACAAGCTGAAATTTATTACACAACACAGTTAGTCTTTCCGCTCTCTCATTCCTTGTCCCAAGCCCATATTCTCTTCTAATCTTGTCTTATGCTCTTCCCCTACAACTATATTCCAGTCCCCCATGACTATTAGATTTTCATCTCATTTTATATACTGTATTACCCTCTCAATATCCTCATGTATTTTCCTTTCCACTTCATCTTCAGCTTGCGATGTTGACTTCATTAAGGTACGCAAATTATACCACGAGCGGTATCGCTCAGCAAATATCACCATGGGGCGGAACACAACACAAATTTTGCTAAAAGTTGTATTACCTTTCACGTGCTATACAGTTCACACTGCCAATAATCTTCGTATCAAATATTCACATAAATGTACGATTACCATGACCCATTGAGCCTCATCGTCAGCATAACGTTCATGGGAGATTCTGGAACATCAGGCACACACAAACTCCACTGATGGCCTGGCAGTAGTACAGCGAGCAATGCGTGCACGGAACATGGCATACTGTGCTCACCAGACTGTCCAGTCGGATCCGATCGAAGGTAGAGGTTGACACGTAGATATTCTGCTTGGAACGTGTAGATGCGGTATATGGACTATAGAATACTGTATTTGTTATGAATGAAATTGGTGCATTCAGTTACAGAAATGACATTCGAGTGTTATAGATAGCATAAAGTTAATCAAAAAATGGAGAAAATGAATGCAAACAGCACGACCAATTACGTACAATTGTAAAGGAATAAGATTCCAGTAAAACGAAATTCTGTCTCAGGTAGAACAGTAAATTACTAATTAGAAAAAACGGTTCTCATAGGTGGCTGTAAAAAAAACTATAGCATTACATATGTAAGACATCTGAATTACCTGATTTGAGAGAAACATAATTTAGTAAAGATGAGATGGTTTTTATTAATACTAAAATGAATCAGTTGTGGTGCATAACATTTTCAGTATTGTCCTCTCAGAAAACTGGTGGCTGTATCCAACACAGCGTATGAATATTTACAGCACTGGAATAGCTTTAAGGACTGCGCAATTACACGTTCGTGTCACACGTAGTTAGGAACCTGTCAACCCTGGTGATATTTGCTGAGCGATACCGCTCGTGGTATAGTTTGCGTACCTTAATGAAGTCAACATCGCAAGCTGAAGATGAAGTGGAAAGGAAAATACATGAGGATATTGAGAGGGTAATACAGTATATAAAATGAGATGAAAATGTAATAGTCATGGGGGACTGGAATATAGTTGTAGGGGAAGAGCATGTTTATATATAAACTACAATTAACCGCATAGTAACTTTGAAATACAAATTAATTGTTTGCTCTATGGAGCCGGGGCCATGTTGCAGTGTACCCCCTCAGCCCCCGGGTAGGACTGCCTCTGGGTACGAGATGAGGAAATGCTACGTTGTATACTGGAACAGCGTTGTTGTGAAAGGCGGGGGCGCATTTGTTCTCACCTAACTTTGTAAACACCGTTAGGCACGCTACGAGAAGTTCCGCTCGCTCTCTGTTAGCATACAGTCTCAACTTTTGCTGCTAAAGGAGGGTCCTAGCGGTAGACATTTACACCTGCAACTCGGTCGATACGTATCGTTCATTTAATTTGTTCCTCAAAACACGCTCTACAGCTTCTAAAAGTTTGACACTATCATAATGTAAGAAAAGGGAAAAAAAGTCTTCCAAGTTAGAGACAAAGTAAGAACAAGAAATGGAGAAAAAGTCTTACAAGTTAGAGACAAAATGAGAACAGGAGCCGGCCGGAGTGGCCGAGGGGTTCTAGGCGCTACAGTTTGGAACCGCGCGACCACTACGGTCGCAGGTTCAAATCCTACCTCGAGCATGGATGTGTGTGATGTCCTTAAGTTAGTTAGGTTTAAGTAGTTCTAAGTTCTAGGGGACTGATGACCTTAGAAGTTAAGTCCCATAGTGCTCAGAGCCATTTGAACCATTCAGCACCTCTCTGGAATGGATGTACTATGTTCTCAAGAGTTGATAACACCCCCATTAACATGAAACAGTCTTACTTTCCCGTAGTGTCACAGTCCTCTTCCCCAAGAATATGCCATTGTCCAGCAGTCATTGTCTAGTATTAGCTTCCATCGCTTTTTGGATGTTGTGCCTACCATGTGCTCCCACATCCATGGTGAGTAAGGGCCTTCCATTCTGAATGTGGTGTAATCAATTTGCCTTAGGAAGTATACGTAGACCGAAACTGACTGTATATGCAAAAATTAATATTGAAGGAAATGTTTAAACTGATGTGACCAATTAGCTTAGTGTGGACAGAATTTTTGGTATCTTAGATCGATTCAGTCAAAAAGTACAAACAATTCTTAAAGAACAAACAAATTATAAGGGATGTGGAGAAGACCAGATTTTTGATGAAATGTGGAAATATGCAAGTGACACAGTCAAGACCTCCTTACACATGACTCTAACAAAACTTTGGGTAACTGAACGATTCCCCGAACATTGGACCACAGCTATCATCCACCCACTACACAAAAATGGAGATAAGAGCAACCCAGACAACTACAGAGGTATCTCTCTCCTGCATTGCACGTACAAAATTCTATCCAAGATCCTATATGAAAGAATCAAGGAGCAATTAGAACAGGAGTTAGGGGAATATCAGGGTGGTTTCAGAACCTGGAGAAGCTGTGCAGAGCAGATAATTAGTTTAAAATTGATTATGGCATACTACAAGAAACAGAACAAATCTCTGGCAATAACATTTGTAGATTTTAAGAAGGCATATGACTGTCTCCACAGATCTTCAGTATTAAAAATTTTAAGAAATCTAGGACTCCATCCAAAACTAATTAAAATAATACAACTCACTCTAACCAACACCAAATCAAAAGTGAAGTTTAGAGGAGGAATTTCGGAACCATTCCTCACAAAAACAGGCTTAAGACAAGGTGACAGCCTATCACCATTACTGTTCAACTGTGCACTGGAATACATAATGAGAGAATGGTACAAGGACAAACCAAAGATGATAAGAATTGGAAGTGCAAAAGTTGATATTAGCTTAGACTGCTTGGGATTCGCTGACGATCTTGCTCTCCTAGCCAACAACGTTCAAGAAGCCACGCAACAATTGAAATCACTTCAAGAAAGAGCAGAGAAAGTATGCCTTGGAATATCATTTGAAAAAACGGAGATTATGCTAACTCATCCACCACTTGCAAATAGAATTACAATAGGAGAACAGGAAATCAAAATTGTTGATAAATTTAAATATTTAGGCGAAATAATAACATACAATCTAAATGAGAAGCCATCATGGCAGAATAGAATAAAAAACTGAACTACGCAAATTACATTACCAAAACTACATACAACAAAAAAGCCTATCTATAGATGCTAAATTAAAACACTATAAAACAGCTACACAACCAGAAATAACGTATGCAGCTAAAACTATCTTCAAAACAACTAATACAGCCGAAATTCACAGAATACTAAAAATAGAAAGAAGAATAATTCGGACATGTATAAATAAACAGTACAAAATAAATGGACATTGGAGAATAGCATCAAATGAAACAGTACACAGGAAAATAGAATCAGTCATGAGCACGATCAGGAAGAAACGCATCTCATTCTTTGGACATCTGATGAGAACTCCAGAAAACAGAATTACTAAAAAAAATAATCCAAAAATTGTGGAATAGCAAGAGCGACATTAAATGGATCACAGAAATTAAGGAAGATATAAAAGAACTCCAAGTTACAGTAGATGACCTAAAAAATGCACGTAAAAAGTAAGACAGAGAAAACCAAAATACTGCAAGACCCGCAAACCAGACTAAAAGTGAAAATCAATAAAAGGAGTACAGGAAGAGTGGTCTCAGAGGAAGAAAGGAAGAAAATATTTGAAAGAATGAAGAAATATTGGGCAGACAGAAGAGCAAAACACCTTTCATATAAGAATAGACTTTGCTAATTATACTACCTAAATATCATATTAAGTTATTGTTGAGGCAAATTGTATCCCGGTGTAACAACTTGTTTACAACTTTGTATTTTTGACTAGAGTGGTCCAATGAAGGCCATAAAATAAATAATACTAATGCACATCTAGTGCATACAGCTACTTGCTGAAGCTGGCATCAAAGTCACAGCGTTGTCGATATTTCTAAGCCAGGAATAAAATCAGTGATGGCACTTTTTGGATGGAACGTGTGGTCCTAACAAACCGCCTGGTTGTCTGTATACTATATTTATTTCTATTGCCGGCCGCGGTGGCCTTGCGGTTCTGGCGCTGCAGTCCGGAACCGCGGGACTGCTACGGTCGCAGGTTCGAATCCTGCCTCGGGCATGGGTGTGTGTGATGTCCTTAGGTTAGTTAGGTTTAAGTAGTTCTAAGTTCTAGGGGACTTATGACCTAAGATGTTGAGTCCCATAGTGCTCAGAGCCATTTGAACCATTTTTGAATTTTTTTTTATTTCTATTATTCCGCATTCAGTTTGCATTTGAAATTTTACTAGGAGCAAATAGACAAGATGTGCCGATATTTTGGAGAAAATTACCATATGGCGTCATTATTTTGACTCGAATGCAGTTTTTCTTTGTCATAGTTATGCATACCATTGTCACCTATGAATTAATGAATGTTAACTAATGTCTATTGAAAGTCATTGATGTTAGTTGATGCTGATATAATTGTCTTGGCACATTTAGTTTCCGGGATTCCTGTCACATGCATTTTCTCTTCAAATCCATATTGGTCAAACATATTCCATACTGAACAATGGGATAAGTTTGTTTATCTTATCTACAAATTTTCTGGTGGATTCTGCAGTTTACTTTGCATCGTCGAGTTAATGCTTTGCTTGAAATTTCCTTACTTTCCGTCTTCACATTCCGTAAAACTGTTTGAAGTTATGAAGCCATATACTCCCTCCATTGAAATCTCTGTAATCTATGGTGCGCGCAATTTGATGTGCATAACGTAGTAGGTCATTACCATGCATGCCCTATAAATTGTATCAAGCCTCAGTGAAACATGGAAAAATCAGTTTTTGTAACAAGTCCGCCTTGTCCTCCCTTCAATATCGGTAATTTCTCTTATGCGCTACACGATTATATCGCTGCTGACTTATTCGAAACCTGTTCATAATGTTTTTCTTACTATGCTGCGGATGATCTTCCATGGACGTAATTATGTTTAGTACCGCCTCCTTGGACAACGGTTATCCTTTACTAATCTTCACTGGAGATTGGATATGTGGATGGCCCGGATGATAAACTACGTGGCTCTAAAACTGTTCAAATATCACTTTCACTTCTTAATAACGTATCGTCGTCGTTTTACTCCTCTTGTACACTGTCCGCACAGTCGAGCTTATACGACACCACACATTCCACTGACTCATCCTGCAGAAACGCTAATATTTCTTCTGGCCCTTCTTTCTCACTCTGCGAAATTCCTTGGGTTCCTTTGTGACGAAATGTCAACGCCGGACAATGTTATTGAAAATAAAATGCAGTGTATGCTTTTTTTTATCGTTCCCATTGGTCTGCTTTGTATCAACACCACCATCACTGTAATACTGTTGGGAGTTATTCGTCGACTACGCAGTTCAACTACGCTCCGTTGCCTCATGCTGCGCTCACCATTAGATACTCCAGTCCTGCCCCCTGTTGCTATTTTTCTTTCCTATCCTTTCCTTTATTTTTATTTATTTTTTTTTTTTTTCGAGTCATCATTCTTCTGACTAGTTTGATGCAGCCCGCCACGAATTCCTCTCCTGTGCCAACCTTTTCATCTCACAGTAGCAATTGAACAACCTACGCCCCCAATCATTTTCTAGATGTTTTCCAAACTCTGTTTTCCTCTACAGTTTTTCCATCTATAGCTCCCTCTATGACCATGGAAGCCACTGCATGGTGTATCAACAAATGTGCTATCAACCTGTCCCTTTTCCACATGTTCCTTTACTCTCCGATTCTGCGCAGAACCTCTTCAGTTCTTACCTTATCACCTCAACTAATTTTCAACATTCGTCTGTAGTACCACATCTCAAATGCTCCGATTCCCTTCTGTTCCTGTTTTCCCACAGTCCGTGATTCACTACTATACAATGTTGTGCTCTGGAAATTTCTTCCTCAAATTAAGGCCTATGTTTGATACTAGTAGACTTCTATTGACCAGGAATGCCTTTTTTGCCACTGCTAGTCCGCTTTTAATGTCCTCCTTGTTCCGACCACCATTTGTTATTTTCCTGTCTAGACAGCAGAATTCCTGAACTTCATCTACTTTGTGACCATCAATCCTGATGTTATGTTTCTCGCTGTTCTCATCTCTACTATACTTATTAGATAGTTCATTCCATTCAGCAGATCATCTAGTATTTCTTCACTTTCACTCCATTCAGCAGATCATGTAGTACTTCTTCACTTTCACTCAGGATAGCAATGTCATCAGCGAATCGTTTCATTGACATCATTTCACCTTGAATTTTAACCCTACTCCTGAACCTTTCTTTTATTTCCATCACTGCTTCTTCGATGTACAGATTGAATACCAAGCCTTAATGATTACATCTCTGTCTCACACCCTTTTGAAACCGAAGCACTACTTTTTTGGTCGTCCACTATTATTATTCCCTCTTGCCTCTTCTACATATTGTATATTACCCACCTCTCCCTATAGCTTAGCCCCATTTTCCACAGAATTTCGAATACCTCACACAATTTTACATTGTCGAACGCTTTTTCCAGGTCGGAAGGTCCTATGTATGTTTCTTGATTTTTCTTTAGTGTTGCTTCCATTATCAACCACAACGTCAGAATTGAATCTCTGGTGCCTTAGCCTTTCCTGAGACCAAACTGATTTTCATCTAACATATCTTCAGTTTTCGTTTTTATTCTTCTGTATATCACTGTTGTCTGTAACTTGGAATCATGAGCTGTTAAGCTGATTGTGCGACAATTCTCGCACCTGCAGTCTTCGGAGTTGTTAGGATCATATTTTTCCGAAAGTCAGATCGTATGTCGCCAGACTCAGACATTCCACACACCAATTTGAATAGTCGTCTTATTGCCACTTCCCCCTAATGAGTTTAGAAACTCTGATGAAATGTTATCTTTCCCTTCTGCCTCATTTGATCTTAAGTCCTCCAAAGGTCTTTTAAATTCTGATTCTAATACTTGATCCCCCATCTCTTCTAAATCGACTCCAGTTTCTTCTTTTATCACATCAGAGAAATCTTCCCCCTCATCGAAGCCTTCACTGTACTCTTTCCACTTATCCGCTCTGCGTTTGACAGTGGAATTCCGATTGCACTCTTAATGTTACCACCCTTGATTTTAATTTCACGGAAGGTTGTTTGGACTTACTATGTGCTGAGATATTCCTTTCGGCAATCGTTTCTTTCTCGATTTTTTCACATTTTTCATGCAGTCATTTCGCCGTGGTTCCCCTCCACTTTCTGTTTATTTCATTCCTCAGTGATTTGTATTTCCATATTCCTGAATCCCCCTGAACGTTTTGGCACCTCCTTCTTTCATTGATCAACTGAAATATTTCATCTGTTACCCACTCTTTCTTCCCTGTTACCTTCCTTGCACATATGTTTTTCTTTCCAACTGCTGTGATTTTAGAGACGTCCATTCAACTGTACTGCTATTGAGCTATTCCTTATTGCTGTATATATTGCTAGGTACGCCTTACAATCCGATCTGGTTTCGGAATCTATAGGAAAAGAAATCCACTACTGTACAGCTACATTATTGATGGTAAACAGTTGGAGACAGCGTCTGCCGTAAAAACTTTTGACGTAACTATCCAAAGCGATCTTAGGTCGAATGACCATATAAAACGGATAGTGGGAAAAGCAGACAGCAAACTCAGATTCATCGGAAGAATCTTACCGAAATGTAACTCATCCACGATGGAAGTGGCTAACAAGGGCTTGTTCGCCCGATTCTTGAGTGTTGTTCATCTATCTTGGATCACTAACAAATAGGACTGATAGAGAAGACAGAGAAGATCCAACGAAGAGGGGCGCGTTTCGTCACGGGATCGCCTAGCTGACGAGAGAGTGTTACGGAGATGCTAAACAAACTCCACTGGCTGACGTTCCAAGAGAGGCGTTGTGAATAACGGAGAGATTTACTATTGAAATTTAGGGACAGCACTTTTCAGGAGTCGGACAACATATTACTTCCCTCCCCCACCCCCACCCCTCCCACATACATCTCGCTTATTGACCATTAGAAGAAAAATCGAGAAATTAGCGCCAATACAGAGGGTTATCGAAAAAAATTCTTCCTACGCGGCTTTCGAGAGTGGAACAGGACTGGAGGGATCAGATAATGGTAACGAAAGTACCCTTCCCCACACACCGTTAGGTGACTTGCGAAGTATGATGTAGATGTAGAAGTATGATCATGAGGTAATCTAACTGAAATCTTCCAGTAAAACCCGGCCTTTTCTAAGTATACCTCCTCCTCTTGTGGTTCTTGAACTGTGTTCGCAATTACCAGCTGAAATTTATTACAGAACTCAATTAGTCTTTTTCCTCTCTCACTCCTTGTTCCAAGTCCATATTGTCCTGTAACCATTTCTCCTGCTCCTCGCCCTACAATTGCAGTCCAGTCCCCCACGACTATTACATTCTCCTCTCCCTTTACGTACTGTATTACCCCTTCAGTATCTTCATATCCTTTCTCTATCTCTTCATTTTCAGCTTGCCACGCTGCCATTTATACCTGAACTGTCGTTTCCTGTCGATTCTGATAATAACAACCCTATCACTGAACTGCTCACAATAACACACTCTCGGTCCTGTCTTCCAATTCATAACGAGTCCTAATCCCGTAATACCATTTTCAGCTGCTGTTGATATTACCCTATACCTATCCGACCATACATCCTTGTCTACTTTCCATTTTACTTCATTGAGTGCTACTACATCGAGACTGAGTCTCTGCATTTTCCTTTTCAGATTTTCTAGCTTGCCTACGACGTTCGAGCTCCGGCTCGTACAACGTTATCCTTTCACTGATTATTTAGTCTTTTTCTCATGGTCACCTCCCCCACGGCAGTCCCCTCCTGGAGATCCGAAGGAGGGACTATTCGGGAATCTTTTGCCAATGGAGAGATCATCATGACACTTTTTTAACTAAAGGCCACATGTTCTGTGGACACACGTTATGTGTTTCCCATTGACTTTTGCCTCCTCATGCCGTTGATCATTGCTGATCTTTCCGCCTTTAGAGGCAGTTTCCCACAGGACAAGAGAGTACCCTATATCTCGGTCCGATCCTCCACTTCCTTTGACAAGGCTGTTGGTATAATGGGGTGACTTCTCATTCCGTAAGTCTTCGACCGCCAACGCTGATTATTAATCAAAATTTAAGCAGTGGCGGGTTTAGAACCCGCGACCGAGGACGTTTCGATTACTAATCAAAGACACTACAACCCTACCGTCTTTTTCTGCGTATCAGGTGATCTTTAATGAAAAGATCCACTTCACTACCAAATATTTGGAGTGAAATATGAATACACATTTACATTATAAGTTTATCAGCGCTTTAGTGTTATGCAACGCGTTTAGTTAGATGAAAAACTCCTGTGACGTCATTTACATTTTGATGTAACGTACTTAGCGAGGCATGTTTTCTTGTAATTTATTTGTCATTACGTATTACAAAACTTTGAAGACCACGGGTGCCACTAGCATCCAAAGTTGTGGTTTCATGCTACACAATATGTGGGGCGTCAAATGCTGTAAACGTCATCGGCTCTTTGCGACCTCATACTCAAGGGGTTCCTTATGATAGATGACTTGCTTATCATATGCTGCGTTGAAGAAAAGGTCGTAATATTCTAATCTATTTATGTGCGTCATTCTCTCAATGAAATTTAATAACGTACATTCAAATGTTTGAAGCGACAGAGCTTTATTTCTCTGCAAGGAAATCCATATGACGAACGGCTGTAACAATGTAAGACTATGTAGCGGACAGTATCACAAAGACAGAAACTACTGGTTGATTAAGTGGTCCGTTGAGATACGAGACGTTATTAGATACGATAGTGTCTGCCTAAGACATGGTTCGAAGTTCGATTATCACCATGTCAGGAGGAAATTATTTTATATCATCTCTTGCCTTAAGATGTAAATATGCAACGATCGTATCTATTCACATTTCTACACTAATACACACTGCACAGTAATTTGGTGGAGAGTATTTAGTTTCACTAAAGACTCTATGCTGTTGCAGGATCATTCGTTGTAGCTTTCACGTGGAAGTATTAGTGTACAATGGAACAACGTAGAATGGGTAACGATTCATGTAAGAGATTTCACTTCTTACGGTAAGTATAGGGAGCTAGATAACGCATTGTTAAACAGGCTAATTACGTAGCACATAATATTTGCCAAAATTTTTGGAAGTAAAATGAAAGTGAGAGGGAGTGACAGAAAGCGGAATAATCACTTGCTGAGAATGAAAGTACAGCATGAATGCGACAAGACATTTCTTCTAGTCAGGAAGGAAATGTTACATCTATGAATGGAAGGTGGAAGCATATTGACGCTGGTAACAGTACCCTTTTTAAACGAATGTTGCCTAAAGGTATGAAATAATGGAATAGAACTTAGATATTTGGCCTGAGTGCATCGTACCAAGCTGAAATGCGCATTTATTAAAATCCGAAGAAAGACACGGAGTTGATCACGCTCTTATCCCCAATTTACATACCGTTTGCTGAAGGCTTGTCACGAGGATTAAATAGCAAAATTTACTGTAATCGTAAAGGGCTGAATGATGAGCAAGCAGTGATGGTGTTTTATGTTTTCTACGGTTTCAACTAGCTGGTGTGCGTGCTACATCAGGAGCTTCTACATTCGTCGTTCTCTTCTTTCAAATAATAACTCAATACGTTCCCTTAGATAATGACTTAATTATTGTCATAATTTGCTTTTCTCTGAAAAGATGAGCACCTCTGCGAAAATCAAACTTCCTTATGTGCTGCTGTTATACTCACTTTGAGGAAATCAATAAACTTCATCCTGTGTTTGCATAAGTTTTCATGGGATAAGAAAACAGATTCGACAAGTAATGGTACTAGGATCACATTACATAGTTACATTTTTTAAATATTGAAAAAATCTGTACAGGGTTGGATCTACTATATAGGATGAAAGAGACACTCTTCATTTGTGACTATATGCGGTTTAGCATTGGTCACAATGTGTGATAAACAACAAGAATACCAATCGTAAAAGTGAGCAGCTCAAGAAGCTCGACCCCCAGAAAAGTATGGCCGAAGAAATGAATAGTTATTCTATTAAGGCCGACTTCAGTCTACACTTGTTTATCTGAAGTAAGAAATATACATATAAGTGAGGAAAACATATCCGATGGATTCATTGTTCGACTGCTCAGAAATGCAAATATCACTTGAGATTATTCCGTTACTGAAATAGTGAGACCAATTTCGATTTTCTGCACTGCTTTTTAAGTTAGCTGAACTAATTTAAGGAAGACAACTGAAACGTATACCTTTCTTCATTATCATTACAGCTGTTTGCACAGTTTTCTGTGAAGCAGCTGGAAGGAGTTCCCTTGCATCAAACATCTGTAATTACGCGCTGCTGACGGTGCAGACAGTGACAGGTAGACACGACGGTCTGGTTGGGACACTGTCTGCCACAAATGAGCTGCAGGACCTGCTGTATTAGCAGCGTGGGCGTCGGGTCGAGATCTTGCAGGCGTTGCCGTGGCAACTGCACTTAGCGGGATACCGGCCCGGCTGGTTAGCCAGGTAAACTTGCAGGACGCTTGCTGTGCACGCCCTCTGTGTCACGACTGTGTACAGACGCCGTTGGCCCGACACAGGACACAGCACACCTAACTGCGTAGGGCTGCGGCTGCGGCACTGCTAGCTACTAACGTACGGCTGGGAAGTACGAAAGGGCTTCAGTCGTCAAGAAATGTAAAAAGCAGAATCAAGGTAGCACCGCACAGTTGTTAACTGTGTGACACAGTAACCGTATTAATTGTACACTTCCGTTTATAATGTATCCATGGACGCCATAAGAGTAGTAGAAGAATATTTGTCTAAGAATCATTTTATACCGATATTGAATACCAAGTTTTTGCCTGCAACTAGATCTGCGTCCGCACATGTCACTTATATTTCACACATATACAGGGAGACTTTTATGGACATTTGAAAATAAAGTAACCTAAGCGGCGTGGATAATGCTGAGGCAAGCAATTTCATATAACACACATGTGGCAGCAAATCTCGGCTCAGCGGTTGGGCTTGTCAATACTACCCTTGCTGATAGGAGGGAAAGTTGCACATCTCTCCACCAGTGTACACTTTTTCTGTGGTAAATGTGATCTCTTGCAAACGTAAAAGTTACAAAATTATTGTCCTCGCTGAAGCCAAGTAAAAGCTGTTCTTATTTTGGGTTTCTTCACTTTTGTCCCCCACCTTCTTTTTCTTTTTGTTTACGGCCTTTGTTTTGTAAGTAAAATTAAGTAATTTACTGGTAACGATGCCATTCGATAACTTATACTCATTTAACGTTTACTTTTGACGCAAAACACTAGGTTTTTGTTGTACCGTACTTTGCATTAAACCAGTGGAGATTGGAAGAACGTCAAATAAATTAATAAAGCTTACCCCATGAATTTCTAGCGCTGTGAGAAAGAATAGTGCCTGCCACAAGCAGGACTCGATCAGTCGTAAACTTTTTACTTTGATTGGGATGACCGATGGGTTCAACCGCTACACATGGGGCGAGGTACGTCATCTAGTGACGTCACACGTATCAGTCGAGATTATTCCATTAGTCTAATACTGAGACCAATTTCGATTTGTCATCCACTTTTTGGGTAGTTCCAGAAATTTGTGACCACACGTGTCTTGTATTAAATTCCTTGTCCCAGACTCGTACATCGCTTCCAGAGTATTTAAACGTTAATAAGAATAACTCTATATATTTTACGTACATTAAACGTGTTTCACACACATTCATACAAATATTTCATCCGTATCTGTAGCGATTTTCGCCCTTGCGTTTCGTTTGAAATCTGAGGAAACTTTTTATTCTGCCTGGGTACAGACAATACAAAATGTCGTGGAAAATGGTTTATCTTTTGTCTGAAGATGCAACCACCTTTTAAATTTGTTATACGGTACGCATTTCACATTCAAAGTCATTCTGAGTGCGCCTCATAACTTTTAAATTATTCCCAGTTAACTAATTACAATAAATAATTACTGAAAAGTCATTTTAGAATACTCCTAATGTCATAGCTTCTAATTCCCTTCCCCATCCCTAGGGACAACTTTCTCCAGTTTATCCTGAGTCATGCCTATGTGTCATCCTCTGCCTCATCTATAGAGATTATAATGGTGTCTTACGCCACACTGTTTTTCTTCGTAGCAACTGATGCGTGTGCGAAGTTTGTTAGATATTGCGTCATGCGTTATAAAGATTTCCAGACATGTTACATTCCCCACGATTTCTTACCCGCCCCTCGGGGTGAAAAGTTATTGTGATTATCACCAGTGACAATATTCATTACGAAAACTATGGCTGCGATCAATTTAATTTTTTTTACGTGTTACCGGCTACCAGGTCGTGAGGCATGTGTAGTAAATTCGGCTGAAGTCGATCCAGTCGTTTAGAGGGAGGTATGGACTGTACACATGTAAATTTATTTATTTGCTTGAGACGTAAGTATTCTGACTGGTTTGACGCAGCCCGCCATGAACTCCCTGTCTCAACCTTTTCATATCAGAGTGCCAGTTTGCAGCCTACGTCCTCAATTATTTGCTGAATCACGTTACCTTCCATTAGGAACGTGGGTGCACTCAGCGACTGTGATCTGATTTAGAAATTATAGAGCGCAGCAGTCAGTCGTCATTTCTTTTGCAGGTTTTATTTGGCAAATTCAATGCACTGTTTTCTAATCTCAATAAATCTCATTTCCCTGTTGTTCAGTCGCCCGATTCAGTACTGCACATTTTACAAATTTATGAAGTTACCATGAACTAAAGTAGGAAACTCTGGACGATAAGACAATAAGAAAAATTATTTATCTTGTAGATTAGAATAATTTCTATTATGCAACATCAATTACAATTTTTCAGAACCTGAAAATATGAATGTGACATTTGTTGCGAAATGTCTCATTCAATGTTAAGACTAATTTTTGGGTTAAGTTCCATGGAAAAATTTAAAAAGTTATGGAATCTGATACAATAAATCATTAAAAGCGATGAATATACTTTTCAAAATTTCAAAATATAAAGTATCAGACTAGATTAAGATACAATACTGGCCATTAAAATTGCTACACCATGAAGATGACGTACTATATATTGGCCACGACATCTTGGTAGATGATTGTTGCAGTGTCTGTGTGTTTATGGGTTGCATTTTTTCATATGACTTGTCAAGCCAATGGCAAAACGGCGTCTATTGCCGCAATTGTCAGAAGTGTATCTGGCCGCTGAGGCAGGAGCAGTGGTAGCACTGCGAAGCTTTTTCTGCTTTAATCTGTCTAACAAGCCTTCTTCATGCTTCGACATTCCAGATGATATATCATCACGCCACTCTGGTCTCATGCTAGCCCGTGCCTCCCATCTGTTTGTGTCGATTCCAAAGCTCTCCATATCTCGTTTACAGGAGTCCTTGAACCTCAATACAGGACGTCCTACACGTCTTTCGGCTATAGAGGTCTCTCCAAGTATCACCTCACGTGGTAATCTGTCAGGATCCACACAGTGGACGTCTCCCAGCCAGCGGAGTCGTCTCTGCTTCAAAGTAGCTGAAATATTGTTGCAGACGCGAAATTTAACCGACAGGAGGAAGATGCTGTGATATGCAAATCATTAGCATTTCAGAGCATTCACACAAGGTTGGCGCCGCTGGCGAAACCTACAACGTGCTGACATGAGAAAAGTTTTCAACCGATTTCTCATATACAAACATCAATTGACCAACGTTACCTAGTGAAACGTAGTTGTGATGCCTAATGTAAGGAGGAGAAATGCGTACCATCAAGTTTCCGACTTTGAGATAGGTCGAACTGTAGCCTATTCTGATTGCGGTTTATCGTATGGCAACATTGCTGCTCGCGTTGGTCGAGATCCAATGACTGTTAGCAGAATATGGAATCGGTGGGTTCAGGAGGGTAATGCGGAACGCCGTGCTGGATCCCAACGGCCTCGTATCACTAGCAGTCGAGATGACAGGTATCTTATCCGCATGTCTATAATGGATCGTACAGCCACGTCTCGATCCCTTAGTCAACAGATGGGGACGTTTGCAAGACAACAACCATCTTCACGAACAATGCGAAGACGTTTGCAGCAGCATGGACTATCAGCTCGGAGACCAGGGCTGAAATTACCCTTGACGCTGCATCACAGACAAGAGCGCCAGCGACGGTGTACTCAACGACGAACCTCGGTGCACGAATGGCAAAACGTCATTTTTTCGGATGAATCCAGGTTCTGTTTACAGCATCATGATGGTCGCATCCGTGTTTGGCGACATCGTGGTGAACGCACATTGGAAGCGTGTATTCGTCATCGCCATGCTGATGTATCACCCGGCGTGATGGTATGGGGTGCTATTGGTTACACGTCTCGCTCACCTCTTGTTCGCAATGACTGTACTTTGAACAGTGGACGCTACATTTCATATATGTTACGATCCGTGGCTCTACCCTTATTCGATCCCTGTGAAACCCTACATTTCAGCAGGATAATGCACGACCGCATGTTGCAGGTCCTGTACGGGCCTTTCAGGATACACAAAATAT
This sequence comes from Schistocerca cancellata, assembly GCF_023864275.1. Lineage (NCBI taxonomy): Eukaryota > Metazoa > Arthropoda > Insecta > Orthoptera > Acrididae > Schistocerca > Schistocerca cancellata. The sequence continues at coordinate 479,028,986 of NC_064628.1, read as the reverse complement.
TCGACTGCTGCCCTCCCCAGCACATTCTCCAGATCTCTCACCAACTGAAAACTTCTGGTCAATGGTTTCCGCGCAACTGGATCGTCACAATACGCGTCACTACTCTTGATGAATTGTGGTATCGTGTTGAAGCTGCATGTGCAGCTGTACCTGTACACGCCATCCAAGCTCTGTTTGACTCAATGCCCAGGCGTATCAAAGCCGTTATTACTGCCAGAGGTGGTTGTTCTGGGTACTAATTTATCAGGATCTATGCACCCAAATTGCGTGAAAATGTAATCACATGTCAGTTCTAGTATAATGTATTTGTCCAATGAATACCCGTTTATCATCTGCATTTCACCTTGGTGTAGCAATTTTAACGGCCAGTAGTGTATATTCAAAAGGTGGGCACAAAAACCCTCTGCCCCCTTTTGTACTGCGTGGATTAAACGTATTTCATTAAAGAGTTTTAGGCATTCGAGAAGGAATTATTGTTATAACAATTGTTTAAAAGTACGGTATATCGGATTTAAAGATACAGCAACACTTTGATGTTAACACACCGTTAGTTGGAGTGTTAAAGCGTCCCGTCGGAGAAAGGAACCCAGTGGTTTTGCTGCAATAATCTATCTGCCTAGTGAGCAAGAAACCCTGGCTCGAGTCCCGACCGGGGCACAAATTTTAATTCATTTCTTCAGCTTCCATTTTTATCGTAATCTAAGGTTTTGTTGTATTTTTTGGAACCAGCTGTAAAGCTTGCCATTCTGTTGGTGAAAATGTTACAATATACTCGTACATGTCAAACGGTCCCGTGGTTCAAGCAATACGAGTCTTACGCAATACAGACCTTCGTTACCTGTGACGTAATGGATAAATATATTTCGTCTAGCTCATTGTAAAAAGCGTTACACGAGTAATTTAGAAGTTCATGCTGGTAAATAGCCTATACGCAGTTACTAAAAGAACAATAAAAGCGTTGATGTTCTTCAAGAAATTATTTTAATCTATAAACTGCTCAACGGTATTCTAGCACCATATCAGAAAATAGTGACGTTCATTTGTGAGACTTAGGTTGATAATCTTAACTGGACAAAATGTGCTGCCGCTACATACAGAAAAACTTCCGCATTCCTCTATGCCCACAAACATTTTCGTAAGATGCAACCATAGCAAGCCATTCTGTCGGATCTCCACCTGAGCGATGCAATCCAGTACGGTGCAACGAGAGACAAAACTAGGCATTTAGAACAAACCATGTGAGCTTTATATTGACAACACATTTCTTTTTGACCATATTAGTGATCCTTCTGTCATATTAGTGATCCTTCTGTCCAGTTTGGCTGTTTGAGGTCAGACAAATTACTTGACTGCTATACGTTGCATCTTCGACTGCTCACATCAAACATTAAGTATTTTTCATACCTCAATAATCGAATCAGTAGGTCTCACATATCTAGTATCACAGCTACACTTATTCACAAAACGAAAACACTGATACACTTCTTCTCTGTAGCAGCCATGGGGTGAGGGAGCGCATTGGTCAGAACACTAAGGTCGCGTTCGGGAGGACGACACTTCAGACCCGCGTCGGCCAACAAGATTCAGGTTTCAACTCTAGGCAAATACCGGGATGCTTCCTCTGAAACGGCCCTGCCGGATTTCTCCCCTATTCTTTTGTAATCCGATCCTGTGCTCCGTCGATGATGATCACCCTGTCGAAGGAACGTTACATTCTACCATTCCTTCCTTCCTTACTTTCTTCCTTCCTTGTTTCAGCAGTTGCTGCCCGCCACTGATAGAAGCCACCTTGCACAATCACCACCCAGTTTATTTAAGAAAAAAGAGGACGCGCTTGTTTCTGCCATATTCATCATATTACCCCAAAACTGACGTACATCGCCAGATTTCCCTCTGCAAAATAATAAAGTCAAAGGTCCAATCATTTCTCAGTAATACTTTAAACTCTTTCTGCTTCTCAGTCACTCACGTGATACAAATTTAGCTTATCGTCTTTAATTCTATTTTGTCATGTACCTCTTTTTCCCCCTCTTCTGTTCATTCTCTCACGTCCATTTCTCCTAGCGCTCATAGTTTAAATCTACCTTCAGTTTATTGTTTTAAGTCTCGTGAACGAAAATAAACTGTGTTTTTTCTGTTTCACAGTAACATATAAATATTATGTTCCATATCATATGTAAAATATAACATGGTTATAGTAAAACATGTAATCTAAAATATGTAGAAAGTCTGGTCGCATGTGAGTTGGGCCTGAAGACCGTAATCTTACCAGCTAAAATCCGTACATATTATAAATCTGGATGGATGTGGGTGGTCAGAATCAGTTTGAAAAGCTTGTAAGGGAGTATAAGGGTAGGTTGTGGTGATAAATATTTGTTAAGTTCAAAATTCGATACGTTACACCGTTTCCGAGTTAATTACAGTCGAAGTTAGCCTGTTAGGCCGTTGCGCGCGTTGTTCAAGCGGCTCGCCAGATATAATTAGTGTCAGTTGTTGACGTACCATAGATAGCACACGAGACTTCTCAGCTTCTGACTCATGTTCGATCCTTACAACTGTCCCGTGACCAATTTTCTGTATTGCTATCTTGTTCGGTTTTAAGGAACCAAACGCAAGCGCTACGGCCAGATAAGCCAAATTCAGTGCTAATTAACTCAGGAACTGTTCAACGTATCGACGTTTCTTCTTAGCAGTGACAAGGGCGTTTATAAGTAATGCTACACATTTTTTTCTAAAGCACTTTGATTTTACTAGGATTCCATTTCATCATATTCTTTCCCATTATTTAGGCTACAAAGCCCTATTTTTCTACATAATCTCTGCTCAATGTAACGGCCTTCCGCCACCTTACTCAAAGTGTTTGTATGCCCAAATGGTACCACTCTTCTGGTCAAAGTCGGAGCCAACACCTTCCTGCATCAACAACATCCCCATCATTCACGCAATGCCTCCCGCAGAGCCAATCCTTCATTGGGGATAATAGATGGAAGTCGGAAGGCGCGGTATCTGTAGTGTGGATGAGGAAGAACAGTCAAATGAAGTTTCTTAAGCTCCTCTCGATTCCACGTACTAGTATGAGGTCTTGCGTTGTCATGAGGAGATGTCCATTTACATTTTTGTGGCAAACGAACACGCTGAAGTTGTTCATTAAATTTCCTGATGGCAGCACAATGTAGTTTGGAGTTGATCATTGCACCATGGGGACATCGAACAGAGCAACCCCTTGAGAGTCCCAGAAGATCGTCGCCATGACTTTACAGGGTGAGGGTGTGGCTTTGAACAATTTTTTTGGAGGAGAGATAGTGTGGTGCCAATTCATAGATGGCCATATTGTTTCCAGCTCGAAGTCATGTACCCATATTTCATCGCCTTGACGATGTTCGACAAAAAAATGGCACGATCAGCCTCGTAAGGAGCAAGTAACTCCGCACAGATGGCCCGTTGTTGCTCTTTATGGTCTTCCATTTGGCACCGAGAAACCCAGTGGCATTGAGTATCCCAACTGGTGGACAAGTGTGTCAGAACCACCAAGAGAGACGTCAATGGAGCATGGAGGTCTTTGACCGTGACCCGTGCAAGACCTCGAATAAGAGTAGCCACACGTTCCAGCATTACAGGAGTTACAGCTGTGCATGGCTGGTAGGCTCGCGGGGATCTGGCAGGCTTGCGTGACCTTGTTGCGAAGATGACAGACGCTTCGTCCAACAATTTTTTTCACTGCCAGATTTCCGTGCCAATTCTGGAAGTGCTTATGAGGTCTGCGATGCTCTGGTTTTGAAAAGAAATTCAATGAAAATTCTCTGCTTGGAACGCACCTTCGTTACAGAAGCCATTTTCAATGCTACGCATAGCGCCCTTACCTATCGGAACATCATAAACCATAGCTGGCTGAAGTGATAATATTCTGCAGTGTACCACAACAAAATCCACATCTTTTCAACCGAAACTGACAAAGGAAAATGTGTTGCATTACTTACTGAGCGCCTGTTATAGATGAGTTAAATGGAAGGGGAGAATAACGTAATTGACTGCATAACGCTTTGGATTGAATGATCAGAACACGATCCTTTAACCAGCTGCTGACCCGATGAAAGCATGAAGTCCCCGAACTATTCTGTTACCACGTTCCTGAATATCAGCTCGCCTTCACAATACGCCGTAAGTTTAACAATCCAAATTAATCAAAAATGCAAGTCGTGGGATACCAGCAGGACACGAGTGATTTAACAGCAAAATTTTCGGTACCATAAGCCACTTCGGATAAATGAACTATCTCAGTAACACTGCCGAACCGCTGCTGTGGCGTCTGACATGCGTCCAGCCACAGACAGGTCTGCCGGAACGAGTGTCCTGTTCAAAGCTGCCGGCCGCGGTGGCCGAGCGGTTCTAGGCGCTTCAGTCCGGAACCACGCGACTGCTACGGTCGCAGGTTCGAATCCTGCCTCGGGCATGGATGTGTGTGATGTCCTTAGGTTAGTCAGGTTTAAGTAGTTCTAAGTCCTAGGGGACTGATGACCTTAGAAGTTAAGTCCCATACTGCTCAGAGCCATTTGAACCAGTTTTGTTCTAAGCTGTCCGCCAGCATGCACGCTTAACCACCAGTGGGGTGACTGGCTTAAATCTCCCAGTAAGTGGGCAAATGTGACCATGTCTTCGCCAAGACAGCTAGAGGGAACTTCAGTTGTATACCACGACACTACCTACAGACCATCTGTGCATCTAATTAGCACAGAAAAGCATCGTCACAGTATATTGTTCTGATTCATTGGAAAAGGCCGAAATCTCTCTTGGACTCAAATAAAAAAAACCTGTTAGGAACTCGCGTGGCTGTTCAGTAATTTACTTCCACTTATGACGGGAGGTCGGTCGGGGTTTTACGTGTATGTATAAGCGACGACTACCAGCGACATTTCTAGATGATGCCGCCTGTCTCGCTACAGCTAAAAGACACCCACCACCTGCCGCCTACAAATAGCCAATCAAGAAAACAAAATAATGTATGTAACCGAGCACGCCATAGATAGTCCAGTTGCCAATATCTCACCTGTCTCAGTGTAAATACATCTAAAACCGATGAAAAATAACTGGAGAATTTTCATTAAGATAATGGGCGCAACAATTTGTTATCATGGTAACGGATTCTACCAAAATTATTTTAACCGTCCTGTGCGAAACGTAACTCAATTCAGATAGGCGTAATCCAAAACAAAAGGTTACACAAATGGTTCTAATGGCTCTGAGCACAATGGGACTTAACATCTGAGGTCATCAATCCCTTAGAACTTAGAATTACTTAAACCTAACTAACCTACGGATAATACACACATCCATGCCCGAGGCAGGATTCGAACCTGCGACCGTAACAGCAGCGCGGTTCCGGACTGAAGCGCCTAGAATCACTCGACCATAACGGCTGGCCAAAAGATTACACAGAGAAACATATTTGAACTTTGTATCTTGCCACGAGGTGGAAGTATTTGTTCTATACTAAATCGCACACGGTGACGGCGAAAATGAAATCGGAACTATTCCATCACGCATCAGTTTTTCTGGAAAAGATAGGCTGCATATACTTGTTAATGGCTCAGTAACAATACAGGAGGAGTCTGTAATTGAGTAATATACAGATTATATAACAAAAATAACTGTCTGTATTAGAATACATAAAATAAAATAAAAATAGTGCGAGAAAGCTCAATAAAGCTTGAAATGTACTTCCTAGTTACAAAACTTTTCCTGGAAGCTTTCCGTTTGTGGATGGATGATGAAACTTCCTGTAGGAGTGTCCAACAGGAATCCGCTAAACGGTTTGGTGATGATCTTCCCTTGTATCGTCTTTCCATGGCACCGACGTCTTGGTGAAATCGCTCACCGTGTTCGTCACTCCCAACTCTAAGATAAGGTGGAAAGAAATCCAAATGGGAATGAAGGAAATGTAATTTCAGAGACATGTTGCACCCCATAGCCTTTTAACAGATCAGCATGTGTTGCGTCAGTTCCCTGTAATTCTCAGATATTACGTTTCCCAAGAAGTTGTAGTACACATCTTTGAAAGCAAGCCATGCTGACTCTCATTATCTCTCAGCAACTGTTCAAAGGTAATATCTTTCTTCAAGTCTCGAATCTGAAGCCCAATGAAATTTCCTTCTTTAATTTTTGCAGTGGTAACAGCAGGAAATTTAGATAGAAAAATTTAAAACCATGGCCATCTTTGTTCATTGCTCTCTCAAAATTCTTCATAAAGCCCGGAGTATTGGTAACAGCACACTGTCTTTGTCAGCAATGGGTTCATGAGACACCTTTTTTTTTCTACCTGGATTTAAAATATCTCTCAACGTCTTTGTCTACGTGATGCTCTTTCCTTGCACTACTATCTCGGTGACACAAGAAACAGCAATTTTTTCTGTAAGAAGTCTGCATTCCCAGAAGAAGTCCTAGATCTTTGAGAGCACCACGAATTTTCCATTTGTTATTCGAATACCCAGTAGACTTCAGGGGTAGCCTCATTTTCTCGTAGGTTTCTTTTAACTGAACGGAATGGGCTACTGGACTGAATGTTTCTCGTTTTCGTTATGTAAGAGAATAGCAGTGAGACTACTCTTTACGGAATCTATAAATAGGTATTATTTTTCCGCATGGTAAACCCTCCCAAAATTTGTATGCAGTTCGTTTATGTCATTACAATCTATCATAAAAATGTGGGAGGACCAAACTGTCGTTTACGGAGTCTAATATTAGAGTTTGGATGTAACAGGTTCTTTTATTGAAGACGAGACGCAAGTAAATCTGCTTGCCCCCTTTTAAAGATTTAGATCTCTTATAAGTTCGTTCGATTTTGCCTCTGCCGATGGCTGTGGCTGTGGTCGTACTGCAGGTGGCGTGTACTCGAGATCTTCAAGATCTCTATGGTGTGTTGATTTGTCACTACCAACCGTCTGATCTTCCCGTGTGCACCACCGTTAGTGGTTTTGGAACAGGGAGAGAATCAAAATGCGGAATTGGGCGAATTGTAGATTCCAAATTTGGATAAGAAACCGGGGGGTTTGATTTACTTGAGATTTCTTTTACTTTCGTTAAACAAAAGTAGTCATTTGTAACATGGTCTTTAGGTTCCCTCCAGAACTGTGGTACGGCAGATGGCATATATGGGTGGATTTCACGCCTTTTAAGTAGTGAGAGTAACGTGAATAACGGATCTGTGATGCCCAGTACTTACACTCATGTAACTTTAATTAAAAATACAACTCGTATGCCTTTTTCACGATCGGCGAAATGGGATATATTTTAAAGTTAGTCGTAATCTCACCACACATATAACAGAAAAGTTCTGGTGAATTAACAAACATCCTAGACATCCCTGAGCATGAGACACACGCGAAGACGTAAAAACGATATTATTCACGTTAGTGGATGAACAAAAGTAAAAAATCAGCGCTGTGTGATCTCATTGTGAGACAGTCGATAGTCGATTTACAGTTAACTAGTGCAACTGTAAATGCCCTTTATGTACCCCAAGTTACTATCTCCGATTCCTCTGTCTATTTCCACCACCGGTCAATAATATTCCTAAAATGACTGTGATAAGCGCCGCAACAACGTAAACAACCCAACCGAGTGCAGATAAACTGGGATTCCAGAAGAAGGCTTAGCTGGTAGTGGACAATGGTTTTCACCACTGCTATCGGGTCATTGAACTACATTACAATCACATCTTTTTTGTTCTGTGGCAAATTCTATTGATACAATGGGTTATAGGCAAATAGAGTGATTGTAGTGTAATTAATTTACTGTACTGCAGCTGGCGCACATAGAACCTGTATTTATGAACGTAATTGGTAATTCTAATTGTTCGTGTATTCCGTGTGCAAGTAATTGCCATTCAACTGCACTGCATACTATAAGTGATATTACAGTCACTTTACTTTATTACAGTTTTATAATCGTAATTGAAATCATGTTGTATTCTGCGTATGATGAGCTTTATTTATGCATTGTTGGTGATATTCTTGCATAAAGAATTATGAACGTAGTGAGGAAATATGCGAAGAAAGCCGTAGCTTCTGAATCTATAGACGATTATGATTGCTCTTCGAACAATTCATTTCATTGTTTGGCTAATGAATTGTTTGGCCTGTGAAAGAATGGACAAATTCATGTTACGTAATCGTTGCGGTAGTCGTTACTTCGGCGCAGCACTAAGAGTATGCTGTCTAAAGGTAATACAGAGTTTGAGTTCTGGGTGGAGTATCACCCAGTAGACAGCAATATCATGTCCAATTAGAGGGAACAGTGCCATCCATAATGGGTGGAGGAATGACATTGGGCCTGTGACAGTCGAGGCAATCTCCGCCGTTCAGCAGAACGGACGGAGTCAACGCGGGAGCTGTCACACGGAGAAGCTTAAATGCACAAGCTCGTGCAGAGTGTGACGCAGTTAATTATGCGGTCCCGCCTGTAACTGTCAAACGTAACAGTAATCGTATTATAGGTGGGAGGGAACAAGAAATACGTGCGCTAAACAGCTTACAAACAACATTTGGTCCCACCAGAGAACAGCATTAGTATACGCTGTATCTAAATTCCGGAGAGCATAAATGGCAACGCTGGAATGGAAAATTGCGTACTGATATAACCTGTTACAACACAGTTACAACATTCCACAGTGACACGAAATTTATGAAATTACGTGTCACTGTGGAAAGACGTATATCGGTCAAACTATTCGAACTATTCAGGACCGGTGCGTGGAACATCATCGGCACACTTGGTTGTTTCAGCCTGAGAAGTCGGCAGTGGTGGAACATTGCCTTAACGAAGGACACAGGATAATGTATGACAAGACACATTGATTTCTCCTGCTTCTCGCTATTGGGAATGTGTTCTTAAAGAATACATTGAAATTAGATTATCCAGTAATATTATTAACAAGGATAAAAGTTTTCCACTAAGTAAGATATGAAATCTGATTTTGTCCGACATTAAACAACAACGGTCTTCTTTTCTATCATTGGATTCTTCCAACTAATGCTGTTGCGATTTATTGTTTCTGCCGTTTCTGCCACCGACGCGCTGCGTGTCTACTTGCCGCAAGGAGGCGCTGCCCATCATCTCACGCACGTGCGGTACTCTGTTCGTGGTGTATAAAGGTTTCCGTCGTTGTGGCTGGAATTCCTTCTCCTTTTCCTTGAACACATCCGCACACTAGATACTGTCCGCCGCCTTGATCCCCCTCACCCCCTGGTGTCTCCCTTACTCTCCACCCCCAACCAGTTGCCGCGCCTTTACCGTTGTGTCCCACCCTCTCTCCATCTCCACACCCTCCATCTCCTTTCCCAACATAACTTCCACCGTCTACCCCTCCCGGATGATGAGCTTCGCCCTGACATCTACCCTTCCTACCACCTCTGACCCCATCTTCCTGCCTCCTCCTCAGGGCTCCCTCTCCTCCCCCTCCCTCCTCCTGAGCGGCTTCCTCCTCCTACTCCCCCTCCATCTCTTGTGCCTCCTATCAGTGTCTCTGCACTCCCTCCTGCCCTGTCTTCCCTCTTCATCTCCCGCCCCACATGTCTCCTGCCTCTTCGTGAACCCACTGATGCCCCTCCTCTCTTCCTCCCACCGCTTCCCCAGCTGCCCCATGCTCTCCCCTCCTTTTCCATCCTCTCTGACCTTTCCCTCGGCAGGTCCCACCTGGCAGTTTTATTCTTCGTCACGTGTGCTCCAAGTGGGTTTTAAGTGTGTTGTTCCAAAGTGTTTTTAATACTGTGGCCGACCTTTAACCTATGCATGCGCATTCAGCGTCTTCTCTGTGGTTTAAGAATCGCCAACTGTGTTTTTTAACTTTCTGGTGACTTTTTTAACTGTCCCCCATGAACGTCTCCATGTCTGTATATTTTTACCTCCATTTTCTCCCTTTACTCTGTTTTATGTTCCCCTTTTTTATCTCCTTGTGTATGTATCATTTTATTCTTGTTTTAGCTGTCGTGTCACTCGGCTGAAGAGCGACAGATGGTGCCACTGACAGCCCTCCCCTGCCCATATGGGGCAGGGGAATGAAATCACGCCGGTCGAAGTGGCCGTGCGGTTAAAGGCGCTGCAGTCTGGAACCGCAAGACCGCTACGGTCGCAGGTTCGAATCCTGCCCCGGGCATGGATGTTTGTGATGTCCTTAGGTTAGTTAGGTTTAACTAGTTCTAAGTTCTAGGGGACTAATGACCTCAGCAGTTGAGTCCCATGGTGCTCAGAGCCAGCCAATGAAATCACAATAAAGAAAAAAAAGGCTGGAATTCAGTTCCGGCGAGGCAGTGCACTAGCATTAACTTACCTGAAGATGGCGACCGGCCGGTCCGCCGAAATATTGTGTCTGGACGACGACATGATCTGGCTGCAAACCTGTGAAGAGTATCAGAAGTTATTACGCCGGGAAAGTCTACGAAATCAAGATTTATTATTAACTATATCATCAAATACAATAAAAAAGATATTGAGCTATACTCTGAATTTATAGAGAACTAAATATAAATCTAAGTAATACATGAAAATATAAAACGTTTTTATCGACAACCTCATGTCGAGAAAGAGGCACACTGTTCTATCTTACAGAATCTAAAAAACTGTTTAATACATTATGTATATTAAAATCAATGATCCAAAATTTTTTCTCCACACATTTAATGAGCCATAAGTGTTCCTTGTGGTCCAACAACATGGTTTTAATCAAGAGAAACATACGTTTGTTACATTCATTTACATCTTATACACAAATAAATCATTATATACAAAGCAGGATGCTACCGATGTACTTAAAACATCTGTGTTTATCGTACTGCAATCAACTTCTTACTGGATGAGTATGTCGCTTGGTGTCGAAGTGGAATTAACAGAACACAAGTATTGAAAAGCATAAGCATGTATCATGTGTATAAGGTCGAGAAATTGTATTACCGATTGCCTGGCACGTTGTGTAGTAGATAAGTATCTATCGTAAGACATACCATGAAGATGAATACAGTCTGACCTCATTTCGAAGTGAATCATCGACCAAGGGGGCCACTCAGTGACAAACCCGTACATGAGAGATAAGGAACGAAAGCATCCTGCATATCTGCCCTGTATGCGATTGGCCAGTTGATGAGAGTACACGCAATGCGACATTTTTAAGTCACCATAGGTAATACTTTAAGTCGCCCAACGTCTGGGTGAGAGGGAGGAGGAGGACTTCACCCAGCAACAATTCTATAATAATGCTGAGAGTTCACATGAGGAGGCAGTTGACACGATACACCCTGTATGGAACCGCTACCACACAAACACTAAGGGATAGAAACTGGAAAAAATTGTTAGACGTCACTCACATTGCCACAGGAAATGCAAGTAATGCCAGAGACAGAGGCATAAGCAGGAAGCGAGCCTGTTACGTCGCAAGTGGGTTAGGCCGCCTAGCGTCGATGACGCATCACTGTTTCCCAACAGTCGTCTTGACTTCACGTAGAGGTGTCTCTGCTCTGCCCTCCGTAAATTGGTGCCAGAAGCAATCACTCCGACTCCGTCATCAGAGAATTCGTCATCGGAAGTTTTCGACTACAACGCCGAGAATTTTGAGACAGTTGACCGCATCTGTGACGATCGCATATCGCACATTGCGGTAAGCGCAAAGGACATTTCTCTCTTTCTTTGTTTGAGACACGGCAGAGTTTAGGCGTATCGATGGATGTTGTACCTCTGATGTATATTTTGGAAGCTACGGAACCTGTTGATTTATCAGAGTTCAGAGGAAGTTTTAAAAAGACGTATTTGGTATCAGTGAGATGTTCTGCTTCAAATTTAGCGGGTCATAGAGAACGAGATGTTGTATTTTCACACCGCCAAATCTCGTCACATAAGTCACTGATTTCAGCAACGAAAGAGGCCCAGAGCCATTTATTTGTCACTGTATAATACTTCACTACGCATTTTAATGATGTATTTTGACGATTTACAAGGAAAAATGAATTCAGCACCACTGACGCGCCTAAGAAACTATAGACTAATTCAGCGCACATGTGAAAACATCGATATTAAAGACAGGCACTGAGGACATTTGAAAATTAAAAAAAAGGAAAAAAAGAACAAGCGCTAAACCCATCTTCCACTACCGGACGATATCACTCTCTTTTAATCTCCTCTATAATACGGACGCACCATTACATAGGCATCATTATAAGATTTTTAATTTGTTTAAATCTTTTGATAAATACTGTTATTTTGTTGCGTGTGAGGCTAGTATGTGTGAAAAACACAGAGTGGTTAATGAATGGACATTTCTACGTGATTTCTAAACTTTTCAAACCACTCAAGCTCTGTCATTGTTATTGGCGTAAGTGTTAACATGAGTGCCAAACACTCTAAATTTGTGTTTGCTTAATCATTTACTTTATATGTGCCAAGTTTTTTTAAAAGAGCCAACCGTGTCCGACGTGTCATTGTGCGGACAGAACAGTCGTGGTCGACGTTAACGTACTACTTATGTCTCTCTCCCCCCCCCCCCCCCAATTGAAATATTCGACAAACTCAGTTTTACATTGGCCCTTAGGTATATTTTCAGTACGAGTGACGTACTGGAATTTCTTAGCAAACTTTACTTGTCCAACCGCACATCGCTATAATTATAATATTTCCTTACATCAGACGAAGCATGTACTAAGTCCGCAGCGGCAACTGGTTCTACATGTAGACGGCCTGGTGATGCAGAGAATGACTGTAGTAAATGTCATTGGGCATTGATAAGGAAAAGGAAGTAGTTGGGTCTAGTTTCTTACAATGCAAATTGTGTTTCTTTGTTGTTTGGTATATGTTGCTCTGCTGGAAGGACGTTTTCCAGTAAAAGATAATGGTAAATTGCACAAAAATGCTGCGCAGAAAGTCAGCTACTGCTAGTGATACTACAGCCGCCCTGACGCACCATATGACAATTGTTAGAGGAAAATGTTCAATAAAAGTTATTCCATAATCAACTGATAGTTCTAACAGGACCTTTGCGGGCTGCGAAAGAGTCACAGTCGGGCTCGAGAGAATTTGAGTCGCCAGTTGCAATGCCGCTTATTAAAGTACACTACTGGCCATTAAAATTGCTACACCAAGAAGAAATACAGATGATTAACGGGCATTCATTGGACAAATATATTACACTAGAACTGACATGTGATTACATTTTCACGCAATTTGAGTGCATAGATCCTGAGAAATCAGAACCCAGAACAATCACCTCTGGCCGTAATAACGGCCTTGATACGCCTGGGCATTGAGTCAAACAGAGCTTGGATGGCGTGTAGAGGTACAGTTGCCTATGCAGCTTCAACACGATACCACAGTTCATCAAGAGTAGTGACTGGTGTATTGTGACGAGCCAGTTGCTTGGCCACCATTGACCAGACGTTTTGAGTTGGTGAGAGGTCTGGAGATTTGGAGATCTGGCCAGGGCAGCAGTCGAACATTTTCTGTATCCTGAAAGGCCCGTACAGGACTTGCAATATGCGGTCGTGCGCTATCCTGCTGAAATGGAGGGTTTCACAGGGATCGAATGAAGGGTAGAGCCACGGGTCGTAAAACATATGAAATGTAACGTCCACAGTGCAAAGTGCTGTCAATGCGAGCAAGAGGTGACCGAGACGTGTAACCAATGGCACTCCGTACCATCACGCCGGGTGATACGCCAGTATGGCGATGACGAATACACGCTTCCAATGTGCGTTCACCGCGATGTCGCCAAACACGGATGCGACCATCATGATGCTATAAACAGAACCTGGATTCATCTGAAAAAATGACGTTTTGCTATTCGTGCACCCAGGTTCATCGTTGATTACACAATCGCCGGCGCTCTTGTCTGTGATGCAGCGTCAGGGATTACCGCAGCCATGGTCTCCAAGCTTTTAGTCCATGCTGCTGCAAACGTCGCCGAACTGGTCGTGCAGATGGTTGTTGTGTTGCAAACGTCCCCATCTGTTGACTCAGGGATCGAGACGTGGCTGCACAATCCGTTGCAGCCATGCGGATAAGATGCCTGTCATCTCGACTGCTGGTTATACGAGGCCATTGGGATCCAGCACGGCGTTCAGTATTACCCTCCTGAACCCACCGATTCCATATTCTGCTAACAGTCATTGGATCTCGACCAACGCGACGAGCAATGTCGCGATACGATAAACCGCAATCGCGATAGGCTACAATCCGACCTTTAGCAAAGTCGGAAACGTGATGGTACGCGTTTCTCCTCCTTACACGGGGCATCACAACAACGTTTCACTAGGCAACGCCGGTCAACTGCTGTTTGTATATGAGAAATCGGTTGGAAACTTTCCTCATGTCATCACGCTGTGGATGTCGCCACCGGCGCCAACTTTGTGTGAATGCTCTGAAAAGCTAATCATTTATATATCACAGCATCTTCTCCCTGTCTGTTAAAGTTCGCGTCTGTAGCACGTCATCTCCATGGTGTAGCATTTTTAATGGTCGGTAGTGTAGATCCTTCAGTTGCTAACCTAATCTCAACCTTCTCCGACAAAACGGCATGAGACATAACGATATTCCTCAATAGTGTACTGGTTGCAGCCAGAATGAGTTATTGGTCAAATGAAACTATTCTGCAGATGACTAGTTTATGCATCATGGGCGAAGCCAAGACGTACGTGGAGTATCACGGAACGCTGAGCAAGGTAAATGCATTTGAACAATGAGCGAAAAGCTTGCTTCAGAGATACCGTAAGCAGAATTGTCCAAGGGTGTTTAGAGAAAAGTTGAGTGGGTTGACGCAGAAGATAAAATGAGACTGTGGAGACGTCTTCCATCAGAAACCGTAAAGTAAACGGTCAAACACATCAATTGACAGAGGATCTAGAAGCGGATCGTGTCATGCTCAGGGACGCAAAAATAGAGCCCTCACTGTGATTTTGCGAGAAATTCCTGCGAAGCTTCTGCGAAGAGTGGGAATGGAAAATCCATAGAATTTGGGTACAGCCCTATGCGTTGCTACGCCTTTTCAGGATATGTGTACTACTACACGAGTACGCAGCTATAAGCGATTTTTTTCTTAGGAATAGAACTGTTATCATTGTGGGAAGAAAGGGCATTTGAAGGCGCAGTGCAGTGAACCACAATGGTACAAAATTTTAGACGACAATACTTACATGTTACACAGGATCTGGGCTAAAGGACACGTGAAGGACAGATCATACCAATTCATCTCCCAACCAATATATACATCTAAACGACTTCATAATATGCAATGACGAATATTTGAAGACGAACGTTTATATTTGCCTATTGGTGTAATGTCTCTGTATATTTACGTTCATCGCTTGACGTCTAAATAAGTTCACTTGTAAGAAGCATTTTAATTTTTAAAAGCATATATTTTAATACACACATTAAAAAAACTTTTGCATCACCCCGGTTCCCAGAACTCCTGAAAGTAAACGTTTACTGTGGATATTGTATCAAAGACACAGTCCCTTTGAATGTTCCGAGATGTCACTAACCCCCCCCCCCCCCCAAAGTGTAAACAATCATGCATGAGCAGCGCCTATCAGACGGAGAGTGTCCGAAGGTCGATCAGTTCCAGTCATTCCACAAGGAAGGAGGTACACAGCTCGTATTGTCTGTAGTTCAACCATGGCTAGACGGTGAATACCGTGGTTCGATCACGTCCGCATTGTTACTTTGTGCCAGGAATGCCTCTAAACAAAGCGATGTTTTTCGGACATGGTGGAGATACAGAGAGACAGGAACTGTCGATGACATGCCTCGCTCAGGCCGCCTAAGGACTACTACTGCAGTGTGTGGCCGCTAGCAACGGATTATGGCTCGGAGGAACCCTGACAGTAACGCCACCATGTTGAATAATGCTTTTCGGGCAGCCACAGGATGTCATGTTATGACTCAAACTGTGCGCAATAGGCTGTATGATGCGCAACTTCACTCCCGACGTCCATGGCGAGGTCCATCTTTGCAACCACGACACCATGTAGCGCGGTACAGATGGGCCCAACAACATGCCGAATGGACCACTCGGGATTGGCATCACGTTGTCTTCACCGATGAGTGTCGCATATGTATTCAACCAGACAATCCCCGAAGACGAGTTTGGAGGCAGCCCTGTCAGGCTGAACGCCTTACGCACACTGTCCAGCGAGTGCAGCAAGGTGGAGGTTCCCTGCTGTTTTGGGGTGGCATTATGTAGGGCCGACGTAGGCCGCTGGTGGTCATGGAAGGCGCCGTAACGGCTGTACGGCACATGAATACCATTCTCCGACCGATAGCGCAACCATATCGGCAGCATATTGGCTAGGCATTCGTCTTCATGGACATGAAATGTCCCCATCGTGCACATCTTGTGAATGACTTCCTTCAGGATAACGACATCGGTCGACCAGAGTGGCCAGCATGTTACCCAGATATGAACCCTATAGAACATGCTTGGGATAGTTTTAAAACAGCTGTTTACGGACGACATGACCCATCAACCACTCTGAGGCATCTTTTCCAAATCGCCGTTGAGGAGTAGGACAATCCGGTCCAACAGTGCGTTGATGAACTTGATAGTATGCCACGACGAATACAGGCATGCATCAGTGCAAGAGGATGTGCTGCTGGTTATTAAAGGAACCGGCGTGTACAGCAATCTGGACCACCACTTCATCTCTACTCTAGTTTTCTGTACAGGTTCCGGAACTATCGGAACCGAGGTTATGCGAAACTTTTTTTTGACGTGTGTATATCAATGAATCATCCAAAACAACAGTCCTTATACTGTCCTTCATTTTTCAAAAATTCTATGTTAATACATACGTCATATACCATTTAATGTCAAAACCATATAAATGTTGTCTTCCATCTCATATAAAACGTAAAATATCATGCGCAAAGAAGGATATTGCTGTTGTATACTGAACACCTGTGTTTCCTGGGTAAGAAATTTTTCGGTGTATAAACATGGCGTTGAACGTCTAGGTGAAATCAATGGAATACAGGTATTAAAAAGCACACTTATGCATGATTCGTACAGGGCAAGAGTACAGAACTAACGACAGCACAGTGCGTCGTGTAAAAATCGAGTCTCATCACAATATGTACACACCAGATATGCGGTCTACCACCAGATGTCGAAGCAATTCTCATGTAAATATACATTGGAATGGCTCTGAGCACCATGGGACTCAACTGCTGTGGTCATAAGTCCCCTAGAACTTAGAACTACTTAAACCTAACTAACCTAAGGACAGCACACAACACCCAGCCATCACGAGGCAGAGAAAATCCCTGACCCCGCCGAAAATCGAACCCGGGAACCCGGGCGTGGGAAGCGAGAACGCTACCACACGACCACGAGATGCGGGCAAATATACATTGGCTGTAAGGCCAGTTCACTGACGTAACCTCACATATGAGTGCTACACGAACAGATACCTATAGCATATAGCAATTCTGCGATTCATAAGTAGTTAGCAGAAGTGAATGTACACTCTTTGACATAAAACTCAACCGGCGGCCGGCCGCTTCAGAGGCTAAGTCCGCGCCGATCGCGACATGGGACAAAAAAACTGGCCAACCCGCTAATTCTCTAAGACCGGTTATCTGCACAATCTGGCAACACTGTAGACTGCGGCACTTCCTGGAGGAAAACTTGTCCCAAGATAGAAAGACTCTAGGCTGATTACGCCTGTGGTCTAGCGGTAGCGTGCGTTGTTTCTGTTCATAATGTCAGTGAATCGAGAGCAGCTGGCATTAAATATTTTTACAGCCTCTTCTGTCTGAATGCTGGAGACGTGAATGTAATGGTAGCGCAGATTCAATCTATTTCGCTTTGTGACACACCGATATCAAAATTTTATCTAGTAACGATTTTGCGGCAGATTTCCTGCAGACTGTCCTCCTCTGGACGCCGTATGCGGCAAAGCTCCGGGATCCATTTGCTGGCTACTGGCAGCGGCCGTGGCGACAGCAGCGGCGCTGCACTCCCCCGTTCTTTATCGAAAGCGCCTGCTACCGCTCATCGCTTTTGATGATTTAAAACGCTTTATTATTAAATGTTGCTCCACAGAAAATTTCTACAATTTCCATTCACGCTCAAAAGCAACGGAGACAGACGCCCTGATTAGTAGGCGGGTAATCGGCAAGAGCTGAGTATGGCCCGAAATTAATTTTATAGACTGGGACGAAATTAAACCACCTCACTACATTCGATGAATTTATAAATGCTTCATACCTCGTTTCTTTTCCTTTCAAACTTAATTATTTGTGCAACTTTTGGTCAATGTTTGGATGTTTTCGTCAAGCCAGAGTGAGCGTCTGTGGTGTAAAGTGTATTACAGTTCTTGTTTCATTCCTTATGGTAAGTCTATGCGATAAACTGTGTGAATACCTTGCAATGCATGCTCTGTAGCAGTGCAGGCACACTGCACATTTGGAGTTCCATGTATAGGTTCATGAAGTATTTATTGTTGATCGGAAGTGATAGTTAAGGTCATCAGATTTAAACCAGAAAAATTTGTCGTTTTGAAGGTTTCAGAGAACGGAAAGGAATTGCTAACGCCGGTGTTAGAAAACGTCTACAGTTAAATGCTATTGCAAAATTTTAGAAGATGGGAACTATATTAATGAACATGTGCACTTCATAAACAACCTTCTGACATGTTAGACCTATATGACGAACAAAGCTCAAATTTATATTGTTGACAATCGGTTTGAATCTTTTCAGGACCTATTTTACAGTGAAGCACCTCGGAATTTGCAAAGCAGAAATCCATGATATTAACTTAATTTACTAAGTCGAAATCGGACGAAGATTGATGTTTAAAGGCATTCTTCAGATTTCGCATAAGAAATTTTTACTAGCAGTTTGCAACTCCATTAATTAAAATGGAAAATAAAAGGCTGCTACCGTGATTCGAACTTATAGTACAAGCACTGCAACGCACAAGGGAACATCTGAGCTAACGACACACTGGCGGCCAGAGGCGGACTATAGTCACTGCGATGTTGCCTGAGCCTCAAAACGCAACCTTAAACACACAAACAGAGGAGGTGGAGATTACTGTTTTAACGTCCCGTCGACAACGATGTCATTAGAGACGGAGCAGAAGCTCGGATTAGGGAAGGATGGGGAAGGAAATCGGCCGTGCCCTTCCTAAGGAACCATCCCGGCATTTGCCTGAAGCGATTTAGGGAAATCATTGAAAACCTAAATCAGGATGGCCGGGCGCGGGATTGCACCGTCGTCCTCCCGAATGCACACACAAACAGGTGTTACTTATGTGAAGAACGCCGTTCTTGGAGTCCAGAAATTAAATATACTTTCTAATTGTGTCATCTTGCAGTGGATTATATCGTACGAGTCTTCGATGTGGAAAACGAATGCCAAGTGAATTTAGCGAGGTAACGCCGACCTACACCCGGAAGTAAATGCACTATCAGAGTGTTGACAAATACTTGCTACGACGCTGCCATTTCTCGGCTCTCTGACGAGGCAGCTCTTCAGCGAAATGCTTGCCGTGATTCTCCGATACGGTTCTTCAGAGTGGAGACGCGCGCGCACGTTTGGTTTTTATGCGGCGTTCTCCCCTGATGGTTTCTGACGTCGCCTTGTGGGCTATGTATACATATGAGACATTCAATTATCATTAATCCAGAATGATACAAGTTTCAGCTTCCGGCGTGGAAGAAGGCTGTTGACGCCGACATTATATCATTTCAACGTAGGGAAAGCAAAACGGATCATTCAATGTTTCTCATTCAACATAAAGCATGTGAGATAAATTTCCGTAACGTTCATAATCATCTAAAAATACAAACGAAGTAAAAATACACCGGAAGCTTATTCGAATTGAATATAATGTAAGATACCAAACGCTTTGCACCTCGATGCCGAATTTGTCCACTTGCAATCGCTTGCAGCATGCACATAGAATGTCATGATTACCACGAGAATGAAGAAATATGTTGGTAAGGATGGAAGCAAGAAGAGACGCAGTCAACAAATATTCTATTCCTCATGGCATTCATTTCATTTGACACGTAAGAAGAGGTAAAGCGGGAATTTACTTTCGTTAACACGAAAGGTATGCCGCACATATTGATAACGAGGAAGTCTGCGTCTTCATACGTTTCCTCCTTGAAATCTGTATGCTCTATTATATACTAAGTAGCCCGATCATTGTTTCAGTAATGTTACCCTCTTGTTTGATCCCGAACGATGAACAGATTCCAAATGCATGTCTCTGCGTGAAAGTAGCTGTTCGAACCCTTCCTGGGTTGTTTTTTGTGTTTTATTGCTTGGAATTCCTGAAGTAGACCACTGTGCCTTCCCCCCTCGTGGGTTAGGTCTCAAAACTAAACCGCTTTGTATCCAATGGCATAATGTAATCATACAGCATCAGCATAAGACTCTTGCGAGTGAGAGAATGACAATAACAATCGTAACAAGAACAAGCAAATAATGAATGATGTTTATTCGAACGCAGAACATGAATGGCTTTAAATACAAAAATCTATATCTATATCCATATCTATTGATCTTTGAGTTGGCACAATGCAAATATATTCTTAGCATTTAGTTACTGAATTTAGTTCTGGATGTTTGCAGAGAAAAGGAAAAGTCGGTACTTCTCGCTAGTGTAATATAATGTGAACCAGCAACTACCCTTTCCTTAGAACACGACTCAAGCAGGTCCTCAAGTAGGCACTGCTGCATTCTGTTCCCTGACATTGCTCTGATGACGGTTAATGCAGATAGTTCCGATTATGAAATACAAAACGTATTGCAGGTTAGTTCCTAGGATAGTAACACTAAATTTGCGTTGTAGACGGCACATAAACATGACGACTATCCATATTACTCATCAATATAGAAAGACAATATTGTGGGAATTTAGCAGGATTACTCAAAATGAATTCTGAAATTGAGTGACTGACCGCACAGGTGCTAAACGTCGTCAAGAGTATACGATGTCCTAATCGCATTAGGAATATGAAGATCGTCTTCGACAGCTCGCAACTTTCACATTGCTATCTCCACCCTACTCCAGACAGCTCTCGGTGGAGTTGCACTACGTTGCCGATGTTATGGAAGGCCTTCAAACCGACAACATTTTTTGGTTGTTTGGGGGAAGAGACCAAACAGCGAGGTCATCGGTCTCATTGGATAAGGGAAGGATGGGGAAGGAAGTCGGCCGTGCCCTTTCAAAGGAACCATCCCAGCATTTGCCTGCAGCGATTTAGGGAAATCACGGAAAACCTAAATCAGGACGGCCGGACGCGGGATTGAACCGTCGTCCTCCCGAATGCGAGTCCAGTGTGCTACCACTGCGCCACCTCGCTCGGTAAACCGACAACAGACCACATATTGAAAAATACAAGTGAATTCTCTTGCAGCGTAAGCTTATTGTAACTAATCTAAAAATTATTGGAGAGGAACATAGCCCTATTCAAAAAAAGTAAAATGTTACACACTGTTGACGTCAAACGGACATTATCTATGTCCTGTCTTGTGTCCTACTCATCTATAATATCAAGTGTACTATGAAAATGATTATATATAATGGATTATAAGGTAATGCATTGATACCAGATGGTGGGGGCCGGCCGATGTGGCCGTGCGGTTCTAGGCGCTTCAGTCTGGAACCGCGTGACCGCTACGGTCGCAGGTTCGAATCCTGCCTCGGGCATGGATGTGTGTGATGTCCTTAGGTTAGTTAGGTTTAAGTAGTTCTAAGTTCTAGGGGACTGATGACCTTAGAAAATAAGACCCCATAGTGCTCAGAGCCATTTGAACCATTTGCACAATTTAACACAAAATGACATTAAAAATTTAAGTTATTCACGAGCAGCTAGTTGAGAATATGTATGAACATTAAATGACACGACGAACCGTCTTGTTCTGCATATGGATTCAAACCCAGCTCATGCAGACTAAGCAAAGATTTCGTGACTGACGGAAACTAACAGTCATTCCTGATTAGGCATACAGAGAGTGATATACCTCGATTTTAGACAGTATCAGTTAGCAAATATCAACTTTAAATTGCATAACGCAAACATTTTTAACAGACGCGAATTCCTACCCAGCATCTATTGTCCCTGTTAACGAACTACGAGAGATGTTAAATATTGCTTCTTCACAAGTAACTTACTTGAAATGCCGTGAGGTAAAGCTGTGTGTTGGACACGGATTCGAACCCGGAACCTAATCGGATTGCTATCGAAGCACAGTCAAATGTGACATATCGGAATTTCGCGGCAGTAACTAGATGTTTTAACTGAAATGACGAGACGAAACATTAATTTTTTCCTTCCCAGGACTCCAACCCGGCACCTATCGCTGTTATATTCTAGAGAAAACTAACATTAAATATGGGTTTGTTGCACCAGCAGTGACATGTGAGCATGTTTGAACTGAAATAATATGACGAAGAGTTCAGCGCTCACTGGGAATAGAGCCCCACACATATCGTTGTTGACTACACACAAAGAGACGTCAGCTACCGCAGTTTTCTCCACCAGCTGCTCAGAATAGCATCTTGAACTTACAGTCATCTCGCAAATAGTTCTGTGTCTCACTGGGCGTTAAAAACGTCGGATATCGTTAGTGTTGACAGCGAATGAAAATACATTAAAAATCAAAATTATTATCCACCAGCAGATAGGTGTTCTCATGCTAGAGCTTGATAATACATAATTAAATCTTTAGTGCCGGGCCAGGATTCGATCCCATTCACGCATAATATGTGAAGGTGTTGAGGAATCTGCAATTTTGAACAAACAACAAATTGTAGCCGAGCTGTATTGCCACGAAGGGATCAAATTCCGCGTTAAGGGCGGTCTGAGTTGCATTCGCACCTACCATCCGTCCAACAGACCACGAAATCCTCTTCTCTGCGAGTCATTTTTCTACCGTAACGCAGTTGCGCCACACTGGATGAGAATTCTGACACACAGGCTCCCTGTAGTAATTAGCAGCATGTTCAGTAAATTCATTTACTTGGTTGACCGAATCACCATGAACTAGCTGCCTCGGCTACCCAGTGCATACGTTCGACTATTTTGTAATCACAGAAATAAAATCACGTTACTGCCACCTACACACAACTGCCAACATTGTAGGATGCAGAAGTTTAAATAGGAAGTGTTCCTTTCCACTTGAGCTATTCTATTGCGCTATCTGTTACTAGAAAACGTCGTTCAGTCCAAAAGAAAAGCAGTAACTGTTTGTCTCTCAGAAGTCAAGACCTGGCCATATGCATAATCTCACAGTGCTGTGGAATCCAAAAGTTCTGGAGGAATAGTTGCCGAGCTCTGGAGCTGTTGTAGCTACGTCTCAGCTTGTGGCATAGATAAGATGTCGCGAGCTCGAATACATTCAGTGCTACATTTTTTAAAACGCAATTCTGCTCTCTGCTGAAGTTATCAATCTAATGGAACTTTGAACATAATTCCCTTCACTTCTCAACCCAAAGTAGTCGCATGTGGAAAAAGGACTAACTACTGTGACATTTTGTTCTATTCAGGTTTAATAGACAGCAGGCAGCAGATGCATCTCGAAGATGTGCAGGGAGAGCGCATCGTGCCATAATATGTCAGAAAAGTATTTTCTACATTAGCCGTCGTGTGGTAGTGATATTTTATTCTTCTTCAAACTTTGATTGACAGCTTCAACTCAGAACAAATTTTCTACATGCATGTAATCAATAATCTGCATGTGCATTGTCAGACTGTCATAGGTAACATCAGAGAATTCGCATATATCGTTGATGATTAATTTCTCTCTCATGTTTACTATTGTTTTAACAACACTAAAGGAAACCTTACGAAAATTGTGCACTGTATTATAAGAAATGAAATAAAACTAACCATGATAACCTTACGACGGAAGTATCTGTACACAAGCATGCCTCTATCGATAAGGAATTAGTAAAATACTACTCACTTAGATTTTGATTGGGTCTGTGTTTAATTGGTATGCTGTGTCATACTCAAGAGGTATGCAAAAGTGGCATTTCATAAATATAGTTACGTATTCCTAGAAACCCAAAATTCGCTTGTCAGCAGCGGAAACAGGCGTTACCTGTTGTGCAGCATTGTAAGTTTTTCAACATTGCACTATGAGCTGAAAGCATTTTCTTGCGATTTCCTTATTGATGTTTGATCTGACTGCTTGTAGCTCTTTCACAGAAGGGATAAAAACGTTTCAGTCAGTGAAACTGGAACTGCGAACCGTAACAGACGCTGTTTCACAGGTCAGCACGTTACCACAGAGCTGGCGAGGAGGTATGGGTCTCAGCTTCCTATTACGACGGAAATAGTAACTAGAACTCGTAAACCGCTATTTAAAGGTCGAGATTAGTTGCGATTTCCACCTGCAACGACTTTCCTGGGCTGAAAACCGTAAATTTTCAATCTTTTGTTACCCTTCAAGCTATAATAACTCAGATTATTCAATGGAAATGGCAGGTAAAATCAAGTGAACTTTGAGGCTTAATTCCGTGCACACCAGGAAGTAACTCGTCGATCACAGAGTTGCCAAACATACGTTGCCTTGTTGCCAAATCTCAGTTACAGTACCAGCAGGAAGAAGACGAACCGATGTGATCCTACAGCGGTCTGGGAAGTGACCATAGCTGGTGTCTCCAAGTCGCGGCTGCTACGGCCTGGAATACGTAATGCGTCTGATTCGCTTTCTGTAACTAGGTTTAGGGACTGGAGCGTAGTTACTAATAATACTCAGAACTGACTGCAAACTGAGCATCATAAATCAGTAACTCTCATTGTTGTTTTTATATTTCTTTCGTAAGTGCACTCAAAACTAAGAAAGTCATTCACAGGCGTTTTCGTGCCTCGCCGATAGTCGAGCACAACATACAAATAAAAATAAAAAAGAATGTGTGTGTGTGTGTGTGTTTGTGTGTGTTTGTGTGTGTGTGTGTGTGTGTGTGTGAGAGAGAGAGAGAGAGAGAGAGAGAGAGAGAGAGAGAGAAATAAAAAGCAATGAGAGAGAGTGTAAAAAATTGTTGTAAAGAAATTGAATCATGGTATTTAAAGAAATCTTTCATTAAAATGACACGTTCCACATCATTACGAAATGTCGTATTCATGATCTATGGAAAAAGAGTTAATCTAATGTAATCTAATCTAATCTAATCACATCATATTGATGATTAGCCATGAAGAGTCATGAATTACCGAAAGTTTTGCCAATACCAGTAACCAAATCTAAACTTGAAAATAAAAGACGACAATTTTTGTAATAAACCGTGACTCCTATCAAGACCCTTTCATCCCTGTTATCTAACCACGAAAGATGTCTGATATACCTCCACTCTGAAGTAACAAAGTGTGCATGCATTTAAAGATGAAGTGCATGATGTGAAGTTCTGTGACGGAGATACGAACCCAACACGTAATCCGATTGTTAACTAAGAAAAATCAAATGTTACGTATCGGTTTTTCTTACGAGCCGCTAGGTGTCTGAATCTAAAATAAGGATACAAACTTTTGTGCCTAAGCGACAATCGAACTGTACACCTACCGTGCATCCACGAATATAGCTTAAGTATCAGTTGCTTACTCATGAACAGTAAGATGTGTGCGTGTTTGACCAGAAATAACGACACCTGTTGCGATTGTTGGCAACACATGAACAGACATTGAAATTGCGTGTTAATTTTCACTAGCAGGTGGGTGTGCACTTGATAAAGCTAGAAATGAAATTATGAATATTTTTGAACTGGATCAGGTTTCAGACCCACATACTTACCTTTGGAGGAGACCTAGAGAAGATTGCAGTCTTGGGAAAAGGAACGAAATGACTGAACTATACTGTTCCGAGAGATTCAGATCCTCGAAAGAGGAGATACGAATTCGAATCACAGTCCAGAACCAAATTTTTAAACGTCTCTAGTTCAATCAAGTACAAGAAAAATAAGAGCCCTGTCCCTTTAAATGGCTATCGGTTCATCAAATAAAATAAAATTTTCTAATGTAAGTAAGCTTACTGGCGACTGTATTTCTTTTTACCATGACTTCCGCTGTGTCATTTCCCAACGTAAACCGGCTCTGCCCAGTTGGTAATGAAGTAACGTGATGTTTAATGCGGATTCTGGATTATAACGTCTTTCTCTTGAGGTTACCAGAGGTAAAATAAATCTGTTTGTGCCTCTTAAAAGTAAATGCCTGAACCCACGCATTGCACCTGTGATAGCTCGTTCCACCAGACCATTGTGGCCACATTACCCAGCCCCAGGAGTGTGCTGTAACGGATGATGTGCTTAGCTTACAAAATTAGTCACGGTGGAAAAAATGCGAGTCTATTAAATGGTCAAGTAGAAGCAAGCTTCGAACGCAGAGATTATGCTATTCTCATGTCAGCAGGATGTAAAGACTCTTCTAGGCATCATAGGCTGGATGTGAAGCCATTTTGATTTTTCACAAATTCAGCAAATGATATTAATAATAACAGTAATAATCGAATTATCCGGCAACTTCACACTTCACAGTGGATTTTCTCGAACTAAGAAATTTGCTGAATTTGTGAAAAACCAACTGGGCAGAGCCGGTTTACGTTGGGAAATGACACAGCGGAAGTCATGGTAAAAAGAAATACAGTCGCCAGTAAGCTTACTTACATTAGAAAATTTTATTTTATTTGACGAACCAATAGCCATTTAAAGGGACAGGGCTCTTATTTTTCTTGTACTTGATTGAACTAGAGACGTTTAAAAATTTGGTTCTGGACTGTGATACGAATTCGTATCTCCTCTTTCGAGGATCTGAATCTCTCGGAACAGTATAGTTCAGTCATTTCGGTCCTTTTCCCAAGACTGCAATCTTCTCTAGGTCTCCTCCAAAGGTAAGTATGTGGGTCTGAAACCTGATCCAGTACAAAAATATTCATAATTTCATTTCTAGCTTTATCAAGTGCACACCCACCTGCTAGTGAAAATTAACGCGCAATTTCAATGTCTGTTCATGTGTTGCCAACAATCGCAACAGGTGTCGTTATTTCTGGTCAAACACGCACACATCTTACTGTTCATGAGTAAGCAACTGATACTTAAGCTATATTCGTGGATGCACGGTAGGTGTACAGTTCGATTGTCGCTTAGGCACAAAAGTTTGTATCCTTATTTTAGATTCAGACACCTAGCGGCTCGTAAGAAAAACCGATACGTAACATTTGATTTTTCTTAGTTAACAATCGGATTACGTGTTGGGTTCGTATCTCCGTCACAGAACTTCACATCATGCACTTCATCTTTAAATGCATGCACACTTTGTTACTTCAGAGTGGAGGTATATCAGACATCTTTCGTGGTTAGATAACAGGGATGAAAGGGTCTTGATAGGAGTCACGGTTTATTACAAAAATTGTCGTCTTTTATTTTCAAGTTTAGATTTGGTTACTGGTATTGGCAAAACTTTCGGTAATTCATGACTCTTCATGGCTAATCATCAATATGATGTGATTAGATTAGATTAGATTACATTAGATTAACTCTTTTTCCATAGATCATGAATACGACATTTCGTAATGATGTGGAACGTGTCATTTTAATGAAAGATTTCTTTAAATACCATGATTCAATTTCTTTACAACAATTTTTTACACTCTCTCTCATTGCTTTTTATTTCTCTCTCTCTCTCTCTCTCTCTCTCTCTCTCTCTCTCACACACACACACACACACACACACAAACACACACAAACACACACACACACACACATTCTTTTTTATTTTTATTTGTATGTTGTGCTCGACTATCGGCGAGGCACGAAAACGCCTGTGAATGACTTTCTTAGTTTTGAGTGCACTTACGAAAGAAATATAAAAACAACAATGAGAGTTACTGATTTATGATGCTCAGTTTGCAGTCAGTTCTGAGTATTATTAGTAACTACGCTCCAGTCCCTAAACCTAGTTACAGAAAGCGAATCAGACGCATTACGTATTCCAGGCCGTAGCAGCCGCGACTTGGAGACACCAGCTATGGTCACTTCCCAGACCGCTGTAGGATCACATCGGTTCGTCTTCTTCCTGCTGGTACTGTAACTGAGATTTGGCAACAAGGCAACGTATGTTTGGCAACTCTGTGATCGACGAGTTACTTCCTGGTGTGCACGGAATTAAGCCTCAAAGTTCACTTGATTTTACCTGCCATTTCCATTGAATAATCTGAGTTATTATAGCTTGAAGGGTAACAAAAGATTGAAAATTTACGGTTTTCAGCCCAGGAAAGTCGTTGCAGGTGGAAATCGCAACTAATCTCGACCTTTAAATAGCGGTTTACGAGTTCTAGTTACTATTTCCGTCGTAATAGGAAGCTGAGACCCATACCTCCTCGCCAGCTCTGTGGTAACGTGCTGACCTGTGAAACAGCGTCTGTTACGGTTCGCAGTTCCAGTTTCACTGACTGAAACGTTTTTATCCCTTCTGTGAAAGAGCTACAAGCAGTCAGATCAAACATCAATAAGGAAATCGCAAGAAAATGCTTTCAGCTCATAGTGCAATGTTGAAAAACTTACAATGCTGCACAACAGGTAACGCCTGTTTCCGCTGCTGACAAGCGAATTTTGGGTTTCTAGGAATACGTAACTATATTTATGAAATGCCACTTTTGCATACCTCTTGAGTATGACACAGCATACCAATTAAACACAGACCCAATCAAAATCTAAGTGAGTAGTATTTTACTAATTCCTTATCGATAGAGGCATGCTTGTGTACAGATACTTCCGTCGTAAGGTTATCATGGTTAGTTTTATTTCATTTCTTATAATACAGTGCACAATTTTCGTAAGGTTTCCTTTAGTGTTGTTAAAACAATAGTAAACATGAGAGAGAAATTAATCATCAACGATATATGCGAATTCTCTGATGTTACCTATGACAGTCTGACAATGCACATGCAGATTATTGATTACATGCATGTAGAAAATTTGTTCTGAGTTGAAGCTGTCAATCAAAGTTTGAAGAAGAATAAAATATCACTACCACACGACGGCTAATGTAGAAAATACTTTTCTGACATATTATGGCACGATGCGCTCTCCCTGCACATCTTCGAGATGCATCTGCTGCCTGCTGTCTATTAAACCTGAATAGAACAAAATGTCACAGTAGTTAGTCCTTTTTCCACATGCGACTACTTTGGGTTGAGAAGTGAAGGGAATTATGTTCAAAGTTCCATTAGATTGATAACTTCAGCAGAGAGCAGAATTGCGTTTTAAAAAATGTAGCACTGAATGTATTCGAGCTCGCGACATCTTATCTATGCCACAAGCTGAGACGTAGCTACAACAGCTCCAGAGCTCGGCAACTATTCCTCCAGAACTTTTGGATTCCACAGCACTGTGAGATTATGCATATGGCCAGGTCTTGACTTCTGAGAGACAAACAGTTACTGCTTTTCTTTTGGACTGAACGACGTTTTCTAGTAACAGATAGCGCAATAGAATAGCTCAAGTGGAAAGGAACACTTCCTATTTAAACTTCTGCATCCTACAATGTTGGCAGTTGTGTGTAGGTGGCAGTAACGTGATTTTATTTCTGTGATTACAAAATAGTCGAACGTATGCACTGGGTAGCCGAGGCAGCTAGTTCATGGTGATTCGGTCAACCAAGTAAATGAATTTACTGAACATGCTGCTAATTACTACAGGGAGCCTGTGTGTCAGAATTCTCATCCAGTGTGGCGCAACTGCGTTACGGTAGAAAAATGACTCGCAGAGAAGAGGATTTCGTGGTCTGTTGGACGGATGGTAGGTGCGAATGCAACTCAGACCGCCCTTAACGCGGAATTTGATCCCTTCGTGGCAATACAGCTCGGCTACAATTTGTTGTTTGTTCAAAATTGCAGATTCCTCAACACCTTCACATATTATGCGTGAATGGGATCGAATCCTGGCCCGGCACTAAAGATTTAATTATGTATTATCAAGCTCTAGCATGAGAACACCTATCTGCTGGTGGATAATAATTTTGATTTTTAATGTATTTTCATTCGCTGTCAACACTAACGATATCCGACGTTTTTAACGCCCAGTGAGACACAGAACTATTTGCGAGATGACTGTAAGTTCAAGATGCTATTCTGAGCAGCTGGTGGAGAAAACTGCGGTAGCTGACGTCTCTTTGTGTGTAGTCAACAACGATATGTGTGGGGCTCTATTCCCAGTGAGCGCTGAACTCTTCGTCATATTATTTCAGTTCAAACATGCTCACATGTCACTGCTGGTGCAACAAACCCATATTTAACGTTAGTTTTCTCTAGAATATAACAGCGATAGGTGCCGGGTTGGAGTCCTGGGAAGGAAAAAATTAATGTTTCGTCTCGTCATTTCAGTTAAAACATCTAGTTGCTGCCGCGAAATTCCGATATGTCACATTTGACTGTGCTTCGATAGCAATCCGATTAGGTTCCGGGTTCGAATCCGTGTCCAACACACAGCTTTACCTCACGGCATTTCAAGTAAGTTACTTGTGAAGAAGCAATATTTAACATCTCTCGTAGTTCGTTAACAGGGACAATAGATGCTGGGTAGGAATTCGCGTCTGTTAAAAATGTTTGCGTTATGCAATTTAAAGTTGATATTTGCTAACTGATACTGTCTAAAATCGAGGTATATCACTCTCTGTATGCCTAATCAGGAATGACTGTTAGTTTCCGTCAGTCACGAAATCTTTGCTTAGTCTGCATGAGCTGGGTTTGAATCCATATGCAGAACAAGACGGTTCGTCGTGTCATTTAATGTTCATACATATTCTCAACTAGCTGCTCGTGAATAACTTAAATTTTTAATGTCATTTTGTGTTAAATTGTGCAAATGGTTCAAATGGCTCTGAGCACTATGGGGTCTTATTTTCTAAGGTCATCAGTCCCCTAGAACTTAGAACTACTTAAACCTAACTAACCTAAGGACATCACACACATCCATGCCCGAGGCAGGATTCGAACCTGCGACCGTAGCGGTCACGCGGTTCCAGACTGAAGCGCCTAGAACCGCACGGCCACATCGGCCGGCCCCCACCATCTGGTATCAATGCATTACCTTATAATCCATTATATATAATCATTTTCATAGTACACTTGATATTATAGATGAGTAGGACACAAGACAGGACATAGATAATGTCCGTTTGACGTCAACAGTGTGTAACATTTTACTTTTTTTGAATAGGGCTATGTTCCTCTCCAATAATTTTTAGATTAGTTACAATAAGCTTACGCTGCAAGAGAATTCACTTGTATTTTTCAATATGTGGTCTGTTGTCGGTTTACCGAGCGAGGTGGCGCAGTGGTAGCACACTGGACTCGCATTCGGGAGGACGACGGTTCAATCCCGCGTCCGGCCGTCCTGATTTAGGTTTTCCGTGATTTCCCTAAATCGCTGCAGGCAAATGCTGGGATGGTTCCTTTGAAAGGGCACGGCCGACTTCCTTCCCCATCCTTCCCTTATCCGATGAGACCGATGACCTCGCTGTTTGGTCTCTTCCCCCAAACAACCAAAAAATGTTGTCGGTTTGAAGGCCTTCCATAACATCGGCAACGTAGTGCAACTCCACCGAGAGCTGTCTGGAGTAGGGTGGAGATAGCAATGTGAAAGTTGCGAGCTGTCGAAGACGATCTTCATATTCCTAATGCGATTAGGACATCGTATACTCTTGACGACGTTTAGCACCTGTGCGGTCAGTCACTCAATTTCAGAATTCATTTTGAGTAATCCTGCTAAATTCCCACAATATTGTCTTTCTATATTGATGAGTGATATGGATAGTCGTCACGTTTATGTGCCGTCTACAACGCAAATTTAGTGTTACTATCCTAGGAACTAACCTGCAATACGTTTTGTATTTCATAATCGGAACTATCTGCATTAACCGTCATCAGAGCAATGTCAGGGAACAGAATGCAGCAGTGCCTACTTGAGGACCTGCTTGAGTCGTGTTCTAAGGAAAGGGTAGTTGCTGGTTCACATTATACTACACTAGCGAGAAGTACCGACTTTTCCTTTTCTCTGCAAACATCCAGAACTAAATTCAGTAACTAAATGCTAAGAATATATTTGCATTGTGCCAACTCAAAGATCAATAGATATGGATATAGATATAGATTTTTGTATTTAAAGCCATTCTTGTTCTGCGTTCGAATAAACATCATTCATTATTTGCTTGTTCTTGTTACGATTGTTATTGTCATTCTCTCACTCGCAAGAGTCTTATGCTGATGCTGTATGATTACATTATGCCATTGGATACAAAGCGGTTTAGTTTTGAGACCTAACCCACGAGGGGGGAAGGCACAGTGGTCTACTTCAGGAATTCCAAGCAATAAAACACAAAAAACAACCCAGGAAGGGTTCGAACAGCTACTTTCACGCAGAGACATGCATTTGGAATCTGTTCATCGTTCGGGATCAAACAAGAGGGTAACATTACTGAAACAATGATCGGGCTACTTAGTATATAATAGAGCATACAGATTTCAAGGAGGAAACGTATGAAGACGCAGACTTCCTCGTTATCAATATGTGCGGCATACCTTTCGTGTTAACGAAAGTAAATTCCCGCTTTACCTCTTCTTACGTATCAAATGAAATGAATGCCATGAGGAATAGAATATTTGTTGACTGCGTCTCTTCTTGCTTCCATCCTTACCAACATATTTCTTCATTCTCGTGGTAATCATGACATTCTATGTGCATGCTGCAAGCGATTGCAAGTGGACAAATTCGGCATCGAGGTGCAAAGCGTTTGGTATCTTACATTATATTCAATTCGAATAAGCTTCCGGTGTATTTTTACTTCGTTTGTATTTTTAGATGATTATGAACGTTACGGAAATTTATCTCACATGCTTTATGTTGAATGAGAAACATTGAATGATCCGTTTTGCTTTCCCTACGTTGAAATGATATAATGTCGGCGTCAACAGCCTTCTTCCACGCCGGAAGCTGAAACTTGTATCATTCTGGATTAATGATAATTGAATGTCTCATATGTATACATAGCCCACAAGGCGACGTCAGAAACCATCAGGGGAGAACGCCGCATAAAAACCAAACGTGCGCGCGCGTCTCCACTCTGAAGAACCGTATCGGAGAATCACGGCAAGCATTTCGCTGAAGAGCTGCCTCGTCAGAGAGCCGAGAAATGGCAGCGTCGTAGCAAGTATTTGTCAACACTCTGATAGTGCATTTACTTCCGGGTGTAGGTCGGCGTTACCTCGCTAAATTCACTTGACATTCGTTTTCCACATCGAAGACTCGTACGATATAATCCACTGCAAGATGACACAATTAGAAAGTATATTTAATTTCTGGACTCCAAGAACGGCGTTCTTCACATAAGTAACACCTGTTTGTGTGTGCATTCGGGAGGACGACGGTGCAATCCCGCGCCCGGCCATCCTGATTTAGGTTTTCAATGATTTCCCTAAATCGCTTCAGGCAAATGCCGGGATGGTTCCTTAGGAAGGGCACGGCCGATTTCCTTCCCCATCCTTCCCTAATCCGAGCTTCTGCTCCGTCTCTAATGACATCGTTGTCGACGGGACGTTAAAACAGTAATCTCCACCTCCTCTGTTTGTGTGTTTAAGGTTGCGTTTTGAGGCTCAGGCAACATCGCAGTGACTATAGTCCGCCTCTGGCCGCCAGTGTGTCGTTAGCTCAGATGTTCCCTTGTGCGTTGCAGTGCTTGTACTATAAGTTCGAATCACGGTAGCAGCCTTTTATTTTCCATTTTAATTAATGGAGTTGCAAACTGCTAGTAAAAATTTCTTATGCGAAATCTGAAGAATGCCTTTAAACATCAATCTTCGTCCGATTTCGACTTAGTAAATTAAGTTAATATCATGGATTTCTGCTTTGCAAATTCCAAGGTGCTTCACTGTAAAATAGGTCCTGAAAAGATTCAAACCGATTGTCAACGATATAAATTTGAGCTTTGTTCGTCATATAGGTCTAACATGTCAGAAGGTTGTTTATGAAGTGCACATGTTCATTAATATAGTTCCCATCTTCTAAAATTTTGCAATAGCATTTAACTGTAGACGTTTTCTAACACCGGCGTTAGCAATTCCTTTCCGTTCTCTGAAACCTTCAAAACGACAAATTTTTCTGGTTTAAATCTGATGACCTTAACTATCACTTCCGATCAACAATAAATACTTCATGAACCCATACATGGAACTCCAAATGTGCAGTGTGCCTGCACTGCTACAGAGCATGCATTGCAAGGTATTCACACAGTTTATCGCATAGACTTACCATAAGGAATGAAACAAGAACTGTAATACACTTTACACCACAGACGCTCACTCTGGCTTGACGAAAACATCCAAACATTGACCAAAAGTTGCACAAATAATTAAGTTTGAAAGGAAAAGAAACGAGGTATGAAGCATTTATAAATTCATCGAATGTAGTGAGGTGGTTTAATTTCGTCCCAGTCTATAAAATTAATTTCGGGCCATACTCAGCTCTTGCCGATTACCCGCCTACTAATCAGGGCGTCTGTCTCCGTTGCTTTTGAGCGTGAATGGAAATTGTAGAAATTTTCTGTGGAGCAACATTTAATAATAAAGCGTTTTAAATCATCAAAAGCGATGAGCGGTAGCAGGCGCTTTCGATAAAGAACGGGGGAGTGCAGCGCCGCTGCTGTCGCCACGGCCGCTGCCAGTAGCCAGCAAATGGATCCCGGAGCTTTGCCGCATACGGCGTCCAGAGGAGGACAGTCTGCAGGAAATCTGCCGCAAAATCGTTACTAGATAAAATTTTGATATCGGTGTGTCACAAAGCGAAATAGATTGAATCTGCGCTACCATTACATTCACGTCTCCAGCATTCAGACAGAAGAGGCTATAAAAATATTTTATGCCACCTGCTCTCGATCCACTGACATTATGAACAGAAACAACGCACGCTACCGCTAGACCACAGGCGTAATCAGCCTAGAGTCTTTCTATCTTGGGACAAGTTTTCCTCCAGGAAGTGCCGCAGTCTACAGTGTTGCCAGATTGTGCAGATAACCGGTCTTAGAGAATTAGCGGGTTGGCCAGTTTTTTTGTCCCATGTCGCGATCGGCGCGGACTTAGCCTCTGAAGCGGCCGGCCGCCGGTCGAGTTTTATGTCAAAGAGTGTACGTAGTATAATGCAGCTAGTTGGCACAAAAATATTTACATGTTTCCGAGATCTACGTGAAAAGTGTGTGGGGGGGGGGGAGGTAACTCACAATTCATTCCTTACCTCGACTTCAGTTATAGAGGACTATTAGCATACAGTACATAGCTCGATGTCTCAAGGTCTACAGTAATGAAAAAATGAAAATCACTAAGGGGTGGGCTGGTATGAGGGGAGGGGAGGCTGGGACATTAGGGCTTATTGTATTACACTTGATTTTAAGTCTGGTTTATTCGAAACTGAAATAATGAGCATTTATAATAACTTCAACGGTAAATGGCAATAATTGTGCCTTCTGTTTTTTACCGCCTTTGAAGTGGGTTACCTTTCTTTCAGACTTCGTGATATGCCCGAACATAAAAGTCTTACGAATTTGTTTCCCGGGAACCACTGCAGTTATCAGTCTTCTCCTGCTGTTCTACCGTTTTTCAATTTCATGATTTACCTCCTGATGTCCAAGGTATAGGTCCGCCATGTTATAGTTTCGGAAAACCTCTCCTGTTCCTTTTAACTGACCATTTACATACTCTCTTCTGACACCCGTGATGTCCATTGCTTTTCAGTTTGTAGACTCTACGTACGTCGCCATGTTAACATCTCTTTTGTCGCTTTCCGACATGTTGTATGCTATTTTGTCTGTTTTCACGTGGTTTATTGCAAGTGACACTCCACCGTGGTGTCTCTTCTTTTTGATTACACGAATTTTCTCATACCTTTTCTCTTAATCCCTCCCATTTCGTGGCTGTCTCTTCCTCCCAAACCTCTTTAATCCTTGAAGACTGTAATTTTGTCATACTGAACTTTCGTATTACCATGCTAGTCTGGTGAAATAATGATCATAGAACAAGTTTGCCTCTCATCTGACTTCAACATTCATGATATTCTGTGGTTATTGTGTCTTCATCGTCGATTTGGTATTGTCCTAAGGGTTAGACCGATGATCTTCACCTATGGTTTTCTTGATCTCTCTCTTGAAGTAAGTTGACGTTTTTCTCATATTGTGATGATAACATATATCGATCAGTCTCTGGTATTTCACATAGTTCCTTTAAACCTCTTTTTTTTCTGTGCATAGTTGTGAGTTTAAAACACATAATAAATTAAACATAACCTTTACGCATGTTTCTCAACATTTCTTCTACATCATTCCCATACTTATCGACTCTTTCTTTGTCTACTTTGTTGTCTTGGCTAACTGGCGCATGTGCGTTATCATGTAAGAAGTATTATTACATATGAGCCTTGTTGTCATCAGTCTCTTGTTTTTGGTATCACTTCTGTTACTGATCTTAGGGTCCTCTTCTTGACTGCCAAAACCACTGCCAGGAGCATAGTTCCTTTGCGTGTTTCCCTATCTTTTTTGTTCTTGAACAATTGATTGTACCTGAACTACGTAATATTATGATGATATCTTGAATTGCCCATATCGGGATCTGTTGTTGTTCCAGCACCTCTCCTGATTCAACGTTCTGATTAATGTGCTTATGTTTAGTGCTCCTATGTATGTCTTCACTTTGGTGGAACGTTAGCCAAAAGTCTCCGAGTCTCTCTGCTTTTGTGGCAGGTCTCACTCCCCACAATCTAAAAGAGCGGTTGAGGAGATAGGGTGAAACATCACTGGACTGCTTACCATCTGTGGTATCGATAGTATTTCTCTCACGATTCATGTCTACGGTAAAGAGAACTGAAATGGTTAGTTCCAGAGCTTCGTTTGCAGCCACACCATGTAGTTGAACAGTCGTTTACCTTTAGCCGCTTGCTCCAAGCACTCGCGAAAAGCGTTTCTCTGAGTTGTTCTTGCGTCCTCTTCGCCGTTGGTGACTGATAATCCTCTTGGCCAGGTTTCACGTGTAAGCCTAGATAGGGGTACTCACAGGGTGCTACCATTCTGAACCAGATGGACCAAGATTTTATAATGAGGAGTTATTCGACCGCCTCCTCCTTCCTCATCGCTTGCGTGACCCGAGGTGGGGGCTGGGAATGGGGGCGCTTCGGTAGTTATTAGTATTAAGTGTGAAAAACCACGATGGAAGTTTAATGTTGCGAAAGGCCACAGCTAATACACGTCTGGTGGCTTTTAACATAGATCACAATGAAATGTTTCGTGATACGCAGTGTTCCAGGAATGATGTGACCAAGTCTGAGGGGTTGTAGAGGTTGTCTTGAGGAACAGCTTGAGGACAGAAGTAGGGAAACTCATTCAACGTCGCTCCACAGCCTTGAAGATACAGAGACCGGCACTTACCACCGGGGCACCCTTCGGCAGTTCAGAAGAAAACATGACTTTATACGCTCACGGACCGCAGGAGGAACGTCTCGCAATGTTGTTCGTTATTCAGTGAAGGCGACTGTTTGCCAGTGGAGAGGATGGAGCTAGCTACTGCGTAGAAGCGCCTTGTCTCCTATCAACGCGATGCTCGTTTACCTCCATGGGTGACGACTTTGGACTATGAAATCACGTAACTATTTCTTTTCAAAATCACGTATTTAACAGTCGGCATAAAATATTCAGGACATCAATTAAACGTTCACATTTAAGCTCTTAATAACCAAACGCGTCGCCAGACAGATCGCCAGTATCACAAAGTCAAGAACTAAGAAAATAATTAATTACGAAATTAATTAATTACATAATTATATTAAGTTATTCCATACAACTAATTACTTCCATACAACCCTTTTTTTTTTAAACAGCGGTCATCCTTGTCTCGAACTCTTCTTCTTTGGCGTCCATGGCACCCCCACGTCACAACGCCAAAGTGTAAATGGCTCCTTCAAAACTATAAAATACTCGCCCTCCGTCGCGCCTTGTGGCTATACTGTACTTACATTTGCATTTTCCGCATATAAACAAAAAAAGCTCACACAGCTCGCGGTCTTTCCTTTGCCACTGCTACCTTAAATTAAAGTTTCAACACGACCATCTTTCATCTGCGCAGAAGAAAGGAAGTGGGACCTGGAGCTACAGCAACATGTGCCACTACGGACCCCCGCGACGAAGATAAAAGACATCACGTAGAATATTTTAAATAACTAGTTACAATAATGTATAGCTTTGACTTCCCATAAATTACTATTAGTTTTACATCAAGAACTTCTTAAGGCGTAGCGTTATTCCCATTCTTGCCGCAACAAACTACACTCATTCACTTACTCATTTTTCTATTTGTAAACCCATGGTTCATCGCATATAAGTGTTAGTCTCTCTATATCAGTGTATGACAAGTATTTCATAATTTATGGTAATTCCTTATACGGTATGCCTTCTTTGGTAAGTACTTATTCTTCCACCACATGTAACACTCGACATGTCAGTCAACGTTGTTTTAAAACAGAAGTTGACACCGATTAGTGAACGACTTTAAAGAAAATTCTTAAGACAGTGATCATGTTGCTTTAAAATACAGTCCTAGTCGTAAAAAGCAATGAGAACCGTTTTCCTTGACTTTAGGCTCTTTTTCTTACATGTCTGTTTATATGGGTAATCCTTGTGATTGCCTTGAAACAATAATATTCCCCAAATTTGTTTGATACATAACGTTCCAACCTTTCAGTTGCCACGAGGAGTCACATGTTTGCATTACGTATAGAGATATTTTGTGATTTTTCCCTATGCAGTTCAATGGTAATGAAGGAAACAGTATAGAATATTCAAGGAGGGCAGTAAAAACTAATGTTGCTGGTGGTCACTGCGCTTCAACGAGTTCGTAGTGAAAAAAGCCTTGTCAGCGTTGAAACTGTTAATTTTTTATCACAAAGCAAGTAATCTTTGGGCCACGTCAATTAGTGCTGAAAAATGTTAGGTAATCCGTCTTATGAT
The DNA here is from genome assembly GCF_023864275.1 of Schistocerca cancellata. Classification (NCBI taxonomy): domain Eukaryota; kingdom Metazoa; phylum Arthropoda; class Insecta; order Orthoptera; family Acrididae; genus Schistocerca; species Schistocerca cancellata. The sequence continues at coordinate 478,989,968 of NC_064628.1, read as the reverse complement.
GGAAGTATAATTTCTAAACTGGAGCCCAGTACACTTCGAGGAATTTGTTAAAATAAAATGTGATTAAAATGTCAGGATTTTTTTGTCTGGTTTGAAGCCTTGTATGGTTCTGAAAAATGGACACTAAACAGCTAAGACAAGAAGAGAATCGGAATGGTGCTTGAGAAGGTTCCTCAATAATAAATGATTATAGCAACAACTAACTACTGTTAACAACTGTAGATACGAAAACTATTTTCATTTCAGTTTCTGAATTAAACTTCCGAACATTTATAAGATGTGATGGGACAATAAGTTCCTAACTATACTATTTGTAAACTACATCTACATCTACATAGATACTCCGAAAGCCACCAAATGGTGTCTGGCGGAGTGTACCCTGTTCCGTTGCTAGACATTTACTTTCTTTATAATCTATAAAAAACAGTTACCAGCCACATGTATGGTTTAAAAAGGTTTATTATCTTCAGACCATGACCGGTTTCGGATTTTTCTTTACAAATCCATCTTCAGATGGCAGTTACAAGCATTCTAAGTTGGACCCAACAACACGCTACACGATAACTCCAGTTTTGCATGCAATCACAGTTCAGGGATTCAGTCAATAAAATTTAAAGAACCTTACACTTTTATTAAGAACGTTACCCCGTGTGTTTGCTTGAGTACGTCAAACAGCACCTCCTTCAGCCCACTACACGTTTTGTCATTTTACACCGCATTAATACTAGTTTTCTATTACAAGCATTCTAAGTTGGACCCAACTTAGAATACTTGTAACTGCCATCTGAAGATGGATTTGTAAAGAAAAATCCGAAACCGGTCATGGTCTGAAGATAATAAACATTTTTAAACCATACATGTGGCTGGTAGCTGTTTTTTATAAATTATAAACATTAGTACAACAGCCACGTTTCTCATCATGTCGACTTTCGTCAAAATAGCATTTACTTTCTTATTTCACTCGCAAATAGAGCACTGCCACTGTGATTCTTGTTTTAAAGTATATCTTATTATACTGTAAACCGTTAACATTGCAAGCAAAGAAAAAAAAATATTTAGATACGCTATACGAGCATTCTGTTCCTGGATAAAGAATTATTACAGGACGTTATTTCAAGCGTTTAACGTAATGCACGGTTAATTATTCTGTTATTTGTATAAATAAACGTGTATAAAGCTAAGATAATCTTACGAGGCTGTAGAACACACACTGCATCACTGCTGTTGTTTACAACAGGCGCGGGATTGCAGGATCAATGGAACAGCCTATCAATCCTCTTCCCGGAAGGTTAAGTGCTGGCATCGAAGATTTATTGCTTTGAGGAAGGTTTCCGGATAAAACTTCGTTGGAAAATTTTCGAAGGGATTTCCGTTGTCTGAAACACGGCTAAGTTCAGTAACATAAGAGCGATAAAAGTTTCTTCTACGGAGAATGAGGGCAAAATCACTCCAGTTGACACTCGACAATGTAAGATGATTCTCTTTTAAGACAGAATGATAAGGAAAATATATGACCATTCTACGTTTATATTGAAAATGCTTCGTCATCCATTTTACTGGAATGTATAACATTAAACTTCTCGGATTAATAAGCTTTGTGAAATTATTGTTCCATAGGGCCATTTTCACAACTTACTAAATCACAAAATACTTCAGTTAAACTCACTGTATACATTCTCCTTTCGTTCTTTGCTTATACGTACTCATACATTACCATTAATAAAGATTATACAGTTAAAATAAATTCTCTCTCACGAGGCAGAGAAAATCAACAGAACTGATGTTAGCGGCGCACTTCACTGTGTGACATGCACTTGATGTGAGATAATGATTCGGCGAGCTTGAGAGAAGCAACATTCCCAACACAAACTTATGTTAGTCCACATCTTACATATCTTGAGAAGATGCGAACCTCATTCTCCAACTGTGTGCCATTGCTTACAAAAAAAACTATTTTCATAATAAAAAGTAACCTCTTTCTGAACTAATTTCTTCATCGGACGTTTGTGGCACTAATGTTCCTGAAAAGAAAGTAACATTGCAATAAACTTGCTAACATAGTTAACTGAAGCCGTTCCCGTTTGTATAATCCACAAAATAGGGCATCAAGTAGTCCTATTCTTCTAAAATAATTCTTTTCAAGACGCTCTCGGGATTTGCTAAGTACATAAACATCTATCCTGTGTTATGTTGTCTCCTTCTTCTCTATTCATGATGAAGACCCTTAAGTGTCTTAAAATGTTATGCTTTTACAGGTTCGAAAGAAAAACTTCTCACATCAAAATTGTCAATATAGTAATTTTTCCACCAAAAGTAGATCCCGAAAATTAATTTTCTTCAACTGTACTCACCACAATTCTCTAATTTTCTTCTATAAAAACAAATCACTTTGGTATTTCAGGAACCGACTTTACTGCTAAAATATTAGCACTATTTTAGTTTAAATTTTTCGTTTGTGCAGTGCAGCGAACATGTGTAAAACATGCCTCCTCACCTATTATTATTACTTAAAACAATATAAGTGAGAACACAGAATAGAGAACAGCTGTAGTACACTTTCCAGTCACACTAATGTGATCACTTGCCAAATACCTGAATAAGCACCGTTGCGAGACATGCAGTGTACATGAGGTTTTTTAGGCTAGGTTTTAGTTTGGGGTACCGGTACTCTGATGCACACCCTCTAGCTGATACGCAGATAGCGAAACCAGACCGCATTCAAAATAATGACATTCCACCTATTAAAAAATGTTATCAGTAAATTGTCGAAATATGAGGAAAAAATTATCGAATTTACTTTCTTCCAGGAACGTTCTCAAGCTGGAATTATTCTTTGGACCCAGGGAAAACTATCATCCGAATTAGAAAGCTCTGATCAATTTGCTGAGTTATGGAGTATATATCAGAAAGGCCTATTAGACGCACCACGAGAGGGAGCGTTCATTGCAGTTCACAAAAATATTCACCCTATTTAGGTTTAAGTTGGGTATGATACTGAAGTAATCTGGTCTCGTATAACAGGCGTGAGTGAAACTAAGTTAATTCTGTGAGATATTTACTGGCCATCCGATAACGCAGTGACAATTCTAGAGTCATGCAAGCAAAATAAACAGCCAGCAACACGTGAATACCCAGATCATAAAGTACTAGTTAGAGGCGTCTTTAACTTTACGAGTACAGACTTGGAAATCAAAGGATTCATATTAAGACGTACGGACTGACAATCTTGCGAACTACTTTCCACATATTTCCCGAAAACTTTCTTCAGCATTTAGTCGAGCAACCCACATGCAATAGAAGTATCTTGTTAGATTTTGTAGTTATAAACTGGCTTGGCTTTATCGACGTACTCAGTATAGAGATTGGGATCAATGATCACATTATCATAGCTACTATGGTTATGAAAGTTTATAAGTCAATCAAAAAGGCTAGGAGGCTGTTTCTGTTACAATCAATAGATAAGCAGGCGTTAACATCTAACTTGGGCAATGAACTGACACCACTCAAGTAGATGATGTATACCGTTTCTCGACAAAATGACAATTTTTTTAAACTTTAACAATGATTTTAACTTTACTGTACACCCTATTTAAAAAATTTGTCTCTACCAATGAATGAATATTTCAATTAATTAAAAAATGAAAATCTCATCATTTTTCTTTATAAATAAGTTGTACCAAATTGTGTTTATACAGTACCAACGATTAAAACTTTCATTTAAATCTGAAAGGTACATGTCAACGATAAACGTTTTAATTTTTCCAAATCTAATTTTTATATATTAAAAACAATGTGTTCTGAAGCTGAGTTATGTTAGAACTTGGAAGATTATTATAAATAAAAATGTGGATAGAGTTATAGCGATGTAGAGGATTATTGCACAGAAGAAGGTTATTCAAATGAAACTAGATCAGATCTCTTGGAATTTATTGATTATTTTAATAAGATAGAAATGAATAAGAGAGAACTAAGATATGAAACTATAAAATAACTTCAAAAAGTCTGTAAAACGAGAAATTTAAGAAAATATTCTACACTTACTAAACAACAATTAATCCATCATACTGTAAATCCATTGGTCAAAATTAATAAAATGCAAGTGAACCGGAAAAAAATTTAAAAGATCTTTGTAAAATCGAAAACATGTTCTTGGCTTAACAAACAATAATCAGTCGACCTTTCCTAAAGATCTGATGGTAACATCGGTAATAAAATGACTGAAAATATAGAAAAGATAAAAAAATTAAACAAATTGGTTATCAGGAAAATATTTCGGGTTGTAACTTTCTAAATGATTATTTTCTTAAGGCTAGTAAGTGAATGAACAGAAAAGCTTTTGCTTTTATATCTAGAATAATAACTTACTAAATTAGTAACACCAATAATATTATACAAGTACAAGAACTTTTAAATCAAAATAAAGAAAAATTAAGCAGTAAATTAAAGAACATTTTAATACAATGAAAATCGATTAAAATTAACATGAAGTTTTATTGTAATTTTAAAAGACAAGCGAAATGTAAGAACTTAATTTTAAACAAGTAAGGAAGTTTTATTAAGAACAAATGATTTAGAAGGTTATTGTCAATGATCAATGAATAAACTATTAACTGAAATGGAATAAATGCAAAGGAAAAGATATGGTTGGCTTGTTAATAATTTTGAATCAATTGTTAACAGACATAAACCTATTTCTGGTTCTTCTTATATAGATTCTGCCAAAGGAAATTAAAAAAAGCTATCTTTTCTTTATTCAAGAAAATCAGCTTTACATCCAGTAGAATATGATGTGGAAAGGGTTAGTAATTATGTAAACATTGGACCAGAATTGGATGAAATTATGGAAAAAGGAAAAATCAGTTTTTCCATTCCATTAACAGATATTCCAAAATAAATTAAAGAACATTTTAATACAATGAAAATCGATTAAAATTAACATAAAGTTTTACTGTAATTTTAAAAGACAAGCGAAATGTAAGAACTTAATTTTAAACAAGTAAGGAAATTTTATTAAGGACAAATGATTTAGAAGGTTATTGTCAATGATCAATGAATAAACTATTAACTGAAATGGAAGAAATGCAAAGGAAAAGATATGGTTGGCTTGTTAATCATTTCGAACAAAGTGTTAACAGACATAAAACTATTTCTGGTCCTTCTTATATAGATTCTGCCAAAAGAAATTTAAAAAAAGCTATCTTTTCTTTATTCAATAAAATCAGCTTTACATCCAGTAGAAGATGATGTGGAAAGGGTTCATAATTATATAAATATTGGTCCAGAATTGGATGAAATTATGGAAAAAGGAAAAATCAGTTTTCCCATTCAGTTAACAGATATTCCAAAATTTAAAAGTAATTGATGATTCGAATAATTGTTGGATAAACATTTATCTAGATTAATCAGATCATAATCAACTAAAATGAACATAAATTGTATCCTTGGGACATATGCTTAATCCTATGGCAGGTGTGCTGAAGATAGTTATGCTAGTGAGTGCATCCAGCACTCTTTGCTACCTAATGTCAAATACCACTGAACTGACAATTTTTTTTTTATTTTTCTGTTAGAATTTATAGAGGGGGGGGGTGTTTTCACGTACAAGTAAGATCGTTATAACCGTAGATTTCAGGACTATTATAGGCCTTTATTAAAGCAAGTCTAACAAAAATGTTTAGTGAAGAGAAACGGAAATACTGTACAGTCATTGAGCCGTGGTGTACTTTGGGGCTTGGGCCAGCTCGGGATATAAGCGAGTGCCGACCGCGAGTAAGGGTAAGAAGGCCTTGAGAACAGAAGGTGGCGATGCGCGAGTTGGCTGTCGGGCAGATGCGAAGACGGCGTGCTTCAGGCCAGGTGGCGGTTAACACGTGGTTATGCTGGAAGCGACGGGAGTTGTCCGGCGCTGTGCATTTTCAGGCAACCTCGTGAGCTGTGGGTGTGTTCACTTCCTTGGAGGAACACGTTGTTAGCGTCTTGCGAAGAGATGGTCTGACATCTTCGCATAATCGCCCCAGCATCAAGACACGCAGTTAAGCACTCTAATTACTAAGAGCGCTTAGTTAACTGTGATTGTGAACGCTCTTGGTATAGTAACAAGTTGCCGGACACGTGATGTTATGTGTTCGATTTCATTTGATGGCTCTTACTAAGCTTGTGCTCCGCTTTCGCATAATATTGATGTATTTGCAGAGTGTTAGTTCATTAGCTATTATTAGCAAGTGTTTGATTTGCTTACAATATCGGTCAAACATGTGTTTAGCCTTGATTTTATAGTGGTAATTTACTGGTCAATCTTGAATGTTAAAGATAAGAAAAGTCTTTTTGGCCTCCAGAAGTCGGGTGTGGTCCGTTTTTTAGTGAGCTGAGGCAGCGGGCTACCGAATCGCAGATCTTCCCTTTAGAATACAAGTTTGGCTTACACACGGTGAACTTCACCTGAGCTCGCCTGTTCCTCGTCGGTAGCATTTACTGGGTTCACATTACGGTCGCAAACTCGATGTGGGGTATTACTTCCCTCAGTTGCCTCCTCCTTTCATGGTTAAGCTATGGCCTTACAAGTTTGGGCCTTACTTCTGTTGTTACAGATTTATGATTGTACAAAGTTGTAACTTTCTATGCCCGAAATGCCCATCTTCCAATCAAATGGGCATTTCAATAATTTCGTGGTTCGCTCTGGAAGGTTCTCTGGTCTAGTAATTTGCAAGATTACCTAAGTTACGTTTTAATGAATATGTTCTAAGTATTCATATTAAAATGGAGGCTGTGTGTCCACTGTTATTTCACATGTAATGTTCAAATGGCTCTAAGCGCTCTGGGACTTAACATCTGAGGTCATCAGTCCCCTAGACTTAGAACTACTTAAACCTAACTAACCTAAGGACATCCATGCCCGAGGCAGGATTCGAACCTACGACCGTAGCAGCAGCACAGTTCCAGACAGAAGTGCCTACAACCACTCGCCCACTGCGGCTGGCTCTAATGTGAAAGTAGTGGAATTGAAAGGGTCTTAATTAACGTGGCCTTACCTAGAGTTGTTTAGTTAAAGTTATGGTCAGATTCAGCCTTAGTGGTGTCTGTCAGTTTCTATGTGAGTTTTTGGTAGTTAATAAACACATTGGAATTGAAATGTTCACTTTATTGAATCAGGTGTTAAGTAAAAACGTTCCAGTCGTAATAAAGAATAAGACATCCAAGAATCACACTTTGTTCGTCTGGAGAAGTTCTGCAGTCATTCCAAGTTACAACCATGTGGCTGTGTTGCTTGCCAATAAATCTTTTGCAACTGTTGCAAGTCACAGCAGTTTTATTTTTTTTTACCACCCCAAAAATAGCTTCTTCCACTCCTTCTAACAACCTCTTCGAATGACCAATAAAGTGACAAAAATCTGTCACCTTGGATATCTCTCAGTAAAGTAAGGAGTTGAGCCCTTTGTTTCCACTGGCTCTCCGTTAGAGCGGAGGCCAGGTTTCTGAGGTACGTTGTTCTTCTGAAACTCTCATCTGGGTCATTTGTGAAAAACAGCTCTTGGGAATTCAGCACTATCCCGAAACCAGAAAAATAAGGTCAAGGGCCATCTTCTTGTTGTCCTGAAGGGTGTAGGACCTACACATGTAATAAACAGTATCTAGGCCACATTTGATTGCATTGTAGTCCAGATTTACAACAGAGTATCCTGTAGAAGTGTCTGTGTCATCTTTTTCATGCATTGACAACACAAATAGCACAGCTTAGTTTCTATCCGTTTGGCACGAAACAAGACAGAAGTGATCTTGAAATTCTGAAAGACAGTTTCCAGTTTCTCGCGACGTGTTTGGCAAAAATTCCAGAGGGATTCCCTTCTTGTTCTTAGTCAGTGAAGGTTGGCCCATTTTCTAGAGGATACTGTCCTAAAGGATATCTACTATAATAGTTTTCTGTAAATACATTCCTGTGAGTGCCCTTGAATGTATCAGCTAATATCTTCACAATATCCACAGGTTAGGTACAAGATATGGTCCATTATTTTGTCTGCTGCAGGACGCTTCAAAGTTACAAGTGTAAAATTTTGATTCAGGGCTTGACATCAACTTTCATCTGGCATCCCTAGGCAAGGAGGTAAGACGGTAAACTTTCAAAATGTTCTGATATCGCACAGTGTGTACAAGTTGAAACCATACTTGGCAGGCTTATTGGGCATGTATGGCACATAAGCACAACATCCACAAAAATGAACAAGCATTTTGTTTCTGGTTGTGAATGACCCTGGGCTGTAGTATTTCTGCAGTTGTTCGAAAATGGCGGATGGCAGCAATTTCATCAATTGCAAATCGCTCTTTTTTGTTGAAGTGTCACTAAACCTTAGTGGCCACAGTAAGAACAGAAAGCGGTTCTAGCTAAATGTTGCCATGAGAATAATGATTTCTAAGACGTTTGATGCTCACAGCTCCAATACCTCTTTGCGTCCTCCTCTTTGTACAGCAATCAGAAAGAGTGCTCTTAAGAGAGCCATTATTTCAGAAGGAGAAGTATTTCTGCACTTTCTGCCCTAGTGTACTTCACAGATGATCTCTTGTTGTTTACATATATATTGGTGTTTGCAATCTCTTATCTCAGGATAAAAAAAAACGAGAAAACTTTCAACTTCCCGTTTATTTCCTGTAGAATTGCGTTTCTGGTCAGGTAAAACCTTGGTTATATTCTTATGTTTTGTTTTATCATCACTAACAGATTACCTATCCTTAAAGTGAAAATCAGCATAATCCTCTTTGTTAGGCGATTTCTGAGGAATGCACTCAATTTTGTCTTGCGTCAATTCTTTTCTTTGTGTAAACAATCAAGACAGGAGGAAAAGCGTAATACTAATCTTCAGTGGGACCAATGACCTTTGCAGTCTGGTACCTTCAACCCCACAAACCAACCCACCAACTAATCTTCAGCAACTAAATAATCATTCAATCGAAGTGTTTTTGTTAAATAAAGGTTCCGATCTTCAAAACATTCAGCAGAGATTTTGCCATATTCACTTACATCAACAGGCGCGTCCAGTTCACATTGCCGCCTCAGTGTAGTTGTCCACTTCAGAGATCAGTCACAGCTATTATAAAGGATCTTATAATGCGACAATAGTGAGACTTGTCACCTGACAGTGTCGTCGAAACATGTCTACCAGGACTGTTGTGTGCTTGGCGCGCTAATTTAATTACAGAAAGAATACTGAATTTGTGGTACTGTATGCCGCAACCAGCCTCACAGCAGGGTTCACAAGAAAAATTAAAGAGTCACGAAAAAGATTGTAAAGAACATAAAGAAGTAAGAATAAATATGTCTTCAGAATCTGGAAAAACTGAATCTGAAAATCACAATAATTCATTATGGGTTTATTTTGTTATTTACATTGATTCCGAATGTCTTTTAAAAGACTTTAACACTTGTGATGAATTATAAGATTTCGTTGTATATAAAGTTTCCAGATCGTCAACATTGCACCTTCTTATCTCTATACTAATCCTCAGTAAAATCATTTTTTTTACCTATTGATGATTGAATACGATATGCTGCATTTTAAATTTCAGATTGAAAATCTACAAATTTTGATGTCAGTTCTTTTACAATTTTTTGGTTATAATTACTGAATATTTTTAATTTATTATCTTTGACATCTTATTAACATTGGGAACTTCATCCCTAATTTTCGGTTCTAAGATTGAATATCTTTGATTGTTTAAAATTATCCATTGCATTTAAAATTTAACCTATTTCCAAACATGTCCATTTGATATATTTAAACATTCATTATAGTTGTAGCCATTTGATATCAGTTTCAAGACAATTAAATATAAATGATCACAAGTGAATTCGTTAAAATTCTGTATTCTCTTGACATTATAATATAAGTCATTATTCCCAAATAATTAACAAATTATATTACCACCAAACATATCAAAAAGAATTTTATTTCTCCAGTTTATGATAATAAATCCAATGAGTATGAACCAGATCACATATATCTAAATTAACTATGAAATATTCATTTTTTTAGGATTATTGGGTAATATTTCAATCTTGAACACACAACAAAAATGATACATATTTGATTGTTTAACTAACAATGGTACATCAAAATTAGGAAAGGATTATTTTTTGTTTAATATCTATATTTTTTACCATTTTTCACTGCTTTCAATTTATTTTCCATTACTAGATTATGTCATTTTTGTTGTTGTAATTCTTTGTCAGCTTTTTTATTGCTGCCATTGCAGTGACCGCTGATCCACCAGAGAATGACCGAATAGTTCCTGCAAATGGTAATGTTGTCAGTTATAGGATAAAAATCCACCATTGTTTTTTGTCGATCTAGGACCTTGGTCATTTATCATTAAATATTGAAAAATAGTTTTCACAATGGCAATATCTAATGTAATAAGCATATCTCCACCACTTTCTTTATCTCTCTTTTTTTGAGTATTGGTTTAAAAATTGTTAATAGTTGTCAATTCTTCACTAATTAACTTCCATTGATTTTGATTTTATTTTAGCCTCAATAGAAAAAGTACAATCAATACTAAAGTTATTCATTTATATAGGTTAAAAATTAATAACAAAGTTTATAAACCCAATTCTTTATCACTGGTTTCAACAAAAATGACAATTCATGAAATCTCTGGTGTGAGTCCCATTCCTAATTTTCTTTTTTCACATATATTCCTATAACTCTAGTTGCAGCCAATTTTACACAAATCAAAGAATCATTATAATATATTCATTCTTATTTAGTTGATGAAGTTCTTACTCAGCTGTGTTTCTTCCTAATCTTCATTGTTTCTACAGGCAATATTGTGTTTTTTTACAAGTTTTCTCTGATGGATTTATTCCTTTATCACCTCTAGATAATCGTCCCTAATACCTTGCCTCAGGACCACAGTAATTATAACTGTGACCATATAATTTTTCAAAAGCAAGTTTCTTAATTAATGTGTTAACTGAACATTTTCCATATATTTCAGATTTCCAAAATGTATGAGGGTGTCATTCAAAATTCTAACCAAATAATGAATTCCTTTTGGATTATTGTTAATGAAATCACATAATTTATTTGTTAACATCTTTGTTGTTCTAACTTTTTCACTGTGATAATTTTTATTTCCAGATAATTCTTCACCACAAAATACTGATAATTGTCAATTAACTGATGGACATCATCTACCCAAACATATTTTATAGGTTTTGGTGAATAATTTTTAATGAACCCATCACCAACTTTCTCATCTACACTTGAATCAATCTTAAATTTAAATTTTCATCTAATTTTTTGGAAAAATAAAGGTCAAATAATTTGTCAAATATATATATTTATTATTTTTACTTGATTTTACTTTATTCAGAATATTTTCATTATAAAATGCACCAGAATAAAATAATATATCAGCATAAGCTGATAAAACAGTGCAATCATATTTTTCAGCCATTACATTAATAGTCAATGATTTCTTATTTAAAAGACACATTAATCCATTAGTTCTGTGTATGATCTTTGTCCAGTTGTTATCACCTTCAGATTTTACTGGTTATCTTCAATATCTTTAAAAGTATCACCAGATATTAACCCAAAAACTGTATATGTGTAGTTGGTAAACTCTAATGGTCTTTCATTTAGATTTATTTTTTTAACATTCTGTGCCGGCCATAGTGACCAAGCGGTTCTAGGCGCTACAGTCTGGAACTGCATGACTGCTATGGTCGCAAGTTCGAATCCTGCCTTTGGCATGGATGTGTGTGATGTCCTTAGGTTAGTTAGGTTTAAGTGGTTCTAAGTTCTAAGGAATTGATGACCTCAGAAGATAAGTCCCATAGTGCTCAGAGCCATTTGAAACATTTTTTAAACATTTTGTTCTTTTAACTTTTTTCTAACTTTAATTTCTTCTTTATAACTCCACAGAAAACCCTGTAACATTAATAATGTTGTGAACAACTTATTGTTTAGTTGGTGGAATATCATGAGACTGTTCTATATAGCACTGATGATATGGAACCATTTCTTTTCCAGCTTCTCTGTTTCCATCTATCGTTTTTAATAGATTGTCACCTAATTCTTCGACTCCTTGTTTAGCTTCTTGAATTGCATCAGCTACTGGTTGATCTTCTTTTTCAAGGTTTTCATATTCCTCTCTTGGTTGTCTCTTCCTTTTTACATTCTTATTTTAAATGTTCCTTTATCTTTTTATTTCATCTAGTTTTTTAACAACTTAAGATCATATTTTTAAAATATTTATTATAGGTAAAACAATAATCAGTTATATTTTAGGTTCAGCATTTACATGTATCATAAACCTTCATTCTTTATTTTCAATGTTCACATTCATTGTATATCTCCAATGTTTACATTCAATGTTTATGTTCAATATTCTTGTTCAATGTTTCAAAAATTCTTAATCTTTTGTCGTTTTTCACCTTTATTACACTTTTGTCATATTTACGATCAGAAAACCAAATATGTTATTCTTGCATTTACTACATATTGTCGCAGAAGAAGCTTAGTAGCACTGTGGTGTAGTGGTTCTGATACTGAACTGTTGCGTGGAAGGTCGTGCTTTCAAGACTCACCTGGACAATACAATTTTAATTTCTGTATTCAGCTCGAGTACATTCTAAAAGTATCCACAAATGTCAAGAATCATTGTAATAGAATGTTCTGTAGCTGCATGTATACTGTATGAGTTCTGGCCAGAGGCAGTTCGCTCCACACTCTTGTATGTGCAAGTGGTGAATAAACCTTCGTTAAGTCAAACTAGTGTTCATCATTCATCTAATTACACCTTCTTCTACGTGACATTATTCTAGTGCAGGTGCCTGGTATCGGAACTTGTGATAGCGCGCATTATCGACGACACAGTGGCTCCCATCAGGCCATGACAGAGCTGCCGTTTACCTGGAGAGAAACCCGACTTCGAGCCATATTCAACCGATCACAATCTATCGAAGACAGAAGAAGAGCACGTTACGATGACAGCAACTGTGTGCCAGCACATGAGTCATCTGGTGACGATGGACAAAATCCAAACAAGGGGTTGAAGGTATATGAGCCTAAAGCAAAATTTAACAATTGGGATGACACTGTGTGTTTGGCTAAAGTATTTTTCTACTTGGGGGGCACTGCAAGCAATAGTATGAGAACAACAAGGAGAAGTTCACAAGGTGGGTAGTATTCCAGGTAGAACTGCGCAAGTATTTCGGCGACACACAATGACAGAAGTGCAATGCTAAAAATAAATTAAATTGCTGGGCACAGAGTCCAGGATAAACTGCAGTATCCTACTTTCAAGACGTCTTGGAGCTGAGTAGAATAGTAGATCCTAGAATGAGGGAGAAAGAAAAGGTCGCACATCTCATGAAGGGTTTTGCTGGGGACATGTATTAAGCCCTACTCCTGAAGGAGGTTTCGACAGCAGACTACTTCATAAAATGGTGCCAGTATATAGAGACAATGGATCAAAAAAGAATTACATGCAAGGAGTTTGAACGGCTTCCAAACGTCGCATCGATGTCTGTGATGAAGGAAGCAACTGATTTCACAAGTGTGCTTCGTCAGATAGTGAGAGGGGAATTTCAGAAGGCACTTGGATTTCATGGCGGGAAAAGAACCGAGACGCTTCAAGAGGTCATAAGGGACGAAGTGTAAGAGACATTGAACCCAATCTCTCGTCCTTCATTTCCCTTTAAAACTGTGAAAAAGTCGGGACCGGGGCGGAGTTACGTTCCTACAATGCAGCATGAGGAATCTGTTTGGGCACCAAGTAAGACTGACGTCTGGAGGACCCAGGATAACCAACCAGTATATTTCCACTGTGGTCGACCGAGACATGTGGTGCGCTATTGTCGAGAAAGGCGGCGGATATTGGATGACGCCCGCACCAGAAGACAGCAGACCGATCTTAACCGACGCCAACTTTTCGACGCGCGAAGATGAACAAGAAGATATGGATGCAGGACTACGTAGGTCACCATCGCCGCAAGCTAGCCGTTGGAGAGGACGCTCCCCAACACGCTGACCAAGGTCTCCATCGCCATTTAGAACCTCCAGCCAATCATCTAGCCGCTGCTAAAGGGCGCGACCTTTCTTGGAGGTGAGGCTGCCAAAGAGAAAAATCCTCCGCCGTCGATCACTACAAATATGATAGGAAACTACGTCGATATCCTCATGGATGGCCGACCAGTCCAGGCTCTTGTGGACTCTGGAACATCATTTCGTAGAAGTACCGTCGCCAGTTGCAGAAAACCGTTTTCGTCGACAACAAAACATCTCTGCTGAAGGTGGCTAATGGGAAATATGAAAAACTTCCACGGAGATGTGCCATTCATATGGGTATAAGTGGTCATACACAGTCCTTAAAACTGGCCGCAGCTCGTGGTCGTACGGTAGGGTTCTCGCTTCCCGCGCCCGGGTTCCCGGGTTCGATTCCCGGCGGGGTCAGGGATTTTCTCTGCCTCATGATGCCTGGGTGTTGTGTGATGTCCTTAGGTTAGTTAGGTTTAAGTAGTTCTAAGTTCTAGGGGACTGATGACCATAGATGTTAAGTCCCATAGTGCTCAGAGCCATTTGAACATTTTGAAGTCCTTAGAATTCATCATCTTACAAGAGTGCAGTCATGACGTCATTCTCGAATGAGACTTTTTGAAAGCTTCTCAGGCAATTCTAGATTGTGGTCACTCGAAGATTATGCTAGACGAGATGAGATACTAAGGACAGGAAGATGCATATCCGAGTATGTGGACACTATTTGTGCTGGATGAAGTGATCATTTCTGTAGCAGCACTAGGAAGGTAACTGTCATGTGTCATGCCATGCATCAACTCATGGATCTTGTAGCGCGGAATGTAAGAGAAGCATACCACTGAAGAAGAACTTGGTCATCCCAGCCTCTGTCGTCTCGTTTAAGAATGGATTCGGTGAATTTTGGATAGTTAACTGTCGCCGAGAACCGCAGATCCATCCAAGACACTTGTGGATAGCAAATGCTGAGCCGTTAACTGAAGAACAGCTAAGCGTCATAGAAATCTCGCATGCCGAGTCTGTGGGAGAAATTAGCGCTACCACTACGAGAGAAAATCTTCTAGCTCGACTATCACTAGATCTCACTAAGGGACAACAGAAGAAATGTATAATAATTTGCGATGAGGTAGAGAAAATGATGGATAATGATATCATTCAGCCTTTGTAAGCCTTTGGTCGTCACCAGTGGTCCTCGCCAGGAAGAAGGATGACGGTTGGCGCTTTTATGTTGATTACAGGAAGCTTAATGAGACAACTAAATAGGACGTTTACCCTATTCCACGAACTGACGATACACTATATTGTCTGAAGGTGGCTCAGTTTTTCTCAACCATGGACATGTACTCGGTATACTGGCAAATTGAAGTAAATGCGCTGATCGTGAGAAAACAGCATTCATCACCCCTGAGGGCCTGTATGAGTTTAACGCAATGCCATTTGGTTTGTGTAACGCACCAGCAACTTTTAAACGGATGATGGATAATCTTCTGAGGCACCTGAAGTGGTCGATGTGTCTTTGCCATTTAGAAGACGTTATAGTGTTCTTAGAGAAATTTGATGAAAATATAAAAAGACCGTTCTTAAGCGTCTCCAACAAGACGGACTGAAACTTAATCCAAGAAAGTGACTCTTTGGAGCAAAAGAAATAAAAATACTTGATGTGAAACGAAGTTGTGGGCCAGACCCAGAAAAGGTGAGATCTATAACGGAATTTCCTATTCTTAAAAGTATTAGAGATGGGAGAAGCTTTCTGGGATTATGTTGTTATTACCGTCATTTTATCAAAGACTTGTGTATCAAAACCAGGCCACCCCAAGAGTAGTTAAAAGCTGATGCTAAATTTATCTGGGGTGGTGCTCAACAAGATTCTTTCGATGTGCTGCCAATAGTTCTGACGACTGACCCTGTACTTGGCCTGTATGATGAGAGAGCACCACACACAGATGCAGCAGGAATGGGATCGGTGCTGTTCTGGTGCAAATTTCGGATGGAAAAGAGAAGGTTACACCCTATGCTTCTACGACACTTACAAACGTCGAGAGAAACTACTCAACTACGGAAAGAGAATGTCTTGGTGTGATCTGGGCCATGTGGAAACTTCGACAGTACCTCTATGGAAGGCCATTAACAGTTGTTACAGACCATCATTCACTTTTTTGGTTTACAGGTCTTAAGGATCCGACAGGACGACTCACCAGGTGGGCACTACATCTTTTCTGTTGATCTAAGCTAGTGTAAAAAAGTGGAAGAAAACACCAAGATTCCGACTGTCTCTCACGAAACCCTGTGCAAGATCATGAAGACTTTGATGAAGATAATGACTGTCTCGCTGCACTCCAGGATCTCTCTGCTTAGCAGAAGAAAGACGTCGAGATATCTCAAATTTTGCTTGCCTTGAATGGTTGAGAGGATGTGAAAGGACAATTAAAGGTAATTAATGGATTAGTTTGCAAGAAAAACTTTGATCCGTTTGGAAAGAGGTGGCTTCTAGTGATTCCTGAACATATGCGCTTAGATGTTCTACAGAAATTTCATGACACACTTAAGGCCGGACATTTAGGATTTAGTAAGATACACGATAGAATAACCAAGAGATTTTTCTGGCCAGATTCATTTAAGAATGTCTGTTACTATGCGTCGCGCTGTCGAGAATGCCAGAGGAGGAAGGTAGTTCCTCAGAAACCACCTGGCCGACTCATACCAATTCCACCAGCCGAAACGCCTTTCCAGCGTGTTGGGAATGATCTCTGATTTGCTGATGATGCTGTGGCGCCTGGGATGCGTCGAAGTTGATTGACTCTAGGAGGATACAAGACGACTTAGACAAAATCTCTAGTTGGCGTTATTAAGGGCAGCTGCCTCTGAATGTAGAAAAATGCAATTTAATGTGGTTGAGTAGGAAAAACAAATCTGTAATATTTGGATACAGCATTAGTAGTGTTCCGCTTAACACGGTCATGTCGATTTACTGCTCGGGTGTTTGGTATTAGCTCCAGGTCGGATTAAAAGAAGAGATCAGGGCAATTTAGAAGCGGGCTGCTAGATTTGTTACTGGTAGATTCGAACAACACGCAGATGCAGGAATGCAAACGAGAAACCCTTGAGGGAAGGCGTCATTCGCGTAAGGACCACGAATACAAGATACGAGAAATTAGGCTGTCTCTAAATGCGAGAGAAACAGGAAAGGAAACCGCTAATAGTGGAACAGCGTATCCGCCACGCACCATACGTTAACTTGTGCAATATGTATGTAGAAATGGATGTGGAAGAGTGTCAGTGAGGCTCTGGAAAGTACTAACAGGAATATGGAGCCGTGCCAACTTCAGTGTCGTTGCCAGCTGGCTTAGGTTTCTCGGCTGAGGATCCACAACGTGTCGGGCCAGATAGATTGGGTTTAAATCCCGGAAATTTGGTGGCCAGGGAAGCATGGTAAGCTCACCCTGGTGCTCTCAGAACCACACACGTACACATAGAGCAGTGTGACACGGTTGGACATAATGCATACTTGTGTTCATCGATTGTGTCTTCCAGAATTACGAGGTCACCCACGTATACACACGAAAACAGTCCCCATGCACTCTTCCAACGAGTGTTGTAAGGTGTTTGCCCTCGGATGTTTCACGCCGACGGTAGTGCGTAACACGTGATTCATCTGAAAAGGCCACCTATCGCCAATTAGTGGACGTCCAGTTACGGTACTGACCCGCAAATTCCAGCCTTCATGAGCAATACGAATGTGCGCATGAACCAGATGCCTCTGCGGAGACCCCTACGCAGCAACGTTCGCTGAACGATCGTTGAGGAGACACTGTTCTTGCCCCTTCGTTCATTTGGGCGGTCAGTTGGTCATCAGTTCCACTTCTATTCGCCCGTACACATCTCCTCAGCCGTCGTTCAGCCCTGTCAGTTAGGGCCTCATGCTGCTTCGGAGCCGGTTTTGGATATCGCTGTTTCGCCACGCACTGTGTACTTTAACCACAGCACCACGCGAACAGTTTACAAATTTAGCTATTTCAGAATGCTTCCACCTTCAGCCCGAAAATAGACGATCATGCCCTTTTGAATGTCAGACACGTCGCTCCGCTTCCGCTTTACGACAATTACCGCACTGTTTACACGTTCACCCAACAGGCTTCGTACACCTCTCACTGCTAGTGCTGCCGTCCGTCAGTGGTTATCATACACTGACCTCGAACATATGTCGTAGTCGTATATGTGACTAGACTGCGCACGTGTGAATAATGATATGGGTCTTTCCTTTCAATAATTTTTTTTGGTATACGCTATCTTTTAAAGCATCAGTGCAGGTATTACTGTTTTTATGTCATTCATGTGACACCAATATCTTCTTCTGTGTTCGGCATTGTAATGGATTTCCATACGCACATATTACTCATTTGCAGTTTTCCGCAGCAGCGTTAACTGTCGTTTTATCAAAGCTCAGATCAGCAATAAATGGCATTTTCGGATTTAAGTTTCGTCCAGTAAACAGTCTGTTGATCATACGGTAGGTTGAATTCCGCTTTGTGTTGTTACCTGGAACCACGTTCTTCACGTTCCCTACGGGACTATGCTTACTTGAGCTTTCCTCAGCTTGTCTCCAGAAGTTGACACTGTTCTCTGTGCATGTGATGATTTATTCTAAATTTATCATGTAATTACAGAAATGGCAGAGAAAATCACAGCAGCAGTGGTGGATCATTTGATATGACGAATTTCATATTACTTTTGCCAAGCGTTTAGTAATGTTAAGCACGAAAATTTGTATTCGTCGGCTCTAGTATGGCCTTCTGTTATTATGATACTGAAACATTGCTTCCTACATTAACGTTTGCAGTACACAAGAAGAATATTTAAATATCCTTAACAAGTAATTATATTGGTGAATAATTTTTCTTGTGTTAGGAATAACGATTTGTTCGTGATGAATTCCATGGCCTTCATTAACGTTGCTGATTTTTCAGGTTATAACGAAACATAATAAATTCCGCAGGTGATTCAGTGTGTTTTAACTTAACGCTAGTAGTGTACAGCTCTAAAATTGCTACACGAAATGTGCGCCAGGGTAAGTGTCTTTCAATTATCTCCGGAGAAATTGCCTGAATATACACTCCTGGAAATGGAAAAAAGAACACATTGACACCGGTGTGTCAGACCCACCATACTAGCTCCGGACACTGCGAGAGGGCTGTACAAGCAATGATCACACGCACGGCACAGCGGACACACCAGGAACCGCGGTGTTGGCCGTCGAATGGCGCTAGCTGCGCAGCATTTGTGCACCGCCGCCGTCAGTGTCAGCCAGTTTGCCGTGGCATACGGAGCTCCATCGCAGTCTTTAACACTGGTAGCATGCCGCGACAGCGTCGACGTGAACCGTATGTGCAGTTGACGGACTTTGAGCGAGGGCGTATAGTGGGCATGCGGGAGGCCGGGTGGACGTACCGCCGAATTGCTCAACACGTGGGGCGTGAGGTCTCCACAGTACATCGATGTTGTCGCCAGTGGTCGGCGGAAGGTGCACGTGCCCGTCGACCTGGGACCGGACCGCAGCGACGCACGGATGCACGCCAAGACCGTAGGATCCTACGCAGTGCCGTAGGGGACCGCACCGCCACTTCCCAGCAAATTAGGGACACTGTTGCTCCTGGGGTATCGGCGAGGACCATTCGCAACCGTCTCCATGAAGCTGGGCTACGGTCCCGCACACCGTTAGGCCGTCTTCCACTCACGCCCCAACATCGTGCAGCCCGCCTCCAGTTGCGTCGCGACAGGCGTGAATGGAGGGACGAATGGAGACGTGTCGTCTTCAGCGATGAGAGTCGCTTCTGCCTTGGTGCCAATGATGGTCGTATGCGTGTTTGGCGCCGTGCAGGTGAGCGCCACAATCAGGACTGCATACGACCGAGGCACACAGGGCCAACACCCGGCATCATGGTGTGGGGAGCGATCTCCTACACTGGCCGTACATCACTGGTGATCGTCGAGGGGACACTGAATAGTGCACAGTACATCCAAACTGTCATCGAACCCATCGTTCTACCATTCCTAGACCGGCAAGGGAACTTGCTGTTCCAACAGGACAATGCACGTCCGCATGTATCCCGTGCCACCCAACGTGCTCTAGAAGGTGTAAGTCAACTACCCTGGCCAGCAAGATCTCCGGATCTGTCCCCCATTGAGCATGTTTGGGACTGGATGAAGCGTCGTCTCACGCGGTCTGCACGTCCAGCACGAACGCTGGTCCAACTGAGGCGCCAGGTGGAAATGGCATGGCAAGCCGTTCCACAGGACTACATCCAGCATCTCTACGATCGTCTCCATGGGAGAATAGCAGCCTGCATTGCTGCGAAAGGTGGATATACACTGTACTAGTGCCGACATTGTGCATGCTCTGTTGCCTGTGTCTATGTGCCTGTGGTTCTGTCAGTGTGATCATGTGATGTATCTGACCCCAGGAATGTGTCAATAAAGTTTCCCCTTCCTGGGACAATGAATTCACGGTGTTCTTGTTTCAATTTCCAGGAGTGTAGAATATTTGATAATGAAATGTGACTCTCGTATATTAAATGCATTTTATATCTCCACTGTCATGTATCTTAACATTCAACATTGGTATTAATGCATACGGAATTAGAGTCAAAATGGGAACTGCCGTGGAACCTTTTTAATTATGAAAGTGATCCGCATCTAAAGACTTTATATGAGTTTAATTACGATGCTTTTAATTTAATGAAATGCACATGTCACACAAATATTAATTATAAATCCATTCATTCATTACTTCCACACTCTAGGTATATGGACTATAATGTTATCGCCAACTGGCAGGTCTTTTCTGTTAGGAACAGCTGTGTTCCAAGATTAACTGTTCTTATCGTGAACGACTGTATTTTTTACAGCGCTGAAGATTCGCCAGACTGATCAGTTTCGTCATTGTCCGTAACTGCTGCAGGAGCATCAGCTTCAGAATCATTTCCATAACAAAAGCAATTTCACGATTGAGGTCTTCTAGTAATGCCTCCCATATAGCATTTCCGTCAGTAAAATGTCATACCTAGCTGCCATTTTCACATAAATGTGCTTCACACACAATGATAGAAAAGTTGTAAAATGTGTACTTCAAGATCACAGTGACCCTTAAAAAGATATTGCTGTAAAATTAAACAAATGACAATGTCTGATAACTTCGAACGACCGTCCACTACTTAGTCTCACTCTATTATGAAATTACAATGGTGACAGCGGGCAATGTGCGCAAAGTAACGCATACACACTATCAAGCAAGAAACTCCAGTGTCAGAGTGACCTTGATGTATACTTCTAGGGTCAATAATAAGAATGAAGTGCTATGGTTGAGATTTATCCATGTACAAGTGTTCAGAAAACTATTAAGTAAGTGACTAATCTTGGTGGCAGTGCAAATAGATTCACGATCAATGTAGTCTTCACGACTGCTGTTACTGGTTTGTTAAGCAATTTACGAAAGTCTCAGATTTTCCTCAGTAAACTTGTAATTCTCAGAACTCATACGAATCACATCTCCAGTTTTCTGACATTGAAAAGCACAGTATGATCACGGAAGGTGAATAAATAAAAGTTTGTAATAAAACGCTCCGGAAAATAGAGGTTTCATGTATAGTTCATAAATAATGGGAAAGTTTGCCTTGATGAATCATAGTTAAAAAGTGCACACCGTTCTTCAAATAGCAAGCAGCAGCTTTCTCGAGGGGCACATCCGAGTGAGATGTATCTCCACCTCTCTAGGGAGTAATATCAAACGTCTCTGATGAGAAAACATGACCTATTAAAAGTTGGTATCTGCGACAGACTATTACAGTTTGATCAGCTAATATATACGATAAGTCTCTCTTTGATTACCGCAAGCGTCTTCTCCCAGGGAATTAAGGGCATGTGAGCGCTTTACTCGGTGCAGCCGATCTAGTACAGACATGTTCACTCATGTCGTCGATTCTAGTGCTGTTTGTTGTTAACCAAAAAAGAAAAACAACAAAGAAATGAAAACGATAATAAGATTAATATTTAAAACTTTTTCTGACCAAACGTTTATTTAATTCGGCTTTTAATTTCCCTAATGGACAATACACTCCTGGAAATTGAAATAAGAACACCGTGAATTCATTGTCCCAGGAAGGGGAAACTTTATTGACACATTCCTGGGGTCAGATACATCACATGATCACACTGACAGAACCACAGGCACATAAACACAGGCAACAGAGCATGCACAATGTCGCCACTAGTACAGTGTATATCCACCTTTCGCAGCAATGCAGGCTGCTATTCTCCCATGGAGACGATCGTTGAGATGCTGGATGTAGTCCTGTGGACGGCTTGCCATGCCATTTCCACCTGGCGCCTCAGTTGGACCAGCGTTCGTGCTGGACGTGCAGACCGCGTGAGACGACGCTTCATCCAGTCCCAAACATGCTCAATGGGGAACAGATCCGGAGATCTTGCTGGCCAGGGTAGTTGACTTACACCTTCTAGAGCACGTTGGGTGGCACGGGATACATGCGGACGTGCATTGTCCTGTTGGAACAGCAAGTTCCCTTGCCGGTCTAGGAATGGTAGAACGATGGGTTCGATGACGGTTTGGATGTACCGTGCACTATTCAGTGTCCCCTCGACGATCACCAGTGGTGTACGGCCAGTGTAGAAGATCGCTCCCCACACCATGATGCCGGGTGTTGGCCCTGTGTGCCTCGGTCGTATGCAGTCCTGATTGTGGCGCTCATCTGCACGGCGCCAAACACGCATACGACCATCATTGGCACCAAGGCAGAAGCGACTCTCATCGCTGAAGACGACACGTCTCCATTCGTCCCTCCATTCACGCCTGTCGCGACACCACTGGAGGCGGGCTGCACGATGTTGGGGCGTGAGCGGAAGACGGCCTAACGGTGTGCGGGACCGTAGCCCAGCTTCATGGAGACGGTTGCGAATGGTCCTCGCCGATACCCCAGGAGCAACAGTGTCCCTAATTTGCTGGGAAGTGGCGGTGCGGTCCCCTACGGCACTGCGTAGGATCCTACGGTCTTGGCGTGCATCCGTGCGTCGCTGCGGTCCGGTCCCAGGTCGACGGGCACGTGCACTTTCCGCCGACCACTGGCGACAACATCAATGTACTGTGCAGGCCTCACGCCCCACGTGTTGAGAAATTCGGCGGTACGTCCACCCGGCCTCCCGCATGCCCACTATACGCCCTCGCTCAAAGTTCGTCAACTGCACATACGGTTCACGTCGACGCTGTCGCGGCATGCTACCAGTGTTAAAGACTGCGATGGAGCTCCGTATGCCACGGCAAACTGGCTGACACTGACGGCGGCGGTGCACAAATGCTGCGCAGCTAGCGCCATTCGACGGCCAACACCGCGGTTCCTGGTGTGTCCACTGTGCCGTGCGTGTGATCATTGCTTGTACAGCCCTCTCGCAGTGTCCGGAGCAAGTATGGTGGGTCTGACACACCGGTGTCAATGTGTTCTTTTTTCCATTTCCAGGAGTGTATGTCACGTACTTGAATAATTTCGCTAATGGACAGGGTGTCACGTATTACATATGTGATCGTTGTTCCCCTGATTTCCTATATTGTATTTCTCTGAGAAAATATAGACTTGGAACAGCAGAGACTATCGATTTATTTCTCGTTTTCTAAACAAATGTAGTCAAAAATGAAAATATTGGGAGCAGTATCTCTTTATGACTTCCCAAAACCCTGTAATTTTTCTAACAGTAAATCAGTCTTCAAGAAACACTGATGTACACTTTTAGCTAGGTTTCTTGGTAAATATCTTCATTTTTTACACTCTTCTGCCTACGTTTCGTATATTACATTTAGTCTACCATTGTTTCAACTTTTCGAACGCTTATCCCCCTTCTCTTATTGAATTTAATCTACGTACTCTGAATGGCATTGAGGCTCTTACACAAAATTGTTAAATAACTATATGAAACGATATGGTAAGAAAGGAATTAAAAAATGTCGTATTAACGGACGCTAGTGGCAAATCATAAGCGTATCACGGAAACGGTAACAAATTTGTTGCAGCTGCCACGTGCAAGCCTCTACTACGGTTAAATATTCTTTACTAGTTCAATGTTCAGGATTCCAACGATGCCGTTATAAAGAAGGTGATTGAAGAAATACGATGATTGTCTTTTTCTTTCGTCTTTTTCCTGTGTAAAATTTCGTACTGACTCTCAGTGGGGAATAATGAAAATTTTTAGATCTAATATAGAAGGTACTTTCTAAAACAATTCTCTTATTTTCAAAATGTATCTTATTTTTGAAATATATTCCACGTAACATTCATCAATAGATGACAGGAAACACTTCTTAAAGATATATGAGTTATAGAAAACTCATTTCTATATCCCACTGCCACAGAACTAGGCAAATCTTAGTCATGATGAGAGAGGTTAAGTGAGGATAATCCATGTTTGGGAAACCACACAGTCAAGCAAGAGTTCCTTATGTCATGAAAATCCATCATTATTATGCGTAAAATAAATAATAAGACTATTATTTACTTTTTCAAGTGTTAATTAGCTTTGTGCTTGCACATACATTATTTTAAAAATCGCAGATAATACATTTTCATTACAGTTCTATTGTAGTATCACTAATTTAACTCCTGGAAATCCTGCTTCCAATGGCGTGTAATGAAATCTTGTCTGCGAACGCAATAAACCTATAACGAGCCGGGATCATATTTCCTTCACTAAACGGTGCCTCCTATTTCAGCATACGTATTTCATTACAGATCAAATTATTTTTGACGTGGAGATACCGATAAATGACTACTTGACAGCTACGTCTCGTAATTAATTAGTGGAAGAAATGAAATATACCACGAAGTAAATTCTTTATTAAACTCAGTAATTTTGTTTCAGTACTTAAGTTGCCTGTGCCAGCGGTTTGAGACTTCAGTTTCTCTTGCTATTTCCTAGTCTCCCAGAATCAATAACCACATTCTACAAAGAATTTTAATTAATAGATAAATTTGATGGACGGCGTCTTTATTAATACGCCCAGATCGGAAGGATGATGTAATAAGCTTCACAACAATCACGCGTTCCAGGAAATTTTTATCGTGTACAATTATTTTGCATTGAAACATTTTTCAGGCAGCACTGGGCCACTTTTATGAACAACTACTGGGACAACCGCAAGGAATGTGTTTTTAATGGTATTTTCTTCCACTGTCAACCTGTTACCCATGTGCCTCATGTTTTAGACCGATGGGAAAAGTAAGTGAAGGTGATTCATATATAGTTTGGTGACATAATTTAATATATAGTGATAAATTACAGTAGATCTTATACAGTAATAAATGACAATAGATCATATCCTTCCTCATACACTACAGAAAGATGTGGCCCTCGTTACATTTCACTTACATATCTTTCAAAGTTCCGATTCAGTCAACAGGACGTCAGAAAATTCTGAAACAACATTACAGTAAGGTCATTATTCTTCTATAATTGTATAACCTGTGACTTGACGTTTCAATATCCTTACCAGATTTATTGAAGTAGCCCAAATTGGGCATGAGAGCTATCGATTTTACGTTTTATAACCCACGTTACAACAAATTACTCTACATTACTCTTTATTCGGGACTGTTACTACTAACGGGCACTTTATGAGCGTAATTTGTCTCTTTTCTACACATTTCTCTGCGGTATGGCACTATGGGTTTAGTGAATGGTATATTTTTATAAAAAGCTATATTTCCATAAAACAACGGTAAATCAAAAGGTCATTTCTGAACGTGGTACAAATCCGTCAAACAATAGAAATAGGGACACATTATACGTTTATGCATTCAAACTGTTTATTTAGAATGAGGCAAGGTCTTGTTTGAATTAATGAGCTCATCTGAAGCTCTATAATATGATCATTGATTTACGTTTTAGCTCAACTAACGACAGGCAGTACATTCACCTCCATACGCACTCTTAAAAAGATTCACACTGCATGATATAGCTTTACACGTAGGTGTAGCACTCCACAAAAAAAAAATATTATTGAACATGTTACTAAGAATAAAGTGGACCTGAACAAAGCAAAGCAATATGAGTCATAATGTCATTGCTAGTGAACTGCACCTGTTATTCAAGCCCAATATACTTTTCATTTTATGTGGTAAAACACTTATTTGTAATGAATCTTTTTATGCTGCTAAAGACATGTACAATGCCAAATACTACTTAGGGCAAAGTACAGTAGATATACATATTACTCACACTCTTCATACGTTACGCCATTTTCCAGGAACAGTAATCTCAGCTACTATAATGAATGCAAGAAACATTGACTGGATTGCTGTTATTTGATTAATGATGTCCCGTTTCGATCTGACCAGCAGATCCTCTTCAGACCCACGTTGGGAGACAGAAACAAAAAGACAAAGAAGACATAATTAAAAATACATGAACGTTACACAACAAACAACACCATCAGTGGTACCACAGAAAGCAATAAAACATCATTAACCTACCCATACCTTCTATCACTACCTGCAGTTTGTCAGCAGTGGCAAGAGTGACGTAAAACTGATGTAAAACCTGCAAAGGACACAGTAGCCGAAAACTGTACAGTCAGTCACGTGACATCTATAAAATACATTGGTTGGTTCAAATGGTTCAAATGGCTCTGAGCACTATGGGACGTAACATCTATGGTCATCAGCCCCCTAGAACTTAGAACTACTTAAACCTAACTAACCTAATGACATCACACAACACCCAGTCATCATTAGGCAGAGAAAATCCCTGACCCCGCCGGGAATCGAACCCGGGAACCAGGGCGTGGGAAGCGAGAACGCTACCGCACAAAAGTCATTGGTCAGTACAACGATATGGTGTAAAGGAGATGAAAGAATCATAGAATAAAAACAATTTATCAATTTCAAAAATTGAAAAATAAGTCAAACTATTACGTGTCAGTAGTTGCGACGTCTTATAAGATTAAAGATTAAATATAACAGTAGGAGCAACCTCACATTAAAAGTGCGTTTCACACTTGAGTCTTTGTTTACACATTTCGTGATTCTTTCAAAATTAACAAACACATTTAATTTGCATTATTTGAGCCTTTCATTGGTTATTACGGAACCTTAAGAACTGGCCTTCATTGAGTAAATAAAAATACTCAGGACACTTACTTTAAGTTAAATTGGGAAAAGCAATCTGGTTGCAAAAATAAATACTTCAGTAAACAGTATTACAACATAATCAAAATATCCACGGGTGTACTGCCGGTCTACAGTGTCCAACGGGCACAATATTTCGGCGATCGTACATGTCGCCATCATCAGGTGAACTGACGGACTGAGCTCCTGTGAACGTGCCGGGACGGAGATCCGTACGCTGTGGCTGCTCAGAGGCAACTGGTTTCGGTCGTGGCGGCGACAGATTGAAATACCCTCCGCCCGCGGCGCGCTCCTTCCGCCGTCCGCGCCCCACGACACGGTCGCGCGCTGGAACAGATTGCGACGGCGTCTGAGATGACGTCGGTGTGATGGCTCTGTCTACCGTGGTCGTCACAACTGTACGTTTGCTCGATTTACTCTTGATTAACCCGATGGCTGGTTCCCAAGCCTTGCTAAGATTATAGCCACAGTCACGGTTTATGAGGTCGTCATTGGTGCGAATTTCGATGGCCTCCCTAACAACGCTGTCCCAGTATCTCGACGTCTGTACCAGAATCCTAGTATATTGGTCAGACGATGCGAACCGTCGAGGATCGATGCCGTGAACACCAGAGGCACACTCGACTGATGTATCGAGCAAACGAATAGTTGTGTCGACCACGGCGGACAGAGCCATCACACCGACGTCATCTCAGACGCCGTCGCAATCTGTTCCACCGCGCGACGGTGGCGCGGGGCGCGGGCGGCGGAGGGAGCGCGCCGCGGGCGGAGGGTATTTATATCGGCTGCCGCCGCGACCGAACCCAGTTCCCCCTGAGCAGCCATAGCGTACGGATCTCCGTGCCGGCACGTTCACAGGAGCTCAGTCCGTCAGTTCACCCGATGATGGTGACATGTATGTTCGCCGAAATATTGTGCCCGTTGGACACTGTAGACCGGCAGTATATCAAATACGCCGAGTGAAACTCAAGAATCACAGTATTACAACATATTCACAAAAGAGTTGCGTGATAATAGTGTAAGTACATAGAGTGGACCTCACACAGTACTATATATGGACAAAAAAAAGCTCCCTTATTCAGCAGATCGTATCTGCCCAGCACAAGTATTTCATCGAATAACATGAATGTTGATAAAACGCACTACAACTACTAATGTCAGATGATCCCGGTGGAGGTTCGAGTCCTCCCTCGGGCTTGGGTGTGTGTGTTGGTCCTTTGGATAATTTAAGTTAAGTAGTGTGTAAGCTTAGGGACTGATGACCTTAGCAGTTAAGTCCTATAAGATTTTAGACACATTTGAACATTTTTATTAATGTCAGATACTTTTATTACTCAAAAACCGGTTTCATTCTAAATAAACATCTTCAGTTGACACGCAGTTCCAGAAGACGCTGATTAGGCTAGAAACTACTAAATAATGCACATAATAAATCATACGTAATGAACATCGAAAGTTCACCAACAGTCTCTTCATACTAAAACTTATAAACTGTCAGAAATGTGTGATATCCTGACTAAAAAATATCTGATCTCCTCACTAAATGTTAAAAGCACACAACGAGCTTGCTAATTCACTTCCTCGAACTCCTCGCACAATATCAGCCAGTGATACTTGCAAGGAACTTAACAGTATGCAGAGCTATACTGGAGTACACTACAGCCCTGCATACTTATATTAATATATAGTAATCAAGAGGGTTTGTTTACTAGATTGCATCTTCCACACCATATCGTTTGATTATTTACACACGAACATCATTCAGCATTGTAAACAGAAGCTGTGTTTTCTGTGTTCCGCATACATTCGATCAGGAAACCAATTTTACTCCCACATTTGAAAGAAATGATTTCGACCACAGTCGGATAACCACAGCTCCGTAATAGCTCTGCACAGCTATGGTGAAGATGCAGGACGTAAACAGGATTCGAAGGCAATATAAAGACTGGATCTGACGCTGACAGAATAAAATGTCGCTACCAGTTCCGTTGCAGTGACCCAATATCTCGACTGAGCTGGCTGCATTACAGTGCCCTGGACTCCTGTTGAGCACTTTATTAGATACAAATTAAATGTATCGCGGATTGCAGCAGTATGCAACTAGAAACAGTAATTGGAACCGCAACTGAGCGGCGATAAAAGAGAACGAAACGAACTTTCTTTGTCCAGTAAGTACATTAGGAGTAAGAATCGCAAGCGGTAAAATTTATTAGTTTTGATATTGTACGAATGGGACACCAGCTTTATTGCTCTATGAAGAAAGTCCTCCAGTGTTCAAGAATCGCAGTAAAATAATTTGTAGTACGCTTACGTCTCTTTATATCCTTACATTGGTCGTTTTTCCAAGCAAATGTAGGCAAAGCTAATGCCAAAGTCGGTGTTTGTATGCGACTTTCAGTGGTTACTTAAAGAATTTTAAACATACGGTGCAACACCAGTTCTGTTCATCAAGTAGGTCATCCACCGTTTGAAACGTTTAACCTGAAACGAATAAAATAGTTCGTCGTCTGCCAATTGTACCCCTTTCCTCCTTTAATGTATTTTTTTTTTCAAGTGCTTCTAAGTGATTTAAATGGGAGAACCAGAGTTCTGTTTCTTGCCGTAGAGCTATATGTATAGAACTTCAGGAGTATTCATAATGTGTCCTTGTTGTCGAACTTGTCAGACAATCTGAAGTTTGGGTTTCAACTAATTGTACTTAAATACACAGCGTGTTACTATGTTACCACGCAAAAATTGATAGACATGTGGAAGACGGTGAGGAGATAATAGTTAAGTCAGTAGGCATATCTGTAATACTGGGTTTGCAGAAACACTACCAGGTGTCTATACACTTTTTGGAAAAAAGCTGTTATAAAAAAGATTAGTATTAATCAGAAGTTACATTCGTGTTTCCAGGATTCAAGAATCTTGAATTAAAGTATTAAACCAAATTCTGAGCCCTGAATAGGGACGCACAGCTTTGGTAACATTCGCCCACAACGCTCTCCCTGATTTATTGACATTCTCTAGTGTAAGGAAAAATAACCACGATGGTTACAAATAATGATGAAATCTGAACGAGTTTACCGGTATGGGGAAATTTTGTGAACGCTAATATGTTATTAAAACAGTATGTTGCAAAAGTATCGTCTGTAAAAAGCACCCTGTCTTAGCTGATCGGTGGATCGGAAACTCGCCCCAGAGACGGGATCAGGACAACAGCTATACAATGTTCGACCATCATGGTATCCCAAACTGAGCGTCGCTAAAGTAATTTGTATGCAAAGCTGAACTGATTGTAATCTTATCTTTTGTTTTCATGTTGAAGTCACGTTAATCATGCAGGCACAAGGCCAGATGGTAGTTCGAAGTCATTTGATTGCTTCATTTGTGTACCTGCATTGTTACAATTTAAATTGAAGAATTTTACGTCATTAATACTGTAAAGTTTGGTGTGGCTCTCATGTGGGTCGGCCGGGAGGCATTCCGACATTGTCCGCGCAGTTGCAATAAACACTGTGTCCGGATGGCATAGTGCCTAGTAAGCAGGATATCCCGGACTCAAACCCCTGTCCGGCCCACATTTTCACTCAACGCCTCTGATTCTGCATAAAGTTCCAACGCAGGTGACATCGCTAGTTTCTTCTCTTTCTTACCGTTTCTACTCCATGGGCTTAAAATTGCAGAACACGTATCGCAGCTGAGGTTTCTGCTTGGTGTTTATTCTTTCGGATATGTCTTGAAGAACAGACGCCACGCATTCATTTAATTGATTCACCTCAACTGATAATGATGCCATCATCTTCAGTACGGATGCACAATTGTGTTCGGGCTCATTGGAGAATCTCAAAGTAGCGAACGTGAAGGACTTGAACGGAGACGGTGGATAGGTGGCGCGAGGCTGGAATGTTGGTGGGGCGCGAGGTAATTGCGATAAATACTGTGTCCGGCTGGCGCAGTAACTGACGCATGTATCTAAACTAGGGATCCCGAGTTCTAATCCCCATCCGGCTGCAATTTTTCACTCGTCGCCGCTGATTCCGCATAAAGGACCGATGCAGCTGTCGCCAATAGCTCCTTCCCTTCTCTTTCCTTTCCTTTCTCCTATCTCCACCTCCAGTTTACATACAATGTGTCACAGTTGCGGATTCCGAAAGCTGTCTGTTCTTTCTGATACGTCCGAAAAAATATTCATCACGAACTCGTATAATAAGCAAGTCATTTATTGTTAATTTTCCCCTGGCAACAGGTCAAGTATTCAAGCGTCATAATCAAGACCGTACAAAAAACATCAGGTAGTAGGTTATGTGACATATTTGTGGAAAGACTACTTGGGGAACTTTTTTCGCCGAGTTGCGAGTATTCTCAGTTGACGCCACACTGAGCGACTTGCGTGTTGATAATGATGACACAGTATCCAGTCCCTGAGCAGAAGCCGGCCGGCGTGGCCGAGTGGTTCTAGGCGCTTCAGTCTGCAACCGTGCGACCGCTACGGTTGCAGGTTCGAATCCTGCCTCGGGCATGGATGTGTGTCATGTCCGTAGGTTCGTTAGGTTTAAGTAGTTCAAAGTTCTAGAGGACTGATGGCCTCAGATGTTAAGTCCCATAGTGCTTAGATCCATTTGAACCATCTGAGCAGAAAATATCTCGGACCCAACCGGGAATGAAACCTGGCCGCGGTGCAGGGCAGTCAAACCTGCTTACCGCTCGGCTAACGGCACACACGGACATAGAGAGAATACGACTAATTCTCTGAAATGGGTACATATTGAGGATCATCACAGGATCAGCATCTGTACCCATGATACTCTGTGTATCATCAGCCAAAATTTCTGTAAGGTGTTAAATGAGAATTGCATATGGATTACATATATGTGGAGAACTTTCTTTCAGTAATAAGGCTCATTGTAACATTTCTATAAAGCTTATAAAAAGGTATCGAGTGTAAACAGGTCGCTTGAGTTACTAATTGTAACCTCGTATAGTCTATATTCGTTCTCAAACTTTGGTTGATTAGTTGGTTGGTTGGGGGATGGAACCAAACAGTGAGGTCGTCGGTACAACGGACTGGGGAAGGATGGAGAAGTAAGTCGGCTGTGACCATTCAAAGGAACCATCCCGTCCTTTACCTGATGAGACTTAGGAAAAACATAAACTTTTAAGAAAACATCAGAGCACTAATGAGCTGGGGAGCTCTGATGGAGAGCGTAGGTGCTTAAGAAAGGAATGGTAGCCAACCCAATCTATCTGGTGACGATCCAAGAAAACCCTTACGAAATCTGGTAGTTGTGAATGTAAACTCAGTTTCAGTACGTGCTTCTGAGCACTATTGCATTCAGTTCTCGACAGACTGGTCATTCGGGAGAACGACTGTTGAAATCTGGCTCTAGTACCCAGAGTTAAGTTTCCCGTGATTTCCCTGTATCGCCTCAGGCAAATGCTGGAATGGTGCCTTTCAAAGGGCACGGCCGATTCCTTCACTATCCTTGACAAAATCCGAGCTTGCGTCTCTAATGACTTCGATGTCCACGGGACGTTAAATCCCATCTTACTTTCTTCGACAGACTCGTATTCTACAATATTACTTGCGGACAAAGACGGTGATTGAACTGCTGGTATTTATTAAATGAGAAAGAATAGGTGCTTGGATATGTGATTACAGAATATAATCTGCTAAAAAGATAATGTCTTGACATCTGAACGTGCGTACAAGTTGTAGCAAACGGGCGACATGTTCAAATTCATGGCATGTTATTTACTGTATTTACTCGTAAATTATGTTTCCATTCTAAAGCGTCACGTACTGTCTACCTCTGTTCGATAAATGAAATATAGAGAAAGTCACAGGAAAAGTAATTTTAAGACTTACTATAGAGAAGGCAACAGGAAATATAAGGACTTAATATGTTTTGTAGGGATTTCCACGGTATCAACGAGACATTGCTTAACAGAAAAACCCTCTCGATTATCATGTGTAATGGAACAAAACGATGAGTAGAATGATTCACAAGAAAAAAAAATAGCTGTTTTTCCTACCAACAAACAGAAATAAACTTATAGACGTATTTGATGTACTGAATTGTATTTTGCTTTCTCTTTTTATAAACAGCCAAAAAAAAACAGGTAGCTTTTACTTATAACTGTAGCACGTTCATTATGAGACAATTAAAGAACAAAAGCTGTTGTTACTACTTTGCCTAGTTCCATTGAATGACATGTCCCAAGGTATATGGATGTGTGGTTATTTATTGAAACAAACGTCGGTGTTATTATTTCTTCACCACAGTCTGTAGTCTGCTGTAAGACAACACACATGAAAGTTTTCGGATATACCGGCTGGACGTACACTGCTATTTGATCTCTATTTTTGTTGCCTGTTTACGAGGCTTTCAGTGACACAGAAGAGAAACAAGGGCCGGCACAAAATAAAAGTGCACAGCTCTGAATTTCGCTGATTCTGCGCTCACGAATATCTCATTATGAGCACCAGCTCGCACAATCAAGCGGCCAAAATTACCTCGTAATAATCCTCGATACGCGCGCTTTACGTCTGCTGGTTCGGCGACGGTCGGGAGTATGTTGCAAGCTGGGGCGGCCATTTCATTCACACTGCCTGTCAGTGCTGTACATCTGTTTTTACTTCTCTGTGAGTTATGAGGTACTTTACTGGAAGATGAAATGTTATTATTTAATGTTGAGCCCAAACAATAAGAAAAATTTAATTTAAACATTTTTTCACAAAAGTTACCGTTATTACTCATTACTCATTACTCTAAGGAGTTAATTTCACTATGGAAGAACCAGAAGATGCATTTTTCCTAAGTGCAGTCCCATATCTCGAAACTTCCATGAGCTCAAAGTGCTTGAAACCAGTTATGATCGTAAATAACAAGCAAAATGAGCATACAATTTTAACAAATTGTATCATATTGCCCTAGGGATTTCATTTTGAAACCACTCATAAAAGCAGCGATGTAAACTCAAATGTACGTTGCAAAATTTCAGATATAATTACTTTCACTGTCAGAGATCCCCATATGGCCAGTAAAAAAAAAAAAAAAAAAAAAAAAAAAAAAAAAAAAAAAAAAAACAAGTCACAAACTCCTGTAATCAATAGCACAGCCTCCTCGCAGATTATTGCTTTGAGCGCTTTAAGTGAATGCTACAGTGGACTATATTCGTAGATGTGTTCAGTGTATCACTATACCTCTTGTCTTGCAACAGCATCGGCGGTTTCATTCTTAAAGTACTGGTACTTCGAAACAAAGCTGATAAAAAGTTGGTTTCAGGCCACTGGTGCTGAAAGAGTTAAAGGGATTGTACCAATGACAGTGGTATCGACTATAGTCTCTTCCGTGAAATAATGCAATGTCACATTTGCGAATCTTTGAAAATCCCTTAATTTAATATTTTTGCCCTAACTGTACATAAAGAATGACTAAAATTAGTTCCTAGAATGCATTCATGACACTGTCGTTCTTTAACATGTTGTCATATGCCGTATCAAAGTTTTTTGTTTTCCTTTTTCTTTTTGTTCTGGGCCATAAACTGTATATGTCAAGACCAGCCCCATGTGTAGGAACGACTGTCTGCTCAGGAATAAATGTCTATCCTGCCTCATTAGCACTCCTGCGAGGGAGAAGGGCTTGGAAGATAGCAACTCGCTGCTTCTGTAAGACGTTTATTCATTGTTCACGCCTCCTAGTACGCAGACAACAATGCAGTATCACAGTAGCGATAACGTGAACAAGTCACTGTTTCCATAGACTCTCACTCTTCCCTTTACATGTCGACTGTGTCGCTTGCCTTGTGTGGATCCTATTTAAGCAGTGGAAGACACCATTCATCAGAACGTATTTGAAATTAGTAGAAAAAAAACGTGTTTTAAAAACTGATTTACCCAAATATTTTGAAGAATCATTGATTATTCCCAAGGAATGAGATCTGTGTAGCGGTCCGTGTGTGTGCTTTTGGCAAGCAGTCTCTTACCGACGATCCATCTAGGCACGAATATATAGCTGCCCTCGCCGCTTCGAATCTGTCAGTAGCTTTCGCGTGGGCTATAGTCCTCGCCGAAGGTTCCACATGACGTACCTATTGTTTCCAGGATGAATCATTCAGTGTGCAGAGGAACGAGCGCGCTTTCAAATCTTCCTGACAGACGTCAACTGTCTGCAGGATCGGCTCTCAAAACCAGAATATTTCGTGGCTTCATTCAGGGTATCAGTTGTTATTGACAATTTACAAAAAATACTTCCAGCTTTTGGGAGTGCTGATAATTATGATAATAAGTAAATGATTAATCCGATCCCTATTTATTACCGGTGTGGTGAGAAATAAACTAAAATTGTCTTTCTGTTCACAAGTAATATCAAGGATTATGTTCTAACAGTGCACATATAAATTTATAGTGTTATCTTAACAGTCAATTCGCTGTTCTTCTCTCTTATCTCTCTATCTATCTCCTCCTCCGCCTCTCTTTGTCCATGTCTTGCTCCCCCCGCCTCTGTCCACCTGCTCCCTTCCCCTATCCGTGTCCAGCTCTCCTTCCCATTCTATGTCCGTTCATCTGTTAATCCCCTCCCTCCAACTTTATCGCCTTCATCTCAATAAGGGGTTAGAGGCTCTTAACTATATAGTATTTCTTTCCAAATCGTAACTGATATATGTACAAAATTTTGCTCACATTGTTCCAGGGGTTTTGCATGAGCTTCACACCCATGGTCTTGCCCGCGAACGTCCGTTTCAAATACAGTTCACTTACATTTAACGTACTTCACACGCGTTTATACACATAATTCACATGCATCTCAAGAAGATTGCGCCCAGCATTTTCGTTTGCACGCAGCTCAATCGTTATGACTTTTGCAAGTAATCCCAGTGGCATATGTGTCTACTGTATGTGAAATGAGAATTCCTTTAGCAGCAAAGAAGTAAAAAACTAAAACATCCTACATGGTCGTGCTGTTTATCACGCATCTCGGTGTTTATGACGTCATGTCTCCTGAACTATGAATCGTACAATCATATAATTTTGTAGGTACATTCAGCAACATACATGAATACCGTCTGCTAAATGTGTTGCAAATAGAATTAGTAGCAAACAAGTAATAAACTGAAACCTCAAACACGGTAAGCCAGTTTTTTACGTATTTCAGCGTTTTCTGAACTATGTGTTGTAAAGTGATATAATTTTGCTAGTAGCTTATGTAATATATTTGAATACCGTCTGAAAACTGTGTGACGAATACAGTTAGTAGTAAAAGAAGTAGTAAATTAAAACGTCTTCCTTCGTGCAGCGGTTTTACTGCATCAACAGCGAAAATATTATAAGAGACAGACTTTCTCCCTTTCATCATTTTGTCGGGGTTGTCACCGAGAAAAGTTTCGTAAAGGTTTTAAACTACGTGTAAAGTTTGTTGCAGGTCACTAAGTATTCACTATCTCAAATACTGGATGAAGAATATATGGGTAACATCACGTTGTGACGTGTACTGCTTCTTCACCACTACCGTCACCATTTTGATATGTAGGTGATTCTTACAATCATAGGAACTTTTTCTAGACAGTAAGTGATGTGTGTACCAACTTTGGTTGAAACTGGTCCAGTTGTTTAGGAGGAAATGTAGAACATACATAAATATGTACATCCACTTTTATAATATGCATGGATTATTGAAGTCTACACACATTTACAAAAGTCTTTAATCGCTCCTTTATTTCAAAATTCATGGCACAGCAAATAAAAATTTGCCCTGATGCATGCCTGTATATTTATTTATAATTTGCCTAGATCACCAAACAAAAAAAAAAAAAAAAAAAAAAACATCCGTATAACGAAGCAATATTCTGGCTGGTGATGGGGAGGGTTACAGTACTCCCCTCGGTTGCAGGCTTGAATACCACCCTCCATGAGTTCATCAATTCTACCTTGGCCCAAACTGCCCCACTGTCCGAAAGTGGTTGTGTTCATGTCTTGAGAACAGATGGAGCCCTGCAATCTGGTGTTCCTTGCATGTTGCAGTAAACGACATATTTTGATCGGTACAGCAACAGTCACAACAGCAACACACCTACACGACTTACTGGGTTGAAGTATAACTTTTTGTAACAGCACTGTATTTCCTTTTTTTGGTTGTGTTTGAATGAGGATGTCAGGCTGTTGGTTAACTGCTACATTTTCACTGGTAAATAAGAGAGTTGCTGCTCTGATAAACCTCGTGTGGGAATGTGTATTTCTGGAGTGGATAATTACTGCTCATGCAGAACGTTTACGGAATCATCTTGATTCCTACCGGCGTATTATTTAATTTTATTATCCAGAAAAAGTCATTTTGAAAAGACACTTAGTTTGAATGAAGTTATTACCCTACAAAAATTACTGTTAGCCATTACTTTTATTAGAATCGCTAATGGGAAGTCAGCGAGGATAGTTTGAATACAACGTTTCTCCACCAACACACATGCTGAAAACTGAATTAAAATTCCGTTAAGAGTTGATTAAAATCGGTGACAGCTGTCAATTAACAGAAATAACAGATTAATTCTACATATTCAGATAATATCAAATGTGTTTTCATGGCATTCGTTTTATACTCTTTCCGAGATCCCATTATAGTCAGAAATGATGGAAGCCAAAAACAAGTTGCATATTACAAAAACGAAACATTATTTCAGTATTTAGGTAATTTAACAGCAATACAGAGAATAATAATTAAAGGCCACCCAAAAATTTCAATCGTCGAAATCTACATCGTATCGCTAATGATATTACATAATAAACTGAAAATTTGTTTGCAGTATGTGATGAAATTTGTCAGAAGAAATTTTCCGAAGTTTGTTTGAAACAATCGAATAATAATATTTGAATTTATTAATCACTTACAAAAAGAAGCTTCTTACAAAATAAAACTTAGATATGAGAAATGTATGGCAATGAGAAAACATTTGGACCATAAATCATGTAGGTTATCGATACGAATACAGTTTGTAAATGTAATTGTTTTATTTCTAAAGCTATCGTATTGAAATTCAAATAAAAGTTTTAGTATATAATTATTATTGAATAATTTGAGCAAATGACTAATAGGTAAAGGAACTCTTTTTAACATGTATCACATTTTTTGAAAAACAGTGGATGTAGAAAAGTAGCTGTTTGAAATCAGGTTCCTCAGTTTGCAATTCTGTGTAGCACCTAATAGCTCAAGTTATCTATTTTATTGCCACCAGGAATTATTTTATTACTTTTTTTTAATTTGTAAGGGTGCTGATAACATTGCCGTAGAGCTCTCGTGCAACCCGGTCGCATATAATATACTTTCAATTAATCAGTATCTCAATGAGCAAATGTGCTTATTCTAATACGTCACTGAATTATTCACGGTGTGAGAGTGATCTGACTTTTGTTCCATCGACGAACTGTAGCAATATACTTGTGTTAAGGCAGGTCTCACTGTCTTAATATGAAAACCATCTCTTGTCAGGTAACAAGGACACTGTATTTAACAGGCACATACTTATTGCCACCTCCAGTGTTGTCACAATTTGTCGAGTCTCCATTACACAAGAAACGTATGGTACACCCTTCATACCGGGAGCTGTCTCGAAACACAACAGAAAACACAAGGTACCTGATATACTGTCATTAATTTGAGATGTGTCTCTTTTATTTGTTCTATCACTTCTTCTACATCTAGATTCGCTTTCTACTAACATGCTTTCTATCTTTTATTAGCCTTTGGAAATGTCCCATACAAACGTTAACACACACACACACAAGCGCGCGTCTGTTTCTTTCCCTTTACAAACAGAATAATTTTTAAAATGGAATTTTATGTACCCAGTCGACAGATTAGCCTAGTGTGATATTCTCCTTACCGATGGATATTAACAGGGAAACTAAAACATGAAGAATAACCAGTACTCCAGCGCTGATTGCTACTGCCATCCATAAGCACTTCTCAGTCGCCATAGGACACTTATTTTTCCTCATGTTTTACTGTTATTGTTAATATATATCGATAAAACGAATAACGCATCAGACTAATTTAGGGGCGCTGTATGGAATGGACAGTTAAATTTCCAATATAAAAATCATTCGGTTTGTAATTGGAAAAAAACCGACGCTTACCGTGGACACTGGGCATCGTATGAAAGACGTGATGAGCAGGACTTGTTTGTACTGACCACAGAGCTACACGCCGCAAAAACGGAACTGGATATATATATATATATATATATATATATATATATATATATATATATATATGTGTGTGTGTGTGTGTGTGTGTGTGTGTGTGTGTGTGCAGGTGATGGGCGGGGGGGAGGGGGGTGGTGGTGGTGGTGGTTGGGTGGGTGGGAGGGTACCTGTGTGCGTACATAACTAATTAGTATAACGAAGTAAAATTAAAAAAGTTTTCCTCGCATAGTCCATTAAGTCAAGTATGTGTCTTCACCTGATTTTAAAAGTTCGTGTATGCTGCTGATGAAAAAGTTTAAAATAACATACTTGAATTATACAAGATAAATTTACACATCTTTGATCATGTTCCTTTTCCCTCACATTTCAAAAGAGTAAGAGTAGGATGCACCCGTGGTCTAGAGGTAGTGTTTTTAGTAAATAAACAAAAAAATGTCGTCGGTTCTACGTTCCGAACCCAGCACAGCATAAATGTTGATTAATAAACAGCACTGGTGGTCGAAGACTTCCAGCATAAGAAGTCACTCATTCCGCCAACGGCCTTGTCAAAGAGGGAGGAGGAGTGCGCGGATGTTAAGTTCTTTTCTATAGGGTGAGAAACTGCCCCCAAAGGCGAAACAATCAGCAATGATCAACGACATGAACATCCAGAAGGCAATGGAAACCACTGTATTAAAGAGACATAACGTGTATCCACAGGACATGGGGCCTGTAATTTAAAAACTGTAATGATGACCTCTCCATTGCCAAAAGATTCCGGAATAGTTCCTCATTCTCATCTCTGGGAGAGGACTGCCAAGCTGAAGGTGACCATCAGAAAAACCATGAATAACCAACGAAAGGATAACGGTCTACGAGTCGGAGCGTGGCATCTCAGCAGCCTGAGCGTGATAGGGAAACTAGAAAATTTGAAAAGGGGAATGCAAAAATGCGATCTAGAAATGGGAAGAAGAAATGGAAGGAAAACAAGGATTTCTGGTCAGATGAGTATAGGATAAATATCAGCAGCAGCATAAAATAGCCTGATGGTGGTAGGATTCGTTATGAATAGTAAGGTAGGGCAGAGAGTGCCTCGCTGTGAACAGTTGACTTACAGGATCATCCTTAACAGAATCGACAGCAAACCAAAACAGACAACGATAGTTCCGGTATGAATGCCAATGTCGAAAGCTGAAGACGAAGAGATAGAGAAAGTATATGTGGATATTGAAAGGGTAATACACTATGTAAAGGGAGAAGAAAATTTAATAGCGGTGGGGGACTGGTAAGCAATAGTAGGGGAAGGAGAGGAAGAAAAGTTTATACGAGAATACGGGCTTGGGACAAGGAATGAGAGGGGAGAAAGACCAATTGAGTTCGGTAATATATTTCAGCTAGTAATAGGAACTACTCTTCTGAAGAATCACAAGAGGAGAAAGTATACATGGAAAAGGCTGGATGATGCGGGAGGAAACCTAGATTACATCATTGTCAGATAGAGATTCAGAAATCAGATACTGGATAGTAAGGCGTACACAGGAGCAGATATAGAGTCATACCACAATGTAGTAGCGATGAAGACTAGGCTGAGAACAGTCAGGAAGTGTGGACTATATAACAC
Source organism: Schistocerca cancellata (assembly GCF_023864275.1). Taxonomy (NCBI): domain Eukaryota; kingdom Metazoa; phylum Arthropoda; class Insecta; order Orthoptera; family Acrididae; genus Schistocerca; species Schistocerca cancellata. Next base: position 478,948,979 of record NC_064628.1, on the reverse strand, counting down.
CTGAAAGGTAATATAACTTTTAGAGAAATTTCTATTGTGTTCCGACCACCTGATGATATTTTCTGAATGATACCGCTCGTTGCCTAATTTACGGACCTTTTTGAAGGCAACATCACAAGCTGAAGATGAAGCTGTAAAGAAAAGATTGGATGATATTGAGAGGGCAATACAGTACATAAAGGGAGATGAAAATCTAATAGTCATGGGGGACTGGAATGCAGTTGAAGGGGAAGAGCGAAGAAAAGGTTACAGGAGAATATGGGCTTGGGTCAAGGAATGAGAAAGCGGAAAGACTAATTGAGTTCTGTAATAAATTTCAGCTGGTAGTAACGAATAATCTGTTCAAAAATTACAAGAGGAGGCGGGATACTTGGAAAAGACTGGGTGATAAGGGAGGATCTTAGCTGCATTACATCATGATCATACAGACTCTCCGAAATCAGGTACTGGGTTTTAAGGCCTATCCAGGAGCACATATAGACTCAGATCACAATATGGTAGTGATGAAAAGGAAGCTGAAGTTCAAGAGATTAGTAAAGAATATTCAATAAGCAAAGAAGTGGGATATTGAAGTACTAAGGGATGACGAGGCACGCTTGAAGTTCTCTAAGACTATAGATTCGGCAGTAAAAAATAGCCCAGTAGACAGTACAGTTGAAAAGGAATGCACATCTCTAAAAAGGGCAATCACAGAAGTTGAAAAGAAAAACATGCGTACAAAGAAGTAACTGCGAAGAAGCCGTGGGTAACAAAGAAATACTTCAGTTGATCTATAAAAGAAGGAAGTACAAATTGTTCCAGGAAATTGAGGAATACAGAAATACAAGTCGCTGAGGAATGAAATAAATAGGAAGTGCAGAGAAGCTAAGACAAATGGCTGAATGAAAAATGTAAAGAAATCCAAAACAAAATGAATTTAGGGATGACTGACTCATCGTATAAGAAAGTCAGACTAACCTTCGGTAAAATTAAAAGCAATGCCGGTAACGTTAAGAGTCGAATGGGAATTCCACTGTTAAATGCAGATTAGAGAGCTTATAGGTGGAAAGAGTACGTCGAACGTCTCTATGAAGGGGAGATTTGTCTAATGTGATGGAAGAAGAAACAGGAGTCGATTTAGAAGAGAAAGGGACTCCAGTATTAGAATCCGAATTTAAAAATTTGTTCGAGGACGATCAAATAAGGCAAAAGGGATAGATAACATTCCATCAGAACTTCTAAAATCATCGGAGGAAGTGGCAACAAAACGACTATTTACGTTGGTGTGTAGAATGTATGAGTCTGGCAACATTCCAACTGACTTCTGGAAAAATATCATCCTGACCTTTCCGAAGACAGCAAAGCTGACAAGTGCGAGAATTATCGCACAGTCAACTTAGCAGCTAGTGTATCCAAGTATCTTCCAAGGATAATATACAGAAGAATGCAAAAGAGGGGTTGAGGATGTGTTAGATGATGATCATTTGTCTTTAGGACGTTGAGTTTGATAATGGAGTCAAGACTAAAGAAAAATCATGACACGTTCATACGGTTTTTCGACCCGGAAAAGGCGTTCGACACTAAAAAATTTTACAAGATGTTCTAAATTCTGAGAAAAACAGGGGTAAGCTATAGGGAGAAATGGGTAACATACAATATGTATAACAGCCAAGAGGGAACAGTAACAGTTGAAGACCAAGAACGAAGAGCTCGGATTGAAAGACAGGGATGTAGTGTTCCGCCCCTACTGTTGAAACTATATATCGAAGAAGTAATGATGGAAAATTAAAGAAAGGTTCAGGTGTGGAATTAAAATTCAAGGTGAATGGATATCATGATACGATTCGCTGATGACACTGCTATCCTGAGTGAATGTGAAGAAGAATTACGTTAAGTGCTGAATAGAATGAACAATCTAATGAGTACAGATTATGAACTGAGAGTAAATCGAAGCGAGATGAAAGTAATGAGAAGTTTCAGAAATGAGAATAGCGTGAAACTTAATATCAGGATTGATGATCACGGAGTAGATGAAGTTAAGGAATTCTGCTACCTAGGCAGAAAAATAACCAGTGACGGACGGAGCAAGGAGAGCAAAAAAGCATATCACTGGCATAAAAGGTATTCCTGGCCAAGAGAAATCTACTAGTAACAAACATAGGCCTTAGTTTGAGGAAGAAATTTCGAAGGAAGTACGTTTGGCGCACAGAATTGTACGGTAGTGAAACATGGACTATGGGAAAACCGGAACTGAAGAGAATCGAAGCAGTTTAGACGTAATGCAATAGACGAATGTTGGAAATCAGGTGGACTGATAAGGAGACGAATGAGGAGATTCTGCACAGAACCGGAGAGCAAAGGAATGTGTGGGAAACACTGTCAAGGAGAATGGACAGTATGATGGGGCATCCGTTAAGGCATCATAGAATGACTGCCATGGTACTAGAGGGAACTGTGGAAGGAAAATACTGTAGGGGAAGACAGATATTGGAATACATCTAGGAAAGAATTGGGGACGCAGGTTGCAAGTGCTACTCTGGGATGAAGAGTTTGGTACAGGAGAGGAATTCGTGGCGGGCCGCACCAGCCAGTCAGAAGACTGATGACTCACAGGAGCCTGCCTTCGATGTCCTTGTTCGTTCTCTCTTCAGTTACGTCTTCAACTTCAGTTTCGAGGAATGGCCCGTTCTGATGCGAAACCTACGTTTCGGGCGTATAACGACGAAGTGGTGGATGCTGTCCACCATAGTGAGGAGTTCTCTTGTTAGGGGAAGATTGAATTCATAGTCGAATCATTGATGCACAGTTTAATAAATGCTTAAGTAACATTCTTACACTACGGGTCTTCGATGATGATGTTGTTCCGTGGGCTACTGCAGTAGACCGTATACGTGACTGGAGGTCATTGTCTGGTCTGTCCTAATTCCATAGATCTATTCTCGCCTCAGATCCCGTGAAAGAGTGTGGAACAATGTTGGTCTTCTACACTCCTGGAAATGGAAAAAAGAACACATTGACACCGGTGTGTCAGACCCACCATACTTGCTCCGGACACTGCGAGAGGGCTGTACAAGCAATGATCACACGCACGGCACAGCGGACACACCAGGAACCGCGGTGTTGGCCGTCGAATGGCGCTAGCTGCGCAGCATTTGTGCACCGCCGCCGTCAGTGTCAGCCAGTTTGCCGTGGCATACGGAGCTCCATCGCAGTCTTTAACACTGGTAGCATGCCGCGACAGCGTGGACGTGAACCGTATGTGCAGTTGACGGACTTTGAGCGAGGGCGTATAGTGGGCATGCGGGAGGCCGGGTGGACGTACCGCCGAATTGCTCACCACGTGGGGCGTGAGGTCTCCACAGTACATCGATGTTGTCGCCAGTGGTCGGCGGAAGGTGCACGTGCCCGTCGACCTGCGACCGGACCGCAGCGACGCACGGATGCACGCCAAGACCGTAGGATCCTACGCAGTGCCGTAGGGGACCGCACCGCCACTTCCCAGCAAATTAGGGACACTGTTGCTCCAGGGGTATCGGCGAGGACCATTCGCAACCGTCTCCATGAAGCTGGGCTACGGTCCCGCACACCGTTAGGCCGTCTTCCGCTCACGCCCCAACATCGTGCAGCCCGCCTCCAGTGGTGTCGCGACAGGCGTGAATGGAGGGACAAATGGAGACGTGTCGTCTTCAGCGATGAGAGTCGCTTCTGCCTTGGTGCCAATGATGGTCGTATGCGTGTTTGGCGCCGTGCAGGTGAGCGCCACAATCAGGACTGCATACGACCGAGGCACACAGGGCCAACACCCGGCATCATGGTGTGGGGAGCGATCTCCTACACTGGCCGTACACCACTGGTGATCGTCGAGGGGACACTGAATAGTGCACGGTACATCCAAACCGTCATCGAACCCATCGTTCTACCATTCCTAGACCGGCAAGGGAACTTGCTGTTCCAACAGGACAATGCACGTCTGCATGTATCCCGTGCCACCCAACGTGCTCTAGAAGGTGTAAGTCAACTACCCTGGCCAGCAAGATCTCCGGATCTGTCCCCCATTGAGCATGTTTGGGACTGGATGAAGCGTCGTCTCACGCGGTCTGCACGTCCAGCACGAACGCTGGTCCAACTGAGGCGCCAGGTGGAAATGGCATGGCAAGCCGTTCCACTGGACTACATCCAGCATCTCTACGATCGTCTCCATGGGAGAATAGCAGCCTGCATTGCTGCGAAAGGTGGATATACACTGTACTAGTGCCGACATTGTGCATGCTCTGTTGCCTGTGTCTATGTGCCTGTGGTTCTGTCAGTGTGATCATGTGATGTATCTGACCCCAGGAATGTGTCAATAAAGTTTCCCCTTCCTGGGACAATGAATTCACGGTGTTCTTATTTCAATTTCCAGGAGTGTAGTTCATTCCATGGCAGTGCCGAAAAAAATTAGATCCTCACTAATGACCATTTGCTTGGAAATTGGGTCAGTGACACGGACAAATGCAGTAAGTGTGCTCTTACAGATGCCATAAAGCATCGATTTATCTTCTGTGGACACTTGACGAACAGGTATTGGCTCCGGAAACACCCGTCTTTCCTTACCAGATCTGTAGACACTGCCTACACCGCTGACACTGTTCTGTGGCCTGAAACTTCGTTTCTTCAGAAAATGGAGATCAGTGCAGTAATGTGGCTGCTTGGTCGTTTAGTTCACTTCGTCGTATAGGTGATAGGATGAGACGATAACATGGATTTTCACCAGTACATGCTCTCTTCTTATTGTTGCAGCCGACAATTGGCTCGCTTTCAGGACTCTTTTGGCAACATGCTCACTCTCACGTTTTACCGGCAGGGCATTGGCTGAGGCCGGAAGTGGGTGGCGGAGGTTTGTGATGGAATGGTTTGTTGCACAACTGAGTAGAAACGAGATGAATTACATTATTGGCAGATGGCTACTGGGAAAAAAAGGTGCGAGCGTGCTATGGACAGAACCCAGAGGCCCATGCATCGTAGTGACCGAGCAGTTCTAGGGCTTTAGTCTGGAACCGCGCGACCACTATGGTCGCAGGTTCGAATCCTGCCTCGGGCATGGAAGTGTGTGTTGTTCTTAGATTAGTTAGGTTTAAGTAGTTCTAAGTTATAGGGGACTGATGTCCTCAGATGTTAAGTCCTATTGTGCTCAGAGCAATTTGAACCAACCCATGCATCGTAACCACATTATTCATTCTTGCTGTAGACATTTTTGTAGCAGTTGTACCATACCCAAGAATCCTTCCACTTTATTTAAAGAAGAGTTCTCTGTTCTTCCTGATGAAGAGCTTTAAACTTTCGACGAAAAGTATTTTTTTTTCAAAGTAGAGGTTTTAGTTATTTCCAAAGCTGAATTTTTATGTTATTTCGCAAAGGAGTCTTCAATGCTTTCAGTGGTTTCGGAGTAGAATTGCAGTTTTTCGACGAACAAGAATTATTGATTACTGGCAGAGAAATCATACATCATTAGTTAAAAAGAAGAAAAAAGTCCCGACTGGAGAGCGCAGGATGTGTTTTCAATTCCTACATGCCTTCCGCAGTTTTTAAAAAAATATCATTTGTTTATTTCTCTGTATCTAAACTGGAGAGGGGGAAAAATGGCGGTAGGCGAGTGTCTGAAAACCGAGAGCTCGGAAAAAAGTAATTAGCGTTCTAATCCGTAATTTCTGGATAAAGTCCCGTTAATTTTTTAAATGTACGTTTTTTTTTTCAATACTTGTCGTATTACAAGGATATAATCTTTGAATAATAACCACAAAATGTCATACGTCTCTGGTTAGAATCTACTTGCTGCTTAATATTTTGAATAAAAATCGTGAGCAAGGGCGGCCGGTGCCTTCTGGCATTAAGGAGCCACACTCGTTCTCCCAATAGCCTTCTGAAGCGGAAGAATTAGGAATGAACAAAGTCACGAGGATGCAGAGGGCAATGGAAAACAATGAAATAAAGATACAAGATATGTTCACAGGATATTTGGCATGCAATTGAAAAAGTATCGTGATTATCTCTCCATTGGCGAAAGATTCCTTACTAGTATCCCATTCTCATATCCAGGTGGATACTGTCAAGGAGGAGGTGATTTCGAAAAAAATATGGAATAACCAGCGAGGTGATAACATTCTGCGAGTTAGAGGATGGAATGTCAGAAACTTAAACGTACCAGGGTAGTAAGAAAATCTGGAAAAGTTTCTGCAAAATCTCACTCCAGATACAGTGGATTTGGTGAAATGAAATCGAAATACAGTAAAGATTTCTGGTCATACGAAACAGAAAAATGTGGTACAGCGAGATTAGGATTCGTTGTGAATAGCGCAGTAGGTCAGAGAGTGAGCGAGTACGAAAAGTTGATTGACAAGATTTATCTCAATGGATTCGACAGCAAACCAACACCGACAACGATAATTTAGATAATCATGCCGACGTCGCTGGCAGAAGCTGTTCAAATGTCCAAATGTGTGTGAATTCCTAAGGGACCAAACTGCTTAGATCATCGGTCCCTAGACTTACACACTACTTAAACTAACTTAAACTAACTTATGCTAAGAATGACACACACACACAAACACACCCATGCCCGAGGGAGCTCTCGAACCTCTGACGGGAGGGCCCGCGCAGTCCGTGATATGACGCCTCAAGCCGCGCGGCCACTCCGCGCGGCTGGGCAGAAGCTGAAGACGCGGGGAAATCATACGAGGACAGTAAAGGGGTAATTCCGTACGTAAAGGGAGATGAAAATGTAATAATTTTGGGGGCTATATATCGGACGTCTATTGACATTTGAAATTATCTAACAACAGGAAGGCAATGAAATCCTTATTTTTTGGGGTAGAGTAATATTTAGTCGTAACAGGGGAAGTGATTATCTGAGTTAAACACTATTTCTTACTTAAGCACGGAATTGTTAACAAAGGCTGAATGTAGTTAATTCTTCTTAAATTTTTAATTCCTTTTCTTTTCTTAAAACACATTGATATTACGCTGAAGCCAATGTTACTGAGCAGTTTCAGCTTGTATGGCTGCGTTTGAGAATCTTTCTTCTAAAAATTGGTCTAAATCTCTTGATCTAGTAAAAGCATCCAACTTCAAAGTAAGAAAAATATGTGCAGGTTACGATAAACGGCAGATGTAAGAAACTGGCATTCAGTTAACTGTATTACGCAAATCCACCCTAGCTTCCATTAGTAGAGTGTCGGTGACCACATTTGACTTAAATTCTTCATGATAATAAGAAGGTGGAAATTATGTAAAAGAAGTTAAATAATTCTTTTCGATTACTATGATTCCAATGAGAACAATAAATTTACAATCATTATTTCAGAAGTGCGTTCAGATGCGATCTCAATGAGAACAAAGGCAGCAATGAGCGTTTCATTGTAGTACGTGGTAACATAACAAGAAAAATAAAAAAAAAACCTAGGAGCCCTAATTCCTTAGTTATTGTGTTGCGACCCTTAGACGAACAAGGAAATGTAAATAAATAATATCACTGTAAGATACACCTACTATCAGAGTATAAACGTAAAATTACTTTAATAAACGGGAACTCTTTCTAAAATCAGTAAGTGGTTCATAAAGAGGTGTCACAATTGTAAAGCAATTGTAGATGAAAGAGTAGAAGAAATAGCGTTACAAATGAAAGAGGGGGAAGACTAACTGGATTCTACAATACATTTCAGATGGCAACAGCGAATATTCTGATCAAGAATCACACAAGGAGGAAGTATACTTGGACAAGACCCGGAAACACGCGAAGATTTCAACTGGATTACATTATGACCAGTAGAGATTCGAAAATCAGATAATGGATTGTTAGGCGTACCCAGCAGCAAATATACCGGTGGTGATGAAGAGCACACTGAAGTTTAAGAGAGTCGGCCGAAAGAATCAGTGTGCAAGGAAATAAGATACTGTAGTACTGAGGAATGATGAGACATATTTGAAGTAAGATAAGGATGTGGATTCCAAGGATTGTCAAAGATTGCAGCTCAGTTGAAGAGGAGTGTACATCTGTAGAAGAGGCAGTCACAGATATTGGATAGGTACAAGGAAAGTAGTTCCGAGGAAACGTTGGATAGCAGGAGAAACACTTCGACTGGTCGGCGAAAGCAAGGAGTACAAAAATGTTCAGGGAAAGACAAGACTAAAGCAATATACCTCTCTTTAGAACAAAATCGAAAGGAAGTGCAGTGCAACCAAGGCGAAATCGCTGCAGGATAAACGTGAATAAATGGAGAAGAAATGATCGTCGGAATGACTGACTCTGCATACAGAAAAGTGAAAACAATCATCATCGAAATTTAAAACCAACGGTGGTAACATTAAGACTGCAACGGAAATTCCAGTGTTAAATACAGAGGAGAGATCTTAGGAAAGAGTACACTGAACACCTGTTTTAGTGGAAGTAATTATCTGATGGCTTGATAGGAGATGAAGCTGGAGTCGGTATGGAAGACGTAGCGTATTCAGATTTAGGACGAGAAATTAAAGAAGCTCTGGAAGACTTGAGATCAATTAAAGCAAAAGGAGTAGATGACATAAAATCAGAATTTCTAGAATTATTGGGTGAAGTGGCAACCAAAACACAACTTAAGATGGTGCATAGATTCAGTGAGACTGGCAACATACCATCAGCATTTCAGTACAATATTGTCAACTTGGCGGATAGGAACGGCCGATAAGTGAGTGAATTATCGCCCAAACAGCTTAACAGCTCAGGAAGCCACGTTATAGGCAAGAATAATATACACAAAAAAGTAAAGGAAAATTGAGGATCTGTTAAACGATGATCAGTGTGACTTAAGGAAAGGTAAATGCACCAGAGAGGCAGACCTATCTTTGAGTTTATGAGTTTGACAATCAAAGCAAGGCTCTAGGAAAAAATCAAGATACACTCGTATGATTTGTCAATCCAAAAAAAGCATTTGCTACATGGGAAGATCGGTGATATTAAGCACATACAAGAACAAAGAGGGAAAAATAACAGTGAAAACTCGAGAACAAAGCGCTCAGTTTAAAGAGAGTTTAAGACAGCGATGTAGTTTTTCGCCCCCAACAATTAAATTTTCTACTTTTAAGAAGAAATGAACCGAAATAAAGAACGGTTCGAGAGTGGGATTAACATGCAGGGTGATAACATTTGTATCCTCATTGGAAGTGAACAAGAATTGCAGTATATGCTAAAAGGAGTGAATGAGCAGAGAACATGGACTGAAAGTAAAAATGAAAAAGTGTATAAGATGTAGCGAGAAAATAAGCATGAAATTGGATTCCACGAAGAAAACGAAGTTACGGAATTCTACTACCTTGGAAGTAAAATTATCCATGACAGACGTAGCAAGGATGATATAGATAGACTCGCACGGGCAAAGAGGGCATTCCTGATCAAGAAATGTCTACTGCTAAAATACATATCTCTTACGAAGGTGATCATCTTTACGCCAGTGATTTTTAAAAGTTTTTATCAGAACTTATAACAGTCACTGGCGTAATGATGACGTCCTTCAAAAATGTTTATGACTGTGAATCCCATCTACAACAAAATTATACATATCTCTTAATATGGGGAAGAAATTTGTGAGAATATACGTTGGAGCACAACAATGTATGTTAATGAATCAATGGCAGTGGGAAATCTGGGACAAAAATCGAGGCGTCTGAGATGTGTTGCTGTAGAAGAATGTTGAAAATTAGGTGAACTGATAAGGTAAGGAATAAGTAGGTTCTCCGCAGAATTGGCGAAGAAACGAATGTACGGAAAACAGTCACAGTAAAAATGGACAGGAAGATAGCATACGTGTGAAGGCTTCAGGGAATAACGTTCATGGTACTAGGGGGAGGTGTAAAGGTTTAAAACTATAGGTAATCACGGGGATTGAAATCCACCTGTAAAATAGTTGAGACGTAGGTAGCAAGTGCTATTCTGTAATGAAGAGATCGGCGTAGAAGAGGAATTCACGGTGGGGCGCAGCAGACCAGTCACAAGATTTGATGTATAAGAAGAAAAAAGGGGACATTTTTCCATGCATACAGAAACGTTGTCAGTAGCAGCACACGTTATTTGCACATGATAATACCTCTTATATCTATTTATTCAGCCTATGATTTAGTCAGTAACTGGTATCAAACTATACAGTTTACGACACTAGAATACCAACTGTGCCCAGAACAGGGAGTCCCAAATGGTGTGTATAAGCAGTCACACGTGTCACTTAATGGTTTACCGCTATAGACATTGGATACACACAACGACAAGCACAGCACATTCGTTAGAAAAGTGACACTGAAAGCCAGACTTGTTGGAAGTACAATGTTTCGAATTATTCTCTTTCCCTTAGTTCATATTTTGTGTGTTTCATGATCAACACGCTTCATTTAGACAGCGTAACATTATCAAATTCGTTATACATGATCCTTGTGCATATTATTTAGTATGTTTTATGCTCTATATATTTGTCGTCTAATAGCTGTAGAAAACTAGCCATAACTATTGTACTGCGTAAAAAATCGTACAATTCATTCAGGATCATTCATAAGTTGCTTATTTTCTACACACACCAAAAACTTGTTTTATATTAAAATGTTTTCGCCTCTCACAGTTATGTCACAAATGAGGATAAATAGTATTATTGCTGACAACAGTCGTTAGAAGCTGTAATGTCAAGTTTTATCACTGGACGCATCCAAGTTATATATGATACACTTCTATTACATCGAAGTCACTAAGCGGATGAGACACCACTTAACTCTTGTACGTGCAGCACTCGCGGTAAGGAAATGGATAGCTTACCAATTAGAAGAGACACCAGTTACTAGAAGGGAAAGCTATGGAGGATATTATATAGTAGCAATCAATGCTTCAAAGCAAAACTACCGAAAGAAATCGTAGAGGAGATCAAAGATACGTTACTTGTGTGAAAGTACTAACAGGCGCAATGGAAGGAAAAACGTTTTATATCCGTTTGAATCATTCGAATCTGCCTACAGAATCCGATAGGTGTATCAGCCCTTGAGGAGGTAGACAAACAAATTGTAGAATTCACATTTTCCCGTCCGGAAACCAATTATGGTCTTTCAACCCAATATTAGGCCGCTTCAGGGATTCTTTCATGTGCTGACACAAATCGTCCATGTTGCATCACTAAGGACAGTTTGTACAGACCAGGAGGTGTCCAATGTTTGTTTTTGCTAGGCATAGACCTTTTCTTATGCGCTTCAGGGTCCTCCATGTTTCCCAGTTTGTTCTGGAGCAACCAGGCCCTACCTGTGCTAGTGAATAGTCAGGTGGTGGTTCTTCAATAACCGTGTTTAAGAATCTTTTACTGGATCCTATCCATCAAGGTTCACACTCAAAGTCAAAGAGAGGATGTCGATCATGGATGGTTTGTCTGAACCTCTCTGTGAATTCGTAAGATGTTTTCGGAGAGCTGGTACTCGCAAGACCAGTACTTCCGTAAAGCTTTAGTATGGGTGTGGTTTTCATACTCCCTGTTGTTGTTCGACATTTTTCATCAAGGCTTATGTCGACTTTCTTGGCCGGGGTTGCTCTGGTCCACACCGTGCAGTCGTATTCAGCTGCAGAGAATCACAGTGCTTGTGTGGTGGTTCTCAGGATAGCTCCCCATTTTCCGTTTACGAGTTCCTGCAGAAGATTAATTCTGGATGCCACATCCTAACGGATCTTTCTACGGCGGTGTCCATGCATCAGAGGTCTATTTAAAGTCACATCCAGATAAAATGATCTGTGTGTTCCAATCTGGTAGTTTTACAACAAACATGGAGCTTTCGCATAAGGGAGTTATTTTGATAAAATGCTTACAAGATTTCCAGTCCTCCCGCGACTGCTTTACATCCTTGAACTTGCTCCCCTGTCCTGTAATTACCAGGTCATCTGCATACCGAAATGTTTATTACAGTTAGGTACTGGCTGGTCGTTGGTATTTAGGTTAAAAAGGGAATGGGCCAGAACGCTTCCCTGGGCCAGGTCATTTCTTTGGTTTCTCCGTCAGCTCTATTTTCCATCGAGTACGACGTATAATTGTCTATTTTTTAAGAGAGACAACATTCTTCACAGAAATGTTAATATCTGAGTTCGTTATAGAATTTCGAGAATGGCAACCTACTGCTGACTGTATCGTATGCAAAGCTGAGGTCGACCAGTGATAGACCTGCAACCTTTTTAGTTTCTTTCCCTTCTTCTATATTTTTCTGTCAGGTACAGAATATGGCCGGTGCTTGATTTCCAGCTCGAATACTGTTGAGGGATAAGTTTCATATCGAAAGTGTCTGCCTTGAGTTTGAAAATGAGTTTTACATACAGTTTGTACAGGTGACCAAGAAGTGTTGTAGGTCGGTAGTTCTTTGGTGAGTCTTGTTCCTCTCTATGCTTCAACCCTGCACATCTTGGGGTTCTTTTAAGTTTCGCGGTAATGGCTGAAGAACTACAGGATTCACATTTTGGCAGTCAGGCCAAAATTTTTGATCTGGTCATTGCATGTATCATCGACCCCAGCCGTTTCAGCGGCCCCTGTTGAGTTCTTTCATTGTGAAAGGTGCTGAGAATGTATGGGTTTCCAATTGTAAGACCGTGTTGATTTTTACTTTTTGGTGTTTTGCATTGGACTTTCCATTCGAGACGAACTGATGCGCCACTTGCTTGGGTGTTGCCTCAGCAGACTGTCTGGAACATTTTGTATCATCGCTGAGCTTTTTGGTAAGATTCCGGGATGTTTTGCATGTTTTCAGTTCTTTTATTTTGCTTGCTTCGTTTAGCATTTCCATCAGTGATGTAACGCATAGTATTGTTTCTTCATGAAAAGGGTTTTTCTGCTATAGTTTCTTATATTTAGCGAGGAGTTTCTTAGACGTATGTGAGAAACCTGGGATGAATTCTTGTCTGCAGCCTACTTGTATGTGTTGTCTCGAGATTCCTGGAAATGTTTTTACACATGTCTGGTAATTTGCAGATTTGGGGGTGAGATCCAAAATGGTTTTGTCAAGTTTCTCCTGAAAATTCTTGAGGATATTTTTGTTCTAAGCATACTTAGAAGTACAAAAACAAACACTAAAAAAAGGTGTGCCTGAAATTGTGCTGTGAGGAACATAAGAAATGCAAAATGTCTCAGAACAACTAAAAATTAGACAAGAATTATCAATCTATAATGCAGAAAAACAACGCTGTGCTAGCACACGTCATTTCCCGATGTGTCCACCGCTCGTGGTCTCGCGGTAGCGTTCTCGCTTCCCGAGCTTAGGGAATGAGCTTATTTACGATATTATCACAACAATACTACATGTTAGAGCTGGTAAACAAGGTACCGGGGTTTTGGCCACACCTTCACATTTTATTACTCGTAAAGGAACAAGGTCGTTTTGGATCATAAAGTATAGAGATACCACTTTCATGTGCTCACTACTCCTGCTGGTGTCCGATCTTCTCTGGTTCGTTGCATTCCCAGGTGGCCCTGTGGAGTCTGCTACTGTGTATTTGTATTTGGGTGTTAAAATTCTTTGGTGGTGAAAAAGCGAATTTTTCTTCTGGTGGATTCTGCACGAAAGTGACTCAAGTTTCCACTTTTAATTTTTAGTATTTCAATGTCATTAATTGCTGCTGTCTCGACAAAGGTGGCCAACATGTCTAGTCCGTGGCTCTGACGTGTCTGAAGTGAAGAGTTTCTACAGCTAGTCACATTCCTTAAATTTCTGGAGTTTTCCTTCTTACCCTCTGTGAGTTTCTTGAATACGTAATACTTCCCATTTTGTGTTTGGCAGAATGTTCATAACATGTCTTTCTTGTTCCCTGTGGTTATCGAGAAGTTTGGGATTATAGTCGTCACACTCGGCTCTGAGAAGTGACTAATTTGTTTTGGATTTGGCTTGAAGACAGGTTTCCTATGATGAATGTACTGGCCGCTATCTTTGTAGGTGACGTTTCCAGCATAAAGAAAATACAAGACGAAAAAGTTTTGTCGGCAACAATTATAAAATAAAAGCTGCTGAAGAGCAAAAGATCTGTGCTGGCAGTATATGAAGAGACACAACAGACGAAGAAAAATTATTGAACCTGAAGCGGGTCTTTGGTCCGTGCCCGGGAACTCTCGCCGTATGGCATGAAGTCACACTTCCGGCTCTGGACTAAATCCACGTCTTCGGCGAAGTGCGGTGTGCGAGTCTAGTTCAGTGGACTTAACTGGATACGTTTGTTGGTAGACACGGATTGATTCTCTGGCCCCTTTCACTGTCAATCCCGCTGACTTAAGAGAGAAGATGAGGCAACAGTACATCGGCGACAGTGTAACCATAGCATTCTCACAAGAAGAAGTCTCGATGGCAATCAGCAGACTTAAGAATTGAAGAGCACCCGGCCCATACAAAATACTTTCAGAGACATTATAACCAACAGTAACAAAGATTACACATTTTCTTAATAACATGTTCAACGAGTCGCTAGTAACAGGCAGAATTCCAAACTTCTGGAAAATTGCTAATGTTGTAATAATCAGGATATCACAAGACAAAGAACCAACAGATCCCAAAACGTACCAACCGATCTGCCTCTTAAACATTCTCGCCAAGGTACAGGAAACGCTCCTGTGTGACTCCTTACAAACGCGCAGACGCCTACTCGGTCCAACGCCTCATCAATTCGCCTTCAGGGAAGGCAGATCAATAGAAGACGCCGTCAACCAAGCACTGACAATAACAAATAGCATCAGCGACAAATACGTGGATGCCATATTGATCGACATAGCCGCCGCTTATGACAACCTTCGGTGGCCGTCCCTATTCGCCAGGTTAAGGGATATGAGGCTGTCAGCTTCCCTCTACAATAGCCTCCTCGACTATTGCAGAGTGGAGGGCTTGTAGATGCAAGGTAGTCAAGAGATTTACAAAGAGATATCCACAAGGCTCGATCTGCGGACCAATATTTTGGGATATCGCAATCGAGTCGTTGCTGAACACCATGGATGGTGACGACAGCGTAAGAGGCGTGGTGGTGTACGCAGATGAGCTGCTCGTAGTGCTGCCAGCCAACTCGAGACCAGCACATGAGAAAAAAGGAATGCAACAGCTTCAGAAAATTAGCAGTTGGTGCTAAGAAAATAAACTAAAAGTAGCGCCCAACAAAACTGTATATTTAGTGCTGAGAGGGACACTACAAAGGATTTTGACATAAGACAATACTAGCACACAGAGGACGCAAGCCAGGCGTTGTCTAGGACTGCATCTTGACGAAAAACAGACTTTCAGTTATCACTTCTGAGCTGTGACTTCTTGCAATGCTATTGGCAGGATAGTTTCTCTGTCGAAGTTACGCGCTTTGGGGCGTCCTGGTTGGCTAGCGCCCTCTATTTAGAACGGCCGCGGCTCGCGAGGCGAGACTCGGTCGGTGGGTACTGAAAGAGGACGACAGCTCACGGAGCATGTCGAGTAGTCAGTCGGCGCTTGGTCTACTGCGAGGACGTACGGTGTTGACGTTCCGCCGACTGCGCCTAGCGGAGGGGGAACCTGGAGAGCTGAAGCAGTCACCTGTCAACATAGACTCTGTTTAAGTGTCAATCTCGAATCCTAAGGAGAGCGTGGGATTTTACCCTGACGTGCATGTCAACAGCGAACTCCACGACTAATTTTAAATGGTGAGCCATTTTGTGGTGGAATTTTTGAATGTCATTGCTCCGTGTAGCCTCTTCGATTTTCACTAGTCATCCCTTAAACCACTCGGACTTGGGTGCAGGATACTTTGTATTGCATGACCATGTAAATGCACTGTACCCTGGTTCCGTTGCATTTATCTTGAATTACAAGTGTGGTCGATACTCGGTGATTCCTTTTTTTATTATTACTGTTAATATGTTAAGTGGCCAAGTTTATTAATCAAAGTTTATTCTCTGTATAAAACTTCACCCTCTAATTTAAATTGGAATTGCCAACTTCTTCCTTGTTGGCAAATATAAAAGTAACAATTTTGCGCCGTCCAACGGTGCCTTGGTATTTAAGGTTGTGTACGGATTGTCTGGTCATTATCACCTTGAGCTAGTTGTGGATTATAAATTTGCCAAGTGAAAATTCACGTCATTGGAGATTGTTTAATGAACTATTGCTTTGATAGTAACTGCGGTTGTCATACTACAACGTTTAACATCTCTTCCTGCATTTGGCGCTACCCAGAGCTTGGCTGCTAGTTTTAGTATTTTAGTGAACCGCGTATTAATATTGGGTTTGTGTGTTCTAGAAGCCGTTATTGATGAGCCCAGGTCCTCCTGCCTGTCGCTGTTACTTGAGATCTCGCGCGGCCTATGTGAACGCCAAACGACGAGAATGTGCTGATTGCTGTGTAGATCTTTCAGGCTATCATAACATCATATTGCCGAATGTTTTCCATAATAGTTAATTCACGTACTCATGAGATCTTGCTACCTCAGTATTTTTGAAACCTAATAGCTTTTACAAATTGTTATTTTTCATATTCACAAGACCAGATAATTGTCTTAATTTAGGAACTAGTGAGCTCAGATCTGCAGTTATGTTAAAGTTATATTTGTATAAAGTAATTTTTATTAATTTAAAGTTGGGACAATAAGGCTGCTTTCCTTTTAAATTTTTTGGAATTATTGTCATCGCTTTTATGCAATTGAATAATCGGTGTAGATCACCGCAATTTGCAAACGCTAGTCAATCATTGTGTTGTAACCAGTGCTCTGTTTTAATTAACGTGTTGAAAATAAATTTTAGTATCCTCTAATGGAGTCAGCATTCTATTCCAGCAGGCCATGTGCCCTGCTTGCCAATCCTACACCTTACCAATATCAAAATGGCAATAGACAAAACCTCCAAAATTATGCAGGAACTAGCAAGACTCAACAGAACACAGTACAAATTACCTATCAAGACGGTAAGGACCTACTACTGGAGTGTTAATATGTTTCGCCGCAGGTGCTTGGGCTCATAGGCCAAACATACAGACTAACAAGACAATCGCAAGACTAAGTAAACGGTGTACTCCTGAGAATGATCGGAGGCTTCACCACTACATCTCTACAGACATAACAATATGCTATAGAGCTGCACTTTACCGACTTAGGAGGTACAGGCTCGATAAAGTTACCGAAATGACAGGAACCAACATTATAAACAAAATACAAGTGGAACAATGGTGGATTAAAACACGGCAGAGTGAGTGGGACGCTTCCGACAAGGGTTGCTGAGTACACTCTTTCTTTTCTGACGTACACGAAACATTACAATTGGAACATGTCCACCAAAGACAGGGGATGCCCCATTTCCTGACAGGTCACGGGCCGCATGCGGAACAAGTAAACTGCATGTGTGTAACTGACGATGAAATATACTTTTGCGGAGGAACTGCAACACCAGAACAGTGCTATGCGACACGTTAGCACATGTGAGACCTATACCGAACGAAAGTGACATGTCCAGAACAGTGCGTAATCCCGGTGATTGGAACACAATAAATAGCGTAGCCAAAACCCACAGAGAAAAACGCGTAGATAAGTACAAACAACACAACATACCACTTAGGATGACACAAGCACGACAGAGGGAGGAACCAACAGACTAAGTGAACATGATTCAGCCGACCGTGGTGGCCGAGGGGTTGTAGGCGATCCAGTCCGAACCGCGTGACAGCTACGGTCGCAGGTTCGAATCCTGCCTCGGGCATGGATGTGTGTGACGTTCTTAGGTTAGTTAGGTTTAAGTAGTTCTAAGTTCTAGGCGACTGATGACCTCAGGTGATAAGTGCCATAGTGCTCAGAGTCACTTGAACCATTTGAACGTGATTCAGGAGGGATCAACACGTAAGGGACCCAACCTACAACATATGACACTGCATGTCATAACACAGTCACAAACAACACAACTGCCAGTGACAATCATAAAACAAATGAACACTGACACCACATACTAAGAAAATGGCTCTGAGCACTATGGGACCTAATTTCTGAAGTCATCAGTCCCCTAGAACTTAGAACTACTTAAACCTAACTAACCTAAGGACATCACACACATCCATGCCCGAAGCAGGATTCGAACCTACGACCGTAGCTGTCACGCGGTTCCGGACTGAAGCGCCTAGAACCGCACGGCCACATGGGCCGGCCCACATACTAAGACTCTAGTAATAACGCCGCTTTGGAGGAGAGGGCTCGAAGAAGTTTTATTCCGAGGCCCCTCCTCCCCATTGACATACTGCATATTGTTGAAAGTACACTGCACACAAGCAATAATGTATTTTCCGTCGTATTACGTGCAAATAGAAGTATATTCTCTTCTTTACGTAAAGGTACAATCAATGAATTTTATATATCAAATTTAATTTCTGTATGAAGTATCTATAAAACTAAAAACATAATGATTTCGTTATTTAAGGAATACTGCTTTCAAGTAGCAATGAACTTCATTCCATTTCTACTAACAAATTTACAAACATAAGTGTATTCTTCATGTGAAGCTGAAATTCATGTATTCCATTTATCAAATCAGAATTTAATATGTGTAATACAAGGTGTATGTACAGGGTGCTTCAAAAATGACCGGTATATTTGAGACGGCAATAAAAACTAAACGAGCAGCGATAGAAATACACCGTTTGTTGCAATATGCTTGGGACAACAGTACATTTTCAGCCAGACAAACTTTCGAAATTACAGTAGTTACAATTTTCAACAACAGACGGCGCTGCGGTCTGGGAAACTCTATAGTATGATATTTTCCACATATCCACCATGCGTAGCAATAATATGGCGTAGTCTCAGAATGAAATTACCCGAAACCTCTGACAACGTGTCTGGCGGAATGGCTTCACATGCAGATGAGATGTACTGCTTCAGCTGTTCAATTGTTTCTGGATTCTGGCGGTACACCTGGTCTTTCAAGTGTCCCCACAGAAAGAAGTCACAGGGGTTCATGTCTGGCGAATAGGGAGGCCAATCCACGCCGCCTCCTGTATGTTTCGGATAGCCGAAAGCAATCACACGATCATCGAAATATTCATTCAGGAAAATAAAGACGTCGGCCGTGCGATGTGGCCGGGCACCATCTTGCATAAACCACGAGGTGTTCGCAGTGTCGTCTAAGGCAGTTTGTACCGCCACAAATTCACGAAGAATGTCCAGATAGCGTGATGCAGTAATCGTTTCGGATCTGAAAAATGGGCCAATGATTCCTTTGGAAGAAATGGCGGCCCAGACCAGTACTTTTTGAGGATGCAGGGACGATGGGACTGCAACATGGGGCTTTTCGGTTCCCCATATGCGCCAGTTCTGTTTATTGACGAAGCCGTCCAAGTAAAAATAAGCTTCGTCAGTAAACCAAATGCTGCCCACATGCATATCGCCGTCATCAATCCTGTGCACTATATCGTTAGCGAATGTCTCTCGTGGAGCAATGGTAGCGGCGCTGAGGGGTTGCCGTGTTTGAATTTTGTATGGATAGAGGTGTAAACTCTGGCGCATGAGACGATACGTGGACGTTGGCGTCATTTGGACCGCAGCTGCAACACGGCGAACGGAAACCCGAGGCCGCTGTTGGATCACCTGCTGCACTAGCTGCGCGTTGCCCTCTGTGGTTGCCGTACGCGGTCGCCCTACCTTTCCAGCACGTTCATCCATCACGTTCCCAGTCCGTTGAAATTTTTCAAACAGATCCTTTATTGTAACGCTTTTCGGTCCTTTGGTTACATTAAACCTCTGTTGAAAACTTCGTCTTGTTGCAACAACACTGTGTTCTAGGCGGTGGAATTCCAACACCAGAAAAATCCTCTGTTCTATGGAATAAACCAAGTTGTCTATAGCACACTTGCACGTTGTGAACAGCACACGATTACAGCAGAAAGACGACGTACAGAACGGCGCACCCACAGACTGCGTTGTCTTCTATATCTTTCACATCACTTGCAGCGCCATCTGTTGTTGAAAATTGTAACTACTGTAATTTCGAAAGTTTGTCCGCCTGAAAATGTACTGTTGTCCCAAGCATATTGCAACAAACGGTGTATTTCTATCGCTGCTCGTTTAGTTTTTATTGCCGTTTCAAATATTACGGTCATTTTTGAAACACCCTGTATTTAGGATGTCATACAGTATATACCACAACTACCAACAATAAGACAAAGAACTACTGAATATCATGTAGTGACTTGACAGGCAACAGTTCCAGTAACATATCAATACACAGGAACACAATAAATATACGTAAACACAAACCGCTTCAAGTGAGAATAGCTAGACATTCTACTGAGACCTTCTCACCTGAAACAGGTACAAAAAAGCTATTATCAACCAACAAGCTACTTAGAATATATTGCACTTCCAAATATAGTATATCACTTCGATCCACATATTGAAACTTATTTTCGCAACCCTTATTGTATTAATTTTTTTTCTTTGACACTGGCATTATATAAATCATATTCTCATCAACTAGGCAGAAACAACTTATATGGAACCACTTTAACAATTGTTAAGCATTCAAGTCCCCGTAGTCTTAGAGAAATTATTATGCATTATGCTACTTACATTACTTAAAAAACGCATAAACAACAGCATACCAATAAGATTGTGGTAATAAGAAGTCTACTGTTAGATTTAGAAGCATCTGGCCCACGTTACATTTCAAGGCGGTGGATTACTCTGTAGTGTTAATGAATAAATAAATGTCAACCACTGTGAGTGAGTGTCGCTAGCGTCGCAATGACCCGCGTCGTAGGTTAAACTTCTCACTATTGCAACGTCAGTAACCAAAACCCCGTGGCAATCCTCCTCCATTCAGACAGATTCCGAGATATGAACACTAGAGAGGAAGATGTATGCCGCTGCCAGTTCGTGTGCTACCTCCAGTCACCTACTAGTAACTCTCGGCGATAACCACCACCAACAATAAACAAGTTTATATCAGTTCTCCCTCTCTAGGGCCATAGCGAGCAACTGTGATACATTTTCAGTAGTAAGAAACGTCTAGGCCGCAAAAATAGCATAGGCTTAACTGACGCAGTTCGGCTTTTTCTGAAGATGCCTCAGAAAGGCTTCCTTGACTGTTTTTATAGTTCAGAGTCAATACGAAAAGAGTGACACAAAAATATTGCTCTAAAAAATTGGGGCAGAAGAAAAATGAATTTTATTGGCATAAATTAACCCTAACCATGTCCATCAATTTTATCAGCGACACCTCCAGCTAGCTAATGGCTCCACGCTCTGCTTTGAGACCTCTCCTTTCACAGAACAAGGCCTGCGTAACTAATCTGCAAGACGTGTCGATTAAAATAGCAGAATTCACCTTCTGTTACTGGGAACTCACTTTGTGTTGTCGCAGTCTTCATTAATGCAGTTTGCGGAAAGTACCTCCCCCGGACTTTGAAATACACAAGGGGAACACCATATCTGCCACAGCAGGCACACGACTTATATACCTTCATAATGGCTGCCAGCCGACAGCGCGACTTAGCGGGTGCAAGGTCGCCCCACTAAATTATTTAACATTCAGGCGCTTCATTTCCTGTCCGCATTAATAGAGCTTCTGCGAAGTTCTGCGTCCTCGCTTGCTGCCAGCAGTCTAGTAACCGGCTGCTACTTATTTAGGACAATTAGGGAAAGAGTAATCCGTCATCTTCAGGTCAAATTAAAAACCTCTGTTCTCCCTTAAGCTGATGTGGCTAGCAATGGCATAAATGGTCAGTCACACATTCGCGGGTAGGAAATGACCTTTGCTGTACCCCATGAGCTGCATGCGCAGTATTACATTTGCAGACCGGTAATGTAGCATAGTCGCCACCGTTAACAGCATAGACTGAGGTGAGAAAGTCATATGATGCCTCCTAATAGCGTGTCGGACCTTCTTTTGGCCGGAGTAGTGCAGGAGCTCGAAATGGCATGATCTCAACAAGTCATTGGAAGTCCTCTGCAGAAATTTTGAGCCGTGCTGCCTTTATAGCCGTCCATAATTGCGAAAGTGTTGCTGGTGAAGAATTTTGTGTACTAACTGACCTCCCGGTTATGTGCGATAAATGATCGATGAGGTCCTCCTCGGCCGATCTGGGTTGCCAAATCTTTAGCTCGCACTGTTCAAAATGTTCTTGTGATCAGTGGTGACCCGATTGGCGCATTGGCAACCACAAAACTTCCATCGTTGTTTGGGAGTGTGAAGTCCGTATACGGTTGCAGATGGTCTCCAAGTAGCCGAAACCATTTCCATTCAATGACCGTTTCACTTGGACCATTGGACCGAGTCCGTTCCAAGTAAATAAATCCCACACTATTATGGAGTCACCAAAAGTTAGCACAGTGCCCTGTTGACAACTTGGGCCCATAGCTTTTTGGGGTCTGTCCCACACTCGAACCCTGCCATCGGCTCTTACCAAGTGAATTTTTCTGACTAGCTGATTTTACGGTCGTCAAGGGTCCAACTGATACGGTCACGAGCTCAGGAGAACGGCTGCAAGCGATGTCGTCCTTTTAGTGAGGGAACTCGCATCGGTGTCTGCTGGTATAGCCCATTAACTCCAATGTCGTCGCACTGTCCCAACGGATACGTTTTTCGTACGTCAGTCACTGATTTCTGCAATTATTTCATGCACTGTTGATTGTCTGTTAGCTCTGGCAACTTTACTCAAACACCTCCTGCTCTCGGTCGATTAGGAAAGACCGCCAGCCACAGCGTTGTCAGTGGTGAAAGGTAATGCCTGAAATTTGATATTCACGGCATACACTTGATACAGTGGATCTCGGGATAGTAAATTCCCTAAAGATTTCTGAAATGGAATGGCCATGCGTTTAGCTCCAACAACCATTCCCGTCGTGCTGCCATTATTACGTCGGAGAACTTCTCACATGAATCGTATGTCTATACATGACAGCTCCTCCAATGCAATGCCTTTTTATGCTTTGTATACGCGACACAACCGCCATCTGTATATCTTAATATCGCTAGACCATGATTTTTGTCATCTCAGTGTATATTATACATGCCCATATCAAATGAGGTGCGTGTGAATGATTAAATCTCTATTATGAGATATTTGATGTGGATCTCTGCAGTACACTTGTCTCCGTGCGTACTTGTCACAGGAGCCAAATTTCCAAATGCCAACGCTTCCTGCTCATAGTATTTTATATGCCTCTCTTGGTGTATATCACGACGGTTTTCAACAAATACCTACAAGCTGCGGAGTACCAGGAATATAAGATGTTCAGGAAATGGTAAGCTAAAGTTTTTTACAATAGGAACGTAAAAGATAAAGCATAGAATTCGAATTTTTGGGAGAAATAAAAATAAGCTTCGAAATGTGATGTCTGCTTAGAAATAAATTTCATTAAGCTATCAGTGTAGCTGCACAGCATATGAATTTACTACTTGACAGAGTACAGATTTCATTCTGTTTCAGGCTCTTATCATTACAGTTGCAGGAGGGTTTTTAACAACTAATCACAAAACGGAACGCCGAATGGGTAACTTCTGGTCATCAATGGAAGGAATGCAGCAACCAATCATGAGAATTTATATTATGTAATAATTGCAAGAAAAGGTACAATAATGACATTAAACACTGTGTGAGATAATACTTCTGCACCTACAGTTTGTTGGGATAGATTACGGAGAGTATCGATGTGTTTAGCAGTACAACAGTTCCGGCTAAAGCCTAAACAGACTTCACATTATGACCAACAAAAGCGAAGAGAAAATTTCCATACGCAGTACTGTGGCGTCCCAGAGTAATTTTCCAGACGGACGTGGAAAATTTTTAAGGATTTCCTTGAACTATGCTAGCGCCAGAGGTGATACCAAGGTAGGCACATGCGCAAAATTTAGATTGCAATGTCGACAAGGAAGCGTAGCCAATATTGCTTGTGCCATTGGCGTACCACACACCAGCAGAAATAGAGAATCAAAGCCCTGATGCAATACAGTCATCGCCCAGAGAAGGGAGTTTGAACATCATCTGTTTCCCAAAATCACTAAAATAACAATGCGGAAGTCTTAAGCAAGAGCGACTGTGCAGTACACAAATGCTGCAGAAGTAACCGAACTGAATATTTCAAAAGAAGAATTAGGACATAGCGGCGCAATGCAGTGTACTGGTGCAAGGTCAAGCAAACTAGGCTATATTGGGTCAAGCTTGCCACATTATCACGTTACCGGCATAGACCGACACGTAAAAATATTCTGACTTTCAAAACTCAGTCTACTGTTGACAGGTAATCTGTCCTAAAGTGGGTCAAATGACGCTTCGTCCACGGTCTGCCTAAATGACATTGATCTACGATGTAACTGAGAGCCCAGCCTGAAGGACTTCGCTGCTGCGGGCTGTTGTCGCCTCGTCTTCACCTTCGCTGATAAGACTTCTATCACTCCTACCACCAGGCCTCCCTGAGGCGCAGCTGGTGAGCTGCGAAACTACCAACATTCCGGTGAAGTGCAGTGGGTGCCACTGTAGACCTGCTTCAGTACTCATACGCAGGCGTCACTGGCTGTTTTCTTACTAAGAGGCCATCAGAGACCATGACTACGGACACCTCGTGCAGAATATGCCTTCTCAGGACATTATCTACGACCTCACCGAGGGCACTCTGGTAACCTGCTCCCCACAGTGTCCACACAAGCGAAATCTGTACTGCATCTGGTCAGCAACGTTCTTTGATAAAGCTGCCCACTTCATGTGCAGCCCAGATGCTGCAGCAGCCAATACCACAAGGCGCACAGGAGTCCATGCAGCCGGCCGAAGTGGCCGTGCGGTTCTGGCGCTGCAGTCTGGAACCGCGAGACCGCTACAGTCGCAGGTTAGAATCCTGCCTCGGGCATGGATGTGTGTGATGTCCTTAGGTTAGTTAGGTTTAACTAGTTCTAAGTTCTAGGGGACTAATGACCTCAGAAGCTGAGTCCCATAGTGCTCAGAGCCATTTATTTGAGTCCATGCATAGCAGCCTAGCATGAGCTACACCTGCTCGCCTGTCGACTGGCCCCGCTCAAGTAAGTCAACTGTGTGTTCATGAGCAATAAACGTACATACCGGTAACTATGTCTTACTAGCTTATGCGGGCATACATCAGACAGTATGGCCTGCACTCCGCACAATGCTGTCCTGACAAAAATCGTGGCCAAGGGTCGTCCTTCTGTATTTGGAATGACAAGTAGCCACCATCGGAAGAGAACTGTACCGTACCCACAAGTCTACAGCTTCAGCATCAGTCATGTCCGTTCTCAGTCATCCACGGTGCAGTGAAAGACTGCCTTTTGTTGCCCTTTTTTCTCTTTTATTTAGGAGCGTGTTCGGTCATAGGGACATCGGCAAAAATTTAACGAATACTTTTGTTAAACCACAGGGGCGTGCAGATCTCTCCCACTTAGGCAATTTTGGGGAAGTCTGCTTGATGCCAGTGAGGTGTCAATTCTGTAATTTGTCTGGGCACGATTTACTGGATACTGAGGCAGGCACAATAGTACACAGAACCTTACTCTGCCATGGTACGGTGTAAATAACAATATACACTAAATAACAATATACACTGACGGAGAAGGGATTGGAACTCCAAAGAATAGTTGATGTAGGGTCATGAAATTTTGCGAATACATTTATCTAGGAAAAATACTTAAGTGGTTAACATTGCAAGATCACAGATTGATGTAAGCAAGATACACTCCTGGAAATGGAAAACAGAACACATTGACACCGGTGTGTCAGACCCACCATACTTGCTCCGGACACTGCGAGAGGGCTGTACAAGCAATGATCACACGCACGGCACAGCGGACACACCAGGAACCGCGGTGTTGGCCGTCGAATGGCGCTAGCTGCGCAGCATTTGTGCACCGCCGCCGTCAGTGTCAGCCAGTTTGCCGTGGCATACGGAGCTCCATCGCAGTCTTTAACACTGGTAGCATGCCGCGACAGCGTGGACGTGAACCGTATGTGCAGTTGACGGACTTTGAGCGAGGGCGTATAGTGGGCATGCGGGAGGCCGGGTGGACGTACCGCCGAATTGCTCAACACGTGGGGCGTGAGGTCTCCACAGTACATCGATGTTGTCGCCAGTGGTCGGCGGAAGGTGCACGTGCCCGTCGACCTGGGACCGGACCGCAGCGACGCACGGATGCACGCCAAGACCGTAGGATCCTACGCAGTGCCGTAGGGGACCGCACCGCCACTTCCCGGCAAATTAGGGACACTGTTGCTCCTGGGGTATCGGCGAGGTCCATTCGCAACCGTCTCCATGAAGCTGGGCTACGGTCCCGCACACCGTTAGGCCGTCTTCCGCTCACGCCCCAACGTCGTGCAGCCCGCCTCCAGTGGTGTCGCGACAGGCGTGAATGGAGGGACGAATGGATACGTGTCGTCCTCAGCGATGAGAGTCGCTTCTGCCTTGGTGCCAATGATGGTCGTATGCGTGTTTGGCGCCGTGCAGGTGAGTGCCACAATCAGGACTGCATACGACCGAGGCACACAGGGCCAACACCCGGCATCATGGTGTGGGGACCGATCTCCTACACTGGCCGTACACCACTGGTGATCGTCGAGGGGACACTGAATAGTGCACGGTACATCCAAACCGTCATCGAACCCATCGTTCTACCATTCCTAGACCGGCAAGGGAACTTGCTGTTCCAACAGGACAATGCACGTCCGCATGTATCCCGTGCCACCCAACGTGCTCTAGAAGGTGTAAGTCAACTACCCTGGCCAGCAAGATCTGTCCCCCATTGAGCATGTTTGGGACTGGATGAAGCGTCGTCTCACGCGGTCTGCACGTCCAGCACGAACGCTGGTCCAACTGAGGCGCCAGGTGGAAATGGCATGGCAAGCCGTTCCACAGGACTACATCCAGCATCTCTACGATCGTCTCCATGGGAGAATAGCAGCCTGCATTGCTGCGAAAGGTGGATATACACTGTACTAGTGCCGACATTGTGCATGCTCTGTTGCCTGTTTCTATGTGCCTGTGGTTCTGTCAGTGTGATCATGTGATGTATCTGACCCCAGGAATGTGTCAATAAAGTTTCCCCTTCCTGGGACAATGAATTCACGGTGTTCTTATTTCAATTTCCAGGAGTGTATAAGAAATTTCAAAAATAATTTGCTTATGCATTTATAACTGGCGAAATAACGAGAATGTTGAATGCAAGCATGTAAAGGTGTGCGCAAGATTTCGTACAGGTGCCATGTGTCAGTTTGCGGGATGGTCTTCCATGTCTGTTGCACTTGGTCGGTCAATACGGGGACGGTTCACAGCGGTTGTCAAGGGTGGCGGAGTTGTCATCCGATGATGCCCCGTATGTGCTCGATTGGTGTGGTGATCGAGCAGGCCACGACAACACCTCGACACGGTGTTGAGCATGTTGGGTTACAGCATCGGTATGTGAACGAACTTTATCCTGTTCGTAGACACCCCGTGGAATGCTGTTCATGAATGGCAGCACTACCTCTGTAGCATCAGATCTGCTGTCAGGGTGCATGGTAAAACCATCATACGAAATCTCACTCCAGACCGTAACTTCAAGTGCAAGTCCAGTATGTCTAGGATGCAGACATACTGGCGCTACTAGCGCATCTCTTATACGACTGGCGCAAAATTTCAACAGACAGTAACTTTAAGATGTAAAAACCTACCTACCAACTTTCATTTATGTCGCAGGATCCCTACTGGTCTCGTTCTAACCAACACACGCCAATCAGTGACACCATGGCATAACCAGATTTCATTAGAAAACACAACAGACCTCCACCTTGCCCTCCACTGAGCCCTCGCTTGGCACCACTAAAGTAGCAAATGGCGGCAGTTTGGTGTCCGTGGAATGGACACTTCAGGGCTCGGAGCTGTCGTTGAAGTAACCGGTTTGTTACATTTCGTTGTGTAATGGTGATGCCAACTGCTGCTCAGATTGCTGCTGCAGAAGTATTACGATGAGCCAGAGCCGTATTGAGAACTCAATGGTCTTCCTCTTGGTAGTTCCACGTGGCCGTCGGGAGCACTCTTTTATTATGACCGTACATTCTCGTGACCACCGCTGCCAGCAATCATATACAGTGGCTACATTCCTGCCGAGTCTTTCTGTAATATTGCAGAAGAAACATCCAACTTTTCATAGTCCTATCACACGACCACATTCAAACTCAGTGTCGCTTTAAAGGTATTCTTGACTAACATCCGCTCACCTCATCTAATCTCGAAGGTAAGTAACGCACGTGAAGCAAATCTGATTTACATCCACATAGTAGTGCTACTAGCGCAGCTCTTATGCGATTGGCGTGAAATTTGAGTAGCTATCATCTCTGAGACGTAAAAAAATGTCTACCACCTTTCCTTTATGTCGCACAATCCTTCCTGGTTTTTTTCCGTCGGTGTAATTTTTTGTCTCTGTTGTAAGAAAATGAAACGCGTACAACGGTCCTGATGATTTCATTTATTGTATAGCTTCGAGTTTCGGTCCTTCAATGCGCCATCTTCAGGCCTTCGTTGATTGTAAAAGGGTTATCGCGGTCCATATATACGCTGCATCAGTGGCCAACATAACTGTTTTTTTCAGAGTGTCTGCAACTGTGAGCCGGCCGGAGTGGCCGTGCGGTTCTAGGCGCTACAGTCTGGAACCGAGAGACCGCTACGGTCGCAGGTTCGAATCCTGACTCGGGCATGGATGTGTGTGATGTCCTTAGGTTAGTTAGGTTTAATTAGTTATAAGTACTAGGCGACTGATGACCTCAGAAGTTAAGTCGCATAGTGCTCAGAGCCTTTTGAACCATTTTTGTAACTGTGATATCAGCACTCTAAACATCACAGTTACAGACAGTCTGCGTAAACCAGTTATGACGACCACTGATGCAACATATATATGAATCGTGATGCCCCTTCATCATCAGCGGCCTGAAGGTGTCGCATTGAAGCGCCAAAACTGGTAGTTACACAGTACATATGATCATAAGGACGGCTGTAAGCGTTTCATTTTTTTAAAAAAAGTGAACGGCTGTGGTCCCCAAGACTTCCAGTCAAAAGGATGGACATACAAAAACATTTTTGTTTCTTGTTTTCGTGTTGTGGGTACTGTTACCATATTTTTTCTACAATAAAGGCACATGGAGGCCACACAAATACACGTGCGACGACGTTGCAAGAAAGAGCTAAAACGTTGAAAGGACAGATATTCTTGCTTTTAGGGAAGAATTCAGATAAAAGGAGATTTGCGATACATCACAAAGGAAAATAGGAGCGCTTCAAGCCACTAGTGAACAAGTGCAGTCTGATTTAAGAGAGACAGGAACCTTGTTAAGCATACCTTTTCCGTCCATTGATGCAGTAGTGACTAGTTTAATAGCTCCTTTTTTGGGAAGAACAACCAAAAACGTGTCGTAGTTATTAGTGTTGTAAGGGCTCCCATTGTATGACAACTGATTAGACAAACTTGTTTAAATATGGCTATGGTGATGCAAGGGCTTATATTACCTATCACATGACTTTCAGCAAAGTGCCAATTTTTGACCCAGCAACAGAATAGCACCTTGTATTTTGGAAAAACTCAGCGGGTAGGCTTAACAGAAGAGCACGGGATTTCTTGGGAGAATCTCGGAAGTAGAACAGTTAACGCACAGATGCATGAGCTAAAGCAGAGTGCAGAGGTTGATAGAGACAGCATGGGCGAGGAGAAATACAGGGATTTATATGTGTGTGAGGGGCATTCATACTGACATTTAGAGAAAAGTGAGAATGGGAACCCGAGTGGCTTGTCCACTGCCATTAGGATTACCACACAACTAGAAGATATCCAACTCATGGCAATGTCAAGAAGCAATGTTGCCAGCTAGAACGTTATGCATCTAGAGAAGTAGGCTATAGGGCGTGTGGTGGTCGAGACAGAAATCAAGATAAACAGTGCGAGGATAAGTGTTCGTAAAACGCGAAAGCGCGCATTCCTAGTAGAACAAAGTAAGCAAAATAGTAACCAGAAACTGAATGCGCTTCTTAGTCATAGCGAACATTAAGGAACATGAATGTTTGGTGATTAAAATGATTCTGGTTATTACGCGGCGTCATTGCTAAAAACTAACAACAATAATAAACTAAAACAGACGTTTCGGCAGAATTCCTAAGGCCTTCCTCAGTACACGTCTGGTTTTGCATGGGGATAGGTGCTTCTATTTATTACAGACTATCGAAGTCTGACGCCATTGTTGTAAAACTTTTAATTGGCCCTCTAATATGATTGGCTAGTCATGACGTATGGGAAGGTGGAAAGAAAGAGGCTATTTGTGGATTTCAATGTCGTCAACGATTGGTAGCTGTCCGCCAATCAGCGTTCGGCTTCCGGTCGGCAAGTTTTCCTCCAGATGTGCGCGGAAGTGGACTGACAGTTGGTCTACAGCTGTTTGTGCAGATACGTCCGTGTCCCGTGTAGCTTCTGCCCCGCGGACGCTTGTGGCCCGTTGGACTGATATGGCCAGCAGCCAGGAGGTCGGGAGTTTGTAGCCATCTTCTCTGTTGATGTTGTTAGACTGTTTAATAATTTCGATCGCCTCCCGTATTTTGCGTTCTCGCATCCACGATTCTTTCGCCAGTACTCGGGCCTCCTGGAACCTGATAGGTTATCCACAGCCTCGGTGGTGTTCTGCTAACGCCGTTTGTTATGTTGTTGTAATCGTACATAGCGTTCGTGTTCTGCAACTCGTAAGCTGACAGGTCTCTCTGTTTCTCCTATGTAGGCAGCTCCGTACTCGCATCGTAGTTCGTAAATACCTACAGTGTTAAGCTGTTGACTACATCCTTGGTGGAACCTATCATTTCGTGGAACCTGTGATTACTTCGAAACATCGGTTTGAAACCTCGTCGGCGGAGGACGTTGCCTAGCCGTTCACTGACGCTTTGGTAGAGCACTTGCCCGCGAAAGGCAAAGGTCCCGAGTTCGAGTCTCGGTCCGGCACACAGTTTTAATCTGCCAGAAAGTTTCATATCGGCGCACACTCCGCTGCAGAATGGAAATCTCATTCTGGAAACAGGCTGTGGCTAAGCCATGTCTCCGCAATATCCTTTCTTTCGGGAGTGCTAGTTCTACAAGGTTCGCAGGAGAGCTTCTGTAAAGTTTGGAAGGTAGGAGACGAGATACTGGCAGAAGTAAAGCTGTGAGGACAGGGTGTGAGTCGTGCTTGGGTAGCTCAGTTGGTAGAGCACTTGCCCGCGAAAGGCAAAGGTCCCGAGTTCGAGTCTCGGTCCGGCACACAGTTTTGATCTGCCAGGAAGTTTCACATCAGCGCACACTCCGCTGCAGAGTGAAAATCTCATTCTGGTTCCATGAAGATGACCGCAGCTACTAGGGAGAACGAGGAACCCATTGCCACTCCATCTTACTGTTAGTAATATTTTCCCCGCCAGGTGAAGTACGTAGACGACAGGCATAAGCGCACCAGATAGCAGACATCTGGTGGGATCCTATCCTGTAGAATGCGCATAGTCTGCATAATAGGAACGTTAGTGAAGAGAGACTTGATGTGAAAACTGATCATAATGTCTGATGGTTTTATTCGCTGTTCCCTAATCAGTTGTATGAAGTGGGAAGAGTCTTTCAGGTAGGAGTCTGTTTGTCCCACAAGACGGCGTAACTTCGGTGCCAGATGTTTCGCAACATAATACGTAGGTGAATCTATTCCGTTCACTATGGGCCTCAGCGAATAACCCTCCTTATGGAGCTTAGCTACTCCGTAGATTCCAGGAGGAACAGGCACCTTGGTGAATAGTCTCTTGGCTGTGTCAGGATCAATTCTCGAGTCCTATACGAGGGCTTTCGTATTCCTGCCTATTCTCGACGTTGGGTTACACCTTAGTACTCTGTAAGTGGGATCGCTTAGTAGTTCGTCCATCTTCTTTTCATATTCAGAAGTGTCCATCAGAACCGTAGCGTTTCTTTTGTCCGCATGCAGGACCTCAATATCCTTGTTATTGCTGAGCTCCTTTATGGCCTGTATTTCTTCAAGTGTGATATTGGCTCTGGGTGGTTTTGCTGTTTGTAAATTTCTCACGGTTTCCTACCTTATCTTTTCTGCTTAGACACGTAGTACTTGGTGGAGTGACGCCTCCAGAGATTGAATGATCTCTTCTGTGGGAATCCTTGTGGGCGCAACTGCGAAGTTTAACCCTTTGGACAGAACTGACGTCGCTGCCTGACTGATGGTCTGTGTCGAGATGTTAACCAAGGTACGAGCTGTATCCAGATTTAGCTGTGAGTGGTGTTTGTTTCGCGTTAGCTCCTCAAATTTCTTTTTCTGTCGACTGCTGACCAAGTCCTAATATACAAGCCTGGTTGTGGGTTATTCGGTCGATGTTATCCCAGTCCTTCGCTGATAACGTATGTGACAGCCATAAATACACTCCTGGAAATTGAAATAAGAAAACCGTGAATTCATTGTCCCAGGAAGGGAAAACTTTATTGACACATTCCTGGGGTCAGATACATCACATGATCACACTGACAGAACCACAGGCACATAGACACAGGCAACAGAGCATGCACAATGTCGGCACTAGTACAGTGTATATCCACCTTTCGCAGCAATGCAGGCTGCTATTCTCCCATGGAGACGATCGTAGAGATGCTGGATGTAGTCCTGTGGAACGGCTTGCCATGCCATTTCCACCTGGCGCCTCAGTTGGACCAGCGTTCGTGCTGGACGTGCAGACCGCGTGAGACGACGCTTCATCCAGTCCCAAACATGCTCAATGGGGGACAGATCTTGCTGGCCAGGGTAGTTGACTTACACCTTCTAGAGCACGTTGGGTGGCACGGGATACATGCGGACGTGCATTGTCCTGTTGGAACAGCAAGTTCCCTTGCCGGTCTAGGAATGGTAGAACGATGGGTTCGATGACGGTTTGGATGTACCGTGCACTATTCAGTGTCCCCTCGACGATCACCAGTGGTGTACGGCCAGTGTAGGAGATCGCTCCCCACACCATGATTCCGGGTGTTGGCCCTGTGTGCCTCGGTCGTATGCAGTCCTGATTGTGGCGCTCACCTGCACGGCGCCAAACACGCATACGACCATCATTGGCACCAAGGCAGAAGCGACTCTCATCGCTGAAGACGACACGTCTCCATTCGTCCCTCCATTCACGCCTGTCGCGACACCACTGGAGGCGGGCTGCACGACGTTGGGGCGTGAGCGGAAGACGGCCTAACGGTGTGCGGGACCGTAGCCCAGCTTCATGGAGACGGTTGCGAATGGTCCTCGCCGATACCCCAGGAGCAACAGTGTCCCTAATTTGCTGGGAAGTGGCGGTGCGGTCCCCTACGGCACTGCGTAGGATCCTACGGTCTTGGCGTGCATCCGTGCGTCGCTGCGGTCCGGTCCCAGGTCGACGGGCACGTGCACCTTCCGCCGACCACTGGCGACAACATCGATGTACTGTGGAGACCTCACGCCCCACGTGTTGAGCAATTCGGCGGTACGTCCACCCGGCCTCCCGCATGCCCACTATACGCCCTCGCTCAAAGTCCGTCAACTGCACATACGGTTCACGTCGACGCTGTCGCGGCATGCTACCAGTGTTAAAGACTGCGATGGAGCTCCGTATGCCACGGCAAACTGGCTGACACTGACGGCGGCGGTGCACAAATGCTGCGCAGCTAGCGCCATTCGACGGCCAACACCGCGGTTCCTGGTGTGTCCGCTGTGCCGTGCGTGTGATCATTGCTTGTACAGCCCTCTCGCAGTGTCCGGAACAAGTATGGTGGGTCTGACACACCGGTGTCAATGTGTTCTTTTTTCCATTTCCAGGAGTGTACATGCTGTTCAGTCGCCTGTTGTTGTAGTCTGATACTCCGGTGGTGTTGTATCCTCTCCCTTAATAATGCATCGCTGGCCCGATGGTAAATGGTTCTTGCTCTTCTCGTATCGATTTGAGGCCGTACCCTGATGAATTTCTGGATGACATGATGATCTCGGCACCTTTTAAGAACCGCCAAATCCTTCAGCAGTTTCACCTTCCTCTTCCTTAGCAGCTCCAGTTTCCGTATGTGTTGGTAGATTTCCTGCCCATACTGGTCACTGATATAAGAACATAGGCTTCCGCGGCCGGTGTCATGGTGATTAAAATTCTTCTGGGTATTATACCGCGTCATTGCTAAAAACTAACAACAATAATAAACTAAAACCGACATTTCGGCCGAATTGCTACGGCCTTCCTATAAAGTTCACACATGAGACCCAAAAAATGGTTTCTTGCCATTTCTGGATGTGGAAGTATACAGAGCTGCCGAAGGTAAACTGGGACGCAAAGAGTACCGGAAACCAACGCACACTAATCGGTACCTGCACGCGGAGAGCCACCTCCACCCAGCTCGAAAGTATTCTGTCCTGCATACGTTAACTGCCCGAGCCTACCGGATAAGTGATGAAAATAACATCAAAGAAGAATTAAAGGAGCTGCAACACACGTTTCGTGCCAACGGCTATGATGACAAAATCATAAGCAAGGTAGCTAAAACAAAGGGAGCAGAACACGAGAAGAAAGGCAGAGAAGAGATGCTTCCACTGATATACTTACAATACGTAAAAGGCGTCAGTGAACGGCTAGGCAACGTCCTCCGCCGACGGGGTTTCAAACCGATTATTCGAAGCAATCACAGGATCCACGAAATGATAGGTTCCACCAAGGATGTAGTCAACATTCTTAACACTGCAGGTGTTTACGAACTACGGTGCGAGTGCGGAGCTGCCTACATAGGAGAAACAGGGAGACCTGTCAGCTTACGATTTGCAGAACACGAACACTATGTACGATTATGACAACATAATAAATCGGCGTAGCGCAACACCACCGTGACTGTGGACAACCTATCAGGTTCCAGGAGGCCCGAGTACTGGCGAAAGAAACGTGGATGCGAGAACGCAAAATAAGGGAGGCGATCGAAATTATTAAACAGCCAGACAACATCAACAGAGAAGATGGCTACAAACTCCCGGCGTCCTGGCTTCCGGCCACCCCAGTCCTACGGGCCGCAAGCGTCCGCGGGGAAGAAGCTACACGGGACACGGACGTATCTGCACAAACAGCTGTAGACCAACTGTCAGTCCACTTTCGCGCACACCAGGAGGAAAACTTGCCGACCGGAAGCCGAACGCCGATTGGCGGACAGCTACCAATCGCTGACGACATGGATATCCACGAATAGCCTCTCTCTTTCCATCTTCCCTTACGTCATGATTAGCCAATCATATTAGAGGGCCAATTAAAAGTTTTACAGCAGTGACGTCAGACATCGGTAGTAATAGAAGCACCTATCCCCATGCAAATCCAGTCGTGCCCTGAGGAAGGCCGTAGCAATTCTTCCGAAACTTCTGTTTGAGTTTATTGTTGTTGTTAGTTTTTAGCAATGACGCGACATAATACCCAGAAGAATATTAATTACCGTGTCACCGGCCTCGGAAGCCTACGCTCTTAAATAAACGTTTGGTGATCACAGAGGCTCTTGTGTAGGTTGTGTATCTGGACCCACGTAGGCAGGAAGAGACTGAAGACAGCACAATAATGGTCACGTGAAGTAGGTGTCAACGGCATGACGTCATTAGGAATGGCACTGCTAAGCTTCAGTGTTGGAACTAGAAGTTTCAGGGAGCACATGGAAGTGTTACTACAAGCTACAGAAGTGGGTTTTGTAGTTCTAGGACTCGAATTCCTTCAGAAACATCACGCAAGAATTGACCTTTCACAGTGTACTACTGAAATCGGTGGGACTGTGTTCTCACTGGGGGCACTGACTGCCAATGAGACAATGTTGCAGGATCCACCGATCATGAACGTGTTACCAAGTGAACTGGAAAGATGTACGCTGAACGTCAATTCACATGATAGCATACCACCAGATACAGGAAAGTTAGTCTGGGTTATTGTAGGCGCAAACTCAGAGGAAGTGTTATGTGTTGTAGAAGCATTAGAAAGCAGTGATGGATAGGATAAGTCACTTTACTTCGTATGTAGAACCGTGGGATGTGTTAGTGCAATGAACGGAGTGTCGGTTCCTTCTAGCCTCGATAATTTTCATGTAGGCGAGGTGGGTATTCCAAAGTATATGCTGATAGCTAATTTAGATGTCCTACATGATAACGATACAGACAAGTGAAGTGAGGACCTTTACTATAAGCAAACCACTGGTGCATCTGCATTACGTGAGAAAGTAACTCTAGAAAAGCAATGTAACCCTTGTAACTGCAGTTTATGGATTTATGCAATCCAAATACTCCAGTACTAGCAGTAACACCAGTCGCACAGTGCAACATGCAATATTGCACTGTCATACAAGAAGCTGTACAGGGTTTCAAGATGTCTGCAGCTTTCGATGGAAGCAGCTTGCTGGTGATTTTATTGAACATAGTGGCAGTCGATGTAGCGCAACGATGGTTATTTCCCCAAAATGTTAGTAGATGGAGCTAGGAAATACAGATTTTTCTGTGACCATCGGTAGCTTAATGCGAGAACTGTTACCAATGCTTATCTCGTACCAAACCTAACAGAGATTCTATACAACGTTGGTTGGTGTAAGTGGTTTTAGACAGGGGGATTAAGTAATTGCCATAACCAACTGGAAGTAGTGACAGAGAACCAGTCGAAAACTGTATTATGGTTCCATGGGACCACTTCTAGTACGAGTATATCGAAAGCCGTTCGTACTCAAATTGCACTGGGTACTTTTCAGAGACTGTTGGATGGAGTACTGAGGGGGTTAAAGCCAAACGATACGTGATGAATCTGAATGCTGTCACAGTGTTTTCGAAGAACATGGAGAAACATGTACATGAGTGAAGGAGTTGTTCAAGAGACTGTGGGAAGCATGTCTAAATGTATTAGTACATATCATTAGGCAGCAACACAGGTAAACTATCTCAATCACTTGATCAGTAGGAAGAAGTAAAGACTGTGAGCCGTGCACGGCTCACGTTTATCCCATTTATTGTTTGTCATCTTCTATTACGGTAGTGATACCTCGTTTTCTTATTCCATTTACTAGCATCACTAACTTCCTGCCGTACCTGCCCGTGAGCGGCAGCAGCAGCACGTATCGTTAAGTCCACTATCGTACCATCTCTGGAGCGACCGATAGTATTTCCGCGTCGTCGTGTGTCTGGCAGTCAGTTCGGGACGGACCAGCAGTGCAGTCGGGACGCAGCAGCAGTGACGTCGGATGACGGAGCGCCGGTGAGGCGCCGACAACCAATGCTCACCGACCGCTGGCGACACACATCAACTGTCCGACGGAGGGAGATTGGAGCGGAACGACTGTTGGTTGTTACCCTCATTGGTCGACGTATACTTGTCCTTTCACCGTTTCCGGGCCTGGGGAGTCGGTCGGTTGGCGCGGAGCAGGGAGAAATTCTCCGCGGGACGTAGTTTTGGTCGGGGCCACTGTCAGTCTTTACGCGGTGTCTGAGTGTTTGGAGCTGTTCCCACTGCTACAAGGTCCGTGGCTCACCGACATTGGACACGAAAGTTGAGTATTGATTTCATCTACCAGTAAGTCAAGACTGTTCACATTGTCTTGTTTGGAGTTCGTTGTCGGCTGCTGGGGTATTCCCGTGAGCAACAATGTGGTTTTCATGTTGGAAAATTCTAATCAACCTCCGGTGTAGTTTGATTGTTTTTGGTTATTTGACTTGAAGTGTACCAGCGGAATCTTGTGCCTTGTGGCCGTTGACGTTCCGGTTACTGGCCCTGGACAATGACAAATTTCAGGCAGTGTAGTTTCCTCATCGTGTTGTTGCTGTCCAGCACAGTATGTAGTTTGAAAGTTCCATGTATGATTGGTTGTGGACGCCAATACCTTCTACGTTGTTCCGTTGAACTCCCTGTTGTGCCCTGGTCGAGTGAGGTGGAAGTTATCCTGTCGGTGGATTCGTTGACTGTCGGTCAGTTGGATTGCCGTCGGATCATGAATGCTTGGCCCGACTGCCTGTCTCACCTAAGCGAGCGTTAGTGTTTGATTTCCAGGCCGACCCTCGAACATCTGAGAGTCCTTGGGTGTACAGCCTTTTTTTTATTTGTTGTTTGTACTTGTATGGCCTCTAGCCATATTTTTTAATCAGCCTAATTTAATGAAGTGTTTCAGTAAGACCTTTGGTATTTTAAAGGTTTTAATTTTGTTGAATTTTAAATGTCGGGCCTTCAGTCAATTTCGAATTTGAGTTGTTTTACTCTTAAGGCCTTCAGCCTAAATGAAAGAACTGTTTCACCTAAGGTCTTTGTTATTTAAAAAAAAATTATTATTATGGAGTTTTATGTCTTAGGTCGTCTGCCGATTTGAATTTAACTTGTTGCCCTTGAAGTGTTTGATTCTTTGGGCCTTTAGCCTAAATAAAGAACCTGTTGTAAGATAACGCTTGCCTTTTAAATTTCTGATTATGCTTGCGTTTTAAGTTAATGGCCTTCAGCCGTTTTTAAATTAAAATGACTTTCAGCCGGTAATTAAGTCCTAAAAATTAAAGCTGTGTGTTTAAAAAAGTTTTTCTGGACTCTTGTAATGTTTGATCAAATAATTAAGTTGTGTGTTCGAGTGTAACTGACAGCCAGTTATTTTGGCTCCTTTCCACAGTTTAAACTACCTGTCGTGTGGGTTAAGCCAGGCGTGTCAGACTGCTCTGGCTGTAGTGTCAGCATTCGTAATTTTTTGCCGCCATAGACAGCCAAACATCTGAATCTATGCGTGTAATTTATGTTAAAAATGCACAACGTAGACGCAGTGTAATAATGGAATGGAGGCAACAAACAAAGAATCTACCAACGAACACAGTAGATGTAGATTGTAACGAAATGAAAGAGATCAAGCGAAATCTTCCAATGTATATGACAGCGCAAGTCACTAAAAATGAATCAAATTCAGATTTATAAATATATAAACCAAAATGCTGGATAAAAGAGTCATTCAGATGATTCTTCGATTTATAACCAGAATCCGGCATGAAAAGATGCAGTCTATCACTTTCCCGTAGTCTATCTTGCTTATACAAGGGCAGATCAAGAATTTTCTGTTGAGGGCGACGCTGCATAGAATATGGAACGTAGTGCGAATCTGATGCGGATGTATAAGCATCGACATGTAGGACAGCGATTAATGTGACATTCGTGTCGTTCCGACGTGTGTGCGGTAATTGAGGAAACGTGAACTACTGCGACGTCTTTACCGTGCCCTTCCAAAAAGGACCAACACACTGTTATTCTTGGCAGCCGATGGACAAACACTGGTAGATATTCAGCGGAGAACGAAGAATGTGTTCGAGACAGCATCTCTGTGGGCCAAGTTTGTAGCAACACACGCCCCCATATCGCAAATGTCGTACCGCAGAAGTTATGTCAACTCAATTGGGAGACAATTTAACACCCACTGTATAGGCCTGATCTCTCGCCATGTGCTTATCACGTCTTTGCTCCCTTAAAAAAGGCCTTGAAATGCCACGATTCCTGTCGGACGAGGATTGCAGCCGGCAGCTGGAAACTTCTTGACGCAGCAGCTCGCTATGTTTTACCAAACCGGTGTCTTCAAACTGACTTCAACTGGCCTCAGCGCTCACGGACATTTTGTCAATTAGGCACACTGACTCTGGATTGTACGGCCTCTGAACGGAATCGTTTTCGTTCCCGCTTCTAGAGTAATCCTAAAGGCAAATAATCTGCCTAAAAATACCAAAGAATATATGTGCTTCCTCAAGTTAAAAGAATCGGAACCAATGGAAATCACACAACGTTATTATGGACCTTGTGCGACCCCACAGAATAACCGAATTCGAATATCTCACTCCCAGCCCCCCAAATATACGAACACATTTCTGGAAATCACTTTAAGAAACTGATTAATTCAATCCGATATTAATATATATTGGTTGAACTTAGAAGCCTGGTAGCAATGGAAGCAGAGCGGCTGTCTATTTAGGAGGTATATCTGGAACGCTGGCAACACCAATTTTCCCCAGATTTTATTTACATCCCATTTTCAGAAGGCGTGTCGACTACTAGTACAGTTATAATCAGAATTATAATTAACATAATTTTGTAATGTGTAGCAAATACCTGACTTCTATTTCATACTGAAATTATAGTAATAATAACAATAGTAGTAGTAATAATAATGTAAAAAGCGAGGATGTCCTCAGAAATACGTACACACAATACTCATACCTCGTAGAGTCAAATATCGAAAATTCTGGAAAGCGGACACTTGCGCTTTGTTGATAACTGTGGACATAAATGTGAAAAGGGCTCTCTGATTTCGCAGGCACACAGATGGTTCCAGAAGCCTTTAAACGTAACACAAGAACTGGAGCTGTCAGTGGCGAATCGTGTGGGGTAACAGGAAAATAAACAGATTCAGTCATCATCGTTAACTTAACCAACTGAGGATGTTAAAAATCTCCTAGCTACCAATCCATTCAGAATCTACAGTGATCACAACAAAATTAAACTCATAATTAAAGAAAATGAAACGTTTTGCAAAACATGTAAACCATAAAAAATGAGTTGTATCAAGCAACATGACGTAATATCCCACGTCAACGAAATGTCTAGTACTGTAAAGATAATAGGTCAAGCTCTACAAGAAAAAATACAGAACTAGCACCTCGAATTTACACTAAAACGTGGCATCACACCGTTACAGAAGATTAGAGTGTGGGAGAAAGGGGGGGGGGGGAATCTAATTCAATTATACGGTCTCTTCGTGCCAGGCCCCTATTCAACTGTGTGATTCCAAAGGTTCCGAAATTTTGTATAAACCTGATACAGTACGTCAATTGTTTGATATGTGTAACACGATTACTGTACCTCTGGCTAGATTGTGTGTGGGGGGGGGGGAGGGGGGGAGGGGGTGATTATCGCTTCATTTCATGCCCAATTCTAGATTAAGGGCCTTTTATAAGACTACTCTGCCCTCTTCTGAGTATTGCTTTTAAGTCTGTATATATATACATTTGAATGACTATTCCCTTTCCTATCAAGATCCACGTAAAGGGTCAGCGCTGGACGTGCTCCAACCATTAGCGCTCGATTTAGCTGGTTTATTGTTATGCGATCATCCAAGAAATGTTGTGGGCTATGTCCAGCATTAAACTTATGTTGACTGTGCTGGAATCAATAGTTTCCATTTTTATAGTTGTTGAAAGGGCGCAGGTTATGTGTAACGACGAACAAATGAACTGCTTATATGAATCCAAGGGATGCTAGCCCACTTGGAAGAGTTTACATCAGGAGTCGAGTCATGCAAAAACTCAACAACCTCCTCACTGACCCTCTTCCAAGGCGATGTCTAATTTATTTATTAGATCCCCAACCCGTTAAAGCGATTAGATTTAATTGATGGAATACTGGGGGCATTAAAATTCCTGTTGGGATTACTATATAGAGGGGAATTTTTCGAATTAAGTGCTGAATATTGTTATCAGTTGCTGTGTCCTATAGTGAATGGGCGACTGGAACAGACATCGATGGAAGCTATGCCGTGTAGACTGTCATTCAATTCATTTCGTGACTTATTTTGCTGTAAATATCTGAATGTCTGCTCCCGACTTCAGCATGTCCACAAAGACTTACTTGGGGTACAACATTAGGATGAAAGACTACAGAAATACACCTAAACGATAAAAGATAATGCTAGAATTCTGTGTTGTAACCATGCTGAAGAGGAAATAGTCGAAAATATTTTGGGAGTATTACGTTCCAGTGATAGCTGTATGGTGTGGGTTTTTTCCGGGCACAGAACACTCACAGTTTTGAAGAGTTGATGAGGCGCGTTCAAGCTGCGGAGCACGCTGATCAGGGACGGGAGTAATAATTGACCCCTGCGTGGCAAGGAGCGGCAGATAGTAACCCAGCCAGCAGCTACTGTCGTCTGCAGTATAGGGTGTAACAGGGAGTGGGCACGTTGGAAGGAATTGCACTCGGCTGGGAAACTTCATAGACGTTCGGCGTTATATTAAGTGGGATCCGAAGGGGCTTTTGCATAACGGCTATCCAGATACCCGGGTCTCGACTTCTCTTTGTGTTATGTGTCTAACCGGGGATCCCTATTGCGTTCTACTCGAAACCGGTAGTTCTATCTTCCTGATAAAGGAGTGGGTGTTAACGCATCTGAAGCGTTGCCAACAGCCGGCGTTGACCGGTCGAACTGAATCCTGTCAGCCTGCCAATCCTGCGCAAATGCCAGTTTTGGAGATGATTATGATTAAGGTCTGAATCGGTAACTTTATGTGAAAATTTCGAGTGAAGGTGTACCGTAACCTGAGCCGACTATTTTTTTCGGTTCGATCTTTATCTGCAAGGTTTGATTATTCTCCAGTAGAGTAAGAGAAAGTTTTACTTTGAATTTGTGCTCCAGAAGATTTTTAAGTTTTGTAAGCATGTAGTTAATGGTGGTGTAGGGCTCCGGAAGCACGTAATTAACTGAGTGAGTACTGATAATGTCGTCTATAACATCGGGCATTTGCCGCCCGAACAGAGGGGGTCGAAGGATTCAGTGATGTATTCTCTGACACGTTAGGGGAAGTTAATGAAGCCAAGGATAAAATGGATCTGACGAGTAACTTCCCTGTAAGTCGTGGACCATACAGAAAGTCAGCACATCGAAGGAAAGCATTGGGGGCCAATATTTATGAAATGCTTACTAGGCCATGCGAACCACGTACTTCTGTCATTCATTTGCGGAATCAGCAGTTTGATGCTACAGAAACAGTTTCATCGTATTAACTCAGAAGAAATGTGCTCGAATTTTCTACATGTTCTGTCCTTTAAGTTTTAATAGTCTATAAAAACATCAAACAGAGGAAGTTTTTAAGCTTTTGCGAAATTCTTTGCCGTTATTTTTATATTATTTTCTCTTAAGTTTCATTTCCTTCCTTTCCTTTCTCTATTTCTATTACACTTCAAATTGAATTCGTCCTCTTTAACAAACTTGTCGAATTTGGTTTGGTTGTAGGCTGAGAAATTTCTCGAAACTCCTACATAAAATTTAAGTTAATATAATTTAATTTTCGTGGAAAATAATAGGGCTATTGAGAAATTAGATCAGACCAGGTGCTAAATGGAAACCACAGTGTAATTTCGATGAAGCTATGCACAGATGTGTTGGACGTCGTTCGTAGTACGCCCGTTGACAGCGTTCGTCGATCGTTTTAGTTCTGAGCGTACAATGAGTTAGTGAAAATGTCTAGAACACAGCGTCTTCCACCAAGTGTTGTTGTCTTCCGTGAGGTTTCGCCTGATTTCATGCAGCAAACATAAGGTAACAGTCATGCATTTCCTTCATAATAAATCTCGGCAGAACACTGCAGGGGCAAGGAAGATGTTCCTTCTGTCTTTTCGATGCGAAACCTGCGAACGCCCACCATGTAACCGTGTCATGACTCCCCCTGATACTCATCTCTGCTCACATGAACCGCTGGCTATGAAAACAATACATTTGGCCCAGACAACGAGCTGCAGATATGCGTAGTGAATTGGTTGAGAGAGCAGGCGGCTGCAATGTATGACGAGGGTATTGAAAAGTTAGTACAACGCTACGATATATCTCCACATCTATATCTATATGGATACCCTCCAAATCAAATTTAAGTTGCTGTTAGATGATTCGTCGAACCACCTCCACAATTCTCAATTATTCCAATCTCGTATAGAGCACTTTCCGTACGAGCACTGAGTTTTCTTATTTTATCATAGTGATCGTTTCTCCCTATATATGTCAGTATCAACAAAACATTTTCGCATTCGCAGAGGAAAGCTCCTGATTCGAATTTCGTGAGAAGAATCAAAAATGGCTCTGTGCACTGTGGGACTTAACATCGGAGGTCATCAGTCCCCTAGAACTTAGAACTACTTAAACCTAACTAACCTAAGGACATCACACACATCCATGCCCGAGGCAGGATTCGAACCTGCGACTGAAGCGCCTAGAACCGCTAGGCCACACCGGCCGGCTGAGTAGAATCCGTCCCATCGAAAAACTCCTTTGTTCTAAGGATGTCCACCCCGAATACTCTACCATTTCAGTAACACTCTTCCCTATTCCGCGAGAATACTAAACTTGCTGCCCTTCTTTGAACTTTTTCGATATACTCCGTCGATCATATCTGGTAAGGATCCCACCCCGAGGTGCAGTATTCTAAAAAATGACATATGGAGCATGACTACATGACTATATGGAGCATATGGATTATCAGACCAATTGCGTGATTGGATTGAAGAGTTCCTAGATAATAGAACGCAGCATATCATTCTCAATGGAGAGAAGTCTTCAGAAGTAAGAGTGATTTCAGGTGTGCCGCAGAGGAGTGTCGTAGGACCGTTGCTATTCACAATATACATAAATGACCTAGTGGATGACATCGGAAGTTCACTGAGGCTTTTTGCGGATAATGCTGTGGTATATCGAGAGCTTGTAACAATGGAAAACTGTACTGAAATGCAGGAGTATCTGCAGTGAATTGATGCATGGTGCAGGGAATGGCAATTCAATCTCAATGTAGACAAGTGTAATGTGCTGCGAATACATAGAAAGATAGATCC
Source organism: Schistocerca cancellata (assembly GCF_023864275.1). Taxonomy (NCBI): domain Eukaryota; kingdom Metazoa; phylum Arthropoda; class Insecta; order Orthoptera; family Acrididae; genus Schistocerca; species Schistocerca cancellata. The sequence continues at coordinate 478,904,460 of NC_064628.1, read as the reverse complement.
CTTACCATTTAGCTACAAAATAGCAGGTCAGCAACTGGAAGCAGTTAATTCCATAAATTATCTGGGAGTACGCATTAGGAGTGATTTAAAATGGAATGATGATATAAAGTTGATCGTTGGAAAAGCAGATGCCAGACTGAGATTCATAGGAAGAATCCTAAGGTAATGCAATCCGAAAACAAAGGAAGTAGGTTAAAGTACGCTTGTTCGCCCACTGCTTGAATACTGCTCAGCAGTGTGGGATCCGTACCAGATAGGGTTGATAGAAGAGAGAGAGAAGATCCAACGGAGAGCAGCGCGCTTCGTTACAGGGTCATTTAGTAATCGCGAAAGCGTTACGGAGATGATAGACAAACTCCAGTGGAAAACTCTGCAGGAGAGACGCTCAGTAGGTCTGTACGGTCTTTTGTTGAAGTTTCGAGAACATATCTTCACCGAAGAGTCAAGAAGTATATTACTCCCTCCTACGTATATCTCGCGAAGAGACCATGAGGGTAAAATCAGAGAGATTAGAGCCCACACAGAAGCATACTGAAAATCCTTCTTTCCACGAACAATACGAGACTGGAATAGAAGGGAGAACCGATAGAGGTACTCAAGGTACCCTTCGCCACACACCGTCGGGTGGCTTGCAGAGTATGGATGTAGATGTAGATGTAGACTGACAAGCGTAGTGTAGGCAGTCTCCTTAGTAGATCTGTTACAGTTTCTAAGTGTCATGTCCATAAAACGCAGTCTTTGGTTGGCCTTCCCCATAATATTTTCTGTGTAATGTAGGTTAATTCTTACGAAGAAGAACACAGCAACCAGCCACTATTAATACTGCTTTTTATTTAGGTAAATAGCGCTGTAACTGGTTTCGCACTGGCAAGTTCATCAACAGACGGCTGCTCACATGATATGCAAGATACACTTTACTTAATCGTCAGCTCTCGAATTTTATTCTTCCACTGTGGCGAAATATTCCTGGTGTGTTGGTGCCATACGGTAGAAACCAGTGTCAGAAGCGCCCTATGTGAAAATAACTAACCTCCAAACGATGAAATACAGAGTAAATAAATATATGAGGTTAAGTGGTTTTGGTACTTACGCCGAAAATTCCGCGCGATTTTGTTGCGAAGTCGCAGGATTGTATTTTTCGAATATTCCAAATGTATCCAGCACTTATGTAATTTGTACATCACCATATTGTGCAAAGCACCACACACATACACACCAAAAAGAATTTGCCACATGTGAAGCTATCACAAAGATTGCAGATTTACAAATACAACAGTGTCAGAGACGTTCTCTCTCAGATACATTACAATACACAGAAAGCTTTGATTTCACAGTATGACTGTGAATAACATAATGAATGATTGTGAATAACATAATGAAAAGTGCACAATATGGTGATGTACAAATTACGTAAGTGCTGGGTATATTTTGGAATATTCGAAAAAAAGCCGACCTGTTTGGCCGAGCGGTTCTAGGCGCTTCAGCATGGAACCGCGCTGCTGCTACGGTCGCAGGTTCGAATCGTGCCTCGGGCATGGATGTATGTGATGTCCTTAGGTTGGTTAGGTTTAAGTAGTTCTAAGTTCTAGGGGACTGATGACCTCAGCAGTTAAGCACCACAGTGCTCAGAGACATTTGAACTATTTTTGAAATTGAAAGTGAATCTTGCAAATCATGTGAACAGCCGAGAGATGATGAAACTTGCCAGTTCGAAATCGGTTACGGCGCTATTCACCTAAATAAATAGCAGTATTAATAGATGATGAAACTTGCCAGTTCGAAATCGGTTACGGCGCTATTCACCTAAATAAATAGCAGTATTAATAGTGGCTGGTTGCTGTCTTCTTCGTTGTAAGGATTAACCTACATTAATTGTATACAGCCTCGGTATCAGCATGCCAGTTTTATACAAAATTGCATTTTTTGTGTGTTCCTTCCAATTTAACTTGTTCATGGTCTTAATTCCTAGGCATTTCGTTGTATTTACGGCCTTTACATTTGACTGCCCCCCCCCCCCCCCCCGCCCACCATGAACCATGGACCTTGCCGTTGGTGGGGAGGCCTGCGTGCCTCAACGATACAGATAGCCGTACCGTAGGTGTAACCACAACGGAGGGGTAACTGTTGAGAGGCCAGACAAACGTGTGGTTCCTGAAGAGGGGCAGCAGCCTTTTTAGTAGTTGCAGGGGTAACAGTCTGGATGATTGAATGATCTGGCCTTGTAACACTAACCAAAATGGCCTTGCTGTTCTGGTACTGCGAACGGCTGAAAGCAAGGGGAAACTACAGCCGTAATTTTTCCCGAGGGCATGCTGCTTTACTGTATGATTAAATGATGATGGCGTCCTCTTGGGTAAAATATTCCGGATGTAAAATAGTCCCCCATTCGGATTTCCGGGCGGGGACTACTCAAGAGGACGTCATTATCAGGAGAAAGAAAACTGGCGTTCTACGGATCGGAGCGTGGAATGTCAGATCCCTTAATCGGGCAGGTACGTTAGAAAATTTAAAAAAAAGGAAGTGGATAGGATAAAGTTAGATATAGTGGGAATAAGTGAATTTCGATGGCAGGAGGCACAAGACTTTAGGTCAGGTAAATACAGGGTTATAAATACAAAATCAAAAAGGGGTAATGCAGGAGTAGGTTTAATAATGAATAAAAAAGTAGGAGTACGGGTAAGCTACTACAAACAGCATAGTAAACGCATTATTGTGGCCAAGATAGACACGAAGCCCACGCCTACTACTGTAGTACAAGTTTATATGCCAACTAGCTCCGCAGACGACGAAGAAATTGATGAAATGTATGATGAGATAAAAGTAATAATTCAGGTAGCGAAGGGAGACGAAAACTTAATAGTCATGGGTGACTGGAATTCTGTAGTAAGAAAAGGGAGAGAAGGAAACGTAGTAGGTGAATATGGATTGGGGCTAAGAAATGAAAGAGGAAGACGCCTGGTAGAATTTTGCGCAGAGCATAACTTAATCATAGCTAACACTTGTTTCAAGTGTCATGAAAGAAGGTTGTATACATGGAAGAAGCCTGGAGATACTAGAAGGTTCCAGATAGATTATATAATGGTAAGACAGAGATTTGGGAACTAGGTTTTAAATTGTAAGACATTTCCAGGGGCAGATGTGGACTCAGACCACAATATATTGGTTATGAACTGTAGAGTAAAACTGAAGAAACTGCAAGAAGGTGGGAATTTAAGGAGATGGGACCTGGATAAACTGAAAGAACGAAAGGTTGTACAGAGTTTCAGGGAGAGCATAAGGGAACAATTGTCACAAATGGGGGAAAGAAATACAGTAGAAGCAGAATGGGTAGCTTTGAGGGATGCAATAGAGAAGGCAGCAGAGGATCAAATAGGTAAAAAGTCGAGGGCTAGAAGAAACCCTTGGGTAACAGAAGTAATATTGAATTTAATTGATGAAAGGAGAAAATATAAAATTGCTGTAAATGATGCAGGCAAAAAGGAATACAAACGTCTCAAAAATGATATCGACAGGAAGTGCCAAATGGCTGATTAGGGATGGCTAGAGGACAAATGTAAGGATGTAGGGGCTTATCTCAATAGGGGTAAGATAGATACTGCCTACAGGACAATTAGAGAGACCTTTGGAGAAAGGAGAACCACTTGCATGAATATCAAGAGCTTTGATGGAAACCCAGTTCTAAGCAAAGAAGGGAAAGCTGAAAGGTGGAAGGAGTATATAGAGAGTCTATACAAGGACGATGTACTTGAGGATAATGTTATGGAAATGGAAGAGGACGTAGATGAAGATGAAATGCGAGATATGATTCAGCGTGAAGAGTTTGACGAAGCACTGAAAGACTTGAGTCGAAACAAGGCCCCCGGAGTAGACAACATTTCATTAGAACTACTGACGGCCTCACAAAACTCTACCATCTGGTGAGCAAGATGTATGAGACAGGCGAAATACCCTCAGACTTCAAGAAGAATATAATAAGTCCAATCCCAAAGGAAGCAGGTGTTGACAGATGTGAAAATTACCGAACTATCATCTTAATAATTGACAGCTGCAAATTACTAACTCGAACTCTTTACAGACGAATGGAAAAACTGATAGAAGCCGACCTCGACGAAGATCAGTTTGGATTCCGTAGAAACATTGGAACACGTGAATCAATACTGACCTTACGACTTATCGTAGAAGATAGATTAAGGAAAGGCAAAACTACGTTTCAAGCATTTGTAGACTTAGAGAAAGCTTTCGACACTTTTGATTGGAATACTCTCTTTCAAATTCTGAAGGTGGCAGGCGTAAAATACAGGGAGCGAAAGGCTATTTACAATTTATACAGAAAGCAGATGGCAGTCATACGAGTCGAGGGGTATGAAAGGGAAGCAGTGGTTGGGAAGGGAGTGAGACAGGGTTGTAGCCTATCCCCGATGTTATTCAATCAGTATATTGAGCAAGCAATAAAGGAAACAAAGGAAAAGTTCGGAGTAGGTATTAAAATCCACGGAGAAGAAATAAAAACGTTGAGGTTCACCGATGACATTGTAATTCTGTCAAAGACAGCAAAGGAGCAGTTGAACGGAATGGACAGTGTCTTGAAAGGAGGGTGTAAGATGAACATCAACAAAAGCAAAACGAGGATAATGGAATGTAGTCGAGTTAAGTCAGGTGATGTTCGGGGAATTAGATTAGGAAATGAGACACTTAAAGTAGTAAAGGATTTTTGCTATTTGGGGAGCAAAATAAATGATGTTGGTCGAAGTAGAGAGGATATAAAATGGAGACTGGCAATGGCAAGGAAAGCGTTTCTGATGAAGAAAAATTTGTTAACATCGAATATAGATTTAAATGACAGGAAGTCGTTTCTGAAAGTATTTGTATGGAGTGTAGCCATGTACGGAAGTGAAACGTGGACGATAAATAGTTTGGACAAGAAGAGAATAGAAGCTTTCGAAATGTGGTGCTACAGAAGAATGCTGAAGATTAGATGGGTAGATCACATAACTATCGAGGAGGCATTGAATAGAATTGGGGAAAAGAGGAGCTTGTGGCACAATTTGACTAGAAGAAGGGATCGGCTGGTAGTACATGTTCTGAGACATCGAGGGATCACCATTTAGTATTGGAGGGCAGCGTGGAGGGTAAAAAACGTAGAGGGAGACCAAGAGATGAATACACTAAGCATATTCAGAAGGAGGTAGGCTGCAGTAGGTACTGGAAGATGAAGAAGCTTGCTCAGGATAGAGTAGCATGGAGAGCTGCATCAAACCAATCTCAGGACTGAAGACCACAACAACAACAACAACAACAACAGACTTGACTGATTTATAGTGTAACCGAAGTTTATCGGATTCCTTTTAGCACTCATATGGATGAACTCACTTTTCGTTATTTATCGTCAACTGCCAATTTTCACACCATACAGATATATTTTCTAAATCATTTTACAATTTTTATTGATCTACGTCGGAGTACTGTCTATATAGAGAAGGAACTGGAAACTGTGGCTAACTGTTAAGGATAAAATATGTGTGATTTATCACAGTAGTTTCCATTTCGCTGAGGATCCGACCTTACTTTCTGAAATGCCCTTGTATTTTCTTCATTCACACGATTCTTCCAAATGTTCCAGTTGTAAGGTGGCAAGATTTAGCACTTTACCCTATAACATGGTATTAGAATGAGCTTTGATATAATTTGATAGGGGAAGTATCGTTTTATTATGAATACAGAACATTGCAGACATTGACAAGTACACCTTGACACTAATAACTGAACCTCACTTGCTTGTTGGGCAATTGGCCTTAAATGTAGTGTTGCTGTAAAAGCTCAGTGGAGGAACCGGACAGGGTAGCAAGTGGAGTGTCAGCCGACAGCTGGTCCCACACAGGCCCTTTCTGCAGCGGCATGCCAAAGCAGGAGGTGTATGGAGATGGAACAGCAGCATGGCTATTGTAAGCGACCTGTCGCCGACCCAGAGACACCATTGGCGCTAGCTTTCAAGAAGACGCGGCCGGAAGGACGACCAGGCTGCGTATAATGACGAACGACAAATTTTTTAGACAATTCAGAAGCTGCCTTCAATAATTTGGGCAGCGGGCCGTCGCCACCAGCAGTCAGCATGCAATCAACTTCTCCAGCCTGTTTCCCGCGATTTTTAAAGTGTTCGTTTCCAATTGGTAGATTTGTATGAAGCGATGGGAGGGGGAATTTGTTCTATGAGGTTCAACGGGAGATACCAAACTTGAGTTTGTGGGCGGCGGGAACTTTTCTGGAGTGAGGAGAGAGTGAGTACGAGCGGAGCATACTAAGGCTTTGATTCGCCCTCTCCTACTTAGTAAAGAGGTGACCAGAGGTGAGATAGAGAGCCAGCAGTTTTTAGGAAGAAGAGATCTCTCTCAGCCATGGTGCTGGACAAACTTCTTACAGAGCCCTTTAGCTGGATAGAAATTACGTTACAGATAGTAACTCGTGTAGACAACTTCGTTTTTCGTTTAAAACGACTGAACGTCGACTCTTGATGGGAGTTCTCGTCTTGCGTCTGGCATACAGTTTTCTGGTGAGCCCTTTCTCTGTTATACACTTACGATTAAGATGGTTGTGAATTTCGCCTCTTTGGTTACAGTTGAGGTTTTTCGTTGGTTTTTGGCCGTGAAGCTATTTTCACAGGACTTAGACTTACCAGTCTCTGGACAGTATTCTGCTATCTGTCGTTTTAGATTTCAGCACTGAAAACATCGTGGATGTGCAGCGTCGTCGCAGCGTATGATACTTTCAGAGTCGCCACTGCACGTAGCGAGCACGTTGTCTTAGAGGGTTCTGTAACGTATTTATTGTTCTTGTTAATCATATGGGTTTAACTCGAAATAAATTGTTTCTACAAGACAGAATTTACTCCTTCAGTAGAAGTGTAGCTCACCTTCCATCATTTAATATGTTCATTTGTTGTGTATATACTGAACTTATATACTTTCGTCTTCGGCTTCTTATTTGCCATATTATATACATTCTAATAAAGATTTGGTAACATTATTATTAGTCTCAGATAGGTTTGAAATATTCCTTTCGCTACGTGTGTACGGAATAATATGAGCGTAAAGCTGCTCCATTAGAACTTAGAAACGCACGACGTGTTAGCTATTGTAGAGTGTTTTATAGGGAAAGCGTATACTGTTTACAGATGTGGATCAGTTATGGATAATTGTTACAGTAGTATACACGGCCTTTAAAAGCCTTAGCAAAAAGTGTCGTTAGTTTGATAGAATGTAGCCAACTGAAGAACAGAAAGATTGGGATAGGAAGATCAATATCTTTAAAGAAACTAATACCCGTCATCGACATAAAAGAGACCTCATACCCACAGACTTCTATAGATGCAGCAGACAAGAAAATGCAGTGCTAATAGAAAGATTTTGATGTGTTCTTCCAACGAGAAATTCAGTTTCAAAATCGATGTCTTGACATTTTACTCTACTTTCGTACGGATTAGACAGTTTGTTTTGTACAATAACAAACGACGAAACAATATAGGAACGACTGATTTCTAAGCAATTCTGACGTCACGCCCACGATGGAATGGACTCAGTGAGGAATGGACTGGGAGACTGAGTCATCCGCTGGAGGGAAGGAGTGAGAGGCGAGCTAGCAAAGGGCAATCGACCTCATGCCGGCGCCGGAGATAACGCCGTGCTACACAGCCATGTGTTGCGGAGTAATCTGGTCGGTGACAAATGGAGCACCGCAACTACCGACCGCTGCGACTGTGACCCCATGCAGCAGAGAGACAGCAAAGCTGTAGTGCTGTGCGGAGTTCAGGTTCTCACATCAAAGTGGCTCTCGTTGAGTATTTCTGTGCCGTTATTTCAACGGAGACGCTCCTATTGTATTCATAGACCACGAAGAAAAGACCTGTGCTAAATCTTGCGGAAAACTGTACCTCTTTAAAAGATCTAATGCCATCGATGAATACAATAAAATACCACTGATTAACCCTTGACTTAAAATTGAGGCCTGCAACTGGAATAGCCTAAAGACTTAACTGCAAACTGGTAGAACAACAAGATTTTTTCATTCCTTCTTCTACGTGTGTAAATCCAAATTCGAAGGGTCCCTTGCTAACACAGCTAGATTTTTTGACAACAAACATGTAACTAATCTCACAACCCTTCACTTTCTAAGTCAGAGTCCTCTGTCTAATGCGAATCCATCAGAATCACATATATTATACTCTCTTCAGGCTTGCATTTATGATCATTCTTCATTTAATCATTGGTCAGCTTGCCTTTATGCTCGCTGCCCCTTGTGGCCGAGCGGTTCTAGGCGCTTCAGTCCGGAAGCTCGCTGCTGCTACAGTCGCAATTTCGAATCCTGCCTTGGGCATGGATATGTATGAAGTCTTTAGGTTAGTTAGGTTTAAATCTAGGGGACTGATGACCTCAGATGTTGAATCCCATAGTGCTCATAGGCATTAGAACCTTTATGCCACATTAGCAAAAAACAACCGTCATTACATAAATGTACAACAACAAAACATACATTTATATATAACAATACATTCATTCAAATATAGCTTCCGATTTAGAATTTGTATAAGAAAAACCAGTAACACATTCATTAAATCAACATTACGACCATAGACATCAAACAAGGCAAGAAGAAAACTATTCGGTTCACTCACATAGATAGAGAGAGTTTATTCACAACAACCGTCCTTCAGTTACCGCTGACAGATGACTCACTGTATATAACACACTTATATTAAGGTCACAGATTGTTCGAAGGTAAATAGTTGTGAACACGTCAATACCTGGATATGTTATTTAATCAAGCATTTCAGAACTAGTCAGGTATTGGTTCGATAGTGTAACTACACGTTCGAAACTAGTCATCAACAACAAAACTGGTCAGTGCAGCTGAGGTAGGAAAATGAAGAAGTAATGTTTGAACACATTTGTTGATGCTTTTGTGTCACTGGTTCTGATGTTATCGGGATCTAACCGTTGTATATTGTCGCTGTGAATTACAGTGGAACATTCTAAGAAAACCATTTACGATTATAATTGCACAATGCACCCAGCGACTCTTTTTCCATCGAGAACGACGTTCTTTTTTTTATTTTTTGGAAGAGACTCAACTATCTTGACAAAATGGTAATCACTTAGTCACCTGGTTCGTTATTGGAGCTTCTATAAGAGGGATTATTTTTACTGCATTGTATGCACAATTGCGATTGACCAAAGCTAGCCCTGAAATCTTTTTATTTTCTTGTCATTCTATACATTCCATCGAGTACAGAATTTGGCTGGTGCCTCTTAATGGATAAGTTTCAGATGGATAAAGAATGAGTCTCTCACACAATCTGTACAGGTGACAAAGACGTAGGGCGGCAGGCTTTTGGCGAATCCGTTTTCTTTCCACGCCTCAGCAGGGCCACTATCCTTGCCTGTCTCCACGTCTTGGGGGGAATCGTAAGTTTCTCGGAAACTGAAGAAGAGCCATAGAGTCCACATTTTGGTTCACAGGCCAAAATGTTTTGTCTGCTCCGAGCACAATTATCATCTACCTCAGCCACTTGACCATTTTTCGTAATACTGAAGTTACGTTAAGATTCCCTGCTCAGATCACTCATTGTGAAAAGTGCTGAGAACGTGTGGGTTCCCGATTGTAAGACCCTGTTAATTTTTGCTTTTTGGTGTTTTGCATTGAACTTTCCATTCAAGAGTAGTTGATAGCCCACTTCGTTAGGTATTACCACAACAGGCTGTCTGCAAGCTTTCGGATCACTGCTGAGACTTTTGGTAAGATTTAGAGTTATTTTCCTGTAGTGTGTGACTTCCACTGTCTGCATTGTCTCAATCCATCTATTTTGCTTCACTTCATTTCGCATTTCCATCGCTGTTGCACCACATATTATGATTTCTTAGATAAAAGTGTCTTTCTACATAGTTTCTCATGTCTAGCTTTGAGTTTCCTAGGCGTATGTGAGAAATATTGGATGAATTGCTGTCTAGTAGTATGTATTGTCTAGAGATTATTTTAATATTTTTACAAGTGCCCAGTAATTTTAAGATGTAGTGGTCAGGTCGTGAGATCCACAATGGATTTGTCAAGTTCCTCCTGAAAGGATGTTCATTTGGCCTTCCTGAAGTTGAATCTTCTGCAGAACGGTACCGTAGTGGTCTTAGCTGTGGAATCAGCTGTATTCCAGTTACATGAAATGTATTCGAACACATCAGCTCTGCAATGGAATGACGACAACGCCGGTTAAGGTGACCTGGAACGTCCTATACGTCCAATGTTAAATGCAAGGAACATTTTCTTATGAACTATTAACACTAGAATGATGAAACTTTTACTGTATAATATTACATACATTTAATACCATGTACCATATGGATTTTAATTTATTGATTTTTTTGGGAGGATGTTAATTATTTTGTCACTGAAAATAACTGACACATTTTTTGGCATAGTATCTTTGAAATAAAATCTGTTATCAATTATTTATCACAAAAAGGCTATGATACAAGGTGTATATTGGCACTGTTTACATTCTTTGAAAATTTTAAGTCTTTATCTCTAATATTTTAACAGAAAATGTTCCTTATATAGCAAAAAAGTGAACTTGTGGAAAACGAGTTTCAAAGTTTGACTAACATTTTAGTGGAGTCCAGCACCATAAGAGGTGTTTTCACTTTCACTAGACATCTCCCAATCTAGCCTTCTTTTCACACCTTTCATTCTTTGTCTGGTTTACCTCTCACGCTCCTTTTCTTTCCTTTCAGCATCCCGTTTCCTCTCGTTGTCTGTCGACATCATTACACTCACCATGTACTTTCCGGGCATCACATCCAGCTTCTGCAGCACATTGCACTTTATAATGTTACCTTTGTTGTACGTAGCAATGGCATCATATACTTCAAAATGAAGTGTATGAATTTCCACAAACACATTTTTTTGTGATTCTGGTCCAAATTACATTATTCACACTCACATTTTGATTTTGTGTACGTCTATGGAGACATTTCTTCAAAAGTTCAGTTGCAGAAAGATTTCTGAAAACTGGTTTTATAGCCTTCATGACAGTTTCTGGTAGACTGTGATGATGCTTGTATACACGTTCAGATCCCTGATATTTGTTGTACTTGCACCAGCAATTGGGTCCCTGTGGCCAAAGTCCATGTAGTGGTTCCTCGTCAGTCAAGGTGTGGTAGTAATGTGCCATTACAGACTTTTCCATTGCATCAACACTGTGCGTATTTTGCCTTATTGCCAGTCCATAGTCTCTCTGCAATCTGTTGATTACCTCGTCTGTCAATCTTTTAGCTCCACCCAAAGATTTTCCATCACTATGTACCTGGCCCTTCATTGTGGTCTTCAGTCGACGCAGCCTTGTTCCCATACGTTTCTGAACGTGACCTATGCACTCCTGTTTAGTAATGGTAACATCATTTCCATAAGGTTTCAGCTCAGATACAGCAGCAAAAGACTTCGAATCATCATCACCCAAGAACTGTAGGTATCTGGCCTTGTACCACAGAAGAGACCGACTGTAAATCTCTTTCACACCGGAAACTTCCATGGCCCCACTAGACCCACTGTAATTCCTTCGAAAGTTTTCTGCATGCTCATCCTTCACTCTTTTAGGACACATACAGTGCTTGGATGTAATTACAAAATCTATAACTTTTGTAGTATCAGCACTTGTTGCCGTTATTACCCCATTATGTGAAGTGTGCCCGCGCTTCTGCCACGTACCATGTAGTGCGACAGTCAGGTCCCGAGGATTCTGAACACCTGGAATTTCTTCATTCATCGCCACAGCCTCCTCCACTGCTTCTTCCGCGGATTCTTGGGCAATATCTTCAACACAGGATCCAACAACCGAGTTACATTTTGATAATTTCGTTCGTGGTGGTGGTGGTGGTAGATTCATTACACCACAAAACATTTGACCAGCAGATTATCCCTTACCGATTGACCTTAGAGCATAAACACATCTAATATTTAAACCATAGTACTTGCTTTTCTCACTATCAGTTTCACCTTGGCCTATTTCGACATATTCTGAGTTCCCAAATGAAACACTGTAATGGCAACTAGTACAATGGAGACAGATTTCTGCTGAAAGTCCTATGTGTCGCTTGACATTTACTGACATACTCAATTTTCAACATTCCTTACACAGTACTGAACTCTCAATCACCTTTGAGAGCAATGAAATGTTAATTATTTCGTTCACATTATCCTCACTACACTTCTCCAATAAACTGCAGTATTTTTCAGTTGATCCATGCAACTTCTTGCTTGTGCTAGAGACAGGAGTAGATTTCACTTCATGAATAACCTCACTATATTCAGAATCATCTCCCAAGGTCGGAGAAATTGTCACAGTTCCACTAGTGTACCTCGGAGGAGGCTTCTTCCTCTTGTAAACTCTGTTCCTAAATCGAGGCATATTTGATAAGTTCCAGTTACGCAATAGAAATACAACACAAATCGTGCAATAACCACCAAATCCTCAATGTAAACAACAGTACCCAAAGACTACAATACTCAGACAAAACAATTGCCTATCAAATCGTGTTGCCAACATAATATAAAGTCTCTGGAAAGACCGGAAGTTTTGAAAAACGATGTTTTCAATGAACATGTATCCATGGAAATTCAATGTCGCGACATGCCCTCTACAGCACATTATTGAAAATAATATTTTCAATACTTGGAGTTGAGCTACAGGTAAGATTAATATGTCGTCTTAAAGAAGAAGAAGTGTAGTATTTTATTTCAGAATAAACTGAAAATCCAAAATTTCATCATTTTTAGGTTCCGGGTTCCCTTAATGCCTGACCGTGACACGAATCCGTATTTGTCGCTTTAAGCGAGCGGTCGCCGTAACCGCTTTGTACATCCGTGCACGACTCACTGCCAGACACAATCTTCCATATATCATCGTTTCTGAGACACAACATGTACTCGTACACACTTTACGTAATTCCATTTCAAAGGAGGACATTGGCAGTGCCTGTGTAGTTAAGAAGACCGATGTATGTATGACCAAAGGGGCACTGAACCGTTGTTCATAATAACACAGGCACTGCAGTATGGTATTGTATTCCAATTCGTCCGTGCTGGGCTCGATGAATGGGGTGACACACATTTTAATGCAACAAACTTCAGACTTGAATGCATTTTGATACAGTTATCGGGGTTGTAGCCACACTTCTAAATTTTGTCGGTAAAGGAGTAGGGAATTTTTGGTTCCTTGAGGACAGAAAGACCACTTGTATCTGCTCACTCCTCCAGCAGGTGTCTGTTCGTGTCTGTTCAAATGTTCAAATGTGTTTGAATTCCTAAGGGACCAAACTGCTGAAGTCATCGGTACCTAGACTTACACACTACTTAAACTAACTTAAATTAGCTTATGCTAAGAACAACACAGACACCCATGGCCGAGGGAGGACTCGAACCTCCGGCGGGAGGGGCCGCGCAATCCTTGACATAGCGCCTCAAACCGCGCGGCCACTCCGCGTGGCTCTGTCTTTCGTTGTAGCCCCAGTTGATGCTGCGACAATTAAAATCTCCAACTATGAATTTTTATTTTGGTTCTTAAAACTGTCAGTGGTGAGGAAGCGAATTTTTCATCTGGAGATTTGTGCACGGATGTGATTGTGAAGTTTTCACTTTCGATTCTTAGTATTTCAATGGCATTATTTATTATTTTATCGACAGAGGTCGGTATCATGTCTGATCTAACGAATATGCTACTGACATACATAAAGTAAGGTGTTTCTACAACTAGTCAGATTCACTATATTTCTAGTGATTTCCTTCTGCGCCTATGTGAGTTTTTGAATGCATAATATTTCCCACTAATGTGTTTGGCATCATGTCGATAACATGTCTTCCTTGTTCCTTGTAATTATTAAGACGTTTAGGTTTACAATCGTCAGAGTTGACTCTGTAAGCGACTAATTGGGTTCTAATTTGGCTTGAACATAGAGTTCCGGTGGTAGGTCCACTGTCCATCATCTTTGTAGATAACGTTCCCAGCGAATGTTGGCATTCTCTGTTCTGTTTTCCCGCTTCGAGAATGCGTTCTTGGAGGCTCCTTCCTTGTTATTTGTAGAGGAAAACCGTAGAATCGAACAAAGAAATAAAATACTTAAACCGCTCATCTGTTTCATTTACAGCAATGGCAATTTGAGCTAGAAATAATATCACAAACACAGTTCCCATTATTGTGTCAAAGATGCCGTAAGCAAAGAAATCAAACAGTATTTTTTGTCTCAGCAACAGATGTTTATCTAGGCTGCTAATGCTGCGAAGGAGAAACTGGCCAAACAAGTAGTCCTGCACAGATTAATTTTGAAGGTATTATATGAGCACGAAAAACCATGTTTTTAAAAGTCGGAAAGGAAATAGACTACGATAAACTTTTGTCACCTGCTAGCATAAAATGAACTGTTTTGATGAAGAAAAGGTGTCTCACAGCAATATGTGAAAAGAGACAACATATGAAAAAAATATTAAACCTGAAGCGGGCCTTTGGTCCGTGACGGGAACTCTCATGGTGCCGCGAGATTTAACACTAGTGGCCCCGGCCAGAATGCACGCACTTCTGGCGCTGTGCGGTGTGAGAGTCCAGTGACACAGAATTAATTGGAAACGCTTATTGGCAGATTCGGATTAATTGTCTGCTCTCTTGTTCTGACAGTAACTATAAAAGAGGGTCGTCTGGCTCACAATGACCAACGAAACAGGGTTCAGATTTTCGCTATTACAACGTCAACTACCAAAGCCCTCTAAACACTTTCAGAACGATTCTGAGATACGAATGCAGGAGTCTAATAGGTACGTCGCTGCCAGCTCGTACATCGCTTCCAGTTACCTACTAGTAACTCTCAGCGGTAACCACCACCAACTACAAACACGTTTATAGTTCAAATTCAATAAGGAAAGAGTCACATAAAAGTGTAACTCTCAAACTGGGACAGGAACAAATGAATTTTTATTGACATAAATTAACCCCAGTCATGTCCGTAATTTTTATCAACAACACTTCCAGCTCTGCTTTGAGGTCTCTCTTTTTGCCGAAAAAGTCTTGCCTAACTAATCTGCAACACTTGTCATGTAAAATAGCAAAGTGCTTAAGCAGATGCCTCCATTAGTGCCTGGGAAAACTCTTTATGCTCTCTCAGTCTTCATTACTTCGAAATACGCAA
Organism: Schistocerca cancellata; assembly: GCF_023864275.1. NCBI lineage: Eukaryota > Metazoa > Arthropoda > Insecta > Orthoptera > Acrididae > Schistocerca > Schistocerca cancellata. The sequence continues at coordinate 478,889,248 of NC_064628.1, read as the reverse complement.
AAGGAATTTCGCCTCCACCACATAGAGAACACGACTTCTACACGATCGTTATGGCTGCCAGCCGACTATCCGAATTAGTAGGCATCATGCCTCTCATCTAAATTATTTAACATTCAGGCGTTTCATTTCCTGTCCTCGCCAATAGATCTTCTGTAAAGTGCTGCTTCCTTCCAGGCTGTCAGCCATGTAGGTGCCACCCACAACCTATTTAGGAGGATTACAGTAGGACTAGTCCATCATCTTCAGGCTCAGCAAAAACTCTTCTCGCTGAAGCCAAGGCGAGCAAATAATTAACAGTGCTATCATACATAGGCAGAGGAGAAATGATCTTGCTGTACATCATGAGCTGCATGTAATGTATTTCATCGACAGACCGACGATTTAGCATAGTTTCCATCGTCAGTGGCATACATCGCACGTTTCCATGTTAAGATTATGTGCGTATAATTTATAAAGCCTCTACGGGGACAAAACTGATGTCGGTCTCTGAAATACACATCTCACGTGCCTACGTGCGACAGACGCCAAGCGCTGAATGCCCACGCTTCATGGTCACAATATTTTATACCTATCTCATGCCGTCTAGGAAAATGACTTTCAATACATACTTACAAGCCGCGCGGTACCAAGCACACAGGAAAAGATAAGTAATAAATCTATAGAATAGAAACGTATATGGCAAAGTACAGAAATATGAATAAATAAAGATAAGCTTCGAAATGGAATGTCCGCTTAGAAACAAATTTCATCAAGCTATCCGTGTTACTACGTAGAATTTGAACATACTGCTTAAGAGAGCAGAGGCCTTTAACATGACGGTTACAGGAAGTTTGCTAATGACAAATCGAATGAACATAAAGCGCACCACCAGGTATGAAACAACTGGGCCGAACCTGGTCATAAAGGAAAGAATGCAGCAGCGAATCATTATGGCGCATATGAAGTAATTATCGCAAGGAATGGTGCAATAATTGCAACAGACAGTGGGCGATGCAGTACTTCTTACACCGACAGTTCGCTTGGATAGGCTATGGAGACTAACTACAATTATATCAAATGCTTAGTAGTGCAACAGTTTAAACTAAGGCCTAAACAGAATTCACATCCTGAGCAATAAAAGCGAAGAGAAAACCTCCGTGCGCAAAACTGTTGGGCCACAGAATTGTATTCTAAGGGGGATGAGGGAATTTATTAGATCTTTTACCTTCGCCGGAGCCAGCGCCAGAGCTGATGCCAACGCACGTTAGGACGCAATACTTGGATTAGAATAGGAGTAGCGTCGTCATACTACCAAGTTAATTGCCACTCATAACCAAGTTGGTAGATGATAACTCTGATGCAGCAAATTGAGCATACAGAGAAGAACATCTGTTGACCGCGCACGGTAAACTAACTATATCTAAGCGATATGCAAGAGTGGTCTTATCGCAAAGAGACTCTGCAGGAAGAACCAAACCATGTGAAGAGTTGGAACAGGACAGCGCAGTGGATTTTGCTGACAGGTCCAGGGAACTTGGTCACTTTCGCTCAAGATTGTCACATGATAAAATCACTGGTATAGACTGAGGGTCATAAATACTCTGACTTCTAAAGCCCAGTTTTCAGTTTTTATCTAACCTGTCCTGGTGTGGCACCAGTGGCACTCTATCCACAAGGTGCCTAGATGATATCGATCTACAATGCAACAGCCAGCTCAGTCTGAATGGCTCAGCAACTGTGGGCTGCTGCCATATCGTCTTCATTTCCACTGATAATAAGACTCCTACCACAAGTACCCTTGGAGGCTTATCTGAAGATACTTTGTGAGCTGCAAAACTACCATCATCCAGAGATGGCCATTCTGTCGCTGAGAGGCCATGAGTAACATCACCACAGACATCTCAGGAAGAACTGCTGGGTATCGTCTATGACATCAGCTAGAGCGTGCTGGTAACCGGGTATCTATGCTACTGGCAATCAAGACCACAAGGCAACGTCTGTGGTGCATCCGGTCTTGTGTGAAAAAGCTGCCCACTGCATGTGCATGCAAATCGCTGTGGCGGCAGAAACCATGAGGTGTGCCGGAGTCAGCACGTAAAACCATTGTGTGAGCTTCACCTGCTAGCCTGACTACCGGCCACCTCAGAGAAGACATGAGCAAAATTATGTATTGTGGTAAATATGTCTTACTAGCAAGTTTGTGCATCCATCAGTCACTCTCTCTGCACTCCGCACTTTGCTATCCTGATAGCCATAGATGCCACGGCTCCAGCAAGACAAGTCGTCTGCGCCTTGTACCACAGTGACACATACTGCATCAGCACCCGAATTCACCTCTTCAGCTCCTTCTCGAGCTCGACTGCTACAGTTTGCAGTTCGCTGTGTCAGTTATTTACTGTGCAGTGAGTGGCCACGTTGGGTAGTAGGGAAAGACAAAGAAATTTGAAAATTACTTTTCCTAAACCACAGGAGCCTGCGTACAACTTTGGATCTGTGGCATTTTTAAAGAAGCCTACTTGCAGCCAGTGAGTTTGTCAAATTACTAAGTTGACTATAGCACACAATTTCTAAGCTGTTGAGCTACTTTATGAATAGTGTTTATGGAAAACGGGATACATTTTATCAGTACATCAATATGTCGTATAGTTCCAAGGTACATACAACTGCAGATGTTTCAACACATGAAGTAGTAGATGGCTGGAAAATGGCTTTGCCTTTCAAAGAGATAAGACCCAAGCTTGGGACCAATGGTTAATTGGTAAAAATAGGTTGTGAAACATTGTGAGACGTTTGACAAAAGTGAAACGACTAAACACCAAAGCTTTAGACTGTCAAGAAAGGGCAAGACAACGTATGTGGAAAATGCCATAATATATGGTAGAGATGGGAAATGGGTTAGTAACAAACGAGTTTATTGTCTTATGTGTCGAATATTTTGGGTGATTATAGTACTTTTCATTCTTAGTAAACTATGTCGGTAGCTAAAACAAAAGGTAGTTATATTGTATTTTACGGTGTGTTGTTGAACTATATAGACACATCGTTTAGAGGAGCAGGAGGGGGCCGGCCTTTGTGGCCGAGCGGTTCTAGGCGATTCAGTTCGGAACCGCGCGACCGCTACGGTCGCAAGTTCGAAACTTGCCTCGGGCATAGATGTGTGTGATGTCCTTAGGTTAGTTAGGTTTAAGTAGTTGTAAGTTCTAGGGGGCTGATGACGTCAGATGTTAAGTCCCATAGTGCTTAGAGCCATTTAAGCAGGTGGGGAAGCGAGGAAGGTTCCCCTGTCTCAGAAGATATACCAGCGTAGTCATCCATGTGGGATATCAGAGGGTAAGAATAACTGTCGACCCAAATTACTGATGCACAGCTATGTGAGGTGTAGTTTTCTTGGGAAAAGCAGGATCAGGTAAATGTAAAAGAGCCGTTTTAGTATTGCGCCCTTATTGTCAGACAGCGGTTACAGACAGGGTTTACTCAGATTTTGATAAAAAGTGAAGCTGAAGTGTGAGACAAGAGTGAAACTACGGGACAGCTGAGTAGTAATATATGGCATGAGTTGTGGCATGGGCACTACGTTCTGTCACGCAGCTGTGGTCACCGGTACGAATAAGCTCAAGTGGACACAACCTCCGTTGTATTGGCCAGAGAAGCCATTATACGTGCTGTCAACACTAAACATAAATTTCGTGAATAATACCCTGAAGCCAGACCTCCTTTATTCATTAAGCGAAGTCGTAGCATCGCGAAAAGGACGAATCACAGAAGGTAAAATGCTCCAACGTGTGCGTAGATATTGCGAGAAACAGCGTCACAAGATTATGTGTGTAAGTTTCAATGCTGCTATGATTCTGACTGCGAATTTTGTAATCTACCAATATGAGGTGCCTGTGCGCCGGACAGTCATCGATCGCTTTACTGACATAACTAACAATTAATAAGCGAGACATCGTGTTACACTACTAGAAGAAATTGTGAATTATGATAGATTAACTTAACGTGTAAGACATGACTGCGAGACTGTAAATAGGTTAAGAGGGTTATTGAGTGGACTGTTCACGAAACGTAATTTTATAGGATTAAAGTTTAAAACACAAGTTTGCTGCTCACCACCGTAGGAGCCGGAAGATAATCAAAAAACATTGTGTATCATAAGATGTAAAACATGTATGACGACATTGTTCCAGGAATATTCCGAGCACAATAGTTTGAGTCGAGTTTTCTGAAGAAATGGGGAGTGTTGCCAGCCATAATGATACTCTGGGGGGAAGGGGAAATTTTTTAAAGTGTCACAGGTTAGCGAGAGTGTAAGATGAATCTGAAAATAGGAAGAACTTTCTATCTATTAACAGTTCTGTTGATTGCTTCACATTCGCAAACTTTAAATAAGTCCTTTCCACCAGATTTAGGGTCTGTTAGTTAGGGAATCTGGCGAGCCAGGGCCCTGACTGCGGTCAGACAAGCCCGCGTTCGTCGAGGCAAAGGAGAAGTATAGGGTTCAGGCCTATTTCTCCGCGATCAGGCACAGTTAGGTGAGCAACCCCCCTCCCCATCCAACTACATGTCCGTACACTAACGACATGTCTACCAAGACCAAGAAACCCAAAACTAAGGGCGCGAAACTTCCGGCCCCAACCACTCAAGCCGAAATCATCGGCGATACCAACGTCCGCCCTACTGGAAGGGACGAAGCCGATGAAGAGCCAGCCCCACCCATTCTTTCACCCATACCGGGCGTAAGAAGAACATCGTTGCCAGCAACGATGCATCTCAGCCACTGGAAGACATGCCTCCACTGTCTCCCATGAAAAACCTAACCGCACCCCAACAACCAGAGGTCTCCAACAACAACCCACCTACACCACCCAGGTCAAAACCATCTCCAACCGCCAGCAAGGATCCTACCAGCGTCATGCTGTACGATCTCCCAAAAGGCACATCCAGAACCAAAGTAGCCTCCGAGCTGAAAAAGACGGCTCTGGGCGGTGAAATCACCGACGTCATCATGACGAGAAATGGCGAGGCAATTATAAAAAGCCCTCGCGCCGACCTAAAGGAGTATCTGGAACAAAGATTCCTGATTAACAGCTTCCCAGGGGCCCACTTAAGACTTCTCCCTCCACGCAGACCGAGCCAACCTAGACCACCCAGGGAACCAAGGTCCCCAATTCTAACGGTTGTCATCAAAAACGTCGAGGACGATGTCTCTGGCGCCGAGATCGCGGAGGAGCTGAAGCAACAAGGCTACTCAGTCATCAAGGCGACCAGAGTAATCGGCCGAAGCGACAAAAAACCAGCAAGTATGATCCGTGTGTTCACACACGATCAATTCACCCATGATGACCTGCTCCTCCGCCACTTCCGTTTCAATTACTACGTCTACACGGTTGAACCATCAAGGCCAAAAGCAGCTCATCCGACCCAGTGCACTCGCTGTTACGAGTTTGACCACCCCACAGACACCTGCAAGAAACCACCTAAATGCAGCAAATGCGCCGGCCCCCACCTAGCAAAAGATTGCACTGCAGAGGAAGCTAAATGCGCCAACTGTGGGGAAAATCACCCCTCAGTCTCCCACTCATGCCCCCAACGGTCAAAGCAGCCGCTGTCCCTGGAAACAACTGAGCCGATCAAATGCGTAGATGCCCCCAAAATAGAAGAGCCAATGACCAACGGCCCAGAAACCCCGGTTGAAGAGCCAATCCATGTGGAGGATGTGGTGCGAGCGATAACAACTGCTCTCCACAATATCCTCCCAGATAGACGCGAGATCATAACGAAAGCCATGGCCACAGTCACTGAGCAATTCTTTGCCAGAAAAATGGTCGTAAGCGTCACGAACAACAAGTCGCATATACTCTCCACTAAAATCCACCGTAATGCGACGCCCCCAGCCCCCACCAGCCTAGGATCGGTTAGACAAGATGGCGACTAGCACAAGATCCGCTCCAGCCACTGTGGCCGTCGTGAATGCCTGTGGGTTTAACAGGAAGCAACCGCTTATCCAAAGCCTGGTGGACGAAAAAAGGGTGGATATATTAGGAATCACAGAGGTCAGAGCAGGCCAGCAGATCCAACAATTAAAGAACATGATCTGCCACAGATCGCAACAAACCGATCCAAGCATTGGAGGAGCCGCAATATTTCACCACAAGGACGTCCCAGCAGTGCGCCTAGAACTCCCGCAGAACTTCCAGCACCTGCACGTGGTGGCAATAGAAATAGACTCCCCAAAAATGGGCACAATAACCGTAGCCACCATATACTGTCCCCCTCGTGATCACCTCCCACAAGACCTTATGAGATACCTAACATCACGCGGTAATTGCGTCATAATGGGCGACTTTAACGCCAGAAGCCGAGCCTTTGGAGACAGACTTACGACAACAAAAGGCAGAGCTTTGGAAGACCTCATAGACGATTTACTCCTAGTCTGGCTTCAAAACGACACCCCTACCCTTATTAACCATGTCGGCTCTTCCATTCCGGACCACATCTTCTGCAGTGACACCCTGGCGATACACTGCACCGCCTGCAGAGTTGGCCCAAGCATAGGGAGTGACCACATCCCCCTTCTCTTCGACACCACGGCACTTGGCCCCAAAAACTACACCCCAGGACCCCCAAAGAGCATCAAGCTCTACAAGAAAACAAACTGGGAAAAATTCGCCAACATCCTGCACGAAAAACTCCCAACTGCAAACATCAGCTCAGCAGCCGAATTATACAATTACAACGAGCAAGTAGTTGCAGCATACGACCTGGCCATAAAAGAAGCCGTCCCCACCAGAACGATTCGCAATAGAACGGAGACAATCCCACAAAGCATCCTCTCCACAATAAAACTCAAAAGACAATTATTAAGGCAATATAAGAGGACAGGAGACCCCACCTTAAAAACGGAGTGGAATAGACTGAACTCCACAGTCACAGAGAACCTAAAACGATGGAGGGCGGAATGTTGGCAAAAAGAATGCAACAAGCTTAACCCCAGGGAACCGGCCAAGTTTTGGAAGACGTTCAAACAGATAACAGGAGCCCCGAGCAACAACTCCCCCAGTGCTGCTCTCGTTACCCCACAAGGCATCACAGCTGACGACCACCATAAAGCGCAAGTGTTTAGTGAGGTCCTAGAAGAAATCCACAGCCACCCCTCTGACCCTCTATTTGACGACACATTCGCAGAAGAAATAGAAGAAGGTCTAGAGGACTTACTCAACACCCAGACAGCCCTCACAGAGGAACAGGCAAAACTCCTGGCGCCAATTTCCGAAGAGGAAATTACACTTGCCCTCTTATCCGGCAAACAAAATACTGCACCTGGCAGGGACAAAATTACCAGAAAAATGCTCTCGGCCACGCCTCGCCACATGCTCCTTTCAACTCTAAGCCGTCTCTACAACGCTGCGCTCTGTCTAGGGATAGTGCCGAAGCAATGGAAAAACGCAAACGTTATCATGATACACAAACCTGGAAAGCCGATTAATAAACCCACTTCATATCGCCCAATCTCGCTTCTACCAGTAATAGGAAAAACATTTGAATCCATTCTAAATAAAAGGACCCACAAATTCATAAACAAATTAAAGATCCTCCCTCCAGAACAAGCCGGCTTTAGACAGGAACATTCAACCATGGACCCTATCATCAGACTAGTCAGCACAACAACAGAAGCCCTAAACAGAGGTGACTGCGTATTGGCACTGTTCCTAGATATCGAGCGAGCTTTCGATAAGGTGTGGCACTGCGGGCTGGCGTATAAAATGGCCAAGCAAAATTTTCCACCCCATTATGTACGCCTCATTCCCGACATAATTTCCAATAGAACTGCAACAGTATCGGTCGGTAACCAAATCTCCAAAAAATTCTCTCCTGCTGCTGGAGTAGCGCAAGGTGCTGTCCTCTCACCCACGCTCTACAGCTTATACATCGCCGACATCCCTCGCCCCAACAAGTGTAACGAACACTTCGCCCTCTACGCGGACGACACCGCCTACTGGTGCACGGCGCAATCGGTAGAGGAAGCGAAGAATGTAATAGCTTCCTACACACCCCAACTAGAACAGTGGATGGCCAAATGGCGCATCAAACCCATCCAGCAAAGAGCCAGCTGCTACTTTTCAGACACCGCAACCAAACGCAAAGTGCCAGACTAAAACAGGACGACCTCCACATAACCCTATGGCAAAAGAGAGTCAACCCTGTACAGAGTGCAAAATATCTAGGGATGACTCTCGACTCCACTCTATCATGGAAGCACCACACCGAGAACATCATCAGCAAATGTAAACAAAGAATGAACCTTGTGAAGCTAATCAGCTCAAAATTCGGGGGCGCCAGCCCAGATGCAGTGCTACACACCTACAGAACATTTGTCCGACCTATCCTAGAGTACGGTGCCTGTCTGTGGACGGCCTCCAGAGCGCAGTATGAAAGAGTTGCCGCATTTGACCGCCACAACTTGAGACGAGCGGGAAAGCTGCACTACACAACCGCCGACGACCTAGTCTATGCGGGCACCAACACCCGCTCTATATTAGACAAGATCACTCCTGAGGTAGCCAATTACGGTCGGAACAGAGTGAGAACAGATGGGATAATGAAAGACGTGTTATGCAACCCAATTCACGAATACAGGATCACCCTATTTAGATACCCTTACCCCCCAGACTTCATTGCCCATGCAATTCAACGAACATTCCCGAACAACAAAGAACTCATAGATAAAATTACAAAAAGAAGAGTGTAGCAAATACAGTGAAGTGAAGTGGCCCATTATATCCCTCCAACTCTCTCCAACCACCCCAGTGAAGTGAAGTGCAACGACCCTCCACAAGCCGTCGAACCCATAGCTCAGAACAAGTTAGAATAAGTTAGGAATAGAACCCACCAATTAAACTATTAGTCAGACACACTCTAAACTAGAGCAGTAGGTTAGATGATATAAATAACCCTAGAACAAAACTCTAAACAGAGATGAAACTATCTACCAATAGAACATTAATTAGTATAAAAACCTAGCATAATAAACACATTTCAACAGACGATAACCCAGTGCCATCCCGACTGGGGTTTTGGTGGTTTCCCCCAGTTGTAAGGCGAATGCCGGGATGTGGAATTCCACCACTTAGACATAAATCATATAGAAAATCCAAGTAGGCAGGTTTCCCCACTGAAACTAATAAACAGCGCCCCAACAGCATCAAACAACCCCAGGCTGAGAAGGACCCGAGTCCTCAGCAGCCGCCACTACCCGAAAGGGTATGGCAATCCATTAAAAAAAATCACATTAATTATTAATACCTGTCGTGTGTGTTTACGTGCACATGCAACGTGAACATCAGTGCCTGTTCTTACCCCCTTACAGTAGTTAGTGGCCAGCACAGCGTAACCCCTCTTAGATGTCCCTCGCTCCACAGGTTACATACGCACACGTGTCATAAGTTCAGTGACGAAATAAAGAACAACATAAGTTCAGTGACGAAATAAAGAACAACACAAATATTAATATTTTCTCATGGTACACTGTGCTTGTAAGAAATCAAAATACTCAATAATTAAATAAATAACTGTACATTGTTGGCCCAACGTTGGGCGCCAGTGTGGCGGAACCGGTATATAGTATTTCGTGACTCTAATTACTTATAAATGATATTTCAGATAGACCAAAAATATTTTAAACCAGTTACCTATTGTCACCGTAACAATTCGTTTGATCTCAAAAATGATTATCCCCGCTAATATTCGTTACTCTGCTAAAGAAATCTCCACTTGACGTTGTGTAGAAATGCTGTCTGTAAAAACGTGTGAGTGGCACTAAATTGCCTGTCATTTATCAGATTTTACACAACTGTTACTTAACTTGGAAGCACTTTTCTCTAGCAAAAGGAACATTTAGTCACACAATACTACCAGCGCACAACACTGACGTATGTGTCCTATTAAAATATTTCATGTAAATTTTCACAAATAATTAGGCTTCATAGATCAGAAAATGAGAAATTGATACTACGTAACGTGCTGTGAACACAATTTTTAAAGATTATATCTAAGTTGAATTCTGTCTTTTAAAGTAGATTCGGGACCACCGGAGCACATTTAATTCCATTCATTTATGTTTGTTAAAATTCTCGATTCGAAACTACCGCGGAGATATTTTTGCTAAGATGGCGGCAGAAAGACGATAGTCAATTTTTCTATTGTTATTCTCGATTTATGTTATCAAGGTAATATATTTAGATAAAACTCTTTAATCGTTTTATCTCTACTCTTTAGCATTTAAAATCATTTTCAATGATAAATACCGAATAATTTTTTATACCAGCTACTAGTAAACTCCGCTGTAAGTTACTAACACTAACACTTAAAAACATTAATTAGATTGGATTAAAAATGAAATGAATACAAATCCAAGTCTAGACAATAGCGAAACTTTTTTCAAATAATAACTAACGACATATAGTTACAGGTTTTCTCCTTACAGACCTCACACGTCTCACGTCCGAACACTTCATCGGTTAGTACAGGAAGAACAACTGAACCACAGTTATCACAGATAACAAAAAAAGTTTATAACTGTCGTTGTCTATGAATGTAGTTCTCTGATAATAGTTTTAATTCACACAGAAGTTAAACTATTACAGAAGTAATGAAATAATTATCGTCATTTTTACACGATACAGTCCTTTTATACGTAGTATCGACAATATTTGTTGAAATTTGTACACATAGGTCATTTTAACATCTTGTGGCCACAACATAGTGTCGTGGATATTACAACTTACATTAAGGACAGAGAATGTTCGAAGTTGAGCAGCTGTGAATTCGTGAGAACCTACACATGCTGTTTCATTAATCATTTCAGAACTGCTCAAGTTTTGGCTCGGTAATGAATGTACACGTTCTAAACTAGACATTAGTAACCCAACAGTCAGTGCTGTTGAAACAGAGAAATGCAGTTGAGCATTTTATGCCAATCGTCTTTGATGCTGTCAGGCTATAACCGTTGTACATGGGTAGCTATTAAATATTATGTAACATTTTGAAAGTTGCATTTGGAATTGCAGGTGGAAAATGTGTTGCTCAATAGCGTTTTACGATCTGAAGATTCATTCAGGTGGGAAATCCAAAGTATTTTACGAAAATATAGTAGTCCGCTCTGTATTGCACGCTGCAGTTTCTAACCTTCCTCGAACAGTTAAATAACGTCTACACACACTATTTCCATGGAAGCCTTGACCTCGAAATGCGTCTAATTTAAAGTTGCACACATCTAGCACACTATTGGATGTCAGTTTCGGATCTACACAGCACTGGCACATAACCTATAAGAGTTGCGTACCAGTGAATAGACATCTGATGTTACATGCTGCGATCGGTCTTCCAGCTTCCTATTACGGCAGTCGGACTTCGTTATGCTGTTAGTTAAGCTCAGGCTCCATTACTCTATTCACTGAAACGATGTATGTTTTTCTTTTTGTTTTTTCCCTTGCTTAATGGCTGCGGTTGATAACGTTGTTTTAACGTATTTTTTACTGTTTGCTTATACCAATGCTAAATTGGAACTGATGTTTGAATGACCGTAATCTTATCTGTAAATGTGTGTTCTGTTGTACTTTTACGTAATATCGATATAAACCTTGCGTTTTCCACAAACAAAGTAATTTGCCCGTTAGGAGAAAATCTGCGTCTTTATAATTAAAAACGAAGACGAAGGTATCTGAACTTGGACTTATAGGGTTTGTCATTGAAGTACGTTAAGGGAGGATTGGTTACGTCTTTTCTTTAATATTTTTAGAGAAATTTAGCACTGTGATGTGTGGAGTGGAAGGAGAAAACGGGAATGAGAAAAGGGGAATAATTACGAGAAGAAGTTAAAGTAGAGCTGTTTCCCGGAGTTATGAGACGCAATGATAACTTTTGTCACAGACTGAGCAATGCCGACTTGGTCGATTGTGTTGGCAGAAGTATAATATTCAAAACAGTGAAGACACGACTTAAGAATGGAAGAGGCTGATCTGTTGACTCGAGGTGAAATAGAATTAATCTCTAGTTTCATATGCTTCGGGCATTCTAAGAACTGAACATCAACTGAACTCTGATTTAAAAAGGTTTAGCAGAAGTTGAACTGTGTTGTCGTAAGAGTGTAAGTCGGGCGGGCTGAATTTGTTGGGTGAGGTGAAAGGTTTACACTGACTGTGCAGTAAGGTAGACTGGTAGCGTACCTTCGAACTGTGTTATCTCAATCGGGTAATGTTTTATGAAACTTCGTTACCAACAATCAGTTTTTATCAATCTACCTTTTCACCGTGTGAGCATACTACATTTCAGTGAAACTTTAAATAAGAAGTGCAGGTAGATCGATCAAACAAATCTGTAGTACGAGAGCCATGTTTTATCCACAGACCATACGTAAGTCTGATACTGCAGTTTTACATGAAAAAATGTAGACCAATAGCTTTTTATGCACTAAATTGTTTCAGATCTGTGAGTTTGAGAAAAATATATATTTACATAAACTGCAAATTTTGAAAAGGGAACAGGCGCCGTATTGCCACTGTTGTGACTTGGCAAGACAGCCAAGCCACTATGATTGGAAGCCGAAAGGCTCGCGTCTAAGCTCACGCAGGCTGGCGTGAGGTCTGGAATAGTTATAGGAGTTTATAGTAGGAAGAAAAGTACGTAGCTTCTGGAATACTTAACTTTAATCCATAATTGGTGAACATCGGTCTGACGGTACATGCATCACAAGATAAATAGCAAATGATAATGGCGCCTTGCTAGGTCGTAGCAAATGACGTAGCTGAAGGCTATGCTAACTATCGTCTCGGCAAATGAGAGCGTAATTTGTCAGTGCACCATCTCTAGCAAAGTCGGCTGTACAACTGGGCGAGTGCTAGGAAGTCTCTCTAGACCTGCCGTGTGGCGGCGCTCGGTCTGCAATCAATGACAGTGGCGACACGCGGGTCCGACGTATACTAGCGGACCGCGGCCGATTTAAAGGCTACCACCTAGCAAGTGTGGTGTCTGGCGGTGACACCACAGCCACCATCTTGTTACAACTACTTCGCTGCGGTCAGAGATTACGTCGCCTCCAACTCCCGCTGCCAGAAATTGCCAGCGGACCCAGAAATGGCAACCGGTCGACTATTCAAGTTTGTTTTTAGAATCTTGAAGTCTGCACACATAGCATCAGAATTTGGAAAAGGTGTCACATGCAAAATCCTGATAATAGCAAGCACACATAATTGGTAGAACACAATCAGTTAAAATTCGCTTGTGCATTATAATGCAAGAAAAGATTTGTCGCTTAGGAAACACATCTATAGTGTAAAATGGTAATAGATGTTGGAAATTAAGACTAAAATACACTGATGACCCCAAACATTATGACCACTGCCCACCGAGAGGTTTTATTCTGCCTGTTGGAGCCGAGGGCACGTGAATCATTCTAGCGACGATAAATGGCGAAAATGCGGAAATCCACCGTTTTAAGTAACATTGACAAATGCCAGATTGTAGTGGGCCAGTGCCAGGGGCGAGAATCAAGGAAACAGCGCAGTTGGTCGGCTGTTCTGTGCTACTATCCTGAGCATCTATGGAAAGCGGTTGAAAAATGCTAAACCACGAGTGGGCGACAAGAAGTTGAACGCCCGTACATCATCATCGACATTCCACCGCCGATAATGGAATCGTCTCACATGGTCGGAAGAATCTCTTTTATTGTTAAACGAGGTCGATAGTTGTGTCCAGGTACTCCGTCATTCAGGAGAACGTCTGCTCGAAACATGCAGCCCGCCAAGGACGCAGGCCGGTGGGTGAGTATTATGTTATGGGGGACATTCACCTGGCCTTCCATGAGATCTGCGGTAGTAATCAAAGGGCTCATGATAACTACGCACTTCGTGAACATTATTAGTGACCTCCTGTAGCTCCTTATCATCGATGCCTTCCTCAACAGCGATGGCATCTTCCAGCAGGATAACTGTCAGTGTTACAAGGCCAGAATCGTGCTGCAGTGGTTTGAATAGCACGATAGGGAACTCACGTTGATGTCTTGGCCATCAAGATAAGGTTATCTGAATCCGATAAAACCTTACAAGGACGCTACCGGGCGCCAGTTCCGCGCCCACAAACCGACCAGCCGTAAATTACGTGTAGTGTGTAACAGGTGCCTACGCATGTGGTGTCATAAACCTCCGGAAACTCATCTCGTATTTGTCTAATCCGTGGTACGGCAAATCACTGCTGTATTGCGTTCCAGAAGTGAACCAACACACTTTTAAGTAGGCGGTCATAACGTTTTGGCTCATCAGTGTAAGTGAGACGTGGGACACATCCTCAAGGATACTTCAAATCAATAAACACAAGGCAATAATTCCCACCAAACACAAACTCTGGCTTGTAATTCCCAACAGATATTATTTAACAATTGCATGACAACAGCAAACTGCTCTTACCCCAGAATAATATGTATAATTTTCTTAGAATTAGAAACGTTACTAAACAGAAAAAGAATCTACGAAGTGAAAGTCAACCCCAAAGAATAAATAAGTTTAAAATCCTCGTTACATATAACTTAAGAGTCATACAAACAATAAATGGTTCACCAAGAAAAACTCACACAGGATCAGGACACCTTTTAAGACATAACAGCAGAAACAACTCACAATTCCTCTTTCTGAATAAGACGTTAAAAATCCAGTACAATGAAAGGCAGTGCCGGTGCGCGGAAACAACAACTCAAGTCGAGCCTGAATAGAAGCTAAAAGGAACGGTGCAGAAGGAACGACGGACGCCTCGGCATGACCAGGAACAAATAATAAAATACTAAACTTAAATTCGCCAAAGAATTGGAGTCTACTGATAAACACAGATACCGCGCTATCGGTTACAATTCGAACCGGCCGCCACAAAGGCGCCGTCCCACAGTTAAACGACCAGACACAACCGACGACGCGCACCGCTAATTGTACCACTGAAACAATAACATAAAACCACACAGAAACTGGGCAGTATCCGGAGTAACACAATCCTTAAAACATTAGAAAAATTTCAGAACAGGAATACGGCGACATGGGCCCGCACAAGACATACACGTTCAGCACTTCCTGCTAACATGAAATAGTGATGTACACAAATTTCTTCCACAAAATTTTTCTACAACACGTCGCTATTCGCTTTCTAAATTAATTTTTAAAATGTTCACATTATAATCACGTTGCAAATAGTGCAGTTTATAATGACGCCACTGATTTTGTCCTTCCTCTATTTACAACTTCTGCCAAGAGATAATAAGCATTATTTCTGAAAGAAATTACGACGGCGATTTTAACAATCCGACAAAACAGACGCACCATACCATCACTGACGGACCAGAACTTAATCAGGTAAAAGAGGTGCTAATTGAAACACAATACAAATTCATTGCCTAAGTGACAGAAAGATCAGAGCATGCACAAAGAGCGACCGCCGACAGCTGGCCGGTGTGGCCGAGTGGTTCTAGGCGCTTTAGTCTGGAACCGCGCGCCGCTACGGTCGCAGGTTAGAATCCTGCCTCGGTAATGGATGTGTGTGATGTCCTTAGGTTGGTAAGGTTTAAGTAGTTCTAAGTTCTAGGGGACTGATGACCTCAGATGTTAAGTCCGATAATGCTCAGAGCCATTTGAACCATTTTTCGACAACCAGACTGCACACCTGAACGCCAACCAACCGACCACAACCAGACCTCTCCCTCAACGCCGTACGCTTAAACAGCCGAGAAGCGATCAAAGAGGAAAACCGCGGCCACGTGATACAGAATCGACTGCAGAGATGTTAACTGAATACAGAGAAGCGACTGGCGCCAACGCCACCAGGTATGAGTAAGGTATAAGGAAGACGGACGTATACGCACAAGAACAAACAGCCGACATATAGAATGAGAAGCCAAGAAGAAAGTGCTCGGATTACGAAGGGGATGAACAGGAATGTAGGTAAAACACAGAATATAGCCTTATGCCCCTCTTGTTCAATCTGTATATCGAAAGAGCAATAACGGAATTACAATTCAGAGTACAGCTATATCAATGTTTAAATTGACTGATAGCACGCATAGCTTTCCTAAAGTGAGGAAGTACTGCAGTAAGTGTTAAATGGAATGAACAGTCTATTGAGCGCACAAAACGGTTTGAGTGTGTAAGTAGGCTGTTTAGGTTTTTTTATTGGTAACGCCACGTAGCGCTCTGTATGAAAATCACTGGCTGTGCTGTGTGCAGTCTGTGGCTGGTTTGCATTGTTGTTCGCTATTGTAGTGTTGGGCAGTTGGCTGTTGCGCACTTGGAGGTGAGCCGCCAGGAGTGGTGGATGTGGGGAGAGAGATGGCGGAATTTTGAGAGCGGACGATCTGGACGTGTGTCTATATTACGACCTTTGAACACTAAGGTAAATACATTGTTTGTTCTCTATCAAATTCTTTTTTTGCTAACTATGCCGGTCAGTAGTTAGTGCCTTCAGTAAGTTGAATCTTTTGTTTAGCTGGCAGTAGTGGCGCTCGCTGTATTGCAGTGGTTCGAGTAACGAAGATTTTTGTGAGGTAAGTGATTTGTGAAACGTATAGGTTAATGTTAGTCAGGGCCATTCATTTTTAGGAATTATTGAAAGTCAGACTGCGTTGCGCTAAAAATATTGTGTGTCAGTTCAGTGTTGATCAGAATAAGTAAAGAGAGTAATGTCTGACTACGTTCAGGTTTGCTCAGCTGTTTGAAAATCAAATAACGTAAGGGGTTTACCAGCACAGTAATTCAATAATTTTTCTAAGAGGACATTTCAAGTGCAAATCCAAGAAAGACGAGAGTAATGTGGAGTACCAGAAACGAGAGTAGCGTTAATTTAACATTAGTATTGGGGACCCCGAAGCACACGACGTGACGGATGAAACAAGGGGTACATAATAACCAGACAAGCACGTGCACTGAGGGCATTGCTGGCTGAAAGTCTCTCCCTGTTTATAAGTGAGGCACGCGCTCATCTCCTTGCTCCAGCACTTCCCTGTGGCGCAAAGTCGCGAGCTAGGTCTTTTATGAGTAACTGACCATCCTGTCCAAAACCTATGATACACCAAACCATCGTGACACGCAATGACAGAGCTATAGGTCTCAGAAACTAGTCGCGTGTTAAACGACGTTTCACTCAGAACCGAAGCTTTCAATCTAATCAGCAACTATAAACTCAACTAGTATAAGAAATGGTCCTCAATATGGGGTAGCAATGCCTGAGGTTCTATGTTTGAATCACAGCATTATACTGAAGTATCATGGACTGTTGGAAAAAGAGATAGGAAGAGAATCGAAGTGTTTAGGATTTGGTGCTGTAGAAGGATATTGAAAGATATGGAGACCGACAACACAAGAAATTTGGACGGGTTTTCGAAAAATCGGTGAGTTGAGAAACGTATGTAAAATATTGACCAGAGAAGGGACAAGATGATCGGAAACAGGTTAAGATATTAAATAATAACTTCAATGGTATTTTATGGAGCTGTAATGAAAGACAAAATTCCCACTATATCTAATAACTAACTGAGGACGTCGGGTGCAAGACCTACTCTTAGATGGAGAGACTGCTGCAACATAGGAACCATCTTCGAATCCAGCAAAGAACTTCCTTGTTCCACGTATACATAAATGCACCCTGCTACATGTTCTGTCCACCTCGACTTCAGTTTCATGGCACTCATAATTACAACTATGAATCCACTACGTGCGTTGATAAATTTGTCTGCTTTCCTGTTAAAACTAGTATTTTCTAGCAAATATTTCTCCTACGTTGCTGAACAGCCTTTAATCTTATAAATATTTTAGATTTTTAAATCACTATCAAACTGTCATAGGCATACACACTGACTTGTGTGTTTTCTTTTCAGACACATCGGAAGTACAGTACTGAAAATGCTGTTCAATTTATCAAAGCATTCCTGGCCATTTTCACCGTTCCGTACGTCAGTCGGTTGAAACGTCTCTCTGTCTGGCCGTCTGTTAAGACCACTCTTTCTCAATAAGAAGCAGAGGTATCAAGATGAGAATTATGTAAAATACTAAAGTCTACAATCCATTGGCAGTGTAAGAAATTTGTCCTTCCAGCTCAATTGAATCAAAAGATAAGACCACTTATGTCACATATTTCCATACTCGTAAACTCAGTCGTCTAAATCTATAGAGTACTTCCGGTCACCTAGAATCATTAAACGTAGCGAAAAGCAAGAAGAACGACCTGAAAATAGCTGATTTGTAATTTTATCTCATGCAATATTTCCCCAATCCGTTGCCCGTCTATCTGCCGGTCCGTCTGTTAAGAACCCATTTTTTAAGGAACGGTTGCCGGTATCAGGTTTAAGGCTAAAAAATATTAAGGTGTTCCGTACATCGGTGGTGTAAAAAATTTCAGATTCTAAGTCGATAAAATCGATAGATACGGTAACTACGTCAAATTTTGATACTTGCGATCTCACTCAGCTAAACCTATGTATGAAGGGTCCATATGGGTAATTCAGTTTGTTCGGAACCTTCAGAGTGTGGGACCTACCCGCATTTGTCCGTTTTTGTAATTGTTCTATTCATTTACGCATTTCCCAGTCCGTCCAGTCAATGCTTCCACCTACCCGATGTACATAGAGCTATTGTATAAGACTTCTTTCGTTCGTTTGTGGCAACTACCCCAGAACTATAATAATAAATGTAACGAATTAAAAGACGAAAAGTACACATTAGACGTAACTATCACTCCCAAGTAACTGCAAAGATTCTATCAGCAACACTAAGGGAGAAACCAGTGGGTTAGGTAGCGACAGGGACTCAAGGAAACAGAGAGACAAGACAGGGAAAGCTATTAACCCGAACCGGACGATAAGCCATTGGCATTTTCTGCCTGAAACAGCTGAGGCGGTAAACGATTTGGAGCCATTGATCAGAGCAATTACTGAAGTAGTTAGCACGGACATATGCCCAATGTTTGATATCCAATATCATCAAGATTTCTCGGGCGGGAAACGAGCTTAAATTTTCGATAGTAGTCGTACCTCGCTTGTGATAGCAATGAAAACAAAATAGCACTCAAAGTAGACTTCTCAAAGAAAAAGTATCGTATTAGTCGTTACACTTGTAAAGTGGGGCCACAGACTCTACAAATCCTTTCAATGATGCAAGTTGTCTCTTTTGGCTGTAACTATTCTTATTTTAAACTTCCTGGCAGATTAATTTGGCTATTGCCGTTTGGGCTTATATGTCACTGTGAAGTATCTACACAGATATAATACAACGTATTAAGACATAACAGAGAACAACAATATGTATGACAGTACGACAAATATGCATTAAGATTCACACTACAAAATTCGACGTTACATTACCTCTGGGTGGCACGAACTGTTGTGGATTTTGCTGATAGTTCAGATTGATTTCTGTATATTCGACATTTACGGGTGTTATTGTCAATCTCTGTCGTCTTTAATCTTGGTAGCTACTTCAACGACATTTCCAACTGTATAGCCTGTCTTAAAAGTGTAATATTTCCTTATTAGAGTATCAGTTTTCTATCAGACTCCGTACGCAGTGAGACTAATATACAAGGTGTGTCTGAAGAGGTCGGAGAATTGTCTCAAAGAATAAGGAAAACGAGAGTGACAAACAAAATACCTTGATCGCCTTCAAAGTAATCACCATTAGCTACAACACAGTTCAGAAATCTGTTGGGAATCTGTTGGAAATTGTCAGCAACGCTACTTGAGGGGTTTCTCGAAGCGCCATGGTCACCCACAATGTCTGCAAAGCTGAAGTCTTTCAGGGATGTTTAAAAAGGGAAAACAAAAAGAAATCTGTCTGCGCCAAATCTGGAGAATAAGCAGAGTGTTGGAGAACAGTCGCCTTGCACTGAAAGAGAAAGGTGAGAATGCAGACCTGCGGATATTCAACAATGCATGGTCCCGGTGCTTAGAGATATTCCACCAGAAGTGCTTGCTGACAGTTTATAACAAATGTATGAAACATGTTGTAGCTAATGGTGATTGCTTTGGTGACCAGGGAAGGTGTTTTGTTTGTACCTTATGTTTTATCTATTTTGTGACGATATTTACTTATATTTTGAAAAGCATCTTGTAACTAACTTTGAATTACGTATAAAATCTTGCATTATGGTCCTTCTGTTAAGTGTGAATTTATGACTAGTATCGTGCACCGTTGCTGTTGGAATGTAGCCACGTTTTCTGAAGCCGTGTTCATTAAACCATTAAATCTATTTGCATGACCTCTAACCTAGTTTCGAAACATTACAAACGGCATTCGAGCTGTGCACGGTATTAAGGTAATTGTGCTCGTTTATAACGATTATTGTGGCACCCTGATCTACTTTCGGGGCATTAGCTTTATTTGTAGCTCATTTCTTCTTAATTTCACTTATGAAAAAGTTGTCTTGTGCGATAACCCCGCTGACATACCAGTGCCTTCAAGAAAAAACTTGCATTCCTACCATACATGAAATTAACAAGAAATTAGCGATAAAGAAAGCTATTGCCCCGACTACACCTTGCTGATGTGACAGAGGAAGCAACAGGAGTCGGTACAAATGAGATAGCGGTTCCAGTACTAGAATCAGAATTTAAAACAAATTGGGAATACTTAAATCGAGTACAGCAGAAGGAACGGATAAAATTCCACCAGAATTTCTAAAACCCTTGGTGAAGGTGGCAACAAAACGACTATTACCGTTGGTGTGTGGAATGTATGACAGTGGCGATGAACCATCTGACGTTCGGAAAAATATCATCCACACAATTCCGGAGACTGAAAGAGCTGAAACGTGCGAGTAATATCGCACAATCAGCTTAACAGCTCATGCATTCAAGTTGATGACAAGAATAATACACAGAAAAATCGAAACCAAAACTGAAGATTTGTTAGATGGCAATTAGTTAGGCTTTCTGAAACGTTTAGGTGGCCAGAGAGACATTTCTGATATTGCGGTTGATAAAGCTACACTAAAGACAAATTACGACACGTCCTCTGCAGTTGTCGACTTTCAGAAAGCGTTCGACGATGTCAAATGGTGCAAGATGTTCGAAATTCTGACGAAAATATGAACACACTATAGGAAGAGACGGGTAAAGTACTACATGTACCAGAGCCAAGAGGGAATATTAAGAGTGGACGACCAAGATTGAAGCGTTCGGATTGGAAAGGGTGTAAGACAGGGATGTAGGCTGTCGTACCTACTATTCAATCTATACGTGGAAGAAGCTCTCGGAGAGAACAGAAAAATTCAAGAGTGGACTTAAAATTCAAGGTGAAAGGATATCAATTATAAGATTTGCTGACCACTATGCTATCCTTACTGAACGTGAAGAATAATTACAGGATCTGTTGAATGGAATGAAGAGTAAAGTGAGCGCAGAGTACGTAGAGAGTAAATCGAAGACAGACGGCAGTAATGAGATGTAGCAGAAATGAGAACAGTGAGAAACTTAACATGGGGACTGATGGGCATGAAATAGAAGAAGTGAAGGATTTCTGCTACCTAGGCAATGAAATTGCCCGTGACGGTCTGAACAAAGACGACGTCAAAAGCAGACAAACACTGTCAAAAAGGGTATTACTGCCCAAGATAACTTTACTTGTATCAAGCACAGGCCTTAATTTGAAGATAAAATTTCTGAGACTACGTTTGGAGCACAACAGTGTGTGGTAGTGAGACATGGACTGTGGGGAAAGCTTAACAGAAGAGAATCGAAGCATTTGAAACGTGATGCTACAGAAGAATGTTGAAAATTAAGTGGGCTGATACGGTACGGAGTGAAGAGCTTCTGCGCAGAATCGGAGAGGAATAGAATATATGGAAAATACTGACAAGAAGAAGGATAGGACGATAGAATATCTGTTAAGAGATCATTTAATACTGCCACGGTAGTAGAGGGAGTTATAGATGGTAAAATCTATAGAGAAGACAGAGATTGCAATACATTACGAAAGAGAGGTCCTTCCTATAGCCCAGTATAGTTTTCTAAAAACGGAATTCGATTCTTTAAAGAATCGCTGGAGGGATGGTATTGCGGTTGGTTGTTGTTTCACTTACTAACCCCATCCTAATAGTTTAACATATTTCACAAAAATTATTCCGAATTTTGTGTATTAGGTCGCATTGTGTTTGTAAGAGGATAAGTCGAATGAAATATCAAGAATTTATCTTATTGACATATTATATACTACAACCGGAGTGCAAACATCTCTCTACATTGCTGTAAGTAATCCTCCCAGAAATTTGACACGTAGGAGAAGTTTCATTAGAGTGTGTATTTTGAAATGTGTTTCAAAAACGGAATAATATTCGAAGATACTGAAAAACTGTGGTAGTCCAACATAATTGCATGGCTCATGTAGCTGCGTATTTCGCTGCGACCATTGCCTACAGGTATTTGTGCTGTAAAGCCTCCTGTTAATTAATATTTGTGACGAGATTGTTGCTACATGATATTTTACGCAAAAGACGCCAGATTAGTGCTGTCACACGTGTTTGTAATATGTGCTTCATACGTTTATTTTAGTAAAGGAATTAAGATTAGAATTTAGCGTCACATTAACAACAAGATCGTTAGAACTGGATTTATTTTCGTCTATTTGCGAATATTAGCAATTAGAGCACACAGTCTTACTGCTGTGTTTGTTATTAAGACAATAAAAGATTCAATACCTTCTTATAGGATTTCTAAATTATTGTTTTTACTAATCTGCGACGTTTATCACGCCTTAACTTCATACCAAACTTGTAATGTATGCTAAATGGTAACACAAAATGTAGGAAACGGATGTGGGAAGAGAGGTTCCAACATTTCGAGGTTCTCTATATAACGAATAGCTTAGTCGCTTACGTTGACTCTGGAATGAGGCCTATTTTCACTTTTACTATTTCCTGTAACACTCCAGAAGAACGACTGCAATATTCGTTCAAGTAGATTTTGTGGCTCGTGCGTCTATTGTATCCATAGCCCTACTGTTATTTCTTCTATCACAGTCTGTCAATGCGTATCAAGAGAGAAATGACGCATTCGCCGCACCATAAAATTTTCCTTGGACTTTCGATTGAGCAGTCAGGGACATTAATTAACCCGCGAATAAGGGGAAAAAGGACGGAGGTGATTCAGCGGGAAGTCACTTAGGCACTACACGAGTGTTTGCGATACCCACCAGGTCAGATTAAAGAGCATCGAAGCAATTCAGAAGCGTGTTGCTACCGTTGTTACCGGTAGATTCGATTGTCACGCGAGTGGTACAGAAATGCTTCGTAAACTCAGATGAAAATCCTTGTACGGAACACGACGTTCTTCTCGTGGATCAATGTTGAGAAAGCTGAAAGGTTTTACCGCTGCCAAGCTACATATCGCGTAAGGAGCATGAAGATACTACATGAGAAATTCCTTCTTCTAAGGCGGGATATAGGCAGTCGTTTTACCCTCGCTCAGTTTGCGAATGTAACAGGATTTGGTACTATGCTCCATACGGTGTACATTTAGATATGGTTTCATTGATAATACACTAGTGTCCAAAATTGAAGCAACGAACCTCCATTTCTCAGTCTTGTGTCTAATTCACTGTATAATCATACAAACTGTCAACAGATATCTGTATAATCGTGTTATGAATAGAAAATGGATAACAGTGACAACGACGTCAACGATGACGTCACGCCACATTTTAAATGAGGTAGTGTTCGCCGGGTAGTCCCGCATCCACAATCGCTATGTGTACAGTTAGCGACAGTGCAGTATGGCATAGAGAAGACGCCTACCATATTCCCAGCGACGAAGGGCCATAAGAAGAATGGAAGCAGGACAGTCGCAAACTGATTTTCTCGGATGTGACACCAATTTATAAAGACGGAAAGAGCACGTCAGACGCCAGGGCAGGGCCAGTCACATGTGATACCAGAAAGACACGACCGTTATTTGGATGTAAGGGCACGACAGTACCGCCTTAGTAATGCACGGCTCCTAGCATCTGACCTCGCAGCATCCGCTGCATGTGTTGTATCGAGACAAACGTTGTACTGAAAACTTCGACAGAGTGGCCTTTATTGTTGCGGACCTGCTGTACTTGTAGCTCTGATGCGTCCTCACAGAAAGGTAAGTCTAGAGTGGAGTCGTCAATGTGCCATCGTGGGGCAATGTTCTTTCCACAGATGAGCCCCGATTTGGTCTGGAGAGTGAGTCTCGACGCACTCGCATCTGGAGAAAACGTGGAACACAATTTCGGTAGCGAAACATTACGAAAGGAGGATGCCTAATGTTGTGGGCAGGGGCTATGTTGATCACATGAATACCTCTTCATGAAATTGTATGGGTGGATTGGCAAGGTTTAACTGCTGTCAAGTATCGTGACAAAGTCTTGGGACCTGACGTGCGGTTGTTTCGAGAAGGTCCGGGCCCGTACCTTGTATTGAAGGACGGTAATGATCGATCTCATAGAGCAAGAGCTGTTGGTGTCTTCTTGGAAACGAAAGATATTGCACGCATGTCGTGGCCCGCTCACTCTCCCGATTTGAAACCGTAGAGCATGTCTGGGGTGCACTATGGAGCCAGGTTGCATCATGTCAGCAGCAGCCAACCATTCTCCAAGACTTGAGAGCAGCTGTCCAGGAAGAATGGGCGTTATTGCATGAACATGAGGTTAATCCTATCGTTCACAGCATGACCTGTCGTCATCAGGCTTGTATTGCTGCCAGAGGTGGTCACACCCGATACCGAGTTCATTAACAAGTATTAACAATTTGTTGGAATTTGTGTGCAAATCCGTTAAGTTGGCACAATTTTAACTTCCTGGTAGATTAAAACTATGTACCGGACCGAGACGCGAACTCGGGACGTTTGCCTTTCGCGGGCAAGTGGTAAACCACCTGCCCGTGAAAGGCAAAGGTTCCGAGTTCGAGTCTCGGTCCAGCACATAGTTTTACTCTGCCAGGAAGTATCATATCAGTGCGCACTCCGCTGCAGAGTGATAAATATCATTGTGGAACAATTTTGTCTACCGTAATACATATTGCAGTTGTTTGTTCCTTTAATTTTGGACACCAGTCTAGTTGACGGATTGGGACAGTGGGACGAATGGCTTGCGGAAACCTAGGAATACGCACTCTATGTGTTTATCTGCATCCATTGTTTGAAAGGAGTCTCTCTCTCTCTCTCTCTCTCTCTCTCTCTCCATGACGACCGTACGTTTCAGTTTTAAATCGCTATAGAATCATGCAACTGACTGGCGATATTGGTGTATAATTATGTGAATCTGATCTGTTGTCATCATTGTTAACGGCATTTGAGAAAGGGTCATCTGAAGCCTAGCCCCAAGTCTATGTTAGAAGGTATGGTTGTCGAAACAGACTGAATTATAGTGCAGTCTCCACTCTGATCGACGGTGGCAACATCTGCTTCGTTGTTAAGAGAAGCCATTAAGACTACATTTGAAATATGATGCTACGGAAGAATGTGGAAGGTTAAGTGGATTCTTCGAATAACAAATGCGGAGCTGCTGAACAGATCTTGAGGAGTAAAAAAAAGTGCTTCAACCTGACTTAATGAAAGGTCCGGTTGACAGAAGACATCCTGAGGTATCATGGACTCGTCAATTTCATAATGGCAGATCATTCAGGAGGTAAAACTTGTAAAGGGAAACTCAAGCTTGAATTCCGTAAGCACGTTTAAAAGGATGTAGGTTGCAGTAGTGGGGTAGAGGTGGAGGGACTACTCGCACTGGATGTTCATGTTCGGAGAGCTGCTTCAAACCAGCTTTCGGACAGAAGATCACAACAACTACTACAACAGGAACAACATGAACTCGCTTTGTGATCAATGCAAGAGGGTAGCAGTGCATAACATAGCTCTTAATGAAAATTAGAATTACCTGAAATATAACGTATCAGTTTTTGTTGCGTTACAGTGTTACACTAAGCAGTGTTTGACTATCAAATACAAAGAGATGTAGAACAGGTAGAACAGGGTGCTGCCGTCGGTAACGCCTGTATAAGCAAAAAGTGTCTGCCGCATTTGTTAGATCGGTTACTGCTGCTACAACGACAGGTTATCAAGATTTATGTGAGTTTGAACGTGGTGCTATACTCGGCGCACGAGCGATGGGGCACAGCATCACCGAGGTAGAGATGAAGTGGGGACTCAACCGTACGACAATTTCACTGATGTACCGTGAGTATCAGGGATCTGGTAAAAAATCAAATCTCCGACATCGCTGCGGCCGAAAAGTAATCCTACAAGAACCGGACGAACGACGGCTGAAGAGAATCTTTCAACACGATAGAAGTGCAACCCTTCCGCATATTGCTGCAGATTTCAATGCTGGGCCATCAAGGAGTGTCAGCGTGCGAACCATTCAACGAAACATCATCGATATGGCCTTTCGGTGCCGAAGGCCCATTCGTGTACCCGTGATGACTGCACGACACAGAGCTTAACGCCTCGCCCGAGCCCGTCAGCACCGACATTGGACTGTTGATGACTGGAAACATGTTTCCCTGTCTGACGACTCTCATTTCAGATTGTATCGAGCGGATGGACGTGTACGGGTATGGAGACAACCTCATGAATCCATGGACCCTTCATGTCAGCAGTGGACAGTTCAAGCTAGTGGAGGCTCTGTAGTGGTGTGGAGCGTGCGTAGTTAGAGTTATATGGGGCTCCTGATAAGTCTTGATACGACTCTGACAGGTATCCCGTACGTAAGCATCCTGTCTGATCACCTGCATCCATTAATGTCCTTTGATCAATTCCAGCAGTACAATGCGACAACCCACACGTCTAGAATTGCTACAGAGGGCACCAAACTCCTCAGGCATGAACATTATGGACCCTATCTGGTATGCTTTACAACTTCCTGTACAGAAGACATCTCTACCACTCGTACTCTTAAGGATTCATTGACAGCCCTGCAGGGTTCATGGTGTCAGTATCTTCCAGCACCATTTCATTAAGTACTCGACTCCACGTCACGTCGTGTTGCGGCCCTTCTGCGTGATCACGATGGCCCTACACGATATTAGGCAGGTGTGACAGTTTCTTTGGCTTTTCAGTGTATGTAAAAATGATTCGAAACACAGTACAGGAATGTCACGTAACTATTTACCCTGCTACGTGGATTTAAGAGTAGTATTGATAACAAGTAAAATGTCAGAAGTATTTCATTACACGCAGACGGCATTCCTTATAGTTTTTTCTTTGTTTATAGTTTTGCTTCAATTACACTCACACGTAAAAGTATCATATGACTATATAAAAGTATGATCTAACTAATAAATACTAAAATATTAATAAATAAATAGACTATACCGAGGGGCACATGAGAAAGTTATTATTAATTCTTGAAGCGGCTTTCTGTCTGTTAGAATCACATCAGTCTGTGAAACCTAAGAAGAAATGTGAAATAAGCATAAAAAGTATTTGAGCAGAAACTTCGGAGGCATTAACGTACAGTGTACAGTGACTTCCTGAAACGAATTGTCTTTCATCAACCTAGTGCACTAACGAGATAGTAATTTTCTTTGAATTTCCTTTCCTCTTAGGGCTCGAGTTCGCTAAATCCTATTTGCCCTGCTGTTAATATTTCATTTGTAATTAGGGAAGTCCGTCCCAAGGTCTCAAGAGCTCGTACTTAACGACCTCAAACAAAGTCAAAGGTAAGGGTTGTGTGTTTGTGTTTGTGTGTGTGTGTGTGTGTGTAAATTGGAGGAGGACGACTGAGGGAAGATTGCGTATACGCACTGCCTTTGTATTTGGTTGTTATGGGAAACAAAGGAAGTGCTCGATTATTTTTATAGTCATTGATCGTTGGAACGGTTTACCTCTACGTATCGTTTCTGAGATCAATATTAATATTTTCCTGTGTAAATAAGTGCTACTGCTAGTATTCACGATAATCAGATGCACGAAGTAGGATCTGTCGGGCTATGTAATTGTTCGCTTGTCACGCTCCCACCATTGCAATTGAACATGTACACGTGTCACCGGACAATCCTCAATTTCAGTCTTGTATAATTATTGTGATAGCTCTTCAATGAATTACATATCAGATATTTTTGTAGATAGTGAGACACAGCTTCCGTGTAATGAAATATGCTCGTTTTCGGATACCAATAAGCTGTAGTATAAAAACAAAGTTAACCTACGATTAATTATTGTCGAATCAACGTTGTTTCAATAATAGATTAATTCACACTTAATAATTAGTTTGTGCACCTTACTAAAACTATGTGTTGACCTGCAGCCTACCCTGTGGAATTTTCGTTCCGAAGACTGGTTTCATGCAGTTCTAGACACTAATCCACCTCGTAGACGTCTCTTCACCTCAGAGTAGCTACTACGGCTTATATCCATGGGACTCGTATTTACAGTGCGTTACGTCTCTCACCTACTGCGCTATGATGTTCATCCGTTTGTTCACCAATAGCAATCCCCAGGCAATATGTGACTGCATCCCACCGGTCCGAGTGGGACAGCTTTACAGAAGCTCTCCTGCGAACCTTGCAGAACTAGCACTCCTGAAAGAAAGGATATTGCGGAGACATGGTTTAGCCACAGCCTGGGGGATGTTTCCAGAATGAGATTTTCACTCTGCAGCGGAGTGTGCGCTGATGTGAAACTTCCTGGCAGATTAAAACTGTGTGCCCGACCGAGACTCGAACTCGGGACCTTTGCCTTTCTTTCAGGAGTGCTAGTTCTGCAAGGTTCGCAGGAGAGCTTCTGTAAAGTTTGGAAGGTAGGAGACGAGGTACTGGCAGAAGTAAAGCTGTGAGTACCGGGCGTGAGTCGTGCTTCGGTAGCTCAGTTGGTAGAGCACTTGCCCGCGAAAGGCAACGGTCACGAGTTCGAGTCTCGGTCGGGCACACAGTTTTAATCTGCCAGGAAGTTTCATATCAGCGCATACTCCGCTGCAGAGTGAAAATCTCATTCTGGAAACATCCCCCAGGCTGTGGCTAAACCATGTCTCCGCAATATCCTTTCTTTCAGGAGTGCTAGTTCTGCAAGGTTCGCAGGAGAGCTTCTGTAAAGTTTGGAAGGTAGGAGACGAGGTACTGGCAGAAGTAAAGCTGTGAGTACCGGGCGTGAGTCGTGCTTCGGTAGCTCAGTTGGTAGAGCACTTGCCCCCGAAAGGCAAAGGTCCCGAGTTCGAGTCTCGGTCGGGCACACAGTTTTAATCTGCCAGGAAGTTTCATATCTGCGCACACTCCGCTGCAGAGTGAAAATCTCATTGTGGAAACATCCCCCAGGCTGTGGCTAACCCATGTCTCCGCAATATCCTTTCTTTCAGGAGTGCTAGTTCTGCAAGGTTCGCAGGAGAGCTTCTGTAAAGTTTGGAAGGTAGGACACGAGGTACTGGCAGAAGTAAAGCTGTGCGTACCGGGCGTGAGTCGTGCTTCGGTAGCTCAGTTGGTAGAGCACTTGCCCGCGAAAGGCAAAGGTCCCGAGTTCGAGTCTCGGTCGGGCACACAGTTTTAATCTGCCAGGAAGTTTCATATCAGCGCACACTCCGCTGCAGAGTGAAAATCTCATTCTGGAAACATCCCCCAGGCTGTGGCTAAGCCATGTCTCCGCAATATCCTCTCTTTCAGGAGTGCTAGTTCTGCAAGGTTCGCAGGAGAGCTTCTGTAAAGTTTGGAAGGTAGGAGACGAGGTACTGGCAGAAGTAAAGCTGTGAGTACCGGGCGTGAGTCGTGCTTCGGTAGCTCAGTTGGTAGAGCACTTGCCCGCGAAAGGCAAAGGTCCCGAGTTCGAGTCTCGGTCGGGCACACAGTTCTAATCTGCCAGGAAGTTTCATATCCGCGCACACTCCGCTGCAGAGTGAGAATCTCATTCTGGAAACATCCCCCAGGCTGTGGCTAAGCCATGTCTCCGCAATATCCTTTCTTTCAGGAGTGCTAGTTCTGCAAGGTTCGCAGGAGAGCTTCTGTAAAGTTTGGAAGGTAGGAGACGAGGTACTGGCAGAAGTAAAGCTGTGAGTACAGGGCGTGAGTCGTGCTTCGGTAGCTCAGTTGCTAGAGCACTTGCCCGCGAAAGGCAAAGGTCCCGAGTTCGAGTCTCAGTCGGGCACACAGTTTTAATCTGCCAGGAAGTTTCATATCAGCGCACACTCCGCTGCAGAGTGAAAATCTCATTCTGGAAACATCCCCCAGGCTGTGGCTAAACCATGTCTCCGCAATATCCTTTCTTTCAGGAGTTCTAGTTCTGCAAGGTTCGCAGGAGAGCTTCTGTAAAGTTTGGAAGGTAGGAGACGAGGTACTGGCAGACGTAAAGCTTTGAGTACCGGGCGTGAGTCGTGCTTCGGTAGCTCAGTTGGTAGAGCGAGTCTCGGTCGGGCACACAGTTTTAATCTGCCAGGAAGTTTCATATCAGCGCACACTCCGCTGCAGAGTGAAAATCTCATTCTGGAAACATCCTCCAGGCTGTGGCTAAGCCATGTCTCCGCAATATCCTTTCTTTCAGGAGTGCTAGTTCTGCAAGGTTCGCAGGAGAGCTTCTGTAAAGTTTGGAAGGTAGGAGACGAGGTACTGGCAGAAGTAGAGCTGTGAGTACCGGGCGTGAGTCGTGCTTCGGTAGCTCAGTTGCTAGAGCACTTGCCCGCGAAAGGCAAAGGTCCCGAATTCGAGTCTCGGTCGGGCACACAGTTTTAATCTGCCAGGAAGTTTCATATCAGCGCACACTCCGCTGCAGAGTGAAAATCTCATTGTGGAAACATCCCCCAGGCTGTGGCTAACCCATGTCTCCGCAATATCCTTTCTTTCAGGAGTGCTAGTTCTGCAAGGTTCGCAGGAGAGCTTGTGTAAAGTTTGGAAGGTAGGAGACGAGGTACTGGCAGAAGTAAAGCTGTGAGTACCGGGCGTGAGTCGTGCTTCGGTAGCTCATTTGGTAGAGCACTTGCCCGCGAAAGGGAAAGGTCCCGAGTTCGAGTCTCGGTCGGGCACACAGTTTTAATCTGCCAGGAAGTTTCATATCAGCGCACACTCCGCTGCAGAGTGAAAATCTCATTCTGGAAACATCCCCCAGGCTGTGGCTAAGCCATGTCTCCACAATATCCTTTCTTTCAGGAGTGCTAGTTCTGCAAGGTTCGCAGGAGAGCTTCTGTAAAGTTTGGAAGGTAGGAGACGAGGTACTGGCAGAAGTAAAGCTGTGAGTACCGGGCGTGAGTCGTGCTTCGGTAGCTCAGTTGGTAGAGCACTTGCCCGCGAAAGGCAAAGGTCCCGAGTTCGAGTCTCGGTCGGGCACACAGTTTTAATCTGCCAGGAAGTTTCATATCTGCGCACACTCCGCTGCAGAGTGTAAATCTCATTCTGGAAACATCCCCCAGGCTGTGGCAAAGCCATGTCTCCGCAATATCCTTTCTTTCAGGAGTGCTAGCTCTGCAAGGTTCGCAGGAGAGCTTCTGTAAAGTTTGGAAGGTAGGAGACGAGGTACTGGCAGAAGTAAAGCTGTGAGTACCGGGCGTGAGTCGTGCTTCGGTAGCTCAGTTGGTAGAGCACTTGCCCGCGAAAGGCAAAGGTCCCGAGTTCGAGTCTCGGTCTGGCACACAGTTTTAATCTGCCAGGAAGTTTCATATCAGCGCACGCTCCGCTGCAGAGTGAAAATCTCATTCTGGAATGAAACGAATGTTGTACTACTTTTAAGATTTAGTGAACTGTACTATTTCTTCCCAAAAATCTTAGAACGACGTTTGTAATGTGTTATAAGGCTGGCTAGCCTATCCATGTTTTCTGCACGTGCTCAGCCACTCACATAATCCTGTAGATCTATTTTAGTTTACCTCTTTTTTTACTTATATCCACTTAACAATTGTAGAACATATGTTGTAGTGTGAGTGGGAGCTAGTGTGATTGTGCTGGTGATCACTGGTAAGATCGGGAGATATCTCAAAAGAGAGGGTCACTTTATGTTGTCTCGCAAATTATTTTTATACGTAATGTAGTTAATAAAACAACAAAACATACATTCACCATAAGAATTGTAGGTGCTATTGTAGTGTTAGTGCAGGAGACACCAGTCGTCATAGTTACGATGCAAAGTCTGTAAGTACGAATGATTTATTACACAAATGGAAATGCCTTTGGGCTTTGCTGGAATCAGAATTCATGGCGTCCAGGAACTATAGAGTTCTATAGTTTGTCATCTATTGGCTGTCTAGAAGTCAATCAAAGTTTTAGATTTTTTTTGTATATCTGACCAGATCTGCTATCAAAGGCCTTGATCTTCTGTAAATTTATATTCACATTCGCAGGGAAGTGGCCGTTGGACTCCGATACAAGGACATACAAATGGGGTAGCAGGGTATCTTCTATCACAGCCATACAAGAGTGTGTGTTTGCCGCTCTGAACCAAAGGCAAGCTTTCTTCACTTTACAGCGAGAGTGCGTCCAGATCGTAATTCTTTATCAAATCTTTATTTCCCCCATGAGTTGATAAGCTTCTCGTTGAATATGGATCTCCCCTTCAACCAACTGCTTGTTAACATTGTGGGCTATTTTGCAAACATTGTGGGTTATTTTGAAACAGAAAATCTTATTCCTACGTTATCAGAAGAATAAAAACTGTCGTCCTACGAATCGGAGCGTGGAATGTCAGATTCCTTAATCAGACAGAAAGGTTAGAATGGATAGGTTAAAGTTAGGTATAGTGGGAATTAGTGAAGTTCGGTGACAGGAGGAACAAGACTTTTGGTCAGGTGAATACAGGATTCTAAATACGAAATCAAGTAGGGGTAATGCAAGAGTAGGCTTAATTATGAATAAAAAATAGGAGCGCGGATAACCTACTACGAACAGCATAGTGAACGCATTATTGCAGCAAAGATAGAGACGAAGCCCATGCCTACCACAGTAGTGCAAGATTATATGCCAACTAGTTCCGCAGATTGAAGAAATTTATGATGAGATAAAAGAAGTCATGCAGATAGTGAGGGGAGACGAAAATTTAATGGTCATGCGGGACTGGAATCCGATTGTAGGAAAAGGAAGAGAAGGAAAACTAGTGGTTGAGTATGGACTAGAGGTAAGGAATGAAAGAGGAAGCCGCCTGGTAGAATTTTGCGCAGAGCATAATTTAATCATAGCAGACACTTGGTTTAAGAATCATGAAAGAAGGTTGTATACGTGGAAGGGGCAGGAGACACTGGAAGGTTTCAGATAGATTATGTAATGGTAAGACAGAAATTTAGGAACCAGGTTTTAAATTGTAAGACATTACCAGGAGCAGATGTGGACTCTGACGACAATTTATTGGTTATGAACTGTAGACTAGAACTGAAGAAACTGCGAAAAGGTAGGAATTTAAGGAGAAGGTACCTGGATAAACTGAAAGAACTAAAGGTTGTAGACAGTTTCAGACAGAGCATTAGAGAACGATTGACAACAACGGGGGAAAGGAATATAGTAGAAGAAGAAGGTGTAGCTTTAGGAATGTAATTGAGAAGGCAGCAGAGGATTAAGTAGGTAAAAAGACGAGGACTGGTAGAAATCCTTCGGTAACAGAAGAGATTTTGAATTTAATTGATGAAAGGAGAAAATATAAAAGTCCAATAATCGAACCAGGTGAAAAGGAATACAAACGTCTCAAAAATGGGATCAACAGGAAGTACAAAATGGCTAAGCAGGAATGGCTAGAGGACAGATGTAAGGATGTAGAAGCATATATCACTAGGGGTAACATGTATACTGGTTACAGGAAAATTAAAGAGACCTTTGGAGAAAAGAGAACTTCTTGTACGAATATCAAGAGCTGATATGAAAAACCAGTTATAAGCAAAGAAGGGAAAGCACAAAGATGGAAGGAATTTATAGGGGATCTATACACGGGTGATGTACTTGAGGGCAATATTATGGAAATGGAAGAGGACGTAGATGAGGAGGAAGGAAGAAGAAGAATTTGACAGAGCACTGAAAGACCTAGGTCGAAACATGGCCACGGGGGTAGACAATATTCCATTAGAACTACTGATAGCCTTGGGAGAGCCAGCACTGACGAAACTCTACCAATTGGTGAGTAGGATCAATGAGACAAGCAAAATACCATCACACTTAAAAAGGAATATAATAATTCCAATACCGAAGAAAGCAGGTGTTGACAGGTCTGAAAATTACCTAACTATTAGTTTAATAAGTCACAGTTTGCATAATACTAACACGAATTCCTTACATACCAATGGAAGAACTGGTGAAAGCCGACCTCGGGGAAGATTCCGTAGAAATGTTGGAACAAGTGAGGCCATAGTGACCGTATGACGTATTTTAGAAAATAGATTAAGGAAAGGCAAACCTACGTTTCTAGCATTTGTAGACTGAGAGGAAGCTGTTGACAATGTTGACAGGCATACTCTCTTTCAAAATCTGAATGTGGCACGGGTCAAATACAGGGAGCAAAAGGCTATTTACCATTTGTACAAAAACCAGATGGCTGTTATAAGAGTCGAGGGGCATGAAAGGAAGCTGTGGTTTGAGAAGGAGTGAGACAGTGTGTAGTCTATCCCCGATGTTATTCAATCTGTGTACTGAGCAAGCAACAAAGGAAACAAAAGAAAAATTTGGGGTGGGAATTAAAATCCATGTAGAAGAATTAAAAACTCTAGGGTTTGCCGATGTCTTTGTAATTCTGTTAGAGAATGCAAAGCACCTGGAAGAGCACTTGAACGGAATGGACAATGTCTTAACGGGGGATGTAAGAAGAACATCACAAAAAGGAAAGCCAGGATGATGGAATGTTGTCGAAGTAAATCAGGTGATGCTAAGGCAATTAGATTAGGAAAAGAGACAAAGTAGTAGAAGAGTATTTCTGTTTGGGAACAAAATAATTATGACGGTCGAAGTAGAGGGGATATAAAATGTAGGCTTGCAATTGGGAAGGAAAGCGTTTCTGAAGAAGAGCATTTGTTAACATCGAGTACAGATTCAAGGGTCAGGAAGTTTTTTCTGAAAGTATTTGCATGAAGTGTAGCCATGTGGAAGTGAAACTTGGACGATAAATAGTTTAGATAAGAAGAGAATAGAAGATTTCGAAATGTGCTGTTACAGAAGAATGCTGAAGATTTGATGGGTAGATCACGTAACTAATGAGGAAGTACTGAATAGAATTGGGGAGAAGAGGAATTTGTAGGACAACTTGAATGTAATAAGGGATCGGTTGGTAGGACATGTTCTGAGGCATGAAAGTATCTTCAATTTGGTATTGGAGGGCAGCGTGGTGTGTAAAAATCGTAGAGGGAGACCAAGAAATGAATACAGTTATCAGATTCAGAAGGATGGAGGTTGCAGTAGTTACTTGAAGAAGCTTGCACAGGCTAGAGTAGCATGGTGAGCTGCATCAAACCAGTCTCTTGACTGAAGACCAGAACAACAATATTTTTAATTTTCTTTTCATACCAGTTGGAAGCTTTGAACTGCAGTGAACTGTGGGGCTCACTTCTTTTCTTTACTTTCAGTGTCCAAAGTCTCAATGCCCCGTCATGTCTCTTTGCTATAAAATGATGCACGATTTATCATATCCCACAGAAGTTTTAGGTTTGAGGAATAAAGTTGTTTTAGCTTGTTTACGAAGTTTTGTAACATAGTCTTACTCTTTATTTTCATTTTCTTTCCAACACTGTTTTAATTTTCAGACGTGGTTTCATACTAACTGCTTATCCAGGACGAAACAGACGGTGAAGATAAACATTCCCATATTTGAATCGCAAATTGTTGAAAAAAAAAGTAAAAAATTTAAATTTTCTTTCTTTCACTAAACAGTATATTTAAGAGTATAGCCAATCGTTTGGTGTTGAAATGAAACACGTCGTGCTCATACAAATGGTAGAATAGGTGGTGCACTTTACGCTGTTTTTTGTTGAAACCAGCTGAGTCACTGACATTTCTTTTCCACAGATATTGCTCGTTCCCGCTCAGAATCTGTTTTCCTCCAGTTGTACACATTTTTGACGAACCTATCCACTTCCTTGCCTGTGGCACTAACAGCCACTGTTAATGTTCATTGAGCGGCAGTTGGTTCTATTACTACGGTTCCCAAAAGGAAGAATAGTAGTGCAGATTATTATAGAAATACGGTGAAGGTAGCACGTACCAGAGGAATGCCTTGTCGAAATTACAGAGGATATTATGTTCCAGGGAAAGCAGTTAGAGTATCTTCCATGTAAATATCAATACTCGTATTTCTTGGAACAACCGTAGGAAACTGAATAGATGTAAATAATATCAATATTACCAGCAATACCAGTCTTACGTTATTGATTTCCTTTCAGCTGCAGAATGAAATGTTATGACTCCATTGATGTAACTCAACATAATTTCTTGATCTTCCTACCAAAGATGCCCAGGACTTATATTTCATTTTTAATGAAGCCAAGTAAGTGAAGCAGAGGCGTCCTCAGAAATCTGATCCCGAATGATGTAAAAACTGTAGGGATGCACCGTTTCTATACCATACCTTGGAAGTGAAAGGAAACTGGTTTGCAAGAAAGCTTTCATGACCATACTCGTACATGCAGTGACGAATTCGCTTGTGTTTCGAATCTGTATAACGATGGATTAGTAAGACATACTTTTCACTTAAGAGGAAGACATGAGCCCATCATTTCAGGATTAATGGACAGCATTCCAGTGGCCTACCCGACTTACCAACTATCCATTTATAGAATGGAGATGAAAGATGTGAAGAAATTCATTGAACATGTGCCTGCTGCAAAGAGATCATTCTATGAAGAAGTGCTTTCTTGGCCAGTGATTGACTAAAATTATAGGTCATGTACAGTTAATCATAATTGCTGTTAAAATAATTCAGTTTGTTCTATTCTGTCAGACCATGCTAATGCATTATGAAGTGTTCATACAATTAAATCCTAAAACAGCAGAAAATATGTTTGTAAATTGTTGAAACCAAATTAGTCAAAAAACTTTGACACCATTAAATATCGAAATGTTGTGCTATAAATTAGTTATATCTCTCTCAATAAAAGCACAATGAAACCACTTTCAGTTCTGAAAAATTCCAGTAACGTAACAGTATTACTTATGGCAGTATTTAGTATATTGTTTCTCCTGAAAAGCGTATAATTTGACTTATTTGGTTTCAATAATTGACAGTTCAATTGTTCCTGCATTGGTTTGTCCATATCTTGTACGTATCAGTCAGATACCCATCTGAAAGCATCGTTGGTTTCCTTGCAGGTGATGGCTGATAGGAGGAACCGCTGTTTCCCCTGTATATCCGTTACTGGAGACACTGCTTCGTCCCTCACTATCGTTTACTTGCCTCTTCGTCTGATGCCTCATGATCTACTAAAAGCGTAGTAGCCTCTGCTATTACAGCATCCTCTTCTGTCAACTGTTCCTCTGTTTGTTCATAAATAACCCCACGCTCTTCTCCTGTAGATACATCATCTGCAGTACCAAAGTACTCTACCAGCAGTTTCACAGTTACTGCCTGTCTCGTTCACAACGTTTAATATTTACTAACTCTGTAGACATATTTCCACACAACAAATATAACCTGACCTACTCTAACAGCAAATACAAACGCATGTGACGTATTTTGACCACTGTGCTCCTTGAACAGCGATACGCAAATGAAGGGCTTCAGTATAGTGGGGAAACTTATTGCTGCCCCATTTGTTCCTCCTTCTCCCGTCAATGCCGTTGCAGCATAGCAGCTAAAACTATTTAAAGAGTTATATTGTAACAATTAAGCCCTCAGTCACAAATATTAAGTCTTGTTGCAATCCTTGTCCACAGAAAGAACAGTCCTTAGCGGCTCGCCATCTCACAAGTGTTCGTGACGTCGCCTTTCCGGCTTAGATCTTTTTTAATATGTGGCTTGTAAGTACTGCATCTTTTCGAGTCAGTACAAACTTCATTTTTATTAGTGTACTATATACCTAATGTTTTAGTACAGTTAGTGTATTTCTGAAGACGACGCTCATAGTAGCGTCGAAACCAGGTCGATTTTGACTTAATATTTGTGACCGAGGGCTTATTTGTTACAATATACACTCCTGGAAATGGAAAAAAGAACACATTGACACCGGTGTGTCAGACCCACCATACTTGCTCCGGACACTGCGAGAGGGCTATACAAGCAATGATCACACGCACGGCACAGCGGACACACCAGGAACCGCGGTGTTGGCCGTCGAATGGCGCTAGCTGCGCAGAATTTGTGCACCGCCGCCGTCAGTGTCAGCCAGTTTGCCGTGGCATACGGAGCTCCATCGCAGTCTTTAACACTGGTAGCATGCCGCGACAGCGTGGACGTGAACCGTATGTGCAGTTGACGGACTTTGAGCGAGGGCGTATAGTGGGCATGCGGGAGGCCGGGTGGACGTACTGCCGAATTGCTCAACACGTGGGGCGTGAGGTCTCCACAGTACATCGATGTTGTCGCCAGTGGTCGGCGGAAGGTGCACGTGCCCGTCGACCTGGGACCGGACCGCAGCGACGCACGGATGCACGCCAAGACCGTAGGATCCTACGCAGTGCCGTAGGGGACCGCACCGCCACTTCCCAGCAAATTAGGGACACTGTTGCTCCTGGGGTATCGGCGAGGACCATTCGCAACCGTCTCCATGAAGCTAGGCTACGGTCCCGCACACCGTTAGGCCGTCTTCCGCTCACGTCCCAACATCATGCAGCCCGCCTCCAGTGGTGTCGCGACAGGCGTGAATGGAGGGACGAATGGAGACGTGTCGGCTTCAGCGATGAGAGTCGCTTCTGCCTTGGTGCCAATGATGGTCGTATGCGTGTTTGGCGCCGTGCAGGTGAGCGCCACAATCAGGACTGCATACGAGCGAGGCACACAGGGCCAACACCCGGCATCATGGTGTGGGGAGCGATCTCCTACACTGGCCGTACACCACTGGTGATCGTCGAGGGGACACTGAATAGTGCACGGTACATCCAAACCGTCATCGAACCCATCGTTCTACCATTCCTAGACCGGCAAGGGAACTTGCTGTTCCAACAGGACAATGCACGTCCGCATGTATCCCGTGCCACCCAACGTGCTCTAGAAGGTGTAAGTCAACTACCCTGGCCAGCAAGATCTCCGGATCTGTCCCCCATTGAGCATGTTTGGGACTGGATGAAGCGTCGTCTCACGCGGTCTGCACGTCCAGCACGAACGCTGGTCCAACTGCGGCGCCAGGTGGAAATGGCATGGCAAGCCGTTCCACAGGACTACATCCAGCATCTCTACGATCGTCTCCATGGGAGAATAGCAGCCTGCATTGCTGCGAAAGGTGGATATACACTGTACTAGTGCCGACATTGTGCATGCTCTGTTGCCTGTGTGTATGTGCCTGTGGTTCTGTCAGTGTGATCATGTGATGTATCTGACCCCAGGAATGTGTCAATAAAGTTTCCCCTTCCTGGGACAATGAATTCACGGTGTTCTTATTTCAATTTCCAGGAGTGTAATTCTGACACGGTCACTGAAACTTAGCAGCTATGTTCAAAGTTTTTTTATTTTTTTATTTAAAGAGTTTTTCTTTCTAGTCAATAACAGAACAAAAACAGTTTTTCTCTATTCCCCGCCACAGCTACAATAACCTTCTCTTGTCAGATTTCTTTTTACAAGCTTTTCTACATATTAACCACATTAGTTTCTACT
Organism: Schistocerca cancellata; assembly: GCF_023864275.1. Lineage (NCBI taxonomy): Eukaryota > Metazoa > Arthropoda > Insecta > Orthoptera > Acrididae > Schistocerca > Schistocerca cancellata. The sequence continues at coordinate 478,849,620 of NC_064628.1, read as the reverse complement.
TATTTCATTTGGCCGCTGATAACTTCGTCTTTGAGCGCCCTTATTCCACACACACACACACACACACACACACACACACACACAAAACACACACACACACACATACACACACACACACACACACACACACACACACACACTCATATATATATATATATATATATATATATATATATATATATATATAATGCGATAATGCGAACATATTCAAAGACTATCGCATAATACATCAGGCAAATTACCACGATTTAGCACAAAGAATTGCCTTTATGTAGGCACACCAAACTGCAAGGTTACTTTTGACTTAAATCAGTTGCGTTCTGAAATGGTTCAAATGGCTCTGAGCACTATGGGACTTAATTTCTGAGGTCATCAGTCCCTAGAACTTAGAACTACTTAAACCTAACTAACCTAAGGACATCACACACACCCATGCCCGAGGCAGGATTCGAACCTGCGACCGTAGCGGTCGCGCGGTTCCAGACTGTAGCGCCTAGAACCGCTCGGCCACTCCGGTCGGCAGTTGTGTTTTGGAGTAAAAAGTATCTGAAACGACTGTGTGATTAAAGACCAACGCGACGAGGATGTAATCAGGGCAGCAGTACTCCACCGTTTAGCTCTGTAGCATTTGTAATATTCACGCAGTTACCACTGACATCACTTTTCAGGTTAGAAGAAACCGTGCACGCTTAGTTAATACGGACGCGTCGTAATACTGACATTAACATCTACTTCGCTCTGATTACACACATTACCACAGCCTTTTGCCGTTCCATTCACTCGGACGTCTATCTGCCATTCGAAATCCCTTGCCTCCCTCAGAAACAATCAGCCGTCTCTTACTGGGACAATGCCTACGTGATCACTCGTCAGAATGTGTTGATCAAGATGTTTGGCTCTAAAACCTCATGAATACGATTTGCGTCTGTTTCTAAGTCAACTGCCCACATCTCTGTGATACAAAGAAACATTTGAAATGGTTTCTTGCCTGACACTTGTTCCCTTATTAAATTGCTCAAACCTCCAATGCGTATAGTTTCCTGTTAGGATGTGTCATCACATATTTATAGAATGAAGGTAAATGTCAGCATCATTTTTAAACTGTCGATGTAAAACAATTATTTACATTTATAATCTGCCATTTGCTTTTGTAATGTGCGGGGCTTATAGCATATGGTGTTATACCTCTGGTTTGCGTCGCATTGTGAAAATTTAGGCTTTCTCTTTAACTTAGTTCATATTTTTAACCAGTTGTCACACCGTCATATGTTAGGAAGCCACTTGCATCATTAACTTGCGATCGACGTCCCAATTAGGTTAGTATCTTGTTTGCCCATTTCTCGCAAGGAAATGAGATCTGTTTTTAACGCTGTAGTTATTCCGACACATTTCGTTTTATAATTGGTTTTGCCGAACTATTTAATTAATAAACTGCAAAGCAGAAATACAGTGAGGGAACAATAAGGGACGAGTAATAAGGCCACGGAATATTTGGAATTCGTTTCCGTTATTAAGATATACATTTCAATCACTTCTACTGCGTCAAAGAGTTGCTTGTACTACCTCTTGAGGTATTCCTTGAGGGAACAGGCCCATTCCAACTGTCCTACTGCGTTCTGTACTGTGATGAACAGCAGTCGGTTTCATACCTAATACACAGCGAGGAACAATATAATGTTCTATATCAGAAGGGTGCAGTTCTTTCAAGCAGGACTCAAATAAGGAGAAGTTATCTCGTGTCATACAACAATAACTTTTTCTATTTACAATAATCTGCCTTCCTAGTTTAGTTATGGAAAAGAAGAACCAAATGTGTGGGTGAATCTGTGCTTAACTTACTACGACAGTATATTTTATTTTTCGTTTTCTGTCTTCGTCTCTCGCATCTTAGAGACCACAAATCCAGGAATGACATGCTACATCGGAGCGCTTCTGTCCAGTCTTCTTACTTTGACTGAACGTGTTAAAACCGTTGACGAAGCTACCTGCTCCGGTTAAGAAATTCGAACTGAATGTTATTGATCCGAGCTGCACCACAATATGAGTAGGTAGACATCTGCAATGCTCAAACCTGCCTTCTGATTTTCCCAGCCTGCCAAATTACCTTATCCTCATATTATATGCAGGTGGTGAATTACAGCTTGCAGATATTTAAAGATAGTTATGTTCACATAGCACCAAAATTTGCTAATTAAGCAGACCTTATTCGAGACCAGTTGCGACGAAACTGACCATCGTCATACATCATAAAATTATTGTAAAAATCTATCGGATAATATTCCTACCGTGGCGTAACTAATACATACAAAATATTAAAAAGTCATCCTGCGTCACTTTTGTCAAGGATACAATGTACTAGTACAGCCGGACCATGATACCATCTTCATCTTAAACTCAATACAACATTCTATAAGGAATGGAGCAGTGTACAAACTTATAAAGAGGGCTTTTTTTAATATGAAATAGTCAAATTTGTCCAGATGACATAGTTAACACTGAAACATGATAAATCAAACCCCAATCTGGGCTTCCCAAGCAATAAAACCGTGGATGCGTACGTCAGAAGTGAAGATTCTTCTGTTTTTATCCAGCTTCGTACTTTGCAGGTTTTGCCTAATTTTTGAAAGCAGCACATTGTGTTTAGCGTCACTTTCAAATGCCTTTTGCATGGAAGCAATGAGAGATGAGGTAAATGTCACGCACAATCCATAAGAAAATGAGTAACAATTACAAATGAACCCCTCGTGGTGTTTCTTAGGATGCAGGAGATGGCTGTTGCGCATAGGCAGACTGCTAGGGCAGCCGTGTTCGGGACAGCGGCGGCGACGGCAGCAGTCGATATTCGGAAACCGGAGCGGAAAGCGTCCAGTGCTGGCCAGGCAGCCAGAGCCTTGTTGCCACCGATAGGACTGCGGGAAGGGGGGGGAGGGGGGCAAAGGGGAAGGCCACAAGTGCAGAGAGCGCTGAGCAGCTGACGCCCAGCTGCCGGACGGCAGGAAGGGTACGTCCTAAGCTGTGATCCCAGCATTACGGCTAACCAGGCAGTACCGAAAGGATGGCGAATTGGCCCCCGGCCAAAGAAGCTCGCATAGAGGGGACGTGAAAGCTAGCACAAAAAAAAACAAAAAACAAAGAGTTAAGGTGGCCTAAGAATTAAGTAGGAGACGAACGAATTCTACCATTATGTTCCTATCTTGTCCTTACGTATTAAGGCGCAGACACACTAGGCCAATGAACGACAGCGAACCGTTTCGTTGGCAGAGATTTGCCTAGTTTGTACGGGACTATTCCACGTTTTGCTATGGCATCCCATCATATCAACATCGCCGTCTGCAGGAGGATATTTTGTCGTGCCAGCTTCGCACTGCTACGAGAAATGGCACACAACACCAGGCAACAGCTGAATTCGAATGGACATGCTTTACGGCCTTGCATTAGCAAATGCCAAGGACAATCACAGTTTTGGCCTGGGAATGAGTTGACGCAGCTACGGTTCCCCAAAAAACATCACAGGAACGAGCTACATAGAGGCAGAAAGGAAGGTTCAGGCGTCTTTCGCAGCAACAACACCGTGCGGATCACAGAATCTCGGAAAGCATCCCGCCAACTTGACGGCGAGAAATATTAACATGGGTGCAAAGTCGGCACTTAATAAAGGATTTAATTTCCCATCTTCGCCGCAGGACATTCCTGTGATATAATAAGACCCGTCGAACAGGCAGTCCGCAAGCTCCCAAAAGTAACAGCGGATGAAATACGACATGAAACGAGCTATGTTCTGACGAAAGTAAAGTTACCAGCACGCAACAAGACCAGGAATAACCGCAATGGCCTGCGAGCATTTCTCAGTGAGGGAAGCACTGCTGACAAGGAGAATGCAGCCGTAATTTTGCAATACGCGAACTACGACACGAAGACCTCCGCGCTACTGGATGAAACTTCTGATCGGAAACTCCCACGCCAGTCAACATCGAGAATAATAATGAAGCGTTCTGAACTTCTAATACGTTCTTCGGTTGAAGACACTGTGGTCAAGGATCTTCTCCCACAGGCAGCTAGACCACTTACTGCTTACGCTTTACCGAAGATCACAAGTGGGGGACGCCATTCCGCCTCACCGCATCCGCTATTGGTTGACCAACATATAACCTCTCAAATTACTTTGCCAATCTCATCGCTCCACACGTGGGACGCTACTCCACACGTGGGACGCTACGAACATCATATTAAAAATTCAGCTCGTTTCGTCTCCGACTTAGTGACGTGACGCTGTGGTCAGTCCTGAAGCGATGGCAATGTATAGGCATGTGCCAGTTAAGGACTGTATGGACTGAATAGCCCAGATTTTTGTACTGAAGTGATCACGGTGTTTAGTCATACTCTTACGTCTTCTTATTTTGCATACAACAACGGGTATTACCAACAGACGGGCAGTGTAGCAATAACAAGCCCGTTAGCTCCATCTGTGGCAAAACTGTTCGTGGAGAATTTTGAGGGTTGCCTCAGACACAGCGACATTAAACGTTATAGCCTATTTGTTTCTTTCGATACATTCGGCTGGACGGACATGAGAAAGTTGACGAGTTCTTCGAACACCTCAACGGGATTCACAGTAACATCCAGTTTACCATGGAGGTAGAAAAAGACGACGCATTGGCCATCCTCGACGTTCTCGTCCTCCACAAACGAAATGGATGCACTGACCACAGCATCTCTAGCAAACCCCGTCCACACCTATCTGTACTTACACGCCATCAGTCATCATCACACGGCACCAAGCCCACTGTCTTACAAACACTGGTGCGTCATGCAAGAATGATACAAGACGCTGATAACCTACAGCACGAGCTAACCCGCCAGCGCTAATTCATCAGGAATAAAGGCTATAACGTCCACCAAATACAGTCCTGGAAATTGAAAAAAGAACACATTGACACCGGTGTGTCAGACCCACCATACTTGCTCCGGACACTGCGAGAGGGCTGTACAAGCAATGATCACACGCACGGCACAGCGGACACACCAGGAACCGCGGTGTTGGCCGTCGAATGGCGCTAGCTGCGCAGCATTTGTGCACCGCCGCCGTCAGTGTCAGCCAGTTTGCCGTGGCATACGGAGCTCCATCGCAGTCTTTAACACTGGTAGCATGCCGCGACAGCGTGGACGTGAACCGTATGTGCAGTTGACGGACTTTGAGCGAGGGCGTATAGTGGGCATGCGGGAGGCCGGGTGGATGTACCGCCGAATTGCTCAACACGTGGGGCGTGAGGTCTCCACAGTACATCGATGTTGTCGCCAGTGGTCGGCGGAAGGTGCACGTGCCCGTCGACCTGGAACCGGACCGCAGCGACGCACGGATGCACGCCAAGACCGTAGGATCCTACGCAGTGCCGTAGGGGACCGCACCGCCACTTCCCAGCAAATTAGGGACACTGTTGCTCCTGGGGTATCGGCGAGGACCATTCGCAACCGTCTCCATGAAGCTGGGCTACGGTCCCGCACACCATTAGGCCGTCTTCCGCTCACGCCCCAACATCGTGCATCCCGCCTCCAGTGGTGTCGCGACAGGCGTGAATGGAGGGACGAATGGAGACGTGTCGTCTTCAGCGATGAGAGTCGCTTCTGCCTTGGTGCCAATGATGGTCGTATGCGTGTTTGGCGCCGTGCAGGTGAGCGCCACAATCAGGACTGCATACGACCGAGGCACACAGCGCCAACACCCGGCATCATGGTGTGGGGAGCGATCTCCTACACTGGCCGTACACCACTGGTGATCGTCGAGGGGACACTGAATAGTGCACGGTACATCCAAACCGTCATCGAACCCATCGTTCTACCATTCCTAGACCGGCAAGGGAACTTGCTGTTCCAACAGGACAATGCACGTCCGCATGTATCCCGTGCCACCCAACGTGCTCTAGAAGGTGTAAGTCAACTACCCTGGCCAGCAAGATCTCCGGATCTGTCCCCCATTGAGCATGTTTGGGACTGGATGAAGCGTCGTCTCACGCGGTCTGCACGTCCAGCACGAACGCTGGTCCAACTGAGGCGCCAGGTGGAAATGGCATGGCAAGCCGTTCCACAGGACTACATCCAGCATCTCTACGATCGTCTCCATGGGAGAATAGCAGCCTGCATTGCTGCGAAAGGTGGATATACACTGTACTAGTGCCGAAATTGTGCATGCTCTGTTGCCTGTGTCTATGTGCCTGTGGTTCTGTCAGTGTGATCATGTGATGTATCTGACCCCAGGAATGTGTCAATAAAGTTTCCCCTTCCTGGGACAATGAATTCACGGTGTTCTTATTTCAATTTCCAGGAGTGTAAATGGACTGATTTCAAGTGAGACTCACAACAAGACCAACGACGAGGAGCAGGAAAAGGAACTTACTTTCTTGCCATTCGGTGACTCCATGTCGGTCAGTATAAGAAGTATGCTGAAATGAGATCAAATCAGGCCTCAGACTAAAATCCATCAATTACTGAGGCCAGTCAAAGACGCAGCAGGTTCACAACACCTGGACTCTACAAGTTATCTTGCGCGTGTGACCAGTCTTACGTCGGATAGAGAGTACGCACTGTGTAACAAAGCAGGAAGGAGCAAGAGAGGTTTCAGCGTCCACGCTACCCGAGAAATCCGCTTTAGCTGAGCACTCTTTAGGAAACGAAAACCGGATAAAATCTGACGAAATATTCCTCGTACACTCGCACAAACGGCTTCTGGGACTGTGTCATTAAAGAGGTCACCCTAAATGGAGACTGTGGCCTGCAGCTCAACACGGCGTGGGATCCAGCGATCGCGCGGTTGAAGCGGGTGCAACGAAAGCTGAGTCAACACACGGCGATGCAGCGGCACCGCCGACGTCACACCTGGCAGCTAGTGAATATAAGAGGTACACCAGCAGCCCACTGGCAGTCGTATCACTCGCCAATGGCCAAGGAATTCTTGTCCGAAGGTTGGTGTAATTTTAATTGCTTGTTCGCTGTTGGAAACCCGAGAACCTTCTATTCAATGTCAGCGCTGCGAGACCCTGCATTCGTAAGACACTAAATCATGTGTAAGAAAACTGTGCAAGACACAAGTAGCAATAATAACCGCTTCTTCTCTTCAGAAGACGTTCAATGAATACAAGAGTGACTTAGTAAAACATCCAGTAGCATATAAGGTTCTCAAAATGATAATTAAAATACTAATTTTCTAAATTCTCAGTTAAGTACAAGGATTAATTTTAAGCAACTTTGATTCCATCAGGAGTTAATTTTAACTGGTTAAAAGTTAGGTGCTGTTACCCCTGATATACCAAAAAAAAATAAATAAATAAAAGAAAAACAAACCAACATCAGTGCTAACTGCTTCTAGTGTAGGTGTGAGGACGGCTAGAGATCAACGAACAATGATCTACTCACGGCGTTCTTGTAACCGTCAGATAATTCAATTTGCATTTGCGATGTAAGGAAAACATATCCTTTGCGACTGATAGTCACTAAAATTCACTATGGTAGCCGATGGTATCATTGAAGTTTTCTAAGAGAATATGTATTCTCCAGGAACAGGATATCTACCGTTCAAATGGCTCGTCACTTATCTCTTATAATGACCTGAGTGTGGTCCTACGAAGACTTACAGAAAGAATTCGCCAAATGGGGCACCTCGTTATTTTATCTTAGCCACTGAAATCGAAAATCGTCAGGTAACTTCTTCATTAATTTCTTGTACGGCACAAATATTAAATTTTATAGTAATCAGCAGGTCAGTAAAGATATTTGCAGAAGAACGAGCGTTATTGACTACACTTAACCCATCGTGTGATTATGTTTTCATCAGGCCGAATCGTGGTATGCGTATGGAAGCAACAGTCCTGCGAAGCTCTAGAAGATGACCTTCTGTCACATTGTAAGAGGCCTCCTCTCAGTCGATAACTGGGGTGATGAAACCCCGTGTAATGAAGAGCCACTAGCATGTAATGAGGCTATAATTCGCAGTCTGTGATCGTACGGAGCCCGCGTTATAGGGCGGTCGCTTCGTGATTGGTTATCGGCCCTCCCTTCCTCCACCAGGCATCACTCGCTACAGCAGCTCGGTTTCTCACCAAGGGAATGTTAGATCTTAAAGCCGCAATGATGCCGCATTAGTGAGATGCACTTATTAGTACTATTCGCCGAAAATTTCAATATAATACAAATGTCTATATAATGTGAATGTGTGCAACACATGTACCTCGAATAAGGCGGACGAATCATTACTAGCTAGAGAAGAAATCCAATTATGATGACTGTAAATAGTAGAATAACCGAAATATGAAAAGGTAAAGAAGTGTGAAAATAGAGGTCAATCACAAAAGTAAACAAAATATATAAAACTCCAACAAAAAAGTATCGTAAAATGAATTCCGCAAACAGGTACGAAATAATTTCAGATAAGAAAAGTGCCGAGGTAATTTTTTTTCTCCGGGCTCTGAAAGTTAGTATGAATAAGTGGCTACTTTCGTTATATCATTGATGTCAAATTCCTTTTATTCTGTGTACTGCACGTTCCCCTTCAAATGTGGCGACTTATTGTTATCGACTACATAACAAGGTACCTTCGTTAAAGCTGCGAAGACATTCTGTAACCTTTCAATAAAAATACATCTACGTCAGGAGTTGTAGATACATCTGCAGGAAACTATCGTGGACTTTACTTAGTACGCACATTTCCTCTGGTAACAAAATACTTAGAAGCGCTGTTAATCAATTGTGGTCTCCCAGCAGGTGCATAGTTGGTAAAGAGATTTCGCACAATCTTCGCGACGTTCCGATAGTTTTCTAATTATCTCAGTCTCAAGTTTCTTACGGCAAACTTCTACATTTTCTGTTGATCTTCGCTTTATCAGTAAATTGTAGTAGTGTTCTTAACGGCCCACGTTTTCCATTTTTCTTTCTACAGCGTAATGGAAAACATAAATGTTAAGAAACGTTCTTTGCAAACAGATGTTACATGATCAAAAAACATTACCACTCGTAGCCCGTTACAGATTCTTTTCATATATTATTTTATACGTCCTTTTTACCTTTCTCCTTTTTACCTTTCTCATAATTCTTCAACGGTATGCCTCAAGATGGTCGAAACATACGGTGTCAGGTTTTCGTAGGATCATATTTCTGACCAAATAAGTGCCTCTTACGCCTTTAAAGACTTAAATCAATTTTATTGGTACAATAAGCACCATTTAGAAGGAGGCTTCCCGGATAATAGGACTGTTTAATATCTTCCATATGGATGATCCACTGTTACATTCAATTTATACAGGGTGTTTCAAAAATGACCGGTATATTTGAAACGGCAATACAAACTAAACGAGCAGCGATAGAAATACACCGTTTGTTGCAATATGCTTGGGACAACAGTACATTTTCAGCCAGACAAACTTTAGAAATTACAGTAGTTACAATTGTCAACAACAGATGGCGCTGCGGTCTGGGAAACTCTATAGTACGATATTTTCCACATATCCACCATGCGTAGCAATAATATGGCGTAGTCTCTGAAAGAAATTACCCGAAACCTTTGACAACGTGTCTGGCGGAATGGCTTCACATGCAGATGAGATGTACTGCTTCAGCTGTTCAAGTGTTTCTGGATTCTGGCGGTACACCTGGTCTTTCAAGTGTCCCCACAGAAAGAAGTCACAGGGGTTCATGTCTGGCGAATAGGGAGGCCAATCCACGCCGTCTCCTGTTTGTTTCGGATAGCCCAAAGCAATCACACGATCATCGAAATATTCATTCAGGAAATTAAAGACGTCGGCCGTGCGATGTGGCCGGGCACCATCTTCCATAAACCACGAGGTGTTCGCAGTGTCGTCTAAGGCAGTTTGTACCGCCACAAATTCACGAATAATGTCCAGATAGCATGATGCAGTAATCGTTTCGGATCTGAAAAATGGGCCAATGATTCCTTTGGAAGAAATGGCGGCCCAGACCAGTACTTTTTGAGGATGCAGGGACGATGGGACTGCAACATGGGGCTTTTCAGTTCCCCATATGCGCTAGTTCTGTTTATTGACGAAGCCGTCCAGGTAAAAATAAGCTTCGTCAGTAAACCAAATGCTGCCCACATGCATATCACCGTCATCAATCCTGTGCACTATATCGTTAGCGAATGTCTCTCGTGCAGCAATGGTAGCGGCGCTGAGGGGTTGCCGCGTTTGAATTTTGTATGGATAGAGGTTTAAACTCTGGCACATGAGATGATACGTGGACGTTGGCGTCATTTGGACCGCAGCTGCAACACGGCGAACGGAAACCCGAGGCCGCTGTTGGATCACCTGCTGCACTAGCTGCGCGTTGCCCTCTGTGGTTGCTGTACGCGGTCGCCCTACCTTTCCAGCACGTTCATCCGTCACGTTCCCAGTCCGTTGAAATTTTTCAAACAGATCCTTTATTGTGTCGCTTTTCGGTCCTTTGTTTACAGTAAACCTCCGTTGAAAACTTCGTCTTGTTGCAACAACACTGTGTTCTAGGCGGTGGAATTCCAACACCAGAAAAATCCTCTGTTCTAAGGAATAAACCATGTTGTCCACAGCACACTTGCACGTTGTGAACAGCACACGCTTACAGCAGAAAGGCGATGTACAGAATGGCACACCCACAGACTGCGTTGTCTCCTATATCTGTCACATCACTTGCAGCGCCATCTGTTGTTGAAAATTGTAACTACTGTAATTTCGAAAGTTTGTCCGCCTGAAAATGTACTGTTGTCCCAAGCATATTGCAACAAACGGTGTATTTCTATCGCTGCTCGTTTAGTTTTTATTGCCATTTCAAATATACCGGTCATTTTTGAAACACCCTGTATGTTATTTTCAGATATTTTCATTACATTTGTCTCCTCCGTGTTAATTTTCCTGAAATATTCTCTCCGAAAATCAGTTACTCTATCATTTGAAGTGCGTACTCTTGTGCCTTCAAGCAGTCTATCTTCAGCACATTTCACCCTATTACAAATTTGCTTTCACATTTTAAAATTGCCCATTTATGTCAGTGCTTCTTGCATCAAATACTATTCATACATCCTGAATAGTTAAGGAAAAAAGTAACTTACACCTCATCCCCTCCAATTTTAATTCTGTTGGTCTAACGAAATTTCATTCTTAATTGTGGTTTGTAACTGTTCGATCTGTCTGGTCATTTCGACTTTGTTTTAGTATTACCAAGGATCCGACCACACAAACAAGGAGAAACCATTTTACCTCGTAATGAAACATAAACCTCTATTCCTATTTTCACTCTGAATAATCTCATAGCGTCTCATGCCCCCACTCATCTTTTGAATTGAAATCAGTCTTTTTCTGTAGCATCTTCGAACTTTCAATCCAAACATTTAGAAATATTTTGTGTAGTAATTTTCCTGGTAATTACAAATAGCTGATATTTATGTAGCCTCTGTAATTCCAAGTGTTTGTTTTCTTTGGCAATTCTGACAGACAAGAAACCATTGGACCATTTTTCACTTTAGTAAGTCTTACTGACAAGTGTAATCAAAGTCTTAATTTTGTTGTCTTCTAATTCCTTCGATAGATCCGCTGATGTATCATCACCTATAGCTTTCCCCTTTCGTATCACTTCACTCTTTGAAATTTCATGTCCTTTGATGTCAACATCTATCAAGTAATCACTTCTTACAAATACAGCTACTGTTTTTGATCGTGGAGTTTTTTTATCAATGCTTCCAAGATTTCAAGATTTTTAGTAATATTTTTGTTACCAGTGACATAGTATATTTTCGAAAATCCACTGCGTACACTTTCTCTGAGTCTAGAGCCTAAATATTGTGGTTTCTAGTGCAAGATGCCTTTTTAACGTGGTACGCTGAAGTCATTATGACACACCAACTTCTTCCGATTGCCTACAAGCTAGAGGCAATGAAGTCATCAATTAAGTTTAACGCACGACGTTATCAGGTGACAGATAGCGAAAAATTTAAAAATAAATGGTGGCATTGGCAGGGATTAAAGCAAAATGTAAGATGACGCGAAAATAAATATAAAAATTTATACATTCACGATGCTGGGACTAGACAAGCTTTGAATTTTAACACCAACCCCTCTACTGCCCTCACCTCATTTCAAATACAAGCCATTAAAATGAACATCCACAGTGCAGCCGTTTCGGTGTTCAAAAGTATCCGAACATTCATAATTTTTTCTTCATTATGTTAAAAAAGATTTAGACCAAAAATTATGAAAGGGCTGGAACTAACATGTTTATGACTGTACTTGCAAGTATTTAACAGCTATTTTTTCTGCCTCACTTGAAAATATTTATTCAAAAAAGGTACATAGAGGATGGAACTTGCAGTATTTTCCGAGATGCTCATATTTATCCAAACTCTCTGAATATGTTTGTGCAATGCTCAAAAGTATTTACCAAAACACTGATGTAAACTCTCACAATACAGTCATCTTATCTGTATTCAAATATATCTGAGCACGCTGATTCTTTTTTTTTTGCGTGATGTTCAAAAATATTTATTCCAAAAATTACAAAAAACACTATACCGGTATGTGCAAAGTTTGATTTCTCAACCACAGGTGATGTCAGGCATAATGGCGGGGCAGATTAATTTTTTTCACATCTTACATGTTTTATGTTTATCAGATGTCACAAGCTGGGCGGACAAACATCGACAAAAATGAAATTTCAGATTGAGCATTTCTCCAGTTCCGATGAGTCTTGTGTTGGTGACATCCTATGCACTCATCTGATAGTATAGAGCAGTATTACACGCATGAAACGCTGCAAATGAACAAGAGCGCTAATGCTGATCTAACTTATAGTTTATCGTGCACTTGTCGACGAGAATTACCCAAGTGAATAATATTGTTCTCACATCAAAATTCGTTAAAACTCGTCTCTAGAGCCAATAACAAACTCAGCTAAACATTAATGCTACCCCAGGTAGGATATTAGCTTCATCTATCGGTTCAAAATGTCTGTCAACTTCTGCTGTAACAGAGTCACTATTAAATGAGACTTCAACTGAATTCGATAGTGGCAACTACTAATACGTACTCGTATAGCTAACAGACAATGGTTGTTACACTTTCAACGTCAGCCATACATAAACGCAACTCCATGCTAGGGTATCATCTTTACCTTGAAATGCCACACGTATGCCACCTTCCACTACTAATGTCAAACATTACAGCACAATATTAATACACTCTTATAGATAAGGAACGAGGGTCGTAATATAAATAAAAAATGATGCCTAAACCATTACTGTCGACTCTGATATTAAGTGTTCCATCCTAGTTTCGTGCGTCAGTTATCTGGATCACTATTATATAACAGTAAAAAATACATGTGGCATGCTTCACAGGTAGTTAAGAGATTCTCCTAGGCCCGTATGAGAGTAAGTTCATGTTGATGCGAAAACGATGTATTATTTACTGTGTGACACCTTAAACCAAGAATATAGACTCTCAAAATAATTGCCACAATGATATTTCTACGTCTAAATTGTCCTATAACTGCAGAAAACAGAAGTAAAAACAATGCGATAATATTTGACCACTATTATTAACTTCTTTTATTGTATCGGTCTAAGACTTACCTCTAGTAGTAAGGTTATCCACCAGTGTCCTATTTTCAAATAGTTTAGCACAACAAACTAAACAAAAAATGATGCATTTTGATGACGCCGACCGGGGTGGCCGAGCGGTTCTAGGCGCTACACTCTGGAACCGCGCGACCACTACGGTCGCCTACGGCATGGATGTGTGTGATGTCCTTAGGTTAGTTAGGTTTAAGTAGTTCTAAGTTCTAGGGGACTGATGACCACGGCAGTTAAGTCCCTTAGTACTCAGAGCCATTTGAACCATTTTGAAGATACTGGTAATATATGATATCAAACTTTATTATTCGTTGTACTTCTAATCCAAGAAATATGAATTCTATGTAGACATTAAAACACGATCAAGGACGGTGCTGGAAGCAGGCAGAGATAAAATATCGCCAAAGACGACGGTGCAACAATGCAGAGATGGAAGATCTTGAAAATAAAGGCTTTGTCATAGAAGTAAACTTTCAGATCTCTGATAAAAAACGAAAATTCTAAATTTGCAGCAAAATGAAATTCATTACTTCTAAAATAATGTAATATTTCGATAATGTAAAACACGTCTCATTACGTTCGTATGTTAATGGTTCCATAAAGTTTAAAAAAGACTACTACAGAAGAGATATTACAGAGAGAAACATTTAGATTACGTAGGACTTGTTAACGACCAAAGCTCGATTGCTGTAGCATACTTTGCAACCCCAATGGACCTTCAGATTAAATGTTTACAAATCTAAATTGTCTGTATATATGTCACTAAAATTCACATATGTTAATCGTTCGCACTACCGAAATAAATTACGCTTTACTAGATGACCAGTTTGATCTTAGTACCACGCACTAAATTCATCAAATTATATAAGCATTCGTTCTATAACGCTGCAAACCAGACATGGGCACTACTGCTAATCTAACTTACACTTCAAAGTTCACATGTCGCCTACAGTTAACATAGTAAACAATGCTATTCTCCTATCTAAAACTCGTCTCTAAAGCAGATACCCAATTTAGGCAAACCTTAGAGTGATTGATGCTAGCGAACTAGAACCGTCTTGCAATTCAAAATAGTGAAATGGGCACTGCATGGCACTTCAGTGGAACAGCATATTGAACTGTAGAAAGACACATTCACATAGGTGAGAACCAAGGATTCCTATGTTTTCAAAATAAGCCATACTTGATAGCGTCTCCATGCTAGGGTATTCACTTTAACTTGCCATACAAAACGTGTGTGATCTTCTGTTGATAATGCTAAATCATACTGCCAGACAAAGGAAACAACTATCTTTGAACTGAATGTTTTCGAAAACTTTAATAGATCAGAGTTGTTCTGAGAACTTGGTATAATTTATTAGCACTTGCCATGGGATGTCAGCTACTGGGGATATTAGCTTGTGTGGACTGTTATCCAGTGTAATCAATAAATAGATTACAAGTAAACATGTAACACATGGTTTTATTCAACATTTAACAAATTTTAATGCGCTGTCGGTGGGTGTCACCTAGTGAATCTGAAATATTAATTACCACTAGGAGTTAACAGTATGTATGTATATGTGTGTGTGTGTGTGTGTGTGTGTGTGAAATATTCTAACAGTAGAAGGTGATAGTTGAGGAAGATGTAAAAGTTTGTCATAGACACAGACCAGGGACACTCTGCATCGGTAAGATAGTAAGGTAGTCACTGATATCATTGTTGACTCCAGGTCTTATGAATGGTCACAACAATAAGACAGCTCGGGAATGACGTTAATGTAGAAGAGCAGCAGTTGTGGAAATCTTCCCTGCTCGCCTCACATATGTGATGTCAGAAGGACAGAGCAGAGATATGTATGTATTCTTAGACAGCGATCACTCAGACGAGACGAGACATGTTTTAAATTTGGGAGGCATAGCTGTAAGCGACTCACGACTATGTAAGAGGGTCTGTGCTAGTCGAAATCTTCTGTGAGAAAGCACCTATGCGTTTATGTCTACTCGGCTTGTTGCGACACGCTTGGAGACTGCAAAAACATGCATGTGGAGACATCAGTAAATCTCATACTAAATTAGCATTATCAGGAGAAGATGACAAATATTTTGTACTGGAGGATAATATTAGTTCTCTTACATGGACTCAATAATATATTAAAAATATGGATTATAGTTCGTTTAAGTGGTCAAAAAAAGTAAGAGCATTATGATTAATGTGGTTCTTTTATTTTTATCATAATATCTCATTTACAGGCTGTAAAATTCAGTTTAATTGGAAATAGACTGTCAATCTAGACATCTTGCATTAATGTTTACTGATAAGAATATTGATGTAGAGATACGAAGTCATGAGACTGGAAGACAAAAGGAAACCTGGTAAAAACTGTGTAATACACGACATAAATATGGTAATCATTGTGTGGTTATAATTAGTCTCCAAACAGACAGTTATCAGCTGCATGTAATTAGGAAATAGCTAAACGTTATAAATTTTGAAACAGAATTTACACACATTTTTTAAAACTTAATCCAGTCCAAGAAGTAATCGCAGCGATCGCGATACAATCAGCAGCAAATTCCACTGTAGCCTTCTAGCTGTAGCATTTTGACATCCTTATGATAATTTCTTTCAGAATATTGAAAATATTTTTCCTATGCAACATTCGTGAAAATATGAATGTTGAAGAGTCGATGGTCCCTTGTAACAATTATTGAATGGAAAAGTTTAACCCTGTAAAAAGACGCTTCTGACTTCGAAACTTCTAATTTATTTTCCCTCTATTAAGCTAACAATCAATACTCTCACTGTTAGTTAAAAATGACAACGAAAGTCACTTTCTCGAATGTTCACCATCTCTTTCTCATTCGCTATGTTTCAAATCTGCAAGAAGAAGAAGAAGATCGTCTGAATATTCTAGTACAGAGTAAGTATACGAGAAGTGATACATCTGATAGTAAAATCTTTATAACTTTCTTTTTGCAGCAGAAGAGAAATGTATGTGTGTACGTGACATCTTTTAAAGGAGATAGACATACAGGCCAACAGCAACAACAAACCCTTGCTACCGCATTTAAAGTCTGTCTTAATCAGCAGGTACTGACTCCAGCACATGTGCATCGATGCAATCTTCAGAGGTATGATATTTGTTTCCTAAATGAACATGTGAATTCTCCCAAGAAAGTCGATTAGCACAGATCTTCTTAAGTAATCGTGATATAACTTTTAAGTATGCCCTCTAAAATTCTAACTAGTGTCGAGCCGTCCGAGAGTTTGCTGACTAAGAATACACAATTATCTCAGTACAGTCTCTTGACATTACACATTATGTTAAGGATGTCAAAACGCTACAGCTGGAAAACTATAGACTCAACACTACTAACGAAAAGGTGAAATTTTCTGCTGATTGTACTGCTGCATTTCCTTGTTCGATTGAATTAAATTAAAATCACTTGGAGCTCTTCCACGCTAATTTCGTTTTTCAACTGTCTTACAGCAGTGTCCAATTACAAGCCTCAGCATTAACAATGGTATCAGTAGCCACCTTACCGATTTTGTAAAGTACCTCCTATATGTCTACAAGAACTTTATATGTCTTCCTTGACTGTCAACTCCGGGTGCTGAAATAGTTTTTGGGATCCTGCAGCTTACAGCCACTGTCAGCACATTCTTTTCTTATTTTTTAATTGTTAAATAAAGCTGTTCGTTACACTTTCACTTCGTTATACCTTTGCTGGTTACATTGTAAAACAGTCTACAGTAGCTGGCAGCCCCAGAAGCTGATGCCTCAGTAGCTGACACGTCCAGCAGCTGACACGCCGTAGAAAGTGCTAGTAAATTGTTCGAAGCTTCCAGAACAACCTAGATGTATTAAATTTCTGGAAAACGTATAATTAAAAAACACTCGTTTCCACTCCCTTGCAGCATAATTTAACATTAGGCCTGTCAGCAGGACATGACAAATGTACTGCTCTGCAGGCAAATTTAGTACCTGAGCATGGTGTCGATATAATGTTTGGCTCGCTTTGAAAGCACAGCAGTTCGTATTTTTTACCTATACAAATGTGTAAAACTTCTCTATGACAGCAGAAGAAGACAAATTTTTTGAACTGTTTGATACTAATACCCTACCAAGGGATCGTTGCAAATAATTACTGACTCTGATATTGGGCTTAGAGACGAGTTTTAGAGTTGGGTGTAGCATTGTTTACTTCGGTAATTCTCTTTTAAAAGTGCACTTTATTCTTTAAGATAGACAAGCAGTAGTGCCAGTGTGTTATGTGTTGTTATAGGCCAATTTTTAGGTCTTTTGATAAATTTAATGCGTGGTACTAAGATAGAGCTATGATCATCTGCTAACCTGTATTTTACTCCGGTTGTGCCAAAAGCAAGATGCATATGTTTTAATACTTTATCTGGGAATATTTAATTTGAAGATCCGTGGTGCAAATTGTGCTGCAACAATCGAACTTTGGTCGTTAACATGTGATGAGTAACCTTTAAGTCTCATCTGTAGTGACAATACGCAGCCCTTGTGTACTTATTTTTAAATATTATAGAACAATTAACCCTCTATTGCCCATTGTTTAATTAATGGTACACGTGACGTAACTAGAATTTTACTGACTTTCTGGATAACAATGATCATCTAAAACACTTGTATGCTTATTCAGAAGTTGTTGAACATTGATTCTATTATTTCTGCGTTAGTAGTGATGAGAAGCAGTCAACTACTGGAAATAATTGGCAAATGAATTTAAACATTTTTTCTGCAGTCTGTATTTCATCCACTATCGATGCAGAGTAAGTGCAATACTTAAATTATCTTATTATTCAGGCTGTTCAAAACACCAACGTTCATAGGTCATTTATTTAAATCTAACATTCTATGTGCTGCAAGGCACATGCTTAATTTTTAGCATTAAATGAAAGTAGTGCCAAACACTAATGAAAGCACTTAAACAATTTTTACGTGCTATTCTATTATGGCAATTCTTATTGTACATTTGTATTATTCTGAGGTCACTGGAACTGTGAGAGCGAATCATATCCTTTAAAATATTATTAACTCTGCAACAGAAAAAAGAAAACTGTTTGTTTCAGTGTGAAAGGAATTACAACTCCATTGTGTCTGTGGCATGAAATACAACTGGTGTGCAATCAGAGATTACTGCTAAAATATATCCTCAGCACTCAAGGGAACTTATAGTAGTTCCGTGACCGACCATCCTGACTGAATACATCAAACCCATGGATCAGTTCGATCTGATCATTCAAAACGTTAATCTGTACAAGATCTGTTTCTCCAATAGACACTGGCGCTGGGCTCTTTTCTGTTGAACTATGGATGGCACTATACACAACGCTGATACAATCTCTGAAATAACGTTTCAGAGGTAAATTATGCAGATATAGTTGAAGAGGTATGCGACACCACGGAAAGCAGTACTCTAGCAGATGAGCTCGAGTTTGATGGAATGAAGCATCTGATTGAGAAATTACAGAAACTCAAGTGAAGACGACGTATCAAGTGCCAGAAATATAATGTGGGCCTCCGTATTGAATGCTTTTCTGGTTATCATATGAAGTAATGTGACTTATTTTTAATTTATAATTGAAACTCATGTACAATTAACTTCTTTCACTGAAGAATGTATAAGCTTTTCACATTAATGTACGTTTTAATCTGTGTAATGCTTCGCGTTATACACTTCTGGCCATTCAAAACGCCGCACTGAGATGGACCGAAGAGGTATCACAGCGAAACTGATTTGGGAGAGAACACGTTGTACGAAAATCACGTGATTGAAAATAAAGCCCCAAATAAAGATGAAAGATAATCAAATCAATTTTGATTTTTGCTGCCATTGCTGGCTATAATCGCTGTTACATGCCTCGACACTGAATGAAAGAAACTTTGGACGTGTTGTTGGAGTACAACAGTCCATACTGCCTCCACACATGACAAAGTTGATTTGGTTTAGCAGGGAGTGGTGTATCCCGGGCCAGTCGTTCTGCAGCCATCGACCAGACGTTTTCGATAAGCAAGAGATCGGGAGAACAGGGAGGCCAGGGCAGCAGTGCAGTCCGATTGGTGATGAAGAAGTTTTGAGCATAGCATGCCGTGTGTGGTCGCGCACTATCGTGCTGCAATGTGGCTGTCGGCTGGCTCCGAAGATGTCGGAGGTCAACAGGCTCCAACACTTCAGAGACTTATGGCTGGCTAGATAGCGTACCGGCAATGCGTATTAGGGGGGTTAGGGAGTGGAATCAGATACCAAACAAAACCATAATACCAGTTGCGGGGTCCGGTATGGCGATGTACGAGGGTTTGATCTTAAATAGGGGTAACTATTTATTCACAGCCGATACAAAAGACTTACGTGTTTGCACCTATTACTGTCCTTAAAAGTAGTCACCAGCGTTGTGTAGAACCCGTTGCCAGTGTTGTGGAAGGCGTAGTATACCGTTAGCAGAGACTGTTCTGTTGATGTCGCAAATGGAGCGGTCTAAAGTTACGGTGATCCTCGTGTACGACTGCGAAGGTGTTACCCTAACGCATTATGTTCCTCCACGGCAGACCGTCAATGCACAGTATTACTGTTCGTTTTTGGAGCATCACCTGTGACCAGCTTTGCGAAAGAAGCGGCGACACGATCTGCGCAACCCACTCATCACTTGACAAGACAATGCGCGGCGCATACAGCGCAAGCTGTGGCTCCTCTGTTCGGTCAATGGGACCGAGAAGTACTGTAAGATCCACATTACTCCCTCCTTGTGAGCTTGATTTGATTCCGAAGATGAAGGAACCACTTCATGGCATTCGCTTCAGAACTGTTCTTAGACATTCGACGGGCAGTAGTCCGCTCCATTAGCATACGCACAGGCTCTGCTTACGGTATACTACGCCTTCCACATAGCTGGCAACGGGCTCTATGCAGCGCTAGTGACTACTTTGAAGGACAGGTTCAAACATTTAACTCTTTTGTGTCGGTTGTGAATAAATAGTAGCCACTATTTCAGTTCCAAGCCTCGTATAAGACAACAGCTCAACATCTAATAAATTCCGGGTATGCAGCCGGATCCCGTCGACGTTCTGCCACGATATTTCGGCCCAGAGACGTCCGGCCATCATCAGGTGAGTACACAACTACTGAAGAGCCCAGTTTTTTTTCTTTATTGTAATTTTAAGCACCTCATACAAGGCGGGCTGTCAGCAGCATATTACGCCGCTCTTCAGCCTTAAGTGGTACAATAAGATGACAGATAGGTGACAAAAACAATACAATAATAACGCCGGGCAAAAATGTAGATACAAAAACAAGAAACATGAAGCCGTTCACGCTGGACGAAAAACACACTAACACTTGTGGACATGTCGCACATGACACGGACGATTGCGACGGCACACGTGAACAGTGGAGGCGTGACGACGAAAGAACACTAAACGCAGACGAAGGCACACACACGAGACACTGATGGCGATGATCTCCGGCGCGCGAATTTTCACTGAGCGTGTGCGAGTCCGGAGACCTGCCAAGAGAGGAGGAGGAGGAAGGGGAGTGCGAGAGGGAGAGGGGAGAGCAGAGATGCCATGGGCAGGAGAGAGTGGGGGAGGGAGGAAGGGGGAGGGGAAGCCCGAGGGAAGAGGGGCGGAGGAAGGGAGACGGGGGAAAAAGGAAAGAGAAAGGAGGGAGGGTGCCTAAAGGAAAGGAAACAGGAAGTGGGGGGGAGGATCAAAGTTGATAGGAGGGGTAAATGGAAGGGAGGAGGACATCATCAGGGAGGGGGAGCTGGCAGAAGCCACCTCGGGAGAGGGTAAGGAGGGTGGAGAGATGGAGACCGGGTGGGACGTGGGAATACAGGCGCGGCAGCGGGCGGGGGTGGGAGAGGATCGGGGAGACGAGTGGGTGAGGAGGATCGAGTTTACAGGAGGTGTACAGGATCCGTATCCTTTCAAGGAAAAGGAGAAGGTGGGGGAAGGGGATGAGATCGTAGAGGATCCGCGTGGGGGAGGGGAGACAGATGCGATAGGCGAGGCGGAGAGCATGGCGTTCAAGGATTTGGAGAGATTTGTAAAAGGTAGGGGGGGCGGAGATCCAAGCCGGATGGGCATAACAAAGGATAGGGCGGATGAGGGATTTATAGGTGTGGAGGATGGTGGAGGGATCCAGACCCCACGTACGGCCGGAGAGGACCTTGAGGAGACGGAGGCGGGAGCGTCCCTTGGCTTGGATTGTCCGGAGGTGGGGAGTCCAGGAGAGGCGACGGTCGAGGGTGACGCCAAGGTACTTAAGGGTGGGAGTGAGGGCGATAGGACGGCCATAGATGGTGAGATAGAAATCAAGGAGGCGGAAGGAAGGGGTGGTTTTGAATACAATGATCGCCTGGGTTTTGGAGGGATTGAAGAGCCCAAGTGCAGTCGCGGTATTTATGCCGAATCTCGCGCATGCGAAATGTACTGGCATCCTACAGCGCATGCGTCAGGTGTTGACATGCGCAGCATAGCCGAGTTGTACGTGCTGCCCTCGGTCGTGAAAATAAAAGATCATCTAGTCATTGAGTATCGAATGACGCTGTCGATTCCGCTGTGATTGTATAATTTTAATAACAGGATTCCAATTTTTATCCAGCTGAAAGCCGTTGTCACGATTTATAAGATTATCAGCAAGACGTATTTCCACTGATTCCTTGATTACGGAATCCCAAAAACCGGAAACTGGAGCTAAAATTTTTGTTCCATTGTATTCCATTGAATGTCCCAATGAAATACAGTGCTCTGCTACTGCCGATTTTGACGGCTGCCGCAGACGGGTGTATCTTTCATGAAAACTAAGGAATCAGTGGAAATACGTCTTGCTGATAATCTTATAAATCGTGACAACGGCTTTCAGCTGGATAAAAATTGGAATCCTGTTATTAAAATTATACAATCACAGCGGAATCGACAGCCTCATTCGATACTCAATGACTAGATGATCTTTTATTTTCACGACCGAGGGCAGCTCGTACAACTGGGCTATGCCGCGCATGTCAACACCTGACGCATGCGCTGTAGGATGCCAGTACATTTCGCATGCGCGAGATTCGGCATAAATACCGCGACTGCACCTGGGCTCTTCAGTAGTTGTGAACTCACCTGATGATGGCCGGACGTCTCTGCGCCGAAATATCGTGGCAGAATGTCATCGGGATCCGGCTGCATACCCGGAAATTATTAGAAGAAGAAATACGCCGGGAAAATTTCAGAAGTCACAACAGCTCAACAGTCTATCACTACAGGGTCTGCACACTGTAATTCGACCATTATGGTGGCGCGGGCAGAATCGGGATTCGTTGGTAGAGACAATGCCGTTCCATTCGGTTGTCCATGTCCGTTGTTCATAGCACCAGTGCCGGTGCAAACGTCAGTGATATTGACGCATTGGTAAACGTAACAATGGATGCCTTGTGACAGCCCACCATGCTGCTAACAACATCGAATCGGAACGGCTGATACTGCCTCTTGTGCCACACACTGAATTTGTTGTGGTACGGTTCGTGATGCGGCAGAGCGATCCATCACTGACATGCGCACAATATTCCTCTCATCATGTGTGTTGGTGCAAGGAGGCGGGTGCAATCGGCCAAGCATGGAGGAGTTACAGATCAGCGTCACCATCACTTCGTTCCTTCTGGCACGATCACCGATTTATCTTAAGGATAATTCGAAGTCCTTTTAGGTAACTATTTTTCCTCCGGCTCGTTGTCTTCTACCAGGCATAGTGAAGCTACTTACGCAAAACAGCCGCAAGAGAGAACAACTTAAATGCGTCCACAAGGCCGCTTGTTGTCACTTTACACGGCGCTTTCAGATGGCGCTACTGCTCTGAAATGCTAACCACGTGCATCTCTCATCGTTGCAGATATCTGATGCAAATTTCACTTCCTGTAGATGCTTCCTTCAGAGTGTTTCATTCCCGGTTGCCAGAAATATACAGTGTCAGTCACTAACCATTGCCAGCAAGAATAACTCCGAAAGTATGATAGGTGCTGAAAAGTTTGTGGGAAAAAAGTTACATGGGACAACGGGGGCCGTAATATGACGTTGGTTCAGAGATATGAAGGTTCAGAGGTATGAAGGTTCAGAGATATGAAGGTTCAGAGATCTGAAAGTAAACTTTGTTTATTTTTAATTGAATGTTATAATTTGACGTTTATTTTTTAGACAACAAAGTTGTGTGGAGATAACAGCGATTAATTTACTTATAATCAAATATTCAAAATGACAATCACAATCGCATTATTTATTTTGCCAGCAACCGGCTTCATCTCGCGATGGGGTAATCTTCTTGGCAATTTACACCATGTGGTCGCTCGCTGGAGTCGTCACCATTACTGTGCACGGTTGGTAACTCATAGCGGCTATCGAGACGAATCCTATGCGAATCCTATGATGTGTACCAGTAAGGTCTTTGAAGGTTAACGAAGGTCACCAAGGTGGTATGAACGTCCATCTACAGAAGGTGTTCCAAGTGAACACTATTGATATCAATGCAGGGCTGCAATCTCCTAATCATGGATTGAATGGTATTCCTTAACACATCGGCACTTATCGAAGCACATGCTCTGACAGTTATCTCTCTCATATCTTCAGGTGTAGTTGGAACGTCTTTATAAGCAATGCCTTTTAGGAATCCCCATAAGAAAAGATGCAGAGGCATCAAGTCTGGCGAACGAGCCGGCCACGACACATCTCCTCCGAATCCAATCCAACGATATGGGAATTGTCTCTGCAACTTATTTCTAGCCATCAGCGGAAGATGTGCCGGATACCCATCATGTTGATGCCACATTCTGTTCCTTGTTCCTAAAGGTATTTCTTCCAATAACATACCTTCTTTCTTGCAGGAATGTGAAGTACTTCCTACCATTGAGATTTCCTTTGATGAAGTAAGGGTCCGTAATTCTGTCCTCCAGAATCCCACACCATACATTCACCGACCACGGTTTTTGGTGTGCAACTTTCCGCAGCCAACAGGGATTCTCAGTTACTCAGTAACGCATGTTATGCAAATTAACATTTCCATGGTTCGTGAATGTGGCGTCGTCAGTAAATAAAATCAAATTAATGCTGTGTCGTCCCTCCGAATCTGAAGATGAGCCCATCGGCGGAATTCAGTGCGACGCATACAATCAGTACCAGTTAATTCTTGGTGGAGACTGATATGGTAAGGATGATATATATGACGATGCAGAACACGAGTAACACTAATCTGGCTCATGTCAGGTTCCCTTGCGATCTGACACGAACTAACACAAGGATCTCGAACCACAGTGGCAAGAGTACCAATTTCCGTTTCCTCCTTAGTACCTTTCCTTTGCCGGATATGTTTCCGATTCGTTAAAGATCCAGATGTACTCAATGTATCATACACATTCTTAAATGTACGGCGTATAGGGTGAGTACGTTGAGAATATCTTGCAGCGCGTAAGTCTCTAGCTATCACTGAATTTCGCAGGCATTCTCCGTAAATGAGAAGCATATCGACACGTCCTTCGAAGGAATACGTCATTCACATTCACTTGATTCGACGATACTAGTCTTACCGTTCCTATTAGTGTTGTATTGCGGAATCGTCGAATGGAGTTTACATGTCAATGACACGTTAGATGGATACTCTGTATTCGGCGAATATTTACTATTCGCGCGTTATACGAGACAGAATTATCTGAGCATATGCACCGATAACTGCCGATGTGATAAGGAATACCACTCAATCCATGATAAGAAGATTGCAGCACTGCACAGACGCTAATTGTCACCACTTCGAACACATTCTGTAAATGGACATTCATACCTCCTTTTTGACCTTCGTTGACCTTCAAAGACCTTACACATGACTGGATTCGTCTTGATAGCCGCTGTCAGAAAATAAGTACCAAACCACAGCATCCCACTTAATAAAACAAAGTTGACAGCCATATCTCTGATGCGACCCCACCTAGCAATAAAGAACCAACGTCATAGTACGGCTCCTGTTGTCCCATGCAACATTTGTCTCACTAACTTTTCAGCTTTTATCATACCTTCGGCGTTATTCTAGGTGCCAATAGTTAGTGACTCACCCTATGTGCAGTACGGTCGTTGTATTAGAGGATAAAAGCTAAAAATTGCTGTTTCATTTTAACCGCTTCTTTTTCACTGTAACAAAGAAGGTAAACGAAATAAATGTAAATAAAGAAACGAAACATCATGCTGTCAATGTGGCCGTCAGCAAACTCTGAAGATATCGGAGGTCAACAAGTTCCAAAACCACATACATGTATCGCTACCTGGTTAGTTTGCCGGCAATGCGTACTTGGGGGATGAAGAAGTGGAATCAGATACGACCCCAAGCTATAACAGTGGGTGCGGGACCGGTACGGGGATGTATAAGGCAACAGTTCAACAGAGCCTCACACGTGTTTTTTTGTACTCAAATCTTTACATATTTTGAAAAGTAATACAATTTAGTTTTGCTGCAAAGAACGAATTTTCGTTTTTTGCCACAGATCTAAAAGTATACTTCCATGTCAAAAATTTTATTTTCGATATATATCTGCCTTGTTGCATTATCGTCTTTGGCGTTGTTTCATCTGTGCATTCTTCCAAAACCGTCTTTAGGCGCCTTTTAATATTCATAAAGGTTTCATATTTCATGGATTATGAAGTACAACAAGGAAACAGAGTTTGATATAAAACATTACCGGTGCATCACAAAAAATAAAAACAAAAAATTTCGTTAATTGGTGTTAACTTTCATTTACAACGCACTTTTTAGATAGGTACTGATGTATAAATAGGGTCCAGAACCCGTAAATAATTTTCTGCACAATCTTAGCAATACAAACTCATTTTTAGTAATGTGTACACCGAAGTGAGGGCTACTCTACGATCAGAAAAAACGAAGAGAATGCAAATTTCGTTATCTGTCATTTACTTTGATCCACAACATGCTTTTGAAAGATACATAGATGTGTAAGGAGGATCCTGAACCAAAAAATATGAAAATGACATTTGTTGTGATAACTCACATTCACTACTGGGACTTAAATTTTTGAGATGGATTTTACTGAAAAAAAAACAAGTACGGAAAACGGTATAGGAATTCTTCGAAAATAATAAACATTTTCTTAAGAATTTTAAAATATATGGTAAATGACTACATTATGATGTCTTTATAAATGTAGGCGTAAAGTACCTCCCTTTGCATTGCGAGGGTTAACGTTTTGGATAAATTGTTTTGAATGCAGTTCAAGAAATATGTTCAAAGCATTCACTTACATTTGGTATAGCCAAGATGTCTTCATTGTTACACTTTACGTATTTTTTTAGGTAAATACATTTGAACAAAGTGGAAGAGAATTAAGAGCGTTGAGGTGATATGGAGCATGGTGACAATACTGTAAGCTACCCCCTTTATGTAATTATTTGGATAATTACATTTCAAACTAAAGCAAAAAAAAAAAAAAAAAAACACACACACACACACACACACAGAGCGTTTGGACATTTTTGAAGCCTGGAACATGGAAAATACTGCAAATTTCACACTTAACGTAATTTTTGAAAAATTTGAAGATAGGACAAATAGTCACAATGTCCGGATACTTTTGAGCACCGAGATGTCTGCATTGTGATGGGCTGTCTTATTTCAATGGTCTGCAAAATACTAGGCTCTAATTGTCGGATATGGAACCTGTACAAAAACGAGACAGCAGTTATGCGTGGACGGACAAAACAAGAAGAGGTGCTGATACGGAAAGGTGTCCGACAAGATTGCGCACTATCCCTTGTTATCTTTAACGTATACATTGAAGAGGCGCTGAAAAAAGTAAGGGAAAATTCACAGACAGG
This sequence comes from Schistocerca cancellata, assembly GCF_023864275.1. Lineage (NCBI taxonomy): Eukaryota > Metazoa > Arthropoda > Insecta > Orthoptera > Acrididae > Schistocerca > Schistocerca cancellata. The sequence continues at coordinate 478,822,167 of NC_064628.1, read as the reverse complement.
TGTAGTAATTCATGGCCAACGAATAGATATGATAAGATATGCCGATGATATAGCTGTCCTGGCTGAAAGTGAAGAAGATCTTGTAGTCCTACTGAATAGAATGGATAAAGTTATGGGTGAAGAATATAATATTAGAATTAATAAAGCAAAAACAAAAGTAATGGCATGCGACAAAGAAGATCAAGTGAAAGTCCAAGTTCATGTACGCAAAGAACTGCTTGAACAAGTTGATAAATTTACTTATCTGGGCAGTAATATTACCAGGGATGGAAGGAGCAAGGCAGAAGTGAGAAGTAGAATAGCTCAAGCGAAGGCTGCTTTTAACAAGAAGAAAATCATATTAACATCTAAGAGCATCAGCCTTGAAATCAGGAAAAGATTTTTGAAATCATATGTGTGGAGTGTGGCATGCTATGGGTGTGAAACATGGACTCTCGGGACAGAGGAAGATCAGAAGCTAAATTCTTTTGAAAGGTGGTGCTATAGACGCATGCTAAAATAAAATGGATCGGCAAGGTCACAAACGAAGTGGTTCTGGAAAGAGCAGGTGAGAAGAGAAGCTTCTGGAGTTTCATTGTTAAAAGAAGAGTGCAATTTACAGGCCATCTATTAAGACATAAAGGACTCCTGTATACAATCATAGAGGGATATGTCGAGGGAAAAAGACCAAGAGGAAGACCACGACTGAGGTACATGGATCAAATCGTGAAAGATGTGGGATGTAACATATATAAAGAAATGAAGAGAAAAGCTGAAAGACGCACAGAATGGAGACAAGCTGCCATTGTAGCTGTTGCAAACCAATCCTTGGATTGACCACTACAGAAGAATTGGACGGGAGGAAATCGGAGGCGAGGAGAAGGTTTTACAAACGACAACTCCGCTACTAACGACAAGTTCGATTTATGATTTGGTTTTTATTTGCCCACAGCTTGCCTTCTGAATTTCCCACCAGTACCATTTTAAATTTTTAAATTTCACACCATCCGCTATCTTTAACTTTTAATTTTCCCTCTATCCGCAGTCTTTGAATTTTAAATTCCATTCCATCCGCCATCTTGATGACACGCGTTTAATGTCATTGATGACACAATGCCCCTGAAACCCAATTGGAAATGGTAAAAGCGCGAAAGAATTTCTGTATCGTTCCGACTTTTTAAATGTTTTTCGACTTGTTTGCTGCTGTCCTCAACACACTTTTTTGTACTGCTGATGCCCTTTACGCACCTAGTATTCCCTTCGTCCACCAGCAGTGTGTTTGCGTATTGTTACCTAGTTCTGATTCTGCTATTTCACCCCTCAACTGCTCCTTCTCTCACCAGATTAACTATTCCCAGATGTTGTAGAAGGTGTCACTTTTCATCAGATCACGCTTTCCTCATTTGTGAAATTCTTTTATTTCTTTATATATCTCACTCAAATGAGTTTCTATGACGTGACATTCCTCTTCTTAATACATCCACGGTTCTCACATTTTTGCCCATTTTTCCCATCGTCTCAACCCTCCACTGTATTACTCATGCTTTCGTCGGTATAATTTTAATCCTTGTCTCTTATTTGTTGAGCATATCCAATACAACGCCTTAGTTTTCACCAAATGATTTCTCCAGAAATTTCCATTCTACCTATATTCTTGATTATTGATTTTCACTTTAATTTCACTTCCTTGTTGCTACATTTTCTTTCTTTCTGCTTCTCATGATGGTTTGCGTTTCTGTTGCTCAAAGATTAAAATTTATGCGATATACGCTGTCAGAAGTATTTTCACAAGACATATTCTATTCCTAAATCTCTGTTTCATCATTCTTATGGAACCTAAACTTTGAAGGGCTTTCCCATGTTAACAACATTCTTTACTGAGTACTTCTCTCTAGAGTACATAATTTTTAGTGTAGATACATATGAGGATCTCAAATTTTCCATGATGTCTAAGTGCAATGGCCCCACAGGTTTATTATTTCTTCTCACACCATACAGCTGGCATGGTAATGGAAGACATCAACACTGTGCCATTTACTGGCTCCTCTGTTTCCTGAACGTCTTCTTTCGCGTATGTGAAATCTACTTCATGGTCCTGTGTTCAGTTGTTGGTATATTTGATTGAGTTATCATGTCTCTTGTTTACTTGGCTACTAGAACATAAACTGAGAGCTGCAGCCTTTTCCTTGAATAAAAATTTCTGCAAAGTCTTCGGTGTGATGGTAACTCTTTGTGATGACACAGGTTTTTTGGTTGGCAAACTATTAGTGCCACATCATAAGAAAGTTAGCATCTAAGGCTAGTATCGACAATAATTACTTCTGGTTGTTGTTTAATTAGTAATTTTATTTGTCCGGCCAGAGTGAATGAGAGCTACGAAACAGGCAGGAATATTGCCTAGTATGGGGATATTTGACACAATTTTTGCTGGTCATAATTGCACTTGATTCAGATGATGTTTTCCGTTATAAAAGAGCCCTTTGTGCTATTTGGATAGACCTTTGGGCAGGAACACACTAGAGAGCCGTCTCTGGCAACCTAACTCAAAAAGTAAGCAAACCACCCAAAGTCGTGTAAATGAGACAGTCAGTTTCGCTGTGAAAAGTAGAGCTTTCTGTGCTGTCGACTGTTTTCTCTGAAAACTAAAGTGATAATTAACCCCCACAGCAAGAGCCCTATCTCACTCAGACCCGACTTCTCCTGCCGACAAGAGCCGTTTCTCGCTCGTCCGCAATTAAAGACATGCGCGCAAAAACGGCCTATCCTTCAAATGTAAAAGCATAGAGATGAGTGTTGCCATCTGTTTCTGGGTACAGGAACTATTAAAATTGACACTGGTCCCACCGGTAAGTGATATTTAGGGGTGAGACAAATATCAATTGCCATAGGACCCGTATCCAGCAACGGATTTCAACACTTATCTCTAAGGTTTTACATTTGACGGTTGGACCGTTTTTCCGCGCATGTCTTCAATTACGCGTTTTACTTCTTCATTTCGACTCTGACTTCTTACTGTGCACATGAAATATATTTGCAGTTGTGAATATGCTATACAATGGATTGACGACAGTGAAAATTTGTTCCAGACCACGAATCGAACCCGGATGTCACTCTTACCGCGAGTGGTCGCATGTCGGAAGGAAGTGTGCATCACACTTCTGAAAAACTCATGCACTGCAAGCGACTTTCATTTAAAACTACCCCGTATACTGGTATATACTTACGAGCGAAAACATTATGAAACACTGCCCACCGCGAAGTTGAACGGCTCGTTTTGGTATTGTGGACGCGTGACGCTGTTAGGAAAAAATGTAAGTAGATGAATGGGCAGAAAATGCAGAAATCCACTGTTTTGACAAAGGGCCCATTGTTGTGGCGCTGCGGCTGGAAACGAAAATCTCTGAAACGGCAAAGGTATTGCAATACCACGTCTCATCACAAAACCTAGAGGTCGGAGGAACCCCTACTGTGTAATTCGGGACCTGCAGCGATCTGTGGCAGATCTGACAACAGAGTACAGTGCTGGCGCTGGTACGAGTGTTTCGGAGCACGCCGTTCAAAGGCCATTGTTGGATATGGCGGTCCACATCACACGACCCCCACGTCTCCCTGTGTTGACCCGACGACGTCGGCAGCTGTGATTGCAGTGTACACAGCATCACTGAGTTTTCACCGTGGACCAACAGAAACATGTGCGGCTGCGAATGAATCGCATTTTTTGTTACAGCAGGTCGATCGCTGGGTCCTTACACGCCGTCATTCAGGCTAATGGTTGCACGGAACATGCACCGTTCCACAGATGCGTGCCAGTGAGGGATGATTATGCTATGAGGTGCATTGAGCTATGCTGGTAATCGAAGACATCACGACAGCAGAGAACAACATGAACGTTAACTGCGGACCACCTGAATCGCTTGGTGCTTGAAGTCTCCCCCTGCGGCGATGACTTCATCCAGCAGGATAATTGCCAGTGCTGTGAGGTCAGAATCATGCCACAGTGGTTTGAGAGACAGTGATGTCTTGGCCAGCAAATGCCGCTGATCTATACACAATGGAATACGTATCGGGCGCCAGCTGCGTGTCCGTAAACCATTCAGTAATTTGCAGTAATTACTTGACCTGTGCATAGACATCTGGTTGCACATACTTCTGGAACCCTGTCAAGGACTTGTAGAATACATGCCAAGGACAATTTGTGTTGCACTGTGGAACAACACGGTATTAAATAGGTGGCCATAATGTTTTGGCTCATCGGTGAATATACTGTATAATGGATGTACGAGTGCCGGATGTAGACACACGGCTAACGACTTACGGAAGTTTGGTTCAGGCCATGGGTCGTAATGCCGACACGGTAGCTTAGTGTGTTCGGTCAGAGGGCTGGCTGCCCTCTGTAATGAAAAAGAAACTGAGGAAAGGGGTTGATGATGAAGTAAAGCAAGTGTCATGTGACCAAATGCAACGAACAATATCGAACAAAACCAAAACTATATGGTAGGGCAACTGCTCGTGATAAACGGTACATCCGGGTTCGAGTCCCAGTGAGGCAGAAATTTTCATTTTCGTCATTCCATTATACGCACGTCCGAAGGGACTTTGCATCGTGCTTCTGAACAACACAGGGACTACAATACTGTACTCATGTGTGTGGTTTTCTCTCGTCTGACTGAGCGTTGGCTACACGCATTGGTATCCTGGCACTTTTGGCCAGATTTTTGAGTGCTGATTTACCTAGTTGAATCGGTAAAATTTTTATTAATACTTTTATGGGTCTTCATCAGTATATACCACAGCAGTTCTTTCCATGTCTTACAGGAACTGTGTTACTTGGCAGTGACACATCATGTGAAAGTTACTTTGGTGTTCGTCTTTAGCACACCAATGTATTTTTTTGAGTCAATTGTCGATTTTTTAAAGTAGATTTGTGGTAATCCTTTCCATCCCTAATCTATTCACTGTAATTATTAAGAAAAAATCAGATCAAGTGAAATTCCACACCTTGTGGAGTGTCAGGAAAAGGGGTTGTTTAGTAGGAATGTGGTCTGAACTTTTCATATCTCCTTCTCTACTTCTCCGTGCAGCATTATGTTTTTCCTCTGCTGTTGCAGAACTGACTTCGTTCTTACAAATTACACTTTCACTACCGGTCAAAAGTTTTCGTTCACCCATGGAAAAACTTTTATATTTTATTTTAGTACAAAAACCGGCCGCATAAACCAAAGAGCAAACAAAATTAGCCTTTTCTCTTTCTGTCATATAGCACAGCGCAATATTAGATTCATTCTTTGTCCTCAGAAGAACAGCACAATCTCTTAGGATTCTGGAGACGAGATTTTTTTAGTATTTTTGCAGATATTGCAGTCCAACACGGCTGTAAATAATTGCACGACCTCACTTTTCACACCTCCCTATCAAGTTCATGACATAAAATATTAATGGGGTTTAAGGCAGGTGACCGACTTGGCCGAATCATGTTCCTCATTTCCCCACCTATCTCTTTTCTATATAAATACCAACTGCACGATTTAAAAGTATCTCTGGGATCATTGTCCTGCCGCAGAACAGCTCTCGACCAGAGAGTCCCCTACAAGGTGGAAGTGCATTGTTGGTCAGAATCCTGTCATATCCTGTTCTCATTAATGTTGCATTAATTCTCACTAGATCACTCACTTTATCGCCCGCAATACACCCCTATACCACGACCGATCCTCCAGCGTGCCTCACCACCGGAGTCACATATCGGCGTTCTCCACGAATTCGACGAACAAACATTCGACGACAGTTTCCAAATGCTTCAAGCTTAGAATCGTCCGTGAATAACACCTTAGACGACTGCTGCACTGTTGAGACAGAGATTAGATCTGCTCACATATTATTTACTTCGTCACGAATGTCAGGTGCTGTACAAGTCCTCCGACGTTTACTCTGTACACATCAGGTATACAAAGAAACTGCTAGATGCACACAATGTACTCCATCAACTTCCGTTGCTGTTGTCCAACTTGAATAGCCTTCCTTGATGCTGAGTTACAATTTCGGCACATTTTTTCAGTTCAAATCTCCTGCTTCTTTCCCGTTAGGAGGTAATAGGGTATGAACCTGATCAGGTATACAAAGAAACTGCTAGATGCACACAATGTACTGCAAATTACTGCGAAGTGATAGCTACACAGACACCTTGTAATCTTACCCCTCCTTCCTATTTTCTGCTATTGTCCATAATATGCAAGATTTGAGAGGAGTAGGATTACAATAAACTTTTTAGTGTACTTACCTTTTCTTGTAGAACTGGCTCCAGTTCTTCTTGTCTAGGAGTCTGATTCTTGAAGCTGAAAATCTAACAATTAAGGTCCTCATGGTTGAACTGATCTAAATAATTTAGAAGATTGTTGTTGCAGAATTTTGGTTTTTGCTTTAGCATATTTTGGCACATCTTAGTCTTTTGAATTTTCACATGAACGAGGTCAAAATTACATTGTACGCCCAAAATACAAAAATACGTCCGATCACATCAGAGGCATGCTTACTACTGCTTCACTCTGCTGTAATAACCATATTCCAAAGGGTTTACGATTTTTCTTGACAAATAAGTTTCTGTTAATTTCCATCTTTATTTCATAAATGAATCCATAAATATACATATTAAACAGTACTAGATTGCGTAATTAATAATAGAAATTTTAAATGTTCCAAATAATTCGTAATTTCGGCTGTTTCTAGAAAAGACAATGTTAACTGTACATTCAGCGCTAGTATATATCGATTGTAACATAGAAAATATAGCAATTCCTTTTCATAAATTTTAGCTTGGAATATAGCATATTGTGCACATAATTATATGGAATTTTTCGGAAAAGCAGCTGAGGTAACTCTGACTTGTCCAAAATGCGAAAAACATTACTGGTATCGACAACTACTGTTGAGGAAAAGTGATGCAAGAGGAGGATGTCCCGTTACAACCAGAAATAATAAGGCCTAATGGAATGTCTTCGGTGAAGGCATATCAGTGTTGTGGATACTCATCAGCGCTCCTGTATGCAAAGAACCAGTGAAATACACGAAAGAGGGGCTTAGTGTTTATATGTTTATACTTATTTTATTATCAGAACGGGAATGTGGTAGAATATTCAAATCAAAATCCCTGTTCTAAATGCAAACTCATAGTTCTGATAGGTGACCGATGGCTTTTGACTGGTAGTATAAATCTGATCATTGACAAGTTCCTAGAATCTTCGAAAGTGCATGAACTGCTGAGACGTATGAGATCTACAAAAGGTTCGGTTAGCGGAAAGAGCAATGAGTATGTAAGGACAAAACCATGATGTTGATAGGCTTTGCAGTAGAAGGTGTCAGAAATGTTCAAAGGGGTTCTACTGACAGACATTCGATGCACGTTGTCTTTTGTTAAGTCACAGTACTCATGGTTCAACATATCTTTCCCATACTTATCATAAATGCAGAACTAGACTAATGGCAGTTCGCAAAGAGACATGTACACTACGTTCGTGATAATTGAAACAGTAATAATTTTTCATGTGACTCAAGTGATGTTTACGTGCATTACATCAAACTAATGATTAAAAGGGCCCACCTACATGTAAATTCTGGAAGTCAGAAATCAGTAAAATGTGACGCCCAGAAGCTCTAGACATTTGGAAGGAGTTCGTAACAAAGGCCAGAGGTCTTTCTGAAGATCATCCCTCAAAATAAGAGCACAAAACATCAGCGTGCCAGCTAGATAATTATACAGACACGTTGCCTGGAATCCACAGATCAGTGAGTTGGGAGGAAGTGGATGTTATGGGAGCTATGGAACCCAGTGTACTCCGACGAAAGATTGATCACGATTCGACAATCGTTGCAAGTATTGACTTACTAAAACACTGGAAGTGTTCTTATGGCGTTGCGAATGCCTTCCATTCTTAGGAACTGATATTGCACTGAATACACTCCTGGAAATGGAAAAAAGAACACATTGACACCGGTGTGTCAGACCCACCATACTTGCTCCGGACACTGCGAGCGGGCTGTACAAGCAATGATCACACGCACGGCACAGCGGACACACCAGGAACCGCGGTGTTGGCCGTCGAATGGCGCTAGCTGCGCAGCATTTGTGCACCGCCGCCGTCAGTGTCAGCCAGTTTGCCGTGGCATACGGAGCTCCATCGCAGTCTTTAACACTGGTAGCATGCCGCGACAGCGTGGACGTGAACCGTATGTGCAGTTGACGGACTTTGAGCGAGGGCGTATAGTGGGCATGCGGGAGGCCGGGTGGACGTACCGCCGAATTGCTCAACACGTGGGGCGTGAGGTCTCCACAGTACATCGATGTTGTCGCCAGTGGTCGGCGGAAGGTGCACGTGCCCGTCGACCTTGGACCGGACCGCAGCGACGCACGGATGCACGCCAAGACCGTAGGATCCTACGCAGTGCCGTAGGGGACCGCACCGCCACTTCCCAGCAAATTAGGGACACTGTTGCTCCTGGGGTATCGGCGAGGACCATTCGCAACCGTCTCCATGAAGCTGGGCTACGGTCCCGCACATCGTTAGGCCGTCTTCCGCTCGCGCCCCAACATCGTGCAGCCCGCCTCCAGTGGTGTCACGACAGGCGTGAATGGAGGGACGAATGGAGACGTGTCGTCTTCAGCGATGAGAGTCGCTTCTGACTTGGTGCCAATGATGGTCGTATGCGTGTTTGGCGCCGTGCAGGTGAGCGCCACAATCAGGACTGCATACGACTGAGGCACACAGGGCCAACACCCGGCATCATGGTGTGGGGAGCGATCTCCTACACTGGCCGTACATCACTGGTGATCGTCGAGAGGACACTGATTAGTGCACGGTACATCCAAACCGTCATCGAACCCATCGTTCTACCATTCCTAGACCGGCAAGGGAACTTGCTGTTCCAACAGGACAATGCACGTCCGCATGTATCCCGTGCCACCCAACGTGCTCTAGAAGGTGTAAGTCAACTACCCTAGCCAGCAAGATCTCCGGATCTGTCCCCCATTGAGCATGTTTGGGACTGGATGAAGCGTCGCCTCACGCGGTCTGCACGTCCAGCACGAACGCTGGTCCAACTGAGGCGCCAGGTGGAAATGGCATGGCAAGCCGTTCCACAGGACTACATCCAGCATCTCTACGATCGTCTCCATGGGAGAATAGCAGCCTGCATTGCTGCGAAAGGTGGATATACACTGTACTAGTGCCGACATTGTGCATGCTCTGTTGCCTGTAGTTATGTGCCTGTGGTTCTGTCAGTGTGATCATGTGATGTATCTGACCCCAGGAATGTGTCAATAAAGTTTCCCCTTCCTGGGACAATGAATTCACGGTGTTCTTATTTCAATTTCCAGGAGTGTATATGAAAGTGTGCCGAACTACTAAACATGACATTATATTAATTACTTTGTCGAAAGCAACGCAGTAGAAAGCAATACTATAGCGACCGTTATTATACAACTCAGGAAACCTGCTACATAGGTCACGTGACCATTGCAACCTGAGATGTTCCTAGGTAATACGAATGGAGTCCAACGCAATACACGCATGCCACTAGCCCATTCTACTACAGGAACGTCACACACAGTTTGTTCTACGCAATGGGCAATGGTTTGCCGTCGATTTAATGTCGAGGCCGGTGTTACACGTTTCATGACGGCGCTCCAACTACCTACATTGATTAGTACCGGTTTTCACATTCGCAGTTCCTTTGACTGCGCACCATTGTCAAGGTATGAATAGATATCAGTTTTTCAGCAGAATGAGGGAACAGTTGTTGATAATTTTTCCGGGTTATAAGGCCGTGGTCCATGGAATTCTTCAGTTCCTAACGTTTCGTCCAATACTACGTTGGACGTCTTCAGAGGTATGGCTGGTCCTGCTGAGTCCTGCTGAGTTCATTGTATGATTAGAATGAGGGAAGGCATTTCTGACCCTATGTGTAATGTAATCTTAAACCATTATCGCTGCAAAGTTTTATACACATCATCTGAGATTATTTCGACCGCCAACTTTACAGTTATTCGTTAAGAATGCCTTCAGATTAACAGAGCATGAGCTGCAACCTTAAGACAAAAGTATGGAAACACCGTGCGAGATGCATACTTGAACATAAATTCGGAGTTAAGCCTGCAGGTGGCGCTGTTGGGTTTGACTACAAGCAACAAACGTGTCCGCCCCCGGTAGCTGAGTGGTGTCGGCACGGTAGCTGAGCGTGTTTTGTCAGAGGGTTAACTGCCCTCTGTAATAAAAACAAACTGAGTTAATGGACCAACAACGAACTGGAACGGGCGTCTTGCGACTTTCGCAGCGAGCAGATGCAACGAACGAAAACGAACAAAATGAGATTTTTTTTTAAAGTGGTCAGCGTGACGGAATGTCAATTCTAAGGGCCCGGGTTCGATTCCCGGGTGGGTCGGAGATTTTCTCCGCACAGGGACTGGGTGTCGTGTTTTCCTAATCATCATCATTCCATCCCCATCGACGCGCAAGTCACCGAAGTGGCGTCAAATCGAAAGAATTGCACCAGGCGAACGGTCTACTCGATGAGAGGCCCTAGTCACACGACATTTTTTTTTTGTAGCAGCAAACGTGCAATGTGCTCAACACGATGCCAGTCAGTCGTCGTCAGAACAGTTTTCTGCCTTTTTGTGTGTCCATAATGGCGAAGCTGAGTGAATTCGAACGTGGGTAAATTGTTGTTGCTTGCATAGTAGCTGCTTTCTTAATCAAGGTAGCAGCAGTGTTTGGTGTTTTAACAGGCACCTATCGAAGACTTATGCAGCGTACAGCGAAAGTGGGAAAACGTCATCCGATAACTCGGACGAACGTGTCTGATGAGTGATCCTCATAGATTGTCATTGAAGAGCATGCCGAAAAATAAGAGGGCGACAGCTGCAAAAGTCGCGTCCATGGCTGAATGACGCTCTCGCGGGCTCTGACATCACGTGAAAAAAACGAAGGGGGTTCTATAGTCAGGGAATTTCAGAGCAAGCTGGAATTCCGGGACCGCTGATCAGTGATGCAAATACCCGTAACAGGAAAATGTGCTTCCAGAAACATAAAATTTGGGACATGGAGCAATTGAAGAAAGTAATTTGGTCGGGTAAGTCTTCTTTGAAACTGTTACCAACTTGTGGCCGAGTTTCATGCCCACGATGCGGATTGCATGCTGCCAAAAGTGAAACATGACGGGCGGTGTTCAGTGATAGTCTGGAGAGCCATTTCATGCTATTCCATGGGTGCCAAAGTTACCCTGTGAGGTTGCATTACTGGCAACGATTATGTGACCATTTTAGCAGATGAGGAACACCCTTGTTAGAATATTTTCTGCAGATGATAATGCTGTGTTCCAAGGTGACAAGGCCCGGCCCCTTTTCACACATCTCTCATCGGCCAGGACTGGTTTTGTGAGCACGAGGCCACCGCAGTCACCAGATCTCAATTTTCTTCATCCTCTGTGGGCAACTTAGGAGGGCTATCCAGAAAGTAAGTTACGATCGGTCGCTAAATGGAAACCGCAGTGACAATCAGAAACATATTATTTGAAAGAGTTAGCTACACTTTCTAGATACTTCTCTACATAGTCGCCGCTTCGACTTACATATTTGTCGGAGCGTTATACCAAATTTCCAACACCATAGGAGGCAGCCGCCTGTGCTTTCCGATAATTCTCTACTCGGGTCTACAGCGCGTTGCCTGGCCCAAGTGTTGTCTTCGTAACCAGCGTTTCATGTGAACAGAGATGGTACTCACGACGAGTCAATTACGGCTGCGTTGTGAGTGATCGAACACTTCCCATCGAAAAGGCTCCACGAGAGTCTTCACTGCCCTTGCAGAGTGCGGCTGAGAACTGCCATGAAGAAAAAAGTGCGTGGCAGTTGTGCTAGGTGGGCTGCATTCATTAAGGCGAAGCCTCTCAGTGGGCCCTCCTACATGGCGGAAGAAATCGTTGTTTTAGGGAACTTTACTCCCACACAGTGAGCTCACAACTGAAAAGAGCGTCTTGATGCGATCGACGGTCGCCCTAGAGACACTACCCAACACATCTGTGCAAAGATTCATCGGGTTATCACTGTGGTGACCATTTCGCGACCGATCGTAACTTACTTTCTGGATAGCCCTCGTATAAAATAAGTGTCTTTGACCACTATCCACTTTTATTTTCATTACCTGAAGTTGACATAATTTTGCAGGAAGAACCGTATATGATACCCATAAAAACCATTCAGAACTTGTTTTTATCCATTCCGAGACAATTAGAAGCTATTCTGAATGCCAACGGTTTTCCCTGCCCTACTACGCACGGCAATGTTTTGTTTTCGGCGCTCCTATACTTTTGTTTGTTCCTGTAACTCCTCTGTTAAAATTGTTCAGTAAGCGTTTGCGTGAAAGCGTATAAACGAACCATAATGTACACCGGGAGAATCACCTAAAACTTTCTCCGGAAATACTGCTGAAATGGAAAGGTCTACTGATGTGCGGTTTTCACAGAATGGATTGGTATTCAGGGCTCGTATTGTTAACCAGTAAACAGATTGTAGTAAACTTAGAAAATGATTTTTTTTGTGCAGTCATATATTTGTTGAAATGGAAGAATAGCTATTGACATTAGCAGACTGAAAGTAGGGTAAATAAGAATGTCTGTGGTGTCTGTTGTAGGGTTCTAGTACCAGTTGTTTACCAGATACCGTATTTTTAAAACGACCATTCGAAGCAAAAAAAGTCTAGTAAATAATTGCTCTAAAATGTTTATCTTAAGAGCTATGAGCATTTATTCATCTCCGCTAACGGAAACACATCTTTTCTACTGAGCAAGTGCTCATAGCTCTTAAGGTATACCCTTTAGAACTTCTGTTTACTAGACAGTTGTTTCTTATTTTCATCCACAGTAACTCCTGCCAAAACCTGGGAAGCAAAGAGCTTGGTTAAGTTACCAGTAGATCTATTGATTTTTAAAATGATGACTCCATGTCTTTAACTGTCCTGTTTCCTTATTCTTCTTACTCTAGTCTTTTTTGGTTGACTGTTTAACACTGCGGCATTACACTTAGTAGATTTGCGCAAAGTACACACGCAAACATGCAGAAATTTTTGAAGCATATTTGTGCGTACTTTTCCCTATCCCGTAGCATTCACGAAACAAATTGCACCCATTCATTCGCACGACTAGTTTCACAGCTTTTTCACATTTAGTCACGTGCATCGAGATGTTCGTATTAATGGTACTGTCACATTGTTTCCACTGCAACTGTAAGTATGCGATCCTCATTCAGCATACCTGCGAAACTGAGCTTATCCATTCAGCTGAACGTAAAGTTCACAATTTATTTACCGTTAATAACTGCCCTCCTGTAACTGCCCTCCTGCACTTGTTTTAATAGGTATCGCAGGTTGTATTCAACACTTTAAGTTCACAGCGGCACACTAAAGTAACTAGCACCCACACGAACCCATCAAGAATTCGCACAATTGGCACCATCTCTGGACTATTGACAGTCAAATATCAACAATTTTAAAGCCCTAATTCTACCTCTTGTTGAGTATCACATAATACAGTGCACCACCAACCTGTGAATAGAAACAAACTATGGCCAGATAAATTCATTTTGTTAATGCTAGATAAGTGTCTCTCCCCACACCAACTCGTAGTTATAAACTTGTCATACATTCACTTGGCGTCACTGCTCTTACTCAGTTTTAGTTTTAGCTTCCCTGGTTGAAGTTGCTATCATTCTGATCGACATTGAATGATATTGTCAGCTACTGAAAGCTACAGCCATTATTTTTCCCGAGTTCACACAGGTCTGCAACATGCCCATTAGCTCTATAGATGGTGAAGAGATGGAAAAAATGAATGCTCAGAGATATTTAAGAGGGAAGAAAATTTAATTGTGATAAGGGACTGAAATTTGGTAGTACGTAAAGACATTTGCGGGGCAGAGATTAGAAATGAAGAAATAGCAAAAACATGGGAAGTTAAGATGACGCGACCTGGATGAACTGAAATTATCAGAAGTTGCTGAGGGTTTCAGAGGGAGCATTAGACAACGATTGACTCAAACATGAGAAAGGATTACAGTGGACAACGGATAGGTTGTTTTGAGAGATGAACTAGTTAGGGCAGCAGAGAATAACGTAATTAAAAAGAAATGGGTAGTAGAAATTCTTAGATATAACAGGAGACGCTGCAATTAATTGGGGAAAAAATTAAAAATGCAGAAAATGAAGCAGGCAAAAGGGAATAGAAAGGTCCAAAATATGAGGTTGGTTAGATGTGCAAAATTGCTAAGCAGGAATGGTTCGAGGACAAATGAAGGATTTAGATGCATGTGTTAGTTAGTGAGTTATGTGTTTCCTAGATGATTTGAACGATATTTTTTTATCGAAATGATGTGAAATGAGTCAGCTTAAAGGATATGTGTACGTGACTAGTTTTTAACATTAATGAACACATTAAGAATTTATTTAAGCACAAGCGACTCTTCCAGGAAAAGGTTCTTTTATTTTTTTATTTTTAGTGGTTGCCAGATTTAGGTCGCCAGTGTAATAGTTCAGGAGAAATGATTTCAAGTTAGATTTAAAACATGCTTGGTTACCCGTTAGACGTTTTACGTTGGGCAAATGATAGAAGGTTTTTGTTGCTGAATATTGAACTCCATTCGGAGCCACTTACAGCTTTAATAATGGATAATGAAGGTCAGTTTTGTCTCTAGTTGTAGGTATGGACTTCACTGTTCTTCTCAAATTGTGAAAGATTATTTATGACGAATTTCACTAGTCAATGTATGTATTATACGAGGCGAAAAAGTAGATGGACTTCCTTGTTTTAGAAACTCAGTAATATGCTTCTCCTCGTTCAAGTTTTCATCAGTATGTTCACCCCACTGGTAAGGGCAGTGCTCTATTTCATATGATATATGGTACTGCCTTTTAGGTAAGACATTGGCTGAGTCCGGGCCGGCAGAGACCGGATGTTTTACCTAACATCAACGCTCAGTTCACACGAACATCGTTCTACGGCAGTGCAGTTGACTAGGAACACTATGTTGAATACAGCTGACGGAGGGACGCCCACTGAAGGACCCTTTCACCATCAACAGGAGGATTGGGGTTGGGCACGTGGGGCGTGCCGGACGGGTTGGTGAGTGTGCATCGACACTGAGAATGCTCTCTGCTCCGTAGCTCGGTCCGCGACTGGACGTGTCCACTAGTTCCTTCCTTTGGGGGCGCAGTGCCACTCAGTGTAAGTGCGGCAGCCTCCTGTTCGCGTAGCAAGTTTGAGTATAGTGCACCCCTTAGACGTAAGCTTTCGCAGAAATAAAACCTCCGTTGGTGACTGAAAACTGTCCTTTCTTTAGAAGGCTTCGTCCTAGCATCACCGGACGCCCAGCTTCCCACTCATTTTCCCATCCTGGCAAAATAAGACACGCACATTCCTTTCTAATTGATGACTTACCCTAGAAAATGTTTCTGTAAGTCATTATTGAATAGAACTGTGCAAAATATGTCAGGAGGCTGATTCGTTTATTTCCAAGATTAGCAATTACACGAAGCGCAAAAATGGATAAACTTAATTAATTGTTTTAGGAGCCCCATCAGTATGTGAACCCAAATATTTGGAGCATTCTACTCTATATACTGACTCCTACCCATGTGCAACATCTATCGCTTGTATAACTCTATTCGGTGAGCAGAACTTGATGTACTATGTTTTCTTTCTGTATTTAGCGAGAGTCTATTTTCTGATAACCACTGTATAATCTTTTATAAAATATCACTAACCAACTCTTCCGTTACTTTATCTTAAATAGAATCAACTATAGCACGGAAGAGTCTACAAAAAGTACCAGTTTTGCTTATTAAATGTTATGCTGATGGTCATTCACAGATATAAGGAACAGGAGTGTACGCATAATTGAACCTTGTGGGATTCCCTTTGTGATATATTCCCAGTCACTGAAATTTTCTATTTTTCCAAAACTTTTTGGATTATTCAGCACAACATTTTGCATTATTTTCTTAAGTGTAATTCAAACCAGTTGTGCATAATACCAGCTGCTTTAGAATTGAATCTTTCTAAGAGAGTAACATCATCAAGACAATCAAACACGTTGGAAAGATCTAAAAAAATTCCGTCCGGCGACATATTGTTATTTAAGACTTGTGCTATTGAATGAGTGTATGTACAAAGCATTCTGAGTCGCGTAACCCTTCTGGAATCCAAACTGTGTTGTGTTAAGTAAATACTTTCTACTTAAGTGTGAGGTTGCTTCTAAGTACTTTAATTTTTGGAGTCAGTAAGGAAACAGGAGGATTATTGTTAATGTCTGCCTTGCCAAATATTTAACAACTGCTTATTTTAACCTGCCTGGAAAAATTCCCTATGCCAGCGTTACACTGCATAAACCACTAAGGACATTACTAATTCGCCTGAAACAACTTTTCAGAATTCTGTTCGAAATTTCACCAACGCCACACGAGCTTCTATTTTCTACAATTTTTACAATTCTATTAATTACACTGAAAGATGGTGATGCAACTTCTAGTTGCTTATTGTTTTCTGGAATGACATTTTTAATATATTCTCTTGATTCTTCTTGTGAGCCAATTAATGTTATTTTTGTTGCTACATTTAGAAACTGATTGTTCAAAGTACCTGCAACTTGAGAATTCTCGGTCACAACACGGTCATTTAGTTCAATTGTTATGTAACTATGAAAAATATATATCATCTATATAAAAATGAAAGAGGCCTTTGAAACAAACAGAATCAGTTGTACGGATATCAAGAGCTCAGGTGGAAAACCAGTACTAACCAAATAACGTAAAGTGTAGAGTGTTGAAAGTTGCATATAGAGACACTATTACGGGAGTGAATTTGAAGACAGTAATGTAGATGTGGAAGAGGACGTAAATGAATATTAAATTGGACAAAGGGGAAGAAATGGGAGATATGATACTGCGAGAAGAATGTGACACAGAGCAGAAAGTCGAAACAACGCCCCCAGAGTAGGTGAAAATCCCTCAGAACTACTGATATTCTTGGGAGAGCCAAGCATAACAGAACTATTTAGCCGGGTATGGAAAATGTATCAGAGAAGCGATAATACTTCCGACTTCGAAAAGAGTGTAATAATTCCAATTTAAAAGAAAGCGATGGTTGATAGGGGATGGTGTTACCGAACCATCGTCTTAGTCAGTCATGGTTGCAAAATACTAGCAAGAATTATTCACAAATGAATGGAGGAAACTGGTTGAAAGGCTACCAAGGGCAAGATCAGTTTTGGTTTCGGAGAAATGCTGGAACTCTTGAATCAAAACTGACTCTACGATGTATCTTGGAAGGTAGTGTAGAATGTTAATGAAATTAGTAGGAAGTCACATGATAGCCGCGTCAAAATATTGTAGTAGCAACAGCACACCAGTAAGTGCAGTACGGCGACGTGTGGGTCAGAAAAAACATACTCGATAGGATTGCGAGTGGGCTAGCCACACTCAGCTAAAACGTGCACCGCACAACAGTAATAGCTGAAGTAGACAGGTCGGTATAACCACTGTGGGGTAGGCCTCTTTCTGTAAGCTATGTGACTGGGAGAGTGGATAGTAACGCAACGAAGGTACCTCAGAGCTATGTAGATACATATGAATTTTGGGGCGGATTAATTCGGAGTCCAGCAACACCACCGCAACGATACCAGGTCCAAGCCAGACGACGAGACGACTGGATATCGCCATGGGTTCGAAACCTGGCGTTGCCAACCGCCAACTGCATTTAGCCTTGTTGCAGGACTTGTTTCCATAGTGCTGTTGCCCTGCCGTCAATACCTGTTTTCACTAGACTCTTGCTCGGGGCAGAGGACTGTGTCTCCTGCACAGCAGTCTCCAGTCGCCTCCACAGGGGATGCGTGAGGGCACCGAGTCCCGGAGAGCAGCGACGCCACAGAAGAGCGCCCTTGCAGCAGGAG
This sequence comes from Schistocerca cancellata, assembly GCF_023864275.1. NCBI lineage: Eukaryota > Metazoa > Arthropoda > Insecta > Orthoptera > Acrididae > Schistocerca > Schistocerca cancellata. The sequence continues at coordinate 478,804,211 of NC_064628.1, read as the reverse complement.
TAGGAGAATTCTGCCGTTATTAGTCAAGAACGCGGCCTACTGTCGGAGATCATTTTCTCACCAGGGCGGAAGCAGCCACAGTAAACCAACGCCAGTCATTGTCACCATACTGGGTTGTGTCTCCCTCGAATTACTAGTGACGGATACTTCAAGTTGAATACAACATTTCTACCTGCTGCAGGGGTGCAGTTTCGGCAGTACTTTTAACTGCGGGGTCATGGCAAGTCTGTGGGTTTTGCGAGCGGTTTACTTATGCTGGTAATTTCAGTATGTTACAAGAGGCTATTTTTTAAAGAGGAAGAAATGCGTTACTTTACACCTGACTGATATCAGCAAAATGTGCGTTATCAGCAAGAGGTGTGGCTCATTGTATAGTAGTACAAATAAGCTGTGAACCATGAGTAGTGATTCAAGAGGTGAAGCTAAGTTTAGCCGTTGTTTTGGTGTGTAACAGTAAGTATGATTAGCCACTCAGGTAAGAGCAATTATGTTAAATAGTAATATGATAGTGCTACAGTTGTGTGTTCTCGTAATTTGTTTTTGTTTTGTGCAGTGCAAGGAATATGGCTCAGTATTCTAGCAAATAAGGTAGTGGGAGATGTTAGAATAATGGTATATTTAAGTGTTCTTTTCAGTCAGGTTTGCGTAAGCGATAAGGGGTAAACATGTTCTGACCACAATCACGGGCACCAGGGTTTTCGATGCCGTGAGGGGCTACCAAGGGGAGGTACTGAGAATTTAAGCAGATGAGGTAGATAATGTGGGAGGGCACAAACCAAAACTGGTTAACAAGGAACCCGTTGAAAGTAAGGTCGCAATTTCATCTTTAGTAAGGCTCATCTGAAATTATTGGGTTAATAATTATGATATGTAAAAATATTAGCTGCTAATGACAGCGTCAGAAAGGCGAAAGAAAATGAGAGTCCAGGAGGTACAGAGATTGACCTTCTATGGAATTTATGTATTACACTTCACAAAATGGACATCGTTGATATTCAAGAAATGTTCAGAAAAGTCCATTAACTTGCACCAAGAACACCGAATGAAAAGTGGTCGCACGCAGTTTGATGTCCATAACGTAGTAGGTCACTGTCATACATATCCTGTAAAGTGTATGGAACATTTTTAAAAGGCACAAACACCAGTTTATCTAATAAGCACGCCTTGATCTCCCTTGAATATCCGTAGTTTTTCTTATACACAATACGGTCATATTGCTGCGGACTTCCTCGAAATCTGTTGATAGTTGCTTTCTTACTATTCTGAGGATGATCTTCCAAGTACATAATTGCTTTTAGTATCCGCTCGTTGGACAATGATTGTTCTTTACTATTTTTCACTGGAGACGGAATGTGCGGCTCGCTGTCCCACGAGTATGTTGAACCACTTTACGCGACTCCTGTTTGTGTATCATCATTGTAGTCCTCATGGACACTGTAGGGACTGTTGAGTGTATAGGAAACTACACATTCCACTGACTTATCTGACAGAAACGTTAATATTCCATCTACCGCTTTTCTCATTCTGCGAAATTCCTTGTGTTCCTTTTTAAAGAAATGTCAACTTCAGCAACTGTTGCTGTAGACATAATGCCATGTTTGCTGTGTTTATGTTTTCCATTGCTCCGCTTTGTATCAACACCACTAGCACTGTAGCAGGGTTGTAAATTATTCGTCGAGTAAGCATTTCAGCTACTCTCCGTAGCCTCATTCTGTGCTTAACATTGCATACTTTCAGTCTCGCCACCTGCTGTCATTAGCAACCAGTACTGTGGTCGCAAGGTGGACAATATAAAGGGCGTCGAATGCTGTAAACATCACTGGCCTTCTGCGACCTCGCACTCAATGGGTTCCTTGTAAGAGAGAGGAAGCATATCATGGCGAGGAGAAGGAGATATCGCATATCTACGAACTAAAGACAGAGGTTTCGGAGAGCCCACGGTGAATTGTTTACCGAAAACAGATCTCGGATGTGATAAATGTGTTGATTACGAAGAGAATGGAAAAGGTGGAAAGAAAAAAAAAAAGAGAGGAGAGAGAAGGAGGAAGTTGAAAGGGAGAGTAGCAGGCTGATGAATAGTTTACCTGCCAGTGCAGGACGCCTACTATCGTTCATTTAGTTGAAGTTGTTGGTCCTGGGGAGATTAAATTAGTTGCAGATGGTGTAGAATTAAAAGCTTCTGCGAATTCGAGCAATGAACACAATAATCATATTGTTGAAAGTAAGAAGAGTAATGTGGAAGTACCAGCTCCGATATCAAGTGGAAATGTGGAGTGTGGAGTTATAGGTTGTATGAATGTGTGTGGGCTCTACTGTAACGATTGAATGTGTTCATAGCAACAAGGGTGATTTGAGTGTGGTGGTATCTCCCCACTGCGTGATAATGGGTGTTGTACTGTCCGAAAATATTGGGCCGAGAGCACAGGAAAGTGCATTTGCCGGTAACTTTTGTGGTCTGCAGGGGTGTTGTTGTTTAGGGTTCTACGGGGAATGCACAAGAAGTCGTTGATAATGTTTTTCAGATGCTGGCAGAAACGGTACAGACACATATATCCCCTCAAAAGGAGGATTAACAGAGAAGAAGGAAGAGGAGACTAATGTGTGGATAATGAAGTTGACAGGGCTGAATCTGTTAAAGAGTGTACGCCATGGGCTAAGACTATAGCGTCGGCGCAAGCACATGGACATAAACTTCCAGGGCAAGTATTTAACGTCCTCAGCGAGCCGTGCACACCACAGCCAGAGGAAGACGTGCGCGACGAATGTGAAGCGGTTGAAGGGTAACGGGTTGTTATAATTAAACTTTCGCAACTTGGTCCAGTGTACATGTAAAAACTATGGATGGATGCAGATGGTCATCACCACGAGCAACATCTGTAACATAGAACTTAAACATGGTACGCACTTAGCGTGTGTTATACTCTCAAGTGGAAATGAAAATGAATTTCTTTCAATGGTTTATTTGTTATTTCTCTTCTGCTAGCTTCCAAAAAGTTTCACTTTAGTACCATCACCTACCATTCGTGGGGCCCCATTCAATACTGAAAGTTTAACTATACCGACCGTGTTTAACGCGAGCCTGAAAGTAAAAGCACTAACTGAACATTATGTTAAAGTTTGCCTTTGGTGGTACGAAGCTTTCGTCAATGTTCATTTGTCGAGAGGAGCGTCTGTTGTACAAGGCAATTCAGATAAACTATGAAAAACGACTCTCCACATTGCCATCAGGCACAAGATAGTTGTTTCGGATGAAGAGGAGTACCAGAAGCCCAGGCACTTCGAGAGAAATTCAGTCAGTAACGAGAGACAGTGGGAAGGAAAAAAAGTTGGGGGGGGGGGGGAGCTAAAGATTGGAGTGAGGGAGAAAGAGAGAGAGTAAGAGGTGATTACAGTAAGGTCGCTGCAGTTATTCGTAGATGAAGAGGCTCTTACAGGACAGCGTAGCTTGGAGAACTGCATCAAACCAACATACGGAACGAAGATCACAACAAAGCTACTCTACGGCTGTTTCCGTTGCTACACACATAACTATCTGATTTACTGGTTAAAGCAATTAAGGATTTAGATTTCTCGTGATTTCAAGTATGTTCATAAGTGTGCCAGAAAATCTTCTCTGCTTTTGCGGTTGAGCTGGTATCCTGTATAAAGGCGTTGATGATCATGGAACGTTTATTTTCTGCTCGCGGGTACCAGCCTTAGGATCCCTCGGGCGAACGATACAATATATTTTGCGTAGTTATTCACAGATATTTGTTATTTTTTTAATATCTCAGCATTCCTAGTACAGTAGCTAACGAATCAGCTTCAGAAGCTGCGACTGATGGGGTTAATACAATTTTCTCCATTCCAAAATATGTCCTTGATCGAGAAAAAATCAATTATTTTGTTTGCTCATCACGATAGAATTCCTCGTACGTGTAGCCGAAGTCTTGCCTTTGCTAGTATAATGTCCTGATTGAAATAATAACAATAATTTAACGTCACTGGAACGATGCGAATTACTGACACATTTACGGGGAGCTGCAAATTTACATTACCCCGGTAAAAATTAGCAGTTAATTTCATTACTTAACTATTTTGTTTCTGATACGTGCTAGATTCTCTGAAGCTAATGAAATTTACCTTCATGTCGTAGTTTCTGAGACTGGCCGAACAGTTGGCGAAAATGTAAAGATGTGGTTTTGTGATCCAGTACAGGATCAATCTCGGGAATGGGAATTGTGAAAATAGTGTTACATAACATTGGCAGTGTTGATGAATAATTAGTCATCTGTTTTCTGGCGATAACAGATCTCTATATACAAATGGAGAGCTTTCAGTGTAGTTCATTATGAACTGCTAGTATTTAAAATAATTAAGAACATTTACACCACCAGAAAAGTGTACAGAGAAAAACATCAGCCACGCGGGATTAGCCGAGCGGCCTAGGGCGCTGCAGTCATGGACTGTGCGGCTGGTCCCGGCTGAGGTTCGAGTTCTCCCTCGGGCAGGTTGTGTGTGTTTGTCCTTAGGATAATTTAGGTTAAGTAGTGTGTAAGCTTAGGGACTGGTGACCTTAGCAGTTAAGCCTCACAAGATTTCACACACATTTGAACATTTTTTTTTCGAAGAACATCAAAGCATAGAATTAGATCATTTCCATATTACCCCACAAATACTATATTTTTTCATTAAATCATTTTTATTATTTTATGAAATGTCAAATTAACGTTATACCAAACTGATGCAATTAATGGAAATAAGAAATTTATTGTAGAGATCTACAGGATACTTACATACTGAATATGTTTTCCAACATCTTATTAAAATATAAGCACAAGCAAATGCCGACTGATTTGTAATTAGCATGTTAATAATTGAGTTGTGCAATAAGTAAATAATCGCAACACTTATCATGTACAAACTACAGTACTCATTTCAGTTACACTCTTCAGACAACTCAAGCGATAAAACAGGTTGCTTGGTTACGAGAAACCAGTGAACAAACGTAAGAGTACTCGTCTCACAAAATTAATTTTCATTCGTTCCGGTGTCAGCTGCACAAAGAGACGCTCATCCCCCAACCCACTCATACATCCAGGCATATTATATTCTCTTTCATGTTTTACACGAACGCACAGCCACACTGTAAGTGTACGCAGAAACTCACAAAGGTAAAAGTCCGTGCTTTAGAGCTCAAATTTTATCCAACAATTTTCCAGATCTCTCCGAAATGAGGAGTGAGCCAACGTTTTCCGTTAGTGTAAATTTTCGTTACCAGGCCCGCTATCAGTTCGTGTGTGCATTATGTAACATAACAGATATGCTGGCGAGCTGTCAGCCGTGTAAAGTTATTAAAATCATAGGAGTTTTAAGTGTTGGTCTAGGCGAAGGCAGGCGGCTGCCCATTGCAAGGCCGGCACACAGCCTTGCCTATCGACTTAGGGGAATGGAAGCTAGGTTTTGTAAGGTTACAATGGAGTGAGGTGAGGTGAGGACGGCTAGTTTCGGAGGCAGTACAGTCTGAACTTTATGGGGCTGTTAAAATGGCAGATTTTGTTACTTCATAGAAGATGGTGACGTGCAAACACGTCTTCATTCCGAAAATAATGTTATAAATATCTTAAAATCTACAGTTATATGATCACATAAAATAAATATACTTACATTAATCACTGAAAATTAGCATTAGGTTGGGTGATTGCTTTGGATTTATTTGTCGATTATCATGTTTTTTATCTGTAGTTCGCTGTTGCTATTTCAGTTCACATATTGTGATATTGTCATTCCGACGTAGCGAGTCGAGCCGTGGATGCTAGAAAATGTAGAGGCAAGTGGCGAAATCAGAGCATTTACGACGCATTGTTGTGTTTGAGTTCAACTGCGAGGTGGCAGCAGTAGAGATGGGGGATCCGCTCTTGAACTAATTCATAGAGTTGAATCTTTCAAAGGAGTGAACAATCAGTGATTCAGAAAAAGAGAACGGTAGCTCCAAACGTTTCCCACGGCAGAGAGAGAGAGAGAGAGAGAGAGAGAGAGAGAGAGACGGAGCATATCAGCAGCGCCTCTGCTGGTCAGAACACAGTGCACGCCACACAACACAGCCAGCGCCGGCCTCTGCCCTGCTGCTACCTTGGCTGCCTGCATTGTGCAGTGCCCCATTGGATTTTGTGTTTCACATATGCCGTGCCGTCTCTGTGCGTCGTCTGCCGCTTGCAGTGTCTGGCGCAGCTTAACTTCGCATCGCACTCTGTCAGCGATCGTTTCAGTCGCACGTCCTGCCCTCTGGGCAGTTGATGCGAGCAACAGGACAGAGAGCCACCTAGCGGATAACATTGGAACTACTTGCAACAACCTGCTCGCAAGGGAACAGACGATATGTCTCGGAGCGGGTGAGTTCACCGCTCCCCCCACCCTCGGAACTCGCCCGCTCAACACTCACCCCACCTTCTCGACTCTAGCCAGAGCGTTGAGCAAAGCGACTCGGGTGTCACTCTGGTCTCTGCGGTCTCAGCTCATGCAGTAATACAGCTCGCGGCTCGACCTGCTCGACTCAGCGCCTCTGCATCGGAGTTCGTCCCTACTGGATATTGTTCTTCGTAGTAATACCGCTATGTATATTACATTATTATGTTATGTATACATCAATTGTTTTTATTTTATTTTTATTTGTTTAAACTGATTAGATTAGGTTCCTGATGACTCCTCTTACTATAGGATTTTTATTATGGACACTCGAATTTACGCTTTAATTACGAGCGAACCGATAAACGTATCGCAAAATGTGATACACCAATATTTTCCTTGTTTTATTCTGCGTAAGGCTATATGCAGCACTTTCGTTTTACAGTCAAATTTATATATTTTTTTCTTATTCTGGTACGGATTTTGCGATTTTAGGCGTCTTCGGAAGGAAACGTTCACTTTAAAAATATATGGCTTGCGATGTATTTGTACGAGGTTAATGAAATTTTAATACATTATAGCCAAATATATTGTTAATGTAAATCTCAAGTTACAACATTTTCCGATCACCCAGAAAACCACGATAGTGCAAAATAAATCAATAATCAAAAACTTTGTCATATCGTGGAAATTTCAATAAACAATACAAAATTCTTACTCATTATCTGTGTTACTTCAAAATAGGATCAAATAAGATCAAAATACAGGTATAGTACTGGAATAAACCAAGTTTAAAGGGTAATGTGCCTTCCATTTATTTTCTATTGTAAATGAGTGATGAGTCATGAAAAAGAGCTAATTCATTTCAGGGAGTGAACAGTTCTGATCCAATCTCTGAAAAGAACAGTTTAGCCCATCTCTAGGCAGCAGAGGAGGCAGCCAGAAACAATTGCGCCCTGTTTGAGGATAGTGCTATTGGACACAGCAGGCAAAAAAAAAAAAATGGTTTTCTCGAATTCAAGGGAATCGGTTTTGTATTAGTGACTCTCCCTTCTAAAGGACCTTCGGAATATGATAAAGATCGTTTAACCGCATTAATTCACACTTGAGAATTTATAAATCGGATGAACTCTGGTCATTCCACCATCGTCCGACGTTTGCACACAATGGGGAAGGTTCAAAAATCGAGTGTATTGGTACGGCATACTCCAAGCCAAAATCACAAAAAATCAGTGGGTGGCCATCCCTCGTGAACAACACAGACCAATCCTATCCTCTGTTCTTATTGAGGACGATAAATTATGTCCTGATGCTAACATAAGGGAAAGAAAGTAATGGCTGAAACCAAATAAAGCAGCAACTTCCCGTACAAAGACCTGTGATCATATGGATAACGGCATGTATCTGGTGGAACAGCGACGGTGTCGTGTACTACGAACTGCTTCCCCCAGGTGAAACCATCACTGCTGACATTTATTGTCAACAACGAGAGATGTCTTGCAGACGCAGTGCACGAATAACGACCAGGAAGACAGTTTTAAGTGTTGCTACTCTCACCCTCATTCTGCTAAACTGACAGAAGACATTATTCAGGAGTTGAGCTGTTCATGTGATCTTGCCTCTCCGATTTTCGCCTTTCCCGCTTTCTATGGAACGACCTCCAAGGAACTTCCTTTCCGGATGAAACTGCGCTCTGAAAAAATGAGTCGACTAGTTGTTCACCTTAAAACCACGTGATTTCTACAGCAGCAGGAACGAAAAGTTATCTCTGCATCGGAAGGCTGTTATAAACGCTGGAGGACGGTATATCATTTATGACTTAAGTCTCTGTTAGGTGTATCTGTCGTGTTTATTAAACTTAAGGAAAAACGCTGCCTTCTTACGCACCACACCAATAACTCCTGAAGACTTCAAGCCATCTTTATAAGCCTTACCGGGCGACAGTTTAGGACTCAAGCCATCATCCCTGAAAGCCACAAATTTATACATGTTATTTTTATCAAGGTGACGGTTTTTTTTTTTTTTTTTTTTTTTTTAGTATTTCAGTTTGTCAGATCATCGGATTCTGCACAGTTACACAAGATATGAAAACACTATCGCAAATCTCATATGTTACAGTTATCTACATTATTCACTGATTATGATTCATTTAATTTGAAGTTAAGGTAGCAAATATTAAAAACACATCTAACTTGAGAACGGTAAATAATCTGTCACATTGAATGCCATCACTAGATTGCGCGTGAAAGGACACATAAATTGAGCAGGCTAAGTTTATTGTTTCGTATGTATTTATGTGTAACCGTTGTTATTTGTTAAAATCGCTAGATCCATGACTAATTATCTATGTTTAAACTCCTACGTACACAATACTTTGTTTGGTCTCTATAGAGCCAGAAGGAAGTGAACGTTTTATTTAAATCATGCGCAAAATTTGTATCTTCGTCGTTATTCAAATTGTGCTACATTTCCTGTGCTTTTAAGTAAACTGCGCAAAGATGGGGAAATGAAAGATCTAATTGGGGAGAGGAGGCAAATGATCAAGCATTCTGTGTGGCTCCTGGGAGAAAGGTTGTTTTGAGGATGTGGATTAGTCGACACTTTGTGTCGATGAGGAGGAGGATTAGGAAGTCGAGCTTGGTGCAGAGCAGTCTTGAGGTAACACATCGTAGATCTAATAGTGCTGAAACTGTTAGTTTCTCGGCGGCAGGTGGACGCACAAATAGTAACATTCGATCGAACTTATAAAATTTCCGACTCACCTTGGATTAGATTACGGGAGCTGACTGGAACTTTAACATATTGTGAGCATTATATGGTGCACACGTTGAATTCTTGTCGGTTCCACTTTTGGAATTCATTTTAGGTACAGAGTACGACAATCTGCTAGACAATTAGCGCGAGTTAATATTTTGATTCCCATAAGTGACTTTCAAGTATTTATGGGTTTGTGGACAAGCTGTGTTTAGTTAATAGAATGGAACTCTGATCTTTGCGTACCGTGGATGCCGAGATACTATCTGGGCATTCTGCTACCATTGTAGTAATTAAGCATATATACAAGCTTAACTGCATTTGACAGCAATTGTTATTTTCTCTCATGTATTATTAATTTATTATAGGGTCGCCAATCTTAACAGTTTCTTTGCTGACTGAACAAATAATTTTATTAAATTTAAACCTTTTGTTTTCCTCGGCATCAATTATTCATTACAGTTATTATTGTTATACAGTTCTATTGCAACTTTCCGGACTTAATAATTCGTGTTATATGCATATGCTTACATAATTACACTGCAGTTTCACGGGTGTACCTATTTTGTTGCGAGATTAGCTGCTGGGCATGAAAGCAGATGTTTACGACTCGACCCCATAACTGCATCGAGCCGCACATCTAAATAGAGCCACGCATTGCACAATTACCGCAGATAAGCGGACGTCGCATTTAGTTGTCTCGTCCATGATCTGGGTTAGAATACAATTCTTTGGTACGTCGCAAGTACCACTGTCCTAATCTCATCTTCTCGCGTTTATACGTGTCACAAACATATGATGGAGCACATACATCCGTGTGCAGCAGATTTGTGAGAAAGGTGCCAAGCATTGTTTTCACTGAGTCAGACTGTTGAGGGAACGCGAGTCATCATATATATTTCATTACACGTCATGGCGTATTCGTAATTACTGCACGGTGAAATCATTCACATGTTGTGCCATGGAAATACACGCGGATAACAAGTAGCATAATCTTAGTCTCAAAATTTTGAACAACTTCACGAAATGAAAGCATATTTTCTTCTTAGGATCATTTTGTTGCCTTACTGTGAAAGATAAAAGTTAGTCACAACACCTATGTCAAATAATAATTCTCAAAATAAAGTATTTCTTAAAGTTGTCAAATCGATGATCGTCATTTCCGAATAATAAGAAAGGCATATAACTATCTAGGAAGATGAGATGACTTAATATGGGTTCTGGTAACTACCAATTTGCGTGACGGATTTTAATGAATAAAGAGAAAACAATACATTCACTCTGCGCAACGAATTATTTTGTTGGCAACTGAGAAAAATTCTGCATTTCTACTTATTATGATGAAATGCCCGTAAATATTAGTCTCCAGCGACATTAAATAATTTTCTTGGCCTCTGGCAAGTGCTTTTTTCCGTTTCCTCCTCCTACGTGAATATTACGTAAATATTAATTTCGAATATTAAATATATTAATTAAATCTGAATAAATTGCATTTGCGGTCACTTTCAGTTCAATGATTTACAATTAAAAATAATTCCGGAGTTAATTCCAGTCCACCGTTTCCCAACAGCGTAGTTATTACTCTCCACAATAGAAGAAATCGGCGGTAGACAGTCTGAAGATTTATAATTTGACATTTTGATGTTTCACTAGAAATATTATTTGATACTGTGGCAAACACACAACAGAAATAAAAGAGGAATATATTCATAAAAAATATTAACTATGTGATTTCTTCGGAAAATCATGGCTGAAATATTCTTGAACTATAAGTGCAAACATGATTATTAAATGTTACCGAAACAAATAATCAAGTGTGACTTTTTCCAAATGAAACTGTTGTATATAGCAATTTTTCTTCCTAATATCCAGGTGTTGTGGTAACATTTCTTCGTTTACCTTGCTGTTATGTGCTTATTTCTTCCGTTCCGCTTTTCTTCCACATTTTTGCCTATAACTTTTTTATTCATAGCTTGAAGTTTGCACATGTTTGACATCTGATATATTTTCATTTAAGTGAACTATATGATCGCTATCGGCAGTTTAATCTCCTCCAAACTCGTTAAGACCACTTGCATTTTTCGCAGGCCTCAGATTTTATAGCTTTGTCTACATATTATTTCATTGTTCATTAATTTTAACTGAAATAGTTATGTCAAATTGTAACCTGAAACATTCTGGAACGTTAAATCTGTGTGTCACGCTGGAATTCGAGCCAAGAACCTTTGCCTCTCGGGGACTAGTGTACTATCATCGACTGAGCTACTCAAGCTTGACTTAGAAACTCCTTCACAGTGTTACTCGTGCCACTATCTCTCTCTTACAATACAAACATCACAGGTCTCCTGCAAAACGTGTGGGAATACCACCCCTGGTACAATGAGTGTAGCGGAGAAATGATAAACGCACAGCAAAGCTGATTGATTTCCAGAATGAAATAGTCCTTTGCAGCGAAGTGTGGGCTGATTCGATTACACCTATTATCTGGAGGACTTATAACAAGTTATACCATTTTACATTGTCGAATGTCTTTACCAGATCGACAAATCTTGTGTATGTGTCTTGATTTTTCGTAAGTCTCTCTTCCATTATCAAGCAAATGATCAACACTGCCTCTCTGGTCCCATTACCTTTTCCAAAACGAAACTCGTCATGTAAAACATCCATACTCTTCTTTACCGTTCTTCTGTGCAGTAGTTACTGAATGGGTTTATTAATATAAAAATTTGGTTTTAATTTTTTCACTTTATGCTCGTCAGTGCCTTCTGCCTGACGGTAAGCCGCAGCGTCTCAGTCTCGTTGCCCAGAACCGGATAGAACCACCCTGAAACTCACGTATTGAACCATCAGCAGCTAAACTCACGTGTAGCTGACGAGATAACGCTACCGAACTGCGCGTCGTACTACCTGACCAATCAATAGGGAGGCTTGGAGGTGGTTGTGTGGGGGTGCCCCGCGGCCAGTTGCTGGGAGCGGACACACCGTTCGCTCTCTTCTGCTGGCAGCTTCCAAGCCGATCAGACGCCCTCCTCACCTGCTCTATTGGGCGGCTGACCATTCAGTCTCGTCGGCTTCTCCAGGCCTGCCTTTCTTTACGGCATTAAAACTTTACACAGGTTAAACTATGATTTGTTCTTCACCTCAACGAGTACCTACCGCTTTCCCCTCCTGGCCAATCCTGGCGCATTAACACTTCTTATGGCACTCTGATCAGCAGTGTGCTTGAAACAAAGAAATGTTTAGCTGATTGTGTGACAGTTATCTCAAGTACCTGTCCTTGCTCTCTTGCTTTTTCTGCCTTTTAGATTCTACAAACTAATTTGAATCGTAACTTGGTTGTCACATCCCCCAGTGATTTTAAAAATTACCTATGAATGATATCAATTCCTGGCGCCTTATTAGATCAGAACTCTGCCAAAACTCTGTCAAACTCTTGACTCTAATACTTGATGCCTCATGTCTCCCATGCCTATTTGCATCTCTTCTTCTATATTTTCCCCTTCGTAGAGTCCCTGAACGTTTTCTTTCCTCCCATCCTCTCTCTTCTCTGAGTTTAATGGTGGAATCCTCCTGCTTCTGACGGCCATTTATTTTGCGATTTCTACACATTTTTTCCTGCAACATTTTCTGCACTTCCTGTTTATTCCATTCCTAAGTGAGTTAAAAAAAGCCTGCAGACTTACATTAAATGTCCGTGTTTCTGTCTCGACCTGGAATTTTTTGATCTTCCTTCTTTCTACTGCTACTCAAGGTTTCTTCGCAGTTAGATTCCTTATGCCTATGTTTATCTGTCCACCTTGTATATTTTCCCTTTTTAGAGTTGTCTACTCCTCTTAAACTGAACTGCGTGTTACGGTATTCATTACTGCCGTAGTTACAGTCTTAGAGAACTCCTCGGTACTTCAGTATCTCAATTCTTTCCACAACGACTCTTCTCTTACACTTCTATCTATTCTTCATTAAATTTTGATTTGTGTCTATATCTGCACCTGGATACTCCGTATAATCCAAGGTCTGATTTCAAGATCTGTTTGACCATGGTTTAATCCAAATGGAGTGTTCCTCAACCTAAGGTTTTATTTTTGCATGTATACTTCCCCCTCATGTGATTTTGGACAGTGTATGTGCTATTAACAGCTGAAATGTAATGTTGAACTCATTTTCCCTTTTGACGTCAATAAGCTTACCTTATTTTTCTTGGATTGGGTTTTCTATCGATTATTATGAGAATAATATCATTAAACCATCCACAGTAACCCTTCTCTGCCCTACTTTCCAGTTTATGATGCAACCGAGCCCTATTGCACCATTTTCTGCTGCGTGGTATTAACATTGCCCTGTATTCCTGAGCAGATATTATTCTCATCTTTCCATTTGAGATAGCAGGCCCCTACTGTATCTACACTGATCAGTATCATTTGCCATTTTTTAGATTTTATATCTTCTTCTCCGCTTTCTTTCTTTTACCATTGCACTTTCCGTCTCATAGAATGTTACTTTCGTGTTGACTATTCTACGTTTCGCTTATGGCCACCTCTCCCATGAAAGTCCCCTGAATGGACACAAACTCCTCATCGACCCGTAATCATTTGCCAGTGGAGAGATAATGATGCAGCTGCATGTTCTGTTGACATACATTATACGCCTCCAATTCAGTGGCTGAGCTTGGTCTCGGCATCCTGAGACCCTTGATAGGGCCGTCCGCTGTGGCCGAGCGGTTCTAGGCGCTTCAGTCGGGAACCGCGCTGCTGCTACTGTAGCAGGTTCGAATCCTTCCTCGGGCATGGATGTGTGTGGTGTCCTTAGGTTCGTTAGGTTTAAGTAGCTCCCAGTCTAGGGGACTGATGACTTCAGATGTTAAGTCCCATAGTGGTTAAATTTGAACCCTTGATAGGAGTACGTGGATAGGTCGCTAGACTGCTTCTTTTTGTGCAAACAGCCACTGTACCTGTGAACGTACTTCATTTGTGAAGGACGCAGCGTGCTAAACTCCACGCGTGCGCAAGCTGCGAACATGCCAAGACCTGGCCTCCACTCCATGTTGCTCGTTCCTTCTCGGAAGTACCCAGTACAACGCAATACTTCATTTAACATTGCGAGACGGCATTTATCAGACGGCTCAACTCTCTGAGATTGGCAGAACCGTGCTGTCAGCGCTGTTTATCATTCGCTATTAATTCGTGGTCTGAAGGACGTTCACAGGTCCAGTGGGCTGTTTGCACAAAAAGAGGCAGTCTATCTTCGCAGTCCTTTTAACTGATTCGGAGTGACAAAGGAGAGGGATGAGAATTCTCAATTCACATAAGCGTCAGATATGAAGTTTTGCTGTGCATCGACATGACAATAGCATGCAGGAAGAATTCCAAGACTTAGTTAACTATGGATGAGCAAAAAATTTCAATTGACCAACAGATGGTATTCGTTGTTCTCTACATAAAAAAAACCTCGTTGTGTTAAAATTGCAGGCTTGGAGCACGTATCGAAGTCGGTGTTTCGAACAGCAAATTTCTTCAAGGCGCACGCATTGTTCCATTGTCAGTAGCAATCGGGATGAACAAGGAACATGAAGACTTCATACATTACAGCAAAGTGTGTTGGTTAACTCAAGGTGCATGACTAGAAAGATTTCATTATTTAAAACTCGCAATTATTTAATTTATGGAGGAAAAAGAAGTGCAGGAATGGGAATTAGAGCATCTGGATTGGATTGCAGATTTTGCGTTTTAATGGACTTGACAGCACACTGCCAATGGTAAGACGTTACAAGGTAACTTCTTTTTGATTTGATGGGGTTGCATTTAAAAAGAAAGTCGCATTGTGGAAGGGACACATTCTGACAAAGTGAGTCCAGTTCCATAAGATCCCTGCCGTTAAGAAAACCGCGAGATTTGAAGATATTGTGGGCTTGAAAGAATTAAAAGGTTAATTTTATGAAGATTTTGGGGACACTGTCGGTCTTACATCTGTTTCTGTACTGTTTTTCGAGACCGTTTGCCGTTTCAATAGAAAACGCCTCTGTGCATGTACCAATGTATCTGACTGACCTGCAAGGTAATTTCAGTTTAAATGGCAAATATTTCTCGTTAAAACTATGCAGGATGTTTACATTGTTTCTTCAGGGAACAGTTTACAAGTCTCCATAATGAGGTTACAACAGTGCTTCAATATTACAACAGCGATATTTGTGTGAAAACCTTTTTCTGTTGCAAGTCACAACGATGGGGCAACTTGAGTTCGAAAATCTGTGAAATTTCTGCGTGTGTCTGTATGCCGACAGTTTGTACCAGGTAAAAATTTATCATGTCTTCAGCGCACCAAAATTAATTAAATAATACTGAAAATTTGTTTTGTTTGTGACCTATGTTATTGACAAATGTGAAATACAAAACCAAGTAGTATGCAATGCGACTGCGGTGCCATTTAAATGCGGCGAATTCGCAGCCTTTCCCTCTTCACCCGCCTCGCAGTCAGACGACAGAGCATGGCGGTTGGGAAATGTGAAGTGAGGCTGAGCACCTCGGCACTCGTACCTGGCCATGGCCAGTGAGCCGAAATCTTGGCCGCCCTGGTCAAGATCGCTGACAGAACGAGGGTGACTTTTGTACTGGAAATATACGGCTGCCATTTCTGGTTAGTGATATTCAAAATTCACTCTGAGGTTGACACCGACCCCTTGACGCTGGACGTATCAAGTGCTAAACAAAAATGCTAACCCGAGGCCACACCGAAGTGTATTTTCAAAAGCTAAGCAGCTATGTAGTAGGATTAAGTTATAGTAATATAGCGATGGATTGGGTGCTCAGCCCTCGAGGCCCTCCTGGGGCCTGTCGCCTTTGTTATAAAGGTCAAAAGGCGCGACGAGGAATAGGCACAATCCGACTCTCTTGGAGACATCTCGGCTACATGACAAATAACACAAACCTAAAAGCTGTTAATTTAACTAAATACCTAGGAATTACAATATTGTCCTAGGACATAAGAAAAGTTGAAGGAAGGGCAGCTCGTTTTGTATTACCACGAACCAGGGGAGAGAGTGCTATGGGTATTACATGCGAGTTGGGATGGCAGTCTTCAAATAAAGGCGTTTTTCTTTGCGAAGATACATTTTCACGAAATTTCAGTCTCCTACGTTCTCCTTCCAGTGCGGCAATATTTTGCTAGCACCCATCTAGATATGGAGAAATGAACATTATAATAAAAGAAGTTAGAGCTCGTGTTCGTTTTTCCCGTGCAGTGTTTGGTGGAACGGTAGAGAAAGAACCCTCTCACAGGCAGTTCATTGTGAATTTCAGAGTAGTCATGTAGATGTAGACCCTAATTTGTGTCAGTAAAAGAAATATATGCATGATGCATAAATGGGGTTAAGCTTTAGTTCATTGACCTGAGATAATGTCCGCCCCCAGTAGCTGAGTGGTTGCCGGCACGTTAGCTCAGCGTGTTCGGTCAGAGAGCCGGTTGGCCTCTGTAATAAAAAAAACTGAGTGGAAGGAGCAACAAACGAACTTGAACGGAAGTCATGTGACGTCCGCAACGACCAAACACAACGATTAAAAAAAAAAAGTGGTCAGCGTGACAGACTGTCAATCGTAAGGGCCCGGGTTCGATTCCCGGCTGGGTCGGAGATTTTTCTCGACTCAGGGACTGGGTGTTGTGTTTTCCTAATCATCATCATTTCATCCTCATCGACGCGCAAGTCGCAGAAGTGGCGTCAAATGGAAAGACTTGCACCAGGCGAACGGTCTACCCGACGGGAGGCCCTCGTCACACGACATTATTATTACCTGAGATAATTTTTTCACTTCACTGTTAGCAACTTTATGTTCACAATTCGTGCAACGATGGACTGTGCTAGAGCACCGCTTTGTGTTTGAAATCGTTTTACAGCTATGACTCTTAGACGTCAGGTATTATGAAATAGAAATAAGTAAACTATGTGAAATTAATTAGTGACGTTAGTTTCGTGTATTTATTCCTATGATCAGTGAACACGACATGTTACTTACGTTCTGAGATAAATGCGTTTGTTCTACATTTAGTGCTCTCCGAGTACGGCGCCCTGTGCACAATAGCTTCAGCGTTCTGCTCGCAGCACAATTCGCAGACCAACTGCAGCATCGCAACTCGGCGCCATAATACCAGCAGGCCCTGTTAGCAGTCAGAGGCAGCAGAAAGCGGAGTTGCCAGTTTGCGGCGCCGGAATTGTTTGGGTCTGCCGCGTGAAACTAGTCAGTCCTCCCTCAGATATAACTTGTCACATCCCTTAGCTGCGACAATAATGGAGGCTACCGTTGCTCTGCGTATTCTGCCGATTTATCAATGCATCGTCACCTGCTTACGAATTAGTTTAGTCATCTACCAAGTGTATGCTGTCAGATATGTTACTGCTTGCGTAACAAGATATATGCAAGATCAGAAGTAGCTAATTAATCAACAAATATGACTTTTATGTTTTAAATTATGCAATTGAATCTATGTATTTTTATTATGTCAAACATTCGTTTTGGCAACTGCCGTGAGCAATCCGTGTCCAATTTTAAACTTTTTGCTCCCATATAGTTGAAGAGCGGCGACTGATAATCTTTGGTAGCCCACCCTCGCCCATACTGGACGACGGGAATGAGGTAAAAAATTTTATATATATAGGGTGTTTCAAAAATGACCAGTATATTTGAAACGGCAATAAAAACTAAACGAGCAGCGATAGAAATACACCGTTTGTTGCAATATGCTTGGGACAACAGTACATTTTCAGGCAGACAACTTTCGAAATTACAGTATGTTCACAACGTGCAAGTGTGCTGTGGACAACACGGTTTATTCCTTAGAACAGAGGATTTTTCTGGTGTTGGAATTCCACCGCCTAGAACACAGTGTTGTTGCAACAAGACGAAGTTTTTAACGGAGGTTTAATGTAACCAAAGGACCGAAAAGCGATACAATAAAGGATCTGTTTGAAAAATTTCAATGGACTGGGAACGTGACGGATGAACGTGCTAGAAAGGTAGGGCGACCGCGTACGGCAACCACAGAGGGCAACGCGCAGCTAGTGCAGCAGGTGATCAAACAGCGGCCTCGGGTTTCCGTTCGCCATGTTGCAGCTGCGGTCCAAATGACGCCAACGTCCATGTATCGTCTCATGTGCCAGAGTTTACACCTCTATCCATACAAAATTCAAATTCGGCAACCCCTCAGCGCCGCTACCATTGCTGCACGAGAGACATTCGCTAACGATATAGTGCACAGGAGTGATGACGACGATATGCATGTGGGCAGCATTTGGTTTACTGACGAAGCTTATTTTTACCTGGACGGCTTCGTCAATAAACAGAACTGGCGCATATGGGGAACCGAAAAGCCCCATGTCGCAGTCCCATCGTCCCTGCATCCTCAAAAAGTACTGGTCTGGGCCGCCATTTCTTCCAAAGGAATCACTGGCCCATTTTTCAGATCCGAAACGATTACTGCATCACGCTATCTGGACATTCTTCGTGAATTTGTGGCGGTACAAACTGCCTTAGACGACACTGCGAACACCTCGTGGTTTATACAAGATGGTGCCCGGCCACATCGCACGGCCGACGTCTTTAATTTCCTGAATGAATATTTCGATGATCGTGTGATTGCTTTGGGCTATCCGAAACATACAGGAGGCGGCGTGGATTGGCCTCCCTATTCGCCAGACATGAACCCCTGTGACTTCTTTCTGTGGGGACACTTGAAAGACCAGGTGTACTGCCAGAATCCAGAAACAATTGAACAGCTGAAGCAGTACATCTGCATGTGAAGCCATTCCGCCAGACACGTTGTTAAAGGTTTCGGGTAATTTCATTCAGAGACTACGCCTTATTATTGCTAAGCATGGTGGATATGTGGAAAATATCGTACTATAGAGTTTCCCAGACCGCAGCGCCATCTGTTGTTGAAAATTGTAACTACTGTAATTTCGAAAGTTTGTCTGCCTGAAAATGTACTGTTGTCCCAAGCATATTGCAACAAACAGTGTATTTCTATCGCTGCTCGTTTAGTTTTTATTGCCGTTTCAAATATACCGGTCATTTTGAAACACCCTGTATATAT
This sequence comes from Schistocerca cancellata, assembly GCF_023864275.1. Lineage (NCBI taxonomy): Eukaryota > Metazoa > Arthropoda > Insecta > Orthoptera > Acrididae > Schistocerca > Schistocerca cancellata. Next base: position 478,784,996 of record NC_064628.1, on the reverse strand, counting down.
ATATATATATATATATATATATATATATATATATATATATATATATATATATATATCGGGTGAGTCACCTAACATTACCGCTGGATGTATTTCGTAAACCACATCAAATACTGACAAATCGATTCCACAGACCGAACGTGAGGAGAAGGGCTAGTGTAATTGGTTAATAAAAACCATAAAAAGTATGTTTTTAACACAAACCTACGTTTTTTTAAATGGAACCCCGTTAGTTTTGTTAGCACATCTGAACATATAAACAAATACGTAATCAGTGCCGTTTGTTGTATTGTAAAGTGTTAATTTCATCCGGAGATATTGTAAGCTAAAGTTGACGCTTGAGTACCACTCCTCCGCTGTTCGATCGTGTGTATCGGAGAGCATCCCGAATTACGTAGGGATCCAAAGGGAATGGTGATGGACCTTAGGTACAGAAGAGACTGGAACAGCACATTACGTCCACATGCTAACACCATTTTATTGGTCTTTTTCACTGACGCACATGTACATTACCATGAGGGGTGAGGTACACGTACACACGTGGTTTCCGTTTTCAATTACGGAGTGGAATAGAGTGTGTCCCGACATGTGAGGCCATCATTTGCTGCACACAATTGCAATATCTGGCGTAATGAATGTCGTACACGCCGCAGTGCAACTGGAGTAATGTCGCCGCAGGCCACAATAGGTTGTTTCATATCCTCTGGGGTTGTAGGCATATCACGATACACATTCTCCAGAGGTGTAAGATCAGGAGAATGGGCTGGCCAATTTATGCGGCCTCCACGTCCTATGAAACGCCCGTCGAACATCCTGTCAAGAGTCAGCCTAGTGTTAATTGCGGAATGTGCAGGTGCACCATCATGCTGATACCACATATGTCGACGCGTTTCCAGTGGGACATTTTCGAGCAACGTTGGCAGATCATTCTGTAGAAATGCCATTTATGTTGCAGCTGTTTGGGCCCCTCCAATGAATGAGGACCAATGAGGTGGTCGCCAACGATTCCGCACCATACATTTACAGTCCACGGTCGCTGTCGCTCTACCAGTCTGAGCCAGCGAGAATTGTCCACGGACCAGTAATGCATGTTCCGTAGATTCACTGCCCCGTGATTTGTGAAACCCGCTTCATCGGTAAACAGGTAGAACTGCAACGCATTCTCTGTTAATGCCCATTGACAGAATTGCACTCGATGATTAAAGTCATCACCATGTAATTGCTGAGGCAGCGACACATGAAACGGGTGAAAGCGGTGACGATGCAGTGTGTGCATGACACTACTTTGACTCAGTCCACCGGCCCTCGCAATGTCCCGTGTACTCATGTGTGGGTTCATGGCAACAGCAGCTAACACACCAACTGCACCCGCTTCTCCTGTGACGGGCCTGTTACGGACCCGTTTGCATGCTACGACCACACCTGTTGCATACAGTTGGCGGTAGATGTTTTGCAATGTGCGGCACGTTGGATGCTCTCTGTCCGGGTATCGCTCTGCATACACCCTGCAGGCTTCAGCTGCATTTCGTCGACACTCGCCATAGATGGGTATCATCTCCGCCTTTTCAGAGTTCGAATACACCATGGTCACAGTTCCTACAACACTACACTATCACAGACGTCTGGTAACACGGTGTACTACAGTTGGTCTGCGTGCGGAGACGAATGCAGAATAACAATAGCAGCAAGCGCTACATACGGACACTACGACAGCTAGACCAAACCACAACAGTGCACTACAGCCACACTCGTAAACACGGTCGTCATCGTAAACATGTCCCTGCAGATGCTGCTCGCCGTCCGTGGCCCGTGTTTGTTACATCACGCAACTGAACGTCGGAGGTTTCACACGTGCTTCTACAGGGGTGATATACGTTTCTTTGCTGGCGTTGGTCCACTCCACTCCTGAAATGTAACTATTACAAGCAAACCTAAAAGTTTTAACACTTTAGTCGTGGTAGTTTACTTAATTTATGGTTTGTTACATTGTTTTTTCGACGACTTCTAGACTGATTTTTTATCTTAACTATGGCTATGTGCTTACAATATTTATTTTTTATATGAGTAGTATTATAATAATGTGCTGTCTTATATTAAAACGTATCTAATTGTAAACCTCACTTTCTTTCATCTTCTGTGATTCCTAAATCTTTACCATTCTCACAAATACTATATCATTACCATCCAATTAGCCGGCCGGAGTGGTCGTGCGGTTCTTGGCGCTGCAGTCTGGAACCGAGCAACCGCTACGGTCGCAGGTTCGAATCCTGCCTCGGGCATGGATGTGTGTGATGTCCTTAGGTTAGTTAGGTTTCATTAGTTCTAAGTTCTAGGCGACTGATGACCTCAGAAGTTAAGTCGCTTAGTGCTCAGAGCCATTTGAACCATTTTTTTACCCTCCGATTAAATAGCTGTTACACTCTCTTTTAAAGTGTGTACACTGTTATACTGGAAAATGGAGCTCCTTCAGTTCATTCTCTTTTAGTTGCGTGGAGTCCATACATTCATACACTCATTCATTACTTCAAAGTAGCTACAAATGCAATGGGTAATCTTATTATAAAACTATATTCATATTGCAAGATAGGCAACAAACGTATTCATAAAACGAGAATTATCCGTTGTGTCCAGTCGTAACGTTACGTGTAAAATTTTGATAATAACCCAGGATCATTTATATACTGTTCCAATTAATAGAACACAAGCCTTAAACGTCATAGAACATTATATTCCTGCAATCCTACACGAATTTGGGATTCATCAAGAATTTTCAAGGCTAATGCTAGTTCTAAATATTCCTAAAATATGGTTCCACGAAATTCTGCTGCGATACATTTTTGTATTCTCACTGAGCCAGAACAAACATTACGTCTGTTGAGAGTTGCAATAACATCCACATTTATAAACTCAATAAAACATTCGCAACAGTATAAAGTTAATGCTGAATTTCTTACAATATAAATTGAGTAGCTTTCGCTATGATAATTGCCAGAAGAGTTTTTGTGAGTTCTGTAACAAGTCGTTGTTCACTCGTAATGAACTTGTTACTATGTTGTTTCAAGGGATCATCGAAGTTCCTTGATGATGTCACAACTTGTTGTTTTGTTCCTAAATGACGATGTAGAATAAACGTTTTAGACAATCAAAAGAAAATCACTGTATCGGATGTGACGTAAAAGTTTGAAGAAAACCACAAAGATGACATAAAAAAGAGTAGACGCACACATGAATTCATTTGCTTCACGACGTGCACACCTATTTACTAACGTCACTTCACTTAAAACATCTTGCTATGCACTCACGTATTATTTGATAGTCCTAAATTAGTTACCATTTCCAGTGTTCAGGTAATGTAGTAATTATCCTAGTAGAGATTTAGTCCGATAGTCACAGTCCGTTCACACATTCAAACCCTCTGCAATAATGATATTACTAATGCCTGTCGGTAATAGTTTCTTCAAACTCCTCCCACCTATACATCTTGCAACAATGTCCAAACTTCTCGAAGTTAAACTAAAATGCAGTCCGCCGTTAACATTTCCGAAACATCTTCCCTTTTTTTCTTTATTGTGAATCTTCAGTTTGAAAATACTTCTGTCCACTCTTCTATTTCTCAGTTTTCTCGACTGGCTTGTTTTACCACCACCACGACCATCACCGTCCACGTGTGCTGAAAGGAAACGGTAGATCGATATTAGGTTCATTAAACTGTTCTACAGCATCGATATGTTGCGGTGACGAATTTCAACATGCGACAGTATCTCTGAGGACTGATTTCAGCTTTACATACATCGAAGGATACTTCGATAAACACTCCTTTTCATCGGTACAACCCGCATTACTGCTCCTTCCGTTGCCACCTTCCTGAACTCTAGTGTTCTTAAATTATTGGTTCACATCTGCACTCGAAACTGTATCCGTCTCGCTATTTCGCTTAAAGACAGTTTACATGTAATACTAACTGGGAATAATATGCAATAAATTAATTTGCAATAATACAAAACCTTATACCAATTTCCGTAACAAGAACATTTCCATAAATAACACTTTCACATATCAAAACGCACTGAGGTGACAGAAGACATGGGATAGCTCGAATGTCATATCGGACCTCCTTTTGCTCGGCACAGTGCAGCAAATCGTCGTTGCATGGACTCAAGTCTTTGGAAGTCCCTCGCATAAATACTTATCCATGCTGTCTCTACAGCCGTCTGTAATTACGAAAGCGTTACCGGAGCAAGATTTTGTGCACAAACTAACCTCTCGAGTATGTCCCATAAATTTTCGATGCGATTAATGTCGAGCAATCTGGGTGGCAAAATTATTCCCTCGAACAGTCCAGAATGTTCTTCAAATCAATCGCTTACAATTGAGGCGAGGTTACATGGCGCACTGTTATTCATACTAATTCCTTCGTTGCTTGGGAGCATGAGTCCACGAACGGCAGCAAATGGTCTCCACGTAGCCGAACATAACAATTTGCAGTGAAGGCTCGTTTCAGTTTGACCAAAGGACTCATTGCATTCCATGTAAACACAACCCACAACCAGTATGGAGCCACCATCAGTTTAAACAGTGCCGTGTTGACAACTTGAGTCCATGGCTTCGTGGGGCCTGCGCCACATTTGAACCACACCATCAGTTCTTCCCAACTGAAATCGGGACTTCGTTATGGTGCAACAGATATTGTCACGAGCCCAACAGAGAGGCTACACGCTTTTAGACCAGTTACTCGCGTCGGTCGAATGTTGCCGTAGCAAATTTCGCTGCACTGACCTAAAGAATACGTTAGGCGTACATCCCAAATTCATCTTTGCGGTTACTTCACGAAATTTTGCTTACCTGTTAGCACTGACAATTGTATGCGGAAATGCTGCTCTAGGTTGTTAAGCGAAGGCCGTCACCGACGGCTTTGTAGGTGGTGAGGGGTAATGCCGAATATTTTGTATTCTCGGCACGATCTTTCATGAGTGGACCTCGGAATACTGAATTCCGTAACTATTTCCGAAATCAAATTGCCATGCGTCTAGCGGCAACTACCACTCCGCGTTAAAACCCTGTTAATTCCCGTCGTGCGGCCACAATCATACCGGAAACCCTTTCACATGGATCACATGAGTACAAATACTAGCATCGCCAATGCACTGCACTTTTCTACCACGTGTATGCGATACTAGCGCCATATGTGTATGTGCATATTGCTATTCCATGACTTTAGTCACCACAGAGTGCATTTATAAATAAATTGCATTTCTATGCACACATCTCCTTTTCTGAAGAAATGATCGCAGGTTAATAAATTTTACATCTCAACGACATCCTTATGTACGTCCCTTTTACCTCGTCTTCTTTACTGCTGTAATAATAATACTGTCAGCAGACGCCAACAATTACACTATTACACGCAAGTCAGCCAATCAGTGATGGCATCCCTGGTGCATTCGACAATAACAAAGTAACACAGACTTCTTATAACGTTTTCCACTTGTCTCTACGGTGAACCATTCACATTCCATAGCTGTTTTGTTTCCTGGTGTCTGCTTATGCTACTGTTCTTGTGAACGGATATATCTGATGCTGTATTTTATATTAAGAAATCAGTCACGAATGTTGCGTAAATAATCAACGTCACTGATGTGAAGCCTGAGGACGGCTGTCATCTTTCAGCTAATAATAAGCATATAAATCGCTTGCGAGTATTATTATCCAGTAATAATGAGGGATGACCTCACATTATCCTTATAATATTTACAAGGTATGTATCGTAAGATAAGTATCGACGCACAGTTAGCGAGATCAAACTACCAAACTTCCTAATCTGAATGGCCGCATTAAGGTCAAGAGATGCATATACATGCCGTATTAGATTGTCACGATGAATTAGGGAACAGAGGGGCCCTGCCTCGAAATGGTTGTGTGTGTAAAGTCTGTAAAGTTACGAAGTCATAAAAGAGATTATGATAGAACTTTTCATTAGAATTACATAGTTAATCTAGTCACACAGGCATTGTTTTTGATTTTTTATTGACTCACTGATGCTGTATAATCTAGCATCTAGTGTCTAAATGATGTCTGTACATAAAAATCCCCCCCTGCACATGCCTTAGTGGTGTAATATTCCAAAGTTAATACAAAATATTTAATCATCATGTCTAAGTATAAAATGAGCAATTTTAACAAATGTGAAATAGACTAGCTGACTGGCCTACTCTTCCGCCTCTTCCATTGTTTTCCGATCCCAGTCATATTCTCGAGTGCTTCCAGGGCATCCTCAAATTTCATGACTCCATCCAGCCGCCTCAACTTTCGTCCACCAAGGGGTCCCTTTCTTTGTGACTTTCCTTGTGGATCTCCTTTTACTATCCCTTGTTCTCTTCACAGTGCATATTCCATCCATTTATTCTTCCTAGACTTATTACTATTGTTAAATCAGGCTCACTGTACAGAGCATATCAGTGTTTTTCCCTCTTTTGCTCAAACAATGGCACAAAACAAATCGTTTAGAACGTACTAACTTTCCTATGTTTTTGTCTTGCAGTCTGTATCTTGGCCTCACATATTAGGACTGCTCACATAATTGTCTTGCAAACACGTAGTTTCACTGTCCTTATTTGCAGTTTACTAGTGAACAGTTAATTTATTGCACAATTGTAACGCTTTGCAGATATTATTCGGTTCATTATCTGTCCCGCCAACTAATTTTATAAATAACAATGCTTCGTAGGTACTAAAAGAATCCAGTGACCTTAAGGAATTTGATTCCCATATACAGTGTAACCTCCCATAATATATCTTTCGTTTTTACTGCCATACACTCTATTACCTCTTAGATCATCTTAAAACTCCTCTATTAGCTCTCCAGCTGTCCGTATTACTTCGTCTTCATTATGTGATATAACAACAATACTGTGAGCAAACGCTAACAATTACATATAATGTCATAAGGTCACACATCTGCCAATCAATGACGTGTTTTTTAGTGTCTTTGCCAAACATGAGATTACATAGGCTTCTGGTACCACTTTACATCCGTCCCTACCGTAAAAGCTCAGATTCCCTGGCTTTAGACCTTGTTTCAGCCATAGTTTCCTGAATGCATATTATAGTCAGTCTAATCAGTTTAAAAGTGTTCCTAATTTTTCCATAGGCTTGCTTAAAGTCTATAAACCGATATTATACCCTCTTACCAAATTTCCAACAATCAGCAAAACGGAACATAAGTTTTGGGGGAGCTCTTTTTCCGTTTGGGTCTCGCTGTGAATTTGGTGATTAGAACCTTTAATGGATTATCTACAAACTAGTCTGCATTTATCCTGACTATTTTAGTTCTACAGTTCCCATCTCACTTACGTAACAAGTACGAGGTGCGACAATGAAGTAATGAGACTGATGTGGAGAAAATGTTGCGTTCAGTTTTAGTCAAGTTTGGTGTCGTCTCCTTCTAAATAATTCCCTTTTGATTACACACACTTTTCCAGCGCTTCTGACATTGATGGTAACATTTCTGGAACTGATCTTCTGTAATATCCTCCAACACCCTCTTCACAATTTTTGGACATCTTGTGTTGTTTGAAAACGGTGTTCCTTGACCGCCGTTTTGACGCTTGGAAATTGAAGTCGCACGGAGCGATATATGGTGAATAAGGTGGATGCGGCAGAACTGAAATTTGTTTTGAGGTTAAAGACTGATGTACTGACAGAGCACTTTGGGATGGCGCATTATCGTGATGCAGAATCCTATTATCAGCAATGTTGGAACGGACATGAAGAACAATTTTACGAAGTCTTTCTAAAATTTCTTTGCATTAATATTGCTTAACTGTTAGTCCAGGAAGCACCCACTAGTTATGAACAATTCCCTTGGAATCAAAGAAGCACACAAGCATGCATTTCGCTTTTGACTTTGACATTCGAGCTTTTTTTGGTCTGGGTGATCCATTTGAGCACTACTGCGAACTTTGGAGTTTTGTCTCTGGATCGTACTGAAAAAACCAACTTTCCAGTGAGAACACGGCTCAAGAATTCTAGATTGACTTACGTTTGCTCTAACAGATCGGCTGCCACATTTTTCCGTGTTTCTCGCTGTTGTGATGTGAGATTTTTATGGACAATTTTTGCACAAACCTTTCTTATACGAAGATCTTCAGTTATCATTACACGAACCGTTTCTCGATTGATGTTCAGTTCTTCTACAACCGTTTTCACCGATAATCTTCGGTCAGATCGTACGAGGTCATGCACCGTGTCCAAGTTGACATCTGTCCGTGAGGTTGATGGTCGTCCACTGCGGTCTTCATCTTGAATGTTCGTGCTGCCCTCACCAAACATTTAATGCCAACGAAAAACTTGAGCTCTTGACATAATCTCCTCTCCAAAAACCTTCTGAAGCTTATCGTAAGTTGTCGTAACGTTTCCGCCCAATTTAACTTAAAAGAAATGGCATAGCATTGCGCAATATCATGCGGTTCCATTTCCGTTACGAGAGGCAGAAACATGTGTTAACGTATTACAGCACAACTCACGACTGAGCCTTTGCATCGATGTGCTACTTGCACTAGAAGCAGGTCAAAGATATTCTCAAATATATTGTGCCTACGCAAGCCTTCATAGTTGCCACATATTGCATAGAAAATCGGCCTCATTACTTTATTGTCGCACCTCGTGTATCTCTAATATGTGTCTCAAGCAGTTGAATCTATTGAACATCCTGGTTCACTATTTATTCATAAATTTTATTTAAATTTCCTTACAGTGCAAGGTGTTATTTCGTGCACTGTTCCTTCCTTGAACAGTCTTACTTACTAGTATGGTTTAGGATTTCTAAGGAACTGAATTACCTTACAAAAATATATGTAACGAACTATATACTAGGATCATCAAAAGTTAATTTCCATCATCAAACACTTTGTTCCGTTATATATACATGGTTGATGTTCTCTATGTTTAAGAAAGGAAAACGTTTCTAATAACACGTTGGTGCCTTCGGACTCTGCATGCGCTACACTTTACGCCAGTTCAGCTGCGGCTGGCGAATAGTGGACAACACAAAATCTGCAGTTCATTACTCTACAAAAATTTGCTCACGTGTGTCTTTTATATCTCAGGTTGTGGTGAAGTTATGCGATTCGTAATAGCAACCAACACACAAATTACGCAAGCGTCAGATTCACAGTTTCGTTTGAAAAATGTCTTCTAATTCACAGTTCACGTATTGTATTCCATATATTAATTCAACAGCGAACAGTAATGGCTACTATAAGACGAAACACAAGTAATAGCTATCAGATTACAGACCACCCATGAACGTCTAAATCACAGCTGACAATGCCATCGTAACACTTCAATACCTGTTTCAAACTATACGTGACACTCAATGTATCAGTTCATCGGAAACTTATTAAACAGTAATTAGAGTACAATTACGGTACTTTGCACCGCAGAAAACCGTCCACTTATAAAAGCTGCTTTGATCTCACAGTACTTCATGCAATAATTCAATTGCTTATGCCGGTGAACGCGTATACGCGTTTGATGATCCACTTCTCACACTACACTTCGCATATCAATAAAAGCACTCCATTTTACACAGTTCCGTTTCGCGCGTCATGCCTCGCTTACTACCAACAAATCTAAACTATTCTATCCAGACTGCTTCACATAGAGATCTACCGACATATTTTAAAACCGCTCTCATGTAATGCGAGGGGTACCCAAAAAAGTCGGAATAACATTGGCAAGGGCGGAGGTCGAGTAGTATGCATTTCTGCAGCTATGCACGTATAGCGCAATCCATTGCCAGTTCATTGCCTCCTATGTTGTCGACCTGGCTTGTTCTACTTATCTGCAGTGACGGCTTTTGCTAAGGCTTTTTTGTTCTTGTTTCGTTTTTTATAATGGCCAGTTTAAGTGAATATTGTGCAGCTGTGAAATTTTGTTTTGTACTCACAAAAAATGCTGCTAAATCTGTTTCTTTGTTGAAAACAGCTAACCGAATGAGTGGTATACTCGATTTAAAAATGGTCACATGGCGATTGATGAAAAACCTCATTCTGGACGTCCTCAGCTGACCGAATATTGAAAAATTTGGAGAGCTCGTGTTCACAGACCGTCAACTGACAATTAATCGACTGTCAGAGATTAATGGCAATATTGGTGGATGACAGGAGACTAGTCCTTCCACCATGACAATGCACCAGCACAGACAGCCAACTCTGTTAGACAGTTTCTGGCTAAAAATGGGGCGGTTTTACCGGCCCACAGACCTTACTCAGTTATCATAGTTCCGTGCGATATTTTCTTTTTTCCACGTATGAACAGGGGCATGAAAGGACACAGATTTGACAACACTGAAGAATTCAAGAAAAACAGGGAAAGAGCTGACAGCCATTTCTAAAGAAGACTACAAATAATGTTTCAAATTGTGGAAGCACCGGAGGGACGAATGTATTACTTGTAATGGAGAGTATTATGAAGGGGTAAGGGTGTTTTGTAAACAATTTCTAAATATACAGCTTTTAAAACATTATTCTGTTTTTTTGGGTATACTGCGGTATTTAGATGCCCTTGTGTATGTACAGTTTGTGTATGTACAGTTTTACTCTCATAAGAATATTTCGCTGAAAAGTACCATTTCCTTAAATGTGTAATTCCGCAACAGCAGTAAATAAAAAAAATCGAAAAAAGTAGATGCCAGTACGCAAAAGGAAATCCAAAACATGATGTACACTACTGCAATTCAATCCTGGACGCAAAAGAAAAAGGAAAAAGAAGCAGAGTATATAATAGAATCATTGCAGTGTCTATACAGACCGTTCACGTTCTAAAAGGGGCATCAGCAATCTTGAAGTGTGTGATGCAGACTCCTCATTTTCTGGTTCGCATACGCGACTTGTTTGTCAATAGCAACTCAACAATGCAAAAAATGTTTGCCTAGTTTTGTGCATACTTCTTGTAAGCCAATTTAAATTTCTCTGTTGTCGAAATGTTGGTCTGAAGTATTTCCGTTTGCTCCTAAATGAAACTTTTGTTTGACGGTAGAGGTCACTTGCGTGTCTTTCTCCTCTAACAGTGCTGGAAAATGTCAGAGATCTGCTCCACATGCTGTGTAATTTGTGTCTTAATAATATCACCTTGGTCATGTACATAGTTTCTACTGGTTGTGACAGCTCAGCAATGCTACTAGTGAATGCATCTTGGCCTTGCTTCATATTGCCAAATTGATTTTGTGAATAGTCAAATGCCTCTGGTAAACGTTTATGCTGGTCATAGAACTGAACGAATTCAGTTGCTTTACTTTTCTGTGCAGAGGAAACCTATTTAACGCCCGATTCAGTATGCTTTGTGACTCAAGCATTTTTGTTTCTTTTCAACGCAGTATTTTTGCACCCATTTAGGTTCGCATTGCTGTCTCCCTTGTTTCAAACTGAATTAGAAGTGCAGCTTCCCTAGACTGAAATTCTGTTTACAGTGCAAACTTAGTACCTTGCAATTCCGTTTGAAATGCAGTTTTATGACTTGCTTGAAGAGCAGCTTTACTAGTTGAAATCTGGTTTGCAGCGCAGTCGTATTAGCCCGTGCTTCCATTGGAAACGCAGTTTTATGTGCTTTTGGACCAAACTGCGGTCTGGCTTGCAGTACAGTCCAATTAGCTTTCAATCCCGTTAGAAATGTAGATTATGGTGCTGTAAACAATTTCAAAATATACAGCTTTTAAAACATAATTCTGTTTTTTTGGGTATACTGCGGTAGTTACAAGCCCTTGTGTATGTACAGTTTGTGTATGTACAGTTTTACTCTCATGAGAAAATTTCGCTGAAAAGTACCATTTTGTTTACTAGTCTGCATGTAAATTTCCATTCCAAGTGACAGCTGTTCCATGCAGTAAGTAATGTAATCAGATCAAGAACCTCCTGTGTAGTTACCATCAGCGCAATATTTTGTCCCATCTGTTCCACATTCTTCAACTTATTTTTCTTTAGGAGTATGAAAAGTGAACAATTTCAAACCAGAATGGATTAAATCTTTTCAATGACTTAAATTAATTGTTCTGAAGTGGAGAAAATTATTTAATTTGATTAATCAGCTTACTTGTAGCTTTAAAATAACATGCAAGGTAAACAGTCTGACGATGATTCCAGTCTGCTATCGATCGTGTACATAACATTGAAACAAAAATTCACTACGCTGACTACTGCTAGTCGACGCAAAGAAAATTCCCATCTACTGCAAGAACGCCCTCTCCACACCCACAAAAGTGTCATCAGTGATAGAAATGGAATTGTGGATCTTACTTTCCATAGACAGCCGTATTATCATCAGATTAGTTTACAGCCATTAACCTTCCCTTAATAACATCAAATCGTGCTTTATTTCGACACAAGTTCGAGTCTAATAAATGTCCATGAAAAAGGAACACAGAATTAGTCACTCATATGAAATATAGTTCCAATATTCGTGAAAGAAAATTTTTATACAAATTGTTTTATGTTTATTCATGCATTCAAATAGGTATCCTGTCACTGTCGCCAAGTTGAAATATTTCCTCATTATTGTTTATGTTTATCAATTCAGTTTTATGTGTTCAATCTAGTGTTGTATGTTCTAATGATGCATGTTCTGTGTTACGGTCGAGCCTCTGAACTCGTTGCGTAATGTGAATATAAGTGAATTTCTCAGCAAACATCGATTAGAGTTGCCTCGGTGAAGAGCTACATAGTTTAAATCTCGTCGTCATTTGAATTCGTGATGAATCACTGTGTTGTTGTTGCTGTTGTTGTAGTTGTCGTCCTCAGTCCTGAGACTGGTTTGATGCAGCTCTCCATGCTACTCTATTCTGTGCGAGCTTCTTCATCTCCCAGTACCTACTGCAGCCTACATCCTTCTGAATCTGCTTAGTATATTCATCTCTTGGTCTCCCTCTGAGATTTTTACCCACCACGCTGCCCTCCAGTACTAAATTGGTGATCCCTTGATGCCTTAGAACTTGTCCTACCAAACCGATCGCTTCTTCTAGTCAAGTTGTGCCACAAACTCCTCCTCTCCCCAATTCTATTCAATACCTCCTCATTAATTATGTGATCTACCCATCTAATCCTCAGCATTCTTCTGTAGCACCACATATCGAAAGCTTCTATTCTCTTCTTGTATAAACAATTTATCGTCCATGTTTCACTTCCATACACTCAATACACTCCATACAAATACTTTCAGAAATGATTTCCTGACACTTAAATCAATAGTCGATGTTAACAAATTTCTCTTCTTCAGAAACGCTTCCCTTGCCATTGCCAGTCTACATTTTATACCCTCTCTACTTCGACCATCATCAGTTATTTTGCTCCCCAAATAGCAAAACTCCTTTACTACTTTAAGTGTCTTATTTCCTAATCCAATTCCCTCAGCATCAACCGACTTAATTCGACTACATTCCATTATTCTCGTTTGCTTTTGTAGATGTTCATCTTATATCCTCCTTTCAAGCGACTGTCCATTCCGTTCAACTGCTCTTGCAAGTCCTTTGCAGCCTCTGACAGAACTACAATGTCATCGGCGAACCTCAAAGTTTTTATTTCTTCTCCATGCATTTTAATGCCTACTCCGAACTTTTCTTCTGTTTCCTTTACTGCTTGCTCAATATACAGATAAAATAGCATCTGGGAGAGGCTACAACCCTGTCTCACTCCCTTCCCAACCACTGCTTCCCTTTCATGTCCCTCGACTCTTATAACTGCCATATGCTGTAAATAGCCTTTCGCTCCCTGTATTTTAACCCCGCCACCTTCAGAATTTGAAAGAGAGTATTCCAGTCAACATTGTTAGAAGCTTTCTCTAAGCCCACAAATGCTAGAAACGTAGATTTGCCTTTCCTTAATCTTTCTTCTAAGGTAAGTCGTAGCGTCAGTATTGCCTCACGTGTTCCAATATTTCTACGGAATCCAAACTGATCCCCCCTCAGGTCAGCTTCTACCAGTTTTTCAATTCGTCTGTAAAGAATTCGCGTTAGTATTTTGCGGCTGTGACTTATTAAACTGATAGTTCGGTAATTTTCACATCTGTCAACATCTGCTTTCTTTGGGATTGGAATTATTATATTCTTCTTGAAGTCTGAGGAATTTCTCCTGTGTCATACATCTTGCTCACCAGTTTTGTGAGGACTGGCTCTCCCAAGGCTGTCAGTAGTTCTAATGGAATGTTGTGTACTCCCAGGGCCATGTTTCGACTCAGGTCTGTCAGTACTCTGTCAAACTCTTTAGCAGTATCATATCTCCCATTTCATCTTCATCTACATCCTCTTAAACTTCCATAATATTGTCCTCAAGAACATCTCCCCTGTATAGACCCTCCATACACTCCTTCCACCTTTCTGCTTTCCCTTCTTTGCTTAGAACTGGATTTCCATCTGAAATCTTGATATTCATGCAAGTGGTACTCTTTGCTCCAAAGGTATCTTTCATTTTCCTGTTGGCAGTATCTATCTTACCTCTCGTGACATAAACCTCTACATCCTTACATTTGTCCTCTAGCCATCTCTGCTTAGCCATTTTGCACTTCCTGTCCATCTCATTTTTGAGACGGTTTTTTTACTTTTTGCCTGCTTCATTTGCTGCATTTTTATATTTTCTCCTTTCATCAATTAAATTCAATATTTCTTCTGTCACCCAAGGATTTCTACTAGCCCTCGTCTTTTTACCTACTTGATCCTCTGCTGCCTTCACTATTTCATCCCTCGAAGCTACCCATTCTTCTTCTACTGTATTTCTTTCCCCCAGTCCAGTCTATTGTTCCCTTATGCTCTCCCTGAAACTCTGTGCAACTTTTGGTTCTTTCAGTTTATCCAGGTCCCATCTCCTTAAATTCCCACCTTTTTGCAGTTTCTTCAGTTTTAATCTACAGGTCATAACCAATAGATTGTGGTCAGAGTCCACATCTGCCCCTGGAAATGTCTTACAATTTAAAATCTGGATCCCAAATCTCTGTCTTACCATTATATAATCTATCTGGAACCTTCTAATATCTCCAGGGTTCTTCCATGTATACAACCTTCTTTCATGATTCTTGAACCAAGCGTTAGCTATGATTAAGTTACGCTCTGTGCAAAATTCTACCAGGCGGCTTCCTCTTTCATATCTTAATCCTAATCCATATTCTCGTACTACATTTCTTTCTCTTCCATTTCCTACTGTTGAATTCCATTCACCCATGACTATTAAATATTCGTCTCCCTTCACCACCTGAATAATTTCTTTTATCTCATCATACATTTCATTAATTTCTTCATCATCTGCGGAGCTTGTTGGCATATAAACTTGTACTGCTGTAGTAGGCGTCGGCTTCGTGTCTATCTTGGCCACAATAATGCGTTCACTATGCTGTTTGTAGTAGCTTACCCGCACTCCTATTTTCCTGTTCATTATTAAACCTACTCCTGCATTACCCCTATTTGATTTTGTATTTATAACCCTGTATTCACCTGACCAAAATTCGTGTTCCTCTTGCCACCGAACTTCACTAATTCCCACTATATCTAACTTTAATCTATCCATTACCATTTTTAAATTTTCTAACCTACCTGCCCGATTAAGGGATCTGACATTCCGCGCTCCGATCCGTAAAATGACAGGTTTCTTTCTCCTAATAACGACGTCCTGTGTATGTAGTGCCAAATCTTTGGGAAATCTGTTAGATTCTCTCTGATACCATGTCCTCATAGAGGTTCTGTAAGTGATCTCTAGCATTACATAAAACTTAATAAGGGAGTTATTAAGACTGAGCTCATCTGTTATTTTATAGTGACCACCCATTTAATCTCCAGTTTTTGATAAAGACAAATCATACAAGAAAAGATCTCCATTACTTCGCAAGCATGATTCTTAGCTGCACAACAACAGAGGTCACTTTTTAAATTATGTCTCTGGTTCATAACGTTCTCACTTAAATAACACTTTCTCCGATTCTTAAGTACCCTACAGAATTTGACATAGTTAACATACAGTCTGTGTATGTTGCGTTACAAGAAAATGGTAATACGTTCTACCTTCCAATCTTCGTGTTTACGCCATAACCGCTTTATCTATTCTGTGAACAAGGAAGCTGTATCGAACTCAAATCACTTAACAGAAGACTAGGCCTAAGCACATTTTAGAGCGGTTGTGCGAAAGAAAATACCGTGTCCCGTCAGTCTCTGGATTAACATTGCTATCCAAGCGATTGTAAAATAGGTGCGGTCATGATCGTTCTCATGGAGAATTCTGCTACAGAAGCGACTGAATTCACATCTTCCTAAGTACTTCTTAAGCAATTTTATAGTGCGTGGGAGATGGTGTTGGGTACCGTACCTAGGTACTGTTCCGGTCTGTGTGCCGTTGGAATGAGAGGAATGTGCTTGCCTATAGTCCCCTATATGACCCTAGTCTCCCTTACTTTACCCTTATGCACTACATTAATGCAGAGGCAATTGAATCGTTCTGCTGATAGTCGCTAAAGTTGGTTCTCTTAACAACGTCAATAGCATTTCGTGAAATATAGTTCTCCACTGCCATGTGCTACCATTTATCTTCGAAGAGCATTTGGGAATCCCTCTCGCACTGCTCGAACCGACCAGTGACAAATCTATTTACATGCCTCTGAATAACTTTTGCACATTGCTTTAATTAGACTTGTTGGACATGTCACACACTCAAACAGTATTGAGGAATGTGTCGCTCTACCATTCTGTACATTGCGTCTTTTACTTGTATTTTACAGTTTTCCAGAGCTCTCCCAATAAACCGTAATCGGTAACTAGCCTTCCATAAAACTGACTTAATGTGGACATTCAGTTCTGCGTCGTTTCACAGTGCCGCACCTATCTGTTTAATTGAAATGAATGAATAAAATGAACAAACCTCTAATAGTGAATTGACCACTGCGAAATGTATCCCCTCCGTGTCCGTACAACATACATTTCCCCACGTCAAAAGAAAAGTGATCTTAATTACAACAAATATACACAATAAATATAAGTTAATTCATTAATGAAACAAACAAATGCCAAATTAAACTTGGAAGCGTCCTGCACAAAGTTTTTACAAAGAAGATGTGCATGCACAGCCAACAGTCTCACTGCACTCTCCATCTACGCCAATATCAGATTATGTGGTAATATGTACAGAAGAGAAAGTAATTAAGTACAGATGGTTTTCAACATTCTTCCCTGAAAAAAGGACTGGGCACATAATCGTATTGAGCAGTTCCTTTGACGGGGCTTGACGGTGAATTTGGATGTAGAATCGAAAGATATGATATGTTAGTGGACATATAAAAGGTGACAGGGTTCTGTGGGCAATAGACATGCAGAATCTTTTGAAATATACTCTCAATTTGAAACCGCACTAATTGAAAAATACTGGTCTGCTGCAGTACGGGAAGGACACCGAAAGCAAGTATACAATTTTGAACCTTACAATCCACACTTAGGTACCCCCCCAAAAGCATGCCGAGAGATACCATAACAAAACCAAGCATCTGTCAGAACCTTGTAAGCACACTAAAGACAAAGGTGCCACTTGACATCCAGCAAAAACTAGAGCATGTGTGTGACATTACATTTGAAGAATTTTTGTGTGTAGTTGATGCTGTCAACATGTTAATAGAAGACGCCAGAGCTAGAGTTCCCAACATCAACAGGCACAGTGGTAATAGCATGCAAAATTGTTCTAAACATGGGGCTTGTAGCTACCATCACTACCATCAGCAACTGAACATCAATGATAAACAACAAGGACATCGTAACGGTATGTTTAATAATGTGAGTGTACCGAGGAATGGCCAGCAGGGGCAGCAACTGGAACAAAAACCATCAAATGACGCGAGTAACGACTAGTGAAGTGGTTCTCCAATTATTACTGATGTGGTTAGTGAAGTATCAACATAATAATGAATCAAGGTTTGTTAAGCTAGACGCAACAAGCTTCAACCCTGAAAGGCTGATCATCAGAAGTAAATGGAGTAGTGACAGTGAAGTCAGAATGATATGTCACAACAGTGGAAATGACATTAGGGACGAATTATTGCATGATGATCAACCTTGTAACTTCATACCAACAAAAATGTCACAAGGAGCTATCATTGTCAACACTGAGAAGGTTCACTATTTTAAGGGTTCTCAATACTGGAACTAGTGTGCATGCTATCTTTATAGCTCTATCCATGAGACTTCAGGAATGTGTAAAGTTGCCGAGCTTCCTGTGGCGAACTCTATGATACTAGATGTTGTTACAGGATGCTCTCATTGCATTAAACGACAAGCCGGAGCTATGGGCTTCAGTAAGGGAATCACAGAATGCGCTTTCTTATCGGCATCTAATCTTGCTTTAGACTTGATTATAGGACATGATTTACTTAGAGAGGTAATGTCACAATATATGCTTCCTGTAGTTAACTTATGTTAATGAAGGACAGATCTCCCATAACTGTTAATTTAGTTCAAAAAGACCAGTTACATGGACGCTGCTCTCGAGGAATCATGATTAAAATGATGACTCAAATGTCTTATTGCAAATATTTCTATGTAGAGTGTATATGAGCCGATTGACCAAAAATAGTTAAATCCAATACCCTAATGCCAGAACAAGATGAGGAATTATAACAATTACTTCAAAATTATGCTACTATATCTGGTGAGAAGCCATGAAAACAAGCATTTGCCTAGCTGGGGCATTATAGAACCATCACATATTTAATATCGCAATCCATTACTGGTGGTACCGAAATACGATGCAAATGTCTCAACACTAGGAAATAAATGAAATCATCCTTCCTCCGAGAACATGAACGAGAAGCTTTGAAGAGTTTATTCAGAAATTTGCAGGTGTTAAACTTTTGACTACTAGATTTGAAGCCATGTTTTTGGTAAGTACCTTTAGATTTCGAATCAAGAAAACGTTGCCTTATCTACTCAGGATGCAGTTAATGATTCACCGTGTTACCATTTGGGCTTAATGTTATCTCAGGAGTTTTCCGTTCTTCACTAGACACTGTCTTGGGACCTGAGGTTTATGGTTTCGTAAAGCCATTTGTAGGTGCGTGTTAATTGCAACCCAAACTTGGGAGCATCACAGGGATATTTTGCCACATGTGTTAAGAATAGTCCAGCATACTGGTGTTACTGACAGCTTAAACAAATCAAAGCTTCCCCTCACAGATGTTAAGTTTGTGTGTCATTTAATTATTTCTTATGGCGTTTTACTTCTTAAAAAGAAGATCTGTAGGGAATACTCCAGCATTCACAAGAGAGCTCAACTAAAAGGATTTTTGGGATTAGCTCCATGTCCTCATCGTTTCATCCCCCCATAAGCCCTAAGCTCTATGTTATTGTTGATTTTGTTGAAGAAAATGTGTCATGTCAAGAATCTCATGATTGTCAGTTGGCATTTGACAAAATCAAAACCACCTTAGTGAATGTGACAATGCTATACCACCCACATGTGGCAACACATATTGGACTAATGACAAATACGTCATCATATGGATTAGGATCATGCCTATTCGAAGCACTTAATGAATCACCTATCTTATGTGCCTTAGCCTTTGCCTGAAAACTCTTAAGATCTTTGAAAGGATATACAATACTGCAGAGCTAAAAGCACTGGTGATTGTATGGTCATTTTGTAAGGTTCATTAATATCTTGCTGGGGCAAGTGATTACCAAACATTGAGCTTTTCGTATATTTGTAAACTTTTACATCCATGCTTTGCAATATGGACACTTATTCTGCAGGAATACTACTTCAACTTCACCTACGTGCACGGCAAGGAAAACACCTTTGAAGGTATGTTGTAAAGACTTCCAGAAGAACTGGAACACTCTGCTTTGGTTGAAAAACAGGTCTCAGAGTTTAATTTTACTCATGAAGGTTACTGAGACCAATAGAAGCTATTTCAGACTGTGTAAGAACATGGCAGGTTTGCAGCAAACTGATTCTCTGTGGAATGCTATCATCCGACAGATTCAGACAGGCAGTAAACTGAAGGCAGCAGTGATCTATCAACCACACCATGGTGTACTACGTCACAGGCATTCATATGGAGAGAATTGGTGTGTTTGCCTTCTGGACAAGAATGTGGAAAAGATAAATTGACATATACTGGGTGAAGAATAAAGGATGGACATTTAAAAAGAAAATAATATATCTTTACTTGCACTGCAAAAATTTTTTTGTTTACAGAATAATACTCAAATGATGTTGGTATTTTACAAAATTAATTCTTGAAAACAATAATATATCCCAGGTGACGGCCATTTACAGCGATGCACTTCTCAAGCCACTCTCGGAAGTTAGCTTCCACTTTCTCCAACACTGCTCTGACAACTTGAATGACTTTCACACGAATTGTTCCTTCAGTTCTTCAAACAGTACATGGTTTATGCTCATATACATATGACTTGGGGTAACCTCACTAAATGTAGTCACACATGTACTGGTCTGGGGAACAAGGAGGCTAACTAATGTCACCAAACTGGGAAATGATGCTACCATGAAAAACAGTCAAAGTACTTTCCATTGACATTCTTGGTGTGGTCCCATCCTGCTGAAACTAAACTCGCCCAACAGGAATAAGTTTTCTTCTTAGTTTGGGTAGGAAAAATTTAGTGATCATCTGTCTATAATGTCCTGAGTTAAAGTTATAGTGTTCCCACTATCATCTTGGAAAAAGCATGGACCAATAAGATCTCTATTGGTTACAGCACACCAAACAGTCACCTTGGGACTATGTAATGATCTCATTAGCCTTAGTTTTGGATTTTCATTGGCCCAATAACGACATTGCTGCTGATTTATCGTGCCATTCAAATGAAAATGAGGTTCATCATTCATAAACAAAGTAACATCGTGTTTCTGCGCAACTATGGCATCTATTTACTGAGCAAAATTTATTCGCTGTACGTGTAATCTTGAGAGTTCAAGTGTTGCACCATGGGCATGATCAACAAGGAAAATACTTCTTACTGAACAATTACTTAGATGCACTTGAGCAGAATATCTCCTAGCAGATCAACCAGGTCTATCGAGTATGGCTTGCCGAACTCTTTCAACTTTTTCTGCAGTGTGTACTAAGTGAGGAGCCCCTGATGGTTTTCTGTTCAATGCGGTTGCTCATAAACGAAATGATTCAGCCCAATGTAAAATGGTGTTACAAGTGGGAACAGTGTCATGTATTGCAAGATAGAAGTGACAACTAAACTCACGCAGAACTTGAACTATAAACTCATTATTATGCACAAAACTACTGTAAGCGAACATACAACATTACACAGTCTGTGGCTCCGTGATATCGACTTAACAAATGGCAGGAGCTACCAAACATGTGACAACATCATTCGCTCAATCATGCTGCATGAACCTGAATACTATCTGTTCTAAAGGTCTCTGTCCTTTCTACTTCACCCTGTACATGTGGAATCTCTCGCAGTGCGTAAAAGACTGGAAGGTACTATCAAATATCAAATCTCCAAACAATTGTAGAACGACTACTGAGAAACATATTTGTGTCAAAAGGCTAACCTTTTAAAACATGGCTCCAGAAGGCTTTAGCACTCTATAATCATGCAAGAACCATTGGAAGTTATTAGTGTCGATATTATGGGACCTTTGCCTCATGCCAGAGTAAATGTAATATACATGGTGGGATTTCAGTCAATAATCAACAAACTTTCATGTGATTACATTCTGCACAGTGCGAAGCCGCATGTATCATTGTGTGTCAATGCTACCATTTGACTAATAACAGATGGAGTCGACAGTTGTGGGACACTAAGGTCACACAAATCTTAATTTCGAAGTTCCATCCCCAGATTAATCCCACTGTAAGGTTATTCCGTGAGCGAAACAGATTTATATGCAAGTATTTCCACCACTGGCAAAAAGGGTAGGTGTGGGTGGAATACTTGCAAATATTTCACGAAACATATGACAACTTCAATCGTTCGTCGATGAAAGCCACAACAGCTGAGCTGCTGTGGAATAAGAAGGAACACAATGAATTGGTCAATTACTCACCTCCAATACCATGTAAAGAAATATCTAGGGAGGCCAAGATTAAGAAAGCTTTAGTAACGATAATGGCAACATCTCAACAGCGAAGTATTTTGATCAAAACTGGAAAAAGACGCCGAAATAGCCATTGGACACGAAAGTGAAGCTAAAATGAAAGTGAAGCGATAATATTCATTAGACTGAGATGCTCAGGGAGAAGAATTTTTCATTAGGAAAAATGTTTAGCACTAAGTTTTGTAATAGTGTCAACTTCTGTTACTTTTCCTTTTGTGTCTGTCAAAGCTAACTTACACAGAAATATATCGTTAGTTTACGTGTTACATTGCCACTGAAGGTTATTTTCCTGTAAGTAGCATGTATATAGAATCTTATGAGCATGTAACATTATTACAGAGATTTCATTTTATTTTATTCTGTGTGTAATTTCAAGTCAGTAACATTAACGTTTACCTGTCACTGAAAATTGTAAATAACCTGTTCCTGCGAAACTTACAAATGGCAAATGGACTTCTTAAAGATTACGACGTATATCGTTTCTTCCATTACCTTTCATGTCTATCTATGACAAATAGACTGTTATTTCACAGGGAGATGTTGATCCTTTTATGTGGCTATTTCTTGCCTTAAGTTTTATTTGTTGGTATAGGGAACCCGACCACATACGAAGAGTCGGTAGACTCAGACATGGGGCTGTATATACAAAATTACAGCCGCACATAATGCAAGTACCTGTTGTAATGTAGTATAGCTTAGTGTACTTGTAAAAGAAGGAAATGATGTCCGGGAGTAGACAACAGCTGTGGGACCATATGTTTTCTAAAGGCATTCGGATACAGTGTTCTCAGCGATAGTTTTGTGCAGTAATTTCGTTTGAAATGAGTTCAAGAAATATAGTGATATGCGTAAACTTCACGCAAGTGACTAGCACGAACTCTGTTTTAATACTACTGATCCAGTATGTGATTCGAGTGCTAATTTTGTGAAATTTCTGCCATGTGAGGTAATGTGATCTGTCACGAATGCTAAATCAGTGTCATAAGTTGTGGTGAAAACTCTTCACATGATCTTCACTGTGCAGTCACGTCGTCCTAGTTCATTACATTTTAACAATTGGTGTATTTTAATTTTGGACATTAGTTGAAACTAAAGTGCCCTTTTTGTATGTGTTCTTAAAAAAGACGTTTTTATTTCGTCTATGCAGTCAAGGGGAAACATGTTTACTTTTCTGTTAACCATTCAGTATCCGGAAATCAAAATTGAATCCAAATCTCTAAGGAATACTCATCAATTGAGTATATAATATTGTTGTTGTTGTTGTGGTAGTCTTCAGTCCTGAGACTGGGTTGACGCAGCTCTCCATGCTACTCTATCCTGTGCAAGCTTCCTCATCTCCCAGTACCCACTGCAACCTACATCCTTCGGAATCTGCTTGGTGTATTCATCTCTTGGTCTCCCTCTGCAATTTTTACCCTCTATGCTGCCATCCAATACTAAATTGGTGATCCCTTGATGCCTCAGAACATGTCCTACCAACCGATCCCTTCTTCTAGTCAAGTTGTGCCACAAGCTCCTCTTCTCCCCAATTCTATTCAACACCTCCTCATTAGTTATGTGATCTACCCATCTAATCTTCAGCATTCTTCTGTAGCACCACATTTCGAAAGCTTCTATTCTCTTCTTGTATAAACTATTTATCGTCCATCTTTCACGTCCATACACTCAATACACTACATACAAATACTTTCAGAAACGACTTCCTGACACTTAAATCTATACTCGATGTTAACAAATTTCTCTTCTTCAGAAACGCTTTCCCTCTCATTGCCAGTCTAGATTTTATATCCTCTCTACTTCAACCATCATCAGTTATTTTGTTCCCCAAATAGCAAAACTCCTTTACTACTTTAAGTGTCTCATTTCCTAATCTAATACCCTCAACATCACCCAACTTAATTCGACTACATTCCATTATCCTTGTTTTGCTTTTGTTGATGTTCATCTCATATCCTCCATTCAAGACACTACCCATTCCGTTCAACTGCTCTTCCAAGTCCTTTGCTGTCTCCGACAGAATTACAACGTCATCGGTGAACCTCAAAGTTCTTATTTCTTCTCCATGGATTTTAATATCTACTCCGAATTTTTCTTTTGTTTCCTTCACTGCTTGCTCAATATACAGATTGGATAACATCGGGGAGAGGCTACAACCCTGTCTCACTCCCTTCCCAACCACTGCTTCCCTTTCATGCCCCTCAACTCTTATAAGGGCCATTTGGTTTCTATACAAATTGTAAACAGCCTTTCGCTCCCTATATTTTATCCCTGCCACCTTCATAATTTGAAAGAGAGTATTGCAGTCAACATTGTCAAAAGTTTTCTCTAAGTCTACAAATGCTAGAAATGTAGGTTTGCCTTTCCTTAATCTAGCTTCTAAGATAAGCCATAGGGTCAGTATTGCCTCACTTGTTCCAATATTTCTACGGAATCCAAACTGATCTTCCCCAAGGTTGGCTTCTACTAGTTTTTCCATATATATAATATATGCAGAACTAATCTATCTCTTACAGACACAATTAAAACAAATTTCATTTTCAAATCCCTTATACTACCTTGAAATCGTTCCGAGTCCCATAAATAAGCTGTCGATACAAGGAAAGATTCCTATACTAACCGGAAGGAAAGTTTCCCTGCAAATCCTTCGCCATGCCTGAGTACATCCTTCTCCGATGCAGATTCCAAACTTCCAGATTACCCATTTCACCATTACTATTCATCTTTACATCGACAGAAGACCGACGACATAATAAAAATCTGCGATAGAAATTAAATTCATAACGAATACATCAAATAATTGTAATTTTTCATTATGTTTCGCAATATACTAAACTCTCAGTGTCTTCTTAGCAAAATAATCTTCAGGTAAGATATTTTTGTCTAAGAAATTCAACTAAGAGAAAACCATTTACAGATTCATTAACTTTATTCAACAATGATAATCAATTCAGCAGAACAACATCGAAAATCTCTGCTCTATTGTTAATTTTTATGTGTTTAACTAACTGTGTAATCCGTGATAAATTTTTTAAAACATTCCAGCATTGCAATTCTCATTGCTGAAGTCTACGATGCAGTTTTTCCTGGTTTTCATGTTCATCCTCGCTCAAGTGTGGGGGCAAGGTTTAACCCAGGGTAGTCTACGCCAGCTTTGAGAACTGTAATCAAACGTAGTTAGTTGTACACTATACAACTAACACCTAAGTCATTACAGTCGCAAAAGATGTAGACTGGTGTACATGGTGCTGATTAAGTCATACATAAATAATATTTGATACTACAGTTCAGTGTAACTTACACGAATTTACAAATCTATAATCTTAGTGTGAGTGATCATAGACGATCAAAGTGAAATTATGGAACCCCTATTAGCATTACGAAAGTGATTTATACATGAAAATAACATGTGACATTCCTACTGACAACTGAAACGTGATATGAATATTGTTTGGTGCAGGAGCTCAAGATCGCTTTTTATCTCACTATGCTTTTCTCCTGGCGAAGCCTATATGAAGAAACATAAATGGATTTTGTGTTATATATATTAAATACTTAACTGACGCAAAAGTCACAGACAGTTTTACGAACCTCAGACATTATTTTAAATAAGTGATCATTATTTCTATGTGGCTAATTATCGTGGTAACGAAGTTTTTTGTTCTGTTTATTAATCAATAAGTAGAGAATCCATCGGTGCCCACTACAGAATAACATATGACGATAGATCTTAAGACCTATCTAATCAAGTTGTTTCTAAACCCATAGAACAGTTACAGAACTAATGATATCGCAACGAACCTGCTCTACATGCACGGCGACTCATCGCGAATACAGATGACTGTGAGATGAAAACAGTGCAGCTCTTCACCGAGATATTTCCAGTCTGCACTGTTTCACTTCATCTTTGCAACACATTATATAACAGTTTAGATAGGAGGTTTTTAAGGCAGACTATTCAGTATTATAATATACATCAAATACAACACATAAAACTGAAGAACTTTTTAAGATCCAGCCTCTACTATTATTCCATTTATTCTTCAATTTTTGATTAATATATAAAACAGAAAAGTATCTCCGTTACTTCTCTACTTGGTCCGCAGCCGCAGGGAAACAATATGTCTTTTTTTTTTCAAAATAAGAATTATGCATCTGGTTCATAACACTGTCACTGAACAACGATTTCTTACATTCTCATGAACGCTGCAGTATTTAACACAGACAACACAAAAGTCCACATATGTTGCATTACTATCCCCAGTAAAACAATGCAAGTATTATGGCCTCCAGTTTGTTGCTATCCATTTTGCTGCTAATAGGACATTTGGATTGATGGCTTTCATCTATTTAATAACGTTACGAGTACGTTAACCGAAACGTCTTAGGATATTCATATTTTCTTACACCTAATTTGTCTTCGTTCAACTTTTCACTGTCAAAAACCTTGAATTCGTTTAGTTCGCTTTGGGTCTGTGTTAACTTCGCAATATACTGCGATATGATCATTGAAACAGGGTCTTTTTGCCCATTCTTCAGATGGGTCTTCAGCACATACACGTCTGAAGTGTAACGCACCGTATTATATGTTGTATCGCTTGATGCTCCACATTTTCATCATCTCACGTGATTATCTGATGTCAGCTGTTCAGGTAATATTCAACCTGTCTCTTTTCACGTTTTTCAAGCAAACACATTTTATTTCTTACTTATTTTAGCAGGAATTTCCCTTTATCAGCAGTTGGCTGTTCTGAGATGTCACTAACATCTGTCCTGCCACTCTTCTTCCTATAGGCCTCTCCTTTCCATGACATTAGCTACAGTTCTCTTCCTCATTGCCCTTCGCCACCTTCAGCTCCTCCTCCTTGGCTGAGACCTGTTGAACAAACACGGCAATTGCTCTTTCATCTTTCTAATGTGTCCATAGCAACTCAGTGCTTTAGTCCTGCCAGTGAATGTCCTACCGCATGCATCCCAATTATTCTTACACGCTCATTTCTTAGTTGATCCAAGCACTCTCATGCTTGAACTTACCCCATCCATCTCAACATGCTAAATTTTCTTTTGTGTCTCGTTCACTGAGAAACGCTCTGAGCCCCATGTCAGAATGCTTTCAACCACAGCACCTAATTTTAATTACCCTCTGGGATGTGTCCACTTCACACTGGCGTGTCTTATCGATTGGTGAACCCAGATAGTTGAACATTTCCAGATTTCTCACCTGGTCAATCTCAAAATCCAAATCTTCACATTAACTACTTCCAACAACAACATATTCTGTTTTATCCATCTTTTTAAGTCATTCCGAACGTCATTTCAGTACCTGTACTAGCAGAAGCTATAACACCGTCAAGGTCACTGGCTTTCAATTTTTCGTTAACTTGTAGCCGTACCTGTCAGAAATTTGTCGAAAATTAGAAGAAAGTCCCTACCGTGACACATTATCACGTAGGACATGCTAATCTCGGAAGTAGTAGTTTCCAGAAGTTTGCGTTTGGAGGGTAACATTTAACAATCCACGAGGGAAAGCTGTGGTAGTTTTCACCCGATTATACTGCAGACCCTCAGGAGGAGGATTGCTGAACTCTTTTCTTCTAAAGCTGTCTCGATGTCCTATTAGATTTCTTCTGTGGCTCATGCAACTACTAACATAGAATCACCAGTGAATTTCGGAGTGGCTCTTGGGAATACTGCTATGATGCTAAAAGAAAGTTTTAAAATATGGGATAGAACTATGTTTATTAATTCCAACCAAAAGCAGGAAACGTGATTTCTCAGTCAATCCTCTCTGAGAACGTGTTTGAAAGCATTGTGTAGTAACGCATGTGGTATCTAATTATAACTTTTTGAATGTCCGGATATTCACTATCCAGTATGCAAGATCCGATTCCACACATTATCAAGGGTAGTTCGAGACTGCATGATATAGACTCATGCCAAGGCAAAGTTAAACATTAACTCATTTTTAATTAAATGAAATAACCGGTTGCACAACACACGTTTTTCCTTCATGATAACTAATCGTATTGTCGTACTGCACACTAATGATTCCTAAGGCATAGTTAAACTGTAGCTCACTTTTCTATAGACAAAACAGTGACCTGTACATGACACATTTAGCCTGCATGATGAAAAGTTGTAGACTGCTGTTGGGCAAGTCCAAGTATTTCGTGTCTGTCCACACATGGAGCTTTCTCGACTGATCCGTTAAGTCTGTCAACCGCTTTTAACACTAATCAGATTCTTTAATTAATATTTCGAAGTAAATTTTGTATAACTGAAATTTTAATTTGATATATGTCAGCGTATTTGTCTTCAGTACTTTTATAAAAGTATACAAAAAATTTAAACAATAAATATCCACACTAAAAGTTACTCGTCTTGCCGAAGAGTATAACAAGGATTCAGTGCTCTCTTTCGACTCTCCAACACAACACTTCTGCCAAGCTCCCTGTTCAGCTATTACTTCTGGGGCTGAGAATCTCCCTTCCCTTCTTGGTCACGAAGTTACAGCATCTTCAGCATTTGGATACGAGACATACATGCGGATAGATGTAGCATTCAAGCTAAAAACGGATTCCTCAAGTTCGGGTCTGTTTGTCAGTAGCATACCCGCACGCCACCTTTAACAACTCAAGGTGTTTGCGAACAAGACAATCAAAATAGTGGCTGATGTATCACTTTTGTTCGTACCTGTTCTGATCTCACGATTTTCACAGCATAGAGGTGGTGATGCAAAGCCTCTCCCCTTATGGTAGCACGAACAAAGAAAGCAGAACAGCGGCAATGGCTATTCTTGGCGAAATCCCAGGCAGTAAAATGAATGGACAACTTTATTTTGTACTGCCTGTTTACTTCACCAATGAAGATTTCTATGTCACAGTTTCAGTGTTTATGTAAGGACTTTCATTGTGATGTCTACGTGACAGAAAAGGCTACGTACAAGATTTTCTGAATTCTTTTCTATATACTGAAACAATGAAAAAACATTCCAAAGTCAAAATGCCACTGAGAAAGCATCAGATAACTTTTATTACGAAGTTTTACATTCAAATACGTTCTGGCAGTACAGCTGTTTGGGGATCTCACATGCTAAATATATTACCTTGCCTTATCAACCTTGTTCTGCTAACTCCATCCAAAGTATTCCACAATCGGAACCTGCAATAATCCATTTTGTTATGTACTAGGTATTTATGACCACCTGCTTAGGAACTTGTTTGTCCGACTTCGGAACGAAATACACAAGGGAGAAATACATAAGGGAGAAACTCACTGAAGGCTAGTAGTCAATAAAATTGTACATAAGGGAGAAAATCGTTGAAGGATAGAAGCCAATAAAATGCAACAGTTGCAATTGCTGCAGCTGATTTATAATTTTTAGTTTTATAATTTTGAGTATAACAGAGCTGATGATATCGTTAGCGGTTTCTATCAGCCGCTATTGTTTCATGTTAGGTCCTGTACTGTAAGCGATTAGAGAGCTGCGAATTATGCGAGTATGTCCCATATATTTATGGAGGTGAGAAAATAAAACAAGAATAAACATTCTTGTTTTTGCTGTCATATACGTATCACTTTGATATCTGTGAGAAAAAGAGCACGGATATGCAAGTGACATATAATTTTTTGTGATATGATCGCGCCATATCTGATTAGCTCTAGGTTATCAGTGGCGGTTCCAGATAGAGCTAGCATTGCTGATAAGGAGGTATAAGATCCTACTTTTCATATTGTGTTACACACTTGAGTTAGTTATATTTAAGGTCAGTCACACTCCCCTCCCTTGGGGAGCACCTGCTGATCCCCTCCTCTTCCCCTCCCCCTCCGCACTGGTACAATATTATCATCTTTTTTAACTGGGGCACTTGAGTGGTTGTCTTATTTCTGAAGCTGTGCAGTATATGGAAAGATTCAGGATATATCTGTTTATTAATAACAAATTAAGGTAACTGTAATAATATTAAGTCACATTCCAAGCGTCTATTTGATAATACAAATTACATTTAATATTACGTGATTTTCGTCGCAGAGACCACACTCAAGCGGAAAGTAAGTACTCTCACTTTTCCACAATCTTGTATGTGGTATTTTACCATATTTTCCTATTTTACACAATTTTCCGTCGCACTACTCTAAATGTCACGTCACAATAGCATAGCGCAGAACGTCGCGTAGACGCACGTCGCATCACTTCGCATTATGACATAACATCAACGTCACGTTACACAGCAGCGACATCATGTCAATGGATCATGTCAGATCAAAGTCATTATGCTCTCAGCCAATCACGACGCAACATGTGCCCAATTATATATTATATATTATTGCTTGACCACAACTACACTACTGGCGATTAAAATCGCTACACCAAGAAGAAATGCAGATGATAAACGGGTATTCATTGGACAAATATATTATACTAGAAGCGACATGTGATTACATTTTCACGCAGTTTGGGTGGATAGATCCTGAGAAATCAGTACCAAGAACAACCAGCTCTGGCCGTAATAACGGCCTTCATACGCCTGGGCATTGAGTCAAACAGAGATTGGATGACATGTACAAGTACAGCTGCCCATGCAGCTTCCACACGATACCATAGTTCATCAAGAGTAGTGACTGGCGTATTGTGACGTGCCAGTTGCTTGGGCACCATTGGCCGACGTTTTCAATTGGTGAGAGATATGGAGAATGTCCTGGCCAGGGCAGTAGTCGAACATTTTTTGTATCCAGAAAGGCCCGTACAGGACCTGCAACATGCGATCGTGCATTATCCTGCTGAAATGTAGGGTCTCGCAGGGATCGAATGAAGGGTAGAGCCACGGGTTGTAACACATCTGAAATGTAACGTCCACTGTTCAATGTGCCATCAGTGCGAACAGGAGGTGACCGAGACGTGTAACCAATGGCACCCCATACCATTACGCCGGGTGATACGCCAGTATCCCGATGACGAATACACGCTTCCAATGTGCGATCACGGCGATGTCACCAAACACAGATGCGACCATCATGATGCTGTAAACAGAAGCTGGATTCACTCGAAAAGATGACGTTCTGCCATTCGTGCACCCAGGTTCGTCGTTGAATACACCATCGCAGTCGCTCCTGTCTGTGATGCAGAGTCAAGGGTAATCGCAGCCATGGTCTCCGAGCTGATAGTCCATGCTGCTGCAAACGTCGTCGAACTGTTCGTGCAGATGGTTGTTGTCTTGCAAACGTCCCCATCTGTTGACTCGGGGATCGAGACGTGGCTGCACGATCCGTTACAGCCATGTGGATAAGATGCTTGTCATCTCGACTGCTAGTGATACGAGGCCGTTGGGATCCAGCACGGCGTTCCGTATTACCCTCCTGAACCCACCTATTCCATATTCTGCTAAAAGTCATTGGATCTCGACCAACGCGAGCAGCAATGTCGCGATTCGATAAACCGTAATCGCGATAGGCTACAATCCGACCTTTATCAAAGTCGGTAACGTGATGGTACGCATTTCTCCTCCTTACACGAGGCATCACAACAACGTTCCACCAGGCAACGCGGGTCAACTGCTGTTTGTGTATGAGAAATCGATTGGAAACTTTCCTCATGTGGGCACGTTGTAGGTGTCGCCACCGGCACCAGCCTTGTGTGTGACACCACGACATATTTATTACTTCATAGCAAAACCCGTAAGCACTGCAGTAATACCAATAATCAATTAAAGGTGCAATATGGACAAGTAACACACCACGATAGATCTACATTACTAGGCAGCGCGATTTCATAGTTAATGTTTTAAAACGAGCACATTGTTAGAAATAATAATCATTGGAAAATTCTGAGCTCCACCGATTTCCAGTGAAAGATGTTCTGTGTGAATACAAGGATTAGCATAGCATTACAAAACCTACATAGATAGAAAGAGATGAGTGATATCTCTAACCACGTGAAGTAAAATTATGTTGCCAGCTGGACAGAGCAGTACCCTAATGTTGATTTGTGGAATGTAGCCGCAGCAGCGAACCCCATTCTTGCAATGACTGAGATTTTAAGTTTAATTGGATCAAATGGCTCTGAGCACTATGGGACTTAACATCTGAGGTCACCAGTCCACTAGTACTTAGAACTACTTAAACCTAACTAACCTAACGACATCATACACATCCATGCCCGAGGCAGGATTCGAACCTGCGACCGTAGCAGTCGCGCGGTTCCCGACTGAAGCTCCTAGAACCACTTGGTCACCGCGGCTGGCTAAGTGTAATTGTCTCTGACCTGTTTATTGATGTAAAATATACTACTGCTGCATCAAACGTTCAGCGATAGGACTCTCGCCCATAGTAATGATGGCAAATAGTTCCCAACATGCCGACAAAAATATTTGGGATGCATTGCATATAAGCGTCATCTCCTCCCTCCTTTCTCTCTCTGTCCCGTATGGGAGCAGGCCGCTGTGGCCGAGGGATTCTAGGTGCTTCAGTACGCAACCGCGCTGCTGCTACGGTCGCAGGTTCGAAGCTTGCCTCGTGCATGGATGTGTGTGATGTCCTTAGGTTAGTTAGGTATAAGTAGTTCTACGTCTAGGGGACAGATGATGTCAGATGTTAAGTCCCATAGTGTTTACAGCCGTTTGAACCCATATGGGATTCAGAATTCATAGCTAGTGCTACACATGGCAACACTAGTCTCGGCTGAGCCAGACCTCCCAAACAGAATAAAAAGCCACGTAACAAAACAAAATACTGCTTTACTATTAGAGTGACTGTGACACTGATAGAACACACATCAGAAATTAGGATAGGAGGGCTACCTGTCCTTCTGCGTCCATCATATTGGTAAGACTAATTTGTAGTGTCCTGAAAAAATGGACACAAATAGCCGAGTGAAACGAAGTTTCTATATCCCCCCCCCCCCCCCCAAGACGTGCACCATACTGGGGATATTAGGAAACTTTTAGCGACAAATGCGATATTGCAAGTACCCTGACGATGGGCGAGACCATCCAGTGCTCCTAGAAAGGCTGAAAAGACATGTAACACGAAATAAACGGTTGTAATATTAGTGTGCAACGTCACATAAGACTCGTAAACAAGTATATACACACGTCCGCACAACCAAATTCAGACGGAACTGTGGCGACTTGCAGCAAAATAATAAGCTACCTCCACTTACCAGTTCACCAACCAGAGACGTTTTGAAACTTCTGCCGGTATGCGATAAAATGCGGCTGTAGTGAACTGCAGAGTTCATGAAGGATAAGTCGATAGGTCTCCGAATACTTATAGACAAGGGGCTGAGTTTCTGTTTGTAGGTGCTACAGCAGACACCCACAAGACGTCTCCTGCTCCTCAATAACAGCGCTGAAAAGCTCAGGGCTGCTCTGGGAATACTGGTCGTGCTGCCCAGCATCTCTTCATCAGCGCTACTCGTGTAAATGAAACGTTTAACCCTGGTGAGTACCGCGATAAAATATACTACGCGTCAGAGAATCTACATTGTGTGTGCATTTCTAATGATAATGGTAAATAAATTCCTTTGCGAGTCTCAGAACACACGCATTCGGGAGGACGACGGTTCAATCCCGCGTCCGGCCATCCTGTTTTAGGTTTTCCGTGATTTCCCTAAATCACTCCAGGCAAATGCCGGGATGGTTCCTCTGAAAGAGCACGGCCGACTTCCTTCCCAATCCTTCCCTAATCCGATGAGACCGATGACCACGCTGTCTGGTCTCCTTCCCAAAACCAACCAACCAATCAGAACACATCGCACCTGCCTTCACACTGTTTCTCAAGACAGTTCCTTGATAAAGGAGACCTTATTGTGAAAGAGATAAACTTGTGTGCTCTCTGAATTAGTCACCAAACACTGTATGAGGGCAACATTAACAACATTCCCAGATTATTTTTATTACAGGGTGATGTATGTTTCTGTCACGTGTGAGAGCTGCCAGATTTACCCATATAGTCTTATTAACAAGGATACGCCAACAGCCTGTGTTAAAAAAATGGGTTATTTAGTACCAAATTCATTCCTACTCTTACTCGATATAAAAATGGTAAGGTGTAAGGTGTTGGTCGCTAAGGTTTTACCATAATCCTCCTCTTTCCTGATGTTCAGATATTGTTACAGCTTCAACAACATCCAATCTACGACGTTGCCGTTGGAGACGAGTCTCCAGTCAGCAAATATGGGAATCTTGTTACGAGACTGATGCTCTTGAGAGGAGTCTGTGTGTGGGTTAATACTAAATTTTTTTGTGCTCTCTCTAAGATGGTAAATGTGACAAATCATTTGGAAAATGCCATAATTGTAGCATGTGATGATTTCCCCTTAGAGATAGCACTCTGCTGAGTAATTTCTTTTAACTAACATACATTTAAGGCAGGTTGATCAATAATTATATCACAGATGTATGAATTGAACCTGGTATGGGTGTCAGACTGACGAGCATATCCTATAATGTGGTTTATAAGATCGCTGGGTGCACACTGTACTGCAGCAGCGACTTCTGTTGACTGTGGAAACGCTGTAACACATTCCTCACTAACTTAGTACAATACCAATTCCCAAAACCAATAACGTGATATGGGACTTATTACTGGTATGGAAATGGAAATGCCGTGTGGCTAGGGCCTCCCGTCGGGTAGACCGTTCGCCTGGTGCATGTCTTTCGAGTTGAGGCCACTTCGGCGACTTGCGTGTCGATGGGGATAAAATGGTGATGATGAGGACAACACAACACTCAGTCCCTGAGCGGAGGAAATCTCCGACCCAGCCGGGAATTGAACCCGGGCCGTTAGGTATGACATTCCGTCGCGCTGACCACTCAGCTACCAGGGGCGGACCTTATACTGGTATGTTAGATCAATACGCCTGTATTATTTGGGATCAAACTGAACAATGCTCTTTTCGCGAAAACACTGTTGAGAACTTACATTCAGTGCCAACGTACATTAGGACTTAAACAGATAGTCATTTTCCTCTCTACTTTCTGTTCTGGCGAGTGGCACAAGGTACCATACCCTGTGTTGTGTTGTGTTGTGTGTGTGTGTGTGTGTTTGTGTGTATGTGAGTGTTCTAAAAAGTCTTAAGAACAGAATAGGCGTCATGATTGGTTCAAATGGTTCTGAGCACTATGGGACTTAACATTTATGGTCATCAGTCCCCTAGAACTTAGAACTACTTAAACCTAACTAACCTAAGGACAGCACACAACACCCAGCCATCACGAGGCAGAGAAAATCCCTGACCCCGCCGGGAATCGAACCCGGGAACCCGGGCGTGGGAAGCGAGAACGCTACCGCACGACCACGAGATGCGGGCGGCGTCATGATTGTGTGATCTTCTTATGAGCAGTAAAGAGTCTTGAAAAAGAAAAAAAACCTATACCGTGATGAATCTGTCCGTAAGCTGTTCTGAAACACACTTATATAATCACTAAAACTGCTGCAAAATAGGCTTCTATGGGTGAGGTACAACATAGTTCTCGTAATAGCTGTACATCTGACTTTAAATGTAACATCTGTTAATACAACCTGGTAAATATCTCATACTAATGAACGAATGAAGTATTCTGTTACAACGCAATGCTAGAATCCTAAACTTGTAATGCATGTATAAATAACAATAGATTCAGTGGGTAATTGTATTTATTTACATAGAACACCACACTCACGGTAGAACTGTATAGTGGAATTATACCAAATTTTCACATATACAGATACATGTTGCAGTGCCAACACTAGCACAATAGGATATTTATGTTATTGTCAGCCATAGATGTGACCATATAATATAGCATGTTTTCCTGTTCTGGTTCAATAGCAGGTATCGAACGCCAATAAATAAGTCTTGGAATGGGTCTCTGTCGTCTGGTAAAGTAGTACTGAATTCCACCAACAGAAAATCTACAGATAAACTTTCATTAACAATGTTTCTGTAATTGTTTACCACGTTATATAATTAAAACTATAGGCATTTGTGCATAGTTCTATAATCCATTATCGATCCTGGTTGCCTTTCTTAAGTGGAGTATCGAACTATATATCCTGCCATTATCGAATATTCCGTTAAATCTAACCGAGTGAGGTGACACAGTGGTTAGCACACTGGACTCGCATTTGGGAGGACGACGGTTCAATCCCACATCCGGCCATCATGATTTAGGTTTTCCATGATTTCCCTAAATCGCTCAAGGCAATTGCTGCGATGGTTCCTTTGAAAGGGCACGGCCGACTTCCTTCCCCATCCTTTCCTAATTCGATGAGACCGATGAACTCGCATTTTGGTCTCTTCCCCCAAAACAATCCAACCAACCCTTCGTTAAAACTATAGTCTTGCACAGCGTGTACATATCCAGCTAAAATTTAACACATATATTCCGATTTTATGAGTTATAACAGGAAAAGGATGTCATGATCACTTGAGCAACGTACAATCTCATATAACTACCCAGTAGACAAACTGCAGGACGACTTTAGCATTACATACTTGAAATATTAGATAACGTCTGTTCGAAACATTGCCTTCTTTAAGTATCACGACAGTCTAATTAGTGCTATATCATTACCAGCAACCCATGAATCTTCTTCACGTTGTCAGAATTACTGTCGCTACAGTTTTTCATATTCGTAATACCGAACAAAAAGTTCCTGGGGAAGGTGATGCATTTGATGGTCATACTAAGTGTAAATAATAAAACACACCTCAAAGACTTCATCCAGTAGTACGTGTCTGACTCCAATAACGTGGCTAACAGAGAGGCAAGCCATTACTTCCGCCAACAAATGTGCCATTACAACAGCCATCTTCTAATGCATATGCATGCCATACGAATCTGCTTACGACAGACAGTCATGACGCGGAACAACATAGTACTCTCCAAGACAACATAGTAATCCGGTTCTGAGTATGCAGGCGTCTTACCCATTGCAAGCCAAATCAAGTCCACCTTGCCTTATGTCAACGGATCATTCGTCACACGAAAGATTGAAGCTGATAGCCAATTTCGATACAGAAAAGGTTCTCCCTGAGACTAGAAATGCAGAAAAAGACACATCGAGAGCTAATCAACACAAAAACTGGGCTGATGATTCGGACGAAATGAACCAAGGTAAAGAACTGAATGAAACTGGAGAAACGGGACAGATTGCTGCCCCACGAGATCAACTGAACACGATGGACACAACATTGCCGGAATATATATGTGAAAAAGGGTATTCGTCCGACAGCACTTCGTATGACGAAAATTGACTTCGGTAAAGAATAAGACAATATGAATGCAGCTCAAAACTACAAAATCGCCTTGTTCAACATTAATAAGATACGCTCCTCCTAGCATTTACAACATCTGCAAGAATATCTGTACGCAGCTAACGTTGTTTTACAACTGTTACAGGATGTAACAGATATTCAATTAGAAAAGATACGTGGGTACAACGCCATAACTAACTCTGGTATCGGTGCAGAGCTGGGAACCGTAATTGTCACAAAAGAGGGATTCCGTGTCATACAAACAGCAAAACTTGAAAACGGTAGAGGAATTGCAGTGCCTGTTAATAACGCCCGCATCATCAACGTTTACGTTTAAGTTTACAATAACAGCAGGTATAAAGGGGATTTTTTTAAAAGTAAAATCGTTCATCTTTTCGGTAGACGTCAAGATTATATAATCCTAGCCGACGATGTTAATTCTGTCCTCAGCCCGAAAGATCAGACACCGAATTTCAACAAACCCTTAGAACTGGAAAGAATAGTCCGCCAAGTGCAGTTAACCGATACCTGGGAACATACCCATGGCACACAGCCAGGTTTCACATATTTTACCAGTCACACAGCAAGCAGGCTAGACAGGATTTACGTCTCGTCCAACCTAAAGAACCTTGTACACGAGTCTGAAGTGTGGCCCACTATTTTTTCTGACAAAGCCCGCGTACATCACCACAATAAATTTAGAAAAACCATGAGACCTACCGAGCGAGGGGCATATGGAAACTCAACATTACACATCTACTAGATGAGGAATATCGCGTGGCATTTACTAATGTATGGAAAGAATGCAAAAAACGATTCCCACTATGTAATTCTGCCATAGCTTGGTGGTTACAATGTGCTAAGCCTGTAATGAAGAATTCTGATCCATTACTCACGATGGAAAACTGTACACTGATTTAGAAAATCAAAGAAAAACTATTAGCACTGAAGCGACGACAGTCAGAAGGTTTTTAATTCAAAGCGAGAATATAAAACACTGTAGAAGGGGAATAAACAGCTATGTACCATGTAATGGGTGGGAATAAGAGAGGAAACAGAAAAACACTGACAGAAGTTAAGTTACCGGAAGGGACCAGTCTCACAAAACAGAATGAAATTCATGAAGCTGTTCATAAATATATCTGAGATATGATGTCCACCAAACCTACCGACGACGAGGCGCGGCGAGATCTTGTTAGAAACGTATCAGGCAGAATTAGCACAGAGCAAGTAGAAAATCTCACGGCTGAAATAGAAGAGGACGAACTGAAAGACGCAGTAGCACTGAGTCCTAAAAATAAATCTCCTGGACCTGACTGTGTCCCCGTGGAATTCTGTCAAGTGTTCTGGCCACAAATGAAAAGCAAGTTGCTATGCGTGTTCAACGAACTCATGAATGAAATTTTGACGTTCCCAAAGAATTTCCTGATGGGACCATAGTTCTAATTCCTAAAAACTCACTTAGCAAAGCACTTGAAAACCTTCGGCCAGTAACATCACTCAACAGCGATTACAAAATTATGGCCTGCGTATTAGCAAGAAGAATGGAAATTGTTATTAACTCTATAACTGGCTCGTACCAAACATGTGTAGGCAAAGATAGCAACATCTATAAGAATATATGATATAGGGATATAATATCAACCGCAAATGTCTGCCGATTAAAATGTGCGTTTGTGTCATTATACTTCGAGAAGGCGTTTGACAGAGTAGATCATAAGTATCTCCTCGGAATCATGGAAGTAATGGGATTCCCACAAAAATTTGTGAGGATTATTCAACAAATATTGACAAACAGTATAGCACGGATAGTGATAAACGGACAACTAAGCAAAGGGATTGAAATGACTGGATATGTACGACAAAGTTGCCCAAAGTCAATAGCCAGTTTCGCAACAGGAATAGAATCTGTCCTCGCGACACTCACGCATCACGTGCTAGGATTGCGTATAAACGGCAAGGAAATAACATGCAGCGCCTGTGTAGATGATGTGGGCGTCCTGGTTATAAATGAAGGAGAAGTGGCGAAAGCTCTTCACATTGTACACACATATGAACTTGCTTCTGGCGCCAAACTAAATAAAAGGAAGTCAGGCATCATGAACGTAGGCAGAGGCATACGCATGCAAAATCAGGGACAGTAGACGGATGTATCCACATTGAAATATTTGGGACTTGAATTTAGGAGCAACATCCAACACACCACTGCCGTCAATTATAAAAAACTGCTTGCAAACATTCGAGCATCTGTCCAAGGAAACTGTATAAGGCAATTGGACGAGATACAGAAAACCACTCTAGTAAATATGTATATATCTATGTCCTACATGCTCTGCCGATACCATTAGAAACAGCCAGAGAATTATGTCCTCGACAGGAAGCTTGGTAAGCCAAGGAAACATTTTCAAAGTGAAGTTCGATACATAACACTCCCCACAAGGGAAGGAGCTTTAAACCCCGTTGATGTCAGTTACAGGTCACGAGCGTGTTACGTATGTCGAATGTGCAAGCAATGGAAACAGTTGACGGACAGCTTAACGACCCACTTGCTGAATGAAATTGCTCCTGCAAGCATGCAGCCGCCATTAGATGTGGAGCATATACCAGCTGGTCTTTGTCACCTAACAGCTTTTTTCGTTGAATACACTTATATCTCATCGAGGCTCTCAGAACAGCAGTTGACGAAAGTAAAGGACATCTGTATATATATTTGATGGACGCTAAGGAAGGAAATAGCATTGAAAGAAAATACCCTAACAACGACTGGTCTGCGATTTGGAAAATTACCGCGATCGGAACTTCATCCTCCGAGGTGAGAGCAACTTGGGTAATGCAGTCAACGGGAAAATATCAACTAATTCCAAACTACTTGATATACATCTCACAAAGTCGCCCATGTGCGCGTCATGCAACCTACTTGATACTGAAGAACACCGATTCGTGTATGAAAGAGTAAGAGAAATTTGGCATATATTTAAGCAGAAATTAGCGACCGTCAACAGAACATCTCCAACCATCTTCACCGCCGCAGATTTTCTGACTCTAGACGCAGTGCCACATCCTAATACGAAAAGATTCGCTGTTAACTGGCTAAAAGGACAAACGCTGCGTTATATCTTGAAGGCATAAAATAAAA
Organism: Schistocerca cancellata; assembly: GCF_023864275.1. Lineage (NCBI taxonomy): Eukaryota > Metazoa > Arthropoda > Insecta > Orthoptera > Acrididae > Schistocerca > Schistocerca cancellata. The sequence continues at coordinate 478,744,540 of NC_064628.1, read as the reverse complement.
GCAAAGAAGATTACTGGGTGCACCTAACGACTTAGCACCATTATCTCATGCTGAAAAAAGACTACAGAAAAATTATGCATGTTTCCTAAATAGAATCATGGAATAAAATGCTACAGACAACAATAATGGATTAAGATTGGTACAGAATTCAGAGATGTCAGTCTTACACTATTACAGATAACTGATACCAGAATGTCGTCGACCCTTTCAGGAGACATTACAGAAAAGAAACCAAGTTCGTGGTAAGAAGGGCTGGACTAAATCCTCATAAATAAATTAGACAAAAATTTTTATTTCTTTTAATTTTTAATCGTCTTATAAGCAGAGAAGTTTTATGTTCTAAAAGAAGTAGTAACTTCAATGGGGCTAAAGGATTTTATGTTTTCCTTATGAAGTAGAGAGACTTTACGTACAGTTTATTTAATATACTTGTCTTCCCATTATCAAAAGGAAGATTAATTTCCTTTAGTTAATATTAATAAGACATATTTATCTCCTTTATGTTAGCAAAAATGGTTAGGGTGCTTGGCTTACAGAAAAAATAAGAACCAGACCAGAGAAAAAAAAGAAGTGGTCGAGCAGTAGCAAAAAAAGTAAAAGAAATGAGGATTGGCTTCAAAAAATAAAAAATACAAAAAATACAAAAATAAAAAAGTAAAGACGTTGGTAGACCGATGGACTCTCTTAACAATAGTAAAAAAAGACTCAAGCATAGAAAGTAGCCGAATTAGGAAAAACAAGGTGAGTGTATGGAAGGACTGTGAGGGGACAAGGGAAGCCAGAAAAAAATAAAAAATAAATAAAAAATTAAATAAAAATGTCAGTAAAGCAACTGCCCTTGAAAAGCAGACTTCCTGAGTTCTAGCCTCGGTTTAGCACATAGTTTTTCACCTGTCAGGAAGTTTCATATCAACAATTACTTCAGACATACACTCCTGGAAATTGAAATAAGAACACCGTGAATTCATTGTCCCAGGAAGGGGAAACTTTATTGACACATTCCTGGGGTCAGATACATCACATGATCACACTGACAGAACCACAGGCACATAGACACAGGCAACAGAGCATGCACAATGTCGGCACTAGTACAGTGTATATCCACCTTTCGCAGCAATGCAGGCTGCTATTCTCCCATGGAGACGATCGTAGAGATGCTGGATGTAGTCCTGTGGAACGGCTTGCCATGCCATTTCCACCTGGCGCCTCAGTTGGACCAGCGTTCGTGCTGGACGTGCAGACCGCGTGAGACGACGCTTCATCCAGTCCCAAACATGCTCAATGGGGGACAGATCCGGAGATCTTGCTGGCCAGGGTAGTTGACTTACACCTTCTAGAGCACGTTGGGTGGCACGGGATACATGCGGACGTGCATTGTCCTGTTGGAACAGCAAGTTCCCTTGCCGGTCTAGGAATGGTAGAACGATGGGTTCGATGACGGTTTGGATGTACCGTGCACTATTCAGTGTCCCCTCGACGATCACCAGTGGTGTACGGCCAGTGTAGGAGATCGCTCCCCACACCATGATGCCGGGTGTTGGCCCTGTGTGCCTCGGTCGTATGCAGTCCTGATTGTGGCGCTCACCTGCACGGCGCCAAACACGCATACGACCATCATTGGCACCAAGGCAGAAGCGACTCTCATCGCTGAAGACGACACGTCTCCATTCGTCCCTCCATTCACGCCTGTCGCGACACCACTGGAGGCGGGCTGCACGATGTTGGGGCGTGAGCGGAAGACGGCCTAACGGTGTGCGGGACCGTAGCCCAGCTTCATGGAGACGGTTGCGAATGGTCCTCGCCGATACCCCAGGAGCAACAGTGTCCCTAATTTGCTGGGAAGTGGCGGTGCGGTCCCCTACGGCACTGCGTAGGATCCTACGGTCTTGGCGTGCATCCGTGCGTCGCTGCGGTCCGGTCCCAGGTCGACGGGCACGTGCACCTTCCGCCGACCACTGGCGACAACATCGATGTACTGTGGAGACCTCACGCCCCACGTGTTGAGCAATTCGGCGGTACGTCCACCCGGCCTCCCGCATGCCCACTATACGCCCTCGCTCAAAGTCCGTCAACTGCACATACGGTTCACGTCCACGCTGTCGCGGCATGCTACCAGTGTTAAAGACTGCGATGGAGCTCCGTATGCCACGGCAAACTGGCTGACACTGACGGCGGCGGTGCACAAATGCTGCGCAGCTAGCGCCATTCGACGGCCAACACCGCGGTTCCTGGTGTGTCCGCTGTGCCGTGCGTGTGATCATTGCTTGTACAGCCCTCTCGCAGTGTCCGGAGCAAGTATGGTGCGTCTGACACACCGGTGTCAATGTGTTCTTTTTTCCATTTCCAGGAGTGTATTTTCAGACTGGTAGATAACCTGAGAGTGTTCCACACATTTACATAACTTTCAACTGTGCACATCTCCCTCGCACAATGACTATCACAGAACTAAACGAACAAATTTACGTCGCAGCAATGAATTTATAATATGGCAAGTGGTAACAATCGTCAGTGTCAGTCCCTTCCGAGGCAACTTCTACAATTTAACTTTGATATGTCATGGATGGAAATGAAAGGTATTCATCTAGTAAGGTCGAGATGTCAATTAGTTTTCTATCCACCTTATTTAATTCCATCTACCAGCTGCATAAAAGCCTAGAGTTTGTATAATATTGATGATACATATACAAGCATACACTATCCCGAAGGGGAACATACATCATACTTTCACACTCGTTGAATAGATTTGTTCTTCATAGGGTAATGTTGTCAGGAGCGCTTGTGGTTCTCGGACGTCGTTTGTATTCTCATAAGTTGAGTACTTTCAATATTGCCTTGCATAGGAGAGACCCACCTTTAGCCTTGCCAACAGATTAGTATTAAATAACGGTTATTTCAAGCCGGGATGCCTCTAAATCCTATATTCCAATTTGAGTTGACTGTTCTTATGGTTGATTGGTTCCAATATTAATATCTCATCTGAGAAGAACTCTGTATTGAATGACACGATGTGTAACGGCGTCAGTTTACTTTAATCTCAAACAGGCTATATACTATTAAAATTACACACGAGCAGGTTGTAACGATGTGTTTAAGTAGATTATTATTTTATTATTATTATTATTATTATATTAATATATTTAGTAAGCATTTATATAAGAAGTTTTGCTGTGAAGCCGAAGTAAAATCAGCGACGGTGTAGAAAGGCACCCGCGTGGGACTGGAAAAGCACTTTGCAGATTAACTTGCTGCCAAGAACAGCGACAGTGAATGCTGAACGTACTGTGAAACGCTGCGGGAATTGAGCAAAACAATCGCCATTCAAAACATGAGCCGTGCAGTGCTCATTGCAGATATTGTGCTAAGCCATCCCGCGAAATGATGTTGCAATTCTAAAGATGTTTATGCTGCGAAATCACTCAAACATTGCTGTATCCTTGCCAAAAAGAACTAAATATAATAAGTTCTGTTGTCTGATGGCCCTCTTAAATATTTTCGTATAACTACATTGGCATCGCAACGGAAACCTCGTCTCACCGTTAGAGGCACACCCACTTAAACAGTCTGATCACGGCCTCTAGCTGGGCGTTAAGGAAAACGACGTTTTGACAGGTTTTTGTACTGGCCGGTGTGGCCGATCGGTTCTAGACGCTTCAGTCTGGAACCGCGCGACCGCTACGGTCTCAGGTTCGAATGTGTGTGATGTCATAAGGTTAGTTAGGTTTAAGTAGTTCTAAATTGTAGGGGACTGATAACCTCAGATGTTAAGTTCCATAGTGCTCAGAGCCATTTGAACCCTCTGAACAGGTTTTTGTGCTTGATGTATGAGATAAAGAGTCATTTACCTAATCACCGTAATTAATGTAATCCTTTGTCAGATCGTCACTAATCAGATCTGAGTACCTGTCACATTTGTCCTGTAGTTCAAAGTTTCCATCTTCTGACCGTCTGATGTTTTATAGATAGTATCGATGATAAATTTAATTAAAATCAATCGGGTATTATTTAGTTGGAGGAGAAGACCTCACATACAAGTAATTTACAGCCCACTGGGCAGAGTCTTGATTAGATTAATTAAATATTAATTTCAAAGTCTAATGCATATTTAACACTTCAAGCAGCGTACATCAGGAACGTTTCTAGACGGCACGGCTTATCATTGTTTCTGCTAATTTGCGTTATATATTTATAGATTATGCAGAGAAACTTTCCTCGTGAATTACTCTGTCTACTGGCGAAAGACATACGAAAGCCCTACTCTGTTTCTTAGAATAGGCTTCACATACAGACAGAGAAAGGGGACAGGTGCCTTCAATTTATAATATGTAATGATAATTCAGACAAATTCGCCATGTAAACATCTTATTACTACACAAGCTCTGTATCAGTTCTCGTTTTCACTAACATTTTCACTCTTCACTATTGTAAATATACGTTTTTCAGTCTGGTCAGTGACTTTCCGTAATACTCCCCTTGAACCTCATGAAAAATTTGGCTGAGACATCGTATAGGACTGCTAATGCTTCTTATCGCCGAGAAGCTATTGTTGACGTTAACCACTAGAGCCCCCCTTTAGTGTGAATACCATATCCCAAATAACCTCTTACCTCTTTATTACTAAATTTGGTTTTTCCTGTCATCACTTGTTCGTTACTTAGGTATCGTGTACCCTCACGTTTTTATATTCATTGAAATAACGCGTACTGCGGTACCTGAAAATTTTGCCTACCTCCACATGGCTCCAGAGACCCACTTATAATATGGAAACGAATGCTAGCTCCTTTCTGAGACTTCTCATTATCTCTTTGCAGTGTCCAGTGAATGTCCGTATGCCAAAAAACTTGGGACAATAGATGTGGCAAGCTTTCAACTTGCCCTTGATTCCTGCGTATATTATATAATGATAGAAGAGAAATACCCTCACGTTTTTATATTCATTGAAATAACGCGTACTGCGGTACCTGAAAATTTTGCCTACCTCCACATGGCTCCAGAGACCCACTTATAATATGGAAACGAATGCTAGCTCCTTTCTGAGACTTCTCATTATCTCTTTGCAGTGTCCAGTGAATGTCCGTTTGCCAAAAAACTTGGGACAATAGATGGTTCAAATGGCTCTGAGCACTATGGGACTTAACAGCTGTGGTCATCAGTCCCCTAGAACTTAGAACTACTTAAACCTAACCAACCTAAGGACATCACACACATCCATGCCCGAGGCAGGATTCGAACCTGCGACCGTTGCAGTTGCGCGGTTCCGGACTGCGCGCCTAGAACCGCGAGACCACCGCGGCCGGCGACAATAGATGTGGCAAGCTTTCAACTTGCCCTTGATTCCTGCGTATATTATATAATGATGCAAGAGAAATAAGCATAATTGACTCGCATTCCATCGACGACAAGTTCGTTCCTATAGTGCAAGGATGGTGACTGTTCTATTACGTTTTTTGAAAGGAACCACTCCGGCATTCCCCTTGATAATTTAAGGTGCCATTGTAAACTGAAACCAAAAGCTGGACGATGGTCTTAATCTCCATATTTTTGATATCAGCCCAGTAAGCTAACCACTGCGTCACCTAGCTCGGTTTGGGGGCAGGGTGGGGGCTGGAAACAGTGATGTAAATAAACACACTTCAGCAAGAGTGACGTATTTTATGTCAAGTCACACATCGAGGGCGATATCGATCTCTGGGCCGTATGCGCATTCGCTGACGGGATATGGAGTGTGTGGGGAGCGGCACGAGCAACAGGTGCCCCGGAGCCGGTCCTGCCCCCGCGCGTGTGTGTGTGTGTGTGTGTGTATGTGTGTGTGTGTGTGTCCCCACGGCGCTGTTCGGCGTCTCATCTCTCACGGTTCGCCGCATCAGCCGCTGCTCTGTGCCAGAACTACGGCAGACGCCGGAGGAGCGGCGAGCTTAATATTCATGAGACCTCCCACCAGAGTGTGAGAGACTGGGCTGTGATGAAACTTGCGGCGTCAGCTGGGTAGCCGATGTGGCGCTCTGCTCAAGTTTTTACACACCATCACAAGACTTGCTTCTTTATCTTTAGTATACCTGACAGCAAGGATTGCGAGAGACATGCTCGCCTCTGTAGAATGGTTTCACCTCTCCATTGAGTGCAAATACAGAACACAATATGGTACCATTATGGAGGGAAATTACAGAAATGAAATTCACGAGAATAAACCGGACCATGCAATGACCCACAAAAAAGTAAAGCCCACACCAGATTCTTTCTCTCTCTCTCTCTCTCTATCAGACCGCCGTGTTATCCTCAGTCGATAGGAGTCATAGGATGCGGACTTGTAGTGGCATGTGGTCAGCACACCAATCTCCCAGCGGCCGTCAGTTTTCGTGACCAGAAAGGCTACTTCTGAGTCATCTAGTTCCTCAATTGACTTCACAGGGGATGTGTGCACCCTGATTGCCAACAGCGCTCTGCAGACTCGGACGGTCATCCATCCAAGTGTTAGCCCAGCCCGACAGATCTTTGCTTCCGTGTTCTGACGGAAACCGGTGGTGTTCGGCAAGACAGTTATCCAAAATCCGCACAAACAAATATTTTCCTGTATATATTGCTGAAGGGTAAACACACAACGTCTCTAAATGTGAAATTAATATAGTAGGTATGAAGTGGTGAGAACTATACGTTTTGTGACAATAGTTAACGGACAGCCTGAATTACATATTTATCGGGAAAGTCGCGCTTTGTGGCGTATTGTTGAAGTAAGTGTCTGGAGGCAATAAAGTCACGATATCGAACTCCAGTCAGTGGGCGGGAATTTTAAGTCTGCCTTTATGCAAGCCTTCTCAGTGATGTGAAGATATGCTGGGACGGCGCGTGGTTCGGATTCCGCGATAAACTGTATGTCTTCTTCTCCGGTAGGATCAGTGGGATAGGTCAAGGTCACGGATGTGAACAAAATGGCGTCCGAAGAACTTGCAAACAGGCGGCTGAACATTGCTCCTGAAGGACTCCCAACCAGTCATCCAATTAAGAATATGCTTTTATTGGGAAAAGTATGAAAAATTATTCCGTCATGCCTACTCTTAAAATAAGTCGTGTGTTCAATTGTTACCCTATACAACTCAATGTAAAGTGATTGTACAAAATTTTATTTGCTGCACTGTTACCGTAACCAAAAGCTTGTCTAACGTTTCCAGTTTTATACTAGATACACGAATAGACTATTTAGAAAAGTGCCGGCTGTGACCAACAAGCTGCCTCAAGAAAAGAGAGGATGTGTTTCTCATTGACCGCACATTCTTGTTTCACTCTGTCTCAGGACGCTATATTTTGTACACGTGTAGATAAAATGGCAAATGGTCAATACTGAAATCGTAGAACTATGAACAGTACCTAGGTTTCTATCGTCTAACGCAACAGTCGAATAGTAGTGTTTATACTACTCGACGCATTCCATTTCAGATACAGTGGATGAGAAAAATAAATCAGCGAAATATCAAGCGTAGGCCTGAAAATCGGAATATATTCTACAAAAGAAAGTTGATTTGTATATTCTCATATGAAATTGTCATTCAAATTTCGAGGCGTGCTATAGGTGAAGGTCTGTGATGTGAAATTGTTACGGTGTTTCGTGTAGTGCTAATTAATTACATCACATCTGAATGTTTTCTCTGTAGTACTGGAACTCTGTGTTAATGTTTATGCCCTGTGAATAAGAACTCTTTTACCTTTTGTTGGAGCAACAGTTTCAGTTTTGTTGGACGTAATCAGTCTGCAAAAGGACATGTTAGGCGGCTTTTCTGCAACAAGCAGCATTTATTCTGGATCACTGAATGTTTGTGTTTAAAAGATTGTCGTGATCCGTCTTATCTGCTGACTGGAGCATGCCAATCTGTGTCCATATCTACATGATTACTCTCCAATTCCCAATTAAGTGCCTGTTAGAAGATTCATCGATCCACCTTCAAGCTATTTCTCTACCGTTCCACTCTAAAAGACCGCGCGCGAAAAACGAACAGTTTTCCTGATTTCTCTTACTTTATTACAGTTATCATTTCTCTCTATACAGGTGGGCGCAAACAAAATATTGTCACAGTTTGAGGAGAAAGTTGGTGGGAAGATCCTACAGCAACGACCAAATTCCTTTGTTTTAATGACTGCCCCCCTCCACTCCCCCAATTCGTACGTCATATCCGTGTTGTAGTCTACCCTGTTTCGCGATAGCACAAAACGAGCTGCCCTTCTTAGAACTTCTTCGATGCCTTCCGTCCCATCTGATGCAAATTCCACACTCCTGAGGAGGGTGGACGAGAACGGTGCAAGCAGTCGCTTAAGTGAAGATGTTTCACTTTCCTAGTATTCTGTCGGTGAATCGCAGACTTTGGTTTGCATCGCCACAACATTATCTATGTTATCGTTCCAATTTAAGTCATTAATAATTGTAATCCGTAAGAATTTAGTTGAATTTACCACCTCCAGAATTGAGAATGTTATTTTGTAATGAAATTTAGCTGATTCCTTTTACTCGTGTCGATGACGACACTTTTCATTATTTAGAGTAAACTGACCCTTTCCGCACCATAAAGATATCTTTTCTATAGCATTTTTCAATTGGTTTTAATCGTCTAACGACGTTACAAAATAATAAATAACAGTATCATCTGCAAACAACCTATGTGGACGGAGTCATGTATGTAAATCTGAAACAGCAGAGGGCTTGTAACACTTCCTTGAGGAACACAAGATATTACTCCTGTTGTACTCGATGACTTTCAGTCAGTTACTACGAACTGTGAGCTTGCTCACCGTAAATCATGAATCCAGACGTGAACTGAGACGATACTCCCTAAGCACGCAATTTGATTAGAAGTCGCTTCTGAGGAACAGTGTCAAAAACCTTCTGTAAATCTAACAATATGGAATCGATGTGACATCTCCTGTCGATAGTACTCATTACTTCCAGAGAATAAAGAGCTTGTTGTGATTCACAAGAACGATATTTCCTGAATGCATCTCGGCTGTTTGTCAGTAACCGTTTCCTTCAAGGTAATTAATAATGGTCCAGCACAGTATACGTTCCAAAAACATACTGCTAATCGACATTAAGAACATGGATCAAATTCAGCGGATTACTCCTACTTTTTTTCTGGGGCTTTAGTGTGACTTGTGCAACTTTCCAGGCTTTAGGACGGGTCTTTCGACGAGCAAGCTGTTATGTTTAATTGATATGCATGGAGCTATTGTATTAGCACGATCTAAAAGGAACCTTACTCTTACACAATACAAACATGAACCAGAGGTCTAGCTTTAATTAAATGATTTAAACTGCTTCGTTTCACCGAGGGTATTTCCTTTTAAATTAGTTACGTTTGCAGTTGCTCTTGATGCGAATTATGAAGTATTTACTTCGTCTTCTTTGGTGAAGGAATTTCGGAAACTATGTTAAATAACTGTACCCGAGCGGCACAGTGATCAGTACCATCTCCGTGTTATCGCGGAGTAAAGTATTGATTGCGTCTTACCGCGGTGTACTTCGCATGGACCAGTATCTGTTCCGGTTTTATGCTAGATTTCGAGAGAGAGATTCGTTGTCGAAAGTGTAAAAAGCATCTTGCATTGAAGATCGAGCTAAATTTCGAACTGCTGTAAAACTTCCCATACCGAGAGAGAGTTTTTCTGTGGAAAGTGTAAAAAGCATCTTGCACTGAAGTTCGAGCTAAATTTCGAACTGCTGTAAAACTTCCAATATCTTGGTGGTTTTGCGTTCGTTTAAATTTGCAACTATTTTACCTGCAACATGGCGATCAGACTTAGTTGAGTGCATCGCTCGTTTTATGATAACATTTTGTGGATTTAGTATTAAACGAGAAACCCACATTTAGCCGTTTTCAATTGTAAACTATTTTCGTTCACTTTGGTTTTTCTTTTTTGTACGCCAATTTATGGTATACAAAACTAGTACAGATTTCACAACCTTGATTAATCATGTCAGACATTTTGTCGAATCTTGAAATCACTTCTGCATTTGTTTTATTATTTTACTTGTAATACTCAAGTATATCTTAGACCGTCTATAGTTTGCCCCCAAACGATAAATTTATCAATAGCTTGCAAGCTGTCGCGCCGTCCGACTACAATCGGCGACCCATCCTCCGGATGCGACTACTTGCTTCCCATTATGTGACTACATGAACAGCATCCAGGTACTGGAACCAACGAAACACGCGCCTTTCACGTGAATGTCAGAGAAATGCAGCATTCTTTTGGGCAGTTCCCTTCCTATACAGCACCGATGCGAGCTGGGTGGAAATTCCTCCAAACATGAAGATTAATGATGAGATCTTAACAGTCACTTGACGCCGTGACGTGTAATCGATGTAATGGTTATTTCCGATGCATTCTACTAGTAAATATTTGCACAGTTATCTAGAGACCACTCTACGAACTGGTCTTGGAATGGTATCTTCCTGCGTGATGGAACGGAGCTTCGTAGTTTGCTCACTTTATGTGAAATGGAATATATCTGTAGGATCGGCTTATATGTTCTCAGTTCGTCCTCTTGACTCAGATTTAGCACCCTCTGCTCATTTATAAGCGATTTATCGCCCGCTAGAAATTGTGTTTTGAGAATTACAAATTTCGTTATTCTTTTCTAGAAAGTTACTTTGTTAGATGCATTGAGAACCCACGTGGGCGTCATACGCAGTCCAGTCACATAAGTGTGACTACCTTAAAAAGTCTGAATAACCCACCTTTTACTTGACGGACCGCTGCGAAACTTGCAGTGAGGGTTCTGGAAGGTACCGACTGGTATGTGGACCCACACCGGCTCCAGTGCCGTCAGCTGCGCTACGTTTCTCGGTTGAGCATCCGTGACGCGAAAAGCCCGCTCGAGGTGGTTCCACATACTCTCGCGTGGGCTTAAATCCGGGGGTTCTGAAGGCCAGCAAAGTAAAATCATACAGGTGCTCGTCGAACGACCTACGTAAACTGCGAGCTATGTAACACTTTGCATTGTCCTACTGGCAGATGCTACCCTGCACAGGAGAAACGAACTACATGTAGGGGTGGACATGGTCCCAAGGATAGATGCATACTTGAGTTGATTCATTGCGCCTTCTAGAAGGACGTGCTCACCCAGGGAATTCCACGAAATGATTCCCCAGACCATAACGCTCCGTCATCCGTCCTGGAAGCTCCCGAAAATGTAGTACGATGTTTGCTTTTAGACGTTTCACGCCGTACACACAAACGATCGTTTAAGGCGATTCACCAGAATAGGCAATCTGTTGCCACTCAGTGGACGTCCGGTGGCGGTATTGCCGTGAAAATTCCAGCCTTCTTTGCCCATGAACAGCAGTCAGCCTTGGTGCATGAACTAGGCCCATGCTGGGGAGGACCACACCCGGAACAGTTGTTGGGGAGACACACAGTTGTTGGGGAGACATTGTTGGTAGCCTCTTGTCTCATTTGTGCAGTCAGATGCTCAACAGTTACACATTTCGTACAAATCTCCACACCTCCACCCCTGTAATATGTGCCCCGTTGTGAGCCACAGATGGCTCGCCGCCGGTCTTAGGTAGCGCCATATTGCCATACACAGTCTACTTTAACCACGACGGCACGCGAACATTTAAAAAATTTAGCAGTTTCTTGAAATGCTTCCACCCTTGACCCGAGATTCAATGATCATGTTCTTTAGGCGTCTGATCAATGGTTTGTTTTCGCATTACGACGCACTTCATAATACACCCTCCACTGCTAGGGCGGCAACCTTCCGCCTGTTGATGCGCGTTGATGTCGAACATTGGCGGTGGTCACATAAATGTAACAAGACCAACTAAATCATATATTACACATGTACAACTACACACATTATACGAACATAAAAAAGTAATGCATCTTCTCGATTGCGAGAGTTCAGAAACCTGTACAGTAAGTTGGCATAGAGATTTCCGCCCATTTTATTGCTCATGAAAACCACACATGTACCACCATACAGCGAAACCTTCAGTAGTGGTGATGCAGATTGCTGTACACACCGGTACCTCTAATACCCAGAAGCACGTCCTCTTGCACTGTTGCATGCCTGTATTCGTCGTGGTATACTATCAACAAGTTCATCAAGGCAGTATTGGTCCAGATTTTCCCACACCTCAACGGCCATTCGACGTAGATCCCTTAGAGTGGTTGGTGGGTCACGTCGTCCATAAACAGCCCTTTTCAGTCTATCCCAGATGAGCTGGCACGTTGCTGGCACCAGTTTCCATCGATTGTCTTTTGATCGTTGAGTAGATTCCGATGCTTGTCTTCTTGACATCTTTGATGGCGGAGGATTTTAACTGGAGCGCGCGCACTCTAGTGAGGGCTGGTGTGCGGGTGCCCGCGGTGTGAGGTGGGGTGACGTGGGACTGTTTTTCTATGCAGCACGGCGAGAGGCCGAGTCGGGATGTCGAAGGGGCGTGGCCAGCCGATATTGCGAGTTTAACCGTTACAATGCAAATCTTCGGTCCATGGTGATGGGGATTTTCTCGAGGTTGGGAGGACAAGTTCCGTCGAGTTGGTTACAAGTTATACAGGCCGAATGAATTGGAGTCGTCGAGTTGCTTCGGTGGGTGGTGTTCAGATTAACTAAATATTCCAGTATACTTAAAACCATTTGCAATTGTTCCAGTGGCTTATCATTGAATTTGTTGTCGTCACTTGATACCTTGACGGAAGTTAAGGAAGTGTAACGACGCCCACCAAACAGACACGAATCGTGGTTAAACACGTACCTAGAAGTGTAACTAAATAATGCGTTAGTCTGTGTTTGGCGTTCCAAGCTGCACTGAAATATTTTTCGCTTTCTACCTGTTATGCCATTATTTTAGTCTGGCCTTTAAATGTGCGCAGAGATTATTCTTGCTATTCTCACTTTTATGCCATTGTTTTGGTGACTGTTCTAAGGGATTGGCTAACCAAATTTTAAGAGCCGTGTCTGCCTAAGTAAGTTACGAAGGTTAATTCAGTTCGTTTCATTTTTGTCGAGTATATCATTGAAAGGTATTGGTAACTACACTACTGGCCATTAAAACTGCTACACCAAGAAGAAATGCAGATGATAAACGGGCATTCATTGGACAAATATAATATACTAGAACTGACATGTTCTGGGTACTGATTTCTCAGGATCTAGGCACCCAAATTGCGTGAAACGTAATCACATGTCAGTTCTAGTATATTATATTTGTCCAATGAATGCCAGTTCCAGATGTGTTACAACCCGTGGCTCTACCCTTCATTCGATCCCTGCGAAACCCTACATTTCAGCAGCATAATGCACGAATGAAGGGTAGACCCACGGGTTGTAACACATCTGCGAACAAGAGGTGACTGAGATGTGTAACCAATGGCAACCCATACCATCACGCCGGGTGATTACGCCAGTATGGCGCTGACGAATACACGCTTCAAATGTGCGTTCACCACGAAGTCACCAAACACGGACGCAACGATTGAGTATCATGATGCTGTAAACAGAACCTGGATTCATCCGAAAAAATGACGTTTTGTCATTCGTGCACCCAGATTCGTCGTTGAGCACACCATCGCAAGCGCTTCTGTCTGTGATGCAGCGTCAAGGGTAACCGCAGCCATGGTCTCCGAGCTGATAGTCCATACTGCTGCAAACGTCGTCGTACTGTTCGTGCAGATGGTTGTTGTCTTGCAAACGTCCCCATCTGTTGACTCAGGGATCGAGCCGGCCGAAGTGACATAGCGGTTCTAGGCGCTAGCCTGGAGCCGAGCGAGCGCTACGGTCGCAGCTTCGAATCCTGCCTCGGGCATGGATATGGGTGATGTCCTTAGGTTAGTTAGGTTTAAGTAGTTCTAAGTTCTAGGGGACTGATTACCTCAGATGTTAAGTCCCATAGTGGTCAGAGCCATTTTCAGGGATCGAGACGTGGCTGCACGATCCGTTACAGCCATGCGGATAGGATGCCTGTCATCCTCGATTGCTAGTGATTCGAGGCCGTTGGGATCCAGCACGGCGTTCCGTATTACCCTCCTGAACCCACCGATTCCATATTCTTCGTCCAGTCATTCGATCTCGACCAACTCGAGCAGCAATGTCGCGATACGATAATCCGCATTCACGATAGGTTACAATCCGACCTTTATCAAAGTCGGAAAGGTGATGGTACGCATTTCTCCTCCTTGCACGACGCATCACAACAACATTTCACCAGGCAACGCCGGTCAACTGCTGTTTGTGTATGAGACCGGTTGGAAAATTCGGCACCAACCTTGTCTAAATGCTCTGAAAAGCTAATAATTTGCATATCACAGCCTCTTCTTCCTGTCGGTTAAATTTCTCGTCTGCAGCATGTCATCTTCTTGGTGTAGCAATTTAAATGGACAGTAGTGTAGTTGTGCAGTTAGGATTGTGTATCTCATGACTCAGAATATTGTCGGCCGCTGATGTGTTTTATGTTGCAAACAGTTGGCAGTTAGTTTCTGAAGCCCAATCGCAGTGCAAAGTTGAGTACATTTTTATTTCATTTCCTGTCCAGTGGATTTCTTGTATTGGTTAAAATCTTTTGGTGTGCTCGAATCCATCACTAATTCTCATGTAGAGTGGAAGAGGCCCCTGTTGAGTTTTCTTGGGAAGATCTTCACGTTTTATTTATTTATATAGCCAGGTACTAAAATCATACTACAGTCAGGTACTGAAGTCATACGAACTTGGTATATGCAAGTAGTATTTTTCTAATTAATCTTAAGTTGGCCGAGTAAACTTTAAACATTTTGGGGCTTGTTGAGCTCAGAGCTTTGATGTGAGTTATTCATGTTAGTGATATTTTATGATTCAGGATTTTATGTACATAGTATTAGTTAACGAAAAGTTGGCCGAGTAAACCTTAAAATTATGGTGTTTGTTGAACATTGAACCTTTAACTGCGGTAGTTGTATTAGTCATATATTACAAGCATGCTTTTATGAATATTGTGTTTGAATTACGAAAAGTTGGCCAAAGAAGCCTTAAAACAGCCTGTTGAATTCCGAACTTGGATGTGAAGAAAAGATAGATAAAACGGTTTCCATGTAAGTGATGAAGTAGGCGTGATTTATTTGTCAGTCATATTGAATTGGTTATGGGTCCATGGACATGGTTTACATTAATGTAAGTGGTTGACAGAAAACGATATGTAGAAGATATCTTAAAAGATCTTTGTGTTATATAAGACAAGCTTCACTGTAATTATCGTTACCGTAAATGTATTGTAAGCAATGTATTTGTAATAAAGAAGCGTGTGACAACTGCAACTGATTTCGATTGTAATTGCGGTGTGTCCTTAGGGACCACACTCCACCAGGCACGTTCGATACGATTCATGTCTGGAGCACATGCTGGCCACTCTACACGAGTGATGTCGTTATACTGAAGGAAGTCATTCACAAAACGTGCACGATGGGGCGCCAATTGTCGTCCGTGAAGAAGAAAGCCTCGCCAATTTGCTACCGATATGGTTACACCATCGGTTGGAGGGTGGCATTCACGTATCTTACAGCCGTTACGGCGCCTTCCGTGTCCACCAGCGGCGTACGTCGGCCCCACATAATGCCACCTTAAAACAGCAGGGAACCTCCACATTGCTACACTCGCTGGACGTCCTGTGGCTGCACGGAAAGAACGGATTGTAGAATTTTGTGGTGCTCTCTCTTCCACTTCTGTATACAATTTGCCTGACCTAAACGGGACCTCTATCATTACAGGCCCTTGGCGTTGCATCATCATACTGATAAAAGTAATGTGCTTATACTGACAACCTCACTGTTCGTTTTACCTGATTTTGTAATCATTTAAATAAAACAACATGACCTTCCAGTGGGAGACATTTCGTCCCTCTTTTCCTTCTGAGAAAATTGTCAGTAAGCTTTTTGCCCTCCAACCAGCGAAATGCGTCAGAGTACGGCCGGTAAACGATTCACAAACCACGATTTAGTGCCGTTAAGACGATTTCTTCAAACACTGGCGTAGATGAAGGAATTAAGTTTCTTCTTAAATCGTCTTATGCAGCAACGTCCACGGATATCTCAAGTAGGAAAATCTCTTTATCCAGGTACGAAGGTTGTAAAACAAACTTTCCACAGTTTGTGTCAGGTTGATCTTTTCGTCTGATAGTGGTGCGTAAGTTTTTTGTCTAAGGGGTATCACAAGTAGTGTTCCTGCAGCTCTGGGAATCATTGGTTGAAAACGAGTTTAACACCAGTGGGTACAGCACTGCCACATATTCCAAATTAATATCAACCTGATTCATCCACAAACTGAGGTGTATCTATAATATTGAAGCTAGACTGTGTATCCTCTTCTTCCTTGAGCGGGCACTGGAAGGCGTTGACACACACGTATACAACACAATGAATACTTCGTACGCTATAGTTAACGATGCTCTCATAAACTACTTTTGTGTTTTTAATTCTTCTAGTTCTTAAACGTGCAATATGTGTTGTAGATATAGTCATAGAGAAAAATAACTGACCGCCGAGTCGTTCACGTAACGTGGACAATACAGTCGTGCTCCTCTCTGAATTCTATGTTCGGCAATATGATCGATCTGGCAACATTGTAGACTGGTACACTTCCTGGAGGAACGCCTGACTGCAGTCTGAGTATATCACTCTCGTCTACGAACGTAGTCTTCAGGTAAAACACGAGGCTAGCTAATACGACTTCTGGTAACCAAAAGCACAAGTCGACAGAATTTTTATCGGCCTTTTCCTCTCGGTGCTGAAGCTAGGGATATAATTCAAGCGAATCTAGAAAATATTTCGCTTTCTGTCACTTTGGTAATAATAGTTTGGTTCAACAATATTTCGGTGAGAGATTTCTTGGCTGACCATCTGCCTCTGAACACTGCGTGCGTCTGAGTTCTTTTGGACCCGCTTGCTGCCTACTGGCATTGGCTGAGGCACTGCGCCGCCTCGCAGTCTGCCGACGTCTGCTCCATGCCTCACTCTCAATGGTGTAAAAGCTTTAATGTTGTTGAATGGTGACCCATAAAATTTGTCTACGATTTGTGTTTCACCCTCGATAGCAATGGAGGCACAAAACCGTTTTTATTTGATGAGTATTTTATTACACTAGTATGCAATACATCAATGTGGCATGGAATTAATTTCATTGTTTCTGATCCAGCGCACTATAATTAAAGTGTCACAGTCTGTTCTTTTTCCTTTCACAGGAGATTCTTCAAATAATTTATTTTTGTCATGGTTTCATATGGTCCAGGCACAGAGAGTAAATGCAATGTAATGTGTTTGGTTTCTTTCTTTGATTCCCTGTGGTAAATGGATGTGAAACATTGTGTCAATACCTTTCAGAACCTGCTCTATAGCTACTAAGGCCAATTGTTTGTTTTGAGGTCCATACATTAAATAATGGAGAAGTGAACGCTGTTTAAAAGTGAGATTTAAAATATTCAATGGGATTTAAGGCGACAAAATTGGCCATATTTGAAGCTACCCAGAGAAAAATTAAGTTGTTAAATCTGCTGTTAGCAAATGTCTGCAGAGATTTCCTAATTGCTACTGTAGAAATCTAGCACAGAGGCCCTTTAGTAACCAAGAGGTTCATTTCCTTCATACTTATCACCCTGGCATGTGAGCCTTAAGTGAAGAACAATAATGAATTTCCGTAGAAATACTGGAACACGTGAGGCAATACTGACCTTACGACTAATCTTAGAAGAAAGATTAAGGAAAGGCAAACCTACGTTTCTAGCATTTGTAGACTTAGAGAAAGATTTTGACAATATTGACTGGAATACTCTATTTCAAATTCTAAAGGTGGCAGGGGTAAAATACAGGGAGCGAAAGGCTATATACAATTTGTACAGAAACCAGATGGTAGTTATAAGAGTCGAGGGACATGAAAGGGAAGCAGTGGTTGGGAAGGGAGTAAGACAGGGTTGTAGCCTCTCCCCGATGTTATTCAATCTGTATATTGAGCAAGCAGTAAAGGAAACAAAAGAAAAATTCGGAGTAGGTATTAAAATCCATGGAGAAGAAATAAAAACTTTGAGGTT
Organism: Schistocerca cancellata; assembly: GCF_023864275.1. Classification (NCBI taxonomy): domain Eukaryota; kingdom Metazoa; phylum Arthropoda; class Insecta; order Orthoptera; family Acrididae; genus Schistocerca; species Schistocerca cancellata. The sequence goes on along the minus strand of NC_064628.1, from coordinate 478,726,505 downwards.
CGCCGATGACATTGTAATTCTGTCAGAGACAGCAAAGGACTTGGAAGAGCAGTTGAACGGAATGGATGGTGTCTTGAAGGGAGGATATAAGATGAACATCAACAAAATAAAACGAGGATAATGGAATGTAGTCGAATTAAGTCGGGTGATGCTGAGGGAATTAGATTAGAAAATGAGACACTTAAAGCAGTAAAGGAGTTTTGCTATTTGGGGAGCAAAATAACTGATGATGGTCGAAGTAGAGAGGATATTAAATGTAGACTGGCAATGGCAGGGAAAGCGTTTCTCAAGAAGAGGAATTTGTTAACATCGAGTATAGATTTAAGTGTCAGGAAAGTTTCTGAAAGTATTTGTGTGGAGTGTAGCCATGTATGGAAGTGAAACATGGACGGTAAATAGTTTGGACAAGAAGAGAATAGAAGCTTTTGAAATGTGGTGCTACAGAAGAATGCTGAAGATAAGATGGGTAGATCACGTAACTAATGAGGAAGTATTGAATAGGATTGGGGAGAAGAGAAGTTTGTGGCACAACTTGACCAGAAGAAGGGATCGGTTGGTAGGACATGTTCTGAGGCATCAAGGGATCACCAATTTAGTATTGGAGGGCAGCGTGGAGGGTAAAAATCGTAGAGGGAGACCAAGAGATGAATACACTAAGCAGATTCAGAAGGATGTAGGTTGCAGTAGGTACTGGGAGATGAAGAAGCTTGCACAGGATAGAGTAGCATGGAGAGCTGCATCAAACCAGTCTCAGGACTGAAGACCACAGCAACAACAACAACGTATCGTTGATGGTCGATTTGAATTTCTTCCGAGACGCTTGTATTGTGAAGCAGATTGGCAGTCAGAAAGCCGAGATCGATGACCATTAACACAACTTACTGTGTCGAGCTACCAAGAGGATTTGATGTGTAAAGATTTTCTCCTGATTTCGTTAGAGAAATTTTCTGGTAATTCGCAGCCCAATAAAATAAATAAGGAAAAAAAAACTCGCACACGCTGGCCCCTACCACTGTTAGAACTTGTGATACCTCTTAGACAAAATCTTATGCAGTGCTATCAGACGAACAGATCAACCTGACACAAAGTGTAGTAAGTTTGTTTTACAACCTTCGTACCTGGATAAAGAGCTTTTCCTATTTGAGATATCTGTGGACGTTGCTGCATAAGACGATTTAAGAAGAAACTAAATTCCTTCAGATACGCCATTGTTTGAAGAAATCGTCTTAACGGCACTAAATCGTGGTTTTTGAATCGTTTACCGGCCGTACTCTGCCGCATTTCACTGATTGGAAGGCAAAAAGCTTACTGACAAAGATCTCAGAAGGAAAAGAGGGACGAAATGTCTCCCACAGGAAGGTGATTTTGTTTTATTTAAATGATTACAAAATCAGGTAAAACGAACAGTGAGGTTGTCAGTATAAGCACATTACTTTTGTCAGTATGATGTTGCACCGCCCAGGACCTGTAATGATGAAGGTCCCGTTCAGGTCAGGCGTATTGTATACAGAAGTAACATTTGATTTTATTTAGTTAACAATCCGATTACGTGCTGGGTTCGTATCTCCGTCACAGAACTTCACATCATGCGCTTCATCTTTAAATACATTCACACTTTGTTGATTCTGAATGGAGGTATATAGGACATCTTTGGTGGTTAGTTAACAGAGATGAAAGGGTCTTGATAGGAGTCCCGGTTTTTTCAAGAACTGTCGTCTTTTATTTTCATGTTTAGATTTGGTTACTGATATTGGCGAAAACTTCAGTAATTCATGACTCTTCACGGCTAGTCAGCAGTATGATGTGATTAGATTAGATCAGATTAATACTTGTTCCATAGATCATGAATACGACATAACGTAATGATGTGCAACGTGTCATTTTAATGAACGATTTCCTTACATACCGGTATTCAATTTCTTTACAACAACTTTGTACCCTCTCTCTCATTCTTTTTTATTTTTATCTCTCTCTCTCTCTCACACACACATAGACAGACAGACACACACACACACACACACACGCACACACATACACACACATATAGCTTTTTATTTTTATTTGTTTGGTGTGCTCGACTATCGGCGAGGCACGAAAACGTCCGTGAATGAGTTTCTTAGTTTTGAGTACAGTTACGTAAGAAATATAAAAAACAACCATGAGAGTTACTGATTTATGATGCTTAGTTTGCAGTCAGTTCTGAGTATTATTAGTAATTACGCTCCAGTCCCTAAACCTCGTTACAGAAATGCGAATCAGGCGCATTACGTATTCCAGGCCACAGCAGCCGCGTCTTTGAGACGACAGCTATCGTCACTTCCCAGCCAGCTGTAGGATCACATCGGTTCGTCTTCTTCCTGCTGGTACTGAAACTGAGATTTGGCTACAAGACAAGGTATGTTTGGCAACTCTATGATCGACGTGTTACTTCCTGGTGTGCACGGAATTAAGCCTCAAAGTTCACTTGATGTTTCCTGTCATTTCCATTGAATAATCTGAGTTATTATCGCGTGATGTGTAACAAAAGACTGTAAATTTACGGTTTTCAGCCAAGGAAAGTCGTTGCACGTGGAAATCGCAACCAATCTCGTCCTTTAAATAGCGGTTTACGAGTTCTGGCCCCTAATGGCCTCGTAAGGGAAAAGTGCAACACATACATTTTCGCTAGCACTGTGGTGAAGTGATGACCTGTGAAAAAGCGTCTGTTATAGTTCGCAGATCCAGTCCCGCTGACTGCAACGTTTTCATCCTTTCAGTGAAAGATCTACAAGCAGTCAGATCAAACATCGATAAGGAAATCGCAAGAAAATACTTTCAGCTCATAGTGCAATTGTGAAAAACTTACAATGCTGCACCACAGGCAACGCCTCTTTCCGCTGCTGACAAGCAAATTTTGGGTTCCTAGGACTACATAACTTTATTTATGAAATTCCACATTTGCATACCTTTTGAGTATGACACAGAATACCAATTAAACACAGACCCAATCGAAATCCATGTGAGTAGTATTTTACTAATTCGTGCCGATAGAGGCACACTTGTGTACAGATACTCAGTTTCATTAAAACAGACTTTCTCGACAGACTCGTAAGGTTATCGTGGGTAGTTTTATTTCATTTCTTATAATACAGTGCTCAATTAAGCTTACACACTACTTAACCTAAATTATCCTAAGGACAAACACACACACCCTTGCCCGAGGGAGGACTCGAACCTCCGCCGGGACCAGCAACACAGTCCATGACTGCAGCGCCTTAGTGTTGTTAAGATATTACTAAACATGAGAGAGAAATTAATCAGCAATGATATATGCGAATTCTCTGATGTTATCTATAACAGTCTGACAATGCACTTGCAGTTTATTGATTACATGAATGTAGAAAACTTGTTCTGAGTGAAAGCTGTGAAACAAGGTTTTAAGAAGAATAAAATGCCACTACCAGACTACAGCTAATGTAGAAAATACTTTTCTGACCATTTTGGCATGATGCGCTCTCCCGATACATAATACAAAAGCTTCGAGATGCATCTGCTGCCAGGCCGTCTAGTAAACCTGAAAAGAACAAAATTTCACAGAATTTAGCCCTTTTTCCACATGCGGCTATTTTGGGTTGAGAAGTGAAGGGAATTATGTTCTAAGTTCCATTAAATTGATAACTTCAGCAGACAGCAGAATTGCGTTTTAAAAAATCTAGCAGCGAACGTAGTAGAACTCGCGACGTCTGATCTACTGTGCGGGACGCTTACCGTTACGCTACTAGCTGTCATGTAGCTGCAGCAGCTCCAGAAGTCAACAACAGTTCCTCCAAAACATCCGCCTTCCACACTGCTGTGGGATAGTGCATATGGCCGGATCTAGACTTCTCAGAGACAGACGGTTACAGCTTTTCTTTTGCACTGCACGACGTTTTCAACAAACAGATAGCGCAATAGAGCAGCTCAAATGGAAAGGAACACTACCTGTTTAAATTTCTGCATCCTACACTGTTGGCAGTTCTGTGTAGGCGACAGTTACGTAATTTTCTTTCGGTGATTATAAAATTGAGTCGAATTATGCACTGGGTAGCCGAGGCAGTTAGTTCATGGCGATTCGTTCAACCAAGTAAATGGATGTACTATACATGCTGCAAACAACTACAGGGGGCCTGTGTGTCAGAATTTTTATCGAGTATCCCGCAATGGTGTTATGATAGAAAAATGAGTCCCAGACCAGAGGATTTGGTGGTCTTTTGGATTGATGATAGGTTCCTATGATGATGGTCTGGGTTCGATTCCTACTTCTGCCGATGGTTTTTAATAGGGAGAGACAGATTCTATTCTCTTCTCGCTACGCCAACGGAAGAAGGTATAATGGCATCGTGGACTGAAATTAACATTAAACATGATGTTGCTTGAAAAATTAGATTTTCACTCTGCAGCAGAGGGTGCGCTGATACGAAACTTTCTGGCAGATTAAAACTGTGTGCCCGACCGAGACTCGAATGCGGGACCTTTGCCTTTCGCGGGCAAGTGCTGTACCATCTGAGTTACCGAAGCACGACTCACGCCCGGTCCTCACAGCTTTACTTCTGCCAGTACCTCGTCTCCTACCTTCCAAACTTTACAGAAGCTCTCCTGCGAACCTTGCAGAACTAGCACTCCTGAAAGAAAGGATACTGCGGAGACATGGCTTAGCCACAGTTGGGGGATGTTTCCAGAATGAGATTTTCACTCTGCAGCGGAGTGTGCGCTGATATGAAACTTCCTGGCAGATTAAAACCGTGTGCCCGACCGAGACTCGAACTCGGGACCTTTGCCTCTCGCGGGCCAGTGATCTACCATCTGAGCTACCGAAGCACGACACACGCCCGGTCCTCACAGCTTTACTTCTGCCAGTATCTCGTCTCCTACCTTCCTAACTTTACAGAAGCTCTCCTGCGAACCTTGCAGAACTAGCACTCCTGAAAGAAAGGATACTGCGGAGACATGGCTTAGCCACAGCCTGACAGATGTTTCCAAAATGAGATTTTCACTCTGCAGCGGAGTATGTTCCGATATGAAATTTCCTGGCAGATTAAAACTGTGTGCCTGCGTAAGTTTTAATCTGCCAGGAAGTTTCATAACAGCGCACACTCCGCTGCAGAGTGAAAATCTCATTCTGGAAACGTCCCCCAGGCTGTGGCTATAATAATTTTGATTCATAATGGATTTTTATTCGTTGTCAACACTAATGATATCTGACATTTTTGACTCCATGTGAGGCAAAGAAGTTTTTGAGAGATCACTGTAAGTTCAAGGATGTTATTCCGAGCTGCTGGTGGAGAGAAATTCGGTAGCTGACGTATGTTCGTGTGTAGGCAACAACGATATCTGGGGGCTCGATTTCCAGTCAGCACTGAACTCTTCGGCATATTACTTCTAGTTCAAAAATGCTGCCAGCCAGGGTGGCCGAGCGGTTCTAGGCGCTACAGTCTGGAACCGCGTGACCGCTACGGTCGCAGGTTCGAATCCTGCCTCGGGCATGGAGGTGTGTGTTGTACTTAGGTTAGTTAGGATTAAGTAGTTCTAAGTTCTAGGGGACTGATGACCTCAGCAGTTAAGTCCCATTGTGCTCAGAGCCATTTGTTTCAAAAATGCTCACATGTCGCTGCTGGTGTAACAAACCCATATTCAACGTTCGTTTTCTCTAGAATATAACAGCAATACGCGCCGGGTTGGAGTCCTGGGAAAGACAATAGTAATGTTTCGTCTCGTCATTTCAGTTAAAACATCTAGCTACTGCCGAGAAAATCCGATATTTCACAGTTGATTGTGCTTCGATAACAATCCAATTAGGTTCTGGGTTCTAATCCCTGTCCAACACAAAGATTTAGCTCACGGCATTTCAAGTAAGTTACTTGTGAAGAAGCAATATGTAACATCTCTCGTAGTTCGTTAACAGGGACAATAGATGCTGGGTAGGGATTCGCGTCCGTTAAAAATGTTTACATTATGTAATTTAAAGTTGATATTTGCTAATTGATACTGTCTAAAATCGAGATATATCACTCCCTGTATGCGTAGTCAGGAATGACTGTTATTTTCCGTCAGTCACGAAATCTTAGTCTGCTTGACCTGGGTTTCAATCCATATGCAGAACGAGGCGATTCGTCGTGTCACTTGAAGATCATGCATATTCTCAACTAGCTGCTCGTGAGTAACGTAAATTTTTAATGTCATTTTGTGTTAAATAACAAGTACGGTATGTTACTTTGGAAAGGAAATCATGAATAAGACAATCTTACTACGTGCATTACCTATCTGACGTATTGATGAGAGTGGTAACATTTCAGGTATGTTATTTATTGCAATAAATGTGAGCTTACCAGCCTTAAGGACAGTCTTATCTGTGATACGGTGTTCTGTGATATTTCTACTATCGTGGTATTACTTTACATCTTGAGTTATTGCGATACAGAGCAGTGTTTTCTAGTGGTGACTTGTTGGAAGCATTTTCAACAGTCAAACGACTGTACCAAGCAGCGATTAGAGGACCTGCTAGACAGCTGCGTTATGTGGGTTGCATGCGAATCAGGCGAAATGCAATTCAGGTCGTTCGGATACTTTTGAGCATGACTGTACACGCATAGCGCACCTGTCGGTGCACGATGGTTGCATGACGAGTATAAGCCCTTGAGGGGCACCAAACCGTAACTAAGCAAGGAGCAAACTGCCGCAGACTGTGCAAGAGGAAGCTTCAAAACACCTGAATCTGCACCATGATAACACTAGAAAGGAGCGGAGTAAGTACACCTAAGGACTATGCAAGAACCTATTTCAGGCTGAAAAACTTGCATAAATGAACGCTCTCAGCTCTAAAAGTAAACATAGCTCCAGCAGAGAAAGCTCACAGAGTCAAAAAACGAGAACACATTCGCTCACCTGGCCGGGGGAATCATGTCACCGACTATTACATAACCCTCTCATTCTGTTCACACAGGGCTCAAAGTATGGTCATCGTGTCTGAAGGAAGGCCTGCTCCCGTAGTAGAAGGTAGTAGAAGGATGACGTGTTGAAATACGACGAAGTGTTTCCACCCGCCGCCAGATTGTATTCAACTTCGTAGCCACCCAGAAGGACGACAGGAGCGGTGTAGGCAGGGGGGGGGGGAGGGGATGGTGGACAGTTCGTGAGCTGCCATTCCTGCAGGTCGCAACGGTGACTGAACGAAGATGTGAGCCGGGAAAAATCTTCCGTGGGCAAACTAATCTGCCCGACTGTAACCTCATCGTTTTGGGAGCAGAGTGCCTAGTTCCTGGTGCAGTGCGTGTATCGCTTTACCTTCCGAACAGTGGGACGCCGCTCATAATGGTTCGATTGACTTCCATAGTCAAGTGAGACAGTTGGGACACTGGCTGCCACTCCACCCCGCATGAGGCGGTGGAACTGGCCGCATGCAACACTGGGGGCTACGACTGACGCGCGATTCACCATGTTCCTGCAACGCACAGTCAGCACGGCTGCTACCAGCCCACGCAAAGGCGGAGACTCAATCACTATGAAGCTCTCAGCAAAGGTGCGACACAGGTTCTCACCAATGCCACACAGCTCGACCCTCCTGAACCCTCGTAGGCGGTCCCCTACTATTTGCAGGTCAAGTTTTTATTTCTACAGCAGCTTCTGTAAAGGTGCTAGACCTCACATTAGCAGCTATCATCGACTTCTGTTAATTTTATTGGCGTCTTTTATTTTGGAGCCATGTTGGGTCGACAGGATATTGATATTAGTTTAAGGGTGACCTAGTTGAGACAGCATGAATCTGCAGATATATCACATTTCCGGGATAACTGTAGAGAAGAATATTTTGTGGCAGACGATGTGCCGGTATTGTAAATTGTTGGGGCACGAATTACGCTGTACTGGAACAGTGCCGATGACTTCAGATATTTGTAAGAGGCTTAGCCACGAAGCACAGCACTGCAGTGAGTCCCGCTGGATTCACAGTAAGCGTACTGCGTTCTCCTTTGTTCAACAGCATAATTCGGGATAGAAGCTACGCAACGACGAGAAACGTGTCCATCAACTTTAAGTGAAGCCGTTCAAGTTCTGAAGAATGAGGAAGCCACGTTACTCCATAGTAAAGTGTAACAAAACAGGGTTAATGAGAAGTTGCAGAAGGTACTGGAAAGGTTAGGGATAGTGAGTGGGCAGACACAGTCCCACGGAGGGGCCGCCAAGACATTGGTGAGCATACCTCTCCCGTCCATTGAGCCTATGGCAGTCTCACTGCGCCTTTTTCTGGAAACACATCGAAATATATGTCAGTCTTCCTTGGTGATGTGTTAGCAACCGCTAAGTTGGGGGACTGGTCTAAGGTAACATATCTGTATATGGTATGCTACGGTTAATGGGTCACACAAAAATATATCTCATGTACCATGAAAACCTTAGTAAAGCACAGAAATATCAAGAGTTGGCTGAAGGACTAATCCATCAGTATTGTAAGCAGAATCGTGCCAGGTATACCAGGAAAAAACTCATAGGATTAATGCAGAACAGCCGGTAGAGGCATTCTCTGACAGTAATCGTTAGGCGAATTAGTAGACTTACAGACTGACATATATTTCAGAGGGAAATAAGAGTCCTCTTGTGCGAAACTGAGAATAAGGCCTAAAACATATTCGTAAGGGGTATTTCGGCGGATGTGTTGCGGTGTGTACGGATGAAAAATCCTAGTGATTTTCCCTGTGGCACTAAGATGCCACACAGATGGAGGAGGTCATTATTATTACTCAGAAACTGGTTGACCGATAAGTGTTACAGATGTCGAAAAATGGGCCACTAAAGGAGGCAGTGCCGCCTGTAGCAGTGTTTTAAGAGTGGTGAAGTTGGCTATAGGATACGTGACTGCAAGAGTAGGAAGCACGAATAACGGAATGAAAGGAAGCGTTGGCCAGAGGCAAACGGTAGTGCCTTAACTATCAATGGTTATTCCCAATGAAAAGTAACACTGCAAGGACGTGTGCCGAGACGGTCTGGTGCCTGCTTGGCTCAGTAAATGATGAGTAACCTAAATTCTTCGTAGACAGGGGTGCACATGTGCAGGTTTTACCTCTAGGTTTGGAGGAGGCTTCAGTCCCAATGCTACAGGTTACGTGGACTGAGCAACAGGGAGGTGGAAACATTGAGAACAATACTGCTCACCTTCAGCATTCTTGTTAGGAGTCTTAACGCGCATATGGAATTGTAGACAAACATTAGCGAAGGCTATTGAGCAATTCTCGGCATTGATTTTCAGGACAAATATCGCGGTATAATTAATGTTTCGAAGTGTATTATCGAACGTGGTGGAGCTTTGTTTCCACTGGGAAGAGAACTATGTCGTAAAGTGCACCTGTCTCAAAGGCGTTGATAGCTGAACTGTGTACAAGTACTCTGAAAATTATAAGATGAAAAACAGCCGACCAGTTGCAAAGGATAAAGTAATCTTTACCTAGGTTTCAATAGGTTTAAACCTATCTTCTTCAGAAGACGGCAGTATTACATTAACATGGCATGATACGTCGTTGCAATTTTTACAAACATCTCCATAGCTCCATTAGTTCAAATACAATATAGCCCTAAGAGTAGGGTTCGTCAGATAAATAAAATTAAGTACATGGAAGTCGGAGAGCGTAGTTGCTTATACGCTCTCCGACTTCCATGTACTTAATTATTGAAACCTAGGTAAAGATTACTTTATCCTTTGCAACTGGTCGGCTGTTTTTCATCTTATTACGTGGAACCGTTGCTGTTGCGCAGCTATGTTTAAAATAACTCTGAAAATTAATTTGCCGGATAACTTAGCAGCAGGTACAGGAAAACTGATCTGGGTTGGTGTAAGTACGGACTTATTGAGGGATTGTTGTGCATGATAGAACCATTGCAATATTACGAGGAATCATATAACTCAGCTTATATGCGGTGCAGGAATGTGGTACGCATTACTGACACAGCTGGATAATTAATGACTACGGAGGCTTAGGACAATTTTGACGTGGATGAAATCAGTCTACTAAAGAGCCTAATCGTTGGCAATTTTAATGTTTTAGAGGAAAACAACGATGATAGATCCAGTGACGACTACATCCACAAGCATTCTCTACCAATTCTGATCTACGTGAGAAAGTTAAACACTTCCAGTGGAAAGATAGGGACGACATGGAGGCTTCATTGCTTGGATTCACATATTTGTTAAATCCTATGTATCGTTTACCAGTAATGCCTGCAATACAACATAGGATTCCGACAGAAAGCAATGCTCCATTGTATAGGAAGCCATATCGATTTCCAAAGCATTTACAACGATTGATGGAGGAATTCACTAACCAACAGGTAGCTGACGGAAACATTGAATATAATGACAGACCCCTCGGTGCGAGAATTGTCATCATGCCCGAAAAAATTATCGTATTGTGCCATGAAATATATGTTTTGTATCGAATTATCGCTACCTCGACACAAGGACCTTCCCTGTCGCATATACATTGTTGAACCAAAACATTATGACCACCCTTTTAATACCTTGTTTGGCTGTCTTTGGAACAGAAATACATCACTGTTTCTACGTTGAGGGATACGACAGTTAGTCCACAGGTTTGGTATGAGGCATTAGATGTCCACGCGCGGGTCATGTAATTCGCGTAAATAACGGGCAGCTGATTTGCTTAAGCTTTGGAAATCGATATGGCTTCCTATACAATGGAGCATTGCTTTCTGTCGGAATCTTATGTTGTATTGCAGGCATTACTGGTAAACGATACATAGGATTTAACAAATATGTGAATCCAAGTAATGAAGCGTCCATGTCTTCCCTATCTTTTCACTGGAAGTGTTTAACTTTCTCACGTAGATCAGAATTGGTAGAGAATGCTTTTGGATGTAGTCGTCACTGGACCTATCATCATTTTTTTCCTCTAAGACATTAAAATTGCCAATAGAACCGAACAAATGTGGGTGCATGTCTTTGATATTACATAGACGTTAATTTAAGGAAGATTTTTCTGAGAATTTACGTTTGGAGCACAACATTGCATGTCAGTGAAACGTGGACTGTCGGAAAACCGGAATAGAAGATATTCGAAGCGTTTGATATATGATGTTACAGAAGGATGTTCAAAAGTGGGTGGATTGACAAGGTAACGAATGAGGAGGTTCTCCACAGAATAGAGGAGGAAAGGATAATAAGGGACAGGATGATAGGAGGTCACTTAAGACATCGGAGAATAACTTGCATGGTACTAGAGAGATACGTAGATGGTAATAATTATAGAGGAAGAAAGAGATTGGAACATATTCAGCAAATAACTGGGGACGTAGGTTGCAAATGCTACTGCAAAATGAACAGGTTGGCTCAGAAGAGGAATTCGTGGCAGGCCGCATGAAATTATTCAGAATCGTAATAGACGATGTCGTTGGGTCAACCTGTGAACACGTAGTGGTGGTTTTCAACTTTTATAGTACTGTCCTCCTCAGTTGCGCGCAATATTACGGTATATTAATAACACTGGTCAACACTCATTTTCTTGCCAAGGATATTTGAGTGGCTTTAGGATGGGTTAGTGGTGCTGAGGACGATTATAGCAACCATTTATGCAGTTTGGCTCTAGTTTTTGAGATAATGCATGATTTATTCAAAAAATTAGAAAAAATTGCTAATACTGAAATCGAGCGCTACAAACTACAATGAAAAAAGGAAATAATCTTTATAAATAGCTTCTATGAAAACCTGATAGGCATTTGTCCACGTATAAAACATAATTGAAAAGTTTCTCTATAAGTATATCATTTTCAGTCCATGACGAACCGCTTCCTGCATGCTTTCCTTTTATAGGTCTCTTCAGAACAGTCACGTTGCAGATTCCAGCAATAATCTGCCATCACATGCCTGTCCCATCTTCCTTTATATCTTTCCTCTATTCCTTTCATATCTTGATGGAACCGCTCTCCTTGTTCCTCACTGAAATCACCTAGATTACGAGGAAATCGATCCAAGTGGCTGTGAAGGAAGTGCAATTTTATGCTCATGTCAGCTCCTAAGTTTTGAAAGTTAGTGAGCATGTTTTTGACCAGTTCCTCGTAATTGGGAGCTTTATGATTGATCAAAAAACATTTTACAACAGCGACAAAACTGTTCCAGGCCGATGCTTCAGTGACAGTCATGACACTTGTAAAATTGGTGTCGTTGATGAGCCTGCGAATTTGAGGACCATCAAATATTCCTGCCTTAAGTTTTTCACTACTGAGTCCAGGGAACGTATTGCAGATGTATGTGAAGCAATTACCATTTCTGTCTAAAGCTTTGGTGAATTGCTTCATTAGTCCTAACTTAATATGTAATGGTGGAAGAACAATCTTGTCCCTACTAACCAGAGGTTCATTAATGATGTTTGCTTCACCAACAGCCATATGTTCCCTTGGAGGCCATGTTTTCTGCTTCCAATGTTCGTGCTTTGCCCTACTATCCCACATGCATGGGTGCTTTGTGTATCCACTTTGTTGTCCAAGCAAGAAGTTCACCATTTTCAAATCAACACAAATCAACCACTGGTGCTGTATATACTGAATTTTCTGCAGAACCATCTTGATGTTAGCATATGCTTCACAAAGTTTTGTTGAGTGGGCAATTGGAATAGATGCGTAACGATTGCCATTGTGTAGGAGAACACACTTTAAACTTCTAGTGGAACTATCTATGAAGAGACGCCAGTCCTCTGGTCTATATTCCGGCAGCCCCAATTCAAGTAAAAGTCCAGGTATATTGCTGCAATACACTATAACCTCTTCTTGGTTGAAGTATGGAAGAAGGTTTTCTTCTCTCGCCCGGTAAGCTGTTATTTTAACACTTGGATGAAGACAGTTCTTTTCCTTAAGCCTGGATGCTAAGAGTTCTGATGCTTGCTTTGAAAGATTGAGTTCTCGTATCAAGTCACTGAGCTCCTTCTGGTCGAACTGCTGGGGTTCTGTCTCACGTCCTTCGTATTCCGAACCACTACTTGTACATTCCTCGCCGTGCACCTCGTCATCTGATGATGTTAGCGTGGGTAATGTTGTGAAGGTTGGTACAGGAACATCGTTGCTGTGCACCACCGGTCTTCTTGCTGACTCCAAATCGGGATATTCCCACTTTCGTTTTTTGAACCTATTAAAACCTTTCACATTAACAATGCAAAAATAGCAATCATCTGTATGGTTCTTCTGCTCTCGCCATACCATAGGCACTCCGAAGTTTAAGCTTTTCCTTTTTCGTTTTGTCCACTGCCGTAAGCACTCCACACAGCATTTACAAACTTTAGGGGTGCCCACGCCTTGTCTTGATCTCCAAGTTTAATTCCGAAATATGCCAGATACGCTTCCTTCACAAAAGGAGTGATATTCTTCCTGTTCTTTTGAAGAACGTATTCACCACAAATGTAGCAGAACTCATCTGGATGGTTCACGCAAAGACGGCGTGAATAACTCATGTTTTCCTAAAACAAAATTGCACAAATACTACATATTATGCAGAACTTTCTTGTATTTGCATGTCAATCACATCCAACAAACATCATTAATTGTTTTGTGTGAAATGAATACTCACCTCTTATTTGCTACGTCACGATGAAAAGGTTCTATCTCCTTGAAGCTGCACTGCACATGTGTGTGACTTTCGACCATCGCCATTTTTCTTGTTTACACTGAACGCTACCTATCGGCTGTTGCGGGGATTACCTCGGCCAACAAATGAATGTCGAGTACCGCCGAATTCAAATCTGCACAACCCTCAATATCTTCAACACACGCACCGCACAACAGGACTGAACACATGCTGACAGTGTGATGTTTGCATGATGTAACCCTCAACCACACAGATGCACTCCCTGAGCACAATTGTTTAATAAAGATAGTACAATATCACTAATTAAAAAACAGGTAGCAAATACATTACACCATATATGGACCCTGCAGTCGATATTATCCACATGAAACTCTCATTTCCACAAATAACCTATATCTCAAAAACCAGAGCCAATTTGGAAAAAGTACAAATATACTCGGAATGAGTATCATAACAATATCCCATTTACGTTCAAACTTCCCTGGCAACGAAAAGAAAATTTTATTTTGTAGAGCTGTGTAATTTTTATTTATGGACCGTCTGACAGCAACTGAATATAACACAATTTTAGTGCCATACGCGTTTCGCCTTTATTTTCTGCAAGGCATCATCAGTGGCCTGGAATATGTACATATGTTAGCTATTTTATTTACATTTTTGTCATTGTGCCTATAGCCAGCCAGCTACCAAGAGAGACAAATTCCAACAATCAGGAATATATAAACTTGAATGTCAAAGTTGTGATGCAGTATACATAGGCATGACATGCAGGAATTTTCAAACAAGATACAAAGAACATATCAGATGTTGGAAGTATGAAACAAACCATTCCACATTTGCAGAGCATTTAAAACACTATAGCCATCATCCTACAAACATGGAACAAGAAATGAAAATAATGAGAATAAGCAACCATGACAAACAACTTATACAAATACAAGAAAACTTCCACATCCAGAAAGCCATAGCTGAAAACAAACATGTGATAAATGAACAAACACACATCAGCACAGGCTCCCTACTACACTTAGTAAAGGAAATGATACATTAAAAAAAAAAAAAGAACTCTTCCCCACATCATCTGGAGACACACACACACACACACACGGGGGAAAAAAAAGAAAAAAAAAGAAAAAAATAAATAAATATACACACACACACAGCACAAAAAATATATATCACACCAAAAAACACTCACTCACTCACACACACACACACACACACACACACACACACACATACACACACACACAAGGGGGGGGAAAAATATTACACACACACACACACACACACACACACAAACGCACACACAAATGTATACACGAACAGACCACAGATACTTCAATAGTTACACTCATAAGTTTGGCAATAACATTCGATCTTTGGCAAAAACATTTGACAGTCGTCAACAGAAACCAAAACATTGCTTAAAAACAAGTGTTCTGTGCATAGTGTTGTGGAATGGCGAAAAAAACTCCAAATTGGCGTTCATAAGAAGAAGAACAACACCAAAAATGCAACAGGAGCGTAATATGTAGGAAATTGTCCACGCAACCTGTAAGTACAGTTCTAAACATTACTACTTAATAGGAAATACCAACCACCAGAACTGTTTATAACCTATAGGCACAATGACAAAAATGTAAATAAAATAGCTAACATATGTACATATTCCAGGCCACTGATGATGCCTTGCAGAAAATAAAGGCGAAACGCGTATGGCACTAAAATTGTGTTTTATTCAGTTGCTGTCAAACGGTCCGTAAATAAAAATTATTAATATACCGTAATAGGGGTGGTTTTCTTCATAGCTCCACGATGAACGGTATGTTCCGAAAAACTTGCGTGTGCTCCATCGTTGTGCTATTACGGCAGAGACGCTACAGACCACCATCTATCGTCCTTTACAGAGAAGAAAAGCCTCCGAACCTCTCGTTTTGTGGATAGTAATGAACGTCCAGTTAAGGCATAGTGGTAGTTTCACTGTCCTCCTACCTCTTTCCGTCGGTGCGCACGACACTAGCACATGAACATTCGACCAGGTCGCCGCTTTCGAGCTACACGTTCATAGGCATAATAATCTGCATAATAATCTGCCCTTTGTCAAAGTCGCTTATCTCAAAGGATTTCCCCGTTTGTAGCCCGTATCTTCGCTAGGGTGGTCCCCCGTCCGTATCTGTTCCACTTACATACTTCTGTTACCCCATGTCATGTGTGCGCGACGCTATCAGATGGCATTCAACGTCGCAACGGTTAGTGGTGACAATGTTTCGGCTAATATTACGGAAACACTCGACAGTTTGGGTCAATGTAGGTGCTTCTCAACGACGGCCTTGTATGGCTACGACCAGCTCCAAGTAGTCCCAGTAGATCCACTGAAGGCTGGGTTTACAGGCTATTGTCTGGAATGAAGAATACGCCCGTTATATTCCAGAGATGCTGGGATGATGTGCTTTGGGGATTGAAAAGTAAAATTGTTATGGTCTGCATTGAAAACATTATTGCATTTTCAAAGCATTTGGAAGAACACATTGGATGACTCAAAAAAGTGTTTAGAAGATTGGAGGTAGCGCATATAACACTCAGTGCTGGTAAGTGTCACTTTTTTTCGACAAAAGTAAACTATCTCATGCATGTAATTAGTCAGAAAGCAGTACAAACTGATCTACAGGTAATATCAGTGGTTCATGCCCTTGTACCAACGCAGACTATGAATCAGGCCTCCATAATTATTACAGAAGATAAGTGAGGTATTTTGCTGATATTTCTGTGCCCTTGAACTGTTTATCGAAGAAATGTGTGATATGAGAATGGTCAGCAGGGTGGAAACAGACACTGATATCACGTTTTTGTTGGTACTTCCTAACTTCGTGCAAGATTTCATCCTATTATGTGACGTGCATGGCGGCAATTTGTTGTATTTTGAGACAAACTACGAATAGCAAGAAATATCTAGCGGATTATGTACTGAAACATGGGAACAAGGCAGAATGTAATCATATCAGAACAGAGAAAAATAATGTTAGCTGTCATTTATAGTATTAACTGCTTTCATTGTTATGTATATGGAAAACGACTAAGGTAGTTACGATTCATGGTTCCCTGAAGTGGCTCTTAGGATTAAAAGACCCTTTTAGTGGGTTGACACAACGGTTATTGAAGGTATGGGAGTTTAATTATGACTTGATACATAGATCTGCGAAAAGGCAAACAAACATGGACAGAATAAGGAGGAAGTTTGGGCCTGTCACACAGTAGGGGAAAGCTTGTCAGAGAAGCAGAAGACACACACAGCAGGAGTAGAACGTCAGCCGTTTATGTTACAGCCAGGGAGAAACATGACAGCTTACTATGCACAAGAGTGAAATGATGGCCGCCCATGGTGGTTCATACATAATATGCAATTAAATACTATGACAGACACATGACCATCTGCTAGTGGGTTTTGGTGGATCTAAAACAGCTGACAGGCGTGTAGCTGAGAAGTCTTGGTGCATCGTTCCCAGAGTGGATCGGGGTCCTTTGGTTTGGAGCCGAGTGAAGTGTCTCTACCAGAGGCTTCATTGACTCTGTGACGGTCTTGGCTGCAGATTTATAGACTTGCACTATTTGGTGGGGAACTGTAGGACGCCCCTTGATAAGTCACGGGTGCACCACACAAAGGAAGCGGCTACTCGGATAGCGCAGTACTTGTGGCGTGCACATCGGTTTTTTTTAGGCTAGGCAGTAGTGCGAAGTGTCCTGATGAACACTCACCAGTCGACGTACAGGCAGGGAAATCAGGACGCGCTCAGTGTAAAGACACTTCAGCTATCAAGATATTAGCAGTAAATTTTCAGAGTGTTCGGAATAAAGTTCCTGAATTTACTGACCTCCATGAAGCGTGTGGCCCACAAATTATTCTCGGGACCTGGCTGAACCCTGAGATAAGATGTTCTGAAATATTTAGTGAGGGTTGGAACGTGTATCGGAAAGACAGATTAGACACCGTAGGAGCCGGTTTCCTCATTGCAGTTGACAAAAATATTGTGTCTACTGAGGTGGAAGTAGAGAGCGATAGTGACGTTATCTGGACACGTTTAACAGGGCTAGGAGAAATAAAGTTAATTGTTGGGGGTTATAACCGGCCAGCAGGTTCCACCGTGACTGTTCTAGAATTTGAAACGTCCCCTTAGAAAAATTATACACGACTATGCTTAAACTGACACACAATATCTTTAGCGCAACGCAATCTGACTTTCAAAAATCCCTACAAAATAATGGCCCTGACTAACATTAACCTATACCTTTCACAAATCACTAACCTCACAAAAATCTTCGTTACTCGAACTACTGCAATATGGCGAGCGCCACTACTGCCAGCTAAATAAAAGATTCAAACTATGGAAGGCACTAACTACTAGTAGGCATAGTTAGCAAATAAAAGATTTTAATAGAGAACAAACATTGTATTTACCTTAATAGTCATAATATATTTAGCAGTTCACAACATCCATTCTTACAAATATAAAACTCCGCCATTTCTCTCCCCACATCCACCACTGCTGGCGGCTCACCTCCAACTGCGCAACGCTACGCGCTGTTCAAATCCAGCTGCCGCTGCCCAACACTACAATGGCAGACAACAATGCATACTAGCCACAGACTGCACACAGCACAGCCAGTGATTTTCATATAGAGCGCTACGTAACGTTGCCAATAAGAAAACATAAACAGCCTACTTACATAAAGAAAACATAAACAGCCTACTTACATAAAGAAAACATAAACAGCCTACTTACATAGTGAAACGTCCCCTTAGAACAATTATACACGACTGTGCTTAAACTGACACACAATAATTTTTTTTTCTTTTTTAGCGCAACGCAATCTGACTTTCAAAAATCCCTACAAAAGAATGGCCCTGGCTAACATTAATCTATACCTTTCACAAATCACTTACCTCACAAAAAATCTCCGTTACTCGAACTACTGCAATACAGCGAGCGCCACTACTGCCAGCTAAATAACAGATTCAAACTACGGAAGGCACTAACTACTAGTAGGCATAGTTAGCAAATAAAAGATTTTAATTGAGAACAAACATTGTATTTACCTTAATAGTCATAATATATATAGCAGTTGATAACATCCATTCTTACAAATATAAAACTCCGCCATTTCTCTCCCCACATCCACCACTGCTGGCGGCTCACCTCCAACTGCGCAACGCTACGCGCTGTTCACATCCAGCTGCCGCTGCCCAACACTACAATGGCAGACAACAATGCAAACTAGCCACAGACTGCACACAGCACAGCCAGTGATTTTCATATAGAGCGCTACGTAACGTTGCCAATAAGAAAACATAAACAGCCTACTTACATAAAGAAAACATAAACAGCCTACTTACATAAAGAAAACATAAACAGCCTACTTACATAGTGAAACGTCCCCTTAGAACAATTATACACGACTGTGCTTAAACTGACACACAATAATTTTTATTTTTTTTTTCTAGCGCAACGCAATCTGACTTTCAAAAATCCCTACAAAATAATGGCCCTGACTAACATTAATCTATACCTTTCACAAATCACTTACCTCACAAAAAATCTCCGTTACTCGAACTACTGCAATACAGCGAGCGCCACTACTGCCAGCTAAATAACAAATTCAAACTACGGAAGGCACTAACTACTAGTAGGCATAGTTAGCAAATGGAAGATTTTAATAGAGAACAAACATTGTATTTACCTTAATAGTCATAATATATATAGCAGTTCATAACATCCATTCTTACAAATATCAAAACTCCACCATTTCTCTCCCCACATCCACCACTGCTGGCGGCTCACCTCCAACTGCGCAACGCTACGCGCTGTTCACATCCAGCTGCCGCTGCCCAACACTACAATGGCAGACAACAATGCAAACTAGCCACAGACTGCACACAGCACAGCTAGTGATTTTCATATAGAGCGCTACGTAACGTTGCCAATAATAAAACATAAACAGCCTACTTACATAAAGAAAACATAAACAGCCTACTTACATAAAGAAAACAGAAACAGCCTACTTACAAATTATTCGAAGGGAATCTACACTCTGTATCGCAGAAGTACCCGGATCATGCAATATTAGTCCGAGGTAACCTACCTAGTATAGACTGGGATGTCTATGGATTCATTACAGGTGGTACAGTCAAGCCGTCGTGTGAATTACTTTTGAACACATTATCCGAAAACTGTCTTCAGCAGCCAACGCATAATGGAAATATTTTAGATGTCGTAGCCACGAACAGACCAGACCTCATCGACGGTGTCAGTGTTGAGACAGGGATTAGTTATAGTGACGTTGTCATAATGACTATGGTTACGAAAGTTAAAAAGTCGGTCAAGAAGGCTAGGTGAGTATTCTTACTAGAAGGAGCAGATAAGCAGTTGTTAGCGTCCCATTTAGTAAATTAATCGACTTCATTTACTTCCGGTACTATTGACGTGGAAGAATTATGGGCTAATTTTAAACACGTTGTAAATCACGCATTGGAGAAGTATGTGTCGAAAAAGTGGGTTACGGACCGAAAGGACCTACCGTGGTTTAACAGCGCAATTCGGAGAATGCTCAGGAAGCTAAGACAGTTGCACTCGCGGTACAAGAAAGATCGGGAGAATGAGGACAGGAAAAAGTTAGTAGAGATTTGTGCTGCTGTAAAAAGAGCGATGCGCGAAGCATACAACCACTACCGCACTCATACCTCAGCAAAAGGTCTTGCTGAAAACCCAAGGAAATTCTGGTCTTACGCAAAATCGGTAAGCGGGTCGAAGGCTTCCATCCAATCACTCACTGATTAGTCTGGCCTGGCAACGGAAGATAGCAAAACGAAAGCTGAAATTTTAAATTTAGCATTTGAGAAATCTTTCACGCAGGAGCATGGTACAAACATACCGCCGTTTGAGTCTCTTACAGATTTCCGGATGGAGGACTTAGTGATAGACATCCCTGCGGTTGTGAAGCAGCTGAATGGGTTGAAAATAAATAAATCGCTAGATCCTGATGGGATTCCAATTCGGTTTTACAGATACTCTACTGCATTGCCTCCTTACTTAGCTTGCATTTATCGCGAATCTCTTGCCCAACGTAAATTCCCGAGCGACTGGAGAAAAAGGGCAGGTGACGCCTGTATATAAGAAGGGTAGAAGGACGGATCCTCAAAATTACGGACCAATATCCTTAACATCGTTTGTGGCAGGATTCTTGAACATATTCTCAGTTCGAATATAATGAATTTCCTCCAGACCGAGAAGTTGCTGTCCATGCATCAGTACGGCTTTAGAAAGCATCGCTCCTGCGAAACGCAACTCGCCCTTTTTTCACATGATATCTTGCGAACCATGGATGAAGGGTATCAGACGGATGCCATATTCTTTGACTTCCGGAAAGCCTTTGACTCGGTGCCCCACTGCAGACTCCTAACTAAGTTACGAGCATATGGGATTGGTTCCCAAATATGTCAGTGGCTCGAAGACTTCTGAAGTAATAGAACCCAGTACGTTGTCATCGATGGTGAGTGTTCATCGAATGTGATGGTATCATCTGGAGTGCCCCAGGGAAGTGTGGTAGGTCCGCTGTTGTTTTCTATCTACATAAATGATTTTTGATAGGGTGAATAGCAATGTGCGTCTGTTTGCTGATGATGCTGTGCTGTGGTGTACGAGAAGGTGTCGTCGTTGAGTGACTGTAGGAGGATACAAGATGACTTGGACAGGATTTGTGATTGGTATAAAAAATGGTAGCTTACTCTAAATATAGATAAATGTAAATTAATGCAGATGAATAGGAAAAAGAAATCTGTAATAATTGAATACTCCATTAGTAGTGTAGCGCTTGACACAGACACGCCGATTAAATATTTGGGCGTAACATTGCAGAGCGATATGAAGTGGGACAAGCATGTAATGACAGTTGTGGGGAAGGCGGATAGTCGTCTTCGGTTCATTGGTAGAATTTTGGGAATATGCGGTTCATCTGTAAAGGAGACCGCTTATAAAACACTTATACGACCTATTCTTGAGTACTGCTCGAGCGTGTGGGATCCCTATCAGGTCGGATTGAGGGAGGACATAGAAGCAATTCATAGGCGGGCTGCTAGATTTGTTACTGGCAGGTTTGATCGCCACACGAGTGTTACGGAAATGCTTCAGGAAATCGGGTGGGAGTCTCTGGAGGAAATGAGGCGTTCTTTTTGTGAATCGCTACTGAGGAAATTTAGAGAACCAGCATTTGAGACTGACTGCAGTACAATTTTACTGTCGCCAACTTATATTCGCGGAAAGACCACAAAGATAAGATAAGAGAGATTAGGGCTCGTACAGAGGCATATAGGCAGTCATTTTTCCCTCGTTTTGTTTGGGAGTGGAACAGGGAGAGAAGATTCTAGTTGTGGTACGAGGTACCCTCCACCACGCACCGTATGGTGGTTTGCGGAGTATGTATTTAGATGTAGATGTAGATGTAGATGTAGAACCAGAAAACAATATGTTCAGCAGTATTTGAAACACTCTTTGCCATGTACAAAAAGAGTACCTGTTAGTTACTGGTGTATTCTAATGCAAAGATTTACAGAAGCTCAAAACCTTTTAGAATGCTAGGTTTTGATATCCTAGTACTACCAGATAGGACAGCCGATGGAAGTAAATATATTCTGACTATAATAGCCCACTTTCCCCAGTGCATAACAATGGTAGTGATTCTGGACCCGTGAGGAAGCACAATGCCCAAGGCGATGATTTACAATTGGATATTAATATTTGCCTTTCCTGATGCCTTAATTAGAGATCAGGTAGAAAAAATTTTGTCTCTCACTTGTTGAAGGAGTTGCGTCACCTGCTTCGTAGCCAAAAACTTTCCACTAGTCCTTCCCAACCACAGCATATGCACATACCAGGAGGATAAACTACACAATTTATATAATATTGAGTAATTATGTGAATAATCAGAATGATAATTGGGGCCTGTTTCTTCATCCGTATGCAGAATTCTAAAGGACAAGTGGGTACATGTCTTTCACCAATCATGTGGTGTATGCTAGGAAGAAGCCATCTCCGTTTGAGATTCTGAAACCTAAATTACGTGCTAATGAAAAACTGGTGATAACGTTCAGAGGATAAAATGGAAGAATACGATGGCACTCAACTGTCAGTAATGAACAGGGAAACGTACTGGAGAATAGCCACCATATCTGGTAGGCCAGATTATTTTAATGAGACACTCTTGTACGTCAACGGGCAGAACAACGAAGTTTTTAAGTAAGCATCAGAGTCCGTAGCGAGTGACAGAGATGATATCATGGGTAAATGCGAAGGTACAAGTTCCAACGAAGAAATCTCTTACTGGCCGAGTTCGACACTTCAGTGAAGCAGTAGGCGCTTTGCTGCAGATTCCACCACCGTAGGTGATACAGCGTAAAGAGTCTATTAGCGTAAAAAGGTCGGTGCTTAAAAATGATCGGGAAACATGCATCACTCCATACGCACTAAGACTACTGAGTAGAACGTGTCTTTTGTTTCTTCTGTCTCCATATGAGCTTTTGTCTTGTCTGTATTTTTATATTTTAGCCATTTGTTTCTTGTCCTGTACTGGGTAGGTTAGGAGTTACTGTTATTATATTGTTCAGTAGTGTTTTCCTTCTGTACACGCATTTGTCGATGCGGGAGGGGAAGTGTTGAGAAATTCCGTTCTCTTAGGTGACTTGGCAGCATGGGCAGCCAGGAAGAATTTGGTACTTTTGCTGATCCTACATTTCATACAGAGGGGAGGAATGGGGGGCTTGCAAAACCAGCCACTTAAAAGTGGAGTAATGTTCTCAAGACAAGCAGAAATCTTGTTAAAATATCACCGAGGGGCGATTAGACTGACATTCAGCGTGTGGAAAATGAGAAGCTGGCTGCGTTTGTTGGAAGACATATTTGTGGAATTGCAGGAAGAGGCGCAAAAAAGAGAAGGTTCAGGAAGAAACTAAGGTAGTAGCTGAACCATGTGACTGATCTAGTGCCGTGAGCGCCAGTTTGGAGGAAGAGACGATTGTTAAGTATAGATGGGAAACTGTCGCAAACAATCTTTGGGTCAGCAGACAACGATCAAAATTATAACAACATGATGGGGCATGTGCAAGCGGTAGAAGAAATTACTAAGGCTAACTTAGAATGGTATATCACACTACTGATAATCATGTAGCAGCCACTACTGAATAATACGAGGTTCGTAATAGAGTTAGCAACACAGTTGATACAATATGCACAAAGCATCAACAGACCATAAATAGTAATCTTGAAAGGCTAAAGAACAAATTGAATGAGCTGGAAGGGCGAATATCTGTAGCCAAGTTGTTACTGATTTTGACCTGCATTGTAAATAGTGCAAGATTAGAAGTGAGTGTGTTGCAGGGAATTGTTTTCCTTGCCATAGACAGGCTGCTGAATTCCACATTATTTTCGCTGCATCAGTTGCTAGCCGGAGGGCACAAGAGGACTTTGTAAGAGAACTCTTACCCGTAATAAAACAATATGAAGGCAGTTTTACGTTGTTTTATCACATGCGAAATCTCGAAACCAATACAGATGGTGCAAAGTTGCACGTGTTGGTAGGTTTTCCAGTAGTAGCTTTCAATACCTAGTAACATTGTTCTTTTGTACGCCATTATCCGTGAAGTGGGGTACAGCAGGAAAGTTGGTATTGGTACAAACCAGCGAAGTGCTAATCGTCTCGCTAAACAGGTATACCAATGCTCCAATATCCTTGGAAAAGTACGGGATTGCCAGCAAGAGACTATCACAGTCTGTCCATCCAGTGTGATTCAGACTGACACACAGGCATGTGAGGTGCAGTTGTTACTGGTTAAATCTGAATCAGTAGTGTGTCCAATGGAACTCCTAACCCATACTCAAATTTTCAGAGATAGAAACAGTGGCCTCCTAATAAATGATACAGTATGTGACGTAGCCGGAACAAACTTCCGCATCTCAGCCACGATTACGGGTACGACGATGACTGAATTGACACATCTTTTACTTTTTTGGCCAGAGATGGCGATGGAGATACTATAAGATTAGAACTTGTCCATTTTGAACGATACCATAAAACTAGTTAGATAAATTCATTGTATCACAAAAGGGGCACATATCTGCAGAACGGATGTAGCAGTCCATCCAGCTGTATCCAAAGAAGCAGCGTCACCATGTTACCAACCACTTCAGTTATCAGTAATGTAGAGATCATGGTCGCCGTTTTTATAATTTGCTTCTTTTGCAAGCGAAAGAGTGAACAATTTCCGGAATTGCTTGTGCATCAATCACTTGTTGCCTGGCTTAGTAATGCTACTGGAAGTGATACTGAGTAATGCGGTAGAATCATAGCTCCATGCGTCAGAAAATAAAGGGTAAAGCGTTTTTCGGGAATTAGTGTAAGAAATTACATGGAACGAATAAAGTTTTGTGGTATTAGCTTTAATTAGAGGGAAAAGATACCCATCAATGGCGAATTAATAATGAAGATGTGAAAACGTATATTAGTTAGTAAGAGGTAGGATCTGACTGCTAAAAATTTGGGGCGAATTTTAGAAAGTAAGTTTTAGAATAAAGAATAAATTTTTTGAACTGTATGGAACGACGTCTAGGTATAGCACATCCACCCAGTACGCACTGGTTGTGTAATGAGTTTCAACACTAGGGGTGCTGGAACAGAGACAAACAACGAGCATGTTGCCACAGATTGTGCGAGAGAGAGCATCAGGAACCCCTAATTCGGCACCATGGCATCACTGCCTAGGAAATGAAACCATATTCTGTTAATGAGTCAGTAACTACACCTAAAAACTAAAACAACGCTTTACAGGCTGCGGAACATGCCTAAAGGAACGTTATGAAACTCTGAAGCTAAACAGTGCTCCAGAAGAGAATGCTGACTGGTCCGAAAAACTGGAGCGCATTCAGTAACCCACATGGATGAATCACGTCATCTACCCTCCCCATCTTTCAACTCTGGGCTCATAGTTTTGTCATTCTGTCTGCATTACTGATATTGGTGGAAGGCGACAGGATGACCTGATGACATGATGTTCCTACCTCCTGCCATTATGGAGTCTACGTCTACAAGTCCATAGTCTAATGGCTGTGAGGGACAAGCGAGCTACAAACTCCGCGAGCTGCAGTTCTGCCATTGGTGACTGCCTGAAGAAGATGGCCGCTCAGATCTTCCGTGCGTGGAGACCTATTCTGTCAAACTGTAAGATGCTCCATTTTAAGTTGGGTGCATGGTGCCACTCCTTGGCAGTTCGTGTACTTCCCTACCAGCTGTATGCTGGAACCGCCCCTCAGGCTGTCTTCTGTGTCGCTATGGTGACTTCCACTTTCTCACCATCACGGCAACCGTTATCAGGGGTATTCCGTTTCATGGGGGCAATCTGACGAGCAACTACGGTTAATGAGAGGCCAGAGGCTTCAGTGGACGTGTGAAAACGCTAGCCGCTACTCTATCGTGCACGAGCCGACGGACACAAGGTCGGGACTCTCTCGTACACAATACATCTAGTGAACCCCCGCAGAGCGATTCATGGAGGTGCGGGTAAAATGTTATGAAGCCTTGCTCATGGAGAAGATAAAGGAATTTATACAATGCATGTCAAATCTGATATAACAGACATACATGACAGCTAACCCCACAATAAATGCGTAAAACTGTCAGAAATATGGGAAATGGGAAAACACCAGCTCTGGGAGAATAAACATAGCATTAATAAATACATCCACTGGTTTGCATTATATCATGTCAGAGTTGTGCAATAAGTGTTTGGTAGAGGACTGGGTACCGAAGGATTGGAAATTCTTGAAATAATGAGAAGGGAAATAGGTACGACCATGTAAACTACCAATCCATTAAGTGAGATCCTATCACTATCACGATTGTAAAGGAGAATCGTAAAAGAAAGAATAGATCTGAATTACGGAATGGGTTTAAATAAAGTTGCTCGTGCGTTTGTGGAGTAATAGCATTACGGAATCCAGCAGAGATGATATTGCCGGAGACGTAGAGACCCAAACTCTTCTTGGATTTGCAAAGGACATACGATATGAATAACTGCTTGGTACGTTGACCTACTTTAGACATCTCTAAGGTTGTTTTCATCATAATGAAATTTTAAGAAACGGTAAGGTTACATTCCAAGACATTAATGGTCAAAGTTTAGAACAGGTACGCTCAAGCCAAAAATTAAAATTAAACGCGTTCCAGCCTTTGGCACGTATCCCCTGCTAGGAGCAACATCAGTCTCAAAGTGTGTAATCTTAATTTTTGACTTGAGCATATCTGCTCGTAACTTTGACCATTGCCTTCTCGCAATGTAACCTTAATGTTTTTTTTATATTTAATTCTGATGAAGACATCCGTAGAAATGCTGAAACCTAGGTCAGAGTACCGAAAAGTTACTCACAACCGGTTGTCTGTGTGATTCCTATGTTGAGACTTATATCCGATTGCTGAGAGACCTCCATGTTTCAAACTGTAACATAAGTTACGGTACCACAAAATAATCTGAGTCCAAATATGAAGAATAGTGCCGTGTTATCTACTTATGTAAAAGTATTTAAACAGTTCTGTAAGTCAAAATACGAAATGCAGCATCACCGGAATTTCCTGTTACAAAACGATGTACTATTTAACCGACGCTATCTAAAACCTCCCCCCCATGAACCATGGACCTTGCCGTTGGTGGGGAGGCTTGCGTGCCTCAGCGATACAGATAGCTGTACCGTAGGTACAACCACAACGGAGGGGTATCTGTTGAGAGGCGAGACAAACGTGTGGTTCCTGAAGAGGGGCAGCAGCCTTTTCAGTAGTTGCAAGGGCAACAGCCTGGATGATTGACTGATCTGGCCTTGTAACAATAACCAAAACGGCCTTGCTGTGCTGGTACTGCGAACGGCTGAAAGCGAGAAGAAACTACGGCCGTAATTTTTCCCGAGGGCATGCAGCTTTACTGTATGATTAAATGATGATGGCGTCCTCTTGGGTAAAATATTCCGGAGGTAAAATAGTCCTCCATTCGGATCTCCGGGCGGGGACTACTCA
Organism: Schistocerca cancellata; assembly: GCF_023864275.1. NCBI lineage: Eukaryota > Metazoa > Arthropoda > Insecta > Orthoptera > Acrididae > Schistocerca > Schistocerca cancellata. The sequence continues at coordinate 478,698,808 of NC_064628.1, read as the reverse complement.
AGAGGATGTCACTATCAGGAGAAAGAAAACTGGCGTTCTACGGATCGGAGCGTGGAATGTCAGATCCCTTAATCGGGCAGGTAGGTTAGAAAATTTGAAAACGGAAATGGATAGCTTAAAGTTAGATATAGTGGGAATCAGTGAAGTTCGGTGGCAGGAGGAACAAGACTTCTGGTCAGGTGACTACAGGGTTATAAACACAAAGTCAGATAAGGGTAATGCAGGAGCAAGTTTAATAATGAATAGGAAAATAGGAACGCGGGTAAGCTACTATAAACAGCATAGTTAACTCATTATTGTGGCCAAGATAGATACGAAGCCCACACCTACTACAGTAGTACAAGTTTATATGCCAACTAGCTCTGCAGATGACGAAGAAATTGAAGAAATGTATGATGAAATAAAAGAAATTATTCAGATAGTGAAAGGGGACGAAAATTTGATAGTCATGGGTGACTGGAATTCGAGTGTAGGAAAAGGGAGAGAAGGAAACGTAGTAGGTGAATATGGATTGGGACTAAGAAATGAAAAAGGAAGCCGCCTGGTAGAATTTATGCACAGAGCATAACTTAATCATAGCTAACACTTGGTTTAAGAATCATGATAGAAGGTTGTATACATGGAAGAACCCTGGAGATACTAAAAGGTATCAGATAGATTATATAATGGTAAGACAGAGATTTAGGAACCAGGTTTTAAATTGTAAGACATTTCCAGGGGCAGATGTGGACTCTGACCACAATCTATTGGTTATGACCTGTAGATTAAAACTGAAGAAACTGCAAAAAGGTGGGAATTTAAGGAGATGGGACCTGGATAAACTGAAAGAACCAGAGGTTGTACAGAGTTTCAGGGAGAGCATAAGGGAACAATTGACAGGAATGGGGGAAAGAAATACAGTAGAAGAAGAGTGGGTAGCTTTGAGGGATGAAGTAGTGAAGGCAGCAGAGGATCAAGTAGGTAAAAAGATGAGGGCTAGTAGAAATCCTTGGGTAACAGAAGAAATATTGAATTTAATTGTTGAAAGGAGAAAATATAAAAATGCAGTAAATGAAGCAGGCAAAAAGGAATACAAACGTCTCAAAAATGAGATCGACAGGAAGTGCAAAATGGCTAAGCAGGAATGGATAGAGGACAAATGTAAGGATGTAGAGACTTATCTCACTAGGGGTAAGATAGAAACTGCCTACAGGAAAATTAAAGACACCTTTGGAGATAAGAGAACCACTTGTAAGAATATCAATAACCCAGATGGAAACCCAGTTCTAAGCAAAGAAGGGAAAGCAGAAAGGTGGAAGGAGTATATAGAGGGTCTATACAAGTGCGATGTAGTTGAGGACAATGTTATGGAAATGGAAGAGGATGTAGATGAAGATGAAATGGGAGATACGATACTGCGTGAAGAGTTTGACAGAGCACTGAAAGACCTGAGTCGAAACAAAGCCCCCGGAGTAGACAACATTCCATTGGAACTACTGACGGCCTTGGGAGAGCCAGTCCTGACAAAACTCTACCATCTGGTGAGCAAGATGTATGAAACAGGCGAAATACCCTCAGACTTCAAGAAGAATATAATAATTCCAATCCCAAAGAAAGCAGGTGTTGACAGATGTGAGAATTACCGAACAATCAGCTTAATAAGCCACAGCTGCAAAATACTAACACAAATTCTTTACAGACGAATGGAAAAACTAGTAGAAGCCGACCTCGGGGAAGATCAGTTTGGATTCCGTAGAAATACTGGAACATGTGAGGCAATACTGACCTTACGACTCAACTTAGAAGAGAGATTAAGGAAAGGCAAACTTACGTTTCTAGTATTTGTAGACTTAGAGAAAGCTTTTGACAATGTTGACTGGAATACTCTCTTTCAAATTCTAAAGGTGGCAGGGATAGAATACAGGGAGCGAAAGGCTATTTACAATTTGTACAGAAAGCAGATGGCAGTTATAAGAGTCGAGGGACATGAAAGGGAAGCAGTGGTTGGGAAGGGAGTAAGACAGGGTTGTAGCCTCTCCCCGATGTTATTCAATCTGTATATTGAGCAAGCAGTAAAGGAAACAAAAGAAAAATTCGGAGTAGGTATTAAAATCCATGGAGAAGAAATAAAAACTTTGAGGTTCGCCGATGACATTGTAATTCTGTCAGAGACAGCAAAGGACTTGGAAGAGCAGTTGAACGGAATGGATGGTGTCTTGAAGGGAGGATATAAGATGAACATCAACAAAAGCAAAACGAGGATAATGGAATGTAGTCAAATTAAGTTGGGTGATGCTGAGGGAATTAGATTAGGAAATGAGACACTTAAAGTAGTAAAGGAGTTTTGCTATTTGGGGAGCAAAATAACTGATGATGGTCGAAGTAGAGAGGATATAAAATGTAGACTGGCAATGGCAAGGAAAGCGTTTCTGAAGAAGAGAAATTTGTTAACATCGAGTATAGATTTAAGTGTCAGGAAGTCATTTCTGAAAGTATTTGTATGGAGTGTAGCCATGTATGGAAGTGAAACATGGACGATAAATAGTTTGGACAAGAAGAGAATAGAAGCTTTCGAAATGTGGTGCTACAGAGGAATGCTGAAGATTAGATGGGTAGATCGCATAACTAATGAGGAGGTACTGAATAGGATTGGGGAGAAGAGGAGTTTGTGGCACAACTTGACCAGAAGAAGGGATCGTTTGGTAGGACATGTTCTGAGGCATCAAGGGATCACCAATTTAGTATTGGAGGGCAGCGTGGAGGGTAAAAATCGTAGGGGGAGACCAAGAGATGAATACACTAAGCAGATTCAGAAGGATGTAGGTTGCAGTAGGTACTGGGAGATGAAGAAGCTTGCACAAAATAGAGTAGCGTGGAGAGCTGCATCAAACCAGTCTCAGGACTGAAGACCACAACAGCAACAACAACAACATCTAAAACCTATATGGAGGGGACACTTAGAGCCTGGAGAAGCGATTATGAAGGCATGGTAGTCCCTGTCGGGGGACGTAATCTCGCTGATGTCTAGGTAATCGTAGCAGAAGACCAGGACGATGATGACTTCACGATTTGGAAGCTAAATGAAGAATATGGTAAATGGTCCTCGCTGCTGGCTTCAAATGTCTCAAGGTTGGCGACAGTATGATAGAGGGTCTGGAGATTGTAGTCAGTAAGATCAGGTGATGTAAATCTTTAAGTGTGTGGAGGTTGTGATATCATTAAACGGAAAAGTTAAGATGACATAAATAATAACATAAGGAACGGTAAGAGGGCCGTACGACAGATAACTTGGTCCTTCGAAATGACAAAATAACAAAAAGTATCAAGCATGTGATGTGTCCTTCAGTTGTTGAAAACGTCGCTATGTGCGGAGCAGAAAGATGAGTTACATACAGGTTCCTTGCACTAGAGATGGCATCTGGAGGTGGATTTGTGTCATCTCCAAGCAGGACCGTGTATGAGATACTAATCTAAGAGGGTCTATGAGTGGCGATATATCCATAGTAGACACCACAGTAACAAAATGCATAAACGGCCAAAGAAAGTGGTTCGGGTGGCAGTGGACCTCAGCGGAAAGAAGAAAGCTTAGGCGACTTGGGAGGATCTAACCGTTGAGATGTCAGGGACTTCGTGGATGCGAGAAGACTAGAGGAAGGAAAGTGGCATGATTGGAGAAAGTGGAATACGGGTTGCGAGAAGCGGCATCAGTCCTCTAATATTCCGCAATATGATGATATCCCTGCACTGTGGAACTTTCATATATCTCTTTCTTTCCATCGCAGATACACAGGTTGAACTGTATACCCGTTGTATACTCGTTGTATGTATTCAGTCTCACGTGTTTTAAACATTAACTTAAATTATAATTTGATTATCCCTCTCCGAAACGCCTTTATAAATTCAATGGGAATGTTGTCCAACCAATTTGATTATCCCTCTCCGAAACGCCTTTATAAATTTAATGGGAATGTTGTCCAACCGTTTCGAGTTGTCTGAGCGCAAAACTTCATAAACTCTATAAACCTCTTACTCCAGTTCGGTATCTCATATATTCCCTTAATAACACCCACCTCTTATCATGTTAGTTTCTAAGAAGCCCTCAATGCACTCTGTACAAATATCCAACCTCTCCTGCAGCTTTCCAGATTTTTCCTTGCGTTCATAATACTGGCTTTGCTTTCTCGTTATCTGTAATTATTTTGACTTACGTCACATATTACTAAAATTAACTGAAACCATTGATTCCAAGTACTAATTCGGCTTACTTTTGTAGCTGGATGTTACACTACTCATAAACAGAAACACTTCTGCGACGTTCTCCCTGTGCTATTATTTGTCTCGTTCAAAATATTCTTTCCTTAAAAACAATGAGCTCTCCAGGGTACTGTGCGATGTCCCGTCCATTTGAACTTGGTATGTTCTATGGCTTCGCTTTGGTGTACTCTGTATAAAAAAGAGAACAAAAAGAATTTCAGCTTCCAACGACAGTTTAAAATGATGTAACTCGCGCTCAGAATATGCTCCAGCGCACCACCACAAAGAAATCCCTTTCTACTGGAATAACGCTCCTGCAATGAGTGTTGTGATATTTTCCCCGGAATACAAACATTTATACTACCCAGAAATAGTAAATCCGCAACAGACCAATCAATTAATGGATTCCACCATCTCCTTTGTCCGAATTTCTAAAGTCCTTCAAGTAATAAAATTATAAACAGCCGACCAGTTCCAATGGATAAAGAAATCTTTACCTAGGTTTCAACAAATTTAAATTTGTCTTCTTCAGAAGGTGGCAATTTTACATTAGTATAGACTGATGTATCATCGTCGTTTTTACAAATATCTGCATAGATCCATTTGTCCAAATTAAAATATAGCCCTGAAAATAGGGTTTGTCATGTAAATGTAAATTAGTACATGGATGTTGCAGAGCTCACAAGCGTGAAACCTAGGTAAAGATTTCTTTATCCATTGCAACTGGTCGGCTGTTTATAATTTTATTACGTGGAACCGTTGCTGTTTTGCAGCCATGTTTAAAATACTGTCCTTCAAGTAAGTTATTTTGAATATAGCAGAATGTTTTATCGTAAGTCATTACTACATTTCGTAATATCGCGTTTGAACTGCACAGACCTCTTACATAATTAGGACATTTGTGAACCTTATAAAACTGTCTGGATTAACTCGAGTGGGGAAGAGCAATAGCTTTTCGCTCCCGTTAGGAGTCGTATCATGGATGGACTAAAGTATGTGTGGCATTGACAAAGACTCCCTTAGAAAATAACTGAAACTCTTAGTGGGACTCATTTGTTGCTTTCACCTGTACGTAACGAGGTAGATACCTTCTATTTCTTTCAGATATATCTAGTATTATAGTTACAACATCAGGTGTAACGAGCCCCTCGAACTGAGCCCAAATTCCAATCCGCACTTTAAGTGTGGTGGTTCAGCTTTCTACTTTATCTTGAAATAATTCCCACCACTTATTCCTGCAGTCATCAGAATGTAGCTTACATATTATTTTTATTGTTAAAACAAACATCAGGAGCGATAGTCAGGATCTGATTTTATGTTCGTTTGCTGTATAGTTACGACACATATCACATATTTATATGTTATATACATGGTTGTTCTTATTATACAGAAGCTGATTCACCTAGATCGCACAAAATACACAATGATTACTATTTTCAGCGAAATTAGATCGCCATCTTCAGATCATTCGTAAAGAAATAGAATGAAAGTGCCAAATCCATTTCGTCGACTCTTCCATTAACTGGACACAACTGTAATGAACAATTGTGGAATATTCTAACGTGAGATCAACATAACGTGTACACAAATTCAAAGTAGACACACTTTACGGAGACGAAATTTCATAAAATTGTTTCATTTAAATAATAAGAGAACAGCTGTGAGAACAGTCCTCAGTAGTTACAAATAAAACGCGTAAGACATCTATAAAACGTTTTGATGTTGTTTTCTTGTAACCGTCTGATAGACAACTGCTGCAGCGCGGGTAGCCGCGTGGCATAGGGCGCCTTGCCACGGTTCTCGCGTCTCCACCCGTCTGAGTCTCGAGTCTTCCTTCGGGCATGGGAGTGTGTGTTCGTCCTTAGTGTAAGTTAGTTTAAGTTAGATTAAGTAGTGTGTAAGCCTACGGACCGATGACCTTAGCAGCTTGGTCCATAGGAACTTACCACAAATTTCCAAATAGACAACTGTTACGACGCTGTCAAGCGATTACAACGTGTTTTCAGGCGCTACCAGATGTCAGAAATCTTTTACAATGTAAGATTCTGTCTTCTAAATACAGTACAAAGAACACACACACACACACACACACATATATATATATATATATATATATATATATATATATATATATATATATATATATATGTATATGTATATATAGTGAAGAACATATATATATATATATTATTGTTTACTGTATCTTATATCAGTGTTATCTCACTGTTACCAGATACATAAAGTGCTGAACTATTAACGTTGCAATGACAAATTCTTGGTTTGTACAGATTTAAAAATATGAAAAGATTAAAAATATGAAAACGATGTTGTGTGACTTCAATACACTCGAGCGTAGAGTATCTTCAATGATCAACTGATGTCTGCTAAGTAGCTCTAGGTCTAGGGTTATGGTCCAATGTATTAAATCTGTTGTCTGAGTCATGGTCTAGGTTACGATAAGTGTTACACACTGACTCACTATATAAAAATGTCCGGCCAGACTCCATCTTTGAGCTTAAGAGGAGAGAAAAGTACTGCAAGATGGAACCAGAAAAATACCAGATGGGTCAGTAGCTGTTTTCTGTAGAACACACTGTTGAGCTCTGTTTATAGCTACTGTAGAGCTTTCCTGCGTAATATCACGTGTTACCACGTAACAGATAAAAATACATAAATGCTACCAATGCAGTACGTAAAAAACATTACGAAGCCTACAATAACAGATATCAGAGGGCATTAATGCCAAAAAAAGTCGCAACTTCATAGAATATGACAAATAATAGCAGTTATCATTTCATACAATGTACTGTGTTTAGCTCATATGACGTGGTAGCAGTAAAGTAGGCCATTGAATACAGCATAGCTTGAGGTCTTGGCTTAACATTACACGGAATGAGCTGGTTGGAGTTCACGAATAGGCTGCTGTCCCGGGGTGTAGCAGTGGCGCTGAATCTGGTGCGTCTCTTGATTTGCCCACCTCCTCTGTAGCCCAGGCACATCTTAGTGTACCAGACGCGGTGGACCTGCCTTCACTGCAGGGTGAGTGGCGGACGGTATCGCGTTCGCGCCGCTTGAAGCGGATGGCCAATGTGGAGACTAGCTGTATAGCCTTGCCCATTCTGCCAGTGATTGTGTGAGTGGACATGTGGGCGCTGGTATAGCAGGGTTGGAGCAGGAAGACGGGGGCAGGCGTTTACCAGTTATGGGGAACAACTTTAGGCGAGTTATGGAGCCCCTTGGACAAATGACGTTCAGGACTGGAAAGAAAGCCAATGTGTATTCTGTATGTCTCCCGGCTGGCCTCATACAAGATGTTGAGGCGGTCCTGCCTGCAGCTTTTGAACGTGCGATCGTCTACAAGTTGTATCTCACGTCGTGACCAACAATGTCTGTCGCATGGGTTCTGAGGCCCTCCTCAGTTTATAAAGGCGCCTGGCGGCGGTGGTGGAGAATGCTGGCCTCACGATAGGGGTGCGACCAGAGCTGACAGTTTTTGAAGCTTTGTTCAGAGTTAATCAGGAACCTTTGCTTTGCAGCCGAATGGAAGGTCTCAACCAAAGGCTTCGTTGCCTGTGACTGTCTTGGCCTACGTTGTCGGCTGAGGATTTGTAGGACATCGCTTAGATCAGGGTCGCATTACACGAAGGAACAGCTACTCGCATAGAAAAGTGCTTTTGGAGGACACACGAGGGCTTTTTAGGCCGGAAGGTAGTTTGAGGTACTCACCAGTCAATACGTAGCAAGGGAAGTCAGACCGGATTCAGAGTGAAGGGACTTCGATTGTTAGAATTTTTCAGTAAACTGTTGAAGTATTCGTAACTAAGTTCCAGAATTTACTGTCCTCCTGGAATGCAGGTGAAACCAAGTTAATATTTGCTTGCTTTTACGGGCCACCCGATTCCGCTCTGACATTTCTAGAGTCATTCAAAGGAAGTCTACAGTCACGAGCTCGTAAATACCCGATTGAAAGTGACTTTAACCTACCAACTGTAGACTGGGATGTCTATGGATTCACTGCATCGGATACAGACAGAAAGTATATCGGATTCGATATACTTTTGAATACGTTTCCTGAAAAATGTCGTGTGCAGCCAGTTCGGCAGCTAGACGAATGAAAATCTTTTAGAACTTGTAGCTGCAAATAGAGTGGATCTTATATAAAATGTCAGCATAGAAACGCGCATTAGTGATCATGATGTCATTATAGCAACTATGGTTAGGAAAGTTGATAAATTAGTCAAGACGGCTAGGAGAGCGTTTATGTCAGACAGAGCAGATAAGCAGTTGTTAGCAACTCACATGGGCGTCAACTCTGTCACTCAGTTCCAGTGAGATGGAAATCGATGGATTATGAGTAAAATTTAAGCAGATCGTAAATAGTAGACTGGAGATTTATGCACCTAGTAAGTGGATGAAGGATGGAAAAGACCCACCATAGTTTAATAACGAAATTCGGAAGATGCTGATGAAGTAGAGGCTGTTACACTCACGCTTGAAAAGAGAACGCATAAATGACGAGATACAAACGATAGTGGAGATTAGTGGGTCTGTGATAAGATACATGCGAGAAGCGTACAACTACCACCGTGTTACCTTAGCAAAAGATCTGGCAGAGAACCAGGCAAAATCCTGGTCCAATCTAAAATTGCTAAGTGGATCCAAGGCTTCCATTGAGTCCGTTGTTGACCTGTATGGTGTATCAGCTGAAGACAGCAAAACTTAAGCCGAAGTTTTAAATTTCACGTTCAAGTAATCGTTCACACAGGAGGACCGTAAATACATTCCGTCATTTGACCGTCGGACAGACTCACAGTGAACGACAGACATAAGCACACCTGACGCAGAGAATCAAGTGAAAGATGTGAAAAGTAAATAAATCTACATCTACATCTTCATTTATACTCCGCAAGCCACCCAACGGTGTGTGGCGGACGGCACTTTACGTGCCACAATCTCTTTCCTGTTCCACTCGCGTATGGTTCTCGGGAAGAACGACTGCCGGAAAGCCTCCGTGCGCCCTCGTATCTCTCTAATTTTACATTCGTGATCTCCTCGGGAGGTATAAGCACGGAGAAGCAATATATTCGATACCTCATCCAGAAACGCACACTCTCGAAACCTGGACAGCAAACTACACCGTGATGCAGAGCGCCTCTCTTGCAGAGTGTGCCACTTGAGTTTGCTAAACATCTCCGTAACGCCATCATGCTTACCAAATAACCCTGTGACGAAACGCGCCGCTCTTCTTTGGATCTTCTCTATCTCCTGTGTCAACCCGACTTGGTACGAATCCCACACTGATGAGCAATACTCAAGTATAGGCCGAACGAGTGTTTTGTAAGCCATGTCCTTTGTTGATGGACTACATTTTCCAAGGACTTTCCAAATGAATCTCAACCTGGCACCCGCCTTACCAACAATTAATTTTATATTATCATTCCACTTCAAATCGTTCCCTACACATACTCCCAGATATTTTACAGAAGTAACTGCTACCAATGTTTGTTCTGCTATCATATAATCATACAATAAATGATCCTTCTTTCTATGTATTCGCAATACGTTACATTTGTCTATGTTAAGGGGCAGTTGCCACTCTCTGCACCAAGTGCCTATCCGCTGCAGATCGTCCTGCATTTCGCTGCTATTTTCTAATGCTGCAACTTCTCTGTATACTACAGCAGGTCCGGATAGAATTCCAGTTCGATTTTACAAAGAGCACTCTACAGCATTGGTCCCTTACTTAGCTTGCATTTATCGTGAATCTCTCGCCCAGTACAAATCCTAAGCGACTGTAACAAAGCGCAGGTGAATCCAGTATGTATGAAAGGTAAAAGAACGGACCCGAAAAAAATTACAGACCAATATCCCTAACTTGTGTTTGCTACAGAATTCTTGAAAATATTCTCAGTTCGATAATAATAAAATCTCATGAGACGGAGAAGCTTACGGTCACGAATCAGCACGGTTTTAGAAAGCATCGTTCTTGCGAAACACAGCTTGGCGTTTAGTCACATGATAGACAGCGAACTGTGAACAAAGGGCAACAAGTAGATCCTGTACTTCTAGATTTCCGAAAAGCATTGGACACAGTGCCCCACTGCAGACGGTTAACGAAGGTACGAGAATACGAAATAGTTCCCAGATATGTTAGTGGTTTGAAGACTCGTTACGTTATAGAAACCAGTATGTTGTCCTTGACGGCGAGTGTTCATTAGAGACAAGAATATCGTCATGAGTAACACAGAAGTAGATAGCAAATGGGCATTCTAGCACAACTATCGAAATCGACCACTTTTTACCAATTTTTATGCTATTTTAAGGTCATTTTATATCAAAATCGACTTTTTGATCATTTTTTGACGTTAACTACATCTGAAAATAGGGAAATGCCAAAAAGTGTCCCAAATAAGTTATAGTCCTCTAACACAAATATATACAATACAACATATACTATTGTAATATACATACAATATATTAATGAATAATATCTATAACAATATATACAATATGATATATGTACAATAAACAGATATAAAATATATACAATATAAAAATATATACAATATCTATAATATACAATATCTACAATATACTATAATGTCCAAGTGGTAATGTATTTATTCCATCACCCATAATATGTCTTTTATCATCATGTGGACTTAATGCTATCTTATTTAGTTCAACTGTATATATTTCATGTTTAATGGTTCTAATTAAATTCATAGTTCTATATTGTTCATTCTTATTGAATAAACAATCTTTATAGTCATCGAATGTTATTCTATTATTTACAACACATTTCTTAACACCTTTAGATTTTTTAGTTTCTTTTTCATTTACTTTATATGCATACATTTTAGATCTTAATCCAATAAATTCTTTCATAATTTTACCATTACATTCATCTTTCATTTTTCCTAATACCTTTTTGTTCATTTGTGGTATATTGTACACATTATTTGTTGCATAATCACTTGTATCAAAATGTTCAATCATATTTTTCATATCTTCATATACATCATTAGTTTTTATATTGTATATATAACTATCTGTATCTTGATAACATAATTCAATATTTGTATCATATTTAGGTTTCATTACATTGTAATGGAAATTATACATTAATTCTTTTGATAAATCTAATATACTCATACCAATATAAATTGGTTTATTAAATTTAATTTCAGTTTTATTCATATGAATAGCTACTAGATTTTCATTAAATATTGTTCTATGTTTAAAATTAGGTTTAGCTATTAATTTATCACATTTTCTACCATCTGATACTAATATTATGTTAACTCTGTTACGTATATTTTCCATTGTTATTCCAAACACACTATTATTCATTAGTTTATAGAAATCTTTTTCAAATTCATTTTTTGCTTTTTTCCTCATTTCTGTATTAAAAGCAATATATTTGTTCAACCAATCACTTTGATTAAATTTTAAAACACGATGTATCTTTTTTAATTTCATTCCTAATGATAGATATTGTTTTAAATTTCTATAGTGTACAACACATTTTGTTTTATCATATAATGTAGTTAATAGTTTACCCATGTTTTCTGGTGCTAATGGTACATCTTTATGTTTATCATGTAATTCAATTGGATATTCTAAATCTACTTCTAATATATACCCAGTATCAGAATCATCTTTCATATTCATTATAAATTTATTCCAATAGTTTATATAAAATTCAGGATAATTTAACCATTCAAAACCACCATAAGGTAGATATTGTGACATGGCATAACCATATAGATTATTAGCATCTAAATACATTAGATAATTTGATTCTTTATTTTTATCATAATCATTTAGATATTTATTATTTGCTTTAACATATCTTTTACAACATTGTGATATACCACCTCTTATTCCATTTTCAACCATTAAAATCATATCATAATCATGTAATAATTCTAATGGTTGATTAGTCATTTTTAACATTGCATCCCATGATAAACCAGGTGCTGTATAATACCATGCTGGATCTAAATCATATGATTTCATACATGTATCTCTAAAGTTCTCAAATACATCAGCTAATAATAACACATCTGTTTTTAGATATAAATCATGATATTCACCTAGATTTTTAATATTGAATTTATTCCACACTAATTGTGCATGGTTATAATCATCATCACCTATATTACACTCATTCAGTTTATTATAGAATTCATTTTTAGATGGTAATTGTGTTTCATTAAATTTATTCCAATCATCCATATAATCATATGGATAAACACCTTTTCTAATAACTAAATCTATTTCATCATCATTAAAGAATTGTTTAATATTAAGCATTTTATCTTTTGATAAATTAGATGATAGTTTATCTAATGAAGATGCCATAAATCTAAATGTATCAATAAACCTCATTTTTAACTTATTTGTTTGTTTACCAAAACTAATATATTTTTCTTCATTATTCGGTATCAAATCAATATCTTTATTATCATAACCAAGTTCTTTAATAAATAAATGTGAATCATAACCAGTTAGATTGTGTAAGAATATTGGTACAAATGTTGGTTGTTGAAGTTTAAGATTACATTCATTACACAATGGTGCTATATGATTACCAGTTAAATGATCATGATGATGTACTTTTTTATTATCTGGTGTATATACTGATTTACATAATGTACAATTATTAGATTCATTATGTATTTTTATTTGTTCATCTGTTAACTTATTCATTGGTTCAATTTGTGAATATATTTCACCAATTTCATCAACTTCATTTTTTATCATTTCTATGAATGTTTTAGCTGCATTTTGTCCTCTATAAACAACTGGATCTTTATAATGACCATGTATATATTTCACATAGTAACAAAATCCGGATGGTTCATGTTTTTGATATTTCAGTGTGTATGATTTATTTTGGTTTGGTGTACATTTATCCATTTTCAATAATAAGCTTTCAAAATCAACATATATAACAAATGGAACATACATTGTATGATTATAGTTTTTCAATGTTATATATTCACCTCTTTGAGGTATAATAATTTTAGATGATTCATGTTTTGAACAATCGATTTTATGTATATTTAATTTATCTTCTGAATTAAAGTGTTGTAGGCACATTTTACATAGATGAATTTTACCATGATGCATTGTTTTCTGACATCTAATTAAACGTGATAAATGTTTAATCCAACAATAATGTCATTCATTATTATTTTTCATGTATAATAAATCAACATGTTTTGGTTTTTCATCTTTAGCTGTCTTTAATGGATATATTTCATATTTTTCATTGTATGCATATACACTAATCGATATATTAAGTTTACATTCATATTTAGGTATATTATCAATTTTAACTGGATATTCTATTGAACCAATTTTAGCTTCTAATTCATCAATATAGTCTTTATAATTACTAGTTCGATCAGGATTACGATCAACTGGGTATAATGCTGATGCTATAGACCATAGAAAACATTTTTGATCATTATTTTTAACATTTACACATGCTTTCTTACTTCGTATTTTAAGTGGTAATTCCATATAAGATGAACCACGTAATGGTGTATATTTGTTAATGCCTAATTGTAATCCAATTATTCTATTTAACATCCAACCTGATCCTCTATCTTGAAAATCATATACATTTTAACATTTCACGTTTACCATTTGTATAAAATTTTGTTAAATCTCTATCATTTGTAATTGTATAGTTGTATGTTGAGAATCTAAATTCTTTTATTTCATTAGTAGTATTCAATTTGAATTCACAATACAATATTAAATTCACTTTTAATCCATTGTATATTTTAAGATTATCTTTTATTAACTTATGTATAATAGGTTTAGCTGATGTCATAATATGTTGTGGGTCTTTGATTTCAATATTGTTTTCAATGTTGTATGTTTGTAGCCTATTTTGGAATGCTTTTTCAATTGAATGATATTTATGTGTTTTTCTTTCTTTAGGTTGTTCAAATATATCTGTAGCAAATGGAAATGTTGTTTGAGTATTTTGAATCAACTGTAACAAATCACTTTTACATAATTTAGAATATCCACTTATATTTAAATGTTTAGCTATAGTTTTGAGTTCACTAATATTCATTGTTGATGGATCTTTATCTTCTATATTAGCAATAGATACATTTTTAGGTGTTCTTTTTCTTTTATTAGATTCCTTAGCAATATCAATTGTATGTGGAAATAATAAATCCATTAATTCACTTTTACGCATTTTAGAGTAACCTTTAATCTTTATGCTTTTAGCTATTGCTCTAAGTTCATTAACTTTAATTGACTCCATTTATTAAAGAAGAAAACTATTATTTTTGTTGTCTGTATTTGTTGTCTATTTATGTATATAATTATTAAGTATTTTTAGTAGCTGTATTTTCACAAATAGATACAGATAAATATATCTATTTATGTATATAATTATTATTAAGTATTATTAATAGCTATATATATTCAGAACTATTTATGTATATAATTATTATTAAGTATTTTTAGTAGTTATATATATTCAGATTTATTTATGTATATAATTATAATTTAGTATTTTAGTAGCTATATATATAATTGCTATTCAGTTATTTTCACAACTATTTATGTATATAATTATTATTAATAGTTATATATATTCAGAACTATTTATGTATATAATTATTATTAAGTATTTTTAGTAGTTATATATATTCAGATTTATTTATGTATATAATTATAATTTAGTATTTTAGTAGCTATATATATAATTGCTATTCAGTTATTTTCACAACTATTTATGTATATAATTATTATTAATAGTTATATATATTCAGAACTATTTATGTATATAATTATTATTCAATATTTTTAGTGTCTCTATATTCAGTTGTTTTCACAACTATTTATGTATATAATTATTATTCTGTATTTCTAGTAGCTATATATTAAATTAATTCCAGAACTATTTATAATTATGTATTTTAATACCTATTTGTATTCATTTGTTATCACAACTATTTATATATATTTTTATTAGTTAGTAGTTTTAGTGTCTATAGATTCAGTTGTTTTCATAACTATTTTTATATATTTTTATTATCTACATATATTCAGATTTATTTATGTATATAATTATTATTAATAGCTATATATATTCAGAACTATTTATGTATATAATTATTATTAATAGAAATATATTCAGAATTATTTATGTATATAATTATTATTAATAGATATATATATTCACAACTATTTATGTATAAAATTATTATTCAGTATTTTTAATGTCCATGAGTTTTTTATGAATTAATGATTTTTCATGCCTTTTAAGATAACATCTACATAAATTTCTACCACATTCACATGTTACTATTTCATATATCTTATCTTTATTATTTTCTATATACTGTCTAGTATAAAATATTGCACATAGGTTGCATACATTACGATGACCATCTTTTCTATATTTGTCAAGATAAAATTCATTAATGTTTTTTAGAATTTTACATCGGCTGCACTTTTTGATGCTGTCCATTTATTAGGTATAAAAAACTCAATTTGGTAAAAATTCAATTACATGTACTTTTTTATCTGATCTGTCAATCATTCCTTTATATACAATATTACAACCAATTATAGTTGTACAATCATCCCAACCAATCATTTTTGCATATCTATCTGGTAGTATTATATTAAATTCATTATCAAGTTCAATAAATGTTTTAAAACCTAATTTAGTATTTTTGATTTCTACATTTGTAATATGATACACTTTATCCACTTCAATGTCACATAATTTCACCAATGGGGTATTTTTATTAACACTATTAAGTCTAGTTAATAGTTCCATTTATATAGAAGAAAAATGTTTTAATTGTTGGATTATATTGTTTAGTACAATTATTAGTTCTGATATTAACGAAGATGATTTAATACAATCTATACCAAATAGTGATAAATCAAATATACCATACTTTACTACTTTTTTGGTGAATTCATTATATTCGTAAAAAGCATCATCTCTAAAAAAGTACAACATACCATTAATGTACCTAAATACTGAATTTATACCAGTTGGTAATCCAGAATATTCTCTACTTATAATACCACGTACTTTATATTTAAAATTACATTCATCTATTTCAGCATAGAAAAAGTCATTAAAGAAAATAAATGTTCTACCAGAATAAGTGTTCACTATACCATTTAATTTGAAATTATTGCGTAAACCTGTACTAGATAGTGGTTTTGGATATCCTGATATCAATTGTAATGTATGTAAATGTATCATATATATCATATTATTGAAAAATATAACAAGTACACCACTAGGCCTCTGATATATACCATCTATATGGTTTACATCATTTGGTAAAAATGTTAACCAATCAGTAATTAATTGTGATTTTGGTATTGTATTTTGAATTATCCACACCCATTTCTGATAAAAAACATATAAAATCCCATTCATAAATAATATGTGATCAATATGTTTAGTTTGACATAATGATATAGGTTCTGATTGTAAAGGTGGTGAAATTGGTTTAATTGGTAATTGTGTTGGTTGTGTTGATTGTTTACCATATAAACTTTGAATAGCATCAATATCATCTTGAGATAATTCTAAATGCGATCCATTATAGTATGCATACTTTATTGAACCATAATCATCTGAATGTCGTAGACCTAATGAAAGACCAATCTCATGTATTAATACTTCAAATAGATTTGTTTGTCCTTTTGGTGTATTAGTATTCATCTCTAAATACCATATTTCATCATCATCCATATGTATTTGTACAGGATTATTATTCATATCTGGAAAAAATGCATGACCTAACACATTACCTTTACCATCTAAATCCTTTGAACATTGAATATTTTTATCAATTTCAAATTTATGTTTACGTCTTTTATTTGTAATTAAGATATCAGGATTATTGCTATCATGTTTAAACTGAATATCTATTTTATCTTGCCATATTTTAAATGCTGCATCAGTTAATTGTAATACTTTTTTAGTAGCACCTTTATAATGCCATTTAATATGTTTCTTATTCCATTTATATATACTCGTACTATAGCTACCAAATTCATGTTTTACACCACATCTAGGCTTATTCATTAAATTTATAGTATCATCATTTAATTCGCCATTTATTTCTAAATTATATGTTAATTGAAATAACATGAATGCTTCTCTAAATGTATCATCACTAACATGAGTATTATCATTAACATTTGTAATATCTAAATATTCATAATCACTTAAATATTTTATTGCTTTACTCTTATCATTGGCATATATAATTTTAAACAACATTAAGAGTATTATTGTTTTCATTTATGTACACTTAAAAAATTCAATCTTTATATATTCATTATCATCATTGAAATATAAATCAATAATATGGTTATCTATAGTTGAAGAAAAATCCCAATCAGATGATGTAATTAATTGTTTAAAATTTAGAAATACCTTTTCATCATAATTATAAATAATGATTCTATAAGTTGTATACAACCTTTTTTCATGTTTTATATAACCAATTTTAAGATTATTATGTAAATAGAAATCTATGTTATATTCTTCAAGTTTAGATATGATATCTATCAACCTCATTTATTTATACTAAAATGTATTCTGTTTCTTAAAATATTCATAAACAATACATACTTCATCACCATTTAGATCAAAAAGATAATTCAAACTATCATCAGTTAGTTGATTTATGAATACAGATACATCATCATCAGGATAACATACTGACAGAAAAAATGATATAGCTAATTTTATTAGGTTAGCCATTTATATATAAGAAAAATAATAAGACCCTCCATTTTGTCAGGTCTAACATACAATTTATATTAATAAATATGGTTTAAATCAATCAATATGACCATCTATAAAATAATTTTATTTTTACTAACCCAACTATTATGTGAATTATCAAATCCTAACCATTTTACATATCCTTTATCACCTTTTTTTCTTAATACTTTTTCAACTAGATATACATTAGGATATTTTGTTTTTAGTAGTTCATGTTCATAAAAATTACCTTTTATATCTTTTAATTTATAGGTAATTGGATCTGAATATATAACATCTTCAATTTCAAATAATTCTGTTGACCAATTAGCAGTATATCCTTTTTCAAATATTCCTTTTAATTTACTTATTCTAACTTGATCACCAATAGAATATTTAGCTTTATATGGATATATTACAGTAGCAGATGGTTTATAATTTTTATCATTAACATCTATAGGACTCATTTTTATAGTACTATGTTTAGTATTATTATAGTCATTTACTAATTTTGGTAATATATCAAACCATTTATAGTTACCTTGAATATTAAATTGTTTCCACATTTTTTCTTTTAATGTTCTATTAAATCGTTCTACAACTGATGCTTTAATTTCAGTAAATGTAGAATAATGATTAATATTATTTTTTTCCATTAAGTCATTAAATATTTTATTATAAAATTCTTTTCCCTTATCAGTTTGTAAATTAATTGGTTTCCTATCTTTTAATATAGACTTAAATGCGTTTGCTACATTATCACTTGATTTATCTTTAACTGGAATAGCCCATGCATATTTAGAATATACATCTATAACAGTTAATATATATTTATAGCCTTTATTTACTTTAGAAATACCTTTTAAATTACCTGAATCCATTTCAACTAAATCAGCCTGCCATAAATCATCTATTCCATATGTTATTATTTTTCTTCTAATAAAATTTCGTCTAACTGGTTTATGTAATTCATTTATAATACCTTCTTTTGTTACAATTAAATTTTTTTAACAAATTTACTTTTTTTAGATTTACATATGGTACATATACCTTCTAATCTATTACGACCATTTTTAGTTATTGATCTATGTAAATTATGTGTTTCAGTAAATGTTTTACACTTTAAACAATATATATGATCATTCATTTAAATAGCTAAAAATTATTCTTCATCAATTTCACCAAATATTAATAATTTAACATCTACAGGTACAGTTTTAACTGTATCTTTTAATGTTATAGTTAGAAAATTTGATTTGTGTACAATTATTGATTGATTACCATTATTTACTTCATATAGTTTATCAGCTACACTTACCATAATATTAAAGTCATCAAATTTCAATTCTTTATTTATATTCTTACCAATAATAATTATTTTCCTAAGTGTAAAATCATATTCGAAATTATACACTTGTAGTTCATCACCAGTTAAGAATGAAAATTCAATTGTTTGTTTATCACAGATTTTATTTTCAAGATTATTTATTTTATTTATGTATGGTGATAAATCTGACTTTGAGAAATAATCTGAAAAAACCTTTTCAATCTCCTTTTTTGTAAAGAAATTCTTAAAAGTGTTGTAGTTATCTTGATGAATCTGATTAATTTTTTCATTAAATTTTGTATTGGTAATATAGTTATTAAATTGTGTTAAAATAGACATGTATTCAGGTTTCGTAACATATTCTTTTTCTAAGTATCTTTTTGTAACAGCATCATAGTCATTAACTGGGTCATTTATATTTACTAACCGTTTACCTTTAAAACTAATATATTTTTTGGTAACCTCAAAAATCGTAATCAGTTCTTTTTCAAATTCATTAATTACATTTTGAATTTTTGAATCCAATATTGAGTTTAGTTTATTAATTTGTTTGTTTTTTATATTTTCTGATTTTATTTTATTTCCAAATATGTCCATTTATTAGATTTAAAATATCACTGAATTTATAACCATCTGATAACAATTTTAACACAAATATACATAAATGACAACATATTATTTCATCGTAATTTTGTATTCTCAATGCATTATAATATAATTCATTTTCACCTATATATTTAACTAGTTGTTTAGGTACATTACCACCAAATGAATCAAATACATATTTGTTATCATTGTTCTTATAATAACTTATCCAATGTGTACCAATATGATCAGATGTGTCTAAATTTACTATTCCACATTCATTATTTTTAGGATTATTAGATAATTCATCTATCATAAAAACACCTTTAAAATGTTTAATTTTTAGTTTTTTAGCTATTTTTTCTAAATCAAAATTACTCAATGCTTTTGGATACATTTTCATTATTTTTTGCATCGTTTTTTTAACCCTGTACCTTTTTTCTCCATTTCCATATTATGCCTCTTTAATTCAGCTAATTCTTTATCACCTTTATTTTTATTTATTATTGCATTTGCTACAGTAGCTGTTCCACCGGCTATTGTACCAATAGCAGTTAAATATGGCAATGCAGCCAATAATAATGGTAAAAATCCACCTTCATGTTCATTTAAACCAGATCCTTGTTTCTTTTTTGTTAGATATTCAATAATCTTTTTCACAACTGGAATACCTAGTGTAATAAGTATATTACCACCAATTTTCTTATCTCTTTTTCTTTTTTGTGCATCAGTTAAAAATTTATCAATAGCATATAATTGATCATTATTTAGTTTAATTTTAATACCTTTAGCTTTAATTCTACCATTAGGTAGTGTTTTATAATCAATGATAAAGTTATTCATTTATATACAATAAAAATGTTACAAACCAAATCCATTATCATCAACATCAATACCCATACCTAATTTTCTTTTTCCATACATTATACCTCTAACTGCTGTTGCTGCTATTTTTTCACCTAATGATGCATCTGAACTATACATTCTTTCTTTTGCTACATTTTGTAATATTTTATCAGCTATATGTCTCTTTTCTATATCTTTATTATCTCTATATGAAATATCATGTTGTTTACATGCTTCATCTAATGGATTTATACCTTTATCACCTCTAGATAACCTTTCATCTAATTTTGTACCTGGTCCACAATAATTATAACCAGGTAGATGCATTTCAAATGGTAATTTATTAATTAATGTATTAATCAATCCTTTACCATATTTTTCTGATTTCCAGAATGTATGTGGTATATTATTCAAAAACCTAATTAAATATGGAATACCTTTCGGATCATTAATTATAAAATCATTAAATTTATTTGTTAACATTTTAGTTATTCCTACTTTTTCATTGTAATAATTATTATTACCAGCCATTTCTTCACCATGAATAACCATTAATCTATCAATTAGTTGTCTAACATCATTCATCCATATATATTCAATTGGTTTATTATTATATTTTTTAATAAATCCAGTACCTGTTTTTTTATTTTTTTTTATATTATTCCACATTGGTCCTAATATATTCATCCATTTATAACCTCTACTGGATTTTACTTTATTACTATTAGCATCATATTTATCATATATCAGATTTGTGTTAATTGCTATTTCTTTATAGTTATTTAAATCATCTTCAGTATAATCAGTATCATTCAATTCTTTTTGAGTTAATAATTGTAATAAGCCATCTGTACCAATATATTTTTTATCATTAATAATTATCTCATCATAATCAAATGTAATCTTTGTATTTCCAATAAAATAATCATTATTTTCAGGCCTAATACCAAAAGTATTATCTTTAACATTCATAAGATATTTCTTTAAATTTGGTCCAATATGTACTATATTTGGTGAATCTGATAACTGACCTTTTTTAATCATTTTATCTTTTTCTTTTTGTTCTATTTCTTCTAATTTCTTTCTGTTTATTGGTGTATCTACAGATGATGATTCATTATGAAATAGCCTTTTTTCAAATGATGATTCAGTTGGTGTAGATGGAATTGGAAATAAATCATGATATGGTATTAGTTGTTTTTCAACTTTTCTATTTTCTTGAATAGCTTTTATTACATTATCACCAAACCCACCAATTTCTTGTTTTACTTCTTTAATTGCATCAATAACAGGTTGATCTTCTTTTTTATATTTTTCATATTCTGTATGTGGTTGTTTTTTCCATAGTTTAAATTTTTGTTGTAATTCATCTACTTTCTTTCTATTTCTTTTAGCTTGTTTTATTACAGCTGGATCATATTTTGTAAACATTTATATAACAGAAAAAAGTGTTTGTGTTTTGTGTTTATGTTTGTGTTTATGTTTCTGTTTGTGTTTTGTGTTTATGTTTGTGTTTATGTTTCTGTTTGTGTTTTGTGTTTATGTTTGTGTTTATGTTTCTGTTTGTGTTTTGTGTTTGTGTTGATAAATGATTTAATTTTGTTTCTATATTTTCCATCATTAGATTTTCTTGTTATATCTATTGTTATAAAACCGAATTCATCATTCCAACAATTAGAACATAATTCTTTAAAATCATTAAATTTTAAATCACCACCAACAAATTCATGATAAATATGGTTTAGATTTGTGTCATCTTGTCTGAATACATTTAAGAAATTGAGATTATCTCTAACTAATTGTTTAGGTATTTTTGAATATGTTTGTGCTAAATAAAAACAATCTATTCCTTTATGTCTTCCTCTAGTAAAATAATCACGAACAATATTTTGATTTTCTAAAATAAAATCATCAAATATTACAACTGAATTATCATCACAATCATCTAATGATACAATATCATCATTGTTACTAATAAATGTGGCTAATGAATGACCTATGATATCTTCAATTTCATTACATTTTTTAATTAGCTGTTGATATTTCGATTGATCTAAACTTTTAGAATAAATATACACATGGTTTATTTTATTCCAATTTAACCATCCTGGTGCTAATAAATAGTTATCTATCATTAATGTTGTTTTACCACATCCACGTGGTCCAATAATACCACATCTAATTGAATTAGGTAATATTTTTCCATGTTTTTTAATTATTTTCTTTTCTTTTAATCTTATTTTTGGTTCCCAATCTATTTTGTTCATTTAATTACTAATAAATGAGTAGAATATTTCAATTAAGTGGTAATTCATCAGTACTTAAAAAAAGACTAAATGTACCTATTAGAAATGAATATAAACATGTTGCATTAGTTGGATTTTACACAACATTTTTAACACCTAATATAACATCTAAAAATAATAAATTATATTGTGATAATGAAACAATTGTATTTCCTATTGGTCAATATAGTTTAAAAAATATAGAAAAATTTATTCATGCAAAAAACCCTAATATAAATATTAAAGCAGATGAAATTTTAAATAGGGTTGTTATTGAGAGTGATAAAAAAATATATATGGATATACAAAAAGAAGATAATATAGCACCTCTGTTAGGTTTTAGTAATCAAACAATTAATCCAAAACAAAGAACTGTTGCTAATGATGTACCTAAAATTATACCATTTGAATTAATCAATATTAATTTTAATTTAGCTGATGGTATGTATATAAAGCATAATGATCATTTTCATAGAGAAACTAATATTATTGCTTCTTTTAAACCAAATGTTGAATTTGGTGCACCAATAATATATGAACCATCTCATCCATTATTTGTTCCTATTCATGATAAAATACAAGATTTAAAAGTAACTATAACTGATGACAATGGTAATTTAATTGATTTTAATGGTGCACAAGTAACAGTTATTTTGGAAATGAAATGATGTATTTTTGTTCTTTATAAATGAATAAGATTGAAAGCTATCAATTTCAATCATTTCCAGTAAATGATAAAACAAAAAATAATCTTTGTGTTCCTAACAAGGTTACTGAAATTAATATTCATGTTGGTGATGGTTGGTTACATCCTAATCATTCACAATTATATATGAGTTTTAATATTGTTAAATCAGATGGAACTGATTATCCAACATATGATGGAAAATCAAATAAAAAACTAATTGATAACTATGTTGCTAAATTATTTGATATTATAACTATAAAAAAAGGAAATAATATTTTATCAGTAATAGAACATCCATTTATTTCATCATCTGTATTAACACGATTAACTTCATCACTTCTAGATAATATATGTATAGAAGGTCATATAATTAATAATGGTAAAATTAAAAGTAAGAAAAATGAAGTACTATATCCGTTAGAATTATTTGGTGGATTTTTTAAAGATTATAAAGAAGTAATTTGGGAAGGTGATTTAACTATATGTTTTACATGGAGTTCAACTGCTAATGATTGTATATTTAGATGGTCTGATTATAATGATGCTGGTGTTGAAATAAAAGATACACTTCCAAATGAAGGTAAAATTGTAGTTGATAATATGGAAATAAGAACACCAATTGTAAAATATGAACCTAATTATGAAATTGAATAAAGAGAAATTATGTTAAATAATCCTAAAATAGCAATATCATTCTATGAATTACAGACTGTTGAAGTAGCTGGTTTAAATGGTAAGAAAAATATTGAACTAGATATTACAAATTATTATAATTCAGTAGAATTTGATATGCCTTATTTTATATTTGTTGTATTTCAAACTAATCGTAAAAATAATCAGTTGATTGATTCATCATTATTTGATCATGTTAAACTACATAATATTTATGTGAAAAATGGACGTAATGAAATATTTCCAGAGGAAATGTGGAATATTGAACCACCAAATAATTATCTTAAAGCATATGATGCATTTCGTGAATTTAAAAGAATTACACAATTAAAAGGTGATGTTGATGTTAATCCATATAATTTTATTAGTAATTATCCTATATATGTTATTAATATGACTTGTAGAAAAAATATAGTAACAGTACAAAAAACAACAATGAAATTATGTGCTACATTTAATGATAAAATACCAGATAATACATATGCCTATATAATTATGTATGTTAAGAAAAATCTAACATATGATACACAACACAGAATATTAACTGAAAACTTTTAAACATATGATCCATCTAAATTTTCTAATCTAATTTTGTTTGGTTGTACATATATTGTATTAGCTTTAATTTGTGCTTCCATGTACTCATCATATTCATTTTGTTTTTGAATAATTTCAAATGGTTTCATATCTAAAAATTGTTTCCATAATTTAGTATTATGTTTTGTATTACTTACTTTTAATTCATGTTCAATATTTAACAAATCAGCTATTTTAGCAATAAAATATATATATGGTACTGCTTTACCTTTATAAAAATGATTGAATATATTAAATAATTCTTCTATACGATCCATATCATCTGGTTTAAACATAAACACATATACTCCATCACTATCATACTTATACAAATTTAGTAAATGTTTATGAAAATATTTAGTTCTATATTTTTTATTATTATGAACACTTACTTTATTAGGATAACAATTATAGCAGTGATTATTATAACTACACCACTGATAACAATTCTGACAAAAATCAGGTTGGTTATATTCATCTGGTATACGTTCATCAGGTATATCAATTTGAACTGTTTTTTGAAATTGCTCCATCATTTATATATAATATTTTATTTAAGGATGATAAATTTAATTAGAACCATTAAACATGAAATATATACAGTTGAACTAAATAAGATAGCATTAAGTCCACATGATGATAAAAGACATATTATGGCTGATGGAATAAATACATTACCACTTGGACATTATAGTATATCGTAGATATTGTATATTATAGATATTGTATATATTTTTATATTGTATATATTTTATATTTGTTTATTGTACATACATCATATTGTATATATTGTTATAGATATTATTCATTAATATATTGTATGTATATTACAATAGTATATGTTGTATTGTATATATTCTTTCATTGTATATATTTGTGTTAGAGGACTATAACTTATTTGGGGCACTTTTTGGCATTTCCCTATTTTCAGATGTAGTTAACGTCAAAAAATGATCAAAAAGTCGATTTTGATATAAAATGACCTTAAAATAGCATAAAAATTGGTAAAAAGTGGTCGATTTCGATAGTTGTGCTAGAATGCCCATTTGCTATCTACTCACAGAGAAGTCTAATAGGATTGATATTGTCTTCTATGTACATAAATGATTTGGCAGATGGGATGGGTAGCAATCTGCAGTTGTTTACTGATGAGGCTGTGGTGTACGGTGAAGCGTCGAAGTTGAGTGACTGTACGAAGATACAAGATGACTTAGGAAAAATTTCTAGTTGGTGTGATGAATGGCAGATAGCTCTAAATGTGGGAATATATATTTTCATTCGGGTGAGGGAAGGTGACGTTTCTTTCCAGGAGCATTACTGATAAAATTTTGATAACCGGCATTTGAAGTCGACTACCGAATGGTTGTATTGCCGCAAAAGTACATTAAGTGTAAGCAACAACGAAGATACGATACGAGAAATTGGGGCTAGTAAGGAAGCATATAGACAGTAATTTCTGTGGTATCAACGTTCGAAACCAAACTCATTAGGGGTTACAGATATCGACCGCGGTCCGTAATATACAGGGTGATTCAAAAAGAATACCACAACTTTAAAAATGTGTATTTAATGAAAGAAACATAATATAACCTTCTGTTATACATCATTACAAAGAGTATTTATAAAGGTTTTTTTTCACTCAAAAACAAGTTCAGAGATGTTCAATATGGCCCCCTCCAGACACTCGAGCAATATCAACCCGATACTCCAACTCGTTCTACACTCTCTGTAGCATATCAGGCGTAACAGTTTGGATAGCAGCTGTTATTTCTCGTTTAAAATCATCAATGGTGGCTGGGAGAGGTGGCCGAAACACCATATCCTTAACATACCCTCATAAGAAAACATCGCAGGGGGTAAGATCAGGGCTTCTTGGAGGCCAGTGATGAAGTGCTCTGTCACAGGCTGCCTGGCGGCCGATCCATCGCCTCGGGTAGTTGACGTTCAGGTTTCATAACTAACCTTTTTCGTAGCACTCTCCATACAGTTGATTGTGGAATTTGCAGCTCTCTGCTAGCTCTGCGAGTCGAGTTTCCTGGGCTGCGAACAAATGCTTGCTGGATGCGTGCTACATTTTCATCACTCGTTCTCGGCCGTCCAGAACTTTTCCCTTTGCACAAACACCCATTCTCTGTAAACTGTTTATACCAACGTTTAATACACCACCTATCAGGAGGTTTAACACCATACTTCGTTCGAAATGCACGCTGAACAACTGTCGTCGATTCACTTCTGCCGTACTCAATAACACAAAAAGCTTTCTGTTGAGCGGTCGCCATCTTAGCATCAACTGACGCTGACGCCTAGTCAACAGCGCCTCAAGCGAACAAATGTACAACTAAATGAAACTTTATAGCTCCCTTAATTCGCCGACAGATAGTGCTTAGCTCTGTCTTTTGTAGTTGCAGAGTTTTAAATTCCTAAAGTTGTGGTATTCTTTTTGAATCACCCTGTATATCGCTGGACCCGCGTGTCGCGACTAGCGCCGCTCCGCGTCCTGGGAGAAGTATCTAGAGAACTCTCGTCCACTCTTGCTCGGGACATCAAGTAGGAATGTAACATAGCCTTCAGCTGATAAGAAGCAACCTCTAACAAGGCGCTTAGTCAAGTTTGGCATAAGTAATGCCTCTCTAGATATCTGTTTGTAATTATATGTACGCAGCAAGTCAAGAAGCTTGTAACACAAGTTAACTACAATATGTAGTATTATTTCTTACCAACGACTACTAATTATTTCAGTCGTTGCAGATATAGACTATGCAGTCAGATCCTTACCTACTTCACTGCCAAACCTGCAATATATGTATCTATTTAGCATTGGCCACCTGCAATATATGTTTCTATTTAGCAATGGCTACCTGTCATCATAACAGCTAATGACGGGAAACATAACAATTTCTCCCTCACTCTATTTGCAAGTGGAGCAGGAAAGGAAATCACTAGTACTGGCACAAGGTACCTTCCTCCACACGCTGAACGGTAGCTTGCAGAGTACCCACGTGTAGGTAGGTGTAGACAATAAGACCCTGATAAGAGGGTGTGATGGTTTTACGGTGACTATATGTAACATTTTTTAATTTAAGCACGATTACCACTAACGACTTAATTTGAGCTATGGTAGACAAAAAATTCGGAGTAGGTATTAAAGTCCATGGAGAAGAAATAAAAACGTTGAGGTTCGCCGATGACATTGTAATTCTGTCAGAGACAGCAAAGGACTTGGAAGAGCAGTTGAACGGACTGGACAGTGTCTTGAAAGGAGGATATAAGATGAACATCAACAAAAGCAAAACGAGGATAATGGAATGTAGTCGAATGAAGTCGGGTGATGCTGAGGGAATTAGATTAGGAAATGAGACACTTGAAGTAGTAAAGGAGTTTGCTATTTGGGGAGCAAAATAACTTATGATGGTCGAAGTAGAGAGGATATAAAATGTAGACTGGCAATGACGAGGGAAGTGTTTCTGAAGAAGAGAAATTTGTTGTTAACATCGAGTATAGATTTAAGTGTCAGGAAGTCGTTTCTGAAAGTTTTTGTATGGAGTGTAGCCATGTATCGAAGTGAAACATGGACGATAAATAGTTTGGACAAGAAGAGAATAGAAGCTATCAAAATGTGGTGCTACAGAAGAATGCTGAAGATTAGATGTGTAGATCACATAACTAATGCCGGCCGCGGTGGTCTAGCGGTTCTAGGCGCTCAGTCCGGAGCCGCGCGACTGCTACGGTCGCAGGTTCGAATCCTGCCTCGGGCATGGATGTGTGTGATGTCCTTAGGTTAGTTAGGTTTAAGTAGTTCTAAGTTCTAGCGGACTGATGACCAGAGATGCTAAGTCCCATAGTGCTCAGAGCCATTTTTGAACATAACTAATGAGGAGGTATTGAATAGAAATGGGGAGAAGAGGAGTTTGTGGCACAACTTGACAAGAAGAAGGGACCGGTTGGTAGGACATGCTCTGAGGCATCAAGAGATCACAAATTTAGCATTGGAGGGCAGCGTGGAGGGTAAAAATCGTAGAGGGAGACCAAGAGATGAATACACTAAGCAGATTCAGAAGGATGTAGGTTGCAGTAAGTACTGGGAGATGAAGAAGCTTGCACAGGATAGAGTAGCATGGAGAACTGCATCAAACCAGTCTCAGGACTGAAGACAACAACAACAACATGATAGACAACATTTGTATTATCACCACTCAGTGTTCTAAAGCTTAGTTACAATAGCGTGTTACAGTGGCGTCTACACTACAATATCTTAAATTAATTATGGCTCTTATGACAAAATCCTCAGGCTCAATCGATGTAAAATGTGGTTCATTGAAGTGAAATGGAAATAAGACAAGGATTTTCCGTCAGTTGAGTACAGGGCAATATCAACAGCGGCAGAAGTTAGTAAAACTGGAGTAGAATTCGTTGTGAATAGGAAGGTAGGGCAGAGAGTAATTTACTGCGAACAGTTCAGTGATAATGTGAAGTGTGGTTCTCATCAGAATCGACAGAAAACCGACAATGATAGTTCAGGCATACAAGCCGACGTCGCAGGCCGAGGACAAAGAGATAGAGATCGTATTTGAGGATACTGAACGCGTAATTCAATACAGAAAGGGAGATGAAAATCTAATAGTCATTGGAGATTGGATGTGGTTGTAGGAGAAGCAATAGGAGAGAGGATTGTGGAAGAATATGGGCTTGGTCGTAGGAATGAGACAGTGAAAGATTAATTGAGTTCTGCAATAAATTTCAGATATTAATAGCTAATGCTGTGTTGACGTATCACAGCAGGACAAATTATACTTGGAAAAGGACAAGAGATACGGAAAAATGTCAGTGCATTATAGTCAGGCAGATATTCCGAAATCAGACACCGTATCGTAAGGCATACGCAGCAACATATATAGACTATGGAATGAGATTTTCACTCTGCAGCGGAGTGTGCGCTGATATGATATTTCCTGGCCTGTGTGCCCGACCGAGACTCGAACTCGGGACCTTTGCCTTTCGCGGGCAAGTGCTCTACCGACTGAGCTACCGAAGCACGACTCACGCCCGGTACTCACAGCTTTACTTCTGCCAGTACCTCGTCTCCTACCTTCCAAACTTTGCAGAAGATCTCCTGCGAACCTTGCAGAACTAGCACTCCTGAAAGAAAGGATATTGCGGAGACATGGCTTAGCCACAGCCTGGGGGATGTTTCCAGAATGAGATTTTCACTCTGCAGCGGAGTGTGCGCTGATATGAAACTTCCTGGCAGATTAAAACCGTGTGCTCGACAGAGACTCGAACTCGGGACCTTTGCCTTTCGCGGGCAAGTGCTCTACCGACTGAGCTACCGAAGCACGACTCACGCCCGGTACTCACAGCTTTACTTCTGCCAGTACCTCGTCTCCTACCTTCCAAACTTTGCAGAAGCTCTCCTGCGAACCTTGGAGAACTAGCACTCCTGAAAGAAAGGATATTGTGGAGACATGGCTTAGCCACAGCCTGGGGGACGTTTCCAGAATGAGATTTTCACTCTGCAGCGGAGTGTGCGCTGATATGAAACTTCCTGGCAGATTAAAACCGTGTGCTCGACCGAGACTCGAACTCGGGACCTTTGCCTTTCGCGGGCAAGTGCTCTACCAACTGAGCTACCGAAGCACGACTCACGCCCGGTACTCACAGCTTTACTTCTGCCAGTACCTCGTCTCCTACCTTCCAAACTTTGCAGAAGCTCTCCTGCGAACCTTGGAGAACTAGCACTCCTGAAAGAAAGGATATTGCGGTGACATGGCTTAGCCACAGCCTGGGGGATGTTTCCGGAATGCGATTTTCACTCTGCAGCGGAGTGTGCGCTGATATGAAACTTCCTGGCAGATTAAAACTGTGTGCCCGGCCAAGACTCGAACTCGGGACCTTTGCCTTTCGCAGGCAAGTGCTCTACCAACTGAGCTACCGAAGCTCGACTCACGCCCGGTACTCACAGCTTTTATTCTGCCAGTACCTCGTCTCCTACCTTCCAAACTTGCCCCACTTGCCCGCGATAGGCAAAGGTCCCGAGTTCGAGTCTCGGTCGGGCAGACAGTTTTAATGTGCCAGGAACTTTCATATATATACTCTGATCACAATTTGGTAGTGATAAAGAGTAGGCTGTAGTTTAAAGACTAGTCAGGAAAAATCAGTGTGCAAAGCAGTGGGCTGTGGGTGTACTATGGAATGAAGAAGTGCGCTTGAAGCTCTCAAAGGCTATTGATACTGCGACAAGATGTAGTTCATTACGCAGTTCATTTGAAGAGTAGTGGGTATCTCTAAAAAGGGCAGTCACAAATGTTGGAAGGAAACCATGGGTAACAGAAGAAATACTTCAATTGATCGATGACAGTAGGAAGCACAAAAATGTTCAGAAATAAACGTCAATTAGTAATGAAAAAAATTTGAACTGCAGAGAAGCTAAGGCAAAATGGCGGCATGAAAAATGTGGAGAAATTGAAAGCGAGATGATTGTCGTAAGGATTGACTCAACATACAGAACAGTCAAAATATCCTTCGCTGAAAGTAAAAGCAAGGCCTGTAACGTTAGGAGTTCAGTGAAGAAAGCGCATACGTGGAAAGAGTACATTGAGGGCCTGTATGAGGCGGAAGACTTCTCTGATGTGATATAAGAAGATATAGGATTCAATAAAGCAGAGGTAGGTTTTCAGTATTAGAATCAGATTTTAAAAGAGCTTTGGAAATCTTAAGACCGAATAAGGCAGTACAGAGTGATAACATTCCATCAGAATATCTAAAATCATTGGGGTAGTGGGACGAAAAGGACTATTCGCGGTGGTGGGTAGAACGGATGAGTCCCCTCTGACATCCGGAAAAATATCATCCACATAATTACGAATATTCCAAAAGCTGACA
Source organism: Schistocerca cancellata (assembly GCF_023864275.1). Taxonomy (NCBI): domain Eukaryota; kingdom Metazoa; phylum Arthropoda; class Insecta; order Orthoptera; family Acrididae; genus Schistocerca; species Schistocerca cancellata. The sequence continues at coordinate 478,666,928 of NC_064628.1, read as the reverse complement.
AGTGCGACAGTTGTCTCACAATCAGCATAATAGTTCATGCATCCAAGTTGCTGGCAAGAATAATATACAGAAGATGGAAAAAAGAATTGAGGATGTGTTAGACGACGATTAGTTTGGCTTTAGCAAAGGTAAAGGTATCAGAGAGGAAATTCTGTCGTTGCGCTGACAATGGACGTAAGATTAAAGAAAAATCAGAACATATTCATAGGATTTGTCGACCTGGAAAAAGCGTTCGACAAATTCAAATGGTGCAAGATGTCCGAAATTCTGAGAAAACCAGGTTAAGCTATTGAGAAATATATGCAAGAACCAAGCGGGAATAATAAAAGTGGAAGAACGATTACGAAGTGCTTGGATTAAAAAGCGTGTAAGACAAATATGTGGTCTTCCGCCCCTATTGTTCAGTCTATACGTCGAAGAATCAACGACGGAAATAAAAGAAAGGTTCATGAGTGGATATCAATGATGCGATCCGATGATGGAATTGCTGTCCTCAATGAAAGTAAAGAAGAATTACTGCATCTGCCGTATGGAATGCAGAGTCAAATGTGTACAGAATATGGATTGATTGAGAGTAAATCGAAGAAAAACGAAGGCAATGAGAAGTAGCAGAAATGAGAACACTGCAAAACTAAAAACATCATAATTAGTGATCACGAAGTACATGAAGCTAAAGAATTCTGCTACCTAGGCTGCAAAATAGCCCATGACGGACAGAGCAAGGAGGATATCAAAAGCAGACTAGCATTGGCAAAAAGTACATACCTGACCAAGACATGTGTACTAGTGTCAAATATAGACGTTAATTTAAGCAAGAAATTTCTGAGAATTTACGTTTGGAGCACAGTATTGTATGTCAGTGAAACGTGGACTGTTGGGAAACCGGAATAGAAGATATTCGAAGCGTTTGATATGTGGTGCTACAGAAGAATGTTGAAAATTGGGTGGACTGAGAAGGTAACGAATGAGGAGGTTCTCCGCAAAATCGAGAAGCAAAGCAATACATAGAACACTGACGGTAATAAGGGACAGGATGGTACGAGGTCAGTTAAGACGTCGGAGAATAACTTGAATGGTACTAGAGAGATACGTAGATGATAAAAATTATAGAGGAACACAGAGATGGAACATATTCAGCAAATAACTGGGGACGTAGGTTGCAAATGCTACTGCGAAATGAACAGGTTGGCACAGAAGAGGAATTCGTGGCAGGCCGCATCAAATTAGTCAGAAGGCTGATGAATAAAAAAAAGAAGAAAAGAAGAAAACAGGCCGGAGATGGGGGGGAGGGGGGTGGGAGTTGGGTATGGTAACTGGTAACGTAGATGTAGAACAAAGAACGTCTGGAGGAATTTCAACTTAATTTATTTAAAATAATGTGGAACAATACCATGTTTTATAATATTCAGCACAATGGCTAAGTTGAAGTTGCTATAACCATAAATGTTTATGAAGAAGTTGTTTGTTACTGAAGGAATTTAATGTAAGAACATATTAACTGTAAAATCTCTTTCGTAGTATACTAGAATAATCTAATGCTTATCCTAATACAGGTTGTACACAGTGGTAGAGTAGGAAGGTGTGGTACATAGCCCAAGATCTAGGTAATAGTCCAATGCATGAAGTGCGTGTTTCTGTAACCAATGCATAGCTCGAGGTCTAGGTCTTTACGTGATACAACAAAACTGTAACCCGAGGACCCTTAAGGACCACTAGGATTGTGTTTTTCTTGTAATATGAAACTCAGTTATCTAAATACATACTGTTATAGTATGGTACAAGTTGATGACGAATACCATGTATCATAGACTGTTGTCGTTAAATGTGCAGATTGTGGATTGTCACGCACTGTCCTAGTACATCGTGGATGCTCACCCAACTAGTGTTTCGTTAAATCATGCTAAAATTTATACATCAAATGTACGTTACTCACAGATACACACTCTCTATATTGGACCATTGGGTAGACGTTGGGCTTGTATTGCACTTTCCCGGTGTACCACTAAGTGCAGCCAAGACTTCAGGCTACGTTTCACAGTACCTTTGTATGCTACCTTAATACCAACATGGGAGATAATAGATCATTCATATGTTCTTACATTAAACTCCTTCTGTAAGAAAACACTTTTTAATACACATTTATGGTTTTAGCAGCTTCATTTTAGCCACTGTGCTGATTATTATATAACATGATATAGTGTAACAAGGCCCAGAATGAAGTTAAGACGTCCCTCATTTGGAGTCTAGATGCCTCTGTAATGCGATACCTCCTAAAAAATTCTAATCTTTACTATATGGGTGGTTATAATACAAATGTGGACTACCATAGATCTAGTTAAGCCGTTAGTGGTTATCGTTCCTACATTAAGGGTTGTTACATACAACCACAGTCGAACCTACACACTCACTCACGCAGGTTCTTATTTTGTCATGCAAAACCTTGACCTCAAGCTATGCTGTATTCAGTGGCTACTTTATTGCTACCACGACATTTTAGGTACAAATAGTACACACCTCTTGTAACTTCTATTACTTGGCATATTCTGTGAGGTTGGTACTTTTATTGATATTAATGCTATTTGATATCTGGGAATTGTAAGCTTTATAATGTTTTTATGTACTGCAGTGAATATATATATATATATATATATATATATATATATATATATATATATATATATATATATATATATATGGGTGGCGATGTACTTGAGGACAATATTATGGAAATGGAAGAGGATGTAGATGAAGACGAAATGGGAGATAAGATACTGCGTGAAGAGTTTGACAGAGCACTGAAAGACCTGAGTCGAAACAAGGCCCCGGGAGTAGACAACATTCCATTTGAACTACTGATGGCCTCGGGAGAGCCAGTCATGACAAAACTCTACCATCTGGTGAGCACGATGTATGAGACAGGCGAAATACCCTCAGACTTCAAGAAGAATATAATAATTCCAATCCCAAAGAAAGCAGGTGTTGACAGATGTGAAAATTACCGAACTATCAGTTTAATAAGTCACAGCTGCAACATACTAACGCGAATTCTTTACAGACGAATGGAAAAACTGGTAGAAGCCGACCTCGGGGAAGATCAGTTTGGATTCCGTAGAAATGTTGGAACACGTGAGGCAATACTGACCTTACGACTTATCTTAGAAGAAAGATTAAGAAAAGGCAAACCTACGTTTCTAGCATTTGTAGACTTAGAGAAAGCTTTTGACAATGTTAACTGGAATACTCTCTTTCAAATTCTGAAGGTGGCAGGGGTAAAATACAGGGAGCGAAAGGCAATTTACAGTTTGTACAGAAAGCAGATGGCAGTTATAAGAGTCGAGGGGCATGAAAGGGAAGCAGTGGTTGGGAAAGGAGTAAGACAGGGTTGTAGCCTCTCCCCGATGTTATTCAATCTGTATATTGAGCAAGCAGTAAAGGAAACAAAAGAAAAATTCGGAGTAGGTATTAAAATTCATGGAGAAGAAGTAAAAACTTTGAGGTTCGCCGATGACATTGTAATTCTGTCAGAGACAGCAAAGGACTTGGAAGAGCAGTTGAACGGAATGAACAGTGTCTTGAAAGGAGGATATAAGATGAACATCAACAAAAGCAAAACGAGGATAATGGAATGTAGTCAAATTAAGTCGGGTGATGCTGAGGGAATTAGATTAGGAAATGAGACACTTAAAGTAGTAAAGGAGTTTTGCTATTTAGGGAGTAAAATAACCGATGATGGTCGAAGTAGAGAGGATATAAAATGTAGACTGGCAATGGCAAGGAAAGCGTTTCTCAAGAAGAGGAATTTGTTAACATCGAGTATAGATTTAAGTGTCAGGAAGTCGTTTCTGAAAGTATTTGTATGGAGTGTAGCCATGTATGGAAGTGAAACATGGATGATAACTAGTTTGGACAAGAAGAGAATAGAAGCTTTCGAAATGTGGTGCTACAGAAGAATGCTGAAGATAAGGTGGGTAGATCACGTAACTAATGAGGAGGTATTGAATAGGATTGGGGAGAAGAGAAGTTTGTGGCACAACTTGACTAGAAGAAGGGATCGGTTGGTAGGACATGTTCTGAGGCATCAAGGGATCACAAATTTAGCATTGGAGGGCAGTGTGGAGGGTAAAAATCGTAGAGGGAGACCAAGAGATGAATACACTAAGCAGATTCAGAAGGATGTAGGTTGCAGTAGATACTGGGAGATGAAGAAGCTTGCACAGGATAGAGTAGCATGGAGAGCTGCATCAAACCAGTCTCAGGACTGAAGACCACAACAACAACAACATGGGTGGTTATAATACAAATATATCTCTATGCATATAATATATATATATATATATATATATATATATATATATATATATATATATATCTTTAATAGTTTTTATATATTTTACATAGTTATATGTGATATTACGGTGGAAAGTGCTGCAAGAGATTAAAAAACGCTCACCAGCGTTTTTTATAGATAATAACGACACGCCTCCTCGGGTGTTTTTATTGGTCCACCTTGCCACCCTTCTCGCTCTTTTTAGGTTTAAAGATGGAGTCTGGTCCGAAACTTTTACATAGTGTTTCAATATGTACCTAACCTAGACCATGACCTGGATAATGGACTTAATACATTGGACCACAACCTAGACTTCGAGATGCTCAGCACACTTTAGTCGATCTTTGAAGACCCATTATAGTATGAGACTCTACGCTTGCATATATTATAGTTACAGCTCCGTTTTCATATTTTTAATCTCTGTAGACCATGGATTTATATTGAACGTTAACAGTTGTCCTGTTTATGTATTTGGTGACAATGATCATAACGCTGATATAATATAGAGTAATTATATTTTTGTGGAAGTTTTTGACGCGTATATTTGGCAGACTAGATATATAATGCTTTTAATTACATACATATAAAAATAAAGAATGTGAAAAGAGTAATAACAAATATAAAGTTCTTTGCATTGTATTTTGAAGACATTATTTTGTGCTGTAAACAAGTGCTGCCATCTAGTGGTGCTCAAAACACTTACTGTTCTGTTGATTACGTCATATCAGCTTCCTATCAAATATCAGCAAGGACACAACAGATCATTTTATAAACGTCTTACGTATTTTATTCGTAACTATGGTGCTCTTCCCTTAATCTGAGAAGACAGATGGGACTATGGAATGTCATCTCCGTAAGGTATGCTTACTTCGAATCTCTATGCATTTTATGTTGGCTTAGAGTTTGAATTTTCCCTAATTGTACCTTTATGTACAGTACAGGTGTACTAGAAATCATACCTTATTTTGATGCGATCTGAGATGATAATCTCCTGTAATAATAAGAAGAACCGTGTTTAAATTCTGAAATTACCTCCAACGTATCTGACAATGTCAGGTAATCATCTTCCATGTTATGCACTTTGCTATGCTGAAATATTAAGGTCTAGGATGCTAGCTTGAAAATGAGGTAGTTCGAAAGTCACAAGCCTCACTTAACACTGCTGGTTATAGGCGTTGGTAGTTTTAGAGAATGGAAATCAACTGACTCACACAAACGCCTGGCTCTAAAAATATGTAAGAACGTCAAGGAAAATGATCGAGTAGGGTTGGAAAATGGCTGTATTCGGATCACTGTTAGGATACTATAATCGTCTTGATCATGTTGGATACAACAGTTGACAGTAATGTAAATGATTAATAACAAACACCTCGTTATTAAAAGTGACTTAAGAAACAGACATTGGTGACGATGTGGCAGTTTACCTGGAAGGGTTCACAGGTAGCCGAAGTTGTCAAGGTGACCGCTTGCGAAAAACGGGAAATCCGGGATCGAGTTGCATTCTGGCACCAACTTTCATGTGTCACCGACAGCTAATATCTTCATACCTAATGCATTTAATGTCACAACGATTCCGCGATTATTTTGAATGAATTTTATGAAACCACTTCAGCAGTATTATTACACCATTATTGTGTTAATACTGGTTTCGTTTGTTGAACGTCATCGGATACGCGGCAGCTAAGCAACACAGGAAACTCGGATGAACCTAAAGCATGCTAATGAATAAAATAGGCAACTCACAGTGATAACACACTTGTAATAAATCATCAGCTAGTTGTTCTTAAGTCATGGCACGAATGGTCTGGTAGTGGTATGTAATATCAAAGACCAAATCCAAAAACGCTCATCATGAATATACTGCTGAACGCCTGTCGGAAGTATGGCAGGCTGCGTGCAGCGAACTATCAGACAGGACCGCTCCACAACAGAGGTAGACTTGTAAACACAGTATTTACCCTCTGTCGAGTGCGATAGTCAGTTGGGGGATCATAATCATAACTAATAATGTCAAAAAATTAAGCGCATAAATGTTATTGAAGAGTGGACAATTATTCCAAACAACTAAAAATAGAACCGAATAAATGTTAATAACACAAATAAGCACAATAACAACAAAACAGGTGAAAGTGCGTACACTAAGTTAGACCATCATTTGACAGCTGTAATAAAAAGTGAAAGAGATTTTGTAAAATATATCAGGAACCACAATTTTCGTGTTACAGAAGGATCATAAGTCACTAATAATGTAGTTCCAAGATACACTGTCTTTCAAAATGTAAAATGGCTCAAGCAACCTACCTGGTGTTTGTCTTAAGCTGTTAATAAAATTTCGAGAAAGGTGTGTTAAATTAGCCAAAATTGTTTACAGTGGAACATAAAATACATCATGGGTTACACAAAGCCGTATGATCATTTGGTTGATAACGCCATACCACTTGTTACACAATCAACTCTAAAGTAATTGCACGTAATGCAACAGAACACGCAACTGTGGTCATACCCAGTGATTGTGCCTATAGATTAAAAACAGTTACAACAAACAACGTCTTGTAACCAAACGTACAAAAGAACTGAAAATAATTGAACTGAATGGTTGTTGCGCACTGTTAACAGACCTAAAACGATCTGTGCTGAATTTACTGTATGTTTGTAGATTATGGAAACAGATTCCAAAGATTACATAAAACAGTGTATAGTTAAAAGTATGATGTAAACCAATATTTCTGTGGCGCTTGGATTACCCTTCTTCTGGGTTACCAGTATACCTAGAAAGAAGCCACTGTAAGCGTTAGTGGAATATTGGGTTCACCAGTATACATTTTTTTTTAAATGCAGTACGACGCTCAGATAACTTTTATGTCAGGTTGCTGTGAATGCTGAATCCTCCGTAATTATAGGGAGTAATTAGTTGCACAAATGATGAGATAACTGCACATAACATACCAAAATCCGTATATTTGCTCACACAAACTGGCCGGGAGAAATGAATAAAGGCGATTGCAAAACGTGTTCTCACTGAACACGTGGAATGCTAAAATAATTATCTGAATCATTCCGGTCGTCTATCGACAATTAAATCTAGTTTTGTTAAAATTGCTACCATTGTGAACAAGTATAGAACTAATCAGCATTAAAAAAACACTACAAAGTTAATCCAAACAACGGAAAAACAAATACAAAGAAAGGTTTACGGAACAACTCTGAATAATGACAAGGGAACACGTGACAGTGATTATATCTAACTGCATCGTCATTTGACACTTATGACGATCAGCAAATATTTAGAGGATAGAATTATGAAGTAATTACGGAAAATAATCTGGAACAGTAATTACGATCGCACAGAAAGAATAACACATGTATAACATAGTTACAGTAGACGAATTGTCTCTAAAAATATGAATAATGTAAAGCAACGAATCTGAGAGATGCGTTACACTAGCCGAAATTATTTATAGTGGAACAGAACAAAGGCCAAAGGTTACACGAACATGTATTGCCACGACGTTCACAGACAGGTATGAAGTGTACAATCGAATATGGGATAATTAAATACACTGAAGAGCCAAAGAAACTAGTACAACAGCCTAATATCGTGTTGGGCCCCCGCGAGCACGCAGAAGTGCACTTAATTATTGTCTGAAGTAGTGTTGGAGGGAGCTGACAGCATGAATTCTGCACGGATGTCCATAAATCTGTACGAGGGGATATAGATCTCTTCTGAACAGCAGCGTTGCAAGGCATCCCAGATATGATCTATTATGTTAATATCTGGGGAGTTTCGTGGTCAACCACCCGGAGTGGCCGAGCGGTTCTAGGTGCTACGGTTTGGAACCGCGTGACCGCTGCGGTCGCAGGTTCGTATCCTGCCTCGGGCATGGATGAGTGTGATGTCCTTAGGTTAGTTAGGTTTAAGTAGTTCTAAGCTCTAGGGGACTGATGACCTCAGAAGTTAAGTCCCATAGTGCTCAGAGCCATTTGGACCATTTAGTTTCGTGGTCCGCGGAATTATTTAAACCCACAAAGAGTATTCCTGGAACCACTCTGTAGCAATTCTGGACGTGTGTGGTGTCGAATTGTCCTGCTAGAATTGCGCAAGTACGTCGGAATGAACAACGAGCGTGAATGAATGCAGGTGACCAGGCAGGATGCTTACATACGTGTCACCTGTCAGAGTTGTATCTAGAAGTATCAGGGGTCCGATATTACTTCAACTGTACACGCACTACACCATTACAGAGCCTCCACCATCTTGAACTGTCCCCTGCTGACATGCAGGGTCCGTGGATTCATGAAGTTGTCTCAATACCCGTACACGTCCATCCGCTCGATATAATCTCAAATGAGACTCGTCCGACCAGGCAATATGTTTCGAGTCATCAACAGTCCAATGTCGGTGTTGACGGACTGACACTTGTTGATGGCCCAGCATTGAAATCTGCAGCAATTGGCGGAAGGGTTGCACTTCTGTCACGTTTAACGATTCTCTTTAGTCTCTTCGGTGGTTCCGCTGTTGCAGGATCTTTTTCCGGCCACAGCGATGTCGGAGATTTGACGTTTTTCCGGCTTCCTGATATTCACAGTGTAAAGGGACATCCTCGTCTTGCATTAATTTTTCTCAACGGTATTAGTCGGTACCAGAAATATTTTTCAAATTTAGTACAGAACAGTGTTATCTCAGCTCTTCTTCTGAAAAATTTCAAATCATTGTATGCACAATATGTTACACTTCAAGCTAAAATTTATAAATTTTGTTACAATTAATATGTACTAGCTCTGAATGTACATTTAAAATTATTAGCTTTAGAAACTTTTGATATTACAGAATGTTTGGCACGCTTAATCACGCAATCTAGTACTGTTTATTATGCGTATTTCTATATTAATTTATGAAATAAAAATCTAACTAATAGAAATTCATTTGTGAAGAAAAATTGTAAAACCTTTGAAATACTGTTATTATCGCAGAGTGAAGGAATAGTAAGCATGACTCTCATGTCATCGGACGTACTTTCATATTTCGGACGAATAATGTAATTTCGGCTTTGTTAATGTTTAAATTCAAAAGACTGTGTGATATAATGAAATGTGAGACCATGCATTATCGTGGAATCAAAAATTCTGCAATGACATTCTTCAAATTTATTTAGATGAATTGAACCATGAGAACCTAAAATGAGAGAACTTCAGGTTCAAGAATCAGCTCCTTAGACATGAAGAACTTTACCCAACTGTGTGAGAAAAGTAAAAATTTCACTGTAAATTTTACTCCTCTCGAATATTTAGAAAATACTTCACCATCGTGGACAGTAGCAACAATAAGAAAGGAAGGGGTGGATTAGAACGGTACACTCGTGAAATAATCGTACGGTAAAATTTCTATTTCATTGCTACCTCGTAGATGCTGTGTCCCATCACTCATGCACCGACTATAACACCACGTTCACACTCATTTCAATCTTGGTAACCTGCCGTTGTAGTAGCAGTAATCAACCTAACAACTGCGCCAGAAACTTGTTGTCTTATTTAGGCGTTGTCGACCACAACGCCGTATTCTGGCTGTTTCCAGGTCTCTGTGTTGAATACGCATGCCTAACCAATTTATTTGGCGCTTCAGTGGAAAACAGAACCTGTAATTTTGATCATACAGAATTATCATGACTGCAGAATACAAACACAACAAATAACCTATTGGCATGTAACATGTAAGTAATTTACCTTAGAAACGTACGCCGGGGTCACTGCACATACGTAGTCTGCTTGCACCAACATAAATTCATCATTTAATGAGATCTAGTACAGGAAGTTGTGAAACATTGATGTTTAGTTATTTCGTCGAATTTTGCATGCATTCATACTAAAAGTGGTTGGAAACGTATGGGAGAGGTAAAATAAAATGAGTACAATTTCATTACATAAATTTCTATTTTCAGGCAGTTTCTTCGACAAATAATTGAGGACTGTTACAATTTCAGTGGTGTACACTACAAGGGTCAAAAATTACAACTGGGTCGTTTTTGTGTGTTACTAACAAACTAAAAGTAAGTAGTGCTGCATTATCTCCGTGTCTGTACAATAAAAGAACAAACCTAATACAAAGATGCACCAGCGTTAGGTGAAACAGTGAGTAACTGATTACGGAAACGAGGGTGAAGCAATTGTGTATAACAGAGCAAAACCAGTAAATGTAGTTACACAAAGTGGTAGTGAGCAATAAATAAAAACGGTAACAAAAAATCGTGTTGACTATTAAAATGTTGATGTTCAACGAACGAAACCAGTCGTAACACAGCTAATCTGTAATAATACAGCTGAGGTGGTTTCCGTCAATCATTAATACTAGAAACAGTCTGTGAAGGATCTTGCGTAGCAGACACTCATAGTACAAATACTGCAATTTTGTTCCAAGCCTTCGAGGCGCAGAACAAATGCGACAAAAGTATAGAAGGAAAAGCATCAAGAATGTTCTCAGATTGTTGGAATCACGACTTAGTGTCACGGAGATACTTAAAAACCTGCACTGGATCAATGCTTGTAAACAAATTCTAACTTCCCCGCTCGTTAAAAATTTTCAAGAACTGGTATTAAGTAAACTAGGAGTATTCTGCAACAACATTCACGAAGACAAGTTTGCTCTTCCCGTGCTCCACACTCTAACAAGTTGGTAAGAAACTGAAAACATTTTAGAGTAGGAAGATCCGGCTGTCAAACGCGTAACAGTTCATTCCATGTATCGAGGGAGGTTATTTAGGCTTAAAAGTGTGTATCCACAATAGAGATCAATTTTGTAAAACTGATATATAAATGGCAAATAAAAGTACAATCTGTACTGATGACCCGACAGTCACCTCAACACGAAGTTGAATAAAATGACAGCACCATTACATGTATAACTTTTTCACAACAGTACATTTCTCGGTACATTTAAAAGGAATTGAAACTCCGTTTTAGTGTCAGAGTAGTGACAACTACAACTACGGAGAAGTGTTGAAAAGTAATGGCTCCGAATATTTTTATGTGAAAACAATTATAGACTTCTAAACAAAACAGAAGTTTATAACAAATCCTCATTCTTCATGTCTACAGATTTGCAACCGCCTGCCACTATAAGGCTTCAAATTGTAGTGTGTAACATGGCGGTATGTAACGTAACTGTCGGTACGTGGGAAACCATGCTATAATCGAGTTTGGAATTCGACGAGTTCGTCCACAGCATGATCGTGCCGAACCACGCATGAGCACTGTGACAACTGCAACATACCAGAGCCTTGGATTCAATCTCCTAGATCAGCCATCATGAACCCCGACTTGGCTCCATCCGATTAACATTTAAAGAACACCTTCGAAGACTTCACTTTGATAGTAATGAATTGGTGCAAGGAGACATGAGGTTGTGGCTCCGTCACCACAGTCAGTCTTCGGTGACTGTATCAACGCCGGCCGGTGTGGCCGAGCGGTTCTAGGCGCTTGAGTCCGGATCCACGCGGCTGTTACGGTAGCAAGTTCGAATCCTGCCTCGGGCATGGATGTGTGTGGCCTCCTTAGGTTAGTTAGGTTTACGTAATTGTAAGGCTAGGGGTCTGATGACCTCAGATGTTAAGTCCAATAGTGCTCAGAGCCATTTGAATATGAACGGTATCAACAAGCTGGTCTCTCGTTGGGACAAATGCGTTCGTCGCCCCGGTGACCATTTAGGGGAATAAATACAGTAAGTAAACATGAAGAATAACGATGTAGAATGTTAATAACGTTGTTTTATTTAAACGGGGCACTACTTTTCAGCATGCCTCCTTCATCTTGTTCTGCACTGTGCAGCTCTTATGATGTGTGGTGGGGGGTATTTTGTGTACCCTCGTAATTTCCTCCTCTCCTATTTCAGACGCGAATGGACCACGGGAAGAACGATTATTGGTAAGCATCCAGGTGAGCTGGAACCACTGTGATTTTACCTTCATGGTCTTTCCACGAGTTACACTTAGGACGAAGCAATATATTGGTTGCTTCTTCTAGGAATGAATGCTTAGAATTTTAACAGTACCCCATAACAGTACACCACACTACGAGGCACAACTCCTTTCTCGAAGCGTCTGCCACTGGAGCCACTGAGCATCTCCGTGACCCTCTTACCATTACTTTGCAAACCTGCGAAGAAACGAGCTAACCTGCTATCGATATCCTCTCTTTCTTCATCAGTCGTCTCTCATATGGATCGGGTAGTGACGAGCAGTATCCAAGTATTGATCTAACTCCTTTGAGGATGAGCTATAGTTTCTGAGGATTCTTCCAATGAATCACAGCCTATAATTTGCCTTGTCTGCCATTAGTTTTATGTTGTCGTTTCACTTTGAATCATTACATACGCATAGGCCTAGATATTTAATGGAGGCCACTGACCTCTGGGATTGATCCGTAATCATGCAATCATGCAGTAACGGCTCTTTCTGCCTATTTCAGTAGAATACATTTGTTTGTTTTGAGAGCCAACTACATATCTCTGCACCAAGCGTCGAGCCCCTACAGGTCTTCCTGCAGTTAGCTAAGAAAATATTTTCTGGACTTGAGACTGCTCCACATATAGAGCATATACGAAACAAATCTTGAAATTTCCGACGTTATTCACTAAGTCACTGTCAGATATTGTGAAAAGTAATAGTCTTATCATAAATCCTTGGATTACGTACGAGGTTACTTCTACGTCTGAAGATATCTCTTCGTTAATGCTGACAAGCAGCGTTCTGTTTTCTGGGAACTCCAGTCCGATGAGCTGGTTTGGTAATCCTTCCGCTCGTATCAGGTTACTTGGGCAGCACTGTGGAACTGTACAGATCTCTGATAGAACACGGTATTAACCTGGGCTTTTGTATTTAGTACTCAGCGGGTCACGTGGACGAACAGAACGATCAGGGCTTTGCACAGTCGTTGTTTATAGAATCCCTATTGATTCCTGCGGAACAGATTCCGGTTACCGGAAATATCGTAATACGCGACAGTATCCTGAAAGATACTGACACCAGCGATATATGTTATAGTTTTGTTGCTTTGTTCGACTGCCCTTCTAGGAAAGCTCTTGTTTTGAACGAGTAGGAACGCTTCACTACTCCAGCGACCTACGCTACTCTCCTACTAGAAATGGAAACATGCGTTATTATCATTCTACATCTTCAATCTTCGTGTCTACATATTTGCAAACGTCTGCCGCTAGAAGGTCTCGAATTGCAGGATGCAACATGGCAGTATATAACGTAACTGTCCATGCGTGCGAAACAGCTTCCTGCAATCGTGTTAAGAATTCGAAGAATTCTTCCACGGCATAACAATGAAAGACCACACGTACAAGTGCTGCGACAGCATTAAGTATCTGATGCCCATGGTACACTTCTGCTAGAAAGGGATCATATAGGGCTTGCAGGCATCCCACCAGGTCCAGGGTCATTCTCGCTGTTTAGCGAGATCAGACGAATCCCATCTCGTGGTCAATTGTAATTCAATGTGTGCCAATCTTACGTTAGTTCGGTGGTTCGTCAGTGAAATACTTTTAGGAAAAGGAGCGCAGTATTATGGCCTCCTCTTTGATATCATTAACGTCACAGAGTGTCTAGTCAGACAGTTTCGATGCATTTACTGACTTAACAGAAGACCAAAACTTCTTAGTATCTTCTGTCCAGTTGGTAGATAGTACTTTGGAGTTCGCTGAACGGGTCACGCATGGCTACCCTTATGCTAATTTGGCCGCCGTTGTTTGTCTTTTGGGCTTTGCCCACATTTAAACCTATAGTGAAGCGCTTGCTTTGTAACAGGGCAGTTGAACCACGTCGGTCTTCCCCATTCCTTACAATTATGCTTGTCACATACCTGTCTAAGGCGTATATCATTGAGGTTTGGCCATTGATGCTCAACATTTTCGGTCCTTGAGATGAATATTTTCTAGTGGACCCTGTAACTTACAAATTGGGGACGAAGGGTACACTTAGCATGGAACGTCAAGGCCTCTATAATGTCACCCCTTAGACACAACCACTAGCAACTCAAGAAATAAATTAACAATTTATTTTAGACCACATTAATCAGATAGCTAACATACAACCAACATGTGGCCATCATTAAGATTATATCGAAAAATGACACTTTCTTCTTAAGCAAGCAGCAAATTACATCAGAAGTGATTTACAGAAATGTGGAAAGTGGCACCATTATATATATATATATATATATATATATATATATATATATATATATATATATATATATATATATATCCTCTTATTTCATATATATATATATATATATATGTATATAAATTTTTAAATTTGCTTGCCAATGAATTATATTAACTGTAATTCTTACTTGTGTTATTGCTCAAAGTAAGATATTGCAGTTAATATAATTCACTGGCAGGCAAATTAAAAAAATTATACGTGCGAGTTTATCAAACCGGCAGTGAAGCCAGGCTGACCTGGGCAAAAGGTGACTGAACTTCAAATGCCGGAAGCAGCAGATCAGTCGTCCAAAACAACACCTAAACGCCGGGGCCCAACCGGGAGTCACTTCGCATTAGACGACACGTCACAGCACTGAAGTAGAACGTGGCGCCGCTCCCACACACCCCAACTCACAGGGAACTGGAACACAAACAGATCCCAGAAAACATGGCAAACACCAAGCGAACGTCAATTAATATAAGAGAGCATTAATGTAAATTAAGAAACCAATAAGTGCTACTAATAGAAGTGAAAGATTTTGCAGCAATATCAATGCCGTAAAATATTTAAACTAAAAATGTACACAAATACAATGCTGAAAATATAGAATCAGACCATTACACCCTCATAGTTTCTCAAACAATATTTCCACACGTGATTAAGACGGACAATGTGTACAAAGATGAAATGGAAAATTTTCGAGCTACTATCACGTTATTTAAATGCACAACTTTGCTGTAAAACATTTAAACTAAGAAATGTACACAAATCCAATGCTGAAAGTATAGTATCAGGCATTTACACTCTCATATTTTTCCAAACAGTATCTCCACATATGATAAAGACCGATAAAGTGTACAAGATGAAATGGAGAAATTACAAGATAATATTACTTTATTCAGATGCACAATTTCAGCACAAACTATGTTTGAGCAGCTTAATTTTCTTGCATAGATTTGCAATGTAACTGAATTGTTTAAGTTTGATATGCAGCAAATTACAACTAGCCTATGACCTGATATCTTCAATAGCTTACAGTCACTACATCTTTCGGGTATGCTGATTTCCTGAAGGAAGTACTGACTACTGCTCTCTCTCCGGTCACACCTCTTGCCGGCTCCTCTTATTTCATCAAGACATACACTAGACCAACCAAACAACCCACAAACGCCGGGCGGAGTGGCCGTGCGGTTCTAGGCGCTACAGTCTGGAACCGTGTGACCGCTACGCTCGCAGGTTCCAATCCTGCCTCGGGCATGGATGTGTGTGATGTCCTTAGGTTAGTTAGGATTAAGTAGTTCTAAGTTCTAGGGGACTGATGGCCAGAGCAGTTAAGTCCCATAGTGCTCAGAGCCATATTTTGTGAACCCACAAATGACAGTCGCTACAACGCAAATGGTTCCACGAAACGAAGGCACCTAAACCACTTACACCTACGATGGAGAGTGAGATTGTCTCGAGGAAATGGTCTGTTCGAGAAAACAGGTACCAACGCAAGGCGACGAGCAGCGCCCAGAGTTGACATCAGGCAGGTGCACCACTAACTTGCGACCGTAATGCAAGGTAGACCGGCCGCGCCACTGCTGGTAGAGCCCGCGTGTTTTGCTCCTTCGTCCCCCGAAGCACGTGATAGGGCCTCGTTGCGAGTCCGACTACCAACTCTCCTACCGCAAATACCTGCCGCCAGATCACAACAGGAGTAAAGATCGTGGTACAGCCGGGTAATTGATAGTACTGCCAAAGAGCTGGTATGCCAGAAAAGGCGCACCACGGCTCAGACCTCTCAGGAAATGTGAAAACTTATTCTGACCCGCGCTAAGCAGAAGTGCCTTACTATCTTCCTCAATCCTACTTATAGCCGTATTCAGTGACGCTGTAACGGCCACTGACAACTATTCTCCTCTTCTCGTTAAGTGAATCAAAAAGTTACGGCCTACTGGTGACCAGGACATCTATGATGCCACGTTGACGAGCCTATATATGGTAAGTTGAAATCTCACCTAACACTGTTGTTGTTGTCTTCAGTCCTGAGACTGGTTTGATTCAGCTCTCCATGCTACTCTATCCTGTGAAAGCTTCTTCATCTCCCAGCACTTACTGAAACCTACATCCTTCTGAATCTGCTTAGTGTATTCATCCCTTGGTCTCCCTCTACGATTTTTACCCTCCACGCTGCCCTCCTATGCTAAATTTGTGATCCCTTGATGTCCTACCACCCGGTCCCTTCTTCTTGTCAAGTTGTGCCACAAACTCCTCTTCTCCTCAATGCTATTCAATACCTCCTCATTAGTTATCTGATCTACCCATCTAATCTTCAGCATTCATCTGTAGCACCACATTTCGAAAGCATCTATTCTCTTCTTGTCCAAACTACACTCCTGGAAATTGAAATAAGAACACCGTGAATTCATTGTCCCAGGAAGGGGAAACTTTATTGACACATTCCTGGGGTCAGATACCTCACATGATCACACTGACAGAACCACAGGCACATAGACACAGACAACAGAGCATGCACAATGTCGGCACTAGTACAGTGTATATCCACCTTTCGCAGCAATGCAGGCTGCTGTTCTCCCATGGAGACGATCGTAGAGATGCTGGATGTAGTCCTGTGGAACGGCTTGCCAAGCCATTTCCACCTGGCGCCTCAGTTGGACCAGCGTTCGTGCTGGACTTGCAGACCGCGTGAGACGACACTTCATCCAGTCCCAAACATGCTCAATGGGGGACAGATCCGGAGATCTTGCTGGCCAGGGTAGTTGACTTACACCTTCTAGAGCACGTTGGGTGGCACGGGATACATGCGGACGTGCATTGTCCTGTTGGAACAGCAAGTTCCCTTGTCGGTCTAGGAATGGTAGAACGATGGGTTCGATGACGGTTTGGATGTACCGTGCACTATTCAGTGTCCCCTCGACGATCACCAGTGGTGTACGGCCAGTGTAGGAGATCGCTCCCCACACCATGATGCCGGGTGTTGGCCCTGTGTGCCTCGGTCGTATGCAGTCCTGATTGTGGCGCTCACCTGCACGGCGCCAAACACGCATACGACCATCATTGGCACCAAGGCAGAAGCGACTCTCATCGCTGAAGACGACACGTCTCCATTCGTCCCTCCATTCACGCCTGTCGCCACACCACTGGAGGCGGGCTGCACGATGTTGGGGCGTGAGCGGAAGACTGCCTAACGGTGTGCGGGACCGTAGCCCAGCTTCATGGAGACGGTTGCGAATGGTCCTCGCCGATACCCCAGGAGCAACAGTGTCCCTAATTTGCCGGGAAGTGGCAGTGCGGTCCCCTACGGCACTGCGTAGGATCCTACGGTCTTGGCGTGCATCCGTGCGTCGCTGCGGTCCGGTCCCAGGTCGACGGGCACGTGCACCTTCCGCCTACCACTGGCGACAACATCGATGTACTGTGGAGACCTCACGCCCCACGTGTTGAGCAATTCGGCGGTACGTCCACCCGGCCTCCCGCATGCCCACTATACGCCCTCGCTCAAAGTCCGTCAACTGCACATACGGTTCATGTCCACGCTGTCGCGGCATGCTACCAGTGTTAAAGACTGCGATGGAGCTCCGTATGCCACGGCAAACTGGCTGACACTGACGGTGGCGGTGCACAAATGCTGCGCAGCTAGCGCCATTCGACGGCCAACACGGCGGTTCCTGGTGTGTCCGCTGTGCCGTGCGTGTGATCATTGCTTGTACAGCCCTCTCGCAGTGTCCGGAGCAAGTATGGTGGGTCTGACACACCGGTGTCAATGTGTTCTTTTTTCCATTTCCAGGAGTGTATTTATCGTCCATGTTTCACTTCCATACATGGCTACACTCCATATAAATACTTTCAGAAACGACTTCCTGACACTTAAATCTATACTCGATGTTAACAAATTTCTCTTCTTCAGAAACGCTTTCCTTGCCATTGCCAGTCTACATTTTATATCCTAACACTATATTATAATATTTTAATCACCTAGTGTCTTTCAGTGTACACAAATAGTAGCCCAAAAGTATTCTGGGCCTGATACAACTGCTCTGTAGACCTGCACTTCCAGCAAGTAGTATTGTTGAAGGGACACTGGACGTCGAAATGGTGAGCTACTGCCCGGGGTACGGGTGCGTCGCCCGGCGAAGATTGACGGCAATGGCCCACCAGGGGAACATATGGCCTCTGCAGAGAAAATAGGGCCATCCTTTAGAGGACCCAAAAAGAGAACACTGGTAACGAGTCGCAGAGTACTTCAAGTATGTGGATTCGCCTTCCATGAACAAAAATCGCCCACTATTCGTACAACAGATGCTTTATTGTTTATCCTTACACTGATCAGCGTTTTAATTTCTTCTTCTCGTCTTATGATCTGTCAAAAAGCACTATATCCTAATGAAAATTTATATTTCTCTTGCCTATCACTTTATTCGTCATTTTGTGCCCGAATGCGTTGAACGTATCTCAATATCATTCATTACGAAGCTTCTTTCTCATTCTGACCGCTTATCTACCCACTTTCTCTTCTAGTGCATCTCCTGTAACCCATTACACAGCCGTACAGTGTTCGAAAAAATTTGTTTTCTTGCCCTTGTTTCTTCAAGGTACTTCCCCTACCTAGGTCTCCATTTTACTATTATCCATCTCTTATTTGGTGTTCACAGTTCACTCCGCCGAGTCGTCTGATGATCTGTCGGCAAAAAGCGTCCACATGTAACCTTCAGATCTGCCTACTGTCAATGTAACCTTCAGACTCTGCCCACTGTCAATGTCTGGGACAAACCGGCATCTCCAAGACTTCACAAATGTTCTCCTGATATGTAAATACGAATGTCACTAACTAAAATAAATTTGCCTTAAAGAGCTTCATCAAAGCTTTCTCTTTATGATTTAGCTTTTCCGTTGTGTAGGTGCATTGTATCACTGGAATGCCAAAATATTTCTAGTTTAACATCTCGCTGATTATACAATTCCAAAAAGGTATATATTACTAATTTTTATAGCATTTCTCGTTGATGAAATCAGCGGTCTAGCTAATACACTTTACAAGTGGATTAATGCAGTCTTGACGACAATAAAATATGTATTTGCAATGGGAACCGGTTTCGGTCAGACTGTGGCCATCTTCAGACCATTTATACGATGATGGTTGGCGATAGTCATATTCTGACCAGAACCGGTTAGCATTGCAATTAAATATTTTATTGTGGTCAAGGCTGTTTTTAATCCATTTTTAACACGAAGGTATTACACTACTTTCCGAAGTGCCCGAGTTGTTCCTTTGTTTTCGTTCTTTATTCTTACGAACAATAAGAATGTATTGATACAAACACCGTTCTGAACAGTATTCATACAAATGACAGTTACGAAGTTATAAACATTGTTTCACAAAAATCTTAAAGAAAGATATTTCTGACGTAGTGCATAGAAAAATGAAGTGTAAAAAGGCTGAGTGTAGCATCGGTTTTGATGAAACATGCAATTCCCATAAAAATTATATGCATACATTGGATGTGTGTCTCGTTTATACCTCAATTCATCAACGGCAGTAATTTTTCCATCAGTGCCACACATTTCCAGTGCTTGGAGTCAACAAAAAAGCACTTGCCTCCGAGATTAGGTTCTCAGCAGACAGATTTTTGTCATCGCAGCGGTAGGAAGACAGTCTATGTTTTAAAGTGGTCTCAGTTAATACGCTAATGATATTGTCCACAATGTATATGGTATATATAGTACGAATATAGTACAAATGCATAGTACTCCTTTGATTGATGTTGGTATGTACATTTTGCAATATGACATGCAAATTTGGCAGTGCGAAGGCATTATGTCTCAATGGTAGCATTGTGTTATGTTTTACGTTTTATCGCTTAACAGTTCGTAAGTGCTTAATGAACGAATTCCACTGGAACCACAGGAATCTGCATTGGCACATGGGCGGCTTAACCATGACCCTGTCTGCCAGTCCCGTCTCCTTACTCTACACTAGTCCTACTGGTACCGAAATTTACGTACTTCCTTCTCTCTCCAGTATTTACTTACGTTGCATTAAGTAAGTGCCTAAATCCAATGAAAATTTGATAGAAAAGTCTGTTATACAATATGTTTGACACTTCAGTTATTAGTTTTTAGAAACTCTATTTTGGATTTTTAATTTTTATGCATGTTACAAGAAACTCGAATTTGTTAAAATTCATTTAATGTTTCTTTTGTTTTTAGGTTTCATATACATTTAATTTGCTGAAAAAAGATCTACATCTACATCATACTCTGCAAGCCACCTAATGGTGTGTGGCGGAGGGTACTTTCGCTACCACTATCTGACCCTCCCACCAGTTGCACTCGCGTGGAATCAATGATTGTGTCTGAGCCTCTGTATTGGCTATAATTTCTCTAATTTTCTCCTCGTGGTCAATACGCGAGATGTATATGGGGAGAAGTAACACGTTGACCAACAGGCCGGCCAGAGTGGCCGAGCGGTTCTAGGCGCTACAGTCTGGAACCGCGCCACCGCTATGGTCGCAGGTTCGAATCCTGCCTCTGGCATGGATGTGTGTGATGTCCTTAGGTTAGTTAGGTGTAAGTAGTTCTAAGTTCTAGGGGACTGATGATCACAGCAGTTAAGTCCCATAGTGCTCAGAGACATTTGAACCATTCGTTGACCAACTCTTCCTGAAAAGTTCTGTCCCCAAATTTCTATAGTAACTTTGCCCATGATGCACAACTCCTCTCTTGTAACGCCTGCCAGTGGAGTTCGTTTAGCATCTCCGTAACGCTCTCTCGCCAGCTAAACGATTCCATGACAAAACGCGCTGCTCTTCCTTGGATCTTCTCTGTCTCCTCTATCAGTCCAATCTGATAGGGATCCCAAATAGATGAACAATACTCAAAGAATGGGAAAACAAGCGCTTTATAAGCCACTTCTTTCGTGGATGAGTTACATTTCCTTAGGATTCTTCCGATGAATCTGAGTCTGGTGTCTGATTTTCCCAGTATTTGTCTTCTTTGGTCGTTTCACGTAAGGTCGCTCTGCACAGTTACGCCTAGATATTTCACGGCAGGCGCTCTTTCGAGGTGTTTATCATCAATGGTGTAGCTTTACAGTAGTGGATTTCTTTTCCTACGTATGCGCAGTATGTTGCGTTCATTTACGTTCAGAGTCAAGTGCCAGAGCCTGTACCATTCATCAATTCCCTGCAGGTCGTTCTGCAGAGTCTTGCTATCTTCTGGCGTTGCTTTGATGTAGACAACTGCGTCATCTGTGAAGAGGCTTGAAGAGTATCCAACGATTTGTACTAGATCATTTATACACATCGTAAACAGCAATGGTCCTATCACACTTCCCTGTGGTACCCCTGATATATTACCTTTACATCTCTCGATTTAGTTCCGTTAAGAGCGACGTGTTGAGTTCTCCCTGCAAGAAAGTCTTGAATCCAATCGCAGGTCTGATCCGATTTTTCTTAAGCTCGGAGTGTTTTCGTTAAACGGCACTGCGGGACAGTGTCAGATGCCTTACTGAAATAAAGGAGCACGACATCAACTTGAGCGCCGTTGCCCACTGCGCTGTGAATTTCATGGAGGAACAGAGCGAGCTGAGTTTCGCAGAATCTCTGTTTGCGGAATACATGTTGATTTTTATAGAGGAGATGTTCATTTTCCAAAAAGTCATAATTCTTGAGCATAAAATAAGTTCCATAATACTACAACAGATTGACGTCAACGATATAGGTCTATAGTTATGTGGATCTGTCTTACGGCCATTCGTTTTTAACGGCAAAGATCTGCGTTATTTTCCAGTCGTTCGGTACCTTCCGCTGCTCAAGCGATATACGATAAATTACTGGAAGAAGGGGAGCAATTTTTTTCGCATAGAATCTTATAGGTATCTTCTCCGGTCCTGACGTTTTTACACTACTAAGCGATTGTAGCTGCTTTTCAATTCCGCGATCGGTGATCTCAGTATCTGCCATTTCGAGGTTCGCGCGAAGATTTAAAAGAGGGACAGTGTTACGATCTTCTGCAGTGCAACAACGTCAGAAGACCGAATTCAGTATTTCCACCTTCTCTTTGTTACCTTCCGTTTCGGTGCCGGTGTGGTCGCTGAGAGAATGAATAGATGATTATGACCCACTTACTGATTTTGCATACGACCAAAATCTCTTAGGGTTTTTACTCAAGTCGGTTGACACTCTATTACTTTCAAAATCACTAAACGCTTCTCTCATTGCTCTCCTTATGTTCATTTTCGCTTCGTTCTGTTTTTGTTTGTTAGCTAGATTTTTACTTGTCTTGAATCTGAGATGAAGTGCTTCCTTGTTTACGTAGCGCTTTTCTAACATGGTTAATAAAACCACGGTGGATCTTTCCCATCGCTTAAAACCTTACTCGGAGCATACTTGTCTAGGGCATATTGAACAATGTCTTTGAAGTTTTTCAATTTGTTCTCGACATCTTCGTCTTCACCACCTAATATTTGACGCTGACTCCTGAGGTATTCTGAAATATGTATCCTGTCACCCTTGCTGAGCAAATATATCTTTCTACCTTTCTTAACATTCTTTGTAGGACCCGTCGTCATAGATGCTGTCACAGCATTATAATCACTGATACCTTCATCTATGTTAAATGATTCATTTAGTTCAGGTCTGTTTGTTGCCAGGAAGTATAAGACGTTATCCTCTCGAGTTGGCTCTTTGTCTGCTCAAGGTAATTTTTGAACGAGACATCCAGAACAATGCCAGACGAATCCTGTCCCTGGTACCAGTTTTGATGGCATAACACTCTCAATCTATACCTTTGAAGTTAAAGTCACCCCCTACGAGGACGGCAAGACCAGTAAAATTACTAATGAAGTTCTGCAAGTTCTGTCTGAAGCGCTCTAAAACTATAGATTCTGACCCAGGTTGTCTATAAAAGCATCCGATCATCATTTTTGACCATTCTTTGATGCTCAATTTCACCCAGATTAATTCACATTCGGAATTTGTGAAATTTTTTACTGCAATAAACTCGCCACCACCACTAGCGATTAATCTATCCTTATGACAAACGTTCCAATCTGAACTTAGGAATTCGTTGTCATTGACGTCTGGTTTCAACTAGCTTTTTGTTGCCAGTACTATCTGTGTATTATAACCTTCAGTGAAAGATACTAATTCTGGGCCTTTCCTTGGTGCTCCTGCAGTTTACTAAAATTATATTAATCTTTTCTATTTCTGACCTAAGAGACCCACGATTCTCTGAGCTCACTGTGGCTGATTTAACAGGAAAATCGTCGTTGATCCCAAGGGGGGGAGGGGGTTCTCTAACCTTAAGAAGCCACATGTGCACCCCACACGTACTCCGCTATCCTAGTAGCCGCTTCCCGCGTGTAGTGAACACCTGACCTATTAAGGGGAACCCTATAATTCTACACCCGATAGCAGAGGTCGAGATATTCGCATCCGATACCGTCAGAGAGTCATCTGAACCTCTGGTTTAGACCTTCCACTCAGCTCCAAACCAGAGGACCGCGATCAATCCTGTTGACGATGTTACAAGTAGACAGCCTGTACCCCGAGTGATCTGCTATTTGCCTTCACCAAATCAGCTGGAAGGAGCCAAGGATGGCCTCAGAACCCAAGCGGCAATCGTTATTCATGCCGACATGTGCCACTACACGCTATCGGTTGCATCCAGTGCTCTCGATAGCCGCCGGCAGGGCCTCCTCCAGATCACGTATGAGACCTCCCGGCAAACATACCGAATGCACACTCAAATTCTTTCCCGTCTTGCCTGTTACCTCCTTAAGGGGCTCCATCACCCGCCTAACATTAGAGTTCCCGATGACAAGCATACCCATTCTCTGTACTTGTCCGGACTGGGCAGGAAAATCGACCGTTGGCCCAACAGGAGAGGCTTACCCGTGCTGGATCAGAGATGTCATCAGGACTGGGTAGCACCTCGACCTTTGTTAAGACATAGGGAGCCAGCCGCAAGGCCTGCTCCCTCTTTCGCCTTCCGCTCAGTGACACGTGAACCCACCACTTTCTGCCACCCACTCTGGACGGACCGGTGAGATGTTGCGTATCAGAAACCGCAGCATCGTCCAGGTCGCCATCGGACTCCAGTGGCACCAAGGGTCTCGTCACTGGCGCCCAGACGTCACCGCAACTTTTAGTATTAGCTAGAAACTTGTCGACGGTAGCCAACGCAGTTTCCAGCTGTTTTCGGACAGCAGCTAACTCTCCTAGTGTCCGCTCACAACAAGCACAGTGTATAAAATAGATATGATGCCTCAAACGATGCTACTGCCTTTGAAATGTATACAAAATACAACAAAGAAGAAGGAAGTAACACCACATGTTGCTGTGCAGATTTCTCACTGTACTCTGAGGCTGCAAGCTATTAAACAGATATAAATTTCTCTATTGAAGTTGATGTATGTACAGATACCTGTTACCGTGTTCATGTCCATTGTGTGCTATTCTGCTAAGGAAAACTACGTACTGATGAGGCGCATGAACGCAGCGGTTCGCTTCATACTTGCTGGCAATGTGCTTGTATAGGTGCTGTGTAAGATACGAGCAACACGACCTTCTCAACAGTAATTATCATTGCAAGGTCACAGGTTAATATACGCGCTAGATAAGATAGAAATGTGTTGAAGTCAAGCATGCGAACGTACATGTATTGTGTTGTACAGGTGCCGGATGTCAGTTTGTGAGATGGAGATCCATTTCGGTCGCTCTTGGTCGGTCAGTACAGGGACCGTCAATGTTGGTCATGGATGGCCCTGGAATTGTCATCAGATAATGTCCCATATGTGCTCGGTTGGAGACAGATCTGGTGATCGAGCTGGCCAAGGTATCATGTCGACACTCCGTAGACAATGTTGATTTACAACAGCGGTAGGTGAGTGAGCGTTATCCTGTTGAAATGCGCCCCTGGATTGCTGTTCATAAATGACAACACAATAGGTCGAATCATCATATTGACGTACAAAGTTGCAGTCAAGGTGCGTGCCATTATCACGACAGTGCTGCTGCAGTCATACGAAATCGCATTCCAGACCATAGTTCTCCGTCTAAGTCCAGTGTATTTAGTAGGCAGACAGGTTCGTGGCAGGCCCTCAACTGGCTCCCTTCTGACTAACACACGGCCATCACTGGTGGAAAGCAACAGATTTCCACCCTGCAATGAGCTCTCCCTTGCCAACACTGAAGCTGCAGATAATGGGGGTTTGGGGTCAGTGGAACGCACGCTATATGACAAGCAGCTCAGAGCTGTCCTTGAAGAACTGATTCGTAACAGTTCGTTGTGTCTCTGTGGCGTCAACTGCTGATGCAGTACGATGCGCCAGAGCTATATTCCAAACACGATGGTCTTCCCACTCGGTAGTGTCACGTGGCCTCCCGGAGCCCGGTCTTATTGCGACTGTACATTCTCGTGACCACCGATGCTAGCGACCAAGTACAGTCGCTAAATTTCTGCCAAGTCTTTCTGCAGCAACAGAGGAGGAACATACAGCTTCTCGTAGGCCTCTTACGCGATCTCGTCCAAATTCAGTGAGGTGCTGACAATGGAGCTTTAGTCACATTAAAGGCACTCTTGTCCGCAGCTCGTGGTCGTGCGCTAGCGTTCTCGCTTCCCACGCCCGGGTTCCCGGGTTCGATTCCCGGTGGGGTCAGGGATTTTCTCTGCCTCGTGATGACTGGTTGTTGTGTGATGTCCTTAGGTTACTTAGGTTTAAGTAGTTCTAAGTTCTATGGGACTGATGGCCATAGATGATAAGTCCCATAGTGCTCAGATCCAAAGGCACTATTGGTCAACTCAACTTTCCATGCGCAGTCTCAACGCTCACGACCGTTACAGGGTGAATTTAAAGCAAATCTGATTTGCATCCTCATAGTGACAGCTAGCGGAACTCTTACGCTATTGGTGCGTTATCTGAATAAATGTCATCTGTTAGATGTAGAAACACGCCTTTCGTTTATATGACACACATCCTTCTCGCTGTTGCGATTTTTTTCCGTCAGTGTATTTTATTCGATCCAAGACCGATTTATGTTAAGGAAATGTTATTATCAAATGGTGACATACCCTTGAATATGTTAGTTAATAATATTATGACACCTAGATTCATTTTGGCTGTTACCCTTTACGAGTCACTGTGAAGCGCTAAGGAAACTGTACCACCGATGTCTCATCCATCTTCCGCAGCTATCCTCTTCAGAGGAACTAAACCGTTTATATGTTGTCAAAAACTATATTTAGCTGCTATTAGTTTCAGTTACATGCGTGAACAATCTTCTAGCACTTTTCTGTAGCTTTTGTTTTCTAGCGCATTCAGCTTGTTGCCTTAAGTTAAATAAACAATAATTAATGCTGTTCTCAAGTATCACAAACATACTTTTTGAGCCGTGGTAAAAATTGCTGTTTTGAAGAGCGCGCTGCAGCGCTTAGTGTGAAGCAGTCGCCCTCCGTTTCTGGCGGTGGCGCCACTGTGGCAATCGCAGCTTTGATGTCTCCCTCTGGTGGGAAAGAGGAAAGGGAGCCTGTTCACGTGCATTTAAGGGGCGCTATGAGCTCGCCAGTCGGTCAGTCTGAGAGTCGGTACAGTGAGTCGACAGAGTCAGTCGGAAGGCAGACACTCGCATGTTAGTCAGTCGGCTCTAACTCCCAGTCGCTCTTGGGTTGTGGACTAAGTCGGGTTCGTTGTTACTCCGCTGTTGCACAAGTTGGCAGTCAGCAGCAGGCAGGTCCGCACGGTGCAAGTACGCGCCGGGACCGTGGTCGACGCAAATGGAAGGCCGTTGGTCGATCGGTCGGCTGGTCGTCGGATGGCGACATGTGGTCTGCTGAGCACGGACACCAGGATCAGTCGGGAAGAGTTGGCAGCCAGCAACAGTCGGGTCCGTATGGTGTTAGTATTCGCCGGGACCGCTGTCGATGAAAGTGAGCTGCCGTTGGTCGTTTGCACGGCCAGTCGTCTTAGTCGTCGACGTCTTGAATCCTCAGGATGAACACCATTTTCCGAGTCGGTATGTGGTTGGACCTTGTTGGTTCGTTGGGACTGAGCGGCGACGTAGTCTCCACAGCGCGAAGCCAGGCCGGGGCTTTTGGCGGCGGGCACGTGCTGTTGCATTTGGAGGCGCTAGCTTCCACGGTGACTTTTCGCTTTCCTCCGAAGCAGGATCCTCAACTTGAGTAATTAGTTACTTCTTTTTATATCTCGACTGTAACGATTTGTTCGTTATTTGTGGATTGTTGTTTTCTCAGCCGTTCACGCGTGTGATAACAAGTGGTGTGTGTTGTTGTCTAGAACCCGCAGCCTTCTTCCGTAGTGATTTGACAGTTGTGACTTGTGTTTTCTGTATTCTTTTAATCTTGTCTTGAGTGGTATCTAATGCCTTGATCTTTGTGAGTCCGAATTATAAGGTGTAGGTATCTCGGTTTACTCGACATCGGCCGATAGTCTCTACTGTTTGTGCAGTTGGATCTGACGGTTGGAATTCGGTCCGATTTTCGGTCGGAGTGCTAGTATATCTGTCGTTCGGAGCTGTCCCTGGCATGTTTGTCGGATTCGGTGTGTTAACGAATTTATTGCTTGGAGTGTAACGGCCTAATTCCTGAAATATGTTTTTATCTTGCCTATCATCTTGAGAGGCGGTATATGTGTACTGTAGAGCATGTTAACTCGTTTGGCCAACCTTGTATAATTTTATATAAGATTGTATTTCATGTGCTTTTATTTAAATGGTCATTTTAGTATATAAAGTTGCCACCCTTACACCACCGTAAGACTTTCCTTAGAAGTTAAATCAAGTTGCACCTTCGGTGGCAAGTTAATCTTTTAATTTTAGTGTTTTGTACCATCTCACCCCTCCTACGGGGTGCATAGTTTGTGTGCTTGTGTGAATTGATAAAACTTTTACTTTAACGTAATCTGGTGTGTTGCAGATTTGCACCAGTGTAGTCTTTCAGAGGTTGTTGTGAGCGGTCGTGACTACAGCCGTGTCAAAAGGGAGTGGCAAGGTTCTCAGCCCGAAAGCTCATACACTTAAAAAATTTGTTTCTTTCTGCCTCTGAATAAATTGTAACTTGATATTTAGAAGGTGCTTTCCGCTTATAATGTTAAATCTGTTTCTTTTTTTTTTAAAAAAAAGCTTTTAGGAATAAAATTCCCATTTGTTAAAAGCAATTTGATTTTGATTTCATCAGTTACTCCCTGGCAACTACTTCCATGCTCACATAGTGTGATTAAAAGTGTTAATGTTCTTGATGAATCGCTAGTAAATAAAATAAATTTTTAAGAATACTCTTTGTAATTAAATCCACGGTTTACTTTTGTAATTTCGACTAGTATGCACTTTCGTTACACAAGGCGGCAAGTACCGTACGCCATTTCTGCCTAAGTTTTCCTTAATCTGCCCATATCCCAGTCCTAGTGAAAAGTTCGTTTCCGCCTCTATGAAAAACATATTCACCTTACCTGCAGGCTATTGCTTTGCAGATTCACCACATAATGCCACTCAGGGCGATGATGATGATAATGTTTGTTTTGTGAGGCGCTCAACTGCGCGGTCATCAGCGCCCGTACACATTCCCAATCTGAACACAGTCCAATCTAGCCACTTTCATGAATGATGATGGAATGACGTGGACAACACAAACACCCATTTCCCGGGCAGAGAAAATCCTCAATCCGGCCGGGAATCGAACCCTGGACCCAGTGATCCAGAGGTGCCAGCGCTAACCACTAGATCACCAGCTGCGGACCACTGAGGTCAAGCTCAAATACCAACAACAATTCGCTCTCTATATGTGGCGCGAAGTACCAAATTTGAAAAACTACAGCATAAATACAAGGTGCGCATGCTTTTCATCAACGAACGAACTAACTTTACAGGAGGACTGCGATGTGCATTATTTGAAGAATAATTTAGCAGGTCCTATAAGCGCAGTATTTGCCCCTTTGTCCAACGTAAGTGCAGATGTGTCCATGTGGCAACTGTGTATTACTTGCGTATAATAATAACGCTTAACTTAATGCTAACTACTTGTGATCATAAAAAAAGAATAGTACATTGTATTCTGTGACGGCCCTTGTACATGCGTCAACCTAGGAACCACGTAATGAGGTTTTTAACAGCAGCTGATTGTGTAACAACACGAACATGTCTTTCAAGAAATGTAACATAGCTGTGGAGCTAAACGTGGTTAAAAATTGGACACTGAATGTGTAAACCAACGCACTTACACGATATACATACACTCCTGGAAATGGAAAAAAGAACACATTGACACCGGTGTGTCAGACCCACCATACTTGCTCCGGACACTGCGAGAGGGCTGTACAAGCAATGATCACACGCACGGCACAGCGGACACACCAGGAACCGCGGTGTTGGCCGTCGAATGGCGCTAGCTGCGCAGCATTTGTGCACCGCCGCCGTCAGTGTCAGCCAGTTTGCCGTGGCATACGGAGCTCCATCGCAGTCTTTAACACTGGTAGCATGCCGCGACAGCGTGGACGTGAACCGTATGTGCAGTTGACGGACTTTGAGCGAGGGCGTATAGTGGGCATGCGGGAGGCCGGGTGGACGTACCGCCGAATTGCTCAACACGTGGGGCGTGAGGTCTCCACAGTACATCGATGTTGTCGCCAGTGGTCGGCGGAAGGTGCACGTGCCCGTCGACCTGGGACCGGACCGCAGCGACGCACGGATGCACGCCAAGACCGTAGGATCCTACGCAGTGCCGTAGGGGACCGCACCGCCACTTCCCAGCAAATTAGGGACACTGTTGCTCCTGGGGTATCGGCGAGGACCATTCGCAGCCGTCTCCATGAAGCTGGGCTACGGTCCCGCACACTGTTAGGCCGTCTTCCGCTCACGCCCCAACATCGTGCAGCCCGCCTCCAGTGGTGTCGCGACAGGCGTGAATGGAGAGACGAATGGAGACGTGTCGTCTTCAGCGATGAGAGTCGCTTCTGCCTTGGTGCCAATGATGGTCGTATGCGTGTTTGGCGCCGTGCAGGTGAGCGCCACAATCAGGACTGCATACGACCGAGGCACACAGGGCCAACACCCGGCATCATGGTGTGGGGAGCGATCTCCTACACTGGCCGTACACCACTGGTGATCGTCGAGGGGACACTGAATAGTGCACGGTACATCCAAACCGTCATCGAACCCATCATTCTACCATTCCTAGACCGGCAAGGGAACTTGCTGTTCCAACAGGACAATGCACGTCCGCATGTATCCCGTGCCACCCAACGTGCTCTAGAAGGTGTAAGTCAACTACCCTGGCCAGCAAGATATCCGGATCTGTCCCCCATTGAGCATGTTTGGGACTGGATGAAGCGTCGTCTCACGCGGTCTGCACGTCCAGCACGAACGCTGGTCCAACTGAGGCGCCAGGTGGAAATGGCATGGCAAGCCGTTCCACAGGACTACATCCAGCATCTCTACGATCGTCTCAATGGGAGAATAGCAGCCTGCATTGCTGCGTAAGGTGGATATACACTGTACTAGTGCCGACATTGTGCATGGTCTGTTGCCTGTGTCTATGTGCCTGTGGTTCTGTCAGTGTGATCATGTGATGTATCTGACCCCAGGAATGTGTCAATAGAGTTTCCCCTTCCTGGGACAATGAATTCACAGTGTTCTTATTTCAATTTCCAGGAGTGTAGTTCGCTTGCCGGAAAGTTACTCTGTAGTCACGTGGTCCCGGAGGAGGTTCGAGTCATCACTCGGGCATGGATGTGTGTGTTTGTCCTTAGGATAATTTAGGTTAAGTAGTGTGTAAGCTTAGGGACTGATGACCTTGGCAGTTAAGTCCCATAAGATTTCACACACAATTGAACATTTCTGTAGTCACGTGCCAATTTCAGTCAAATGCTGTAGAATTTTGTGGACAATGGAAGCTGACACGGCGGAAAACCGGGGCTCCAGTCTAGCAGGCAACAAATGGAATCCACCCATCGACTGGCTTAGGATCATACCCGTTGCAGTGCTTCGCCGCCGAAGCAGCGTTGCGAACAAATCTGCGCGGTAACTGACGACCATGCTTAAATGATGACGGTCATCTTGTGCTGTGGCTGGTATGAAATGCTCGACAATTCTGCCTTATTTCAAACGAGCATGGTTATGTTGCGTCCTCGACGTAGCCAATCCATACTGGCATTCGCTTTCACGATTCCGCTAAGTTAGATTACAATTCAGTGTAAGAGCTTTGGTTTACACTTACGTTACAGTCACTTAAGGGAGAGCAATGTTGACCTAAAGTTCTCGAAATCAAATGTGTAGTGCTTCTGGACTGTTGTAAGGATTCGCAGGGTCTGGTTTCCCTAGGGCTTTTCGTTCTAGAGTTACTATTTTCTAAACGACAGTACACCTTATTACATTTTACATACGTCTATTAGTCGTAGACTAATTTTTAGGTCTTGGGTAGCATTTGGAGTCCTGTGAAACGTTCTGGTGAGCCCTAAGTCTGACATTAGGTTCAAAATTCTGCTGAGAAATTTTTATGTACGTCCAAACGCGTCCAGAGAAACAAGAGCTAGTAATACCTAAGGTAAATACAAGCTTTGGGGTAATCCATGAGACGTACCTGACTGCTTTACGTAAATGTGCGATGTAGCCATAATACTTCCAATGAAATGATTCAGACCAATCACTTACTTGACCTGAGGGTGGTTTAGTAATGGTGGGTGCGGAGTGAGTAACTTCAAACAATTCAGCATAAGATTATTTTTTGAGATTCAACAGCAAACCGCCAACATCATTGGGTGCGGTACAGACCGATGCGACAAGCGTAAGATGAGAAGATGAAGAAAGTACTCGTAAATCAGGGCACTGAAAGGTAACGTAATGTTTAAAGGGAGATGATAATGCAAATATCATGGGGAACTGGAACACTGTAGTAGGAGAAGGAACTGAGGATGGTATTACGATAGCATATAGGCTGGGTAGTAGGAACGGTAGAGGAGAAATATTGACTGAGTTCGGAAATAAATTTCAGCTAGTAATGGCGAATACACTGTTCAAGAGGTGAAGGTGTATTCGGAATAGGCATCAACATGCAGGAAGATTCTTGGTAGATTACACGGTCAGACAGAGGTATTGGAAACATATACAGCATTTTCAGGTGTATCCAAGAGTAGATACGGACACAGCCACAATTCAGTAATAAACAGTTGAGTTGAATGGTATTGTCCGGAAAAGTCATTGTAAAAAGAAGTGGGATACCGAAGTGCTGAGGACTACAGAGGTACGTTTGAAGTTATCTGAGCCTCTAGATACTTCGGAAATGGATGCCACAGTACACAGTTCTGTTGAAGAGGAGAAATCTTTAAAAAGGGCAATATCAGATATAGGTGGTCAAAGAAAGTAACTGGAAGAAACATTGGGTAACAGGAGAAATATTTCAACTTACCGACGAAACATGGACGTACAAAAATGTTCAGGGGAACACGGGAATACAGTAGTACACGTCACTTAGAAATGAAACAGATACGATGCGCAGGGAAGCCAAGGTACAAAGGCTGTTTAAAGAATATGAAGAGACTGAAAATAAAATTGTTATCGGAAAGACTTATTCAAAATACGGGAAAGTAAAAATGAATCTTTGAAGTTAAGCAAGCAGAGCAGATAGGTGGAAACAGCACAGGTGAAGACCTCTATGAAGTGAAGGAAGTCTATTACGAAGTGACAGAAAAAGAAATATAAGTCGTTATAGTAGGCGCAAGAGATACAGATTTTAACATATCCTTGGAGAAGTTGTATTCAAATAAAACACTAGACATAAGTGACGATCCTCTTTAGGGAAAATATCACCTGCACAGAGCCGAAGACAGCAACGGCAAATAAGTGCTTGTATGCATCCAAGGTGCTGACAAGAATAACATAGAGAAAGAGGGATAATAATACAGAAATTTTGTTGGATGACTATCAGTTTGGCTTTTGGACAGATGAAGAGAGGTGGCTCTGACGTTGTATTTGATAATAAAGCGTACCTTAAGACCCCCTCGATAGGGTGTGTGAATCTAGAACGAGCGTTCGACAGTGTAAATGGTGAAAAGCGCTCGGGAGTGTAAGTTGCAGGTAAAGCGGGATCATATATGCATAATAACCAAGGAGGAACAATAATACTGGGTGACAAAAACTCAAGTTCTCGAATTAGAAAGGTTGTAAAGCACGGGTGCAACAACCTGTGTATTCAAAAATGGTTCATATGACATTAAGCACTATGAGATTTAACATCTATGGTCATCAGTCCCCTAGAACGTAGAACTACTTAAACCTAACGAATCTAAGGACATCACATACATCCATGCCCGAGGCAGGATTCTAACCTGCGACCGTAGCGGTCACGCGGTTCCGGACTGAAGCGCCTAGAACCGCACAGCCCCTGTGTATTCAAGAAGCTATAACTGAAATAAATGTCTGAAGACTGGTTTTCAAATTTAGGGTGAAACGATATCAATAATAAGATTCTACGATGACACCAACAGTCTCAGTGTAAGTGAAGATAAATTACATGTCATGTTTAGTGGAATGGAAAGTTAGTGAACACTAAATATGGATGGAGAGTAAACCTAAGAAAGACGAAAGTAATAAGCAGTAGCAGAAATGAGATTACTCATAAAGTTAACATCAAAATTGAGGACCCAAATCTAGATGAAGAAACTCTGCTACCTTGGAAACAAAATAACGTGTGATGCGACAACCAACAAGCACATAAAATGTAGACTATCAGAGGCATAGAGGACATCACTAGCCAAAAGATGTCTGTGGGTGGTGAGCCCATATCATGGGCGCAGGCGTTCTTGGAAGCTGTGACTCATCACAGCCATTCCTGAAAAACTCTAAGTGACGAAGCGCAGCATTCTTTCTTGCCGGAGATGGAGGCTCCAGTTGGGTAAAATAAAGAGATAAATAGTTCTGTGATAAATATGTAACATACTTTTCACAGATGCTGCAAGAAAACCACATGCATAAAAAAACCGAGGTTCTAAACTGTATACCTTAATAGTTATAAATGTGTAATTATAGAAGTTTTAAAAATTAATAAGAAATGAACTAGACGTGTTAAATGCGCTTTTGGTAAGTCATATAAAAGCTCATGACGTCAGTAAAAACTACAGTACTACACTTTCATATTTAAGCATCTATATATACAATGTAAGAAATGTCCTAAATTTATATGAAAGTTTGAAACATCCCCTTATAACAATTTATACACGATTGTGCTGATAAACCTCTTACACTATTTGCTTTTCAAACAGCTGAGCAAAACTGAACGTACTCAAACATTCACTAAAGTGACACAAAATATTCTTAGCGCAACGCAATCTGACTATCAAAAATCCCTACAAAAGAATGGCTCTGACAGACATTAAACTATACCTTTCACAAATCACTTACCTCACAAAAATCTTCGTTACTCAAGCTACTGCAATACAGCGAGCGCCACTACTGCCAGCTAAATAAAAGATTCAAACTACTGAAGGCACTAACTGCTGATAGTCTTAGCAAATGAAAGATTCTAATAGAGAACAAACAATGTATTTACCTCAATATTCATAATATATACAGCAGTTCATGACATTTTTCAAAACTCCGCCGTCTCTCTCCCCACATCCACCACTGCTGGCGGCTCACCTCCAACTGCGCAACGCTACGCGCTGTTCACATCCAGCTGCCGCTGCCAAACACTACAATGGCAGACAACAATGCAAACTAGCCACAGACTGCACACAGCACAGCCAGTGATTTTCATACAGAGCGCTACGTAACGTTGCCAATAAGAAAATATAAACAGCCTACTTACAAGTTGTGCCACTATTTTTCATACAGAAACGTCACCTGATATCAAAATTAGTATCCAACACAATTATCGAACAAATACCGCTTTAGAAGTTGAAATAGTTCGATGATTCGTCGTTTATTGGTAATTTTAGTTAAATTTCATCAAGTTGCAGCACCAGATGTGGCGAGGTTTCCCATATTTTACGCAAAACTGTTGCAAAAATTTATAAATCTTTTAATGAGATGCCACAAACTGACTGTGTGAAGTAGTTCTATGCTTTATTACGTTCTATAAATGTGCAATTATCTTTAATAATCGAGTGGTAATATGAAGTGAGTAATCACGTTACTGAAGCTTTAAGGGTCGCTTGCAGAGGCACGAGTTTCGTCTTTTACTGGCGATCGTTAAGACCAGAAGGCTGGTGAATGGCATCAACAGTCAGAGAGCCGTGAGTTTTATGTGAAAGAGACTTTTGTGATCATGAGTTGGGTGTCTAAGAATGTCTCGGGACTTCCAGGAGGGTGATTTCTGGACCGCAGGATGAAGAATTATTTATATGGTTTTCTCTGACTGGTTTTGTGTGACAACGCGAAATTTAATGTTATCTAACCAGTTTAGGGCCTTGGTGAACTACGCTAATGGTGATTAATAAACTAGTTTTCCTTTTAATGAAATTTCAGCACTGACGAATTTTTTGCTGCTGCTGTTTCCTTCAATGTGCTGCTGTAATAAATTTGTTCACAGATTCTACTGTGTGTAAAAGCTCTGCTTGCACTACATGAATACGTCTTTCACTACTTAGTTAATTATTACTGTTACAACTCATAGTCTTTATATAAGTTTATGTAAGGCCACAGTTCGCATATTTGTATACATATTTCTTGAGTAAATGGTAAGTATTTGCCTAGATATTTAAACAATTTCATTTGGCACCCGTTACTATCCTACACAAATTTTAACCACTTGTTACACGTTTCATTTATTTTATGTATGATATATTTTCATTTTCACTAACTGACAACTAGTATTTCCGCTTAAAACGATTGATAAGTTTTTGTTCGTTTGAAATTTGTCCTTAAGGACGACGGTGCTAGACCATCTCTCCCTTCCTCCACTCCTCCACCCCCCTCCTGTCAACTAGACTTCAAAAGAGCCATATTAATAATTTTTTAGGTCGTACACTGCCCACAATAATCTATCAGGTATCGTAATAATTAGTTTTACGCACCATGTGCGTGCTAACGTTGCAATCATTGTTTGAAAGTGGACTGTGAACTGTGGTGGAAACGAAGAACCAGAAAAGGAAAGCGCTTTTGTGATGTAGAGTTATAGAATGATGTCTCACTGATAAGAAATGAAGAGGTTCGCCCAAGTATCGGCAAGGATAGAGGCAAAGGTATTTGGAATACATAGACAAGAAGAATGGACAAGATGAAATGACATATTTTGAGACATCGGGGAATAACTTTCATGGTACGTGAGTGACCTGTAGGTGGTAAAAACTTTGGAACTCAGAGATTGCAATATTACCAACAAGCAACTGAGCATTTTTGATACAGGTGCTACTCTGTGATAACAAGTCTGGCAGAAACAAAAGAAGAAGCCGTGGCAGGTCGCGTTCGGATCTGATGAACTCCCCTCCCCCCTCCACTCTAGTAACATGTTGTTCTATTCCCTACTTTTGTCCCAGAAAAAAAGCTCTTCAATCGGCACAATGTTTATGGACGAGTAGACACTGGACAGAACACTCGGATTAGATGCAGCTTGTGTAAACATTATGCACAGTGGACTGAGAGAATTTATTAAACAGGATCAAAGCACTACGTGGTACATGCTCAGTGCCCTCGCACAACATAGGAGCACATTGTCAACAATTGATTCGTGCTATTTACCGTTGCGCGTATTGACATCGCGAGTCACAAATACATAGGCTAATACGACCTGCGTGGACCAGTAATTGTAATACGCTGACTGTCGACATTCGTCCAGTCATCTGTGCTGACGTGATTGTAACTCTGGATGGAAGGGAGATTTGCTACCACTGAACTATGCGATATTAATTTAAATTATGGCGAGGCGAAAGGTGTTGAGAGAGCAGATGTACGAATTTATCGGGAACACTTCCGACAACGAAGACATCCTGAGCGATCGACATTTGTTGCTGTCCACCAAAGGTTTGTATCATCATAAATGTCTACCTTTACTCGATTATTTAGCAATTCATCCCGTAACGAAATGCAGTAGTTATCTTTAGCTTTCTACATTTAATTCTGTGTGAGATACATACTGTCTATTCTGAACTGTTTTCACTTCTATATTAAATAAATCAAGACAGAATACAACTAACGAGTACGTATTTAATTTTCATAGATTGCGAGAAACTGGCTATTTACTGCCCGCGCAGAAGGCAGAGGGCCACAATGCGGAGAACGCACATTGGAAGTTGAGGAACAAATTCTGGACCGCATCCGCGAACGTCCTACTTTAGTACTAGAAACATTGCCCTCCAAGTGGGTGTATCGCACACTGTTCTTCATCATACTCTAAATAAGAGGAACGTCTGTGGCCTTGCCACGTTCAGTGCGTACTGTCAAGGAAGAGTAAGATTTCCCTCCGCAAAGAGAATTCTCAGAGTAGTTTTTGTTCAAAGTGCACAGAATGAGTTTGTAAACTAAATACTTGTCACAGATGAAGTATGTTTCCCTCGCAATGGAATAACTAATTTTCGTAAGATGCATACGTGGAGTGTACTCAGTCTGCGCCAAATTGTAGCAACACATTTTCAGCGCCACTTTTCCATACATGTTTGGGAGGGTATAATCGATGGTTATATATTACGCCTTGTGCCTTAGCTGCACGATTGACTGGTAACAATTACCGAAGTTTTCTAAAGGAAACATTGCTACCAACTTCATTAGAAGATATTCTGTTAGACGTACGTCAAAGCATGTGGTTCGTCCACGATGGTGATCCACCCCACATTGGACACAGAATACGAGAACATTTGAATAGACGATGTCCAGGACGATGGATAGGATATTTTGGTCCATCTCGAAGGACAGCACGCAGCCTTCATTTAAAAATGGTTCAAATGGCTCTGAGCACTATGGGACTTAACATCTATGGTCATCAGTCCCCTAGAACTTAGAACTACTTAAACCTAACTAACCTAAGGAGATCACACACAACCATGCCCGAGGCAGGATTCGAACTTGTGACCGTAGCGGTCGCGCGGTTCCAGACTGAAGCGCCTAGAACCACTCGGTCACACCGACCGGCAGTCTTCATTTAAACCCACGGAAGTTTTACCTTTCGGGCCATTTAAAGGAACTTATTTATGCTAAGCAAGCAAATAATGTGGCTGAACTTACGTAGAGGAATTCGATGCTGCCAATACGATAAAGCCAAATGTGCTTGTGTGTGAACAAGTGCGACGAAACTGAGATCGCCGTAATGAAGCATGTGTCGAATCGAATGGTGGGCATTTTCAACACTAAATGTAGTATCGGTGTAAGAGAAAACAAAGTAATATGGGTTTCATTTCCGTCACGGTACTGTTGTGCAAAAGGAAAATAATCTGAATTTAATTTTCGTTATGGTATTTTATAAAAGGAGGAAACGGAAACAGCTGATTGCAATTAATGCACAACGAATTACGTGGTAACTGGTTGATTTTGTGCTAAGGGAAATACACTTTATGTAATGTTAGATTTTCCTTAGTACCACGACCTTCGTTATGGTAATCTTGTAAAAAAGAAAAAAATCTTTTTCTATGTGATTCATTGTTTACATGAAACTAGTTGCACGATCTTGACAACCCAGTGACTGTTTATAGTGCTTGTTTCTACAGCAACTGAAGGCAGCACCGAGTGGTTGTACACGTCCAACGTTTACATTGTTCTGCTTCGTCCGTTACCTTTCTGACTGCCGCGTCGATATCTGTTATGCACAAGCGAGGCTGTACACCGTCAATTGACAATATAAACAAAAATACGTCTGCTGTGAATCTTACATATTTCTGACTTTTGGAATACAAAAATAAAGGTTGTGTTACAACGATATACCATTTGACTTTTTTGTCAAGCACACAATGATGTACCGTCTGTATAATTTTGTCACCTTATATGATTTACTCCAAGTATACCAATGTTTTCAAATTTATGTTTGTCTGTGAATATACAAGTACTAATTACAGGAAGGGTTCCGGGTACTGGATACTTAGATTTAAAGCGTCTTTATTGTAAATTTTAAGTATAATACTAATGCTGTGCGGAATCATTACTAATTCACGCTCAGGAGGGTTGAGACTAAAATTGAGTTTCGTATTGCCAAACTCCAAATTTTAGGCTCTTCGGGATTTGCACAATCGCTTCTCGCTGCATCCTCATTCAAATATATCTCCGAGACTTAAAACGATAACAAAGCAGCACTGACAGAACCATAGATAAATGATTGTTTACTATCATACTGTGTAGAGCCAGTTTTAAATATTTTAACCGCTTCGAGCCACTGCAAAATATAAAAGTTACAATCACAGTCATGATATGCATCACCATTAGTTTAAAACGTATTTATCTCAATCAACAGTAGGCTAACAAGCGTATTCTAACAAGAAGCTGAAATTAAAAGCTATTAACTAAAAATATACGTATCTTCCTATTCAAAACAAGAACAAAATCAATAATTCTAAGATTCATTCTTTCAGATTTGAAACCAATTTTATGGTTGATGTTAAAAGAGTACAACCAAGAAGAAATCACCAGTTCTGTTCACCACATCTGATTTGACAATACTGAAGTATAGAAACAATCACAGAGGAATGCATACACATTAATCTAGTCAGATTACTACATAATTAAGAAATAAAGTACCTAATATGAGTTTTAACTATCAGTTTATGTTATAGAATAACATTTTTACATATATATTTCCTTATGGTCCCCAATTACTGGCGAAAAATTGATATTTTAATGGTCGTAATTGCATTAAAATATTGGATTATGTATCATATTACTGCAAGTTTCCGATTATAGGAAGTGATTAATTTATCCATACTATCATTTTCTGCAATAATTTTTCAGAAAGCTGTTTACTTTTATGAGAAGAGCATAGCTTTGTTAATTGAGTTGTTATCCTTTCCCTTAGCTGATGCAACTTTCCGCTTATGCAACCTTTATATGTTCTGGAGACAATGTGAAGTATTACACACTAATGCGTAACTCCGGTCTTGTTAAGATGTCACAGTTATAATCTACGTAACCTGGTCATTTTTGAGCTGTCTCAGTTCCATAAGCTATGATTTATTTTCTAGTGACTTGCTAATGGTTCCTCGCTCGCACTACGAATGCACAGTGTTGGTATCGCAGCTAACGTACAGCGCCTCGGATGTAACACTGACGAAAACAGATGGCGTTGCGAGGAACAATTTTTTAGCTGGGCTGCAAGTTATTAACGTCCAGGCGCCACCAACGTGCAAATGAAGAATAAAGATACTGTTGCACTCGTAAGGCTCTTTTTTCCTCAGACTCAGAGAAATGTAAAACATTGCATCTGCTGGGAACAATTTTCTGTCGAGGGCATTATTTTTCAGCAAAACGAAGTTTTTGTGCTTCTGCAAACCTGGAAGTGCTAGGATAGCACAGAAACTACGGCACACCCACAGGTAGAGGGTATCTCATTTAGGTACACATTTAAGTAAAACACAGCTCTAAAAGAACCACTCGAAAGTCTATGTAGAAAAGTAAAACTGCAGCTACGTGATACATTAATCAATTGTTTCCACAAGGTGGGTCGATGACCTCTGTAAAATAAGTTGCAATAAATCTTCTTTCCTAATTTTCATTATGTAATTTGAAGCGAACAAATTATTAGACAGATTTGGAAGAAGATGGCTGGTGTCAACATTAAACCAACAGTCTTAACGAAGGAACCAGTTTGTTATAAACCCACGATATGTATCAGTCATTGCCACTGTGTATGTTTAATCATTGATCATTTGATCAAATGTCAGCTTAAGCAACAGCCATGAATTTGTTATACACATTTCAGTGCTATAAAATTTGCCAACTGCCAGTTTGGAATTCATTTGAGGATATGAGGACTTTTCGTCTTTACGGACGTAATAAAACAACTATGGCGTACCGTTACTAAAACTTAGAATATTTAGAGGTTCACAAGTTGATGGTTATTTGGGTAGGACCCCATATATGGATACGAATAACGTGTTTACTCTCTCGCGGTTTCAGTGTGAAACGCGTGTGGTAGAGATAGATGGTAGTACAGTGATTCTAGCGTATACTGGATCATGAACCACTTAAATATACACAGTGTTACGTTGCGTACGAAACGTACTGCATTATTCTTCTCCTCTTCTTTCTTTTTCCTTGTGCCTTTATAGGGCCATTGGTAGTTCAATCATGGACTACGTTTACTACCTCTCCTTTCAGAAGCACTTCATTCTTTCCTGTTTTCTCTCCCGGGATCGGAGTGTACTCGCTTCTTACAGTTTACCATTCCTTCCACATTGGCCTCCAGTTCCGGCCAACCCTTCCGAAGTTCAGTTCACTTGGGTCTTGTCTTAGCTCTTGTCCTACCCTTTGGCTCCCTACTCTTTTGATCAATCTCTTCATATAATTCCAGATCACAAGTCATATTACGCAATTAACGTCCATTTTCGCACGATTGTCCTCATCCTATCTTTTTCTGCGAACAGCGTCTATTGTTGGGATTGATACAAGAGCTCGATTCACAATGCTACGATTTCAGAGTCGCAGCAAATCAGTACCAACTTTTAATTTATAGGAAGTAGATCAGTGGAACTTGATGAATTTTGTTACTGTACCCCGGTAACAGCCTACTCCAAGTTCAGACCAACTTCTATCTGGCCTCCTCTTCACATTCATTAAAAACTCTGCATACTGACATCCTTATTCTTATTATTCACGGATTATGTCGAAACTGAGAAAATGTGTAACTCGGCAGGCGTTCTACGGTAATTGACGAAGGAAGGTAGTCAAGGTACACTAAGTTGCTAAAGTGTATGTCACCACAATTTAAAATTTGATTATTGCCGGTCAATGGACATAAATGAAAGGAAAAATAAAGTAAAGGGTACAACCCAATGATAACTTTTAGGAAAT
The DNA here is from genome assembly GCF_023864275.1 of Schistocerca cancellata. NCBI lineage: Eukaryota > Metazoa > Arthropoda > Insecta > Orthoptera > Acrididae > Schistocerca > Schistocerca cancellata. Next base: position 478,624,467 of record NC_064628.1, on the reverse strand, counting down.
TGAGCAAATGTAAAAACTGAGTAAATGTAACAATTTTTCAGAGGACACTGCGGTACATTTTGTCATTAGATTAATTGTTAAGTATTTATTGACAGTTTTAAGTGCAGTCCAAAGCTATATGACGAATATAAGCCTGCTAAATGTTTCCACGCTTTTCATGCAACCAGTCGCGCCACGAAATGTGAAGGTAAATGTTAAAGTAATAATCATAGAAATCGTATAAGCGGAAACGGTGTTCCTCTTTTCTAAGTACAGTTTATTAATCAGCATATAAAAATCGATTTATTTTGGCGTCTGTTATGGTGCATAGATAGCCTGCAATTACATCACTAGCGTTGAGCTCACGAAGGAACTATAAAAATTTGCCATTCAGTGCAGAAAAAATATTTAACGCCGCCTCACATGGTATTCATTGTTAATCTATATTAACAACCCTCAGTAGAATGGGCGTGCTCAGTCTGTATAATTTTACTAAATACTTTAACTTATACTCTACATTCTATATCGGTTCGTTCTAAGATCCATACAGTTATCAGGAATGCCGAGCAGGATGTTATGATGAGGAACTTTTTACCCTCTAGAGCACCAACAAAACATTATTCGTTTATTTTTAATAAACAGAGTTCCCAGAACGCTGGCAACTACGTCGGGCCGGTTGTGTGGTGACCCCATCAGCAGTGCAGACACCAGTCCGCTTGGCGGTATTTCTGCACTGTGGATGGCACCAGTGACAGCCCTTACGTCACTTAAGGCGTGGCCCACAGTGGACAACGGTGGACAAAAGCTCTGTAAGCTGATCTGCAAAGACCTGTAGTTGACATCGAAGACATGCGCCCAGAGGACTCGACCCCCAGTCCAGTCGGAAGTAATCGTTGCCATACACAGATCGACACGCGGCCTCCACTTAGGATAAAGCCTCAGTGTAGGCTGCAGGAACGGGACGAGCAGCGAAGGTGACTCCTGCTGACAATGGCATATGGCAGACAGCTTCTTGGCCCCACTGGTGAAGCCTCCAGCATGTTCCATACATGATTATAGACGATAAGGTACACAGGACAGCTGCAACTGATATCACTGAATAGGACATTGCAGTATTTATGCCGGCTCTTCCGGTGCGCTCTCCTGCGTTGGGGGTAACAACGACATCTTGTGTACTAATTTTCCCGTTTGGTCAGCTGTTCTGTTGGTTTCAGACCTTCGTAACTCTTTTGTGCTGCGTCAATGGCTGAATAGCTACTATTGCGATGTGATACTCTGTTCAGTCACCAGTATGACAGCACCTTTCTGTTGCCATGATATCATTTTTCTTTGTTTGTGGATTTGGGTGCTAAGCCAGTCCAGTGTGTCTCAATCGCATCCGCATTCACGCTGATTTGTTCAGCATTTCCCCATGCTGCAGTCTGATGGTCGTTGACTCAAACGGCTAGATCCCCAGTGAAGAACTTACATATTTTAAACACTCGCCCAGGGTACTACTCAGGCGAGCTACATTTCTTCTTGCCTTCAAAAATTTCGCCTCGAAATTTTCAGCTTGGAGTATTTCTGTAACAGTCTCATTATACACATTTTGCACTTTTATTTACCCATCGTTCAATTTAGTTGTCCTCCCATTCCCGCTGAGCTGAGTCACACTGCTAAAACACTATATTGTATGTCCAACCCGATTGTTAATCAACTTTAATTTTATCGAGGGTATTTCTTACTAGCTGAAAATTTTTTTTCCCATAATCACAAATTCATCCAGTAATTCCCACCTCATCTTTTACTGCTCCTCAGCTTTGTTCACAAACCAATGAACGGGTATTAGGCATACAGGTATATACATATAATGATGTTTGAAACAGAAGTTCATTACACAAATCGCAAAAGAACAGCTACGGTGCTGGAAGATGTCACGTTTATGGTTTTGATACTGTGACACTGCGATAGTCCTGTACAACTTGGAGCATTTGTTCTGCTGTATTTTTCCCTTTCTGTGATTCCACTAGTTCATCGTTTGAAAGTAGATTGTGAAGGTTTAAGGTATGGTTTAGGAATGTACGTTTTGGGTGCGCAGAACCTCTAGCGACTTCTCGGGTCAATACAACATAGGTGGTCTCCACTTGAATGTAGCTCTACCAGTGCCCACAGCTGATAGAGGAAATGTTGCACCCGCTGTGTCACAAAGCGTGCCATTTATTTGTATTCAGCTGGCCCTCGGCTCCATTCTAGTCATGCCCTTCGGTTTCCTGTGTTCATAACAGTTTACTGTTATTATTTCTGGTGAAAAAAACTGAGTGGACCCATTTGGGGCCTACTCAATAGAAATGGAGACGTGGCATTAATAGATCCCTTCGATATTTACTCGTTTCAGCTTGTCCCTGGAATATGTTTGTACGCCACTCTGTATCATCCTACTCGGGTAGTTCGTAATACTTTCTCTATGACATCCCCGTAAGTCTTTCAGCGACATCAGAGTAGTTAACCCTTCGCTCTGAAATTATTAGCACTTCCTTTGCTTATGCCTGTACCCATTTAGCTTCACTATATAGGAGTGTGTTTTAAACTGAAGCCTTGCACTCACACCCGTTACTGGGAATCGAATTTACATAAGTAACATGCACCATTAGTACACATTTCAACAGGGGACTCGTGGTAGAAATGTGCTAAATATAATTACGTTGGTTCCACTATATTGGGTAAATCTACTGTGAATTCCTTTTCTGCCTTGCCTAGAACAGTTAAGAACTGATGTAGTGGCAACAATGTAGAACGTAGTAGTCCAGAGACAGCCTGGAGTACTGCATCTTGTAACGAAGTCACGTCCATCCTTTCGTCATTCAGTGTTAACACTCACAGCAATCTGGCCACGGTCATTCTTCCGTGCAAGCGTTCGAGCGATACTGCACTGCGTCTAAGTCGCTGTTTGAAGCCTGTCTGGTATCTCGCGTACATTTTACTAGTTCGGCAGTTAATTTTCGCACTATCCTAATATTATTCAACACACGCAGCTCCAGGTTTGACAGTTCTTTGGTATGCCGTGCTACTGTATATCTCGTAACATCAGCTATCCCTTGCATCCACTCTATCGGTCGTTAAAATTTCGGATATCGTTTTTGTCGGCTGTAGTAAATATCGTCTTCAATAGCTTCCCACCAGCATCTAACCAATCCCTCTTCCTACGTACTATGATTCTTTGAACCATGTTCATCAGTTGCATCAGCAGTTCCATTAGTTTTCCGTACGACAACCGTAAACCTCGGTATGCCCCTCGAATTTCGGTTAATACTGTTTCCTTCTGCACTTCTTAATGCAACTTCATAAACTCATCCCGCAATTTACGCTCTTTATTCCCAACTTACTATACATTGAAAGTCAGTCCAAGTACCAGGATCCCCATTTCGTTGCGCCACCTGAGAGAAAGGAACCTTTACCAATTCCCCTCCTTCCTGCAATACGCGAGGGCACTCGAACAAAATTATAGAACTCCATCATATATAAGTAATACTGCATCTATCGCTTAACACAAGTTACGTACAAAGAATGAAAAGTAAATGAACACCTCGAAAAGCAACATGAATGGAACGAAGAAACCGAAATACTATCCAAATAACCTAGATAAGAACAGTGCTCGCAGGTACCCTCTCTTGACTAACCAAAGCGCATAAGGCATGTTGGACGTACTCTGTCCAGAAGTCGTCTGTTCCTTCTTCGCTTTCCTAGATTTCTTATTTCGCGCTGCATATGGTGATGATACTTGCAGCAATGCATCCACTTTAAATGGGTTAATGCACCCCAAATGAGTGAGTGAAGTTTTCGTTGGCATCTGCATCGCATCAAAGATAGGTGACGTCATTTCCACCATTTGCTACTGTCTTTGGTATCGATTCAGTAAATTATTTGTTTTGGCTTGGGTGTGTATGGATTTGTTATCAACATCTAATGGCCAAATCCGTATTGCGGCAACTTCCCCATGCAGTGTCCTATCCACTCCTGACATTCTAAAGCTTTCGGATTTACACGTTTTACTTGCTTTCCGAGAATATTTTCACCGATTCAGCATCAGTTGGAAGTTTAGGTTATACCACTTGGAAGTGTGATGGCATTTTTCTCCTTCAGTTGCATTACCTTAATAACGAAAGGCTGGAGGCCGTGTGTATTTTGGAACTGTATTCATGTGTTACATAATTTAGGTGCACATCTCAGTCATCATGATTACTGTTGACACAATAGCTCAACATCTTAGAAATCGTGCGATGAATTCACTCTCTTCTCCCATTCTCCTGAGGGTGAAAGGAGTTTGTCCACATTTTTCTAATGTGCAGCAGGTAGTGGAACTGCTTCATCATATCAGGCATAAAATTTGTTCTCAGGTCTTTGACTGAATACTCTAACCTGTGATTAGAGTATCCGAATGGGTAAAGCAGTATGTACAGGGAGATGACACTCTAATAATCAAGGACAAATTGTGTGCTGTTACACGGGAGGGAGTAGAAGAAAGACTTTTGGGATAATGTGGACTTGGTAGTAGGAATGTGAAAGGAGAAACCTCTGTTAAAAGTGAAAACTCTGTTCATGAAGCCAACACAAGGAGGTATACTTCGAAAAGTCCAGGAGACACCGGAAGAAGTGGAAGGATGTGGGACGGTGCAGAGAAAAGATGAGACACGTTTGAGGTTCACTAAGGACGTGGACACTGTGATAAGGAATACGGCAGTAGACATCTGAGTTGAAGACTAAAAGACAGTCTTAAAAAACGTGCAATCACCAATATTGAAAAGCGGAACGTAGGTAGAAGGAAGGTAACTGTTAAGAATCAATAGTCAACAGAAGAATAATCAGTTTATCGACGAAAAAAGGAAGTTCAAAAATATTCAGGGAACGACAGGAACGCAGAAATTTGAATCACTTAGGCATAAAATACATGCGATATGTACGGAAGCTTAGGCGAAATTTCTGCGGGAGAAGTAGAAAGAAATCGAAGCAGAATTGATCGTCGGGAGGACTGATTCAGCATATGAATATTAAAAGCCAGTGTGATAACATTAACAGTGCAATGGGAATTCTGTTCTCAAACACAGAGGAGAGAGTGGACCGGAAGAAGGAGTACACTATAGCCCGCTATGACTGGGGAGAGAAACTGTCTGATTACGAGTTATAAGAAGAAACTGGAGTCTATATAGTGCAGAATTAGGTAAATATCTTGAGGAAGTGGCAACCAAACAACTATTCAGTTTGGTGTGTAGAATTCGAAAATAGTAAGAGCAGATAAGTGCTGGAAATCTCTCTCAGTCAGCTTAGCAACTCATGAATCAAGTTGCTGGAAGGGGTAATACTTGCAGTAATGTAAAATGGCGTAAGACGTTCGTAATTCTTGGACAAGTAGAATTAAGGAATAACAAACAACTGCTAATATTAAGTACAAGAACCAGGAACAGCGATAAGATTGGAAGATAAAAAGCGAAGTTCTTGGATTAAAGATACTGTAAGACAGGTATAGAGCTTTTCGCCCTTTCTGTTCAGTAAAGAAACGTTCAAGTGTGGAATTAAAAACTAGGGAGAAAAGAAGACAGTGTTGAAATTCGTGGATTTCCCCAGTGAAGGCGAATAAGAATTACAGAAGCTGTTGCATGAAATGAACGGTCTGATGAGTAGACAATATGTATTGAGGGTAAAACGAAAAAAAAGAAAATTGAGGAGAAGTAGCAGAAACGAGAATAGCGAGAATCTTAAGACCGTATTTAGTAATCACGAAGTGCAAGAAGTTAAGAGATTCTTATGCCTTGGAAGTAAAGTAAGGAGAACACAAAAGGTAGAATACCAAACGCAACGAGGGTGTCCCTGGCCAAAGGATGTCTATTAGTCCAAAACACAGGCTTGAATTTGTGGAAGAAGTTTCTCAGAATGTACGTTTGGAACACTGCATAGTATTTTGGTGACTCAAGGAGTGTGGGAAGAGCAGAAGGTTTGAAATGTGGTCTACAGAAGAGTGTTGAGGATTAGTTGGACTGATAAGGTAAAGAATGAGACGTTTCTCTGCAGGATCGGCGAGGAAAAATAAATATGGAAAACACTGACAAGAAGAAGGTGTAGGATGATAGGATATGTGTTAAGACATCAGGGAATAACTTACATGGTACTATATGGAGAGATAGAGGATAAAACCTGAAGTGAAAAAGAGAGATTTAAATGTAAGCAGAAAGAAGCTGAGAAGGTGATGGGTCAAGAGCTACTGTGGGATGAGGAGTTTGGCGCAGAAGAGTTAGTTCTGAGTGGCCGCATTAATCAAGTCAGGAGACTCATGACCAAAAGAAAAAAAAAATTCTCTGTTTACCCTTGCAGACCACAATAAACGCAACAAATATCTAGCAACGGGACTAATACGGCTCCATTACATACTAAACATATGTTTTACATTCGATGTTTACATAAAGATACGAGGAGAACAAGATGGATCCATCAGGAATGTAGCGTAGGTATGCCTAATTTAGGAACTGAAATAGAAAAGGCGGCATTAACTGAAATAAAAAGAAAATCTTTAATCAGTTGTGACGTTAGGCAATTTCTGGCCAAGGATCATATACATTTTTGAGTTTATCATAAAAGACAAAAAAATTCACCTTAGGAATTATTGCATCATCCGTCTTAGGCTCAAATCTCAATGCCAATACACCACAAAAAAATGAAATCGCTAATAAGCAGGAGCTGGAAATTCAAGAGCGTTGTGTCAGCGGGGGAAGGTATGCATCCGACGACGACACACAAATCTATGCGTACATAAAATTTCTGAGAGTAAGCCATGTATAGATGTTATGACATACCTGCCTTGGGTGTGCGTGTATGTGTGTATGAGTCGGGGGGGGGGGGGGGGCTGAGGCGTGCAGGATGTTGATCCTTTTAGATCACCCTGCCATCCTTTTGTAGTATTAAAAAATCAGGCCCGCAACCTATAATGAATGAGGTTTATCGTTTACTGCGCAAGGACATTCGCGGTTGATACTCCTCCCTTTCTTTACTGAAAAATGGTGTTGTATGATATGTATTGAAAAATATTTCCATTCATTCAGACTGTAAAAGTGCACGGTAGAACTGTTTCACAGTTGCAGTTTATTATATTGAAGCTGGCTCAGTGATGTAATGTGGTACAATGCGGCCTTTCGGAAACAGAGGACAAATAAAATGCACTTTTACCTACTTGGGGATACAAATATTGAGTAGTTCTCCTTCATTGAAACCTTTATCGCAAGTACTCCAAAACTCTATTAAAGCCTGACTCCGGTATAGAATCCACTTGGTCTCTTGTATCCACTCCCATTTATTCAGCTGTCATATGATCACACGGCCCCTCCTATAAGAGGCCTTCATAGTACTCCCTCCACTGACCCACAGTCTCCTTTGCTTTTAAAAGAGTAATTACCAATACATTATTTTTGTTGAAGCTTTTACTTTTAATTTCACAGAAGATTGCTTTGACTTTTTTCAGGGTTCAATCTATCCGTTTTATAGCAATAATTTTTCGATTCATTCACATGTTTCTCTCAGCTTGGTTTCCAAGCATTTCTAATTTATTTCATTCTCGGCTTATATTCCTGTACTCCTGTCTTCCCCTGAACGTTACTGTTCTACCTTCTTTCGTCGTTCACTTCAAGCATTTGTTCTATTACATATACTTTCTTCGCAGTTACCTTCCTTGTGCCTACATTCGTCTGTTAAACTCCTGTGACTGCCTTTTTTGATATATCAATTCAACTGACCTGCCCACTGTGGTATTCGCCATCACAGTATCGACAACCTTACAGAACTTCTAACGCTTTTCATTTTTCCTCAGTACGTCATAACACTAAATCTTCAGAACGATACTCTTAAACTTCAGATCATTCTTCATCATAACATTATTGTGATCTCAGTCTATACCTGATCTGGGATACTCTTTAAAATCAAATATCTGATATCGGAATCTCTGTCTGACCATGATGTAATACGTCTGGAATCTTTCGATGTCACTAGACATTTTCCAAGTATACCTCCTCCTCTTGCGATTTTTCAACAGTGTATTCGGGATTACTAACACAAATTTGTTGCAGATCCCAATTTGAATTTCTACTCTCTTCTCTCTTATTATTACTACCATACATAAATTTTTCCGTAACGCTCTCTTCTATTCCTTCTCCAATTACCGCTTTCCAAAACCCTATGATCATTAGATTAACCTCAGCTTAACATACTAAATTATCCATTCAGTACCATCACACGTATTCTTTTTTTCTACATTCTCTCTTTGTGACGTCGGCATAATACAGGTCTTCCAGGAGGAATATCCAGTACTAAGGAACATCAATCAAAGCAGAAGGTATCGTATACTTGGGTTTAAAAATGCATACCTGAAGAGATATGAGCACTTCATCGTCCTGTAATCTGTGAAGCAAATATCTTCTACTGCAATCTCTATGCTTACTATATGTTTCTATATTTTGAAAGATTGTAATATGGCCCAAAACAAGATAAAAATGTCCGATACACATAGACTAAAAGGTGCGTGCCGTTTCGATTCCCGTTATACCGTTTACTGCTGCAGTTGATGTTTACCGACATCCGTTGGAGCAGAAATCCTTATCATCTTTCCATTTCACTTCAGTGATTCTAGCTACAAGTATACGGAGCCTTTGCCTTTTCCTTTACGAGTATTCTAATTCCCTGCAACATTCAAACTTGTGACATTCCATGCTCTGACTTGTAGATTGTTAGCCTATAGCAGGATATTCAATATTCTTTTCGTAGCCACATTCACCATAGCAGACCTGTCCTAGAGACACGAATGGAGCATTCACCTGGGGTTTGATAGCTAGCGGAAGTGTTTAAACTCAAAAGTGTGTTCTTGGAGCCACTCTGTAGCATTTCTGGTCGTCTGGGGTGTCGCATTTCCCTGCTGGAATTGCCCAAGTCGTCGAAATGCACAATGAACATGAATAGATGTAGGAGGATCAGACAGGATGCTTACATACGTGTCACCTGTCAGATTCGTATCTAGAAGTATCGGGGCTCACATATCACTCCAACTGCACCCGCTCCACACCATTACATGACACAATTACATAGCATCCACCAGCTTGAACATTCCCCTACTGACATGCAGGTTTTCCATGGATTCATGAGGTTGTCTCCATACCCATTCACGACCATCCGCTTGATGCAATTTGAAACGAGGTTCCTCCGACTAGGCAATACGCTTCCAGTCATCAACAATCCATCGTCGATGTGGTGTTGTGGCTCCCAGGCGAGGTGTATAGCTTTGGGTCATGCAGTCATCAATCACACACGAGTGGGCCTTCAGCTCGGAAAACCCATATAGATCATGTTTCGTTGAATGGTTCGCACGCTGACACTTGTTGATGACTGAGCACTGAAACCTGCAGCAATTTGCGGAAGGGTTGCACTTCTGTAACGCTGATCGATTCTCTTCAGTCTTTGTTGGTCTAGTTCTTGCACGATCTGTTTCCGGTTGCAGCGATGTCAGAGATTTGATGTTTTACCGCATTCCTGATATTCGTGTTACACTCGTGAAATGGTCGTTCTGGAAAATCCCCATTTCATCGCTACCTCGGAGATGCTGTGTCCCATTGCTTGTCGCCGACTGTGACACGACATTGAAACTCACTTAAAGCTTGATTACCTGTTATTGTAGCAGCAGTAGCCATCTAACAACTGCGCCAGACCGCAGTGCCAAGTTCTACCTGTTTACGTATCTCTGTATTTGAATACGTGGTCAATAAAGTGTGCTCCTGCATACTGAACATTATATAAAGATATATAAACGTGGTAAAATGCTGTTATTTTGTTAGATAATTAAATCAGGCAGAATATCTCCCTAAAGCTCCTAAAAGAATATTTCCTTTTGTATGTATACTGCAGCAGTGCTCATCGGTACTGTGCTGCTTAAGACACGTGGCACGTTGAAATAGATGCAAAGTGTGTAGCAATGGCCCGTGGAATGGGTTAGGCGCCGAGCTTTTTTAGAGGAATGCGGCAGACTTTGAGGCTCTCCGCCACAACGTAAACAAAATTACTCTTACGAGTTGCCAGACGGCAGCGGCATTGAGAGTGGGCGCGAACAGCTGCTGCTCCGTGACAGTAAGGAAGCAGGAGGAACGAGAAGTAACGCACTGGCTCCCGTAGCGAAAGGTAGCTAGGAGGGAGTGGCCAGGCCTTACACGCTGCGTCTGCACAGAATAGCTTCCATTTTAAACTGAAATTTACTGAACCTACCGAAAAAGCTACGGTTGAGGGCAAAGTGTAGAGATACATCTTACGAATAAAGTAATATGCGCTCGTGGTGAGTGGAAAATAATAGAATCTGATGGACGTAGTACGGATTGATTTTTAACGGAAGGCTTCCGCTTGCAGAACATTAACGCTCTTTAGCCAAAGACGCTCTTCGCTTAGGAGAATTTTGCAAGACATTTTCTCCAGTTAGAAAATAAGCAATTTAAACATATGGGCTGAGACATTATCAAATGAAATTTTTAAGACATGACTACCGTACTTTAGTTACATCAGTTAAAAAACTGGTTCAAATGGCTCTAAGCACTATGGGATTTAACATGTGAGGTCATCAGTCCCCTAGACTTAGAACTACTTAAACCTAACTAACCTAAGGACATCACACACATCCTCCTGCCCGAGGCAGAATTCGAACATGCGACCGTAGCAGCAGCGCGGGTCCGGACTGAAGCGCCTAGAACCGCTCTACTACAATAGCTGGCAGTTACGTCAGTTAATGGTGATGAACTGTAACTGTGATTTGTTTTGGCTATTTATGTAGGTACGAGATACAGGCAGTCCCATTTTTGATTTTGGAGATTGTTTCACCAAAGCAGTGCAATGGTCTAGGGTTGCCGGCACGGTAGCTCAGCGTGTTCGGTCAGAGAGCCGGTTGGCCACTGTAATAAAAAAACTGAGAGAAAGGATCAACAAAAAAAAACGAACTTGACTGGATGTCATGTGACGTCCGCAACGACCAAACACAACGATCAACAACGAACAAAATGCAAAAAAAAGGGGTAGCGTCTTTGATTCATAAACAAAAACGTCTTCGGTCCCGGGTTCGATCCCCGCCACTGCCTAAATTTTGATAAATAATCAGCATTGGCGGCCGAAGACTTCCGGCATAAGAAGTCAGCCTCATTCTGCCAACAGCGTTGTCAAAGAGGGCGGAGGAGCGGGTAGAGGTTCAGGGCACTCTCTTGTCTTAGGGGTGGGAAATTGCCCCTAAAGGCGGAAGAATCAGCAATGATCAACGACGTGAGGATGCAGAAGGCAATGGAAACCACTGCATTAAAGACACGTAACGTGTATCCACAGGACATGTGGCCTTTATTTGAAAAAGTGTCATGATGATCTCTCCATTGGCAAAAGATTCCGGAATAGTCCCCCATTCGGTTCTCCGGGATGGGACTGCCAAGGGGGAAGTTACCATGAGAAAAAGATTGAATAATCAACGAACGGATAAGGTTCTACGAGTTGGGGTATGGAATGTCAGAAGCTTGAACGTGGTAGGGAAACTAGAAAATCTGAAAAGGGAAATGCAAAGGCTCAATCTAGATATAGTAGGGGTCAGTGAAGTGAAGTGGAAGGAAGACAAGGATTTCTGGTCAGATGAGTATCGGGTAACATCAAAAGCAGCAGAAAATGGTATAACAGTTGTAGGATTCGTTATGAATAGGAAGGTAGGGCAGAGGGTGTGTTCCTGTGAACAGTTCAGTGACCGGGTTGTTCTAATCAGAATCGACAGCAGACCAACACCGACAACAATATTTCGGGTATACATGCCGACGTCGCGAGCTGAAGATGAACAGATAGAGAAAGTGTATGACGATATTGAAAGGGTAATGCAGTATGTAAAGGGGGACGAAAGTCTAATATTTATGGACGACTGGAATGCAGTTGTAGGGGAAGGAGAAGAGGAAAAGGTTACAGGAGAATATGGGCTTGGGACAAGGAATGAAAGAGGAGAAAGACTAATTGAGTTCTGTAACAAGTTTCAGCTAGTAATAGCGAATACCCTGTTCAAGAATCACAAGAGGAGAAGGTATACTTGGAAAAGGCCGGGAGGTACGGGAAGATTTCAATTAGATTACATTATGGTCAGACAGAGATTCCGAAATCAGATACTGGACTGTAAGGCGTACCCAGGAGCAGATATAGACACAGATCACAATATAATAGTGATGAAGAGTAGGCTGAAGTTCACGACATTAGTCAGGAAGAATCAATACGCAAAGAAGTGGGATACGGAAGTACTAAGGAATGACGAGATACGTTTGAAGTTCTCTAACGCTATAGATACAGCAATAAGGAATAGCGCAGTAGGCAGTACAGTTGAAGAGGAATGGACATCTCTAAAAAGGGCCATCACAGAAGTTGGGAAGGAAAACATAGGTACAAAGAAGGTAGCTGCGAAGAAACCATGGGTAACAGAAGAAATACTTCAGTTGATTGATGAAAGGAGGAAGTACAAACATGTTCCGAGGAAATCAGGAATACAGAAATACAAGTCGCTGAGGAATGAAATAAATAGGAAGTGCAGGGAAGCTAAGACGAAATGGCTGCAGGAAAATGTGAGGACATCGAAAAAGATATGATTGTCGGAAGGACAGACTCAGCATACAGGAAAGTCAAAACAACCTTTGCTGACATTAAAAGCAACGGTGGTAACATTAAGAGTGCAACGGGAATTCCACTGTTAAATGCAGAGGAGAGAGCAGATAGGTGATAGAAGAAAAAACAGGAGTCGATTTAGAAGAGATAGGGGATCCAGTATTAGAATCGGAAATTAAAAGAGCTTTGGAGGACTTACGGTCCAATAAGGCACAAGGGATAGATAACATTCCATCAGAATTTCTAAAATCATAGGGGGAAGTGGCAACAAAACGACTATTCACGTTGGTGTGTAGAATATATGAGTCTGGCGATATACCATCTGACTTTCGGAAAAGCATCATCCACACAATTCCGAAGACGGCATGAGCTGACAAGTGCGAGAAATATCGCACAATCAACTTAACAGCTCATGCATCGAAGCTGCTTACAAGAATAATATACAGAAGAATGGAAAAGAAAATTGAGAATGCGCTAGGTGACGATCAGTTTGGCTTTAGGAAAAGTAAAGAGACGAGAGAGGCAATTCTGACGTTACGGCTAATAATGGAAGCAAGGCTAAAGAAAAATCAAGACACTTTCATAGGATTTGTCGACCTGGAAAAAGCGTTCGACAATATAAAATGGTGCAAGCTGTTCGAGATTCTATAGGGAGAGACGGGTCATATACAATATGTACAACAACCAAGAGGGAATAATAAGAGTGGACGATCAAGAACGAAGTGCTCGTATTAAGAAGGGTGTAAGACAAGGCTGTAGCCTTTCGCCCCTACTCTTCAATCTGTACATCGAGGAAGCAATGATGGAAATAAAAGAAAGGTTCAGGAGTGGAATTAAAATACAAGATGAAAGGATATCAATGATACGATTCGCTGATGACATTGCTATCCTGAGTGAAAGTGAAGAAGAATTAAATGATCTGCTGAACGGAATGAACAGTCTAATGAGTACACAGTATGGTTTGAGAGTAAATCTGAGAAAGACGAAGGTGATGAGAAGTAGTAGAAATGAGGACAGCGAGAAACTTAACATCAGGATTGATGGTCACGAAGTCAATGAAGTTAAGGAATTCTGCTACCTAGGCAGTAAAATAACCAATGACGGACGGAGCAAGGAGGACATCAAAAGCAGACTCGCTATGACAAAAAAGGCATTTCTGGCCAAGAGAAGTCTACTAATATCAAATACCGACCTTAATTTGAGGAAGAAATTTCTGAGGATGTACGTCTGGAGTACAGCATTGTATGGTAGTGAAACATGGACTGTGGGAAAACCGGAACAGAAGAGAATCGAACCATTTGAGGTGTGGTGCTATAGACGAATGTTGAAAATTTGGTGGACTGATAAGGTAAGGAATGAGAAGGTTCTACGCAGAATCGGAGTGGAAAGGAATATGTGGAAAACACTGATAAGGAGAAGGGACAGGATGATAGGACATCTGCTAAGACATGAGGGTATGACTTCCATGGTACTAGAGGGAGCTGTACAGGGCAAAAACTGTAGAGGAAAACAGAGATTGGAATACGTCAAGCAAATAATTGAGGACGTAGGTTGCAAGTGCTACTCTGAGATGAAGAGGTTAGTACAGGAAAGGAATTCGTGGCGGACCGCATCAAACCAGTCAGTAGACTGATGACCAAAAAAAAAAAAAAAAAGAAGTCCTGCTTGTTTGATTGTTCGTTATGAAAGGAACGTACATAAATAGGTCAACTGCATAGCACGGTGAACCACAGAAAATTGCGAGAAAGTATACGACGAAAATCGTTTTGAGCAAAGATATTCTCATCTGGAAGTGAGAAAAATGAAAACTGGGAAATATTAGACAGAGATCAGAAGCATTGTTAATAATAACTTAGAAGCGGTCGCTAATATAGCAGTAGTGGTAGTTAGTTGACTTACGAATGTGAGCAACAAGCCACCAAGTGTCTATGATTTTATTTCATTAAACTGGTCTCTGGAACGTTTCCTATTACTTATATTATTTCTACGACTTAGCTCACATAAAACTGTTATTGTATTCTTCAGATCCTTACATCGCATCTATTTTCCGAAAACTGTGAAACGGCACTAGACACTGATTCGATCGGCTATGTATATCGAAATCAATAATCAGTTACAGGTTACTGTCGTCACTACATGACCTATTTCAGAAAGAGTTCTATAGTTCCATCTGCCCATTTAGACTAAATTAATAAACAGAAGTAGCTACCAAGGATGGAAATTATTTTTCCTAGGCGTATACCAATACTCAAGAAGAAACAGAACAGGGCTAAGAATATTTACAAAAGAAAAGCAGATTGGTCTGTTCGGGAAGTGGACTATCAGGCCACGGCGTAACTTTGAATAACTGTCGATCCAACTGCGAAAATGAACTTCAATCACTACCACACGATCAAAAAATTATAGTACGATACCCGTATGAATGCCTACCGTGCATACGAGTGCATTTGAAGAATATTATGTCCCTCATTACAATGGCGTGAATTCAGCGATCAGACAAAATTGCTTTGCATTTTCAAAAAGTAGAAAACAGTTAAGTATAAGCAGAAGTAGTTATAGTGAACATTTTTAGCACTGGTTTTGAACAGTACCCTCCCTGAATAGTGGTGAATCCTCCCTTGTTTCGGCTTCACTCTCTCCTTACCATCGCCATAATTAATGTACACGAGCGGTTCTAGGCGCTTCTATACTGAATCGCGCTGCTGCTACGGTCGCAGGTTCGAATCCTGCCTCTGGCATGGATGTTTGTGATGTCCTTAGGTTAGTTAGGTTTAAGTAGTTCTACGTCTAGGGACAGTGACCTCATATGTTAAGTCCCATGCTTAGAGCCATTTGACCCATTTTGAAGTAATATACAATGAAGAGCCAAAGAAATTGGTACACCTGCCCAGTATCGTGTAGGACGCCAGCAAGCACGCAAAAGTGCCTCAACATTACCTGGCATAGACTCGAATAATGTCTGAAAAGTGGTGAACGGAATTGACACCATGAACCCTGCGGGGCTGTACATAAATCAGTAAGAGTGAGAGAGGGTGCAAAGCTCTTCCGCACATCACGTTGAAAGGCATCCCAGACGTGCTGGTTGGCTGGTTGGTTTGGGGAAGGAGACCAGACAGCGTGGTCATCGGTCTCATCGGATTAGGGAAGGATGGGGAAGGAAGTCGGCCGTGCCCTTTCAGAGGAACCATCCCGGCATTTGCCTGGAGTGATTTAGGGAAATCACGGAAAACCTAAATCAGGATGGCCGGACGCGGGATTGAACCGTCGTCCTTCCGAATGCGAGTCCAGTGTCCAGACGTGCTCAACAACGCTCATGTCTGGGGAGTTTGGTGGATAGAGGAAGTGTTTAAACTCACAAAAGTGCTCCTGGAACTAGTCTGTAGCAATTCCGGACATATGGGATGTCGCATTATCCTACTGGAATTGCCCAAATCCGTCGTATCGCACAATGGACATGAATCGTTGCAGGTGATCCGACAGGATGCTTAGCTACCTGTCACCTGTCAGAGTTGTGCCTAGATGTATCAGGGGTCCCACCCATTTCACCCCAATTGCACACACCCCACACTATTATAGAGCCTTCATCAGTTCCCCTCCGATATGCAGGATCCGTGGATTTATGAGGTTATCTCCATATCCTTACACGTCCATCCGCTCGATAGAATATGAAACGAGACTCCCCCGACCAGACAACCTGTTTCCAATCATCAACAGTCCAATGTCGCTGTTGACGGGCCCCGGCGAGGCGTAAAGCTTTGTGTCATGCAGTCATCTAGGGCACACGAGTAGGCCGTCGATTCTGAAGGCTCATATCGTTGATGTTTCGTTGAATTGTTCGCACCCTGACACTTGTTGATGACGCAGCATTGAAATTTGTAGCAATCTGCGGAAGGGCTGCACTTCTGTCTTCTGTCACGTTGAACGGTTCTTTTCAGTCGTCGTTTGTCTCCTTCTTGCAGGATCTTTTTTGCGTTGTGGCCGTTAGTGTTCCCGTTACCTGCCCTGGTGGCTGATGTAAATTCAGGCAGAGTCCTTTCCTCATCTGTTGCCGCTGTCCAACATGGTGCGTAGTTTTGACAGCTTAATGTATTTTTGGTTGTGGGCGGCTACGGCTGTGACGTTTTGGCTTTGGAATTCTCGTATATTGGTCGGTGGTTATCAAGTCGTCTTGTCGGTGGGTCCCTGACTGTCTCTTGGTTGTGTTGCCGGCGGATCGAGTATATTTGGGGTGACTTCTTGTCTCACCTAATGGAACGTTAAGATTTCAAGGGCAGACCGAGCTCCCAGGAAACTTCTGAGCGCCGTTGCTTATACTGCCTTTCTTGTTGGCGTTTAATTGCGTATTTTTAATGGCAAATAGCCGATGGTTGGAATTTGTATGCTTGTAATTGTGTTTTTAAAATCAAAGGCCTTCAGCCGTTTTAAAAGTTGTTGTTGTTGTGGTCTTCAGTCCTGAGACAAGTAAGTTTTCCTAAATTGGACAACTCTTACATTGTCTGAAGTTGAGGTTTGAGCCTTCTGCCTGTTAAAAAATTATTGTATTGTTTTAAAGCATCGGCCTTCAGCCGCTTTAAGTATTAACGATCTTACTTATCAAGTATTACCTTTGGGAAGATAAAGCTGTGGGCTTTCTGCCTGTTGAAAATTGATTGTAGTGTATTCTTTTTAAAAGCATCGGCCTTTAGCAGCTTTAAGTTTTAAAGATCCCACTTATCAAGGTCTACCTTTTGGATGATAAAGGTATGGGCTTTCTGCCTGTTGAAAATTTATTGTAGTTGTATTGTTTTTATAAAAGCATGGGCCCTCAGCCGGTTTAAGTTTTAAGTTCCTTTCTTATCAAGTATTGCATTCCTTCGAGATAAAGTTGTGGGCGTTCTGCCTGTTGTAAATTTATCGTAGTTGTATTGTTCTTAAAATGATGGGCCTTCAGCCGCTTTAAAATTTGGATTATTCCTTACTATTTAAGGTTAAAGCTTTGGGCCTTCTGCCTTGGAAAATTGATTGCAGTTTTTTGTAAGCAAAAGCCTTCAGCAGTTTTGGACTAAGGTATCTTATTGGTCATGAAGCTAGAGCCTTCTGCCTATTCAAAGGTTATTTTAGTTAGGTTGTTTTAAATTTATCGGCCTTCAACTGATTTTTAAAAAAACTTAATCCATCTGACTAGTCAAGTCTAACATCGCTTGACCTTAAATTGTCCTTAAGCCGTTCTGGAATTAAAGGTTTTCTGTAGGCAGTCAAGCTTAGAAGCTGCGCTGTAATGTTTGGACAAATAAATAAAGCGTTAAGTTTGGAGTGTAACTGACAGCCGCTCATTCTGGTCCCCTTCCACAATTCCTACTACTTGTCCCGTCCTGCGGGTTTAGCAGAGTGCATCACTGTCTGTACCAGGGTCTTCGCCTCAGAGCAGCATCTGCACCCAGCGGCCCCAGTTAATAGTTCTGCATATCCTAATTTCTGTCTCCAATTTTACTCTCAGCGGCTCCTTATAGCCTCTAAAAAGTTCTTTCCTGACGTGTTATAAAATCTCTTCCTTCCTTTCCTTTCTTCGGGTTTTCTCAATACAACTTTTGTTACCAATTCTGCTGAGAACTTGGTAATTTCTCTTCAATGATATTAATTTCCAGCATTCTTCTATGACGCCGTATCTCAAACACGCCGATTCTTTACTTTATAACCCGGAAAACAGGGTGAGTGCAAGCATTTGTAAATCTATGTCTAAATCCAACGTCTATATTCTACAGAACACTGTGAAGTGCATAGTATGGTACCTCCCACTGCAGCAAGTACTATCTTTCTTCCCATCCCAATCCGATACTAAGACTATGGAGAATGTCTGCATAAATGACTCACAATCAGCACGCACTGAGAGTAGTGTCTTTGCGACACTTGATATCCATTCGAGAATTCCTTAGGAATCTCTAGAATATTCCAGTGGCGTCGGTCGGATATATCGATTATTTATTCGCTTATTTCGGTATAGCCGCCGTAGCAAGCGTCTCTGACGGCGTGATGATCGCTGGAGGCCGCGCTGGTGGAAAAGAGAGATTCGAAGGACCTGCGTAAGCAGCGTGGAGAGGGGGAGGGATGAGCTTGGTGTGTAGCTAGTAGCTCTGCTGTGATGTTGCAGTGAACTGGGCTAACGAGTGCTGGCGGTTGCAGCCCATGTTTGTAGTACACAGAGTTGATGCAAGTTCTGTTAGTACTCAAAGAACCTGTTGCACATCTGGCTACTTACTAGTGGCACGTCTGGCTACTTACTAACGCACTTGTGGAATTGCAGGTCTTACGAGAAGCTCGCTTTTGGAAATAAGTAGTATCGAGCCTGTGGGATTCCCTCGTCTTCCTGTTAGCTATCGGCGTCACAGTAGTTAGGATTACCTAGTGTAAGTATGTCTGCCGGTGTAGCGGCTAATGTACCTTCTGATTTGTACTGTTTGTGTGTGTGTGTGTGTGTGTGTGTGTGTGTGTGTGTGTGTGTGTTGTGAGATGTTCTGAGACATACGATTCGTGCGTAAGTAGTGTTCATTAAGCCGGCCCTTGTGGCCGAGCGGTTCTAGGCGCTTCGGTCTGGAACCGCGCGACCGCTACCGTCGCAGGTTCGAATCTTGCTTCGGGCAAGGATGTGTGTGATGTCCTAAGGTTAGTTAGGTGTAGGTAGTTCTATGTTCTAGGGGACTTTTGACCTCAGATGTTAAGTCCCATAATGCTCAGAGCCATTTGAATTTTTAAGTGTTCATTAACCTAGACGAGTTAAATCTTATTTCTGCCTTAGCCCGTGTATAGAACCAGTCATTTCCAATGTGTAAATAAGTTTGAATTTAATTTTAGCCTTGGCAGAGTTTCTTGATTATTATTTATAGTATATATAAATTTTTTGACCGTGTCTAACTGTCGCAGTACTTTTGAAGTGATTTTGTCTGAAAGGGAACAGGGTGCTGACCTGTACAAGAATGATGTATCTCTGTTTGTGCGAAGTGTCAGACGCAATTGCAGTGATTGTAAATTGGCTCGGGGCTGCGCCTACTGACGTCAATACTTCGTTGCCAAAGTGACTGGATTGTGTTCTTTGTATTTTACTTAATTTCTGTAATTTTCTGTGAACTCCAGTTTACGTGTGGAAACAAACTTGTAACTTAACGCGATGACGCCAGGCAATGGTTGGTCATTGGCTCAGTTTAAATTTGTGTATCGTACAAGCCATTTGCCTTCTATAACGGCATGTTGTCGCTGGTGCTGCAAACTATGATTAAAATGCTAGCGTATCAACTTGTTGAGGATCGGAGTCTAGTTGACCCGAAGAGTAATTTAGTTCCTTAGAACATACAGTGTATCTGTCTACAACCTATTAATGTGTGTGTTTCATTATTTAATTTGTATTTTAGTTTTTAATTTGATTTTGGGTTCCACTGCAAAGATATGCGAAGGTACGGATCGTTCTTAGATTTTACTGACACAAAAATATAGCGTGGGATCCGGAATAGTTATTGAAATTACTTAGACGAATCCATAGTAAAGTTAGTCATAGTAGGCTATATACACATACAAAAAAGTGTTTCACTGTTTTCAATAAGGAGGGACCTACGTGTGATTTAATTACGTCTTAAGGCAGGCCAAGTCTGTGTCTTATTGCATGTAACATAAATCGTCTGAATAAATCGTTAAGTACTTTGAAAATGGCAGTTTCCTACAGATCATGGATGAAAGAAATAATATCGCTGATCTCCACCGTTGCCTGTGGAAAAAACGGGATAATAATTACGATATTATGAAATTGCCGCTTAACAGCGGCCAATTGTCGCCATCCAGCGATGTTTAGCTAGCTGCCAGCCTGGAGTCTGAAATTATTTTAAAAATGATGGGACAAGCAAACGGGATATGTAGTGTAAGTTACAATTAAAATTAACAACAGCAATACTTTAGACATATATTTGAGCTCACTGTTCAAATAATAAAACATCTACACATATTATTGTGTAGATTGCGCACAATGGCGTCCTATCCGAACAAGAACAAGCAATCTTTTTGTTTCAAGCCGATACCAAAAAGAACAAACGGAATAATAATACTTATATTACAGACAATAGTTTTTCTTTGTAATTGCATTATTCTTTGACTTTCAGTAGAGTTTCTTTTACATATGAGAAATATAATTGCTCAATATCTTGGAAAAATATTTAAGAATTTGTAGTTTCCCTAATCTGGGGCATGGGATGTCATAAACAGCATTATCTCGAGCTTTTAATATCTCATTTTAAGGGAAACTAATATACTATATCATGGTAGCACTGGGCGTTGCTACCGTCACACTTTGTAACTTACGTCATAATCAAAATTTGTTACCTGTTATTTGATTACACCACTGAAGTAACTGATATTAAGGCCCTACTGCTAAGGCTTCATTGTGGAGTGGTGATTATTGCAAAACTGTGATAGACTGCTCTTATGTTTGTCTTGTATTGTATGGTTAATCTTTAAACGACTTGGAGTCACATGTTTCTTAGTTAGCCTTGGCTGTTAATATTTTCTTATCGCATCCTGTTGAGGGGTGGTCAGTGTTACGTAAATTTTTACATGTGAGACAGGTGTAAATTGTTCAAGCAAAAGAATACATCCTTGCTTAAAGAGTGCTTGTGTACAATTTTGGTTTGTTTTAATTAAAAATGTTGCGTTTTCCTGGAGTGACATGCGTCACTTCTAAGCTGTATTATAGTTTCTGATTCTGTTAAAGTAAATATTAGTTTTTCTCAAATGTGGAGTATGTCACATCTAAGCTATATTACATCTTTTGATTCAATTTAGGTTAATTTCTGTTTTCGTAAAGCTGGAATACGTCAAGTTTAGCCGTATTATATATTTTGGTGTTGTTTAAGTAAATTTCTGCATTCTTAAAGGTGGCATACGTCGCGTTTAGCTATATTATATCTTCGATTCAGTCTAGGTGAAGTCCTTTCTTTCTCTAAGGTGACACAAATCGCGTTTTACTAAATTGTACCTTTTAATGACGTTGAAGTAAATGCCTGCTTAATTTACGATACACATCACGTCTGAACTTTGCAATATTCATGTATGTTAGTCTTTGCTGTGCTTGATGGTCAGTGGTCTGGTTCTAGTGTAATTTAGTATTGTTCCCGCAAATTAGCTCGATTAACGTTTCGATAAAAGAAATTTCCTTTACTGTTTAGTAAAAATTGTTTGTACTATGTTGTTTTCTGTTAATGGGCAACACCTTAACACTCCGCTCACCCGTTACCCTGCGCCATATCAATTCCTAGAGTACTTACTTAACAGCGGTACTGAAGATATATTAGGTGTTAAGGGGATAGTTGGTTTTATCTTCACGTATCTGACAGTTCACGTTTATCAGCATTTCTGGTACACTCTCATGGGGGCCTATTCGTTTTTCTATTCTTCACATATATTCAAGGTTCCCTTTTACTCCTATTTAGAAGTAATCATTCGCCGATACTATGGGATGTGTCACACGAGTGTTTTGTTATCAGTCTATGTTGTTGACTGACTTTCCCAGTATCCTTGTGAAAGACCAAAGTCCCACCAGCTTTATCTATCAACGTATATGTGCGGAATTAATGATTCTAATTACGCGTCATCAAACAGCGTCTCTGTAAGTGTATTTTCGACGTGTGTAGACTGATGAATATGTACGAGAAAGAACATGTTAAAAGGAAGTAATTTCGTTCTAAACTTTCGGAAAAATATTTTTTGATAAATACCTACTCCTAGTGGTTCATGGTGTGGGATCCTGTAGTCATGTCCTAGTTCATGAACCACGGGCAACGTATGAGTGGCCAAGTAAGTGGTCCCGACAGTCGGGATACCAGTTACTTCGGAATAAGGCTGGGCATCTCGGACATATTTTGAGTCGTGGTCACCTTTGTGCTCATACGGCCAAGACTACCAAATCCACCGGTTAGTCCCTCAGCCGTTAGGGGTAAAAGCCAATGGGACTCGGGGCAAGTAAGGCTAGCAACCTGCTTCCCTGGTACTTTAAATATGATGCTGGCAACAATCAGAGCAAAATGCCTCGGACCTTTGGAGGTGATGGAGTCCCACCTCTAACTGACAAACCAGGGACTTCTAAGATACGACTTCGCAAACAAATGGTAATGAGAGGGGGAGCTATTAATATCAATGGGGGCTACTCTGGGAAGAAAGTGGAGCTGGCAGAGGCTGCAAGTAAGATGGGGCTGGACGTTTTAGCTGTTAGTGACATTCGGGTAAGGGGTGAAAAAGAAGAGGAAGTGGGAGAATACAACGTCTACCTGTCAGGAGTCAAAGCAGGAATAGCACAATGGGGTGTAGGGCTTTACATCAGGAAAGAAATGGAACCCAGCGTAGTTGCAATGAGGTATGTAAACGAACGACTGATGTGGATAGATTTGACAGTGTCTAGCAAGAAAATTAGGATTGTGTCAGTATATTCGCATTGTGAAGGGACAGATCAAGATAAGATGGATAGTTTTTATGAGGCACTCAGTGATGTAGTTGTTAGAGTAAAGGACAAGGACAGTGTTCTGCTCATGGGTGATTTTAACGCCAGGATTGGAAATCGAGCAGAAGGGTATGAAAAGGTTATGGGTAAATTTGGAGAGGATATGGAGGCCAACAGGAACGGGAAACAACTCTTGGATTTCTGTGCCAGTATGGGCTTAGTAATCACAAACTCCTTTTTTAAACATAAGAACATTCACCGGTATACTTGGGAAGGCAGGGGAACCAGATCTGTCATTGACTATATAATAACAGATCAGGAATTCAGGAAGGCTGTGAGGGACACACGTGTATTCAGGGGATTCTTTGATGACACTGATCATTATTTAATCTGCAGTGAAATTGGGAATGTGAGGCCGAAAGTGCAGGAGGTCAGGTCCATATGTAGGAGGATAAGAGTGGAGAAACTTCAGGATAAGGAAATCAGGCACAAGTACGTAACAGCGATCTCAGAAAGGTTCCAGTTAGTTGAATGTAGTCAATTACAGTCATTGGAAAAGGAATGGACAAGGTACAGGGACACAGTACTAGAAGTGGCTAAAGAATGTCTTGGAACAGTAGTGTGTAAAAGTAGGATGAAGCAAACAGCTTGGTGGAATGATACAGTCAAGGCAGCCTGTAAAAGGGAAAAGAAGGCATATCAAAAATGGCTACATACCAGAACCCAGGTAGACAGAGAAAGTTATGTTGAAGAAAGAAACAAAGCCAAACAGATAATTGCAGCATCCAAGAAGAAATCGTGGGAAGACTTTGGAAACAGGTTGGAGACTATGGGTCAAGCTGCTGGAAAACCATTCTGGAGTGTAATTAGCAGTCTTCGAAAGGGAGGTAAGAAGGAAATGACAAGTATTTTGAACAAGTGAGGAAAACTGCTGGTGAATCCTGTGGATGCCTTGGGCAGATGGGGGGAATATTTTGAAGAGTTGCTCAATGTAGGTGAAAATGCGATCAGTAATGTTTCAGATTTCGAGGTAGAATGGGATAGGAATGATGATGGAAATAGGATCACATTTGAGGAAGTGGAAAAAATGGTCAATAGATTGCAGTGCAATAAAGCGGCTGGGGTGGATGAAATTAAGTCGGAACTCATCAAATACAGTGGAATGTCAGGTCTTAAATGGCTACACAGTATAATTGAAATGGCCTGGGAGTCGGGACAGGTTCCATCAGACTGGACAAAAGCAGTAATCACACCAATCTTTAAACATGGAAACAGAAAAGATTGTAACAACTACAGAGGTATCTCTTTAATCAGCGTTGTGGGTAAAATCTTCTCAGGTATTGTTGAAAGGAAAGTGCGAGTATTAGTTGAGGACCAATTGGATGAAAATCAGTGTGGGTTTAGGCCTCTTAGAGGTTGTCAGGACCAGATCTTTAGCTTACGGCAAATAATGGAGAAGTGTTATGAGTGGAACAGGGAATTGTATCTATGCTTTATAGACCTGGAAAAGGCATATTACCGGGTTCCTAGGAGGAAGTTATTGTCTGTTCTACAAGATTATGGAATAGGAGGCAACCTTTTGCAAGCAATTAAAGGTCTTTACATGGATCGTCAGGCAGCAGTTAGAGTTGACGGTAAATTGAGTTCATGGTTCAGAGTAATTTCAGGGGTAAGACAAGGCTGCAACCTGTCTCCACTGTTGTTCATATTATTTATGGATCATATGTTGAAAACAATAGACTGGCTGGGTGAGATTAAGATATGTGAACACAAAATAAGCAGTCTTGCATATGCGGATGACTTAGTGGTGATGGCAGATTCGATTGAAACTTTGCAAAGCAATACTTCAGAGCTAGATCAGAAATGTAAGGACTATAGTATGAAGGTTAGCATCTCCAAAACGAAAGTAATGTCAGTGGGAAAGAAATATAAACGGATGGAGTGCCAAATAGGAGGAACAAAGTTAGAACAGGTGGACGGTTTCAAGTACTTATGATGCATATTCTCACAGGATGGCAACATAGTGAATGAACTGGAAGCGAGGTGTAGCAAAGCTAATGCAGTGAGCGCCCAGCTACGATCTACTCTCTTCTGCAAGAAGGAAGTCAGTACCAAGACTAAGTTATCTGCGCACCGTTCAATCTTTCGACCAACTTTGTTGTATGGGAGCGAAAGCTGGGCGGATTCAGGCTACCTTATCAACAAGGTTGAGGTTACGGATGTGATAGTAGCTAGGATGATTGCAGGTACTAGTAGATGGGAAAAATTGCAGGAGGGTGTCCACAATGAAGAAATCAAAGAAAAACTGGGAATGAACTCTATAGATGTAGCAGTCAGGGCGAACAGGCTTAGATGGTGGGGTCATGTTACACGCATGGGAGAAGCAACGTTACCCAAGAGACTCATGGATTCAGCAGTAGAGGGTAGGAGGAGTCGGGGCAGACCGAGGAGAAGGTACCTGGATTCGGTTAAGAATGATTTAGAAGTAATAGGTTTAACATCAGAAGAGGCACCAAAGTTGGCACTGAATAGGGGATCATGGAGGAACTGTATAAGGGGGGCTATGCTCCAGACTGAACGCTGAAAGGCATAATCAGTCTTAAATGATGAAGATGATGATGATGATGATACCTACTCCTACACTAAGTCATGAGGTGAAAAGCAGGATGCATGTAGGACTGCGTCTTTTCGTCCAGGCAACTCTTAAGCTCCAGTCCGCTGGTGACATTTGTTCACTGAATCGCGTTTTCCGGCCTGTATACAACTTCTGCTGGTGTGAGACCATATGAATTTCGTCGGTAGTTCTAAAGCCATTGTGTTCGCGCCCTTCTCAACCTTGCGCCCTCTCTGAGATTTTTCGCGCTACTTCAGGCGTCTCTTTATTAAATTTCGCTTTGTGCAACTGAAAAGACGCCGCATATGCTCAGAGGGCCTGTCTGCTGCCGGTAACTTTTCTCAACGCAGCTTCCGCTCCTCATCCGCGATCGATGCGGTTTTATATCTCCACCATGTCTTGTTGAATACGAACAACGATGAATTCACTGAACCACTTTCCAATACCGGATTTTTATATGAAACCGTAAAAGAGGTTTAGCATTATAGAAGTACCTAAATAAATGCACTGACTGAAATGTACTTCACACAATAAATATTTCGTTAGGTCTGTTGCATTTCTTTCTGTTACCAAACAGGGCGAAACGAGTCAGTACTTAAGATCCTAAACGAGCATTCCGATAAGCGGAGCTGACGTAAAAAAAAAAAATGTGAACAGTTTTCTCTGCAGTATTTGTCCTAATGATCCAGCGTCCCACCTATAGTGACCGAGGAATGTCAAAGATTTCAAACACATTGTCTTAATTAGCTCTTGCAGGTAACAAGCCTAGGGCACATTTCAAAATACACTTGTGCGGGTATTTTTGAATAGAGTGCATAAGGTCCATGTCTTTTCACTCTTTAAAATGGATATGATAAGAACGAACGACATAAGTGTTAAGGTCTTCAACTTACAGCTATTTTAGACTTACTTTATTTTCATTCTAATTACAAATTTTTACCTTATCAAGTGATATGTACAGTCTGACAACCTCAAGATAAAGCGAAAGGTGAAGTATTCAAATATGTACGGTCGACAATACATGTAGTCCTATTTTCATCTTCCTGCAGTAAGACGAATGTTGTGTACAGGATGAAATAACTTGCGACAATATAATTTTTTTGTGAATGGGATCTCAACTTGTGATTGTATCTGGTATTCTTCAATTTGTTTTAGGAAAAACTCTCTTTGTACTTTGTTCAGTAGCAAAAGTTATTCTTATATTTGTTATTGTCTTAGTTATGTAGTTCACATTTTGAAGATTATCTTCCTGATAGCTTTTGAATTTGATAACAGGAATATGTAAAACTTAGAGAACAGCGATAGGAATAAATCACTTCAGTAAAAACAGTTTATAGTCATTTTTTTCTCGTTAACACTAGAAGAACTGAAACTAACTTATTTTGTTATCTTACAAACGGTATCTCGCAGTACATGTACAGCAACTACTTGACCTCAACTCTACGACTGACAGTAATAACATGACTAATTTTCTCATAATGGTTACATATCTCATTAAGGAATATTAGAATCAACAAAATAAAATTTCGTAGGTGTTATTCTCCTTCGATGGCACAGTACGTACTGTGAAATCTAAACGGCAGATTGTCTGTTGTATAGCAAACTTGTTGATTGCAGTTATGCTTTGACGCGTTAAACTTCGCGCCATGTTTCTTTGTAGGTACAATAAACAAAAACAGTGACACATTTACCTTTGGATCATTCCTTCACATTCTTATTTACCACCAGAAAAATTACAGGAAAATTGTTAAAGTGATTTTAGTTACTTATCTGGAAACGATCATAACCCAGGAAACCATGTGGAACATTATCTACCAATATTTATTTGCTTAGATCACTCAAAAGAAGGAAAACAGTTATTTATAAAGGAAGGTTGACCACCTGGTGAACTAACAAGTAGACGTAAAGTGATGTAAGAACAGGAAAAATTACTTATTGAACACTTATTCACCTTTGAACTTCGTGTTGCCTACGTGCAGGGAGAGAGGCTAACACATGACATCGCCATGAGTTTTGACCTTTATCACACGACATTAACAATGAACCTGAACTTATGACGCCATCAAGAGCCTACTTTCCAATCCCCTTTCCTCCAGTCAGAGTACAGTATTTTACCAATAATTACAACGAAACAACCAATAACTATGTAGCATAGAGAACTGACAACTTGTTCTACACAACCCATTTGGTGCTACTGTTCAGGTCTAAGCCACGCCTCATTGTTGGAAGTAGATTCTAGTGCTTCTAAGCCTAGAAATATTCAGTCTGTTATGGAAGCTGAGACGGACACAATGGGTTTAGATCTCAAGGAAAAACACTGAGGTATGTTCGATATTATGGAATGCATGTCGTCTTTTGTCAAAAGTTCTAATATACTTTGGCTAATAGTCGAATATGTGTACAACGTGGCTATATTATATACTTATATATAGCATAGTCAATCTGTCAGTGCCATTTAACATACAATGCATATCCAGTAATTATGATTCATAGTTCTTTATATACATCGTTTAAATCATGTATCCAGTAATCAGCGAGGCTTAGTTGTTTTGCTGATAAGTGTTTCACAATTTTTGCTCTACACATGAAACGTTACTCTCAGTTTCGAACACGTGAGTCCTTGACTCAGGGCACAATTGGCGGTGTATGTGGTGCACTCAGTGCTTTGATGGGGCAGAGCGAGATGGAGGAATGACAGTCATCTACTCTAGAATCAGCAGGAACATACCTCCCAGAAATGAGTGCCATGCCGGCCGGTGTGACCGAGCGGTTCTGGGCGCTACAGTCGGGAACCGCGCGACCGCTACGGTCGCAGGTTCGAATCCTGCCTCGGGCATGGATGTGTGTGATGTCCTTAGGTTAGTTAGGTTTAAGTAGTTCTAAGTTCTAGGAGACTGATGACCTCAGAAGTTAAGTCCCATAGTGCTCAGAGCCAAATGAGTGCCATGAATGTGGGGCGGTTAGTGCGAGGGATTGTCTGAGCTGGGGTGAAGGCAGGGGTTGCTGACATGGGGTGTGCTTGGAGATGTAGACAGTGGAACAGGAGACGTGGTGAGAAGAGGACCTATACCAGTAGCCGTGGTACATGTGGCCAATGAGCAGTGGTGAGACACTGGGCCAAAACAGGGACGAAGGCACAAATCGTCTCAATCGGTATATGAGACTGAAGGTGTAGCATGGCTCCAGCTGTAGCTGTGGGATCACGGTGGGTTGCGTCGCTCATTCAGTGGACAAATAATACCACAACGGCTTCTCCAAGGCCTGTGCACTGAGAAGTCAAGATCAAGGACGCACTAAAGGTCAGTATAGATTAGAAGTGAAGTGTACTCAAAAAATCCACGAGAGTGGTAGGTCTCTTCTCCTGGGAGAAAGGAGGCGACTGAAAAGAAGACGTTAAGAGGGGCTTCCAGGTTACAAGAGGAGCACTAATAGGGTTCTTTAGTTACTGACAGTGATAGGTTATACTGGTCGACTGAGTGATGCAAGTTAGTGTACAGTGAAGAGCACAGGATTCAACCTCTCGTGTTCACGGTATTGTATACCATACGGTTTTTGGCAAATCTTAGCACATGCTTCAGTTCAGCAGGAAACTGGATACTCACAACATTTAATATTTTTGAGTAGGAATATATTTAGATATGTGGCTCATACGGTTATTTAAACTGAAACAAGGTAGGAAATCATGGAGATTGAACCTGGATAAGTTACAAGAACCTGACGGTGATCAGAGTTTCACAGCGAGCAATAGGAAACGATTGACTAGAAAAGAGGAAAGGAATACAGTGAAAGCAGCTTTGCATCAAATAGCTAAAACGACAAGGAGATATTAAACTAACTGACGAAAGAGAAAGTATAGAAATGCAGCAAATGAAGCAGGCGATAAGAAATACAAATGTCAAAAAAATTAGATTGACAGGAAGTGAAAAATAGTTAAGAAAGAATGGATAGAGGAAAAATGTAAGGATTTAGATCACTAGGGGATAGATACTGCCTATGCGAAACTTAAAAGAATCGCTTGGAGAAAAGAGAAACAGTGGCATTAATATCAAGATCTCAGATGGGAAACCACTCCAAAGCGGAGAAGGGGAATCTGAAAGGTGGAAGGCGTGTATAGAGGGTTCATTCAAGAGATATGAAGTTGTAAGTAATGTTATAGAAATGGAAGAGATATGAAAATTAAATTGGAGACGTGATACTGCGAGAAAAATTTGATGGAGCACTGTAAGACCTAAGTCGAAAGAAGGACCTAGGAGTAGATGTCATTCCGTCTCACATATTGATAGCCAGGGGAGAACCAGCTATGCCAAAACTCTCCATTTTGTGCGCAAGATGTATGAGACAGGCGAAATATTGTCAGAATTAAAGAAGAATATAACCATTCCAGTTCCAGAGAAAGATGGTGCTGAAAAGTGTGAATATTACAGGACAGTCAGTTTAATAAGTCATGGCTGCAGAATATTAACATGAATTTCTTACAGGAGATTGGAAGAAATAATAGAAGCGGACCTCGGGGAGATCAGCCTGGATTTCGGAGAAATGTAGAGACACGCGAGGCAATACCGTTACAGAAAGGCAAACCTACGTTCACAGTATCTATAAACTTAAAGAGAACTTTTGACGTTGGCGACTGGAATACTCTCTTTAGATAGTTAAGGTAGTGATGGTAAAGTGCAGGAGAGAAAGGTTATTTACGACTT
Source organism: Schistocerca cancellata (assembly GCF_023864275.1). Taxonomy (NCBI): domain Eukaryota; kingdom Metazoa; phylum Arthropoda; class Insecta; order Orthoptera; family Acrididae; genus Schistocerca; species Schistocerca cancellata. The sequence continues at coordinate 478,594,073 of NC_064628.1, read as the reverse complement.
GTACAGAAACCGGATTGCGGCTATAAGAGTAGAGAAACATTTGAATGAAGCAATGATTTAGAAGGGAGTATGACAGGGATGTAGCCTATCCCAGATATCATCCAATCTCTACATTGAGCGTGCAGTAAAGAAAACCAAAGAAAAATTTGGAGAGGGAATAAAAAATTAGAAGTTTGATCATGACACTGTAATTCTGTCAGGAACAGCAAAAGACGTGTAAGAGCAGTTGAACGGAATGGATAGTATCTTCAGCGGGTTATATATGGGGAACATCAACAAAAGCAAAACGAGAGTAATGGAATATACTCGAATTAAAACAGGTGACGCTGTGGGAATTAAGTTTTAAAACGAAGCACTTAAAGTAGCAGATGACGTTTTCTATTCCGGTAGTGAAATAGTAGATGATGACCGATATAGAGGCAAAGGCAAAGGCAAGAAAAAGCGTTTCCAAAGAAGAGAAATTTGGTAACATCGAATGTAGGTTTAAATGTAAAAAAGTATTTTCTGAAAGCATTGTATGGAGTGTGACCGTTTACGGAAATGAGACATGGACGATAAACAGTTCAGACAGTAAAAGAATACAAGCTTTTGAAATGTGGTGCTACAGAAGAATGCGGAAGATTAGATGGGTAGTTCACGCAACTAATGAGGAGGTACTGAATATAACTGAGGAGAAAAGAAATTTGAGGCACAACCAGACTAGAAGAAGGGATCAGTTAACAGGACAAACTGTTAGGCGTCAAGGGAGCACCAACTCAGTACTGGAATGAAGTGTGTATGCGAGAGGGGGTGGCGGATTAAGGACCGTAGAAGGAGAACAAGAGATGAATACAGTAAGCAGATTGACAAGAATAGAAGTTGCATTTGCTATTCTGAGACAAAGAGGCTTGCACAGAATAGAGTAACATGGATAGCTGCATCAAAACAGTATTATGAATGAAGACTACAACAACAACAACAACATGGTCATTTCATAGGTATAAACTAGCCATGAGAGCTGTATTTGTTTCAGTGTTGGTCTCCATATATAATACACATGAGAAAAATTAGTCATTTAGTGCTGTCTGTCACAAACACAGGAATCAGAAAGCCTTCCAAGATTGTAGTAGTATTTTTCCTTCTCAGTGTCATATTATGATGGTTATCTACTGTTTGTTATACTTTCTTTGCAGTGAGTAGCTGGCTGCGTGTTTAGCTGATTATTAAATGCAAACATACCGCATATGACTGCTAAAAATTTTAATTTATTGTATGTGAAACTTCGCTGTAGTCATTTTCAGGTATTCAGAAAGCCAACGGTAGCCACATAAAATATGATTGGTTTACAAAATGATTAAAAGATTTGTAAAAAAGATAACTTGCATGAGATGTTAAAGCGACTCTAAAACATTAAATTGTGACATTCTCGTACATTCACCACACCACGTTGTGCTTTTGATGGATGCTGTTTTTACTTTCATGTTAACTGTTTCCTACTATTATATTAGCTACAGGGGGTACGCTCCCACGGTTTGTGGAATGGAGGGTAGATGTAAATCTCCGTGTTCCTCCATGTGTGTTTCGCTTCAGAGTGCTGAGAAATATGTTCCAGCACGTAACAACTTAATTTTGTAAAGGGGTTTCAATAACCCGTGTAAGTACCGATAAGTTTTCAGTTATATAGTTCTGTTACTTAATTTTTATCACTAGTACACTTTCTTTGGTGTGACTTTTCCTTCAGAATGCCTGACAGTGACTGTGTGTTGAAATTTCAGTTGCAATAAATAAATGTTTTTAACAGCCAGATGCTGAACGTCTAGATGCAATAATAAGCTAAACTATCCTTTGAATGAAAACAATACAAACATAACTTCAATGTATCACTGACAAGGGGTAATGCTACTGCATATGCGAAAGTTTTTTTTTTTAATTTCTATGTTTCTAACAGGCAGCATTACTAACTTCCATGTCTCTCATATTTACAATAGTAAGACCTACAATGCCACCACTGTAAACTCTACCAGCTATTTTGCATCCGAGAAGTTATCATGCGAGCCACATCTCTAATATCTTCCATTTTAAATGTACTAACCTTTCTGAATATTCCATTTTTTACTGAATTAAAGACTGTGGAAATATACGAGGAAAGAAATTGTATGTACCTGGTAATTTGTATGGAATACAGTACCCTGAGCAAAAGTGGTTAGTTATAGGAGGATAGATAAACACGAAACAATAAAATTTAAACTTCCTTCTATCTCTCACGACATAATAAAAGTGAGACACATGTGAATCTGTTGACACTGCTTGCAATAAACACAGAAATATGCTATTTCTGCTACATAAAATCTTTAAATGTAAGGCTAGTACATAGCAGCATCACTCCTTCTCAACGTTGTACTTTAGTAAGTGAGTGCTGTTTGTGCCACAGTTATCGTAAAAAGAAGTTGGGTAGACATTTAGTTGATTGTGAGCAGTCGTGAGCAGTTTAACTTGACCAGTAAGAATACCCAGTCTTCGTATGATTGTGCAAGAGATAGGTCCCTTTGTTGTAAGAACAGTTGCCGCCAACTGA